>NC_030681.2:116832270-118116193 GCF_000004195.4 Xenopus tropicalis
TTTATAACAGCAGCTGTAACGTCCTTTTTGTGCCCAAACTGCAAATCTATAATTTGCACTAGTGCACACTTAAATGACGGGTAAGCCATCACTCTTGTTTCTGAGTTATGTCTTTGCCTACAGTCCCTGGCATTTCCTAAATAACCCCCATATTTCTTGCTTTATTTCAGATGACAGCATTGGCTTCCTTATGTACTGAAACAAAATAACTCAACAATATCAGGCCTTTTTCAATTTAAGGATTTGTGAGGACAAATAATAAAGGGTGCATATCCTATACTATGTTCCCATTGTATCTCCTTTTCCTTTAGGTAAAAGATTAATGTTATTTGGAATCCAGGATTTAAAGCACATGGTTAGAAACTGCTCCATAGAGCAGCAAGGCATTGACATTCTCCCAATCTGTTCACATAAATTATGAGAAAGAAGTTCATACTGAGGATTTTTAAGTTCAGGAACAAAGTAACAGGCCAGATGGTGAGGGTAAAGAGTAAACAAAAGTAAACTAAGATAAGGAAAAAGCTAAAATGAACTTGATGTAGGCATTGTAAGCTCTGTCTGTAATTTTGCTGATGACACTATAGTTCCATGTAGGATGGTGCCGCTTTGAACTGAGATTTGACTATAACATAGGCAACATAGGCATCACATTGGCAAATAAGGTTTAATGCTGATAAACGCAAGGTAATGTACAGAGGTAGAAATGACATAAATGCTTGTTATACAGTAAATGGTAGTGTGTTGGGGCCCCTTTAACTGAGAAATATCTGGGGATTTTTGTGGAAAACTGTCTGTGCATCTCCAGGCAATGTCAGTTAGTCTTCTAGATAGTGATAAGCCAATCGGTCCCATTTTGCTTTGCTGAAAAATTTGCAAAAGGCAACATTTTTTATTTGCAACATTTTTTTTTTTGCAACATTTTTTTTTAATACATTAAAGTTATTGGGCGTTTTTTTTTTCTTACTCCAAAAGCATTTAAGTCAATGGGTGTTTGTTTCTCACTCCAAATGTCACTGCAACATTTTTTCTTGGCGACTTTTTTGTCTCTGTAAATTCTTTTTCATAGTAATTTTTTGCTGCAGAATCCATGACTGGTGAAAAAATTTGCTCATCACTACTTTTAAAACAAATTTCAACAAAGAAAAAGGTATTTGACTTGAAGGATGATTTTTGCCATAATTTTGCTCCTTGATTCCTGGAAGGCCTCACGTTGAGTTTGCCGTGCATTTTAGGGCTCCAGTGCTTAAGAAGGATATTAATAAACTAGAGAAAGTGCAAAAACTGTAAAATTAATGGAACAATAAAACTGTGGTTTTTCTTGAGAAATGTCTTGCAATAGTGGACATTATAGGCAAATAACTGGGATCTCTCACATAAAAAGAACACAGAACAAAATGTCTCCTATCTAGACTCTTTATGTTTTACTTTTAGCAAAGTAAATGGTTTTTAAGGTCAGGGCAAAGAGGTTGTAGAATACCTTGCCAGGTCAAGTTGTGATGACAGAAAGACAAGATATTAATGAGCTAGAATTAATGCAGAGATGTGCAAATATACAGGTATCGGACCCCTTATCCGGAAACCCATTATCCAGAAAGCTCCGAATTACGGAATGCCCGACTCCCATAGACTCCATTTTAATCAAATAATTCAGAGTTTTAAAACTGATTTCCTTTTTCTATGTAGAAATAAAACAGAACCTTGTAATTGATTCCAACTAAGATATAATTAATCCTTATTGGATGCAAAACAATCCTATTGGGTTTAATTAATGTTTTATTGATTTTGTAGTAGACTTAAGGTGTTGAGATCCAAATTACGGAAAGACCCCTTATCCGGAATACCCTTGGTCCCGAGCATTCTGGATAATGGGTCCTATACCTGTACTGGTAAAATGAATGGAACAATTAAACTGTGGTTTCTCTTCAGAAAAGGTGCTTGTAAGGGGACATAATTAGTGGACATTATAGGCAGATAGCTGGGGTCTTTCACATAAAAAGATGGAAAAACTAGATGCCTCCTCTCTAGACCTGAGGGGAAGAATTTATATTCTTCACTTTTATTAAAGGTAATTGTTTTCATGGTGAGGTTATGGAATACCCTGCTAGGATATGTTGAGATGGCAGACTCCATTAATGTCTGTAAGAGTGGCTTGGATAGCTTGGATAAAGACAATATTCACAATATTCAGGGATATACTAATCTCAAGGTCTACAGTTAGTTTTATATATGTGTGTTTAATATATATATATATATATATATACTGGGGATAATATGAAAGGATGGAACTTGATGAACAATTGTCTCTTCTCAATTTCTCAATACAAATTTCAGTATACCTTCTGGTGCTTAACCCTAAGGGGCACATTTACTAAGACACGAATCTGAACCGAATTGGAAAAATTCCGACTTGAAAATGAACATTTTGCGACTTTTTCGTATTTTTTGCGATTTTTTCGGCGTCTTTACGACTTTTCGGAAATTGTTGCGACTTTTTCGTTACCAATACGATTTGTGCGAAAAAACGTGAGTTTTTCGTAGCCATTCCGAAAGTTGCGCAAAATCGGCCGATTTTTTCGTAGCGTTAAAACTTGCGCGAAAAGTTGCGCCTTTTTCGTAGCGTTAAAACTTAAAAGGTGCGATGTTTCGCGCAAGTTTTAACGCTACGAAAAAAGCGAAACTTTTTGCGCAAGTTTTAACGCTACGAAAGATCGCCAGATTTTGCGCAACTTTCGAAATGGCTACGAAAAACTCGCGTTTTTTCGCACAAATCGTATTAGTAACGAAAAAGTCGCAACATTTTTCCGAAAAAATCGCAAAATACCGATCATTACGAAAAAAAACGCAATCGGACGCATTCGGCCCGTTCGTGGCTTAGTAAATGTGCCCCTAAGTCTTTCTTGCTACAAAACTGTAGTTGTCTATATAGAGAAAGAGAGATTATTTTCCATTCTTCAATAATAAATAAAGGCCAAGTCAATCTGACATAAAAATGTTCTTCTTAGCCCTTGTTTTCACTAAACATGTAGTTGAAGTAAATTAAAGCAATTGCCCTTTTCCCTGCATACACATCGGCATATTTTCCCATTAGGGTTGTGCAAGACCCTACAAAAAAATGTGAATCAATGAGATGTCTGACATTTAAGTATCACTGGTATGTTTCCAAGAAATGATCAGCTTTCATGTTTTGGAAATCAAACATGCAAAGAAAGACAGTAAATGTCACCCAGACCTCTTATTTCTGTCTTCATCACTCTGTAGATTTTGACAAGAACAGGCAAATAAAGGAATAGGTTCTGACAGGAAGCACAAATGTATTATAGTGAGAGAGGTTGAAGTTCTGTCTATAAGATTTAATTACTCTCTGCCATACAACAGGAGACTTTTTTTTTTTTTTTTTTAATATATATTTTTTTACAAATTAAATAGTTTCTTAAGCTGTGCAACTGCAACCTGACATCACATCATCACAATGATCATCCTTTTGTACAGGTTTATATATATATATATATATACTGTATTACATAAAGAAGCAGAGTGCAAAACAAAACGTATTTTCTTCCTCAGGGACAAAACCCTTTGTTTTGTCCCTGAGGAAGAGCACTGTTAGTGCTCGAAACGTCGTATCTTTTTCAATAAATACGTTTTGTTTTTCTCAAAGTCCCCATGTGTGCGGCACATTGCTTCTTTATTAATGTTTTTTTTGCCAGCACCCAGTGCTTCTGATTCACTGAAGGGTGTGCTCCATTTGCTCTTGTATGTATATATACTGTATATATATTTATATATATATATAAACCGAAGTCCAAGTCCACTTTGAGAAAGGCTGATGTTCCAGCCGAAACGTTAGGTTTTTGTTTGAATAAACTACTCTATTTTTCTACACTAAGCCCTGTGAGTGCGGCATTCTTCCATTTTTGCTATATATATATATATATATATATATATATATGTATGCCATAATAATGCATGTCCTTTAAAGGGGAACTATTACGAAAATTAAGAATGTACTATAGGCTTCATCTTACGGAAATAAGAAACTTTTTAAATATAATCAATACAGTACTGTTACTAAATTAATGAATTTACCCTTCACTATCCCCCTCTCAGCAATCTGTTTTACTACATGCAGCTTTGTGTCAGTTATTTTGAAAGACAGTCCTAAAACATTGTATTGGCAGACACCAAGGAATTTGACCTAACAGTCAATCAAAATCTGTCTCTGACCCCTGCATGAAGAGAGATAAATTGCTGAGTGGGAAATGATGAAAGGGGATGTGTACCTTTGGAAGAATAACGATCTTAAGATAAACAAATTAGCCCATAAGTTACTGCAAATCCTACTTAAAAAGTGTATGCATTTTGGTTAAAACTAGAATTAAAATGAAATGGGAAAACAAAAATAGACACTGAAAAGATCCTTTCGTATTACTAGAATAAATGTAATTGCCAATATATATAATGGCCATTTTCTATAAATGAAAAATCCCTGGTTAAATGCACAAGGTTAATTACTAAATTATTAGACCAGAAAATCGTACTTGCACAAAACAGATGCTTGCTAAAAAAACAATATCTAAACTTTTCAAGGTCACAATGATCACTCATTTGTAACACTTCTGTGCTGTTTTTCTTATGCAAATAACCATCTATTCAACCAAAACAAGTATGTACAAAAGAATTAGTTAAATGATATCTAAAAATGATCTTATTCTTAGATAACTTTTACTATCAATTAATCTAGCTTTAACTTGTCATACAGAAATAGATATTTGATAAGCAATATAAAACATGTGTGGCATTGTAACTGGTAAGAAGGAAACAAAGAAAAGTACAATAGTAGCACATCAAATAATCACAGTTTTCTAGTAATTCTACTGTAGAATTTTTTGTCTATTAATCTGCACTTTAGTTACATATTAAAATGCCAAATTCAATTATTTCCCTAACTGAGTTATATGTCAAAGCTTTGACATGTCACCCATGCACAAACGAGAATGCATCCATCAATACAAATCCACTCAAACTGTGTTGGCGTTACATGCCCCATACTACATTTAGTACAATTTAGTACATTACATTTTAGTACATTTGCAGCTGAATGGGTTACAAGCCAGGCTAATGTCACACTAGAGATCTGTCAGTGAGCACCAGCTAAGATTTTTAACCCAAAAAAGAAAAGGTAGTAAAATGGGCACAATTATATCCAATTACTTCCTAGGAATTTGTGCATAATAAACATTGCATGAAAGTTTGAGAGCCACATTGGTAGGCAACACACATTTTGTTGCTCCTACTTTAAAAAAGGTGAAGCCACTAAAAACTTCAGGGCAGATTGATCAAAATTAGCAATTGTATAATTTTTAGACTTAACTTTTTTTAAAAAGTACAAATGTTTCCTCATTTATTAAAAAAAATCTAATTAAAAGAACACAGAAGCAAAACAATGTGAATACCTGAAATAATAAATTTTATATCACTTTAATAACTTTAACAGCTATTAGCCCCCCCAAAAATATGAAAAAGTGGAATATCTCGAAAAAATTCCAAGGGCAGCTCCAATTGACTTGTGCATGACTTTGCAAGCTTTTTAATGGTGTATTTTTGTGGTTTTGACACATAATAAATTGTGAAAAATAGCATTTTTAAGAAAATAAAAAACACGACCTTTGATAATTCTAGCTCTAACGGGCACATTCATTAAAGCACGAATTTTGGATTGTTAAAAGCATGATAGGAAAAATTTCTAGTAACCACAATAATTTCTGATGTGCGTAAATTGCACTAAAATTTGTGTCCTGGTCGTATGAGAATATTGCGGTTGCAATCCAAACGTAACGAAATTTTCGTATTCCGAATGATAGTAAACGGCATGAAAACCTTTCTGACTTTGAACCTTCCGTGCATGATTTTGGAAGCCTCCCATAGGACTCAATGGCACTCTGCAGCTCCAACCCGGCCCAAGGAAAGTCTCCCATAGGGCTCAATGGCACTCTGCAGCTCCAACCTGGCCCAAGGAAAGCCTCCCATAGGACTCAATGGCACTCTGCAGCTCCAACCTGGCCCAAGGAAAGTCTCCCATAGGACTCAATGGCACTCTGCAGCTCCAACCCGGCCCAAGGAAAGTCTCCCATAGGGCTCAATGGCACTCTGCAGCTCCAACCTGGCCCAAGGAAAGTCACGATACCAAAGCTTGCATGAATTCTTAAATGTTGGTAGTCATTGCGAAAAATATGACTTTTTTGATCAAATTTACACAAAACGCGTAAAAGTGGTCATCGTGCTTTAATGAATGGGCTCCTGTGAGATAAGATCTTCTGTATTGCTGTTGGTGGAGAAGGTACTTTGCTCTTTGCCCTGATAAAAATTGCAAAACTATTATTTAATATATTTTCACAGGATATGTTACTTTCATCTATGCTTGCACGCATATCAGTGGTAGAAGTGGAATCCCTTCCTTATTATAGGCTATACCCTTAACACTCCTGAGCCAATAGGACATCCTTTCCACAGGGCCGAGGTTCCACAACAGGAACCTCCCACACAGTACCTGAGATTACATTTTTGCATGACCTTCATTAAATGAAACCTACTGATGTACACGTACATGGTATAGAATTTTATAAATACAGGATGGCCATTGAATCAAAGAGCAATTTTACCTGTGATTTTTTTTCTTTAAAATATTTGTACAGTACATAGTTACATAATTACATAGTTACATAGTTACATAGGGTTGAAAAAAGACCAGTGTCCATCAAGTTCAACCCATCCAAGTAAACCCAGCACACACAACCCACACCTACCAATCTATACACTCACATACATAAACTATAAATACAACCACTAGTACTAACTGTAGATATTAGTATCACAATAGCCTTGAATATTCTGATTGATCAAGAACTCATCCAGGCCCCTCTTAAAGGCATTAACAGAATCTGCCATTACAACATCACTAGGAAGGGCATTCCACAACCTCACTGCCCTCACCGTGAAAAACCACCTACGCTGCTTCAAATGGAAGCTCCGTTCCTCTAATCTAAAGGGGTGGCCTCTGGTGCGCTGATTGTTTTTATGGGAAAAAAGAACATCCCCCAACTGCCTATAATCCCCTCTAATGTACTTGTACAGAGTAATCATGTCCCCTCGCAAGCGCCTCTTTTCCAGAGAAAGCAACCTCAACCTCGACAGTCTAACCTCATAGTTTAAATCTTCCATCCCCTTTACCAGTTTAGTTGCAGTCTCTGCACTCTCTCCAGCTCATTAATATCCTTCTTAAGGACTGGAGCCCAAAACTGCACTGCATACTCAAGGTGAGGCCTTACCAGGGACCTATAAAGGGGCAAAATTATGTTCTCATTCCTTTAGTCAATGCCCTTTTTTATACAAGACAGCACTTTATTTGCTTTAGTAGCCACAGAATGACACTGCCTGGAATTAGACAATTTGTTATCAACAAAAACCCCTTGATCCTTGTCCATTAAGGAAACCCCCAACACACTACCATTCAGTAGATAGTTCGCGTTTATATTATTCCTACCAAAATGCATAACTTTGCACTTATCAACATTGAACCTCATTTTCCAGTTTGCTGCCCAGTTTTCCAATTTTGTCAAATCGCTCTGCAAAGCGGCAGCATCCTGCATGGAACTTATAGTTTTGCACAATTTTGTGTCATCAGCAAAAATAGAAACAGTACTGTCTATGCCCTCCTCCAGGTCATTAAAAAGCAAAGGACCAAGGACTGACCCCTGCGGTTCTCCACTAACCACACTGGTCCAATTAGAAAATGTTCCATTTACCACCACTCTTTGTACTCTATCCTTCAGCCAGTTCTCTATCCAATTACAAATATTATGTTCTAGGCCAATATTCCTTAATTTGATCATTAACCTTCTGTGAGGTACTGTATCAAACGCTTTAGCAAAGTCCAAGTAGATGACATCAACTGCCATTCCAGCATCGAGGTTCCTACTCACCTCCTCATAAAAGGCGACTAAATTAGTCTGGCAAGATCTGTTACGCATAAAACCATGCTGGCACAAACTAATAGTATTGTGAACTGCAATGTATTCAAGTACCCTATCCCTTATTACCCCTTCCAAAAATTTTCCTACTACTGATGTCAGACTAACAGGCCTATAGTTTTCAGGCTGAGTAGGTTGTGTTTTGACATGTTCTTTGAACCAGGCAAACTGGTGAATATGTACAGTATACATCAACCTTGCAAAGCCCTGTTTTTAATCCTATTCATTTGTTGTTGTTTGTTACAGTTTAGTAGTGTCTAATTGGACAGAGCCTTTCCAGCTGCACAAATGGCGCTTGCTAAATGAGGGAATGAAAGCTCTCAGGGGTAATTTTATGTTATGTGAAGTAATAATCAAAGCCTTACCAATCAACCAAACAATCCATCCCAATTAGAACTACACAATTTAGCTGGTTAGTGGAAAATGTAAAAACAAGCACATGGTGTGAAATGGGGGTTAAGCACAAAATATCATAAGGAAACAAAGGGATTATTAGCATCATAACCTCTATTTGGGCATATGGTTAGGGGCAATTTCCTACTGTTTTGCCATTTGTCTTATGATTCATTTTCCTGTTCCTGTTTCCCACTTCCTACGTAACATGAAAGCAAGTATGGAGCAGGCCATACACCAGAAGTTACTGTTCTTGTCTGTCTGATGGTTCTGTCTAATGGTTCTGCTGGTTAACAGTAGTGACCAGCAGAATAAATTGACCCACTGCTATCGAAGCAGCTTATTACAAGTTAAAAAGAATGTATGGAAAAAATGTCATCTGGACTGACAGAGACAGTTTTACTCTTAGATCTATTAATTTCATTGTGAGAGAGATTGAAGAGGTTATGTGGAACCTGAGGGCTGGTTGATAACTTTAAAGTATTACTGGTAAGACAAAGGGGGAGATTTATCAATCCCTGAACGCTCCGAATGCGTCCGAATGCGCTTTTTTCATAATGATCGCTATTTTTGCGAAATTTTGTCGCCGTCGTGACTTTTTCGTATCTTGCGCAAATTTTTTGTCGCCATAACGACTTTTTCGTTCTTTGCGATAAAATTTTGCGACAAATTTGTATTGTCGTGCCAAGTACGAAAGTTTCGGATTCATTTAAGGTTCGGTATTGTGATTTCCCTTGGGCCGGGTTGGAGCTGCAGAGTGCCATTGGTTCCTATGGGAGACTTTCCTTGGGCCGGGTTGGAGCTGCAGAGTGCCATTGAGCCCTATGGGAGACTTTCCTTGGGCCAGGTTGGAGCTGCAGAGTGCCATTGAGCCCTATGGGAGACTTTCCTTGGGCCAGGTTGGAGCTGCAGAGTGCCATTGAGCCCTATGGGAGACTTTCCTTGGGCCGGGTTGGAGCTGCAGAGTGCCATTGGTTCCTATGGGAGGCTTCCAAAATCATGCACAGAAGGATCAAAGTCGGAAAGGTTTTCCCACCGTTTACGATCGTTCAATACGAAAAAGTCGCGACGGCAACGAAAAAGTCACGACCTTCAGAAATGATCGTATCCAATACGAATTTTTCCCATTTGGGATTTGAATTTGTGTCTTAATAAATCTGCCCCAAAGTGTACATGATTGATAAAATATTATTGGTGGTAATGTGGCTCAGTGGTTAAAACGACTTCCTTGCAGGCCTTGAGTCCTTTGTTCAGTGCTGACCAGAATAATAAAGTATCTGCAAAGTGACTTTTTTAAACAGTGCTTTACAGGGTAATTATCCTACCCCATTGAAGTATACAGTCTCAAGTCCCTATCACATTGCATTTATCAACTCTCAACAAGGCAAAACTTTCACTCACGAGGATGATTTTCATAAGGCAGGGAGGATCATCCCTCCTTCCCACCCCTTATTTGGGGGGTAAATAATTGAGCTACAGCTGTGTTATGGAAAGGGGAGTTAGGAAGGAGCTTGAATTCCCCTGCTTAGTAGAGTGTGATTGAGTAGCTGCTTGGTAGTGGTTCCAGGAAGTAGTGGTGCAGACCTGCTTTCACTTGCCCAGCATTGCTGCACTTTATGGCTGGCAGGGAAGGTGGCCCATTTACTCCTGTGGAGTTTTTGTTGGCAAGCACATCTGAGGTGCTGGTTTATATTTGTATAAGCATTACACTGTTTGAACCTGAAGGTTTTTCAGTTCATTGCTATTATTTTGTAAAAAAAAGCTCTGGTCTTTCATATCTCTTTGAATTGTTTTGGGGTTGCAAGGGATGAAGGGTTGTTTGTTGTTGTAAGATATAACAACCGGATGCTGTGACGCTGCCCTGGTCAATGGAATCAAGTAAAAGGACAGTGACAGGATTGCCTTTTTGACTGGTAGCTGCCTGTATCTTTGCTCCTCAAAGTTCCAGGCAAGCGTTATTAGTATGCTATTGCTTTCCGAGATGGACTGCAGATATAGATAAAAGTGTAGATCAGGGGTCCCCAAACTTTTTTACTCATGAGCAACATTTAAATATAAAAAAAGTTGGGGAGCAACACAAGCACGAAAAAAGGGGTTGTGATTGGTAACCTAATGTGAACTGGCACACTATACGAGGCTCTGTCTGGCAGTACACGTGGTTTTATGCCTCCAAAATGTGCCTCCAAGCCAGAAATTCAAAAATGTGCTCCTGTTTTGAGGCCACGGGGAGCAACATCAAAAGGGTTGGTGAGCAACATGTTGTTTTTCAGCTATAACCACCTAACACCCTGTAATCAGAAGGGATGCTCAGAGCTAAAGTGCAACAAAATCCTTTTGTCTATCACCAGACTATGCTGTGTATCAGATTGACAAGATAGAAGATTTACCATGTTATTTTGTGCAGTTATAGAAAATGTTTGCATGGGATTGACATTCATATGAAATACGTAGAATAACACCCTTATGTTTGTGTATAGATAAATACAGAGACTGTAATATAAGAAATCCATCATCTAGCAATAATGATGAGCGAATCTGTCCCGTTTCGCTTCACCATAGAACTCACGAAACGGCAATTTGCGATTTTGATGCGACCGTGCCCAATTTTGACGTGACCGTGCTCAATTTGACGCGCAACAACAAAAAAAATCTGCGCAACGAATTTTTCCGCTGTGAATTTTCACGGAAGTTTCGCAAAACAATTCGCCAATGGCGAAATGTGGAAATTTTGCTGCGAATCCATACCTCGCAAAAAAAATCGCTCATCACTATCTAGCAAACCTGTGGTTACTGCTCAAAGAATTCCATGGGGGTTCATGTTTCTATTAAGAACATTCTGCTTGATTAAAACTAGTAAAACCCAAAGGGCTCAGGTAAATACAAATATAATTACATTTTCAAACACAATGAAATGGAGATGATATCAGATTTACTATTCCCTGTCAAGTGGTGTAAACATTCTTTTTTTTGCATAGATATATCATAGCTGTATATGAAAGGCAACGCAGAGTTTATGTTTGCCTGATCACATGATGAATTAAGGGTTTCATCCCATCCCTCCCTGAAGCTTACAGCTGATTAGGTTTTATGTTTACAATCAGATTACATGACATACACTGTATTGCCGATACCTTAGGCTGTGAGATTTCATTTGTTTTTCCACTTAAAATCTTAAATCCACCCACCCTCCTTGTGTTCTCCTCAGTGACCTTGCCTTGCCTTAACATGCTTTCTGTCAGATATTCCTTGGTTACATGATAACCATGTTAAAAAAATTATATATATATATATATATATATATATATATATATATATATATATTCGGAACAGAAGGAAGGATGATTGAGCACAAACACGGAAGTGCAAAGAGTGCATTTTGACGCCAACACTAACGAAGGTGGTTTTAGGCACAACTCACTGCAGGGAAAGCGCAAGTTGCCCACTGTGCTTGCAAACATAAATAAGCCAGGCCTAACATTTGGGGCTCTTGGCCTTTTTCAGTTGCATACCTGAGGAAGAGTAAGAGCCCTGTTTTGCTGTTATTGTATATTACACAGTAATATTTTATTATGAATAAATACAGTGTAGTGATGAACAAATCTTTTCGCCAAGCATGGATTCGCATCACAATTCCACTTTTCGTCATTGGCGAATTGATTAGCAAAACTTAAGCAAAATTTTTGTGCATAAAATTTGTCTAAAAAAAGGCATCATCTAAAAAAAAAGATGCGTGCATCAAAAAAGTGCGCTTTTTTCACCGCTTTGTGAATTTGCCGGCGAAGCAAAACGGGGCAGATTCGCTCATCAGTAGAGTTCAATATTCTCACACACACACATCTATATATATATAACATCAAACTTCAATTAAAGGACAAATTTGCTTATTTTGCTTGATTGTGCAACTGAAATAGTTGCTTTTATTTTCTAGCTAGTTAGCAAAATGGTCAAAATGAATTCCTGCAATTTAGATAGTAGAAAGGTAGTGTTTTTGCCTTTTAGGATGTTAAAAAACAATAGCTCCCAGTTCGACAAAACAACTTACTGTAACTGGAAATAAAGCGTAGTTTCTGTGGATTGTAGTTCTACAACATCTCTAGCAACAAGACTTGTCTGTCCCTGGGCTCTGGCCTGTCATGTTTGGTGTTTAAATGGTTTTATTAATTCAGTAGAAACACACTGCAGATCACAAGGACATACTGACTGGAGCTGCTAAAATGTTGCTAATGAATACCCTGCTTTTTTAATCATTCAATGAATATTTTTTTTTTACTTTAAACTACTTCTATTTCTTTCCTCTGAAGGTTATCAAGACAACAATTACAATGCCTCTTTTGTCCCATTAACGTTTACTTGCGTCATAAACCCACACAACACTGTTTCTAGCTAATTCGACATCTGCTTGTACTTGCACATTAAATCCTTGGTGATGCTAATGACATTGTTTTACTTATTATTTTCCTCAGCATGGATAGAAATTCACGTAGTTAGGGTTCCAATTGAGCAACATATCATTACCTATAAAAAGGTTGCAGCATTCTTTGTAACATGACCTGTAATGTAACCTTTTCTTAGAGGCTGATGACAATGAACTGAGCTTTCTAGGAGAAAGGCTTCCATGAACATTGAATTAACTAAACCTTGAAGCAGTACTTGGAACCTAAGAGCGCTGTACAGAACATGGAGAGCCACAACAAAGAGCTGTAAGAAGCATAGGCAGAAATAAAGAAGGGCAGTATTTCTCTAATTGAATATAAACAAGTGGTTGAAAGATGCAAAGAACGAAAAATAATGACATATGTAAATGCAAAAAAGTCCAATTATACAATGATTCTACAGATGGAGTTTATAAAATAACAACGTTAAAACTTTTTAATAATGAAAATTCAATGTCAACTTTTGGCCTTCATTTGAACACGCCATTGGAGGTATTTGCCTGGAGTCCCCAATAATGAGTGTCCCTGAGAATGATGTAAAGCTACAGATAGTTACATAGTTACATAGTTACATAGGGTTGAAAAAAGACCATCAAGAGTCCATCAAGTTCATCAAGTTCAACCCATCCAAGTAAACCCAGATAATATATATGATATCATGTAGCAGCTGGTTAGTTCTTCTGGTGGTTTAAACCACAAATTCCAGCATTTTACCATTAACGAAAGTCTGTTGAGACTACTGAGAATTAGAAGTAACACCTTGAACTGAAAATGTCCCCAAATCATTTACATATAATGTTTAAAGCACTTTGGACAATTTGCTACCATTTCTTAAATGTATGTTACTTTTATATGAACATCTTTTACTATTAGAGTTCTGCTAAGAATGACCAAAACATGTTGTGCTTTGCTTATTCTGCTAGTTATGTCTGCACTAGCTCCTCCCTCTTTTCTTACCATATTATACCAAGGTAAGTAAATTGTTCTACCTTCTCTATCGTCTCTCCTTCAAAAGTATATATTTAAAAAAAGTTTGCACTACAGTATTTGGATCATCTTTTTCAGAAAAACGAATCCCTTTAAAAAGTATAGTATACATTTTATTAGCAACTATTAGATTTTACTACTTAAGCTGGAGAGCTTACACACATATAACATATACTAGTGATACTATATGAGACAGAATATAGAATGTAGCAGTGATTTGTAGGGATGGGTAGCGATGAGTGAATTTCTGCACTTCGCCATTGGCGAATTGTTTCACGAAACTTCTGTGAAAATTCACAGCAGAAAAAATTTTTCGTGCGTCAAAAAAGCCGTGATCGTGTCGAAAAAGGGCACAGTTGTATACAAATTGGGTGCAGTCATGTAAAAAAAGACACGGGCGACAAAAAAAACGCAGGTGACCAAAAAAAAGTGTGCCAAACGCGTTTCGCTAATTTTCTTGCCGTTTTGCAAATTTTATGGCGAAGCAAAACGGGACAGATTCATTTATCACTAGTGATAAGCAAAATAATTCGCAAGGCATGGATTCGCCACGCATTAAAAAATTGTTGCCCCCATAAAAAGAAAATGGTGCACGTCAAAAAAAGTTACGTGCAACATTTTTGTCATTTCACAAATTTTTTGCCATTTCGCAAACCTTTTACAAGATTCGCAAATTTTTCTGTAAAACGGGACAGATTCGCTCATCACTAGTGTTTTGCACAAAGAGGACATAATAGCAAATGTTTTCCCTGAAAACAGTCATAGGGTTTGCTATATAGATTTCTTGTTAATCACTATATTTGTTTTAACTTTATTTGCAATTTTAATGTAAAACAAGAAAGGAGAGTATTTGTGCAATCTTCTTTATATTAATGTAAATCAGCTAAAGGCTATTGGTTTCTCAGAGGTGTGTAAAGTCAGAGGCATATTACTTTCTTATAATAAATAGAATAAAACATTGCCTTCAGGAACATACACTCAACATGATTCCTTAACCCAACAGAAAAATATCAAAATATGAAAAACCATGAATAGCCCTTTTGCAATTTTAATAAAAGCTGACTTATATATTCAAATATTTATAACCATTGTTTACTCCAGAACAAACCTCAACACTCCAGTAGCAAAATTTTAGTATTCAAAAAGGTTTATTATTTAACTGATATGCAGTGTGTACTCTGGAGACTCCCAAAGCAGCTTACACAGTTCTAAAAGACAAACAAGCACGCAAGGCTAATTTATAATGTTTCTTATCCAAAAACCTTTCCCTTGTCTTTTAAAAATATATAGCCCGACTGATACTTGACTTTACCTACCATTTGCTTTAATACATCAATCACTTGATAAGCTATAGCAAAGCTCTTCTCCATTATTTTGTGAAGAGAGAGTTTGAGTATTACACTGCCCAGAGGTCAACCATTCCAACAGTCATTTGTTAGATTACCTAGCTGAGGGAAAATCTGCGCATACACAGCTATTTCCAGACACTGCACCATGATTTAGTGACTGGACCCCCCTTGTAGTGACAGATAGTGATGAGCAATATGTCCCGTTTTGCTTCGCCGAAAAATCTGCGTATCTTTCAAAAGATTTGCGAAATGGTGTAAAATTCGCAAAATGGCAAACATGTCGCGCATCAAAAAAATTGTCGCCCGCAACAATCCTTTTGACGCCCACGACAATTTTTGGACGCACTGTGAATTTTTTCATCCGTTTCGCAAAACAATTCGCCAATGGCGAAATGCGGAAATTCGCCGTGAATCCATGCCTGGTGAAACCTTTTGCCCATCACTAGTGACAGAAGCTTCAGTAGCCCTTAAGCCACGTGCTCCTTGGTGTGCCAGGTCATCTATTATTTGTGAAGGCCCATTCTATGCCATTCAACTCGTATCACACAAAATGTTGGCTAAAATACCTCCTCCAAAATGAGGGGAAAAAGAAACTATACAGTATATAGAACTATAAGACCTAACTCCACTGGAGATTTTGAGATTTTGTGGGTCAGATTTTATCTGTTCCTGTCATGCAACACCATGCAACATGCAACAGCATGAGGTTTTGTAGTATCCTACAAAATCTGATCTTCAAAGCTGTAATGTAAGTCGCATCAGATTAAGTCAGATGGAGTGTTTTGTTCCTGCATCTCAATGAATTCCAATGAGAAGAAAATGTTGGTCAGACACCATCAGATTTTATCTTGACAGGAGAAGACACAGCATCAGGGTTGGACTGGGCTGCCCAGACCCGCTCCCTGTTGGTGCTCCCTCGGCCACCAGTCTCCATCCCCTGAGGACCAAACTGCAACTTACTGACTGCTGCACATACAGTAAAAACAAAAGCACAGTGGGAAAGTAGCATGAGATCCAGAATCCTAAAACAGTATATACCCCCTTTCAAGTGCTTCTTTAGCTCCACACCTCACTGCTTTCCTCTGCACATGCCTCTTGTGCACTTTCCCTCTTTCAATAAATAACAAAAAACACATATTTTTGTGATAACAATAATAAGCAATAATAAGCAAAACGTCTCATTGTGGTACAAGCTGCTTATAGGCTTGCACTCCATACCTTCAACCTGACATGGGCTAATGTTCTCTAGTTTTAATCCACACCAACAAGCTACAATGCCTACACCTAAAAATCTTCACCTTCAAGCTTCAATGTCTTGGTAAGTCTATAGATGGGGTGAGAGAATTGCTTACAATACATTTGCTCACATGTCAAGGCCATCTTTTCTCAAGCACCAGAGGGTATTTCTTAGCCAAAGTATATTCAGTTCTATAATATGCAGTTCTGGTAAATAAACCATCAAATGTTTTCTTGTTTGATTTGGGAATTGAAACATTTCAGTTTCACAACTGGAACATTTAGAAACACCAGTTTTAATGTTGCATTGCAAGTTAAACATTCTATATGACTCTCTAGAGTCATTTTATTTCTGCTAAGCTCAATAGAAGATACAATTAAATTTTTTATTTTAACAGCTAAAATCAGGGCCCTCTTGTAATGTTAAAACACAAGGAGCAGCCCACAGTTGAAAAGAAAAGTCATTTTATTCGAGTATACAATCAGATTTTGAGCACTCTCTATTTGTTGGAAGACATTTTTCAGACACTAGGGGGCAGATTTATCAAAACACGAGTTCGAATCCTGAATGGGAAAAATTCAGATTGGAAACGAAAATTTCTGAAGATCGCAAATATCACGAAAAATCATATACGATAATATCGTATTGGTGCTCCGAAAGTCACAAAATTTTCGTACCGAACGATTGTAAACGGTGGCAAAACCGATCTGATTTTTTCGGGGTGCCATTTACTAATGCTTACATTTTTTTTCCAAATCAGTTTTTTCGACCTTAGGGCAGATTTATCAAAGCATTTATCTAACATTTCTCAGGTTTTTCTTTTAAAAAATGTGAATAAACACATTTCCATGAATGTCTGACAAATCTAAAAAGTATGTGCGGGAAAAAGTCGTGAAAATGTGACTTTTTTAAAAAAAAAATCTCTACTTTTTCTAATTTTTGCACAAACTAACCAGCATAAAAAACCCAGAGAAAAGAAGGGTCCTCCAGGGAAGGGAAGAGTATCTGCCATTGACTTCTACATGATCTCGACAAGTTTTAGATGGCAAATTTTCGGATTCAAATTTGTAGCTGTTTTGCCTCATAGTAAATCTTGAAAAAGTTGTGACTTTTTCTTTTAACTTTTAGCATTTAAAAATCTGAATTGGAAAAAAAATAATCAAAGGGTTAGTAAATGGCCACCTTATTATGAGCAATTTTACAAACGTAATGCACTAAAATTTGGTATTTTGAAACTTGCAAAAGTGTTTCATTTATCTCCCTTTTTATTTCCAGCACTTGTTTCTGTCACTTCTGACTAATTACAGTAGATGGGACAAAAATACTAGGAAACTCTTTTAGGAAAGCTCATAAAAAATAGACAAGTCATATAAACACATCTTTATTAATGTCTTTTAGATAAAAGGAACAGGCATATTAACACATTCTACATATTGAAATACAAACAAATAGGAGGAAAGAACATACATGTTCACTGTGGATTGTTATCCAACGCTGACATCCAAGGTTCCCTGAGCTTTAGACATGACAAAAATTATAACTATTTCTCAGTGCAAAAGAAAGAATTCAAGAAAAATATACTCCAAGATTTGTACCCATACAGTGTCATGATATGTGAGGCATATACAGGTATGGGATCCGTTTTCCAGAAACCATTTCTCATAGACTCTATTTTATGCAAATAATCCCAATAATCCTAATTGTTCTAATGATTTCCTTTGAACAGGAAGTATGATATAATAAATACAAAACAACCCTATTGGCTTAAAATTGAATAGTACACTTTATGTATGAAGATTCAGCTTACAGAAAGATCCCTAAGTTCCAGAGCATTCTGGATAATGGGTCCCAGTACATGTATTCCAAAAAGCAAACAATTTCCAATACCACACTGACATTCAATTGCAGCTCCAGACAATGTACCATCGAATGTGGTGCACTCTTCTGAATCAGGCACTGCTGCATGTATTGACACAGGGGAACCTTGAAGCTACCACCACCTCCTGACCAGGCAATAGCTCCAGGGTTCCCTTGGCACACTTGCTCTGAAAAAACAAGGTGCATACGTCACTGGCATGCCAAAGACCAAAAAGGATGCCAAACAGACTTACAAATATTCAGCTCAACTATACCCCATTTGCGATGAGGCACAGGCACTGTTGTATCCATTTTGGCAAACTGGGAGCAACTGCCATAGGCACAGTGCAATTGCATCAAGAGAATTGTGTGTGTTTAATTGAGAATTTAATAAAAAACATATATTTTTTTTAATGAATTGCATAAGTGAAGCTATTCTTTTAACTAAGAGAAGTTTCTAAAGATGTTGCCTGCTGTGTCCAAACTGTCTGCCAATCCCGTGCAATCTCTAAACACACTACTTGGATATCTCATAATCTCACAGTATGCAACTTATTTCTTTCTAAAATGTCTCTCACTCTGTCAAACTTTTTAAAAAGAATACATATTGTAATTGCTCTGTCTAAAGCATTCCCCAGTTTGTGAAGATGACGCCAAACTAAATTTTCTTAAAACTGTTTGCTAAAAATAAAACCATCACTAGATTTTTCAGAATATTATGGTATAATTTATGTACTCAATTTATGTACAGTTCACACTGTACCAGAGAATGTTCCGTGACATTATAGCATATTGATATTGTGACTTCTCTGTGAACCCAGCAATTTATGTTTGTTAAATATTCCATAAATGGAGAAAAGAACATGACGTCCATATGCAGCATCTTTTTTTCTCTGTGCAGCAAACAGTGTAGGCTAAACATGAATACATATATATATATATATACATATCTTTAATAATAGCAACATTTACCAACTTTCGAATTCAATTTTTTACCAGAATTTTTTTTTGTGCTAAAACTCATGAATTCGAATTATGGTTTCAAAAATGTTTATGTTTTGATTTATTAAAGGAGAAGGAAAGATAAAATCCCTGGGGGTGCCAAAATGTTAGCTGCGAGACTGTCTTCATTCTTCCAAATCCTAGGGCCGGCACAAAGACAGGAGAAGGAAAAGGACCACTCTCTTGCAGCTGCCCCCGGCTGGTGTGGTTTTCTATTAACAGGAGCACCAGCCCAGGGTAGAAGAGCAAGTACAATTGCACACATTTAATGCATCGGATGCAATTGTGTATAAATTGCACTCTGCACACTGCATTGTATAAATGTGTTTAATTCCATAAGTTAAAAGGACACTATAAAATCATCATGTCTCCTATGAGATCTTTAAAGGGGCAACATACCTTCTTGTTTACCATGAGTTCAGAAAATAGAGCTTGTGTTGAATATGTTTTTGCCTATTGCTTTGGTTTTTGTTATGTTTTTTGTCTTCTTAAAGGGGACCTGTCACCCTAAGAAATAACTCCAAATTATTTTCTATATTGTTAGTTGAGCAAAATAAACTTTACTTACTCTATATAAATAATATAAATCTTGTTTCATTCCGTCGTGGAATTACTCGATCAAAGCAAGCAGGCAGCCACCATTTTGTGGACAATGTTATGAAGACAAGCTTTGTATCATACCAAAATCTTGTTTATGTGCCAGAATGGGGGACCAGATACCCAGGCCCATGCACTGGCTAAACAATTAGATGAGGAGGAGGGAGGGGAAAAGTGAGAAGTGCAGTGACATCTAGGAAGTGCTGAACGGAAAGCTAAAGTTACTGTCTGCCCCACCTCTATGCCTAAGGCATAGAGGCGGGGCAAGCAATATATGATTGATGGGATTTTTAAATGCCTTTATAATGGGTTTAGACGTGTTAATATAAAAATGAATTAGGGTTTCATGTTTAATTTGAAAAGGACTTTTATTATACAGCTTTTTATGTCCACTTTAAGCTAATCATGGCAAAGAAGGAAATTAAAGCTACTCCATGTTTGGATTCTCAAACGTCACTCTCTATTTGTGTACTAGTTATCTAATTATATACCATGCAAGGATCAAACCTGGAGTAGTATCAGTTTCCCTTTTTGCTTTATTTAGCTCAAGAAATTTAAAAAAATGGCTGTATTTCCTATATTGGCTATCAATAAAAACAAATTGCAAGCTTTCAGAGCACAAAGTCTCCTTTGGCGGGCAAAATACAAATGAAAGCTGGAAAGGCACAGAATATATACTGTTAGATCATAGAACAACAGGCAAAGACTATGGCCAAGCCCCCTTCATTGCACTCATGTTCAACTGCCTCTGGGGGGCGTACCCACACTCACAAATAGCTTACCATGGCAAGATTCATTCCTGCATGGAAAATAATTGTCTGTATCTTTAATTCCTGAATATGACATACAATTAGGATTAAAGGTTTTGGTTGGATTTTAGCACTCAGGACCATTGCTGACACAAACTTTTATAATTAGCTTTAATAATTTTGTTAGTTCATTTAAACCTTTCCTATTTTGAAAATGTTGACTCTTCAAGCAGTATTCTAGTAAATCAATGGCTGCTACATCTTAGCTCAAAGGCCACATCTGCAAGTGCATCAGTGAAATGATATACTTTTCAGTTTCACTGGGACTGTCAGGTACATGATGTAGCTGTTTGTGAATCACATGCAATGTGACTATGTGGTTCCTAAAATAATACTCTTTCCAGACCTTTAGATCAAGAAGTCTAATTGCATTTCAGCTGCCATCTCAAGGCTTGGATTCAAATTTCACTACAGTTGCTGACATATTAAAGGGTTAAAGGTGGGCAGGATTAGCTAAACTGTAATTACATATTGATCCCAAGTTATTATAACTTTTTCATGCCACCACCTGAGACCACTGGCAAAATATTAACATTCTTCCAAAATTGAATCATTATGCAGCGCAGCACGAAACACAGATTTTATATGAATTCTATTGCGTAAATGCCAGTTTCCCTGAACAAATATGCAATATTATTAGACTGTGACACAAGGGACTGTACAGCAGGACCCTTGTGCATAAATAACATTCTAACACAATGTATGCATTTTCATTATTTTGTGTCATTTTGTCCTTGCGTGCAACTGAATAATTCAAGGATACTCTATATGAACTGTATAACTGATCCCCCAGTCAACACTTACTTGGTACCTTGTAGTATTTATGCGGCAAATTATTCCTGGATTAAATTTTCATTTAATTTCCTGAAAGACCATATGGCTTTTCTAGGAGAGTCTGTGCCAGCTTGAGTGCAGAAAGTGCATTTGCTGTGTTACTCTGCCTAGTTCTTCCAAAGGCCATGGCATTTTTATGTATTTATTTATTTATGAGTGAGCCATCTGCTTCTGTGAGGTCCAGGTAAAAGCTACACTGTTTTTCATTAAATAAATACTTTGCAGAAATATTTTGATTAACATGTCTGAGACTGGATGATCAGGTGGTTTGGCTGCATTTTGGGAGCCAAAGCCTTTTCTAAAAACAAATGAATGTCATTCCATAATGCGTTGTGTTCAGTACTGTGTTAGATGGTGGGATTCCCTGTGTTGCATATACCGAGTGCTTTGATGGATAGGTGGACGCACCTGCCAAGCAAGGGGAGACCAAATCCTGTGCAAGAGAGGAAATCCCTTTTCCTTCTTCCTGACACATTACAGTTCATACAGTACTGTATAAAAATACCAACAAGTTGTGTGTCTAGTTTTTTTTCTGTGTGTGCCACTGATATGAAATAGTGTGTACTTCATATTAGTGGCACCCACAAAAATATATATTAACTAAAAAGTGTCCTTATAACCTTGATATGAAGAGTTCAACCAGATGGGGCACACCAGAGTTGGGTCAAGCAGCTTTGAAACCCAAGGCAAGGGTAGCAATATGTGTGAACTCTTTGATACTACCACACAATTATACATTCTTTGGCAGTTAGAACAACACTGAAAGGGAAAGGAGAGACAAGGAAATGTTATTAATAGTTCATTGGATTTGGTTAATTAAATTGCAATAAAGTATAATAAACATATTCTGCAGATTACTGGGCAACCTATAAATACTTTATGGTACAGGCCACAATAGAACATTTCCCTCTGTTTTTGAGGGGCCATTTCATGTTGCCACCACTAAAGGCAGCTCTGATCCCATGCACTGTGACTGGGTCTCCTACCCCTACAAAAAATATGTCATATGACTGGTATATGGATTTTCTGCTGACATTTAACTGCAAGTTGCATTTAAGAGAAAGATTTCATTTTCAATCAGATCTCTCAGTAAGTACTGCTGTGAGGGTAACTCAAGGATCACTGACGCTGAGCGTGACGTGTGAGATTGAAGAGATTTATATTTTTATGGTCAAATCCCAAAACACAGCAAATGCTTTGCTCACTCTTGATGAGGTTACATCAGAAAAACCGGGAGAATTTTTAGCCTGTAATTAAAGAAAAAAGTGCCACGTGGATCTTATCCTGAAATGACCATGCTGAAAAAGAACGAAGAAGAAAAAGCAAAATATATATGTAAACAAGTAATAGTAAACGTAACTAAAGACACAAAGATCATTATAACCTGACTGTGCTCCTTCACAGTATGAACCCACTCCATAATGCAACCCTCATTCACAAAGATATTAGTTCTGCTTGGCATAAACTCAACAAAAACGATTAATGCTTTGGCGTCTTGCAAAAGGACAATTATACTTATTATATAACTGTTGCTGTGAATATTCTGTGACGGAATAATTGCTAAATTCTTCCTTATACTTAGCTTGTGCTGGTGATCTTCTGAGGGCTCATTTATACAACAGTAGGTGCTAAAATAGGCATATTGCCATTTGCCTAAAGCAGAGGTAAAAAGAGCCCCCCTTTGGGTGCATGTATAAGTGTTTGCTGTTGTGCCACAAATATTGCCCATTACCACTCATTTCATTAACACTTGTGCATCAAATATCTGACATTGGCATACTAGGAATAAATGTTGCTTTGTAAGTTAAAATATGGCAAATTGCACTGATTCTGTGCTGCTAGATATGTATACAAAGTCTCTACGTTAGGTGGGGATTCACTTGTCTTGCACCCATGGCAAAAGGGATTTTGGTGATTTTACCCTATACCCCCTACCAAAATAGTTTTGCTTGACACCAGGACACCTGATCTTAGAAAAATGAATGATAAATCAATAATTAATTTATGAAAAACAAATTTCTTCATAGAATATAGATAAATGGAATTTTAATTGCAATTAAATATATACAAACAGTATTAAATTACAGTTGTAAAAAAGTTGTGGCTTAACTTCTTTTATCATATTGATGTGTAACCTCTTCAAATCCCCAAAGTACCATAGTTAGAAATTACCATATCCTTCCCCCATTGTCAGCAGTTGTCTGTTGAGTATGATGGATTTTTGGACATCTATCCTGTTAAACAGCAATCTGTTCTGACTAAATTAAACAAAAAATCAATTTTATTGGCCTGTTGCGTAATCTGAAATCCTTGAAGTCAACAACACGCTGAGCAAGGAAGTCCCCTAAAGATCTCAACAACCAAGCGGTCAATAAATAGGAACTCTGCCTTCATTTTGAACCAGAAAAAAGGCAAATAAAATCATTTCAAATGGCTTATCAGACTTAAATGAGACATGCAAATGGATGCTCTTATAGAAATGCCAGGCACCATGAGTATGGAACAATACCTGCATATAGGTAATAATGACAGATGATATCATGATTGATTGGTGACTTCATTCTTCAGTATTTCTTTTTTTATAGAATAAAACTCTAAAGGGGCAGAGTAAAATATTTTATTTACAATTAAGCAGACAATCTTGGATTTACTGCCCACTGAAAATCTATCATTACTTCAAGGAACCTGTTATTCGGTAGCATTTCTGGCTTTATACCCTGGGGATGTAGCTTTGAGATTATGAATACAGATAGAACCCTCCATTACATGGTCTAGAGGGATAAGGGAATAGACGATTAGCTTTAGCTCAAATGCACTTTAAAAGCTTGCTAATGCTAATTGGCTGTCAATGCATCTTCCCTTATCACTTGGGTTAAGACAGACTGAAACTGCTCCTCTTTTCTGGATTGTCCTTACACCACAGTTAGATATTTCCAACTCTATACTAGATATAATCATAACATGTTAACAATATTTTTTAAACATAAGATAACAATTAAAATTGGATAAATTGGATACAGACTCCAGGTGATAAAAAAAAATTCTGTTCTTGGTCTTCATTGGTCTCTGCCCTCCCATTCCATGTAAAGGAGTCCAAACACACAAACCAATCTGTCAATCAAAGCACGAGAGTTGAGCAGCTGAATTAAGGATGAACATGCTACATACTTGGATAGAGATGGAGAAATAAAATGAGACTTATGTGGCTTTGTCTGAAGGTTTAATCTACTGTAGTGTGGTGGATTCAAGCCCTAATGCTTAACCTTGCACGATAACAGCAGAACTTCTCTGCAACAAAACTTTTGTATAACAAGAAGTTTCCAGCAATGGAAGGCTCTTTATCGAGTAAAGCTTAATCAAAAATATATTTAAATTAAATAAGCTTCACCTAGCCTATTCCCCTGCGATTGGATTGTCCAAATTAGGAAAGCACTGGAGGGAATCATTTTAGAGACTTGCCCATTATAAAATCCATTCATTGTCAATGATAAGTCCATTTTGCCAATCCACATTTCCCCAGCACTGGCATAAGTTGGCTGCTATGATGTCCTATGAATCTATTTACTAAAGTGTGCTAGAGTGCAATACTGACTTGTGCCAGTACTACCACAAAAACAAATCACCAGGGCCAGGTTACTTAACCTAGCATCACTTTTCCAAACACAAATATGTTTTTGCTTTCTATGGCATTCACACAATGTAAACTGTTTCACAAGGTTTAGTGAGGTCTAGCCTTAAATTAATGTAACCTATCGATTATTGTAATATTTTGCAACAGTTATATTTTGGCACCAAAGAAAGTGTACTGCAGGAAATGAAATTCACCTAAATTGGCACTGAAACACTTGCCACTTGCCAAAATATACACTGACTTATGTTTGTGTAAGTAACACCCGCTACTGAAAGATAAATGAAGCACATTGCACTTTAGTAAAGTTAGGAACTGCATTTATTTGATGGTAAGAAATTAGCAGTGTTTAATGGCAGACCCCTCATAGAAGAACATGGGGGATCTGACAGGTAATGTAAAAGCACTGGGCATACTTTTAAGGCAAAATAATAAATAGCATTCAAATACAATATTATGATGGATGTAAAAAAAAACAACTTCTGGGGTCGGTACCTCTTTAAGGGGCACATTTACTAACCCACGAACGGGCCGAATGCGTCCGATTGCGTTTTTTTCGTAATGATCGGTAATTTTGCGATTTTTTTCGGCGTCTTTACGATTTTTGCGTAAAAACGCGAGTTTTTCTGCGTCTTTACGATTTTTGCGTAAAAACGCAAGTTTTTCGTAGCCATTACGAAAGTTGCGCAAAGTCTCGATTTTTTCGTAGCGTTAAAACTTGCGCGAAACGTTGCGCCTTTTAAGTTTTAACGCTACGAAAAAGGCGCAACTTTGCGCGCAAGTGTTAACACTCCGAAAAAATCGCGACTTTGCGCAACTTTCGTAATGGTAAATATGTATGGTAAATATGTATGATTATAACTTTATCCCTTTATGTTTCCATTGTACGATCCACAGCTCATTACTTTAGGAGCATTATTCAACCACTTTCAAAGGCTGCTCTAAACAGTTCCAAAGAGCTCAAAACATCAAACTGTTCTGAAAATGTTGTATTTGGAAATGTACACAGAGGGGTTTTACTTGGACAAGTGCTTATAAGCCCAACACATTTCTGTGGAACTACTGAAAAGGTCATATGAATTTCAGATCCAAAGACTTAATGAAAAAAAAAATTAAAAATGAATAAGGCAACAAAAACAATGTTATACATCTGCTAATAGCTGAAGGCATCTAGAGTTCTATTACTATGAATAAAAATTCCCATGCCTTTTAGAATATGGTCCATTTAGAGAATATTTGCATATGTGTATTTAAACCAAGCCAAGTTTCACTGAGGACTGATTAGCACTAATTGGTGAATCACTGATATGCATGTTTTTCTTAGATGTGTTCGACAATCTGTTGTATTATATATTTCATTTACAATATACCTTTGCTCATTTGTTATATTTAGTTTTTATTTCCAATTATTTTGCATACAAAGTACTTTATAGACTCATAAATAGGATAATAGGTGTACTATCTCTGTGGGGCCACAAAATGCAAATGCTTAAAGGAAAACTATACCACCAAACAAAAAAATATATTGTATAAACCAGCTCATATGTAAAACCCTACTTCATCTAAATAAACCAATTCCATAAAAATGTACTTTATTAGCAGTATGTGCCACTGGGTGATCCTAAATAGAAAATTACTATTTTAAAGACTACGGGCTGCAATCATATGATTTGACTGGTTGCCAGTGACAGCTTGGGGTTTAGTTTTTCTTCTCTAAGGAAAAAACCCGCAAGTCAGTTTTATTTATTTGTAATAATTGTCTGGCCTCCATGGAGTGGGGGGGGGGTTAGTTTAAGATTTGGTAACGTCGCATCTTGTATTGGAATAGGGAGGCATTGTAATTTGTTTCAAATTTTAGCATGGGAGAGACATAGCAAGGTCTGATGAATGTATACACTCCATGGACTGCATGCCCCACACAGGAATGGATGCAGAGATCAGATATGTTGGAACAAACTGCATGTTAGTGAGCAGATTTAATGCACTGATGAAACCTACCTGCTGAATCTCCCACTCTCTACAAGGATTTTCCGTGCTGCTTGCTCTCCTCTCTGTCCCATTTTGCTTCGTCGTAAAATGCGCGAAACGACAAAAAAATTAATGAAACAGCGAAAAATCCAAGAAATGCGTTTGTCTTTTTAATCGCCCATGCTTTTTTTTTTATTCATGCCTATTCTGATGCGACCGCGACCAATTTGACGCAACTTTTTTGGACGCCCAACTAATTTTTCCACAGCAAACTATTTGCCAATGGCGAAATGCGGAAATTCACTGAGAATCCATGACTGCCAAAAAAATTCACTCATCACTACCCTCTAGCCCTTTCTAGCTAAATTCTGCCTTTTCAGAATACAGTAATATGCAGCTGTACCATTTCTGTACCTGGTGGTGAACTGTTTCTAAGGGCATTTCTTTTGATTTCATTTATTTTACACCTCCTTACTCTTTTTACTGCATATGAGACCAGAAGTGTGACTCTTGTGCCCTAAATAAGCAGGTTTCCAGTGTGCCGTCAAAAGCTGTTAGAATCGTTTTCTATTTTTTTAACAAGATGTAGACAGTAAATTTATGAGACAATTTTGAATTAGTCTTCATTTATTTTTTGTAGTTTGTGAATTATTTAGGTTTTTATTGAGCAGCTCTCCAGTTTGGAACTTTAGCTATACATACATACCCCCTCGTAGAAAAAACATAAGCGTCAGATAGATAGTGGAAAAGCACTGGGCCTATACATTTGCAGCAAAAATATAAAGCAAATTCTAAAATAAAGTTATTATACTTTAAAAAAGGTTTTCTTTGTGGCGTCAGTATCTCTTTAAGATGAATAGGAGTGGGCCTAAACAGAACATAAAATTGTAGCTTCACAGAGCAATAGTTTTTTGCTATCGGGGTCAGTGACCTTCATCTAGAAGCTGGAAAGAGGTAGAAGAGTAAGGCAAATAATGAAAAAAACAATAAAATGATTACATTACAACAGTCTATAACATACTAAAAAGGTTATTTAAAGGTACATTAACCTTCTAATGCTTTATAATCCTTTACTTTTGAATGACTACAAGGGGGCATTAAAATGTAATATGATCATATTGCCACTTAAAATGCTGTTAATTCTGATTGCTAAATCTGAGGTTTGCCATGTACACAAAAAGAAAACTACTCATTGTTCTTCTGTATATTGTTTTTCTTGGGTAGCTGTCAACTCATGCTTACTAAGACCCATTAAACATACAGACACCTCTCCTGATAACAGCACAGAACAAATTGTAGCATTAGAAACAAAGGATAATGTATAAGTACGCTATTTCTGCATGCTTTTTTCCTGCATTACTTTAACTGTTTTTAAAGGAACCCACTATCTGCCAATCAACATATATTAATCACCTGTCTTTTTCAACAGAGCTGGAGCAAATTATACATTATACTGAGTGCTAGCATTGTCTTTGGGGGAAAATGGTAATCATACTGTGGCTTGTTACAGAGTTAATCTTGAAATATGTTCCTGTATTCAATCAGTCAGAAAGTTTTGGTGGATGAGGTTATTATAACATGGGTGTGGCTTAGTTTGGCATGCCGCACAGCACACATGGCATCCCTACACTTTTTTCGCTCCAACTCAAGAACTGGTGGCACATCAAGTACGTTTCTACACCTAATGAAAATGAATACTAGCTGAGATAACTGACCTGCCTGCAAATTCTGTTTTATGTGTCACATAAGCATACACATTTATGCCTATCTAAGCTGGTTGTCAATATGGACTGAGCATCTTTAAACACACACACACACATATATATATATATATATATATATATATATATATATATATATATATATATATATATATATATAATGTAAATAAAGATTTGCATGAGCAAATGCAAGAAACTTCTCAGGACCATCATCTCACCCAGGAACAGTTCAACGACTATTTTTTTTCAAGCCACGGTCGGCATATTTCAGGCTCCTGAATGCAGAATTATTTTATATTAAGCCATATTATTCATCAACAACTATTTGTTGACAAAACATTGGTCCTTAACCTACAACTATCTACCTACCAGTCAGTCAGTCAGAGTTTGGCATTCCATAAGGTTCAACCAAATGCAGCAAACTGTTTCAGTGACTCTTCTCTTAGGAACTACAGTCTGCTTATGGGATTGCACCATTTCATCGTATTGGACAACCAGTCGGCACCACATTTTGGCAAAGGGCAAAGCATGTACCCAAGTGATTGCAGAGCAGCTCTAATCGTCCCTTGCATTTACTCCAAAATCAAAGGTCTGCCAATCTGGCCAATGACATTTAAGGGTTTTCAGCGAACTTGAGTTTGGTTATGTTCTCCATTTCCTACAGTTATGCTGAATACAGACCTACATACCTATCTGACAAATGGCAATGCTGCATCCCCCAGTATTGGAGATCGACTCAGTAGGGCATTTAGGCAAACAAAAAACATGAGCCACAGCCATTGTGTGTGTATAATAGCAGAACACAGTATTAACAGAATAAATTTAACATTCAATTTTACAACCTAGCCTTGTATAACTAAAGTAACAATATCAACAGGCTAGGCCAAAGGAGTAAAAGTATTTATACTGCAGATACCCTTGATGTCAACATTATGCCTCTTTAGTTTTAACAATTACAATTTCAAGTATGTCTTGCCCTTTTGATATCCATCTACAGAGCTCAAGGGCAGTCTCTTATAGTTGATGGCATGAACCATAATGAACTTAATGAACTTAAGCCCTAGCTATATCACTGTTTTTAATTAAACTGTAAATTTGTTTTAGTTATTTCTCCCCACTGGATAATACTGCTATATATAACAGTGACTTATAAAACTGTACTATGTCCTCTTAAATATATGGTGGTAGATAAAGAGTGACCTTGGATAGAATTAGAAATGCCAGATACATAGTACAGAGCAGGATGATAGAATATTATCCCTTATGTAATGGATCGACCATAAGAGAGCGGATGCTCCAGAGCTGCAGTTATCCTACTGGCTCATTTGGAAAACACCCTAGTGGAATATAACACGGATATGTGCCCCATTTTCTGCTATCCAGTTTTCCTGAGCAGCTGTCAACTCATAGCGTATTACACTAATTACATGTAGATATTAAAAGAAAAACAGATGCATAGTGCTGCAGGATACAGTATGTTGGCATAACAATAACAAAAACATTACACCAGTTGTTGGTTTTGGTGAAGAGGTTACATTTGATATGCTATTCCTTTTCCACCCCACATTCAGTTTTATAATTCACTTTATCACAGTGGGTTACAGCGCATACTTCTAAATGTGAAACATAAACATCAGAAGTGTACATTCTGACACAATAGGCATGATTTTTACCCACAATATAGACTTTTTTTTACGCTAATTCCAGCGTAATTGCAGTCACAAGGGGACACTGCACCTGAAGCATTTGTGGCTGATGCGTTAACATTTGCACATTTGCATGTTTGCATCAATGCAATTGGGTGTAATTCAACTGAAAATTATTGAAGCGCAATCGTTATTACTTCCGTCATTCGGTGTGAAAATGCCATGTGTGTCTGATTCTTTAGGCCAAAGTTTGATGCAGCAATTGGCACAGGCTGCTGCGTTAAACTTGGAGATGATGCCCCTTGGAGGAGGTAGTAGCTCCAGAGTTTTCCTGCGGAAATAGGCATTGTGCATTCAATTCAGAACAGGAGGCAGGATGGGCAGAGTGGCGTCAAGTGCAACTATATGGGTGTATGATGAACAATCTTTCTAAGGTGCTGTTGAAATGTGTCCATGTTCTGTATCAGGTGTCATTTGCTAATACCCCAAAAACAAGCACAAGAGAACTTAGGGAGTAAAATCATAGCCCTTAGTGAATATATGGTGAATATATAAACCAGGCTGGTTTCCGCGGTAATGTATAAAGGTATGAATCTTCACTAATCTGATTCTGATGAAAACAAAAGTTTTTTTTAACTAATTTCAGATAACAGCATTTTTATAGGCAACTAAAACATTTTTATTTTATTTACTGCTAGGAATATGGTACTCGCTGTTTCTCCCCATTTGGGTGCTCTTATGCAGTGAGGCTCCTCTTAACAGCAATGAGCTCTCCTGTTGGTTTGAGCTTTTCCAAAACGTTTATGCCCCTTTTGAGACTTTAGATTTTGGGTTTTTATGCATAGACAACATTTATCACAATATTAAAGGGGTTATTCACCTTTAAATTAACTTAGTATGATGTACATAATAATATTCTGAGACAATTTGCAATTGGTTTTCATTTTTTATTTGTTGTTTTTCAGTTATTTAGCTTCTCGATTCAATAGCAGTCTAGTTTGGTATTTCAGCAGCTATCTGGTAGCTGGGGTCTTATGTACCTTAGCAACCATGCAATAGTTTGAATGACAGACTGGGATATGAATAGGTCGGGGTCTGAAAAGAGATAATTAATACAAATTAACAATAAAAATAAATGGTAAGCTCACAGAGCTATAAATAGGACATTATATAACATGCTAAAAGTTAATGTAAAGGTGAACAACCCCTTTAAGTAGAAATTACTTGAAAGTGGCATAACTAAATATAACAAGCAAATTCAATTTGGAGCCCCAAAACATTAATAAGTTGACCTATTCTAATATATATTGAAAGTGCTTATTATTTAGGACCTTACTGTGTCCTCTACACCCCTGGGTCCACCTACAACCACTGGGTCTGCTTCCTCTGTAGTTACACCCCTGCTTGATATAAAGATTCTTTGCAGTGTATAGGAGAAGCAATATCAAACGTTAAGCCCCCTGTGCCTCCTATGCAATGTATTACTATAAGTTAGAGCAAACAGCCCAGTGATCCTTCTGCAAACATGAATCCATTCAGAATTCTAATATTTACATTATCATTCACATTTAAAGAACTTGGCCAAATATGGATTTTTATTAACAGTAAAATGAGTAGCTGCAATGACTGTGCCATTGTAACTGAAACTTTTTTTCTGTCCTACAAATAGGGATATGATATTCTGTAGCCAAATGGAACACGGCACAATGTTCTACCCTAGCAGGACAGACACTGCTGTGGTGCATGAAAGTCAGGCATTGACTCCCGTATGAGAGTAATGTTTGCATAGCTGCTGCCTCTCAGGCAAGTCCCTGGCAATATATCAGACCCTTCCTTTCTCTCCTCTGTTAGGTTCAGACTCCACCCTCCTGCAGCTTTCAATAGCACAGGCGAAATCAAAGAGCATCTCACTCTACTACAGTTCTCACACAGGCAGCATGCTTTGAACGTGCCAGACCTCCTTGCAAAGGCACATTCCCAATCAGGATATATAGTATGCGGTTTCTAGAAGGATTGGATGGAGTTGTCCCGTTCTACACGTCCTTTGCTAAATGGATTATAAACTCACCAACACAATGCCTGCATGCTTTTGTTTTTGAAAAGGATTGCTTTGCCTGATGCTGTGAATAATTACTTTCATTGTTTGGCATAAAAGAGAGGATTTCCCTGTGCTCTGTTGGCTTTGCTTAGAGTCATATCTGAAGAAGGGACATCAGTGTCCTGAAACGGCAGCAACATTTTTTTTGAGGGGGGGGTTGTTATCATTAGCTCTTAAATGTATCAGTTCTGTTGCTCTTTCCTTTCATCACAGAAATACTCTATGCTTAGTGCTTGGAATGCAATCTGATGTCAGGCTGTTCTGTTCTGAGAAAATAACGGGTGTGAAGAGCTTGAAGAAAAAAGTAAGTTTTGGACAGAAGATTCGTAGTCAGATAATACAGCTGTGTCGGGAAGCTGTGCACCATGGGAGCTTTGGGTAAAGTGTGTCTGGAGAAGTAGGCACAGAGTCACAGGACAATGTCTGTAATACCAACTCTCCTACCAACAAATGGCACCAGGTTTGAGCCAGATCTTGGCATTATGGACATGCCAAAGGCAACATTCACATTTAATGCTTTAGTCTTCAGCCTGACACTGATAATCACTCTGACAGTGTTTTTGGGCAGCATTATTTCACTGGTTTCCTTGCTGAAGATGAAAAGCAAGTCAACTTTGTCTCTGCTGGTGACTTCCCTGTCTGTGGATGACTTGGTCAGTGTTGTACCTGCATCTATTTTTATGCTGCACCAGTGGACAACTCATGCTCTACCCCAACCTCTGTGCTCAGCTGCAGCATTTCTCTACTTGTTCCAAGGAATCTCAAGCAATTTAAAGGCATCCTCTATTATTTGCTATAACTTCTATACAGTTAATAAACTAGGAAGCTATGAAACTACCAAAATATCTGTTAAAATCTTTTGTGCCGTTGCAACTATATGGGTGATTAGTATACTAATAAGTGCTATTCCTTTCTTCGGTTGGGGTAGATTTCATACTACGTCATGGGGATGCTTTACTGACTGCACAAGTTCTTACATTTTGTTTTTATTTGGATTGTATTCTCTTTGTTTTTGTATTCTGGTCATCCTTTCTGCCCCTCTAACCCACCAGTTGCTGTGTAGTGATGACCATCAACATATTAATTACAAAGACATTAGCAAAGGTTATCTCACCCCAACTACACCTTTGGGTAGCAATGCATCTTCACTGTCCCCTGACAATCCTGTCGGCAAAACCTTGAAGAATTCCAATGAGAAATATGTAAGCCCGGAGGCAGTGTTTAAGAGGAGCGTGGCTGAAACAAGTGGGGATGTACAGCATTCCTCAAACAGTGTCAGAGGTGGCAGGAACATTACAGTACTCTATGCTCAGAAGCGCTTCTCCCTGATCCTTGCTTTGACTAAAGTCATTCTGTGGCTACCAATCATGGTAAAGACTCTTCACTCTTCACTGCTGCAATATGTTTTGTGTGTCTTTTTAATAATACAGGAGGATATGGTTCATGCAATTTTAATGGGCAGATGAATTCATCCATATGTGACACCTTTACTATAAAGCCAGAGGCATTTTGATGACTTTTTAATTAGGTCAGTGAGGGTGGGGGGCGGGGGGGGGGGTCAGTTACTATTGCTTAGTGGTTATCTAATATTTCTGAATAATGAGAGACCATGGTACATCTGCAGGCTATGACAGTCACTAAACATTTAAATTATAATTTGAGTAATGCCAGAACGGTTGGGCTGTTTTCATTATTTCTGCTAAAAAAATATGAGCAGTAAAATGGTTAATAAAATATATATATTACAGCACGTCTGCAGCCCAGCCAGGGTGCAGGATTAAAGGACAAAAGCACTGCAGAAATGAAGTCAGTGAAGCTTTAGTGTCCCTATCCCTTCCATTAACATGCAGAGAGCACTGCAAGGCTGCCCGTGATATCACACCTATTAGGCTGAGCAATAAAGTTTCCCTATCTAATGGCAGTGCTAAGTTTTAGTGAGCGGGATGCACAGGGGGCGAGAAATATGTGTTTCTCTATCACAGGGCTTCCTCTCATTCTCAGTTTCTCAGCATGAAGTAGATTTAACCCTGGGGGAAGATGCTCAGTGTATGTTCAGGGTAGTAAATATTTATTTGGCTATGCAGTTTTACATATATAACATATAATTCAGGGGTTGCAATTTCTTATTGTGCTTATTATTTTAGTTATGGTAAGCCGATAAAATGTTTTTTCATGCAATCAAATTCAATTCAATAAGATATAATTCCTCCCTTTGGTGCAGTGGCATAAATTAAGTACATATATTAGGTGAATGAGAATATGATTATAAGAAAGGAATTTGGAAATGCTAAAGTCACCTGCTATGTACTGCCCAATCATAAATGGAGAAAGGAAGGCATAAATCCAATATGTTACATGAAGAGTATCCTTGCTGAGGGTAGACACATCTGTAAATAGACTAAGCAAAAACAATGGAGCAGTAGTCAGAACGCGGCGCCTCAATGGATCCATTAAGGAGATAAGCAGTGATGGAAGTATGCAGGGAGTGCCTACCTTGTTCATAATGGTATCACCACCATAACTTAATGATGTTTTATGAGATGATGATAAATCTACAAGTTCATCTTATAATGAATGTTAAATTACATTATTTTGACAGCAGCTCTACATTAAAGATTAATGCTTTTGCCCATACTCATAGATCAATATTACAGTATTACATATTGAATAGAGTACTAAAACTAATGTGTTATTATTTGTTTTGTTATTTTTCTCCTATTGATCTAACAAAACCACCATTCACTTGAGTCTGCCATATTAAGCATTACTTATTCTTTTAATGCATTTACTGATTGATGCACTGTATTGCATGTTTCCCTTCCAGATACAAATGGTTGTTCAGCACATAGTTGCCTTTCAGAGCCTCTCTTTTGAGACCCTAAGTTTCATCCTAAGTTTACTGTCTGCTGCTGCCACTCCGCTGTTTGTCCTGTCTGAGCGCTGGAGGCATCTGCCATGTGGCTGCATCATTAACTGCAAGAGGAACACATATGAAACATCAGCAGAAGAAAACCAAAGTAGGATATTATATTATTATCATGGTTTTTTAAATATATTTGGTACCACATAATTTCTAATGCTAGAGAAAACCTAGGGTTCACATTAAAATCAACAATTATTTAAAAAATGTATACTATGGGGATAATTTAACCAACAAAGGTTGCTTCCGTCTAAAAACCCATTCCAACCAACTGTTTTGATTCATTATTTTAATTTTTAAGACCAACAAAAGCTAATTTTCAAATGGCTGTTGTTATAGGTACAACATAAACCAATAAGGGTCAGTTACTAATGTAATGCGTGTGCAGAATGCAATTCAGATACAAATCACCATGTTCTTTACCAATATGCTGTGTTTATTCCTCCACAATTCCATTGTGTTGTGGGATGGATGCTGTTGAGTTTGTAATTTGATGTAAATTGGGTACAAGTTGCATCTCTTATTTTTGGAGTGTTGCATCACTAATGCATTTGGACATAAATCTTGTGCACCTATTGATGCAACTTGCTTGGGGAATCCTGGAGCTACTGCCAGGTCCAGGGTGGTTGTAGCTCCATAGTCCCCCAGAATCAGTAGGTGCAGTTGAGCACCATTCATCAGAAGAGGCAAGATGGACGCATTGGCAAACATGTGGACGTGCAGAAGCGTGTTTAGTACTTCAGTGGTGTCAATATGTGCTCTCCATTGCATGGAGTTTAGAGCACCTGCACTTGCATTCATAGATGAAATAAAACATCTAAATTTCACCAAAGAAATAGTCTAGAAGTGCTGAATTCCATGTATTAGACTTTCTATATGAGGTCAACAATACAGCACCCCTATAGTATAGTTACCACAGCTCAATATGCCTCAGCTGTGGTAACCATACTACAAGGGTGGTCTGTCTAAGCAAAGTTTGGTTTTATCACAAAACATTTAAAGATGAAAGTGCGGCTACATATGTCAATTAAGTTTAAAACAACAGTTCACTCTAAACTATTATTTTAAAATAAAGTAAACAGTGATTTTTTGAGACAATTTACAATTGGTCTTCGTTTTTTTAATTAGTGTGGTTTTTTAACTCTACCTTCTCCAGACTGAAAATTAACCTTTTTAGTGCCATAGGACGTAGATTCTACGTCCTAGGTACCAAGGGACCAAAGTGCCATAGAACGTAGAATCTACGTCCTACAGCACTAACAGGTTTACAAGCGCTGCGCTCGCTTTTAAAGCAGCGCAGCGCTTGTAAAGCCTGCACAACCCCCTAGGCAACGAGCATAAGAGGTCATACTTACCGATCCGGGTCCCCCAGCGCCGCCGATCCGGGTCCTCAGCCAATGACAGCAGTGGACACGCATTGATGACGTGTCCACTGCTGTCCCTTTAATTGTCGCCGCCCCCGCCGTCGCCTCTTCACTCTGCTGCCACGTGTGACTGCTGGAGCCCCCCTGCTGCCTTCCTGCTGCCTTCCTGCCAGATTGGTCGCCCTGATCGCCTGCCTGCATTGTGTAAGCTGAACTACAACTCTCTAACCACTGTTTATTTTGCTTATTTCTATCTCAACTGTCTAAAATTTTTTTTTTTTTTTTTTCCATTTCTTCTTCTATCTTTGTCATTATTACACTTTTGTACACATACACACTTATTTACAACTTTCCCAAGCACACACAGACACTTACACACACACTTACACTTACACTTTTTTTTTTTTTTTTCTTTCTTTCTTTTCTTTTCTTTCTTTCTTTGCTTTCTCTGGCAGTCTTTTTTTTTTACTAAAACTTTATTTCTGATCTTGCTCTATAATTATCTGATTTATTTGGTTGCATTTTAGTGTTTTTTTTGCATTTTCATAATTGATTTCTGTTTTTGAATTATTCTATTGCACTATAACTTTTGTATTGCTATTGGGTGCTGAATTTGCAGTGACGTTGGTGGATCCAGGGCTCTGACCACCGATTTCATTGCAATAATTGTTCTTCTGTTGGTTTGAGCGGTTTTTATTTGAATTTACTGATTTTATGGTGTTTTATCTTTGCATTGTTCTTTATTGTGTATTTAGTGCCCCAAAAAGGTTGCTTTTGCAGTGACATTGGTGGATCCAGGGCTCTGATCACCGATTTCATTGCAATTATTGTTCTTTGATTGCTTTTAGTGGTTTTATTCCATTTTAACTTCATTTGATTTCATTTGTTCTAGAAAGGTCCAGAGGTGCTAAGATTGTTCTGGTAGTTTCTATTGCCAAGGGTTAGGCTGATGCCACACATGGCGTAGGGCTGATTTTTTCAGCAAGTGGAAAAACGCTTGCCGAAAATTCAGCCCTACGCCTGCTACTTGTGCCTGCACCCGAATGAATGGAATACGCTCGGGTGCAGGCACATGTAGCCGATATACGCATGAAAACGCGAGACTTTGCATTCTCACGCGTTTTCATGCGTATATCGGCTACATGTGCCTGCACCCGAGCGTATTCCATTCATTCGGGTGCAGGCAAAAAAAAAAGGGGTGCATAGAGTGCAGCCCCAATATTATGCATTTTCAGGTTTGGCGGCCATGTACTTATGTGCACCCATACATATGGGGTATCGTTTTATTCAGGGGAACTTGCAGATTTATGGTTAGTAAGTTTTTGGTAGTTGCCATGGAGATTTTGGGGAGAAATCTAGGTTTGTATCTGGTTTTTCCTTGATTTCTGACCAAAGCGTGACTTCTGCAAGGGACTGCGGCCACAATTTTCCATGTAGAAAGAGAAGAGTGGTGTCTCTGAATAGCTGAAGGTGTGCACTTTTTGGAAATATATAGTTTGCGGGGGTTATTTCACAGGTATGGGGGTGTTTAGACTAAATAACTGCAGGTAGAGCAAAGCCCCCCGTTATGCATTGCCCCTGTTAGGGGGCATTTGGTGGCCACGTCTTTATGTGCACCCATACATATGGGGTATCGTTTTATTCAGGGGAACTTGCAAATTGAGGTTTAGTAAGTTTTTGGTAGTTGCCATGGAGATTTTGGGGAGAAATCTAGGTTTTTTATCTGGTTTTTCCTTGATTTCTGACCAAAATCTAGGTTTGCATCTGGTTTTTCCTTGATTTCTGACCAAAGCGCTGACTTCTGCAAGGGACTGCGGCCACAATTTTCCATGTAGAAAGAGAAGAGTGGTGTCTCTGAATAGCTGAAGGTGTGCACTTTTCGTAAATATATAGATTGTGGGGGTTATTTCACAGGTAGGGGGGGTTAACACTGAAAAACTGCAGGTAGTGCACATAGAGCGAAGCCCCCAAAATTTCAACTGAAATTGCCCTTATGCATTGCCCCTGTTTTGGGGCATTTGGTGGCCACGTCTTTATGTGCACCCATACATATGGGGTATCGTTTTATTCAGGGGAACTTGCAAATTGAGGTTTAGTAAGTTTTTGGTAGTTGCCATGGAGATTTTGGGGAGAAATCTAGGTTTTTTATCTGGTTTTTCCTTGATTTCTGACCAAAGCGCTGACTTCTGCAAGGGACTGCGGCCACAATTTTCCATGTAGAAAGAGAAGAGTGGTGTCTCTGAATAGCTGAAGGTGTGCACTTTTCGTAAATATATGATTGTGGGGGTTATTTCACAGGTAGGGGGGGTTAACACTGAAAAACTGCAGGTAGAGCAAAGCCCCCCCTTATGCATTGCCCCTGTTTGGGGGCATTTGGTGGCCACGTCTTTATGTGCACCCATACATATGGGGTATCGTTTTATTCAGGGGAACTTGCAAATTGAGGTTTAGTAAGTTTTTGGTAGTTGCCATGGAGATTTTGGGGAGAAATCTAGGTTTTTTTATCTGGTTTTTCCTTGATTTCTGACCAAAATCTAGGTTTGTATCTGGTTTTTCCTTGATTTCTGACCAAAGCGCTGACTTCTGCAAGGGACTGCGGCCACAATTTTCCATGTAGAAAGAGAAGAGTGGTGTCTCTGAATAGCTGAAGGTGTGCACTTTTTGGAAATATATAGTTTGCGGGGGTTATTTCACAGGTATGGGGGTGTTTAGACTAAATAACTGCAGGTAGAGCAAAGCCCCCCGTTATGCATTGCCCCTGTTAGGGGGCATTTGGTGGCCACGTCTTTATGTGCACCCATACATATGGGGTATCGTTTTATTCAGGGGAACTTGCAAATTGAGGTTTAGTAAGTTTTTGGTAGTTGCCATGGAGATTTTGGGGAGAAATCTAGGTTTTTTATCTGGTTTTTCCTTGATTTCTGACCAAAATCTAGGTTTGTATCTGGTTTTTCCTTGATTTCTGACCAAAGCGCTGACTTCTGCAAGGGACTGCGGCCACAATTTTCCATGTAGAAAGAGAAGAGTGGTGTCTCTGAATAGCTGAAGGTGTGCACTTTTCGTAAATATATAGATTGTGGGGGTTATTTCACAGGTAGGGGGGGTTAACACTGAAAAACTGCAGGTAGTGCACATAGAGCGCAGCCCCCAAAATTTCAACTGAAATTGCCCTTATGCATTGCCCCTGTTTTGGGGCATTTGGTGGCCACGTCTTTATGTGCACCCATACATATGGGGTATCGTTTTATTCAGGGGAACTTGCAGATTAATGGTTAGTAAGTTTTTGGTAGTTGCCATGGAGATTTTGGGGAGAAATCTAGGTTTGTATCTGGTTTTTCCTTGATTTCTGACCAAAGCGCTGACTTCTGCAAGGGACTGTGGCCACAATTTTCCATGTAGAAAGAGAAGAGTGGTGTCTCTGAATAGCTGAAGGTGTGCACTTTTTGGAAATATATAGTTTGTGGGGGTTATTTCACAGGTATGGGGGTGTTTAGACTAAATAACTGCAGGTAGAGCACAGCCCCCCCCTTATGCATTGCCCCTGTTTGGGGGCATTTGGTGGACACGTCTTTATGTGTACCCATACATATGGGGTATCGTTTTATTCAGGGGAACTTGCAGATTGATGTTTAGTAAGTTTTTGGTAGTTGCCATGGAGATTTTGGGGAGAAATCTAGGTTTGTATCTGGTTTTTCCTTGATTTCTGACCGATGCGCTTACTTCTGCAAGGGACTGCGGCCACAATTTTCCATGTAGAAAGAGGAGAGTGGTGTCTCTGAATAGCTGAAGGTGTGCACTTTTCAGAAATATATAGTTTGTGGGGGTTATTTTACAGGTAGGGGGGGTTAACACTGAAAAACTGCAGGAAGTGCACATAGAGCACAGCCCCCAAAATTTCAACTGAAATTGCCCTTATGCATTGCCCCTGTTTTGGGGCATTTGGTGGCCACGTCTTTATGTGTACCCATACATATGGGGTATCGTTTTATTCAGGGGAACTTGCAGATTGATGTTTAGTAAGTTTTTGGTAGTTGCCATGGAGATTTTGGGGAGAAATCTAGGTTTGTATCTGGTTTTTCCTTGATTTCTGACCAATGCGCTGACTTCTGCAAGGGACTGTGGCCACAATTTTCCATGTAGAAAGAGAAGAGTGGTGTCTCTGAATAGCTGAAGGTGTGCACTTTTTGGAAATATATAGTTTGCGGGGGTTATTTTACAGGTAGGGGGGGTTAACACTGAAAAACTGCAGGAAGTGCACATAGAGCGCAGCCCCCAAAATTTCAACTGAAATTGCCCTTATGCATTGCCCCTGTTTTGGGGCATTTGGTGGCCACGTCTTTATGTGTACCCATACATATGGGGTATCGTTTTATTCAGGGGAACTTGCAGATTGATGTTTAGTAAGTTTTTGGTAGTTGCCATGGAGATTTTGGGGAGAAATCTAGGTTTGTGTCTGTTTTTTCCTTGATTTCTGACCAATGCGCTGACTTCTGCAAGGGACTGCGGCCACAATTTTCCATGTAGAAAGAGGAGAGTGGTGTCTCTGAATAGCTGAAGGTGTGCACTTTTCAGAAATATATAGTTTGTGGGGGTTATTTTACAGGTAGGGGGGGTTAACACTGAAAAACTGCAGGAAGTGCACATAGAGCGCAGCCCCCAAAATTTCAACTGAAATTGCCCTTATGCATTGCCCCTGTTTTGGGGCATTTGGTGGCCACGTCTTTATGTGTACCCATACATATGGGGTATCGTTTTATTCAGGGGAACTTGCAGATTGATGTTTAGTAAGTTTTTGGTAGTTGCCATGGAGATTTTGGGGAGAAATCTAGGTTTGTATCTGGTTTTTCCTTGATTTCTGACCAATGCGCTGACTTCTGCAAGGGACTGCGGCCACAATTTTCCATGTAGAAAGAGGAGAGTGGTGTCTCTGAATAGCTGAAGGTGTACACTTTTCAGAAATATATAGTTTGTGGGGGTTATTTTACAGGTAGGGGGGGTTAACACTGAAAAACTGCAGGAAGTGCACATAGAGCGCAGCCCCCAAAATATCAACTGAAATTGCCCTTATGCATTGCCCCTGTTTTGGGGCATTTGGTGGCCACGTCTTTATGTGCACCCATACATATGGGGTATTGTTTTATTCAGGGGAACTTGCAGATTGATGTTTAGTAAGTTTTTGGTAGTTGCCATGGAGATTTTGGGGAGAAATCTAGGTTTTTTATCAGTTTTTTCCTCGATTTCTGACCAAAGCGCTGACTTCTGCAAGGGACTGCGGCCACAATTTTCTATGTAGAAAGAGAAGAGTGGTGTCTCTGAATAGCTGAAGGTGTGCACTTTTCAGAAATATATAGTTTGTGGGGGTTATTTCACAAGTAGGGGGGGTTAACACTGAAAAACTGCAGGTAGTGCACATAGAGCACAGCACCCACATTTTTAGCTGTAATTGCTCTTGTGCATTGCCCCTGCTTTGGAGTGTTTGGTGCCCATGTCTTTATGTGCACCCATACATATGGGGCATCATTTTATTCAGTAGAAATTTGTCTTTCAAATTTGCCTTTGTTAGAAAATTTTTATGAGATTTTTTTTTGTCAAATCCACATTTGATCATGCGTCCAAGTTTACGTTTTAGAAAAAAAAAAAAATGTCAAAAAAACTTCCAAATTTCACAATGCACTGACAAAAGGTATTTGGCTTTTTAGTGAAAACTACATTGCACCTAGAAACCTGAAGGTCTGTAGTTTCTAAAGATACCAAACATGAGGGGATATTTTAGATTTACATATAAGTTATGCTGCATCAACTGTTACAAGCGCTTTTCCGCTTTGTTCTGGTGTGATATTGTACTAAGTATTGCTTTAGTTTGGGGGTTACTTCTGGACAGGAACTGTGGGGTACCACCACATATTTGGTATCGTTGGACTTGGGAGTATCAGGGCTTTTACAAACAACAAAAAAAAGTTTGTAAAATTAACTTTTCTATGGAAAAAAAACTCAAAATATACAGAAATTTTTCATAATTTTTTTTTTTTTTACATAATTCACCCAAAATACACATCATATCTCCAGAAAAGTTATAAAATTTGGTATGTATGTCGAAGCCCAATTAGTGACGAAAAAAACGATATATAATTTCCCTAGTTTCATGGAGGTTTTCCTACCAAAAAACATTGTTAAAGCGAATGAGTACAAAATGCTTAAAAAACGTCTGGCACTGGGGGGAACCGAAATGACGAATTCGGCTGGCACTTAAAGGGTTAAAGCACCTAAAGACTATTTTTGACATTAGATTTTTGTGGAAATGAATACGATGTTTATTGTTTTTGTTCAATCATCTTCCACTTTGCCAGTGAAACCACTGTCTGGTTGCTAGAGGAAGTACCAAGATGGTTCTTTGGTAACTTATGAGCCGTCAATGTAGCACTCATTTGGCAATACTGGGTTTGTTGATAAAACAGGCACAGCTGATCTTTTTATGTGTCTTATGGAGTCCCCAAAACCTTAAGGTGACCTATAATTTAAGCATACATACATCAGCTTGGCCTTCTCTGGATTCCCAGCACTCCAGGGCCTCCCAGGAGATACTAGCTGCCCCCATTGTTACCTTTCTATCCCCCCTCCCAAATAAATACCCAGGGCCCAGTAAACATATTAATGATCAATGGACAAATCCAGCCAAGACTGCTGGTAGTGCTTGCAAACCGAAGAGTGAATTCATTCAGGGCAACCCTTCTACATACATATTCTAAAGCTGTCACATGATATAGCAACCCTACTAGAGTACCTCATTGGGGCTGTAGCACTGTTGTATCTAGTTAATAGCTAGAAGTTAGGCAGGTTATATATAGGCATTATGGTTGAACGTGATGGACATATGTCTTTTTTCAACCCAACTTACTATGTTACTATGTTACTATTTATATGATTAAGTGTTACCTGTGACACATGCCAATAAAAAGCTTCAAATGGGGTCGTCTATAACACTGGGCAAATTTGGACATGGGCAGTATCTCTTGGCAACCAATCAGATGATTGCTTTTAGCCTGCAGCTAGCTGGAAAAATCTAACCACCAGCCCATACACTTGCATTCAGTGGAGGGTCCTTGATCAAGGAAGGGCACAGAAGGGTAAAAGAATGTACCGTGGCTTTAAATCACCATGTGCAACATAAGCCTTAAATTTGCACATGTTTTATTACCTACAACCACTTTACAACATATTAAAAGGATGGCACATTATTGAGTGTTCAGATTTCCATTGTTTTTGTGCTAAGTAGAAAAGCTGTGCAGCTGAAGAGCCACTTATGCTTCAGTCCCAAGAGCTGTGCTGGCTGTTAGATATCTAGCACCTGCTACTAATTGCAACACGTTAGGGTTTATATCTTTTTGGAATGAAAAAAAAATATACAGTATAGTTATTTCTAACCATCTACGTTCAGGCAAATTTTATTTAAGTGAAACTATGTTACAGCTCCCAGTCTCCCTCAGCAATAGAAACTGCACAGGTTGCATACCTGTTATGTTGTTTGTAAATGTAATTGCTATTGAAAGCAGGGTTTGTCTGCTATTCTTTACACTGCTGGTTCTGACTATTGAAACACGGCAGCAGAAGCCAATTGATTAACCGAGCTGTGAAGAAGCATGCAAGGCATTGCAGAAAACCAACAGTCCCAACCAACAGTGCAGAGGGGATCAAAAACTACTGTATATAAAACTACTTTTATATGCAATACATTTTGCAAGCTGAAATTGTTTAATTAACATATATTGGAAAGTTGTCTAGAGTTATATTTCTTTCACTCAGCAATATTGTGTTTTGGACTTTGCATTTAATTCATCGCACCTTGGCAAAGAACCTTTATTTTTTAGTTCTTTGGGCAGCAAAACGAACATAAATTATTGGTGATTTGGGATAGGGACTTGCTGTGCCTAAATATATAAAACTATTACAAATAATTGATAATGAAAAGAAATATAAATAAAACCATATGTTATGAGATAACCTGCCAAGCTATAGGCATTAATACATTCATTTACTGGGCCTTAAAGAGTAGTTGTGGTACCCAAGGCCCACCTAAAAGACCTACAGAAGATTTGTCCCCTGTGGCCTTACCCACCAGGTTGTATGTGGTTTGGCCACATGTGTATCATTAAACAGCTTCTTTTGTGATCTCAATGAGATAATTTGCCAGCACAGTTTGCTGGTCAACCAATCTGGGTGCAAGCGACTAGTTTTGTCCATTAGATCCCATTGGTATGTGCACTATATGGGCAAGGGTATTCAGAGACCACTTCTAACTGTTTGTATATTTGTAGTGATGAGCGAATCTGTCACATTTCGCCAATAAATTCGCTAATCTTTAATGTTGTGCAGAAAAAAAATTGTCGCCTGCGACTATTCTTCTTGTGACAATTTTGGACGTGCGACTATTCTTTTGACGCCTGCGACTATTCTTGTGACAATTTTGGACGTGCGACTATTCTTTTTACGCCTGCAAGTATTATTGTGTCAATTTTGGGCGCGCGACTATTCTTTTGATGCCCGCGAAAATTTTTGGAAACATTTGGCCAAATAATGTTTGCTTAGGGTTCTCCAGCAAACATGGTAATGAGCAGGAATTATATGTAGACCAATATGTATTTCACAATTGCATTTTAATTCCTGTTCACAGTTTTATGTATTTCTTACTTGTGTAAAGTCCTCTGAGCAACAGAATGTATAGCACACTGGGGTCTATTTAACAAGCTATTTTTGACAATTGTTCTATTTTAGTGTGTTACAAGTGTATCAAGTGCTGCTGCTTCTCAGGAAGATTTGACTCTACCATCTGCTTTGTGACATCACAAATTAAAAATGAGATCTTGTATCTAATGTAGTTTTTAATACTCAATATACTTTTAATAAAATCACAAGTTAAAGTCATTTAGATCAGGTATTGGACGTGTAATAAAAATCAGGGTGTGCTGGATACAAACTGCATTGACTGTAACAATGGCCATTCCAACTGTGGTACAGACTTATCAAAATGTATAGCGCACCACAGAAAAATTCACCAACTCTCTATTCCTTTGGGATTTTTAGATGTGTATTTACCAATGGGTGAAAGTCAGAGTTCACCATTTGATAAATACGCTTCTAAAAATCCCATAGGAATGAATAGAAAGTGAGTGAATCTGTCCACTCAACAAGTGCACAACTGTAAACTTGCTTTCTGACTTAGTCCTGTACATAAAGCTTGTTTGAGGATATATATATATATATATATATATACAGGTATAGGACCCATTATCCAGAATGCTTGGGACCAAGGGTATTCCGGATAAGGGGTCTTTCCGTAATTTGGATCTCAATACCTTAAGTCTACTAAAAAATCAATAAAACATAAATTAAACCCAATAGGATTGTTTTGCATCCAATAAGGATTAATTATATCTTAGTTGGAATCAATTACAAGGTTCTGTTTTATTTCTACATAGAAAAAGGAAATCAGTTTTAAAATTCTGAATTATTTGACTAAAATGGAGTCTATGGGAGACGGGCATTCCGTAATTCGGAGCTTTCTGGATAACGGGTTTCCGGATAAGGGGTCCAATACCTGTATATATATATACAAAATTAATAGAAGGGTATTTTAATAACAAATGTACAATAGTGCTTAGATTTATACATCACTTTAAATTGCAAATAACTTAAAATATATAATAAAGATGGAGCTGGATGGATCTCAGCTATAACTATGTACAATGTAAATAACATAAGTAAACAAAATCCCCTTTCCAATATTATACCAATTATTTATTGTGTGTTTGGTGAAGGAGGAGGAAAACCACACTAATTGGTATTCTGTATGTATTCCCTCTGACCAATCATTTGTGGAATGTATTGACTATTTCTAGTAACATCACCTCTGTCATTGCTTTCACTGTCCCTATAATCATTTCCAATCAACCTCATTAAGTCAAATTTCATTGGCCTTCCATCTGTGTAAAGAAGTGCTATGGTAACGTCTTCCTTCTATATCCAGTCTGTCTTTCTTTACAGCATGCAGTCTGTCTTTCTTTACAGCATGCAGTCTGTCTTTCTTTACAGCATGCAGTCTGTCTTTCTTTACAGCATGCAGTCTGTCTTTCTTTACAGCATGTAGTCTGTCTTTCTTTACAGCATGCAGTCTGTCTTTATTTACAACATGTAGTCTGTTTTTCTTTAAAATGACTATATTATTGCCAGCAGTTCACTCTTAAGTGGCAAAATGCTTTATGTGCTATAGATGAAACATTCAGGTTTACAACAGCATTTTTGAATGGAGCATCTGCCAGAAATGGTAGGTTTGATTTGTGCACAGCATTGTCTGGTATATAATATATCAGATGTGTAACTATAGGAGACAGTCCTTTATTACTGCACTTCTAATAATTTTGACTTTATATGGTAACAGAGTTTCAGTTGTCATTTTTCTTGCAAACATGGCCTGGAGCTGTGGCCCTAAAGTGTGCCTATACTAAAAGGTGATGCTAAAAGCAAGATTTATTATTAGCAGGTAGTCAGTGTTTCCATAAAAGTGTGTCTGTGTTTGTATGAAATAAATACCTGCACCTTCTTATTCTCTACTTTTCCACACATACTTCTGATTAATACAATATATTCAGTTTCTTATCTTCCTTGCACAATTGTATAAACATTTATAAGCATTTAATAATCGGGTTTATTTCCCTTGACTGTAATGGAGATAAGGTCAAAAGTGTATATTGGAGTAGATTTGTGAATTTGAATGTCAGGTTCAGCAGTCTGAATTTTATTTTGGAAGGCAGTGGAAGCCAGTGCAGAGATTGGCAGAGTGGCATGGCAGAGGAGGAGCGGTTGCTGAGGTGTATATGCCTGGCTGTAGCTATCAATATAGCCTTAAGCAAAAGTCTCTAAAGGGGAAGATCAGTTAATATATAGTTACAGTGATCAATAGTGATGGGCGAAATGTTTCACCAGGCATGGATTTGCGGTGAATTTCCGCGTTTCACCATTGGCGGATTGTTGCGGAACGGATGAAAAAATTTGCTGCGGGTCCAAAAGCTGCCGCACGACAAAAGAATAGATGCGGGCGACAAAAGAATAGCCGCGTGACAAAAGAATAGCCGCAGGCGACAATTTTTTTTGCTGCACGTCATTTTCACCGTTTCGCAAATTTTTTGCTGTTTCGTGGATCTTTTGAAAGATTTGCGAATTGACTAGTGATCAATTTGTGATACAGGTATAGGGCCCATAATCCAGAATGCTTGGGACCTGGGGTTTTATGGATAAGGGTTCTTTGGACCTCCATACCTTCAGTGATAAATGATCACATTTTGTAAAACATTCCTTAGGTTAAAGTACTATGGTTTAGTTATTGATTGGATATCAAGAGTGAAGGACAGGTCACAAGAGTAACGTCAAGGCACTGGGCCTTTGGAGATGGGGTGCTAACTTTATAGTTATGTGCAAAAGTAATTGCTATTGAAAGCAGCCCCTGTATCTTACAATTTTCTCTTCTCTTTTCCCTGACTACTTGTAGCATTGAAAAGCTGTATTAGTACTCCTCACTCCTCCAGCCAAGACTGCACTTGCCTTGCATGTTCTGTGATTAACTGCAGCAGGAGAATAATAGAAGCAAGGCATTGCACAAACTGGAATCTTCGCTGGAGGAGATAGGATTTCTGACACATTATTTCTATAGCTTTCCAACTGAATAGGGAATATTACAGGGCAGGCACCAATTTCAGTTGCAATTTAAGTTACTTTTAAAATCATGGAAAAATGTTAATTCATTTTCATTAAAACTGAATTATGTAAAAAAAGTAATTATTTGGGGTAGACATTGCCTTCTGAAGTTAAATGTGATCTGTACAGTTCAATCCAATCCATTGTACTGTCTGATCAAATGGTCCAAATGTGTGAGTAGAAATCCATGTAGTCTCACTGAAGGCAATACAGCTGATTATATCTACGGGTACAAGCTGGAGCAACCAAATTTCCATCAAAGTAGTTTCCTTCATCCACAATTGCTTGGAAACTGGCAATTTGTAAGACATTGTGAGCATTTGTAAAGCTGTGCCTCCCGTGCATAGACACTAATGTCACACATTTACAGTAAGTATTTTATTCCTACCACTAGACTACCCACCCATATCGTAAGGTCTCACACTCTCTTACTGTAATTCATTTTCTATGGCTGTGTGCAGTTCTGCCTGTCTCCAAAATACCCTTTAAATTTTCTATTACTATTTTTTTCCTGTCAGTTGCTCTTTCCACCCTCCTTACCTCTCCCTGCTGCCCTTGCCTGTTTTGGAATGATGTTGTCCCTCCTTCAGGTACCAAAGTTAAATTATAAGCTCTGCATAATTGGCCTACATAATTAGTGTAATCAGTGTACATTGTTGCATGTACTTAGTAGATAACACACACTAAACAATAACATGCCATTTAACATAACATACTATTCTCTGGCTTATAGGCAACTGGCGGAGTAAAACAACACTATTCATTATGCCAAAGTAACTATTACATCTACATAGTCGGATCCCAAGCTAACCAAGGGGAATGTTTCTTTTGTAAAACTGAACCTGAAATGTTACACCTATGAAAGCAATTAGCACCGTCTTGTTTAGCACCAACTAACACTCCTGAGCGCTTATTTAGACTGACTAAACTCCTGCTGTGTGATGTAAGAAAAGATCTCTTTTATTTGCACTAATTGGTTTAATTATTACATATTTGATTTAACAATATTCTTTGGCTCATTACACAGTCACACCATTGTGACAATTAAAGCTGTGCTATGCTGTTGTTTTCTATCAAGATTTCTCCAAATATTTATACATTCTCTTGTTGCTGCATATATATATATAACTGGATGGTGTTTCTTTCTGCTTTCATCTTGGCCTTAAGCTACAAGCACTGCATCTTTTATGTTCTTTAAACAAATGCCTCTTGGCATGTATTATTCATGGAGGATTGTGAAGAAGAAACTCTTAAATGTTGTCTTTTCTGGGGTTTTCTGGTCTCTTCAGTAAAAAAAATAACTTCAATAATAAAAATGAAGCAAGTTTATTGAAAATTCTGATTTTTGTTATTGTTGCTAAATATCCTAGGAATCAGGAGCATACCAACAGCCCTGAGGAGTTCCGACTCAGTTGGCTACTACAATATATGTAACTGTTACATAGGACTTACTCAATGAGGGGCAAGTCATCCCTTGCAAGGTTGGGTACATTACTTAATCTCTAATAAAAAAGACTATAAATACTGGGAAAAGGTTGTTATTTTCCAGCACTGCGCCAGCCCTATATTGGAGGGTAGCATATCAGTTAATATGTACAACTACAGTAGATACTTTACATGAGAAAAACAAGAGAGAAATGTAGAGTGTGTGGCCTGATTGGAAGTCTGTAATCAGTGTGGAACAGCCACATGGATTGATGGTAAGATGCAGAGAGCTTTTATTACATTAATTTTCAGATAAGGGTCAGAACTTTGGGGAAGGCCTATGACATTAGTTTCAGTGTTGTCCTTAAAGGTAACAATAGCCAGTGTATTGATGATGGACAGTTTATGAGTAGAGGAGTTGTGCCTGACACAGTTGTATCCAGTGCATCAAAATTGCATTTAGATGATGACATTTCTGGCATTTAGTGTTAAGGTGGCCAGGGGCTGATTTTATTTAACTATAGGCACCTTATCTGCCCTTGTATGGGCACCAATGATGAGCCTCCCTGATCAAGATCTGGCCAGATTCCAATCAGTGAGGTTTGATTTGTACGTCGGATTTGGGACCGCATTATGCCTGCCATTTAAATTGGGGCCAATATTTAGATGAGAATCAGCCAGCTATCAATTGGGCAGGTTTGTTTGATTTGCAAGCAGTTCTGCAGTTGATGCAGTTCTCATCCCGACTGCCTGCTCAGCGGCAATTATGATCTGATTGCTGGCCTGAGGGACTTCAGGGTGGGCATTACAGAGAAAGATCCTCTTGTTTGCCAACCTTGCCAAACGAATGGCTCCTAACATATTTGGCCAATTTAAGAGTATTGCATCCTGTAAGACTGAAGGCATTTTATCAAGTTTTGACGAAGTGTAGAAAAATAGGAAATTAATGTCACTTTCCTGGCAGATAACAAACTAGTCACGCCCTCCTCCCAACTGATTTCTTAGTGCAATACTTTGCTTTCAATGAAGCTGCCAAATATGAAGTGCGTAATATCAACTGTTCCTCCCTTTTTAGTAAAAAATCTGCTTTGAATTTCCTCTTCACACTAAATTGCAGCTTGGAGTGAGGATTTCTTGTTTCCTAATGATGCTAATAAAGCTTTATCTACTTAATTTGGTTACCAAAATAAACTTAAAATGGGTTTTTACAAAAATATTTTCTTAGAAGGATATCAAATAGAATGTCCAGCTATATGCAGGATCCAGTGATATAATTCTTTTCCCAGCATGAAATCTTTACATTACAAAAAAGATGCCCAGCTGGGTGGGGTTTTAATCATGGTTTGGTCTTCTAAGTGGCAGATGAAATTCAATGTAGATAAATGTCTGCTGATGTTGGCTTTACGTGCATGCTACGTATTCTCTTGATGTGAATGCATATCCTTAATTAAGCTTTGATGCGGAAAGCTTTAAATGTAATTGTGAATCACTGACTCACTCTATTCCTGTATATCTGGAGCCAACAAAATATTGTTCTATATATGATAAGATGTGCATAAATGGCTGTGCTCTCATACAGATCTCATACTGATCTAGTGCAATATGAAACAATGTCTGTCTGTTAAGGGCCGTGGTAGATGGAGAGATTAGTTGCCCGCAACAAATTTCCCTTGTTGCGGGCGACTAATCTCCCCGATATGCTATCCCACTGGCCTGAATGTAAATCGCTGGTGGGATGGCATATGCGGAGCTGCGATTTTCTGAAATCGCTGAAGTTTCCTCTCAAGGCAACTGCATATATGCCATCCCACCAGCGATTTACATTCAGGCCAGTAGGATGGCATATCGGGGAAATTAGTCGCCCGCAACAAGGGAGATTTGTTGCGGGTGACTAATATCTCCATCTACCACGGCCCTTAACAGACAGACATTGTTTCACATTGCACTAGATCAGTATGAGATCTGTATTCACAGCTCTCTTGCCCCCTGCCCCCCCAACAATGTACACCACGTATGTGCAGAGGGGTTACACATACATATAAATATTGTTCTGATTTGTTGGATAAACCAATTATAGAGGTGCAAAGCCACTAACATTGTGGCCTTTTTTATGTAGTCCCCCATATAACTACTAATTTGCCAAAGTAGGAATTTTCTCCTTGTCTAACTTCACCAGATTTTGTCTCTGCCAGGTATATTTTCACAGGACAAGGCATACTTGTACTCTCCTTTTAGTAATTTGTTAATGTTCTATTGTAGGAGGAAGTCTCTTATCATTAGTGGAAAATATGGAGACACACACTAAACAGCATGGTGCCCCATTTTGGGGGTCTTGACCCATAGTTTGAGAATACAGAGTTCATTGAATATGAAGTTTCCCTGGGATAAATAATGAGAAAAAAATAGCAATGGTAATGATAAAAGGAAAATAAATGTATATGAATTACATATGAGGGTTATGTCCCATTTATTTTCCCATATTTGCAGCATTAAAAGCAAAATATTAGATTTTTACATTTTTGTCCATAGAGAAAACCTTGGAAAAAAACAAGCCAAGTAGTAATCCCCACTCCTATGTAAGTGCAAATATACGAAGAAATGAACGTTCTGCACTCACAATAACCTATGTCTTCATATATCACTGTCTATTTGAGGGAAAATTGATGATAAATCAGATTTGCAAGCAGAAAATGGTTTCACTATTAATGATGTAATCAAATGGGGAAAACCTGTCTTCTGATGAATATTTCTCGTTTTCTTTTATTGAAACAAAATTTTCTTACATATTCATTACATTAATAAAAGAAATGTAACGTGGAAAAGTACCTTATATAAATACATCAAAAATGCGGAAATGTCATCCAGCGTGAGCAGAATAGTTACAATCACCTAAGTATTTACATTTAATTTGCAGCAGATGATAACCGTTCAGACCGGGAAAGGCTGTGATGCAATATTACATGCATATGGCTGACACGTACAACAGTACTATAGTAAATGGCCCTTGGCATAGTTACAGAAATGACTGGTCATGGCATTTCATTCCAACGCTCTTGATATTTGCTGACTAGCCAACAGATACGCCCTAGCAAACAGATGGGAAAACAAGATGCTGGTACAGAAAAGCTGCACATTACTATATAGTTTATCGATGAGCCACACTAATGGCAACCACTGAGGCAAAATAATTTAGTAATTTAGACAACACAGGAAACATATACTAGAAGTTGGTGTGGTTTTTGAATAAATGAAAGGAAATATAAATCCTCAAAACAAATTAATATAAACTTTCTTAGAGCACAATCCTAAATACTTTTGCAATATGCATTGATATAGTTATTATACAGATAATTTAATAAAATTGCAATAACAGTGCCACCTGCTGGTCAGTTCTGTCAACTATGCTACAGCCGAGAGAAAATTTTAGAAGAAGGACAGAGAACTTTACATATGCTGCTGTGTGAGAAAAGTCCTCTGATTTTATGATAATCTTTCTAAGAATGTACTGTGGGAGTTAGCAATGGAATGAGTAGCCAAAACCACACTAAGAAGGTAGTATAAGCTTCATATTAAAAGGTAAATTAATCTTAAAATAAACTCAAGTTTATTTAATAAATAGTGCAGTGATATTTATATCTGCAGTGGAATTGAAACTGTTATCAAGTTCTCAGGGTCCCAAAAAGAAACATAATAAATAATAAATAAATTGACCTTTTGGTTGCCTTGTGTCAGTGGCCAAGCAAGCAGATGAAAAGAAAGAAAAGAAACACAAAGTATTAAAAACGTATCTAGGGAAGGGCACTAAGGGGCACAAGAGCTTATTGTTCATTTGCTAAGCACTTATGGCCCCTGCCTGCTGTGCCTTACACTTGCACCTCTGTATAATGCACCAGCTAGGGGCAGATAGGGAGCAGGTGAGGGGCGCCTATGTGCTTCCATCCACTTCTCTTGCATCCTGTACCAACTGACTGGATCTAAAGGCCATTCTGCAAATTAGATCTATTGTCTGGCAATAAAAGATTAAGGATCAAAATGACTAAAGATCAATTATTTTACCAAGCAGTAACCATGGAAAAAAATACAAATTCTTCTATATGTAACAATGTTTCTTTGGAGGTAGAAAGACCAGTACAGAAACAGTTGGCCAAGGTGTTAATCCTTTCTTGCAATTAGAGTTCCCATTGTTAATGAGCTGTAACACCCCATAGAACAAAATGATTTTAGACTGCTCGAAAGCCATCAAATTTTCCTGACAGTCCAGAAAGTGTTAACTATGCAGAATCTGAGCTCTTCAGAATCTCTGTCTGGATTCCCCAATTCTATATTTAATGAATTAATTATTGTCATCACTACTGGTATACAAGTCATACCGATCATTTACTGTAACTGTAATACAGAAGGAGGAAAATGTGGCTTACAAAAAATCTGTTTTTCTGGTAGTCTTCTTGGGGCTTGTGTAATGGGGTCATAAAAAGGCAACTACTATTCCTGACAATAGTCACTCAGTATTAACTGTAATGTTGTAATGTGACATAATTATATTATAGAGCTTATGCTTTCAGAGAAACCGACAGTAATTGCTGAAGTGTTGTTCAGCCTATGTCAGTGCAGACGCCATAACAGGGTCAGTCATGGCTGGAAACTCTGATGTATTATTTCACCATTAGTATTAATCAGGAAATCTGCACTTTAGGGGAAAGAGAACTAAAAGCTACAGAGGGCAATATTACACAGTTACTAGAGGCATTGCATTAGGATGGTCCCATAAATTATGGGTTCTTCATGAAAGATTATAGTTACAGTCTAATTCATTAATTCACTTAAATTTCTCTTAAAAGCTGAACTTCCATAAAGGTTTTGGGTACAAAATACTGTACTTCTGGTGCCACAAAGCTTATGTTTAAAAGATTTAATGAAGAAGGAAAGCACATCCCCCAGTGATTGCAATCACTTACCTGTTACCAGGGTAAGTGCTCCAGTTAGCAGAAACCTGCCCTGGCCCGAGGTACTTTTGTGCAAGCTCCATGGAGTGATCCTCTTCCTGCTTCTTTTTTTATAGCATAGTTGTACATGCGCAGTCAGTGAAAAGCCGAACTTTAACAAAAAGCCAGTTTTTTCACTCTACTGCACATACAGTGGAGGAAATAATTATTTGACCCCTCACTGATTTTGTAAGTTTGTCCAATGACAAAGAAATGAAAAGTCTCAGAACAGTAGCATTTCAATGGTAGGTTTATTTTAACAGTGGCAGATAGCACATCAAAAGGAAAATTGAAAAGATAACTTTAAATAAAAGATAGCAACTGATTTGCATTTCATTGAGTGAAATAAGTTTTTGAACCCTCTAACAAAAAAGACTTAATACTTAGTGGAAAAACCCTTGTTTGCAAGCACAGAGGTCAAACGTTTCTTGTAATTGATGACCAAGTTTGCGCACATTTTAGGAGGAATGTTGGTCCCACTCCTCTTTGCAGATCATCTCTAAATCCCTAAGGTTTCGAGGCTGTCTCTGTGCAACTCTGAGCTTGAGCTCCCTCCATAGGTTTTCTATTGGATTAAGGTCCGGAGACTGACTAGGCCACTCCATGACCTTAATGTGCTTCTTCTTGAGCCACTCCTTTGTTGCCTTTGCTGTATGTTTTGGGTCATTGTCGTGCTGGAACACCCATCCACGACCCATTTTCAGTTTCCTGGCAGAGGGAAGGAGGTTGTCGTTCAGGATTTCACGATACATGGCTCCGTCCATTTTCCCGTTAATGCGAATAAGTTGTCCTGTGCCCTTAGCAGAAAAACACCCCCAAAGCAAAATGTTTCCACCCCCATGCTTGACGGTGGGGACGGTGTTTTGGGGGTCATAGGCAGCATTTTTCTTCCTCCAAACACAGCGAGTTGAGTTAATGCCAAAGAGCTCTATTTTGGTCTCATCAGACCACAGCACCTTCTCCCAGTCACTCCCAGAATCATTCAGGTGTTCATTGGCAAACTTCAGACGGGCCTGCACATGTGCCTTCTTGAGCAGGGGGACCTTGCGAGCCCTGCAGGATTTTAATCCATTGCGGTGTAATGTGTTTCCAATGGTTTTCTTGGTGACTGTGGTCCCTGCTAATTTGAGGTCATTAACTAACTCCTCCCGTGTAGTTCTAGGATGCTTTTTCACCTTTCTCAGAATCATTGACACCCCACGAGGTGAGATCATGCGTGGAGCCCCAGAGCGAGGTCGATTGATGGTCATTTTGTGCTCCTTCCATTTTCGAACAATCGCACCAACAGTTGTCACCTTCTCTCCCAGCTTCTTGCTAATGGTTTTGTAGCCCATTCCAGCCTTGTGCAGGTCTACAATTTTGTCTCTGACATCCTTGGACAGCTCTTTGGTCTTTCCCATGTTGGAGAGTTTGGAGTCTGCTTGATTGATTGATTGATTCTGTGGACAGGTGTCTTTTATACAGGTGACTAGTTAAGACAGGTGTCCTTAATGAGGTTGACTAATTGAGTAGAAGTGTCTAACCACTCTGTGGGAGCCAGAACTCTTAATGGTTGGTAGGGGTTCAAAAACTTATTTCACTCAATGAAATGCAAATCAGTTGCTATCTTTTATTTAAAGTTATTTTTTCGATTTTCCTTTTGATGTGCTATCTGCCACTGTTAAAATAAACCTACCATTGAAATGATACTGTTCTGAGACTTTTCATTTCTTTGTCATTGGACAAACTTACAAAATCAGTGAGGGGTCAAATAATTATTTCCTCCACTGTATGTCAGTCCTGTGATTTAGAAGAAAGAAGAGGATTCCTCCACAATGCTCACACAGAAGTACCCTGGGCCGGTGCAGTTTTCTGCCAGCAGAAACACCGGCCTGGGGTATCAGGTAAGTGATTATCATCTAAAATTTGGTACCCCCAGTGATTGAAGCTTTCCTTCTCCTTTAACTTATAATTAAATCACCTTTAGCATCATCAAGGCTTCTTAAAAAATAAAGCATTAAGATAAAGTAAGACAACATGCATTTAATAGTCTAATCTTACTTCTAATAACATTTGTTTTTTTCCTAGTCAAAAAAAGAGGATTCGACTTCAATTTATCTTTCAATAAAGGCTATGGGATTTATAAGATATCGCAGGACAATCACGCTACCGGGGAAAATTCCATCTCATATCATAACTTGATTAACTACGACTGTGAGAACATGAATGAAACGCGCTGTGACCGAATGCTTAATTCAGCCATGCTGGACTTCAGCACCATAAGTTTCCAGGACAGCTCCCTGCTGAGAGATGCCAATATGCTGAAAATCCCACATACAGATGCAAAGCTGGAGCAGTGCAAAGAAAAGGCTTTTGGGTGTCTTCTATCAGAGAAAATTGGTGCCTTTAAAAGAGATGATGTAAGAAACTTTGATAAATCAACATTTTATGAAGGACAGGAAAGGAGGTTGTCTCATGAAGAGAGTCGCAAACCAGAGCTCACAGACTGGGAGTGGTGCAGGAGTAAGTCTGAAAGAACACCTCGACAGGTAACCCTTGCCTTCTCCTTCATTATAAGGAATGCACAATAGCCAGGCATAAATTGTATAATATATATTCATATAGACTGTGCTTAGTCAGGTCATTCTTTACCAACATTGTTTACAGATGTCACATTACTATGTCCATTTTTTGAACAGGGGTGAACACTTTTCCATAAACACACACACGAATATATATATATATATATATATATATAAACAATAATTTTTAGTCCAAAATTCAATCAAGTGTCATAAGAAACATATATTCGGGTAAATGGTCAGGATGGATTTCAAATGCTTATGTTGCCTTTAAATGGCATCCACACACTAAACTTTGGTTACTAAGCAGTTATTGTTTGGAAGGCAAGTAATAAAGATGCATGGCCATCAGTCTTGGTTGTGGACCACAGCGTTTTTATTATATTTATATATAAAATAAAGGTGTTGGGTTAATGAAAGGGAAGGGGCAGAGGCCATTGCTTTAGCATCAAGTGGTTTCTTAGATTATCAGTCATTAAATTGCTCACATTGTAAAGCAATCCATGGGCACATAGTAACATGTAAAAGATTAACTCAGCTGCAGTGAGTACAATATATGGTTTTGAGAAGTACATTGTGGCATAATATTTACCTGCTGATACAAGGAAGTCTAGAGTAATTAAATATTTACACAATTTTTCATAAAAGCTCCTATCAGCTGAGATACACTACTAACTTAACATGTAAACGTGATACCTGCATCCCCAACTCATACTGCCTTGTTCTAAACCAATCCTTGCTAAAATGCTGACGTGAAAATGTGCATAACACATTGTAAATGTTAACAGAAGTGTTTAAAAGTTATTTTCCTTAGTTGCATCATGTGTATTGGTGGCCCATTTATCAAAATTCTCATTTTGGTGGTGGTAGAGATTTTTAAAACCACAACTAAACTCATTTCCACTAAACCATGAATGCCTAATCATGTATTTCCAATAAATGGAGCATCCAAAGAAATTAGAAGAAAATCTTCCAAATGGAAACAGGACAGCTGCCCATTGAATTTAACACAACCTCAACAGCAATGGCAATGTTTTGTTTTAGTGGTTTTCATGGCGTTTTATACTGATCATGTGCTCTGGGCTGCTGTTGAGCCATGTTAACACAGGCGCTTCTTATATATCGTTAAATAAGAATAAAAACAGAATAAATAAGAATTGTGAGAATGAGAGGGGAATGATCCGAGGTAGATCTGGTGCCATACTAAACCTGTGCCTCTTTAGAAGTTGTTATCTGAGAGCAATGCTGTATCTGTCCTGGGTAGAGACTGAGCTGCCATAAAGCTGGGGATTCCTGGGCATTTACTGCTATTTTCCCAGCAGTTTAAAATAGTTTCTCAGTTGTCAACTGGAAATAACTATTCTCTGGTATTTGCCAGTTTATAGCGCCTGCCTGTTATTCCAGTTAAGAAATAGCCTTTAAGTAGAAATTATATTTCCTCATGCAAAGTAGATGTTAATGAAAAGTCAAACTGCTACAGCTCAATATATTAAGCAATCATTTTAGATTCTGGTATTTCTTAAAAGTTTCACAAAATGTGAGTTCTATTTCCATTAAATGGTCATTATAATTCATTGGAGCAAATGAAAATTAAGTATAAACACATTTCCAGATCTGACTCATGTTTAATCACAATGCATGAAAGCAATACTTTTGCTATTAAAATGCAACAATAAGTACCTTGAGCTTCCACCTTTACATAGTTTGTTTTTCAATGCTCTGTTTAACTTTTTCAGATTCTAAGCTATCTAGCTGCCATCAAGGCCATCACTATAAATTACCGTATATACTCGAGTATAAGCCGATCCGAATATAAGCCGAGGTACCTAATTTTACCTAAGAAAACTGGAAAAACTTATTGACTCGAGTATAAGCCTAGGCATCCATTTCTTTTAACACACCTGCACAAAACGCTATCATCATCATGGAAGATAGAGAAAACATTTCAGATGAAAAAATAATATATTAATAAAATAGATAAATAAATTGGGCATTTTCTCCACCTGTGTATTTCGGCCAGCTGAGAAGCATCCAGAACCACCCTTGAGTTTGGCAAAACAACATACAGTATATCCAGTCTCTCAAACACTCAAAATGACCGGCCATAAGAAAACTGGCTTGTGTTAAGCCACCTCAGTTTGTGCAACATTATTGTATTTAATTAGCCCTGGTAATGCAAAGACTTTAGATCAGTGTCTGTTTTTAGCACTTGAAGAAGGGGCAAAAATTGGAAAGCAGTGCACACGTTGTAAGTAATAAATAATAATAAGTAATAAATAACCTTGTGTTATTATGCACTCAATTGCCAAGTGTCACTTGCTTTACCCTTGCTTTAAGCTGCCAAACCCGGCCCTTCAGTCAAATTGTCTGTCACCCCATAGAGAAGAAGAGTAGTAAACGCTCTGCTGTGGGGTAGAGGTTGTGGAGAAAAGGAGGCAGTGGGATGACACTTACAAATGCGTTTCTGGGTTCTGTCCACCTCTCACTGCAACAGTGTGCTGTTGAAGAATTCCCCCAAGTCTTGCTGTTAAGTACTCAGTTGACTTACTCCATTTCAGCGATCCAGCACCTCTCCAGCAATGGGTCGCGCAACTTACTCCATGTCAGTGATGCAGGACCTTTCCAGCCATTGGGCGAGAGCGCATGGACGCATCCAGCGACGGGCATCCGCCGCGCACACACGCCACGTGCGAATGACGGATGCCCGGTGCTGGATGCGTCCATGCGCTCGCTATGCGCTATCGGCTGTCTGCCGATGCCGGATGATGCCGCAGTAACCGAACGTCCCGGGTGGGGTTGGGGGTTGGCTGCGAGTAAAATGTTTTGTATGAGATTGATTAACAAACTTGCCTTAAGTTGGTGGTCCTCTGGTATAGATGATGCCGGATGGCCATGCTTCCTCCACAGTAACCGAACGTCCCCGGTGGGGGTTGGCTGTGAGCGGGCACAAGCATTTTAGATTCACGGGAAGGGGGGGTGGGGTGCGAGCGCAAACATATGTCCAGGGGCGGGCGGTGTGAGCGAGCGCACGGCCGGGAGAACGTAGCTACCGTATATACTCGAGTATAAGCCGAGAGTGCCTTTTTGAGCACATTATTAGTGCTCAAAAACTCGGCTTATACTCGAGTATATACGGTATTCAAATTTGCAACAGTCTAGTTGACTAGCAATTTATTTAAACTGATTTTCAATATGTTTCTCATAGAATGTGACTAACAAGCAGACAATTATGCGCAAGGCAATTTCCATAGCTTTAATTTAGTATGATTTGTTCACGTTTTAAGGCCACCTCCATCTATGGTGAAATCATCTGAATTGCATTTTTTGCAGCCTTTTCTTAAAAAAGCAAATGCATCAATACAAAGACAGAGAGAGAGTATACAGTATATATAGTTCCCACAATGTAGAAATCTGCACTCAGGGGCTTATAATACAGCAAAATGTAACCCCTTTTTGGTTGTAAATAGTGATGAGTGAATCTGTCCCGTGTTGCTTCTCCATAAAATCGCAAAATGGCGAAAAATTCACAAAAAGCATTTGTTGCATGATTTTTTTTTGTCGCCCATGTCTATTTTTGACAAAAAAAAATCCACACAACAAATATTTCCACTTTGGATGTGTGCAAAGTAAATGAATAAATAGATGCCAGAAGGTTCTTGCAGCGAAAGAGAACTGAACTTGTTTATTTCCAAGACAATGATCTAAAGCTTAAGCAGTAAATACTCACAAATACAGATGGAATGGCAATGGATTAGGTAGGTTCAATGCAGAGCAAGCAGTTTGTAATAGTGTCCACCGATTTTTCCCAGCACAGCAGCGTGTGGGCAGGGTGAGACAGCTATTGCAGCACTGCAACACTGTGGAGAGCAGTCTAGATAGTAATTCTCTATCCTTTGCGTTTCCACCTTAATGGTCCAGATCCCCTACAGCCGACGTAGATCAGGGAGAAGACCATGCCTGATACCCTTGTCACTACTGCGGTTCTTTTACTAAGGCAACAGAGTCTGTAAAGAAGAATATTCCCCAGCTATCTCTCCTGGTTGGAGCCGGAAAGCTGCTCTTTATAACTAAAGCTAACTATTTCCTAGAAGTGCTATAACATAAATTTATCTTACACTTACAAATCCTCATTCACGGGGTCCCTGTTCCCCCGACTTCTCCAGAGATAAAGATTCATCTGGGGCAGATGGCTTTACTGGGGCCTTGTTGATCCCAGGCTCAGTGGAATATCCACCTGAGTCAACAGATGCAGGCAAAAGAGGAAGATCCACCCCTTTGCTAACACTATGGGGCCCATTTACTTACTCACGAACGGGCCGAATGCGTCCGATTGCGTTTTTTTTCGTAATGATCGGTATTTTGCGATTTTTTCGGAAAATTATCGCGACTTTTTCGTTTCCAATACGATTTTTGCGGAAAAACGCGAGTTTTTCGTAGCCATTCCGAAAGTTGCGATTTTTTCGTAGCGTTAAAACTTGCGCGAAAAGTTGCGCTTTTTTCGTAGCGTTAAAACTTAAAAGGCGCGACGTTTTGCGCAAGTTTTAACACTACGAAAAAATCGCAACTTTCGGAATGGCTACGAAAAACTCGCGTTTTTTCGCGCAAATCGTATTGGTAACGAAAAAGTCGCGATAATTTCCGAAAAGTCGTAGAGGCGCCGAAAAAATCGCAAAAAATACGAAAAAATCACAAAACGTTCGTTTCCAATCCGAATTTTTTCCATTCGGACTCGGATTCGACCCATAGTAAATGTGCCCCTATGAGTGTGAAAGGGAGTGGTGTGACTATGAGCCAATAGTATAAAACATGTAAATAGCAAAATATGTTACATGGGTCTTGGCCCAGAAACAGTCAAATAAGAAAAGGTAGGGTTATATATATCTGTTCTCACCCTTTTAATTAGAAAAGTAAAATTTTGTTAAATCAGCTTTCGGTCTTAGCAGTGCTGAACAAAGAGCAATACAAATTCAAAAAATGAACAGATTTGTTTTGCTGGCATTTTGTGAAATGTTCTGAAAACCAACATTTCCAGATTGTGCCCAGTCTACATTCATGATATTGTAACTATGTAACTATGTCTCTGTAAATCTGTGGATGGGGTGAAATACAGGAATAAAGGGACAAGGGACATTTCCAGACTGTGCCCATTCTGTATGTGTGGATTCATGATGTGGAACACAGAAATAAAGGGACAAGGGATATCCAACATTTCCAGTGCATCCAGTCCGTATGTAAAGTGGTGACCAATATTTCTTGAAACCCTTGGCGAACTGATACTTGCACCACCATCATACACCGAAGAAACTCGTAGTACACTTTTGAATGAACGGAAGGTTCACATGATGTTGCAGGTGAAAACATTTTATTGCAGCCACCAGTAAAGCTTCTCAAGAAAACCTTGCCATACAAATTATTCCAAACAATATGACCAGCATAAGGTATCCCAGGCCACTGAGGCCCAGCCTGATGCCTACTTTCCTCTAGTACACTGGTCCCTTCATATCAATGCGATGCAGCCTCAGCTGCTTGTCTCACTAACCTACCACTAACTCTGACTGACTACAGCAAGCTCCATAAATATAACCTGCCACTTTCTATCCTAAATAAAAGGAGTCAGACCTCGGGCTCCCTGTCGTCATTCACCTGTTCCTCCTATCAGCCAAAGAGGCAGTGGTACCCTGCTTTTTCTCCCTTACATAGCCTCTGTTGAGGTCTTTCCCTGCTTAATGGCACCACCTGGTGGTTGCAATAACAATATTTACATCATACAATCTATTTTACTTCCTACATTTTCCCCTTGGGTAACCTAACAACTAAAACACACCCCCATGTATGTATGGATTAATTATGTTGTCTCCATGGATCTGTGGATGGGATGCAACACAGGAGCAGAGACAAGGGGAAAGTTCTGAAAGTGTGTCTCATGCTGCCTGTGATATCAGTTATGAAAAAAAATAATATCTTCTCTTAGCCCCTCCCATAGGCGATTTATTGTGTTCACCTACTGTATGACTCCCTCTTAATACTACTGAATGGATACCACCCTAATGGACACACATGGAGTGACAACAAGCAGTCTGGAACCTGTAATCACTATATGTGCTTTACATGGAGCCCTGTTGTTTTAATGCAAGATGGCAGCAGCTTATGCCATGGCCTAAAAAAATCTGTAAACACCATCACATATCCTTGAAAAGTATATCAATTCAGAGTTCCACAGTCAGTATAAAGGTGAAAACTTATGGCCTCATACAGCTATATGGTTAGAGAACTCATCCAATATGTGTATAATTTACTGCAGGGGCACATTATCCATTACATGTTTTATAAACTATACCAAATAATGAACAAATGCTGCCAAATGCCAGTGATTCGATAGATTGCTTTGTAACTTTTGATACTAATCCCTCAACTTGTTAAAAGTTAATGCACTGCTAAATATGGTCCTTAAGTGTAAATGGTGTCCTAGTTTCTAAAACACATAATAGCCACCAGCTATTCCAGACAGGCTGTCATATTGATTGAAAATACACAGGAACACTGTGGTGACATAATGACTGAGTTGCGAGCAGTTTACAGTAATGGTCCAAGAGAGAAATCATAAGCATATGATATGATTCATTTATAAAATGAAAGGTTTACGAGCAGCATGATTTCCTCAGCAGCGGTAAAGCTAGTGTTTTGCTTTGTATTCCCCAAAGAAAAATCATGCCTTTTAAAATGGAACATAATGAAAAACTTGTCGCCTTCTTCTCTTTTAAAAAAAAAAAAATATTTATTATGCAATTTTGCCCAAAAGGTTGAACCTAATGGATGTGTTGTTCTCCAACCTTAGCTACAATTCTTTTGTATTAAGGAGAATAATGACATACTGCCTTAGGACATATCGGCTATTTTCATGGCTTCGGCACAATCCTGTATCCATCAAGCAACTATATTTGCTCATGTTCAGCATGTCACAAAGTTCACTTATCCTTGAAGAAGTAGTAATTTATAATTACAAAAGCAAGTGTTAGAGGGTTAGGATGGGCTTCTGCTCCAGAACCAATTCTACATCTGATAGAAGAGTCGATTACTAGATTTGCAAATGTAGTAGAAATGTAGAATAAAAAATATATAGCAAAATTCTTGTTCTACCGATGCCACTCATGGGGATGGCAGAAATGAAAGTGCATATGACCCTTTCTATCATGTTAGCTGGGCAAAATAAACTTTACTTACACTATATAAATTATTTAATTTTTTCCTCTTCAGTCTTGGAATTTACAGTCACAGCAAGCAGGCAGGCATGATTTTGTGTACACTGTTATTAAGGCAAGCTTTGTATCACCCCAAAGTCTTATGAACTTGATGGACGTATGTCTTTTTTCAACCCAACTTACTATGTTATGGATTTGCCTTCTTTGTGATATCTAGGAATGGCTGAATGGAAAGTTAAATTAATTCTGATTAAAAATATAAGTTGTCAACCATATATTGCCTACCCCGCCTCTATGCCTTTTAGCCTGTAGGTTGATACCTATATCAATATTTAAGTCTGCCATTTCCAATACCCTGGAATCACTGTGGATCATTGTGCTTTTGTCATGACCAAGCTACCCAGGCATCCTATCAAGTATCCTGTGAGCCCATTCCTGTCCTGTACTTGTTTCTCATTCTCTGACTCCCTGGTTTTGACCCTTTGCCTGTTATCTGCTTGTCTGTCACCTTCCCTGACATTGTGACTTGCTGCCTGCCCTGATCTTGTGGCTGAACTTGGACTTGTTTTGATTGCTGCTTTCCCAGACCTATTGCCTGTATTCAGCCTTGTTTTGCTGTCAGCTCATTATATGCCAAGGTCCTTGTTTTCAGTTTTTATTATTAAATCTTATGTTTAAATGTGCAGTTCTTGCCTCCTTATATTTGCTAGGGGATACTTGGCATATTGGCTCCCACTGGTTAGTTCACCTACCCCGAACATCAACAGAGAAGGTTTTTTGCTAAGGTATTAGGGTAGATTCAGAATGGAGGCAGGTAGCTACCTAGCAGTGAATTGTAATTTTCTGCCTATAGTAAACATCACAGCTTTGGGATGGATGGTTAATGCAGCTCAGAATTCACTAACTATTGACAGGGCAAACTGCTTTGTAGCAATAAAGAGGAGGATTATAGCAGAAAGCAAAACTTGAGCTGAAAAGACTTGTATGAACCTGGTTGAACAGTGAATCTCAGAGAAACATTTACATATGGAGCAAATGGAACACATAGTGCACACTATTAATTTTAATAGGAAGAAGGTTGTATGCACTGCAAGCTTAAATTCACATTTAGGTGCAAATGCTTAAAATGTGGTAGAAAATCAAAAAGCAGCAGCTCACCCATGACATCAGAACAGAAAACTGATAAAATATAAGGTAGTTCTTGTTATTATTGTTATTACTTATACGGTATATGGTTCCACCATTGTCTCCAGTTGTGTTGTTGGATAAACACAAACAGCAATAATTCCAACAGATTCAAACAATGTAGGAGCTGACATTGATATGAAACCCATGTCATTGGGCCAGCTATTAGAATGGAGCTACAGTGTTACAGGTAAATATCACTGAAAATTGCCTAACATTCTCTAGCTCAGGACATTAGTAAGGGAAATGGACCATAGCTTGGCCAACATTACTCCTAATTCCTAAGAGAAAGATGAAAATAAACTTGTTAAGGGTTGTAGGGGAAGATTTTTCCTGAAGATGAAATTGTTAATTACACTATGGGTCAACACCAAAATAAAGAGTTGATAAAGGTTAAATCCTGATACTTTAAAGGGTAACTAAAACCAAAAAAGGGTTAGGGCTATAAATGATGTACCTAGAACATAGGACATTGTAAATTCAGATGTTTAGCAGCCCATGAAAGTGAAGATCCATGCCCCCTGTACACAGCTGACGATAGCCATAACATACTGTATTAATAATATTCACAAGCAGGGCCAGTATTATGTTTTGCAGACTAAATCATCTGACCATTACACAAAAAAAAAGATTTTCCATTCGCACTATAAAATGTGCTTGATCTATCTCAGTTCAGTTCATTAACTGTACAATTTATCAATGTCTGCTATATATTGATCCTTTCACATATTAATTAATGACTATTTCTAGATGGATTTTGCCAGAAGTAATATTCCAGTGTTTATGTACTGTACATCAGTTTGTAGTGCACTGCTATGTAGATGTATGCATCTTCTGTTCTTCCAAATCTCACCAAGGTGAAACAGGTCTGGGCTAAATAATATTGATCTATAAATGTGAAAAATAATACAGATTTAGAAATTAGACCCTATCCTACCAGTGGGTATGAGCATATGACTTTGAAGGGTTCATCTAAAAGTTTGGACTAGGTATTCAGTTAAGGGGGCGTTTACTCAGGTTTGTTTTCTTTAGTTCGGGTTTTTTGTCACTAAAAACTTGATTTTGTTGCAGAAAAAAAACACAATTTTTTCACTATTGTTTATGTGGTAAAACAGTGACAATTCTGAATGCTAAAATACGCTAGCTAAAACCTGTCGAGATCACGTAGAAGTCAATGGCAGATGTCCCTTTTACAGTTTGAAGATCTTTTTTTTTTAAAAGGTTTCCAAGGTTTTTTTTACATTGGCTTTCATGTGACAATACAAAAAAGTCAAGTTTTTCGCATGACAAGTAAAAAAAAAGTTGCATTTTTTTTCTGCTCTTTCCAAACTTTTTTTTTTGCTTTGTGCATTTTCAATTCAGATTTTTTAGTAAATGACTGCCATTCATGGAAATATTATTTAACTTTTTTAAAACCACAAAAATCCAACTGTTAGTAAATTCCCCTCTTATTCTTTAGATGATTTGGTATGAGGGTGAATCAAAAAATGAAAAAGATTCTGCACATTTTTTCTAATATGGTACATAACATTGTATGGCTGCTTTCATACAACAAGCTTCTTCCGGGTTAATGAATGGGGTTATGCAGACAATGTTAACCAATCAATAGATTGCTATCACTGCTCTAATGTATTAAGAATAATAAATGGAAAATGAAATTTTCATATACAATACAATGTTTTTTCCTAGAATCCCTGTATCATTGCAGCTGCCCTCACTATTACGTACAGAGAATCTGGTGCAAGTAGTGGTTAGTATTTTCAAATTGGGAATGCTATCACTCCCAGTGCACCACTGGACACAATGTTAATTAAGCCATTAGCCTGTTATTCTCATGGTTCAAATCAACAGGGAAACCATTGTGGGAACACCCAGGATGGAGGCAATCCCAGGGTTCCTAGAGGCACATTATTTATTACTGTGGCTGAGCAGTCTCACTGACACTTATGCAAGTACAGGGAAGTGTAAGGGGTACCTTTTATGAATGGGGTTGATATGAGCACAACTTTGTGTACATTTTAGTGTACCAAGCTTGTTGTTGCATTCTTAAAAGCAGCTGTATGGTTACTGGAGTAGGGGAAACTTTTTCAATAAACCTAATGAATTCCCATAGTGTTCAGATTTTATATTGCCTTGTGCTGCCCTTATTTTTTATACTTACACTGAAATGTGTGCCCTCACTGCTGCTACAGACATCCGTGTCTTTGCCGTGAATCATCCCATTTATGCATTTTTTAGTATTCTGTCCTTGAGCTTAGCAGTGATGTTACCAACAGAGTGGAAACTAAATTGTGTGAAAAGCTAGAAAAATAATCCGACCAAGAAAATATCTACCATAAAAATGTCCTGCAAAAATGAAGAGTCTTTGATTTGGATTTCTAATATAGTTTATTTAAAGATTGCTGGAAAACTGCGGCTCTGCAGGTGTTATTGACTATAACTGCCAGCAACTGAGTTATATTTCAGCAACATATGAAGGACTCCATGTTGCTTATCCCTGGTGTGAAATAAATACTAGTGCTGGAACCCCCATTGTACTGTAAAAAACAATCACTCTGTACATTTCATCAGAATGTAAATAATAATCACAGCAGATTTTTCAGACAGAAATGCAAGCTTTATATTGTCACTAGTCCTGATTGTATTGGCTTCCAGTATGGTTTGAATCTTGAATGAAAATAGGTTATGTTTACCAAATCTATTTCATATTTACTCTTGCTGTTTCATGATTTATTGTACCTGCATTGACACCAGTATTACATAAATAACATTCAAACAGTATAAAACAATGGAACCCAAGCAGCGCTGGCTAGTAAATGAAACAGAATCTGCTGAAAGCACGGATGCAGGAACGGATACCTAGGTGTGACTCACTCATACATGCTGTATACTAATATGAGCTGACATTTCTGTAGAAGGGTCTCACATCAGTAAAACAAACCCCATGGATAGGCTGTATATTAAAGTTGAGGGGGGGCATATTCCTACATAAAACAGCTGCACAGGAGAGATATTGCTAGGCAGGTTGATTACAAAGGGGTAAAACATTGAATCTGGCAGGACATACATAAAGGGTGAGTCCATTAGACTTCTTCAAGTAAAGTGTCACACAGTTGTAAGACTGTCTTGGATTTTTGAAACTATGACAGATGCTGTGATATTGAACCACTTGTTTTTCAGATTAGATTCATGTGCAGAAAATAAAATGGCCCAAATTATTAGAGCCCGTTTGCCATTTGCACTGGAGATAATGATGGACAGGACAGTTAGAGCTTGGCACTGCTGCTGCTGAACTCTAACACCCTAAAGAGCACAATGAGTTCCACTATCTGTTCAGTCACATTTAGAAATAAACTGTAGAAAGGCAGATATATAGCTGTATATTTTACACCATCAAAGGACTAGGAATGGCACGATGTCAGCACTCTTCCTTTACAATTCTTTGCACACCCTGGGTATTGGCCATCCGTGCTGCATGACTGCACCTGCTCAATTTAACATTGCCCCCGATATATCAAAAACTGAATCCAATGTGTTGTTTTCAATTTTACTGTGCCATTTATGCCACACATTGTTCAAGTAAAAATTAAAAAGAAAAGCCAATTAAAAAGTTACGTATCCCCTGTACCTAATGCAGAGATTGGCAGTACTTCCATATTGGCCATGTCATTTCCAGAAGTAAAGTGGTCAAGGTTCCACCCCTGAAGAATGATGCTCACCTCTGAATTATATACGGTAATTATGTTGGGTTGAAAACCCCAACAGACTGTTCTTCCACTTTAGCTTCTTCTTCCGCTTCTCCTTCTTATTCTTAGGCCCCCCATTTTCTAAACGCTACTCCTCCTACAGTTTTAGGGGTACAACACCCAAACTTGCCACACATCTTCACCCTATAGCGGAGCAGGTTGCTTGTGCTTTTCTAAGCGATCCGCCCCCCCCCCGTCTTTTTGTGGCGCCGCTCTGAACACCCCAATTTTCCCATTGACTTTGACAGGGAAGATTTTCAAACTGCTGCCCCAATTACAGCTTTTAAGCTACATCCCCCAAACTTGAATAACATAATCATGGGGTCACCCCGAATGAAACAACAACATTTGTTGGATGACCCCAAAGTGGGAGGGGCCAACAACAGCCAATCAGATTTTACCTATTGACTTTAAATGGGGAAATTCAACCTGCTGCCATTCTCACAGTATTAACACCAGGGTCCCCAAGCTTTTCACAATTGGTCACTAGAGGACTGCAGGTTTAGTTTTGAAAAAGTGGGCGGGGCCACCAACAGCCAATCAGATTTCACCTATTGAATTTTATTGGTTAGGTGCCAGGGTTCCCAAACTTTGCACAGTCAGTCACTGCGTGACTTCGTACTCAAAGTTAGAAAAAGTGGGCGGGGCTGCCAAAAGCCAATCCCATTTCTTTCCTTGTTTTCAGTGGGGAAATTTTAACTGCTGCCATTCTCACATGTTTAATGTCAGGGTCCCCAAACTTTGCACAGTTTGTCACTGGGTGACTACGCATTTAAGGTTTTTTTTTTTTTTTTTAAAGAAAAGTGGGCGGAGTCACCAACAGCCAATCAGACTTTACTTATTGACTTTAAATGGGGAAATCCAACCTGCTGCCATTTTCACAGTATTAACACCAGGGTCCCCAAACTTTTCACAGTTGGTCTCTAGGGGACTGCAGTTTTAGTTTTGAAAAGTGGGTGGAGCCACCAACAGCCAATCAAATTGTACCTATTGAATTTTATTGGTTTGATGCCAGGGTTCCCAAACTTTGCACAGTCAGTCACTGTGTGATTAAGTATTCAAGTTTTGTTTTTTACAGTAGGCGGAGCAACCAGCAGCCAATCAGATTTTACCTATTGACTTTTAATGGGGAAATTTAACCTGCTGCCATTCTCACAGTACTAACACCAGGGTCCCCAAACTTTTCACAGTTGGTCACTAGGGGGCAATTATTAAATTGTATTGGTTTGATGCCAGGGTTCCCAAACTTTGCACAGTGAGTCAGTGTGCGACTACGCACTCAAGGTTAGAAAAAGTAGGCGGGGCCTCCATAAGCCAATCACATTTCTTTGGTTGTTTTCAGTGGGGGAAATTTTAACTGCTGCCATTCTTACATGTTTAATGTCAGGGTCCCCAAACTTTGCACAATTTGTCACTGGGTGACTATGTTCCAAGTTTGGAAAAGTGGGCGGAGCCAACAACAGCCAATCAGATTTCACCTATAGACTTCATACTGTATGTTTAAATTTAAAATGCTGCCATTCTTTAAATATTAGTACTAAGGTCCCTAAACTTTGCAGAGCTAGTCACCAGGTAACCACGGTTCAGAGTTAGAAAAAGTGGGTGGAGCCACCAACAGCCAATCAGATTTTAACTATTGATTTTCAATGGGGAAATTCAGCCTGCTGCCATTCTCACAGTATTAATACCAGGGTCACTAGGGGACTGCATTTTTAGGTTTTTAAAAGTGGGTGGGGCAACCAACAGCCGATCAGACTTCACCTATTGATTTCTTTTTTGTTTAAATTTAAAAAGCTGCCTTTCTCACACTATTTATGTCAGGGTTCCCAATCTTTGCACAGTCAGTCACTGGATGACTACATATTCAGGGTTAGAACAAGTGGGCGGAGCCACCAACAGCCAATCCATTTCCACCCATTACATTTCATTGGTTTATATTTAAATTGATGCCATTTTTTAAGTATTAATTCCAGGGTTGTTAAACTTTTCAGAGTTAGTCACTGGGTATTTGCCGTTGAAAGTTAGAAAAAAGTGGGTGGAGCCACCAACAGCCAATCACATTTCACCTATTTACTTTCAATGGTGAAGTGTAAAATGCTGTCAGTCTCACAATTTTTATGCCTGAGTCCCCAAACTTTGTACAGTTGGTCACTGGGGGACTGCAGTTCAAAAATAGGAAAAGTGGGTTGGGCCACTAACAGCCAATCAGCTTTCATCCATTGAATTTTATTGGTTTAAATTTAAAATGCTGCCATTCTCACACTATTTATGTCAGGGTGCCCATTGTTTGTCACTGGGAGACTTCGGCACACCCACCAACCACCAATCACAATTTACCTATTGACTTTTATTGGTTTAAATTTAAACTGCTGCCATTATTTAACTATTAATCCTAGGATCCCTAAACTTTGTAGAGTTAGTCACTGGGTAACTGCAGTTCCAGGTTAGAAAAAGTGGGTGGAGCCACCAATCAGATGTCACTCGTTGACTTTCAGTGGGGAAATTTAAATTGCTGCCATTCAGACACTATTAAAACCAGGGGCCCCAAACTTTGCACAGTGGTTTTTACTATATAATTGTGGTCCAAGGTTAGAAAAAGTGGGCGGAGCCAACAACAGATCAGATTTCATTCAGTGACTTCACGTTGTTCAACCCAACACAAAGTTTGTTCTCAAACTTCCCTTTCTAGTTCAGGAATTGTTTTTTCTCACAAGGCAGTTCAGCATTGAAAATACAAGGACTTATCTATTAAAGCTCTGGGCACAAGTGCTAGATTTGTTTCTTATACCAAAGGATGTCAATCAAAATGCACAGAGAATAAACAGCCTTTAACAGTTTGAGTTGCTAAAAAAAATCGGTTCTAGTCTCAAAGGGCATTAAAAGCTGCTATAAAAGCTACTATTTATAAAGTACTCCGCCAAGCAAATTTATATTTTAAAATGAGCTGTTTTTGAGAAGAGAAGAGTATCATATTTGTTGATAGCTCCAGAGGGGATAAAGGAATGCTGCAGGGCCAGTCATCAAGGGCTTCAGTTCTCTATGGTATCTATCAGGGATCTCACTGAGGCACAGCATTCCTAATAAGCTGCACTTGGGACTTTTCATCCCCTTTAATTTGTTTCTTTGCTTAGTATTTAAAGACCCCAGAGGTAAGGGATTTTATAACGTTAAATACATTCTTTTGTAATAAACACATATCTTTTTCTCCAGAAATGTTCTTGTGTTTCTTGAAAATAACATTTCCTGTCATATTTATGAAGGGATTTACTAGCTGCACATTACTTTTTAAATGTTTCTTTTTATTTTACTATACAGAAAAAACAACCTTAAAAACAAAAAACATATATTGAGTGATATACCATAATGTGTTATTCAGACAATTTATATACAGTACAGAAGGACAGGAAAAATGTACATACTGGTAGTCCATAGAGTATCAGGTTATGGAATATTCATAATTATTAGTAAAACAATAATTGCAGGATCCTGTATGCTCTGCCCTCCTAATTGCAGTATGCATATTTGTGTATTTTATTCAATGACATCATATGTGATATGTTTTTTCCAATTTTCTTGCAATACCATACATAAAAGATAATAAAGACAAGTAGAGGCGTCTTGGCCTCTGGACATTTCATAGTAAACAGAAAGCAAAGCACTCATAGTTAGGTAAAATGTACAATGGCCAAAAATCAGTGCATTGATAAAAGAAAGGGGGGATAGGAACATGGATCCCAGCAACTGCAGAGATACAGTAAGTAAAACAGAAATTAAAGGTTTGGGCCAAAAATAAATATCACAGTAGCAACGTAACGATTGAAGAAGCAAGGCAAATGAAGGCTGCACAATAAATTGATACCACATTTTCAAGGTAACATTATCCATTTGGTCTTCCCATAGTTACAGTCAAGGGCCCCTTCTATATGTCCCAGGCAAAATAACTTTTAGCATTGTCATGGGTTTGTGCCTTCAGCTCCATAGTTTGTTGGACTGTTAAAAACAATAACTAAGAGGAACTCTGAACCATATGTTTATATAAAAAAATATATTTTAAATAGTAGTATGGGACCTGTTATCCAGAATGCATAGGACCTGGGGGTATTCCAGATAAGAGGAAAGTCTCTGAACAACATGGGTTAAAATGTCAGCCATTATATCAATATTACCATATTCCCCCAGCGCTCCTTTGTGCTCCATATTTTGTCTGGGAAAAATCAAAGTGCTAGCATAGAATCAGATACCTGTATTCGCTTAGGGGCCGATACATTAACACGAGTTCGAATGCCAAACGGAAAAAAATTCGGATTGGATACGATAATTTCTGAAGATCGCAGTGTAGCTTCCTTAGTGTAGCTTCCTTTTCTCCTGTAGAAGTGATTGTGTTAAAGTCTCTTAAAAAAATTATTTACACATTAATCTTATTTTGGATCAAGTACAAGTACTGTTTTATTATTGCAAAGAAAAAGGATATCATTTTTAAAAATGTTAATTATTAGATTAAAATTAAGTCTATGAGAAATGGCCTTCCTGTAATTCTGAGCTTTAAAGATAATGGGTTTCTGGATAATGGATCCCATACCTGTAATCATAAGTATAATATCTGTGTGGGCTTAATAAATCAGTCAAGCCACTGATAAGGAAGATAACCATCTTGGCCCATTCAGAGAAAGAATGCAATTCTATATTTGTAGGCATCTTAATGTCTCATAGGTGGGCAGCTGCTAATTATTAATTATTCAAGAAGAGATCATTTGTTATATAAATTGTCACTTCTAGAATAAGAGAGCATGTCCAGTTGCTTATATAGACAGGCTCTGTGCTGCTGGAACTCCTTATGAATGTACCTCTCAATGAGCGTTTAGGCATTTTGTATTGTTTTTTCAAGGCGATAGCATTAAGACCTGTGAAAGAGTGAATAGTACATCATTTTAACATTCCACCATTCAGTCCAAATATTTCCTAATACTTGCAACTACCCTATGCTGGGAACAGTGATTACGTTTAATTCCATGTCACCTTCTGGTTCTAGCAGTCTGGTACCCTCCTAGTACCCTACTCCGGATAGGCATTTGATTACTTGCCGAAGGCCATCCCTCTTGTCCCTACTCTTCCTCTGGATCGCTATCTGTGGCAGAGCCACGGCTACTAAGCCACTATCTCCTTCTAAACATCATCACTTTCTAGAACAACCAGTGTTTCTTACATGGAGAACTCTTCCTATCTAGCTTGCCCTGGTTGCTGGAATGAATCCTGACCTGGGTGTGTTCACCCTTTTTATACTTATTGTACTCAATCCCCCTCTACTGGCTGGGGTTTAAACCACAGTTCCCAAAACTTCTACTCCTTCTAATGGCCGGAGGCTATATTATACCTATTATTCCAAACACACACACACACAACACAATACAATAACCGTCAGTGCTAAAACACACAGATATACCCATATTCTTGTTTCCCACTTATAACAACAGAGAAACAACTTAATTCCCATCCTCTCCTTCTTTTCTATCTCCTTCTAAGGCCAACTAAGTAGGATGGGCATACAGAATGTAACCAGTGACATGTAAACATCTTACTCTTGTCACACATTTATATTTGCTGAATGAATAAGTGTGGAAATGATTGAAATCCCAAGTAAAAGCTATTTGTCTGACCAAACCTTACATTGAGGGACTTTAGGTGAATGCCATCTATTTAAAGCCCTTTTCAATTCTTTCAGTGTTATCAAACAAATTGTCTGATTTGTAAGCATCCAGTTTGCAAAGAGGAGAAGATAATATATTCCATGTATCAGCTTTCTTTGTTAAAATGCTACCAATGTAATCTTTTTGTGGTGCTATAATCTCCACTTTGCATAGGTTGATCTGCAAAACCCTCAAGGATATTTTTCATATACCTTAGAAATTGCTTGCCAGTTATAATGTTAGGCACTCAAATTGATCTGTTACACTTTATTTCATTCATTGTAGGTAACATATTCTAACTGTGCTCTCAAGTTACTCTAACCAGGCCCGGATTTGTGGCGAGGCCACAAAGGCCCGGGCCTAGGGCGGCATAAACATAGGGGCGGCATGCCGCCCCGCCGCACGCAAATTTTTAAAATTTTGCTCCCATACGGAGCAATGGGGACCTCTCCCCACTGCTCCGTATGGGAGTTTTAACTTTGGCGCATGCGCATGCGCGTTAGCGCGGCGGCAGGGAAGGAGGAGGTGGTTTGCGCATGCGCGCTCGCACGGCGGGTGGGGGCGGTAGGGGGCGCCGAATTGGGGCGGCCTCGGGGCGCGTCATTTAGAAATCCGGCGCTGACTCTAACAATGGTAACTCGTTCTTACCATTGTTACTCAACCATATATATATATATATTTACAAAATAATGTTTTGTTTTTTTAATTTTAATTTTTTATTTATACATTTTTTAAGAATACAAAATAATGTATTTACTAACCTTTCTAACAGTGGCCACTTATTGTTTGTATCTTGCCAGGTAAGACGGCTGTCTTTAAATCAAAGGTTTCACAAACACTGAAAGCCTTCTTCCAGTTGTGGAAAAACTTGCTTGTAAATATAATGTATAGTTTCAGGGATTGCGTTATTCCATCTAGTATGTTGTAATGTAATATTTGGCAAACAAACTAAACATATAAGGAAATAAAGATTTTTAAATCAAACATGATTACATGAAGACATCAAGAATAGTGGTCTCTTATTTATTTTAGTTGCCTCTTTTGTGAACAATAGCCTAGGCCTGCTTACCGCTTCCCATGTATCTTCCACTGTTTCCACTATACAAAAGTAGCTCTGACTACTCATGGGCTATAAGTGGTTATGTGGCTTTATCTCTATTTCCCATCAAGATCAACCCAATTAGGCGTAGCCAGGAGACAGCTATCTTAGTAGCACCATTTGTACAAATGTAACACACAGCTCTGTCAAAGTGGGAGATTGAACTCCTTACTTGATTGTTTAAGATGATAAAACTACCCAAAGATACAGCATGAAGGTCAGTAATATTTCCAGAACAAGAGTCACTTTTTTACTCTTGCAAGCATATAGTGATAAAGAAAACAGTTCTACAAAGGCCAGAGGATGCAGAGGCCACATGTTGATGGTGTTACATGATTTACTGGTCTTTAAGAAACACTGGTACAGAGATAAAGGTATTAACACTGGCCTCCTCCTCTGTCGCCAGTATATGTATCCAAGTCATAAGTAACAACACTAACACCTGGAGTTCAGATGTGGGATGTTCCCAATTTTATTGCGGTGTTCTGGACACACAGGATAGTATCAAATAGCACACCCTTTCTTAAATGAGGTGGTACACACAGGTGATTAAATATTGTTATTAAATATTTTTGTCAATATGTTGGCGCTTTATAAATAAATGTTAATAATAATAATATGTATCATATATATCAATTTACCTCACTTAAATTGTAAGTTCTCAGGGACCTTCTTCCATTTCAGTGCATTCTTCTTACTTTCTAATGTATTTCCTTACATATTTATATTCTGTTGTTGTATTTATCACCATGGATAATATTATTATATTGTTTTAATGTTCAGTAGTGCATGCACAAGTACCGCTATATAAGTAAAATAATCAAATGTATCCTCTCCTAAAATTGGAACAGGCTACACTGCTTTGCTGAGCAAACCATTCGATATTATATGATATACCAAACCCAGACAGTGCTGTATTCATGGGGGCAGCTGTAGGTTGCTTTGCTCCAAAATGGCATACAGAGATCTGTAGCATTTTACGTTTACCATAAGACAGTGTAAATGCAAAAAAATGGCCAATTGCACCTGTGTTTGCTCTTAGCAAACTGCCTTCCCAGATGTAAAGACTTTTGTTTGTCTCTATACTTATACTTGGATTCTAATTCCACTAGAATTATTCCCCACAGTCCTGAATCGAATTTGCAGTTTATGCATACCTAAAATATTAGCTAGCTCTTTTGTAAGTGCTTTAATATAGGCAGGAAAATAAATTGAAAGCCAAAGTGCCAATTAAGATCCAGTTACTTGGCTCTAATGACATAAGACATGCTTTATAATAACAGCAGTTCTGAATTGTCTGTTCATAAATCAAGTTTTGGCATATATGACAAGCTTTTGTTCCTAAGTTTAATTTAATAAGAAACATAGTTACCTAATGTCAAAGGCTGCATTTAAATATTCACTTAGGATGATTTAGGTTCTGCAGTAGATGCTACAATGGCAAAATGTTAGCATTACTGTTATGGTCTGGTAGAAATCAATACATTTCTATATTTTATTAATGCAGTACATCATGGCAGCATGTTTGTAAGCAAGGGGCGGGGGGCTTGAAATAATACATAAAGTATTTAACACTTTCTGTGCTTCTGGGTTCAGCAGGATCCAGAATGCAAGTTTCCAGGGACCCCAGTCCCCACTAAAATCACCTGTAACCAGAAATAAAGGATATGGCGCATTGGTAATTCTGGGTATGTGCCACAGATTCTACAAACTGCTGCACAGAACAAGTTCCAAGTGACTAAGAGCCTAGCTAGCCCAGCATGGTGCATTAGCTTTCATCCCTTTGGATGATTTTGACAAATACCATAAAAATGGGAAAGTTACACTTTCCATTAATTCTCCCCTAGAAGTGTAGTAAGGTGCACTGCAGCACTTTGTGCCCAAAGCATTCTAAATTGGTAACAGTATATTAATACATGTGAGCTGTAGATACTATACCTAACACAGCCTCCAAAGTTCATACGAACTTCAGCTCCTCTACGAGTTACAAATACATAATGATACCCTATTGCTCTGTATGCAGGGTCATACTTGGCCAGTGGGACACTGAGAAAAAACCCAGTGGTCCTGGACCTCATGGGCCCCGCTGACCCAGATCCTCTCCCCACTGGAAATGATGGGCGCTCTCTCCCTAATCACAGCTGCAAAGGAAAGAATCAAAAAGTATGCGCAGGGCAGGGGTGGGAATGCAGAATTGGTCTGTGGAGAATCTCATGACTTAGACTGAGGCCTCTGAGGTTGCAGCCCCAGACACCCCAGTCCAATGCTGTCTGTATGCACCATTCTTCAGCAAAAGCAACAAACTAAACTTGTAAACACAAGTAACACAATGAGGTCAGTGGCCTTAGAGTTATTGCCCCAACAATATTGTCTTAGTCTTTTTAAAGTTCTTATTTAATTTCTTTAAAGGCTTTATGAGTTTCATAAAATTTTCAGCAAACATCGCTGTAAAAAAAATTATGAGGGTGTTATTTACCTCCTCCTTTGCACAGATCCTGTCATGCAATAGTTGCAGGGACTTGTGTAAGGTACTCTAAAAAAGGCAAAATACAGTAAAGGTGATTTTGCCCAGTGCTCAACCATAATAAATGACCAACAAGTAGTTTGAAATGACTAAAAGAAATAGGAATATTAAGTAAAATCATTATTCCTGTATTTCAAACTTAATTTATCAACATATTTTATTTTTCAGCGTTCAGGAGGAGCTCTGAATATTCCCCTATGTGCTTTTCAGGGAACAGTTTCACTTCATGCACCCACTGGTAAAACCCTTTCCTTGTCTACCTACGAGGTAAGCAGTGATGGACAGAAGATAACACCGACGTCTAAGAAGATCGAGGTGTACCGCTCAAAAAGTGTGGGCCATGAGCCCAACAAAGAGGATTCCCCAAACCAGTTTCCAGACACAAATGTAAAGATCCACCTGGAAGTCCTTGAAATCTGTGATAATGAAGAAGCCATGGACACTGTTTCCATCATAAGCAATATCAGCCAATCTTCAACTCAAGCCAGGTCCCCTTCACTTCGCTACTCAAGGAAAGAAAATCGCTTTGTCTCATGTGATCTAGGAGAAACTGCTTCGTACTCTCTCGTCATTCCAACAAACAATCCTGACAGCGATATTAACATTTCCATTCCAGATACAGTCGAGGCTCACAGGCAAAACAGTAAAAAGCAGCATATGGAGAGAGACAGCTATCAAGAAGAAATACAACTGTTAAACAAAGCTTACAGGAAAAGGGAGAGCGATGGGGACAATTAAAGCAAGAGCAAAGAAATAATGAGTCAACAAAGCTATCACTAGAGTTTATCTTCCTGGGCTTACTAATAGTAATCTGCCTTGCAAAGTGCAAACTTCTAAATATCCTATCTAATCTGCTTACTTTGCAGCAGTAGTATCATTTCTAATGCACCAGTATGAATTAAAGCAATTCAGTGTGGACTCTAGACTGGAAACAAAGTCATCAACCATATTTAGATAAGTAACAGCTAAGCCCGTTTGGCAGTGGAAAATGTAATATTCATTGTCATAAAGTAGAAACACCATGTTCCAAACCACAGAGAACCTGCTTACATTAAATCAGCATCACAATATTCTAAATGTCAGGGAATAGACTTATAATTAACAACATTAGGTCACCTTGATTGACTTTTGATTTATAGACGCAACATGACTATTTGTCTGATTTATTTAACCAGGTAAAATTAAAAATAACAAATAAATGTAAGGGTACATATTAAAAAGTCTGGCAGAACTCTACACTGGGAAAAATGTGTCAACATAACTGTATAAAGCTTCTCTTATTATGGGAATCATTTAGATGCCTGGAAGAATGAGCCAGTACTGAAAGCTTTAATGTCAATAATCATTAAAAAAGTATTAGACCGTTAAATAGTATGGCAACTGACTATAATATCAAGAGTGCTAAAACCTAAAGAAAAGTTGATCCTTGAGTGTTTAGCACTGATATCTGTATACTCTAGTTGCTGTCATAAAGATTCATGGCTCACAGCAAACATGCTTCAATAAAACCCAGTGCTTGTGGTGTAAAGAAAAGACTGTTATGTGTACAGGATAAAGTGCAAAAACCGGTGCAAGCCAACATGTTTTTTTTTTTTTTTTCACCACGACCCAGTACAGATGTGCAAGTAAGAAAGCATCAGGGGGCACAGGGTGCTAGGAGGTCCATCCTTACAGCCTGTCCTATTTCAGAGGCTGAAAACTGCATTATTGCCAAGAAAAAAGGGGGGTTCATTGCACAGAGTTTGGAGTAAAATGCTTTGTCTCATTTGCCCCTAATCAAAGCCCATACAGAAGATTAACAGTCACAATATAGAGGCAAACACACAAATGCTTCTTAATGATAGTGCATATTAGGCTCTATTTGTATGTTTTGTTTTGTTTTTTTGCATTACCATTTATTTTTATAATACATTCACTTATATAGTAAACTCTTCAATTGCAACTCTCTGCCCTATTCCCATTATTACATAGAACAGTGCAAGAGCACTTACTTGCCAAATTCAAGTCACATATAGGAAGATTCAGTTGTAAATTATGAACAATAAACAAGAATTGGATAGTGGTATGATGGACACATAGCTAAATATCAAAGAGTCATGTATTAAAGCAGAAGGAAATTCATTTTGGCATTTTACTGCCAATAGGTTTGCCACACTAGTGCCACCTAGAACAATATATTTATTCTGCAGAAAGCTTTATCATACCTGAGTAATGTGGTCCCCGATCTGACTTCTCCTATACTGGTTGCTATAATTCGATCGTTGGGCCCTAGGGCCAAATGACGAATTAACCTAGATTCACCCGATATCGCCCACCCATAGGTGGGGGATATCGGGAAAAGATCCGCTCGCTTGGCAACATCGCCAAGCGAGCAGATCTGAAGTTGTATGGCCGCCTTTAGTCCTTAGAGCTTAGATTACATATTCCTAAGTGAGGGGGAGTGAGTTTTATGAATTCTTATGGGAGGGGGGAGCAGGAGAGGGGAGAAAACTGTGCCAACTTGGGTCCCAGGAATGAAGTCAGATACCCTAAGAACATGTTTACAAAAAAGGATACAAGAAATCCTGTGTTTCTTTTGACAGAGGAAAATTGCCTTAACTCGCACACCCTCAGCTCTCCTAACAATTTCACCGCTCGGTGCACACTGCTGGAGGGATCGGCACCCTCCCGAAATTCAGTATAGAAGAATTAGCACTGGCACTCTGGAGCTCTTTGCTTGACAAAGGGGCTACTTTGTGCCTCGAAACGTTGCAGTTCCGTAATAAAGATTTTTTAAAGGGCTTGTCCCGTATACAGCTCCAGAGTGCCAGTGCTAATTCTTCTTTTGACAGAGGACTCAGTGCGGCTTTTCTGTAAGTGCTTATGGCTGTATTTACATAGACCTTTCTGATAAAGCTTAGTTTTTACCTTTCCTTCTCCTTTAAATGCTTTAATATTTTTACAGTGGATAATGTAGTCACATTTATTATCGCTTACTGACATTTTAAGTAAGTAGTGTTTATAAATTCTTACACTGATAGCAAAAAAAACTGTCTGCTCCACTAAGACTAGATTTTCCCTTCCAAGAAAACATGAAATCGATGTGCTTGGCTGGTTAGTATGACTCACACTTACGTGAGCTCAGTTCAATGAGAAGCTCAATGAAACAACGCAAAGCGTGCTCGGCAAGCATGGGGAGATGGTTTTATGATTAATGTAAGAGCAAACCTTTAAGAGATTCATTTTTTTACAGAGCCAAAACAAAGTATAAATATTTATTAGGTGTATACCTGATGCTAACATTGCTGCTAACATTTGTGCTGCCGTATAAAATCCCGTCCACATGTTGTTGGTAAATAAATAGTTAAGATGACTCTGTGTATGTAGTTATTTAATGTTCTATGTTACCATCTGCAAATGGCTTTCTATTGACAGTTTCCTTACATGTTCATTCCCAGACCATGCAGCACTTGATCTAAGAACGACATACTGAAATACAGCTGATTAAAACCACGCATCACCATATGCAGAAATACAGTAGATAATAATGGTAGCATCTCATGTCTTTGTGCAGAAATGCAGTTATAGCTAGTAGGTGCAGATTCTAACAGGTAGATTTAAAAAAACGATGATGTTAACTGGTTCAGGTTAATTAGCTCTACCAGAATAGTTTGAGCAAAGGCAGGATTTCAAGCCAAAGGAGGTCATATCTGATTCTTGTGAAGCACAGCTTTGCTCTGTTCACCCAGCAAAGGGGGAGAAAAACGTTTACACATATTCAATACCATATATCAGCCTCATGGGGAAAAATAAATCCTTCCTGGCGCCACAATTTCCACAATGGCTGCCTAACTCATTCACCAGTGACTATTTTCTCTCCCACATGGTAGAAGAACCCTTCCTATGCTAAAAACTAAACATTGTTTTCATTTTACTATTTATTTTTATTCTATCTTTGCTTATAAGCACCATCCTAGCGATTACATTTTCATGAAACAAATCTGTATAATATATACTGTATACTGTATGTTGTCATGTACTAAACAAAGCACATTTGTCATACTACACAATTCCTTATTTTACTTTCCTGTCAGAATCTTTTCTACTTCTAGTAATAGGCCAGCCATGGTCTTCCAGATATTGTTGGACTACAAGGCCATGAATGGGATGCTAGGGCTTGTACGTGATCAACATCTAGAGAGTTGCCCACAAATGCCCTTAAATAAACAGTAACACCAAAAAATAAATGAAAGTATATCAAAGTAATTACAATATAATGTACTGTTGCTCTCCACTGGTGCAACTGGTGTGTTTGCCTCAGAAACAGTACATTATATTTTAATTACTTTAAAAGACTTTTATTTTGTTGGTGTTACTGTTCCTTTAAGTGTATACATGATATTGCCTGACCAGTGACAGAGATATAATATCCCTGCATGCTACTATCTATTTGCTGCAGCTGCTTGGCACTAGGAATTTATTATTTATGATAAAATCTTACACAGTCAATGATCACTGTTGTTGCAATTCATTATTCTTGACACAGCTCTATCCCCTCTAACCCATAGCAACCAATCAAACCTAGCATGCACTGGGCATAAGTTTTAGTGCAATCTTGGTTTAGTGCAATTGGTTGCAATAACCTGGCACAAACTTTGAGACTTATATTACATTACTCCCAAGTAAAGTATATAAGACAGTTTCCATATTATTCCATTTTCATATTATAATAACACGATAATTACTCTTTCCCTAGTATAGGAAATCCAACCAAGCAGTAGAAGTCTAGGAAATAGGAGGCTTAGGGGTAAATTTATCATGCTGTGCAAAAAGTGGAGTGAAGCATTACCGGTTACCAAACCCCCTAGTCAACCCCCCCCCAAGGGGAAGCTCAACTCCTGCTTAGTAGTTTATTCTGATTGTGTTGTTGTTACACTCATATAGCTATGCTTTAATGTACTTACTTTGTGGCCCTTAAGTGTGGCAGTATTAGTCACAGCTTAGCACCAGCGGGTACAGACACATACACTCAGAATTTGGTACTGTTGTTAGATGCTGTTAATAATACGCCTCCAATATCCCATTACATAGCTATAGAGTTTTATAAAATGTAAATTCTAGTTGGAGTAGGGAAAATAAAAATGCATTGTGTTAGGAGAGAAGTGGTAAGTTATATATCCATCTGTGTAAATGATTAGCCATTCTCTACAGATTTTTAAAAAAACACCCTCAAAGTAAAAATGTTCTTTTTAAATATATAGACATTATTTTATAAAGCCCAAGTGCTGATATGATATACAGATGATGGATAATATAAGGGTATTTTGCAAAACTGTAATATATTATTTTAAAATTCTCTCACGGCAATAGATCATCATCATGACCAATACTGTGTTTTCAATGTAGAAAATAAAAATATATCAAGTAACATGAGTGGTGGGATTTTTTTTTTGTCTATGTATTTTAGAACCTTAAATAAGCTGCGTCCCTTGTGCTGTCCAGCTCCAGGCTCCAGGTCTGCTTCAGGGCTCCACAGTCTTTATATAATTCAGACCTAGAACATGTTGAAATGATGTATGAATGTTTGTATATCTTTATTTATAAAGCGCTACTCATGTACGCAGCACTGTACAGTACAATAGATTAATACAACAGGGGGTTATTAAAATAATAATAGATACATACAAAGTATAAAAATAAATACAAGGTACAGTTTCAACAAATTTAGAATCAAAAAGACAAGAGGATGGCGGTCCCTGCCCCATAGAGCTTACAATCTAAGTGGGAGGGTAACTTACAGACACAAATAGGAGATGCATTTGCTTTATACAGTAATCCTTAAATAATTAAAAAAAAAGATGCATTCTTATTCAGGGAGTTTGGGTAAATTGACTGAGTAGCATTATCACTGGGTTATGGAAACTTCAGTAGGAACAATATGCAGACATGTCAGAACACCAAGTAAATACGCAGGCTTAATAAAAATATTGATTGTGGAAGGTGCTTCCAGGAGGAATAAGGGATTTTAGTTTACAGATATTCTCATAGAATCAGAACAAACATCAGGGAGCTCTTTGGTCAATAACAGAATCAGAGGTCAGTTCAATAAGAAATGTGCTCCAGGATTTGGGAGAACACTGCTGTTGCTGTAAAAGATCAAAAAATATCCCCCCCCCCAATATTCACTGAAAAGAAATTTGCAGGAAATGTTTTCTGTACCAGTTAATCATATATGAAAATGTATTTTGGAACCATAATAAATCATTGCAAACTGGCATGCACTCCACTCTCAATACCATTTTTTTACAATTAGCCCCCGCACTATTTTCCTTTCCTATTTTCAGTGCTTTTAGTAGCCTCAAGAGATAAAAATCTGCTGTTACCCTCCTCCAATAACAGAACTTTATCTCATATTTATTTTTTTACAAATTTAAAGACTTAAATATTTATATTTTAGGTGCTAAATAATAACTACTAAGTGCCCATTTACGCTTCTTCCACAAGAATGACTATCCTTCCCGGTGTGGTACTATTTGCAAAATGCATCAGCACAAGAGCTATTCAAGGGGGGTATACTGACCCTTTAATGGGACATTTCAATGGTGTAAAGTTATTATGTTCCTATTTTCACTGCCTCTCCATCATCATTACTTATACCTTACAAAGTGTGCTACATTTTGTAACAAACAGGGATCTTACAATAATTTAACAAACAAGTGTTACAGAATAAAAATGGAACCAAAGGGTCCTAGAGCCCCCTTACCCTTTCTGCTCTGCCTTCCTGTATGAATCCTATCCTAAAAAAATGGGACTGGCTTACTTTGATGTGACATTAATCTGATTCTAATACAGGATGGAGGGAGAGAAGCCAACATGACTCGCTGTATGACATCCCAGAGATCCCTTTGTAACTGCTCCAGCCATTTCCAAATGTTTAACTGTGTGTGGTTTTTGACAAGATCATGACAGAGTTTATAGAGGAGAAGCAGGGACAGTTACCTTTTCTTCTGTACAAGCATAACTTTAACATTTAAGAGGTAAGTTGCCCCTTCCTTTAAACCATTATTATAGCAACATGTGTAGCTGTAATGTTCATCTGGTTGAAAAAAAACCCTTATTTTACCCAGTTCATCCCTTCTTAGAACCCACTTTGGCAGAGAGATAAAAAGGAGGTATTATCCAAATGTTGTAGTGTGAAGCCCACTTTTGTAGCCCTAACACACCTTTGTGTCAGGTATTGAACCCCTTATCCGGAAACCCGTTATCCAGAAAGCTACGAATTACAGAAAGCCCTTTTAATTACATTTTAGCATGCTGTAGATATTGATATTCTAAGACAATTTGCAATTGATCTTCAATTTTTATTTTATGGTTTTTCAGTTATTTAACATTTAGTTCGGCAGCTCTCCAGTTTGGCATTTCAGCAGCTATCTGGTTGCTGGGGTGCAATTTATCCCAGCAAACAGGCAGATGCTTTAAACAAGAGTGGGGAACATGACCAGAAGAGTGCCTACAAGAAACTTAAGTAATAAAAAGTAACAATAATAATACAATTGTAGCCTCACAGAGCAATAGTTTTTAGCGGCTGGGGTCGGTGACCCCCATTTAAAAGCTGGAAAGGGTTAAAAGAGGAAGGCGAAAAATTCAAAAACTATGAAAAATAATAATGAAAACAAATTGCAAAGTTGCTAGCAATGGGACATTCTATAATATACTAAACGCTTACCTTAAAGTGAACCACTCCTTTAATGCATGATAGCACATAGCTGTTTTTTTAAACACACATACTGCTAATGTATCAACCAATAGTCTTTGCTTGTTGCAAAACTTTGAGATTATTGTTGCTTTTCTGGGATTTAGGAGATTCAATAGACAACTCTCAAGGCAGGTTAGTTAAAAATAATCCAGGTTTTAAAAGAAATGCATGAAAAGTTAAACATTTTGTTGTGCCAAAAAGTATATTTACATGTAAAAGTATTTGCTGGCGTGATGTATAATTACATTTGGAGAGTATATTTCTTGTTCAGAAATAGCCTGACTTAAGATGTAGGTAATGCTCAGTGACTGAAAACGACTGGTGAATGTTGAGCTGTGATGATAATGTATAATTTTTGCTTGAGGACTGACATAAATACACACCTTACTTCAGAATCTTACAAGTACTTCTGTTGTGAGGATAATGACACTAACATTAAATAGGCACACAGTTATGTTCTATTCATGTTCATCACAAATAAGTAACATTGACTTCTGGATGTTACAAGGAGGCAGTCTTCTTTCTTGTCAATATAATGACCTGCTATCAAATCAACCCAAATGCAATAAACCAGTATGACAGTACTTTCTACTTGCTAAACGATGTAATTTACTTTCTATTCTTTGAAGAAGATGAAGCATTTCATGGAATATTTATTTTTCCTGTACAAAACAGTGCAGTATCCTTGAAAACTGGGAGGTCCTCAGTGGGAAACGTGCCCAAAGCAAGGATAAGCAGTAAAGCCTGGGCAGCAATTGACCTTTACCACAAGAAAGGGCTCTTATTATGTGGGAATGTGCTAGTATTTGTTATCCAGCTCTGTACATATCTCTGTAGGCTACATACAATAACAATAAAGTTTAACAGAACCTCTCTAACTTAATACTTTTAAATACACAAAAGAACTTCAGCAGTATAACCCTAATTATTACTTGTAATAAAAATGACTGAATTATAAATCAGCCATTTAATATATCTATTCCTGAACAGGAATTACATTGGTAGCAACAGCATTAAGAGACAAATGCATCAGTCAGTATAGCTGGGGAGGGATGGGTTGGGGGGAGAGAAGTGAGTAGTGCAGAACAGACTGCATATTCACTGCACTTTAAGTAGGTGAGGTTGTGTCATTGAAGTCTATCAGGCCAGCGGCAACATACTGAAGAGTCTAAACCAGAAGCTGGCATAAGGTCTGGGTGGAGCACGTTTTTTTAAGCAGTTATGGACATATTTGAACCCAAAGGTATTAAAATAAAAGCACTTCTATTTTACATGGTTTAGTGCATTGTAAATATTTATGGTATATATCCACTTTAAAAAAGAAATACTGTCATTGGAAACATGTTTTTTTCAAAATGCATCAGCTAATAGAGCTTCTCCAGCAGAATCCTGCATTCAAACAGATTTTTTTTATATTCAATTTTGAAATTTCACATGGGGCTAGCCATATTCTTCATTTCCCAGGGTACCACAGCCATGTGATCTGTGCTTTGATAAACTTCAGTCACACGTTACTGCTGAGCTGCAAGTTGGAGTGATATCACCCCCCTCCCAGCAGTCGATCAGCAGAACAATGGGAAAGGAGCAAGATAGCAGCTCCCAGTAGGTATCAGAATAGCACACAATAATGGGAAATCCAAGTCTGGTTTGCAACTCCCCTAGTTACATGGGAGTAGAAGAAACAATAGGTTACCTGAAAGCAGTTCTAATGTGTAGCGCTGGCTCCTTCTGAAAGCTCAGGCACAATGCACTGAGATGGCGCCTACACACCAATATTACAACTAAAAAAAAATACATTTGTTGGTTGCAGAATAAAGTTTTAAATGGTAGAGTGAACTTTTAGCTATGTAAACAGTGTAAATTAGAAATTAAAATTACACCATAAAAATCATGAAAGAATCCTTTTGAGAGGAAATTCCTATCATTTCTTTATGGGTTGTAAACTGAAAAATCATTACCCTGGCTTGTGCTTAGAAGAGAATAACAACATTAGCCTAGGCCACATTTTAGTATAGTACAGTATTATTCTGCACAGGTTATGAGTAAATTTAGGTTGTGGCTTTATGTCTGCATTGCCATGGTTTTTATAACGTTCACTAACGTCTGGAGAGCCAACCCCCAGCGCACTTAATTTATGTAACATTTCATGCTAAGTTATGCCTGCATACTTGTTTATTTTACATAAATTATCAGAATAACAAGTGAAAGAGATGTAATTGTGTCCATAAGAAACATAGGGCATAGTTAGTAACACCATTAAAAAATCCAGTAGAAGCCATGCAATAGAAAATGATGGTTCTATAATATCCATAAGTTCAGAACTGTACAGGAGGGACATGATCTGTGTACAATGTATGTCTATACCTCAGTGACACTATTGGTTTGGCTGAGCTGCAGTCACAGGAATTCCTGCATGATAAATAGGACTGCTTGGATCTGTGCACAACAGACTACAACCTTGCTAAAGAAGATGGGTATAATTTTTAAATATGTCCTTGCTTTACAGGAGAAGTAAAGGTAAAAAAGTAAGCTTTATCAGAAAGGTCTATGTAAATACATCCATAAGCACTTATAGTAATGCTGCACTGAGTCCTCTATCAAAAGAAACACAGGATTTTATGTCTTCTTTTATGTAAACATGTTCTTCAGTATTAGACTTCCTCTTAGTGCTCCTACAGGTTTGGGATACGAGTCTATGCAGCTCATAAGAATTCCCCCCCCATAAGAATGTGCAATCTGAGCTACCAACGGATAGAGTTGCAGCAGGAAACTAGGGAGACCGAGCTAAAATGGCAGCTGCTTGAACAAATGGAGGGAGCTTCTACGGCTGTTTACTCAGGTATGATAAAGCTTTCTTCAGAATAAATAAAGGGTTCTAGGTGGCACTAATGTGGCTAATCTATTGGCACTAAAATGCCTTTCTTCTCCTTCAAATTTAAGCTGGGCAGTTAAGTATCCCAAATGAGGAATTCTCTATTTTAGGAAGGAATTTTAGGAGAGTTTTTAAGTACCCTGCCGTTCAGTATAGCTTTGATCCTTGGCAGTGTTATTATTAGAAGGCAAGCATATATGCCTTCTGACAACCTTATGGTCCATAAAGAAAGAAGACAAATGAGGAGAGAGGTAAGCTATTGCTTAATATTAAGTAATATTAGATATATCTTGAAAGGATATTTATATATATCATACAGGATTAAATAAAAATCCTTGATAAATGTTACCCATTTAAGGTAACATGTCCTATTTAAAGATCACATAACCCTTACAGATGATGGAGCTGTTTAGTTAGACATGCGTATAATACTTGTTTTCATATACATATAATAGAAGTATCAAAACTGCTGCACACATAATTTTATTTCCCAGTAGGTGAATTAATCTATAATTTAAACATGTATTGGTCTTCCAGAGAATTTACTAGTGTTCTCCTGAACACTTCAGCAATATTTTCTGCATTGTTTTAAAAATATTCAGTTTTTAGTTAGCAGCTTACAATCCCGAGGGCTAAGGTAGAACTGTAGTATGAAAGCCCATGGGATAATTTTAGTTTCAAAGGAAAAACTTTCCCTAATCAGAAGCATCTTTGCATAGTTTGTGTCTGTTCTCCTGACTATTCTTTTAGGCCTATGACACACTGGGCATTTTTGATTGATGCAATAAAAATGCTTGGTATGAAGTAATCTTTCCTGTAGGTGATGTAGAGAATAATAAAGGTTTTCTTTGGTCTTTATAGATAAATAAATGTGAAGAAACCCTTTTGTCTAAACAGATCATGTCACCAATCAGACATGGCCCACTAAGTCTTACTTCTGGCAGACACCCGAATTAACTTGACACATACATGAACAGCACCCAATTATCTGTGAGTGAGTATACTCAAATTTGAGTACCCTGGAAGTGAAGAGGAAATCCATTTTTTTTTATTTGAGCTATACTACACTATAGGGCCCTTCTCCACAAGTACAGTGGCCATCCCTGCAATTTCCCCATCAGCTGTGCACAAAAATCACGCTCACAAACATCCACAAGTGCAGTAAGCAAAGTACAATCTTAAGTGCACCATGTTTTTCCCACAATGCAGATTTTTTTCCCCAGAGTTCCAGCATTGTGGCCACAAAGGGCTGATGCCCTTGACAATTTAGCTGCGTCTACCGCAATTGTCAGATTCAACGGTGTAGCATTTTTTGATGTGCTTTTGATGCAATGGTGCTGCACTTACAATTGCATCCAGTTTGCCAAAATGGACACAACTGGGCATGATTTCCAGGGTTTACTGGTGGAACGGAAGACAGGAAGGACAGAGCAACTACCTTTAATGTATATCTTTATTTATATAGAGCTACTGATTTATGCAGCGCTGTACAGCAGAACAAGAAATGAATACAACAAAAACAGGGGGTCATTACAATAATAGATAAATACAAATAAATACAAAGTACAGTTGCATTAAGGATTCCACCTAGTTAAGTGTCAAGAGAAGAGGATGAAATCCCTGCCCTGTAGAGCTTACAGTCTAAGCGAGAGGGTAACTTGCAGACACAAATAGGAGAATATAAGTGCTGCAGGTTACAGTGGGTTACACCGTACTATAAGTTATATAAGTGTACTATAAGTTCCCAGTTCAGGTACTGTGCGAGTGCCCCAAGAGGTAGTCTTTGAATTTAGTTCTGGAGACTGAGGAAGGATTCTCTCCAGAGGAATTCAGGGATGGCATTCCAAATGTAAGGAGCAGCAAGGCAGAAAGCAGAGCAACAGAAATTATGGGGACTGCAACTGTACTTGGGGATGGAAATGACCCCTTTTAGTTGCACCACCCTTATAGTTGTTGGTGTCTATTACAAATACACCCACAGAATGCAGAATATTTATGTAAAATTAATTATCAGCGGAAATGATGAATACCATACATAGTACTAATGTATTAGACGTATTTAAAGACTACTGTATGTGAGTAAATGCTTTAACTTCTTGACAGAATACAGTAGTTTCTACCCTAGTGCATGGGGCTGATTAGAAATGAACCAAAACTGGTTTGATTCCTCCATAGGAAACCAGTACTGACAAATGTTAATGCTTCTGCAAATCTATTCCAAACGGATATTGTTTCATTGCTTTTATCACAGGTTGTGGAACAACTGAAAATGTGTACATTCTAAATAAGCAGAAAAAAGGTTTGATCTAAGTTAGGATATCTAATGAAACATGCGTTTTAGCATTGGTCTTAATAGAAACTGAAAGTTTCTGAAATGTGCGGTTAAATACACAAAATTTTTTTCTCTCCCAAAGAAGAAGAAGAGGCTAAATTCATACACAAGATTTCCTATGACTAATGGTTTATACTGTGGACAAACAACTGACATAATGATTACAGCAATGCCACTTCCAAGAAGCAACCATGATGCCATTTTATTTCTGGGGGAGTACCACTTACAGCTGTTAGCACAATCTGTACATCTGAGCATTAGAAAAATATCAGTATCCTTATAGTGCTCTAACACAGATATGCAACTTGGCAGACAGTTCTGCGTGGTGCGCTAGTTTAGCTGTTATGGTCCAAATTACATATTTGAAGATGCTTTCCTTGGTTAGTCTGGCAGAAAGTCAGATCAATTTAGAATCTCTGTTGATTTAAGAGGGATGCCAAACCAAAAACTCGCACATTTGTCTGGCAGGCTTTTAACTTCCAGCACAAAAGAGAGGGGGTGGAATAATATGCCTGTTTGCTCAGTTTATACACATTTTATATTTATATAGTGATAACCCTGTCACTAGGCAGTTACAAAATACAGAAGATCCTAAGATAACTAAGCAGCTTTTAAATCTCACACTATTCTTTACAATTATAAAAGTAGGTAAAGTTTCAAACACAAAAGCACTGCAATGCTTGGGTTTAAGGTCTCTCTGGTGCTACTAAAGGAATTCTGAATAACACATACAATTATTATAGCACAATGAAAAAGCTTTAGCATATGTCATGCTAAAAGAAATCTATGGATTAATAGATAAAATATATAAATAATATTTAGACAGATTGTGTATATTGTATAAAATGATATTGTTTGACTGATCAATAATTTTAATACCTCAGTTTTACTTTTCTTTGCTTTACTTTACTTTTACTTTACTGCAGTAAGCAAAGTATTGGGAAGATATTGCCACTTACTCCTAAAGCTAAATGTATAGTAAATTTCAAGGGTATCTAGAAAAAAGTACTTTTTGTGGCATACTGCAACATTTTAGGGACACATGCAAACAGAAACCAGCAGAAAGTTTAGAGCTCAGTCTCACTAATATGTGGAATATTGCAGAGGCATTTATTCCAGCAAGACTATTGTGTATAGAGCCCTTATTTATACAAAGATTTCTTTCCTTTGAAGATTCATCATTTATAGCATAAAAGTAGGTATTCACAATGTATTTTTATTATAGGAATGGATATTCCCATAGCATAATGTAATCACAGATATCTGTTTACTATAGTGAAGGTATTATACCATGAAGCAAGTATATAACTCATGATAACGCATAATATCATAATGATCTCACCGTCAGCAGTATAATTTGTCTATTTCCAATCAACATAAAGCAGCTAACAGGGCTCCAAAATGGCTAAATAGTTAGTACCAGAAATGCAGATGCATCAGTTATTTAATGTGGCAAGTGGAAGAGTCATAAAAATCAAAGGCAGAGAAACTGCTGCAGTAATGATTGAAAGCTGTCACTGGGACACAGTTACGTTTAAAGGAACAGTAACGCCAAAAAATGAAAGTGTATGAAAGTAATTAGAATATAATGTACTGCTGCCCTGCACTGGTACAACTGGGGTGTTTTCCCCAGAAACTTATATAAATAAAGTTGCTCTGTAGCAATGGGGGCAGCCATTCAAAGGAGAAAAGGCACAGGCACATAGCAGATAACACTATTGTATTCTAGAGAGGTTAACTGTTATCTGCTATGTAACCTGTGCCTTTTCTCCATTTTTCCAGCTTGAATGGCTGCCCCCATGGCCACGCACTAGCGTTACTGTAGCAAAAACACAACTTTTACAAGTGCAGGGCAACAGTACATTATATTTTAATTGATTTAAAAAACTTTCATTTTTGGTGTTACTGTTCCTTTAAAAAATTAGTCAGTGCAATTGCGGCTTGCTGCCACAGTGCACTGTATTGTTTTTGTGTCTGTTTACTTTTAGTGTGATGTAAAGAGATATTCTGAGACCATTTGCAGTTGGTCTTCATTTTTCATTGTTGTCATTTCTTTGTCGTTTTTGAAATATTTAGCTTTTTGTGCAGCATTACTTTAGTTTGGAATTTCAGCACCTATCTGGTTGCTAGGGTTTAAATAACCTAGTAACCAGGAAGTTGTTTGAATGAGAGACTTGAATTTGAATAGGAGGGACTAAATAGGAAGATAAGTAATAAAAAGTAACATACCTTTTGTGACCAGTTTAAATGTTGCCAAGAACTAACCATTCAGTAACATACTAAAAATTCACTTGAAAGTGAACCGCCCCTTTTATGCACAGTGGAACATATCATTACAGAAAGTTTTTAAACCTGTTTTACACCAACCTATGAGTTTTGTGAGGAACCCCTCTGTTGTGGAAGGAATTGGAGTCTGAACCACAGGCACCTTAATCCCACTGCTCCTCCACCTTAATCCTCAAAGTCATAAAAAAATGATGTATATATGTATGCATGTATAACTTTATTTCTGAAGCACTAAATGAATAAGCGGTGCTATACATTTTTACAGAAAAGAAAAGTACACACAGAGAGGACAAACATAATAAATAGTAATAAGTATCAGGCATAGTAATAAGTATAATTATACAGAGATTAAGTGCCATTTGCTAAAAGACACAGTAATAAAAGAGGTAGGTCCCTGCCACGTGGAATTAATCTAAGATGGTAAATAACACACAGACACAAATCAAAGGGAAAAAGAGTACAGAGGTAAAAACTAAGTGAGCTTTATCAGAAAGGTCTAAGTAAATGCAGCCATAAGCACTCACAGAAAAGCTGCACTGAGTCCTCTATCAAAAGAAACACAGGATTTCTTGTCTCCTTTCTTGCAAATATGTTCTTAGGTTATCTGACTTCCTCTCTCTTCTTTCATTCCTGGGGCCAGAGTCTGAGCATCTCTCTCCCCTCTCCTGCTCCCCCCCCCCACCCTTAGGAATGTGTAATCTGAGCTATAATGGCTAGAGCTGCAGCAGGAAGCTATGAAGACCAAGCAAAAATGGCAGCTGCAATCTTAAACAAACAGAGAAAGCTTCTAGGGCTTTTTACTCAGGTATGGTAATACTGAATAAATATAGCATTTTAGGTGGCACTAATGTGGCAAATCTCTTGGCAGTAAAATGCCAAAATATCGGGAATGAAAGATTTTTCTGAGAGAGGAAGTCACATAACCTAAGCACATGTTTACAAGAAAGAAAACAAGAAATTATTTACATAGAGCAGAGGCTGGGGGAAAAGAAAGTTGTGCAAGAACCCTAAAGAATGTTAGCAGTTGCAGATAAGAGCAGGTAGTGTGTTTGAGAGTGACTTTTCAGCATTAGAATCACTTAAATCCTCAGTCTCAATTCTATAGCAGTTATGGCCTCTTTCATTTAAGGTTTTTCTTCCACGGATTAAAAAACAGTCAATCACTTGCATTTACAGTGCAAGTTTTTTAAAAAGCTACTCCTCCCATTTTTGTCTAACGTACTCTTACTCGTACCTCTTACTCGTACCTAGTTCACCTTTAGCAGCCCAAACAAGCAGCAGCGGCAGTAGCCCACTAGATTATTGTATTTAGTGTACTGCATCAATTGCTGCTTGTTTGGATTTTTTATATATTGGTGTGACTGTTAGGAAGTGCAGCATCCAGTGAAGAGCCACAAAATTCAAGATGTCTTATTATTAGGGTCATTATTAACTCCTGATTCATGCCAGGCATTCAAAATATCCACTTGTTTTTTACTACACTGTTGCTAGGCTTTCATACCCTTTAACAACAGCTCCATCATACAGACGAAGACTTTACATTTTTAATTTTATTCCTGTTCTAGAAAAATGTTGACCTTTGCATTCCTTCACTGGGGATGGTATGGAACTGCTGCTTGCAAGTAAATCAAAGCTCACATTTGTTAAAGAAAGGGTGGATAGCACTATAACAATGTGTTTGCTTTAATAAACATAGGCTATATTCCTATTTAAGCAGTTCTCAGTTTGGCATTGCTTCATGTTGATTTCCGAGCAATACCGGTGAATTAAGCCAATGTTTTTCACAAAAGAGCATCTGTAGGATGAAGGATTGGTGATATACAGTATAAATGCTAAAATAAATGCTCCCAAAAATAAAATAAATTAAAATTGTAAGTTTTCCTATACATTAATTACATTTCAATTGATTATAGGAGACATATAGCATAACTTAAACCCCCTTTATTTTGTAGGCAATAATGAATACTATATGGTATTGGTTTTACTCTGGGATACAAATTTATAATTATCTTTAAAAATGGCCCCTGGAACTTCTTATAGATCTGATATGGTCCCTGCCCATGTTACAAATGAGATGTGGGCATATCCTAACTGTCTCAGCCAGAATCACAGCAGGAAGGGGAAGCCATGCAATTACACAAGCCAAGACAGTTCCTTATCAGGTCAGCTAGCTGCTGATTGGTTCCTATCCCACAGTGCAGTGTGCTAAATGCCGGTGGCTCCCCTGCACAGCCTGGAAAAGCAGGCAGCAGGGAATGGAACAGCTGAGCAAAACTAGTAGGACTTTTGAAGAAGTTTACTAGAAATCAGTTTGAAACAGAACTTGTTTCCTTCTATATCTAAGAGTATAATCCACACAATATATCTCCTTTAAAGATACTCCAGGATTACCTTCAACTGCGCACGTGCCAGCAAGCTCCATGTCACGGAACTGACTCAAAGAGAACATGAAGATTCAGAAGATGGCTCCTGCTGGCTCCGCTGCTCTATTCTGCTTGTTTTGGTCAGCTTTAATATCAGAGACACTGTTCCCTAAAATAGACTCTGCGGGGAGGTTAGGTTTTAATCAGGCTTGCATACCTTCCAACTATTTTGGAGGGACAGTCTTGATTTTAACAGCTAAGCCCGCAGTCCCTTTCTTATTGAAAAATCCCTCATTTCCCTTTGATCTTCTGCAATAAATGCCAAAAAAAGATACAAAGTTTCTCAAACTTAATTAGATAAGGAGTCTTTTGGTAGAGAGCCCAGAATACTCAACAGTCAACACTTGCACTTAGATAACTAATAAGATAAACACATGTTTTTGTCCCTTCTATTTTTAAAGTGGAGTTATGCTTTTAGCCCAAAAAGCCTTTCTGGTGTTTCAAGTTTGCTTCCCTATTTATAACATCACTAATATAAGCTGCCATAAACCAGTCCTTTATACTGCAGCTGTCTGGGCCTTTGTGTACTTGAAATGACAGGACCTATTTTGACTATAAAGGTGGACATACATGTCACAATTACAATGGTCACAGGAAAGATCGTTTGTATCCTCCATTAACGTTCAGGGCTGAATCGTCAGATAGGGAGGTAGAAACAATAGGAATTCTAACCCTATCTGATGATTGAGCCCTAAACAAATGCTGTTGCTTGGGTTCTTCCACAGCGCCCGATCAAAATCTTTTATCCCGCCGGATCAATGAGACAAACAATATATAAGGATTTTGCAATATCGGTCGTCTCATCGATCCACCATACACGCAGTTAGTTTGGCCAGCTGATAAAAATGACACCTATTTCCAATGTTAGCAGTGATGGAACATTACAGAGACAGAAAAACAGCATTTTTTCCAGAGAAGGTGGCAGTATAGAGGCGCAGTTAGTTGCAAATGGGATATAACCGAATGGCAATTATACAAAGGATTGTTTCCAACAGGCTGAAACTTCTACTCTTTCTAGGGTTGTCACCAGGCTAGTTCAAACAACGCTTGATATCAATATTATTAACAAGGAAGACAGATCAAAATAAAGAAAATCAGAATGGCATTTTTTTCCCACAAAAGAGGACACCTCCTTGAAAGCAGATTTTAGTTGCTACCCCTTGCCAGTGATAATGTAGAGCTTTAGTCAGAGCTCTAACGTTATACTATATAAATCTGATTTAATCAAAGTCAGGTTTTGGACAAACCTCTGAGAAACTGTTATATTCTTTATTTTCATAACTACATGTGATTTATTTTCTCTTTTATCACAAAACGTTAGCATCTCTGCGTGCTCGGCATTACGTAAGTAATTTACGTATACGTATAATAGCTCTACGGAAGCCGAATAAGTCCCATCCCTTACTGCAGTTATTTTGCTAGGGATACTACGGTGTCCGCTTAGGTTCAAATCCATTCACTGCCTCGTTACAGGCTCTTGCTTCTCCGGCTTTCTGGCAGGTCGCTGTGAGGCATGAGCTACGAACAGCGGAGAGGATGGGGGCGAGGGGGACGATGGGGACGAGGGGGACGGGGCAGAGCAAGGGGCTACTCTTCCCAGTACGAGAGCGGCTCTATGGAGAATTCGGGAGGTGAGCAAAGAGAGAAACCGCCGCCGCATCTGAAGGGCCGGGAGATAGGTTTATGGCATGCCCGGAGACAAGGCCAGAGAAGCAAAGAAAAAGAGAGGCAGGAGGTAGGTTTGGGGGAGAAGCAGGGACCATAATTATGGGATAACGAGTGTCATTGCCAAACCTGCTGATCCCTTTCCTTCCTATTTGCCCCATCCCACTGTTTTCTCCCAGTAGCATCCCTCATCTACTTATGTGCTCAGTATTAAATGTGTGGTAACCCATAGCAACCAGTCACATAGTTGCCCTCAGGGGTGTACATAGAGATGTAGTAGTCCCTATTACTGCTGGGCTGGCTCAGGGTGTACTGTATAAGGTGACCAATTACACTTTCACTATATGTTTGAACAATGTCTTATTCGTTCAGGTAAGTGTGTCCCTAAACTGTGTTGTTGGGCCTAGTAATTTTACTCCACTCTGGATTCAATTGCTGGAGGAGATATAGCCCAGGTGAAAAAACGTACCATATGCTCATTACCCTAACTATTATCTGGTTGCTAGGGTGTAAAGACCCCAGCAGAGTCAGTCATCAGTAAGAAATCAGAATGGAAAATGAATAAGAGAGTTCCTTGAAATAAGGTTTAACAATACATGTAACCTTGAAGGAGAATGCAAGTCAAAATTTAAAAAGCATACTGCCCAATAGTCCTCCTATTGTTTAGTAAAAACGTCACACTTTTGGCTCACCTAATCAAATATTTACTCAGTCACACCTACTTCACATTTTAATAGAACAAGCAGCCATCTCTAAAAAGGTATTCTCCCTTCCTTTCCCTCCTTGCTTCATACTGCACATGTGTTTCATTCCCTCCCCCCCCCTCCCCTCTGCCAGATCCGCTTCTGATTGGCTGGTGGGCATGTGTAGCTCAGAGCAGGAGACAGGATCAAGTTACACACATGCTCAGAGAATAGGAAGGCTGCCGCTGGCACCTACAGGAAGGGGAGAGAGATTTCAGTGATGTCACTGTAGTCTTCACACTGCTGTAGGCTGCCAGCACCATATCTCAGAGAAGCAAGCAGGGATCTGGGAATTTAGATATGCAGTAAGTACTTAAAAAGAATGCCTTTAGACTTACTTTTAATTTATATTAACCTTTCATTGTCCTTTAACATTGAAGCATCACTGTTCATCTGGTTTTTTTTTCTTTGTTTTTGTTGCCACTTACTAGATAACATTTTTATTTTTAGACTTGAAAAGGCAGATGATTCTAAAACCATAAAAAAATACCATTTGGAAACAGGTCTCATGATCTGAGGCAGAAGTGTTTTTCAATAGATCTCTTTCTGTAGTGTGCAGTCCATATTACCGTCACACATAACTTGGCAATCATGGATACGGGGGCATGGCACTGGTAAAGATACTCAGCTGCTTACCAAATATCTGATGAATTGGACACTCCTCACTTCTTTGACATATGTTACTTTGCTTCTGGCTTACATGATAAAAGATTAAAATGGATCTTGAAACATTCGTAAAAGGTGAAATGAATTGATTTGCAAAACTTTGATTATCATACATTTAATGTGCTAAAGTAAATATTTTTTTTCTAGAGAGCTGTCGTAAAAATGGATGAATCCAGGGAGCAACATATTACTCGGCTGCTGAATTCGGTGCAGGCGCAGAATAACAATGAAAGGCCAAGTTGCTCTGATGAATCCTGGTGGGCCACTGAGAATGAACGGTATGTTATTCTTGTTATTTCTTTACTGTGCAGACACATGAGCTTTCTTTCACTAGTTACATTTTGCACATCAATGGGTGTTTAAGGTGTAAGACTTTGATTTCTCGTGGGCTATGGATCCTAGCTTTGCTTTATTAAAGACAAAACAAGAGCTGCTGTTTCAAAAACTCCATTGTATGGCATAGAATATGTGCCATAAGGAAAGGTTAAAGTCTTTTATACGTGTAAATAATGAAAGCACATAGCTATGATTGCGCTTATTTATTCTCGTATATTTTATTGAGCTGTAATTACTGAAGGTAATCCAATTTCAAGGAAATTTCTGTTCTTTTCATACTGAAAATCAATTTAGTCAAAATAATACCTAGTTTTTTTCTTTTCTGGGTTTGTTGTTGCAAAGTATCTGGACGCATGTTTAGTTGTTCTATCACTGGATAAATGTGTATATAACATATACAGCAACAAACCCAGAAAAGACAAAATGTCCTAGAACCAGATATATATATGAGATTTTTATATTTTAATTCCATAAAATAGTGCAGTTACAAAGTAATAGCTTTTGTTTTTTCAGAAACAGTGTTTCCACTCAACTAAAGCAGCCAGCAATGCCCGAAGAAAAGGATCATGCGTGGGATTCTGAATACGCTGCTGAGGCAGATGAAGCAGGCACAGATCTGGATCAACAGCTTAAAGAAGAGCTGCACGAAAAGAGAACAAATTATAAATATCTTGAAATGCAGGTTCGCTATTACGCCCACTTTTAGCAGAGTGACTCCTTCTTGTCACAGGTTTATGAACTTGTTCAATGCTGAAGAGCATTAATGCATATTAGAGCCCACTAGTAATAAATAAGTTCTAAGATAATTAGACTTAATATGGAAAATATACCCTATTAACATAATTTAAAGGAGAAGGAAAGGCTAATAAAGAGTTAATCTCAAGCTGCAGGCATACCTTCAGTTCTCTCAATAGTGCCCTTAAATATCCCAATATTTCACTTGTTCAGATTATCAGAAGCCAAACAGGAAAAAAAAACACTGAGCTGTGTAAAGAAAATTCCCATAATGCCTCGCTCCTGCATCGAGACCCAGACCAGTGTACATGCTCAGTTAGTAAGGCTATGAGTCAGCTTCCTGCTGATTGGCTCAGATCCACATTCTTAAGGGTGGGAGTGAGTTTTTAGCATTCTTGAGGGAGGGGGAAGCAGGAGAGAGGAGAGTGCTGCATGTCTCTAGCAGAGGAAAACGGACACAACAAATCTTTTCACAGAGAACTTACGAGTGCTTATGGCTGTATTTACATAGACCTTTCTGATAAAGCTTACTTAGTTTTTACCTTTCTTTCTCCTTTAATGCATGGATAAAAAAAATAAGAGTAAACTTCATTCAGGAACCAGATTAAGTTTTTCAGTATTTATTTTTGCCTTTCGTTTCTAGAAATTTCGTGAGAAGTTGCCTTCCTACAGCATGAAGGAGGTAGGAAAATTTTTATTCATCTTCTGTTGTTATGGATAAACACTTGTTATTATGTTGGATTGTAAAACACTGTTTATTTCCATGTATTCTAGATGATAATTAAAATGATTAATTCAAACCAAGTGACTGTCATTAGTGGAGAGACTGGCTGTGGGAAGACTACACAAGTAACACAGTTTATTCTGGATGACCATATCAAGAGGGGGAAAGGTTCTTCTTGCTACATTGTTTGTACGCAGCCAAGGAGGATTAGTGCCATATCAGTAAGACATTGCATTGATTTACTTTTACTTGAGGGATAATCAATAAAATGATCACTTGTAGCATCAATGCTGTATATTGTTTAGAATTCCATTTTAATGGCAAGTAACATATAACGAACTGTGAAGATAAATAATATGTTTGTGCTGGGCATGGTTTTATGTTTGCATTTGGATACCAAAGTTATGTTATCTATATTAAAACTCATTTAGTTAGGGCTTAGGGCTCAGCACAGGGTTGGCTGATTTTTTAGATAATAGAAAAGATCTATGTATTATTGAATTATAGATGTACTTAATCAATTGAATTGTACTCTTATGCTAAAATGTTTGGTATAGTTTTTAAAAGAAAGTCATAAGGGAAATGTTAAGGTCTCTGGTACATGGAGCAATTTTGAGCACAGGGATTTTGTAGCTCTATGGAAGGGGGGAAAAAACCTTTAACTTGCCCCCCCCCGACTTTGACTGCCAAAAGCCTGAAAGCACTAGTTCACTATAACTGGGCAACAAGAGCTCCTCTGCACTCACCCACTATCAATATATATAGGACATTAAGACATTTATGCATTAAGCTACCGAGCAATGCACTCCCCTTTAAAGAATAAGTAAACCTTTTTTTTTTTCTATCAGTAAAATTATTCTAAACAGCCTCCAGAATTGCCTACCTTTGTCACTCTGTTCTTTCTGACCTGGTTCCTCAGTTACAAGCTGCTGGATTCCTCTCCTTCCTTGTTCAGAGTGAAGCCCCGCCCCCACTTCCTGTTCAGGTCTCTCATCAAGAAAAAAAACCCTGCTAATGCACAGACTGGCTCCTGCTGCCTCTAGGCATGATGAGAGAGTAATGAGAGACCTGAACAGGAAGTGGGGGCGGGGCTTCACTCTGAACAAGGAAGCAGCTTTTAACTCAGGAACCAGGTCAGAAAGAACAGAGGGACAAAGGTAGGCAATCTGGGAAGCTATTTAGAGTAATTTTATTAATAGAAAAAAAAGGTTTACTTATTCTTTTAGCAAAACAGGGATTGTTTGTCCATATATTGCAATATACTAAAAGCTGGCCAACTATGTCATACCTGATATGGCCAATCCTTATCTAATTCATTCAGAATTCTACTGCTTCAATATACATTAAACAGACTGAATTTTACCTACGACTTACATACTTTCAAGGATAAAACCCTTAAATGGTTGCACTTTTATTAGCTCCAGGGGGTTCACCAGACTGCAACAAAAGGTCCTCTGCACTTCTGCCTACATTTGGAAGTCAAAACAGAGGATGCATTGGCAAAGGCCTGAAGAGAAAGATATGCAATTAAAAATAAGAATTGCAAAGATGGAAAAAAAAAACAAAAAACTTTTTTTTTTTTGTTTTGTTTCTGCAGCCAGCGAACCTGACAACTAGGGAACTTATAGTTAAATAAACATATAAACATGCAAAGTTAATAAAGAAGACTTTGCTTAGAATAGCTTGTTGTATTACATATTTTTAAATAAGGGAAAAGAGAAAAATAAAAAAGCCAAAACTGTATACCTTTGGAGTAGCTACTAATAAAAATAAAACATTATATAGACAGTTTAGTTAAGTTAGTTGAAAATTGCAGAATTTGTTTTAGGTGCCAGAGTCACTTGAATCAAACTGGTAATATTGTGTTGCCTTTTACATAAAGGTAGCAGAACGAGTGGCAGCAGAAAGAGCAGAAGCCTGCGGAAGAGGGAACAGTACTGGATATCAGATCCGCCTTGAAAGGTAATAATTAAAATATAATCCACAGGTGGATGAAGTTCTTATTGATCAAGCTATTAATAAATAATAAACGGCGTCTTTTGGCATTAGCACACTCTGTTTATATCTTAAAGTGTAAATTTGCTAAACCCGCTGCTGGCCCACTGCTGCTTGCTAGCCACTGCTCACCCACTCTGTCAGTACTACTCTTACCGGTCTCTGGATCTGCTGCAGAGAAAACCTAAAAATCCAGAAAACTTTCTGTGAACAATAAGCTGAGGCAACCTGACAGTGTGTGAGGGTGGGTGATAATGGGCTGACTGCAGAGTTGTGAGGGGAAGGCATCACCAGAGCTCAAACTGACAGAGGGGGAATGAGCAGAGGTTGAATAAACAAACGTGATGGGGCGAAAGTGGAATAGAAAGGTGCAGAAGTGAATGAATGGGCCAAGGGCAGAAACAGAGTTGTAATAGGTTAGACCGAGTGTCCTTAAAATGGGCAGGTGGAAAACAGCAGGACAGAGGGGAGGAAGGATGGAGTAAGAGGAGGAGGGAGGTTTGTTGGAACCATGGAGCAGAATCACATACATTCCCTGAACACTTAAAAACTAAATATTTTTGCTGTAGATTAGAATGAATAATGTACCCCCTACTAAAATTTATAACAAATATCACCTCTGAGTTATGTGACCTGTATAAAAGCACTCCACCTATAAGATACAGTAGGGGGTGCATTATCCTCTATATCATGGGCTTGCACATCAGGTTATAGTAAAAAATGGAATGGGAATTATTATGTAGATTTATAGGCAGTGGCAGTGCTGCACATGGATCATAGTAGTTTTGACTATCAAACCAGATTACTTGTAATTTAGCAAACCAGTAATCTTTTTAAAGGAAACACAAATATTCTAAACTCAAATATTTAATAAACTCACATTTTTTTTCCCATCTGAAGGCCTATTCAAATATACTGATACATATGCATTCACTATTCACCATGGTTTTTTAATGCTGTATAGGACTATTCCAGTTACTCTTCTGACTACTTGCAGTAAGCTCTGTGATCAGCATTTCTTGCCCATTTACCATAATGACACATGCTGTAAGCTTGTTTTCCTATCTTGGGGTGTTTAACTACATTGCAACAATTCTTGAAATATCCTACACACACTGTATGCAGTTGAGCAGCATCAATGCTGCACATCACAGATACTCTCCTTTATAAACTTGGAACTTTTAAATTAAGCTGTAATATTGCTGATATAAACGGTACTGGTATTTATATCTAGTAGGCGTACCATAGGCCTTCGTAATAAATAGGGATATTTATATTGAACTGTGCTAGTGCAGATTCTGATTGTTTGCCTGCTTCTTTCTTAGTCAGATGCCACGGAAACAAGGTTCTATATTATACTGCACAACTGGGATTGTGATACAGTGGCTCCAGTCAGACCCGTAAGTCCAAGTACAAAGGCAAATTAAGTATACCCTCCTTCTATACGCCTATCTTCTTTTTAAGCAGAGCTCTTTTGTTGCAGGCACTTGGCCAATGTCAGCCATGTTGTTATAGATGAAATACACGAGAGAAACCTCCAGTCTGATGTTCTTATGGCAATTGTTAAAGATCTTCTAACCTTTCGGTCGGATTTGAAAGTCATATTGATGAGTGCCACTCTGAATGCAGAGAAGTTCTCACAGTATTTTGGTTAGTTTCTTGCATTTGGTGATAACACAAAGACTTTATACCTCCTCCCCCAAATCCTTCCCCTTATTATACATGTTCATATTGGTTTATATGCTGTGATTTTGCACAGTCCAGCTTACTTTTTGTTCTCTAAACATTCAAATTAACAGTAAACACATTTATTTTTTTTTTAACTTATTTTCACTTTGAAATAATTTGAAAATAGTGATTACCAGCTGCCTAAAACATTCCCTCCATTTGTATTGTCTTGCTGTATAAAAATGAAGCTTGCCAAATATTAGCCTCGCCTAAGACATTCTCTGCTGCCAATCTTTAGTAACCTTTCTCCCACATTAAATGTGTGTATCCAACATACAGACTGCAAAGAAATACTGACCGATACACAAAGTTAATAGTGCCTTAATTGGTGGAGTTTATAATCTTTAAAGAATCGGACAAGCCAACTTACTGCTGCCACCCACATGTAAAGGTCCCCAGTAAAGGTCCCCATACACTATAAGATCCGCTCGCTTGGCGATGTCGCCAAGCGAGCGGATCTTTACTCGATATCCCCACCTACGGGTGGGCAATATCGGGTAGCAAGTTGCTTTAAAAAAAAATAATCCGATCGTTTGGCCCTGGGGCCAAACGATCGCATTACATTTGCGGCCATGGGCAGTCGGTTCGGGGGCCGCATCAACGAGCCGATGCGGTCCCCGATCCGACTGGATTTTCTAACCTGGCCGATCGATATCTGGCCAATTTCAGGCCAGATATCGGTCGGCCAGGCCGCTCGTTTCTGCCCATACACGGGCCGATTAGCTGCCGAATCGGTCCAAGGGACCGATATCGCAGCTTCTATCGGCCCGTGTATGGGGGCCTTAAGCCATTATACCTCTTGTATAATTTTAAAATAAACAAATCATGTTTATTGCAAGTAAGTTGTATTATCTCTTTAATACATGGTCAAGGTTTCGTAATTTGACTAAATAAATTGAGTTATTGTCATGTTTAACGTGAGAAAATGGAAGATTTCTGCAAAATATCTGATAATCCTACCTACTTTTACAGACAGCTGTCCAATGCTGCACATTCCTGGGTTTACCTACCCTGTCAAAGAGTACTTACTTGAAGATGTTATAGAAATGCTTAGGTATGTATAATTTATTTAACATGCTATAAATTATCTCACTTTAGAAATAGCATTTAACACAATATTCAGGAACGTTTGTTTCGTACAGCCACCTTAATCTGCACTGTAACAGCTGACATTATACTCATTTGCCATGAGCTGTATATTTAGGGCTTTTATTGTTTACTTTTATCCACCCATCTATATTTCTAATCTTGGCAAAGTATTTACATACTCTAAAAATATGCTAAAATTCAAAACTCTTGATTGTTTTTATATAAAACCTATACTGCTAAAGGTACATGCCAAAGGATAGTGACCGGAGGCCCCAGTGGAAGAAACGATTTATGCAAGGGCGTATGATGTGTACAGAGAAGGAGGAAAAGGAGCAGCTCTACAGGGAGCGCTGGCCTGAATTTGTACGGAAACTTCAGAGAAGGTGAGATTCTCCTTTTTATTTTAATGCTGTCTAAAGTAACAATTAAACATAGCAAGTGTTTTGTAACCAGTGCCTAAAATTTCAAAAAATGCAATTGTTTAGCCATTAGATTGGATTAATTAACATTTTGGATGAGGGGTTGTGGACTAATTTATTAACAACAAGCAAAAATGTCCCAATGTGGTGAAATTAACATTCACTATTTTATCTGCAGAAGACTAAAGCTGATTGGTTGCTATGGTTTACTGCAATGGGTCACATTTGGCCAGTCATTTGTAAAAACCTCATTGTGTTTATAACAGCAAATCAGGCAAGAATAAGTTAACTTGGTAATTTAAACAAAACACTGTGGTACGTGGCATTTATGGTTTTCAGAACCAGATCCAGTACCTGTAGAATTAAAAAAAAAAAAAGAAATTGCGCTCAAACCCAAATAAATCATTTTTAGAAATATATATTGTCAAAGATATAAATACATCCATTTGGGTAGCCCTGCTGTTTTTTCTTGAAAGAACTTCAAATGGCAATTATAACTAACAACCCAATATTGTGCTTGTTTTGGGTTTTTTTTCAGTAAACCGTGTAAATGGAACATAAACTTGTTAACTGCCATTCACTGAACTTTGTCCCGGTGGCAGAAGAGGGATGTTCCAGTGCCGAATCTACCTCCCCTTTGCATGGTAGATCCATAATTATGTGTAATGAACTTTTCCCTCCCTCTACGAACTGCTAGTGTTTTCAGGCTTAAAAGTTAAGACACAAATTCTTATTGAGTACTGGGCAGGGATGGGTGTCTTACAAATGGGGGAATAAACTGCAGAACAACATTAATAGCAGTGCTAGAAACCTAACTCATGGTATGTGTTCATATCCTGAAAGTTTAACTACTTTTTTTTTTTTTTTTTTTTTTTTGTAGATACTCTGAAAGCACTATTGAAGCTTTGGAACTTGCAGATGATGAAAAAGTTGACCTTGACCTTATTGCAGAACTCATAAGGTACATTGTTCTAAAAGGAGAGGTAAGTGTTCACTCTTTAACAGCAGATATTATGCTATGTATTTCATTCTTCAATGATTCTTCTTTAGTGTGTGGTGGGGAAATTTAGCAAATTTAAGTTAATTGCCAAAAAAATGTATGTTTGCATTATTTTCTTTTATAGCTTTACCTGTGTACAAAGAACTGAGCTGTTTTGCACTGCACAGAGTTACTGTTAAATAGCATTTGAATAGTTTGCTTATTTTTTAGTAAATACAATTAATGCTGAAAATATGAATTTCTTAAAGGACAGAGGCCATCATTCATTGGGGGAGGTGTCAGCTAGTGAATGATACCACTCCTTTTTTTCTTGGCACTGTTTCTTTTTTGGAGAAAAATGCTCCTCCCTGGAGAACTTGCTAAAGTATCTCTGTTGCCATCTTTGCTGTCTCTTCACTGGCATCTCTTGCAAAGAATTCTTCATGCACAGTAGTGTACAACTGTAAAATTGTACTTTACTGCCCATACACAAATCTAAGCCCTAAGACAACATTGCTGCTTTGGAACGTTACCTGTGAATTATGGTTTTATTCTCCTTTAACTGCTGCCTAAAAAATTTTTTATGCTATATTAACATATTTAGGCTCTCTATCTCTCTCATGTTTAATGAATATAAGAAAATTGTTACATTCTCAAGGAAAAGTAAACTTTTATATAAAAAAAAAAAAAGTGCCTCAAAGTTCTCTCAATGCCCACCTCTTTATTTTCTGTTGGTTCCTGTTCCCATGTGAACCCTTAGCGCACTGCTTCTCCTCCACATTGACTTACTGGTTGGAGACTGTGAATGTCACCAGATCTTGGTGGTTAAACAAATATTACAGTTCCTGTCTTGAGTCACAGTATATCCTGCACATGCCCAGTAAAACTTTCTGACAACAGGTATTTAGGCAAGTGCAGTAAAGGCTATGGCAGGCATGACTTTTTGATGGATGCCGTGGTCCTCATGTAGGATCACGTGTTACTGCATGCCATAGAAAGCACAGTGCATGACAGACAGTTATAGAGTTATTTTCCAGTGCTCATCAACAAACTTTAAAGTTTGTACATAGTTAATATAGCAGTATTCAAAGTCTACATGCATGGCAGATACGGTTTCACAAGTAGAAGTAGTATATTTTTTCACTTTTTTTGTCATTGTTGGTGTGTTTGGCTTGTATTTTTGGGTGCAGCCTAAAATCTAGTAAACCAAAAAACCTGTTTCTAAAGCTAAACTTGTACTTTTTATTGTGGACAGGATGGAGCAATCTTGGTGTTTCTGCCAGGATGGGACAACATTAGCACCTTAAATGATTTGCTTATGTCACAAGTGATGTTCAAGTCAGGTACTGTTTCAGTTATTGTTTTCTTACTGCTCAGCCATATCTAGCAAATCATTTATCACAGTGCTGCTTAAACTTTTACAGGTTGCACCCTTGGTAAGCTTTGTAGCCCATACAGCAATCAAGGATTAGGTTTAAATGATGCACTCCTCTCTATTAAAGGAGATCAATGGGGCCCATTTTGGTTGTGGCTATTGTGAATAAGCCAATTTCCTGGAATATTTACTTTTCATGCACAGAACAGAAAAGCTCACAAAAATGACTTATAGGGCTTTTTATGTCATACAGAGGTCATTTAAAGGAGTAGAAAAGGCTACATCACTTGGGGGGTGCCCTCCCCAGTGACCGTAATCGTTTTCGCTTACCTGAAACCCCTGCCCATTGTTCCTTTTAGGAAAAAACTGCACCAGCTGGGGGGTGTATGCAGGCAAGAGTCCCATCTACGGTCTTCGGTTCTCTTAATAAATGGCTAAGAAAAACTTTGCATGTTCACAGAATATGGATATATTTTCAGTTTTTAATGGGCAATAATAACAAGCAAAATACACAAGTAATTCCTCTACCTGTAAAGTTACAGTTTAAATATATGTACTGGTTTAAAAAAAAAAAAAAAAAAGACCTTATTGACAGTTATGTTGTTAATGTTACTTTTCTTTCCAATGTACAAATTAGCCTTGTAAATGCCTGCATACCTAAAAACAAACGCATAAATCCTTGTTTAGTTTGACACGCACCAATTTTGTTTATTAATACCATGTGCACATTAGAGATGTAGCGAACTGTTCGCCGGAGAACTAATTCGCATGAAAATCGGGTGTTCGCAAGTTCGCAAGTTCGCGAACTTTTAGCAAAGTTCGCAATTTTGGGTTCGCCTTAGCTGGAGCCAAATTTTGACCTCTCACCCCAGAGCCAGCAGATACATGGCAGCCAATCAGGCAGCTCTCCCTCCTGGACCACCCCCGGACCACTCCCTTCCATATATAAACCGAAGCCCAGCAGCCATTTTACATTCTGCCTGTGTGTGCTTGATGAGTTAGCATAGGGAGAGAGCTGTGCAGGGGTTTGAGGGACAGTTTAGGTAGCTTTGCTGACTAGTAATCTACTTTCTACTGCTCTGTATGTAGCTCCTGTGGGCAGCTGTCCTGCTGATCATCTGCTGTAACCCAATAGTCCTTGTAAGGACTGCTTTTATTTTCTGATTACTGTTACTCTTCTTTTCATTGTGTACTGCAGCTCTATCTGTGTGTGTTTGCTACTGTAATTTATAGAGCCCAGTGCTATTAGTCTAGCTGTGTTGGGGACTGGTGTGCTGCTCCTAGTAGTTCACCCCCAGCACCAACCAGAAATTTAAGTTACTGTTCTTTAATGTGTCCAGTGCTGTTTGCTTTTGCTGAGCGATGTTTTTCCACCAGCAATAATATATTCTGTATCCACTACTGCGACGTTTTGTCTTTGGGTGTGAAACGGCTGTAACCTTTACACGACTTGATTGGCATGTAGACGCCGGACATTTTAAAGCAGTTTATTACACAAGTTTAGAAATTTAGTGTGATTTCTGCCCTTTACAGCACAAAACGCAACGCTGTGTCAACAACGTATTTTTAAGAGACATTTTTGCCCTTGATCCCCCTCCTGCATGCCACTGTCCAGGTCGTGGCACCCTTTAAACAACTTTAAAATCAGTTTTCTGGCCAGAAATGGCTTTTCTAGTTTTTAAAGTTCGCCTTCCCATTGAAGTCTATGGGGTTCGCAAAGTTCGCAAAAGTTCGCACTTTTTGGCAGAAGTTCGCGAACGGGTTCGCGAACTTTTTTTGTGAGGTTCGCTACATCCCTAGTGCACATACCTGAGATATCTGACATAACCAAAGTTCTAATATCTGTGTGTGTGCAAAAGTTATTTCTACAAACTGCGGCTGCATCTGAGTCAGTATATAGTCAAATAATTTTGCGTTTCAGTGTGTGCCACTTTTTTTTTTGTTTTTATTTGTGTGTGTCATAACTTGCTTGTGTGCTGCTTAGAGGGTCAATTATACAGAACCATCTTTCATGTTTTAAAAAGATATTCAGCTGTTTATTTAATATTTTGTTGTTTTTTCCTTAGATAAATTCATCATTATTCCTTTGCATTCATTGATGCCAACTGTAAACCAGACAGAGGTATGTGTTAATTATATGCACTATTCAGCTCTCTCATTGAGTAATGGACAGAACATATAAATTCCTGAGCTGCAAAGTAGTAAGATCATTTACAGTAGAAAAATTCTGTCAGTATAGATGTGAATTCTGGGTGTTCTTGCAAGCAGTTAGTGTTCTTGCAAGCCAGTATCTGTCAGAACTACTACTCTGTTAAAAAAGCTGATATAACTGTGAACTTTAACTTATAATAAAAAAAGATACGATTTAATAAAATAATTTTACAGCAGTTGTGCTATACACTTACAACATAACTCTATTCTAGTCTCCACAGATTTTAAATATTAAGGTTGCTGGATTCTGCCGACAAATCACTTGCAGGGTCGCATGTGTCCCTCATGCATTTAGATCATGGACAGTCTTACATGTATCTGATGTGATGTTATTTTATTATTAAAGCTGCAAACATTTTTCCAAATGAAATATTAATGTTACTTATAGGTTTTTAAAAGGCCACCACCAGGAGTGAGGAAAATTGTAATTGCCACCAACATTGCAGAGACAAGGTAAATACACACAATGCTAACTACAAGTAATTAGGAATGGTTTAATCTAAAACATAAGGACAGCTGTTATAACAGTCGCATACATACAACATAACATACAGTTTCTGTCTTCTCGCAATATTATTACATTCCTATTCCAATTTGGGTTTGTTACCCTTTTTTTCTAAATTGCAGTTTTATGTAGCTTTTTATTTGATGTAAGTTTAGTTTTCAGTGTGCAGCTGTGGTCTGGTCTGTTTTACAGCTAATATATCTAAATCTTTTTGTAATATTTATAAACCTCTGTCTACTTACCACTCAGATGTTCTATAAGCTGACTCCATACTTATGTTACTGCATAGTTTGATCTTTGCCTCTTTTGATGGCCTTTCTGGTTCTTGGTTCTCACAGACTTTTGTGCATAACTGTGTTTACAACAGGCAAGCTATGGTAGAATTTTGGTCTGTTTTTAGCAGTTTTTACTGGATAGGTTGGATAAAAGAGAAAATGGAAAAATATACATAGTGACAGTTATGGAGAAGGTATAATGAAATGTAATAGGGAGCTGTGGTGGTGCATAGCCTTTCTTAAATGATCTATATTTAAAAGGAAACTTAGTTTTATTACAGGCAACAATACGTACTTCTTATACCAGTGGCCATCTATATATAATATAATCCAAAATAAAATTGGCACATCTTTGCCCTAGTGATTTTGCATAGATCTGTTATCAACAATTCCAACTGTTTGTTTTTTAAGACTTCTCTTTTTCTCTGTTGCAGTATTACCATAGATGATGTGGTGCATGTAATAGATGGAGGAAAAATAAAAGAGACTCACTTTGACACACAAAATAACATCAGCACAATGACTGCAGAATGGGTTAGCCATGCCAATGCCAAGCAAAGGAAAGGTCGTGCAGGCAGGTACGAATGAACTACTTCTGTAAGGAGAGATGAATGGGTTTGGTCTAAAAACATTTATATGCCTGAAATGCTTTATTTCATTTAATAAACCTAACATACTCTACTGCCTGATGTTCAGCAGCCTAATAACTATAGTGATCCTTGTTGTTCCCATCTTGTTAGGCCATTTTTGTGTGTCAGTGACACTGCACTCTATCCTTCCAAATCCAGTATTCCAGTTCAGCTACCTCCTTCAGGCAGGCTATCACTCCTGTGCTCCTTTTGTAGCACTAATTACATGTAGACATCATATAGGATGCTGGAAATTAATGTTTATTAGTGTGTTCCACTACAAGTGAACAACATAACATCTGAACAAATAACATTTAAATGGTTCCAAGACCAAGTCCAGCCTCCCCCTAACACCATTGGTTCCAAGCAGATAATTATTTTTTGTATGGTACCTACTATAGGGAACACTCAATGTTTAGCTATAAACAGGGCAATACATTAAAGGATAGCCTATGCCCAAGTGAATATAAAAGGAAAGATAGAAAGCAGTTATCCCTGGGTACTCCAAAGTGGGGAACAGCACCATGTCTTAATTGTGTATGCTGCTCTGGGGTAATTAAGGGTGATTTCTAACATTCTTTGTTGATCTTTGGTCTTTATTTAACAAACCATCATAATTGCATGAAATCAGGCTTATTTCACAGATAGAAGCCTATTATTACTTCTTTGTACTAAATGTAGTTCATCTGTCGCCTCTTATATGGTGCAAGCTGTCTTTTTCCATTGCATCTAGTTCCCAAACTCCATTGCAACGATTTCTTAATGACTTGCACATAATATTCATCCTGTAGTTTAATTAGTAACCAATTTCTTTCTCTTTCTCCAGTTTTCACTAGCCACTGTAGAAATCTCAAATATCAGTTGATTTAAAAAATTCACATTAGGTTGATAAGTAATATAAAGAACAAAGCTAGCAGAAATACAATTTCCAATTAAATGCAAGAGATCAGTAAAACAACATTTTAAAAGTAAAACTGTAATTATAGAACATCAATGAGCCGATGCGGTCCCCGATCCGACCAGATTTTTTAACCTGCCCGATCGAGATCTGGCCAATTTCAGGCCACATATCGGTCCGGCAGGCCCGTGTATGGAGACCTTAAGACTAGTGGCCAAGAATCAAGTTGGGCTTTATATTAAACAGTAAACTTGAGAAATGTGGGATAAACTGTATCTTGTAATAAACAGAGTTCAACCTGGCCACTGCTACCACCTGTATAACAGCCTTCGGGATAGTCTTTTGGATGACTATCAATTACCAGAAATTGTGAGGACACCATTGGAGGAACTTTGCCTCCAGATCAAGGTGAGAATAGGTTACTACATGTAAAAGTATGTTAGTTGGTATTGAAAAGTTTTTATTGATATTGTTCCAAATTTTATTTTTTAGATTTTAAAGCTTGGTGGCATTGCCTCTTTTTTGAGGAAACTAATGGATACCCCATCTAGAGATACAATATGTCTGGCAATCAATCATCTTATGGAATTGGTATGTGCTGATTTGGTTTTTCCCCCAGTTAAACTGCACAGGTGCATTAGGTGCTAGGTCTTTAGATTACATAGCACGCAGGGTGTTGTGTGGATTTTTGTTTTAGCACCAATATACCAAATATTGTATTTGTGATGCTTAGCTGTATTTTTCCTCTTCCCTTCATATTCATTACCCAGTATTTAGACTTGTTTCTAAAGCACAAACTTTTTCTTGATTGTAGTTATGAGATTAAAGGGTGACTGGTGAATTATCAATTAATATTATTTATCCTGTTTGTTTCTACAGAATGCTCTAGATAAACGTGAAGAATTAACCCCATTGGGGTTTCACTTGGCACGATTACCAGTAGAACCACACATTGGCAAGATGATCCTGTTCGGAGCCCTTTTCTGTTGCCTAGATCCAGTTCTCACCATTGCAGCAAGCCTCAGCTTTAAAGATCCATTTGTCATTCCATTGGTAATATGATAGTTTATAAATGTGAAATGCAACAAATATTTAAAGGAGAAGGAAAGGCTAAGTCACTTGGGGGTGCCAAAATGTTAGGCACCCCCAAGTGACTTAGATCGCTTACCTTGTACCCCGGGCTGGTGCCCCTGTTAGGAGAAAAAAGCACCAGCCCAGGGTACTTGTAGTGAGCGCTTCCTTCTTCCTTTTTCTTCTGCCGGCGAAATCCGTGGGCCGGCGCATGCGCAGTAGAGTAAAAAGCTGACTTTCTTGTTTAAGTTCGGCTTTTCACTCTACTGCGCATGCGCGCGCAAGTGAATAGGAAGTAGGAAGCGCTCGCAGCTACCCTGGGCTGGTGCTGTTCTCTTCGTACAGGGGCACCAGCCCGGGGTAAAAGGTAAGCGATATAAGTCACTTGGGGGTGCCTAACATTTTGGCATACCCAAGTGACTTAGCCTTTCCTTCTCCTTTAACAGCCACATTTATCTTAAATTTAAATCTGTCCAGTTAAATTTTGTAGTCTATGGGAAAAAAAGGAACCCCATGTCTTCCCATGTTATGTTGCTTTAGATCAGTGCTGTCCAACTGGCGACCCCCCTCTGTGTGGCCCCCCACCTGTCTGGCTGCTTTGATGGCTTACCTTTGAGTAAGCATTAAATGGTATCAGTACTGAGATTAACTGGCCCCCTGCATGGTTCTCACCTCAGATTCAGGCTGTAATCCCTCTGTATTGTTTAAATATCTAATCCCCTGTGTTTTTCACACCTTTTAATACCTGCATTGTTCACCCCCTGCAGTGTTCACACCTCAGGCTCAGGCTGTAATCACCCACATTGTTCACTTCTTCACACCTCAGACATAGGTACTGTAGGCAGAGTATGGCACATACAGGCAGCATAGGGCAGGGAGGGTATGGCACACACAGGAAGGGTAGGGAAGGCAGAGTATGGCACATACAGGCAGCATAGGGCAGGCAGAGTATGGCACACACAGGCAGGGTAGGGCAGGCAGAGCATGGCACACAGAGGCAGCATAGGGAAGGCAGAGTATGGCACACACAGGCAGGGTAGGACAGGCAGAGTATGGCACACACAGACAGCATAGGACAGGCAGAGTGCTGCTTGTGTTTGCCATACTCTGCTTGCCCTATGCTGCATGTGGGAGGTGAACCTGGCAGGGGTTTGTTGTGGGAGTTTGTTAGCAGTTGGAAATAGCCAATAAATGGTCCCAAAGGTGTGTAATTATGTACTGGGGGTTGCTCTGCTATCCACAGGGGAGGAAGAGGAATATGGAATTTAAGGGTATATCTTAATATGACATAATTCTTTCACATATGAATGATGGTTGATATCCCCACAGTAAGGACCAAGCATTTGGGATTTTGCTGTGCTACCACCATTGTGATAAAATAGGTGTGGTTTCAAGTGGGTGTGGTTTCAAAAAGGGGAGTGGTCAAAACTGGCTTCCATTAGCGGCCCTCCACCATGTATGCTAGAGAAATTCCGGCCCTCGGCACCGTAGAAGTTGGACAGCACTGCTTTAGATGAAGGCATTTAATATCCCCCACCAGTTCTACTAGCAACAATACCTGGCACATACCTTAGATAATAAAACAATTTTTGTCATATACATAGTTAACAAATGTGCAGCTGAAGAGAGATTGGGGCAAGCAACCAATACATTGGTCCAATAGGCAAAAAGTAAGAGCAAAGCCTGGACATGATAATCTAAGCATATAGTATAAGTATATATATATATAAGTTCTCAAGTTGAAAATAGGCCACTCCTTTCGCTTCAGAAAACTAATCAGAGAGACATAAGAAGGACTGATTTAACAGGTATAAAAAGTAGCTTTTACAGTGGCATTTTTACTTTTTTATGGAAAATGGATTTTCTGACCGCATTTGGTGGTTTAATAAGATTTGGACATTGAAGATGAACAACCCCTTTAAAATGTCTTGTCCCATAGACCATGCACTGAAGATTTGCTGGTTTTCTGGTTTGCAGTTGGTAAATGTTTGCTTTTTAAGTTACGATTTGGATGCCATGTCGTTGTGCTGGCTAAATAGCTGTGTTGTGTTTCTTAATCTTTAAGGGAAAAGAGAAATTGGCTGATGCAAGGCGGAAGGAATTATCCAGGAATTCAAAAAGTGACCATCTGACGGTGCTAAATGCATTCGAGGTAGGTGTATGGTCTGCTAGATGCCTGGTGTATGGTCTTCTAGATGCCTTTTAGAAATATTTATACTTATGTGCCACTGCAGGTCTGTGCCATATAGCTGAATAACTAGTCATGATTTGCAACACAGCAACAATTGTTAGCAAACAAAATGATCCATGTAATTGATGTTTTTGTTTTGTTTGCTTTTGTACTAAACAGTTGGACCATATTGTTAGTACATCTTTGCTGGCCTTTTCTTGATCTGCTTTTTTTTTTCTTTCTACATGTATTTCAGTTGTTAGTGATGGAAAGGATTTTCCTTATTTTCAGTCAAAAAAAAAAAAAAATCTCATTCTTGTTGTTTCAGGGGTGGGAGGATGCCAAATGGCGTGGAGGCAGAGCAGAGAGAGACTATTGCTGGGAAAACTTTCTGTCTTCTAACTCATTGAAGGTAACTTTTTTCTTTTAAAAGGAATAAAAAAAGAAAAAAAAGCTATCACAGTAGCCATTTTTAAGGCATCTTAGCAAATTGCAGTAGAGCAACAGTTATTAAAATCCATACTGACATCTATGAAGCAGGGGCTTGTGTTAGAGTTACCAACTCTCTTTAAATTTTAGCTTTTATTGTTTGACAGTGCTTTTGAATTTCTTACACAAAGTGGGCTGATTATTTCTCATACCATATGTTTGTGCATGGTATTATATTATAAGGGTGATGTCCTACAAAACAATCATATCACTTTGAAGGCCACATCTGGCCTCCAATTGGACAGCTATAGCCATAGTTTGTAGCAATGATTCCCTAATACTAGGTAACTTTATAACTCACACAGAGATTTTGTAAGCTATGCAGATCTGATTCTAGGCTTAGTATTACTCTTAACTGTCTGAAACGGCAGTCTTGATAACCACTGTTTTTGGTGCTTAAGGTAATGGGTGATAAAGTGGATTCGTTCTGAATTTGTTACTATGAAGCAAACCGTAATTCTTGGTTTGTTCCTTTTTCCCTCAGATGCTGAGTAACATGAAAGGACAGTTTGCTGAACACCTACTTAGTGCTGGTTTTGTGAGCAGCAGGAGTCCGAACGACCCCAAATCAAATATCAATTCCAGTGTGTATTAGAAAATATTTACTTAAGTCATTGTGGTCTTTATTCTGAATTATCATACTCTTGGTCTCCTTTTAGATTGTAAGCTCTTATGATTGTGGCCACCTTGCTGTATCAGTCAGTATTTGGATGTAGAGTGTATATTTCATGTGTACACCCTTTTATTGTACAGTGCTGTGGAATATGTTGGTGCTTTATGAATAAGTGTTATAAATTATACTAATGCAAACAATTTGTTTTCCTTGACAGCTAATGAGAAGCTCATTAAAGCTGTTATTTGCGCTGGTTTATATCCAAAGGTAGCAAAGATTCGGCCAAACTTTGGCAAAAGGCGGAAAATGTAAGAAGGCTTGCACCAGATTTTGATATAGTGCTTACTTTAGTATTGGATGTCTTATCAAATGTTCCTCTTGCTTTCTTTGTGGCTGCTTGCTTTTCTGATTTACTGCTGAACATTATGGCTCCTACATCCTCAGAAACACTAAGGGGCTGATTTACTAACCCACGAATCCGACCCGAATTGGAAAAGTTCCGACTTGAAAACGAACATTTTGCGACTTTTTCGTATGTTTTGCGATTTTTTCGGATTCTGTACGAATTTTTCGTTACCAATACGATTTTTGCGTAAAAACGCGAGTTTTTCGTATCCATTACGAAAGTTGCGTAAAAAGTTGCGCATTTTTCGTAGCGTTAAAACTTACGCGAAAAGTTGCGCATTTTTCGTAGCGTTAAAACTTACGCGAAAAGTTGCGCATTTTTCGTAGCGTTAAAACTTAACGCTACGAAAAATGCGCAACTTTTCGCGTAAGTTTTAACGCTACGCAAAATGCGCAACTTTTTACGCAACTTTCGTAATGGATAGGAAAACTCGCGTTTTTACGCAAAAATCGTATTGGTAACGAAAAATTCGTAAAGAATCCGAAAAAATCGCAAAACATACGAAAAAAATCGCAAAATACCGATCATTACGAAAAAAACGCAATCGGACTCCATTCGACCCGTTCGTGGGTAAGTAAATCAGCCCCTAAGCATGAGCACTTCTTTTCAATCAATGTGGTAGCCACTTAATTCCACATATTGTCTTTCTTTTTAATTCACAGTTTCTGCAGATAGTCTGTTTGAAATTGGGTAGCAGCAAAAATGTACTGGTGTCTAATATTTTTGTATAATTATTGTGCCAGTTATTTATTTATTTAGATAGTTACATTACTTATGTGAATATGCCCACTCATTGTATTATAAAAATAATGAATAGGAATGTAACAGAGCTGAATCATTCAGGTAATTGGAAATTACTTCTGTGTTTGTCCTAAGAAAAGATTCTTTTTTTTTTCTCTAGGGTAAAGGTGTATACAAAGTCTGATGGCAAGGTTAACATTCACCCAAAGTCTGTCAATGTGGAAGAAACAGAATTTCACTATTCATGGCTTGTCTACCATCTGAAGATGAGAACTACTAGTGTATGTATCTTCTTCATCCTTTGCCTGTTTATGGGGATACACTGGGCTTTTCTCACTTTAAAGGGCAATGACATAAAACTCCTGAAACACTATTCTAGGGCTGCCTTTTTAAAATTGAGTAGGTGATACCCTTTCTTGGCTAATTAAGTGGATAACAAAACATGATTTTTCAGGATTACTTAGGCCACTGCTTCAGGCAAAGTGTAATGGAGAAACTAAATAATCATGAAGTTGATACAGATGTGCAGGATCTAACATGTATGTGTAATATAATTCCCATTCAGGGGACTGGGATATCTTAATAAATCAACATGTAGGTGTTAGGTCATATCAGTCCTGAGGCAAGTGTCTTTAGAAAATTTGAGAAGTCTTTTGAAGTGTGTCTTCTGGGTGTAGAACTTAAATCCCTCCACAACCCCCAGGCAGCTTCAGGGTGTTATTGGCAATATTAATATTGGGACAAAATCCTCTGCCCCTGTTAAGGCTGCACTGTAGGTAACTGAATTACTGCATGCATTTATGTTCTGTCTCCTTTTGGTCCTGTTGTGTTTTAAACATATATTTCAGTTTGGCAAAAGGATTCTTTAAAAGGATAGGAATCTGTTACATACATAAATTTGAATAAACAGCCATACATAGGATTTTTTGGGTGCCTGTGGGGAGTGCGTTTTCTTACAGACACTAAAACTTCCTGTTTGCTATTGCCCTAAAGAGAAGAACTGCTCCTGACTGGAATAATTTATAATGATCTAGCTGCATTTTGGCTTTTACCACAAACCGGGTGGGCAGTAAAATTCCTTCAGAGAACCATAAATATAAAAATAGTTTTAATTTGCTCCCCCTCCCCCTTTTTTCTGTAGTAATAAAACATCACCTTGTTTCTCATGGGAACTAAGCTGCATAAATCCATACTGATCCTATTGGGTTTATTTAATGTTAAATATTTTTTTAGTAGACTTAAGATAAGGGTTTTACCCCATAGTTTGGGTCACCATATCTGGAAAACCACAGGTCCCAAGTGTTCCAGATAATAGATCCTATACCAGTAATTTAAAAAAATGCAAAAATAGAAAAATCTGTTTCAGACTGGCTCAGAATATCAATGCCTACTTCATACATGAATTCATGACTATGAATAGTTTAAATGAAAGTCAGAGAAAAGAGGATTAAAGGAATGTTATGTTTATTTTGTGTAACTAAGCCCCTATAGCTGTGTGTTAAATCCATATTATTTTTTCTTTTTTTTTTTCTTTTTAAATAACAGATTTATCTATACGATTGCACTGAAGTCTCACCATATTCACTGCTTTTCTTTGGGGGAGACATTTCAATCCAGAAAGACAAAGATCAGGATACTATTGCTGTGGATGAATGGATTGTGTTCCAGTCCCCTGCAAGGATTGCACATCTAGTGAAGGTAATGCAAATGCAATCCAGTCCAGATAAAAAATAAATGCCCTTACCAAAAACATTAGTGAATAGCTTTTGCCTCCATTACAACTCTATAACCACCTCAGGATATCTACAAATCCAAACTCACCTTACAGAATGAGATTGTTTTGTCAGAGAACCTTTTTTGCTGATATAGATACAGTTTAATTAAACTAAACCCAAATCACTGGGGGGGGAGGCTTACAGTTACAGCTCATACCCATAGCTGGTACTCCTCTCTTTTAAAAATCACAAATATTAGTATTTATATGATATTATCCTGTAATATCATGATTTTGTAACTGGAGTGCCCCCTGCTGTTCTCTCTGCCTAGACAAAATGCCAAAAGCTGAAGTGATGCTTCTTGGCTCTGTTCTATCAATCCAGCACATTGAGTGACAACTAAGAGGAGCAGTGTGATGCCTCCTGTATCAGTAACTTTGGCTTCTGACATATTTATCAAAGCAGATAAGAATTGAAATTAGCAGTGAACCGCATTCTGTTTTATGGGGTGTTAGAACTCAGTGGCTTTATGGTGTGTTAATTCCAAATAATAACAAGAATTATGATAATATGAATGCAGAAGGGAGACCCCCCCCAACATACACACACACACAGATTCGCCGCCTACCTTCCTTCATGCAGCCGATTGCGTGGGGTGGCGCTCTGTTTCCAGTTGGGATGGAGTCTAGGTTGCCAGGGTACACTGGGTTTTCCCCTGGTCAACCCTCTTTATGAATGAAATAAGGAGATGTAGAACTGTATTTGTCCATTAAGAATGCAGCAAAACAAATGCCTTCACCTTATGAATTCTGTACATTTTAATATATAGCCTTTGCTCTATGCTCTGTAGGATTTGAAATCAGAACTTGATGTCCTGTTAAAAGAGAAGATTGAGAAGCCTCAACCTGTTGACTGGAAGGAAACAAAATCCAGAGACTGTGCTGTCCTTTCTGCCATCATTGATCTCATAACCACACAAGAAAACCAAGAAGAAAAAAGTTTTGGCCCTTGTTACCAGGGGGGCTTTTATAGGTGATAGAGCAGTGGCTCTTCTCTGAGCAAGAATGGGAATGCCTTCCATGCCAGCCTGAGTATGAAGGGAAGCTGTGCACACAAGACCTGAACTATTAAACTGCCATTATGGCCTGGCTTGTGTTGTTTGTAACAGTTAAAGTTGTGTCTTGCCTGTAACGTACATACCTTGTTGGTAAGCAACATTCATTTTCATAAATGTAACTTTTCGTTTACAAGAATAATACCATGATCTCCATTACAATATAGCAGCAGAAAGGTAAAGTTTAGCTGCATCTCTAGGTTTCTAGATCTCTGATCTAATCTGTTCTCTGTTGAACTGCCACTCTGCATCTTCACACGTTATTCTTACTGGCAAGTGGGGTTTTTGTTTAGTTACATTTCTCATAGCCATGAGAAAGGCATGGCCTTTGGAGCAATAGATTTTGGCATTCTATGAGAACGCTGTTGTCTCAAGGCTGGGGCAAGCAGCCAAGGTTTGTGAAAATACAAAGCTTTGTGGAAGTCTATTTTGCAGCAGTGCCATCCAGCAGCAAGGCGCTGCAGAGTTTTCCTATTCCTTTTGGTAGAAATGTTGGTTCTTTTAAGTTAGCCTGGCATTGTTCTTGGGTTTCACACAGATTGCTATTGGATTCAAGTCTGGGTCACTTAAGGACACATTTTCTGAACCCCTTCACTATGTGTGCAGTGTGCTACTGGAAAGTGCCATTTATCTCATCAGTTCAATGAGTTTTACAGCCTGGAAAGGATTTGTCTGGCGGCTCTGTCTTGGCACCATCCATTCACTTTAACACATACAATTTAATTAGAATGTAATCTTGTGCCTCAAAGAAATCCACGGTCTTCTATTGATGTATAGGCCTAAAAAAGCCATCAATAATTTGTCTATGTACGGTCACAGGGCAGATCTGCTAAACTATAACCATCAAGAATCTGCTACCATTGCAGCACCAAGGTACAAAGTCACTGACACCAAGCACCTTCACCACTGGGTTCCACACTGAACAGGTACAGGAAAGGTTGTCAAAAGAAGATTTACCATACGATGTATAGTTACAGGCGCCCCCTGCAGGATGACAGTGCTAAACATGGTCTGCAAAGAAACTGGCATGTGTAAATCACTACCTTTCTCATTAGTACTTCTTTCTCCTTAATATCTATAACTGTGGGTAGGGCCAAATATGAATTATTTAATAAAAAATGATTATCAGTTGATACTTAAACACCTTTTGTTTCCAGGCTTTACACATATAAAATAAGTGAACTTTTGTTTTTAAATGCTAAGTGAAACTGGCAGAGTTAGGCATAATTATGCTTTAAAATACTGCCGTGCTCTGTCTTTGGGTTGTGAATGGTGTCAGACTTGGAGATACTGTTTATACCTTGACAAACATGGCAGCACAATGTGAGTGCCTGCCTCAGCATCACACCCATAGTCAGCTCAGTTCAATATTTCATTGTATTTAGCAACACATCCTAATATGCAAAATACACTAAGCATGCAATGCATTAAGATTTCTATAGGGTGTTTTGCTGAATAAATATGTTTTTTATGAAATATTGACCTGTGTGGACTCCATGGGTGCCGCTCTCCTAGGGTTACGTGCACTGTGCCTGGTAAAATATTTTTGCCGCTTTTTTTTTTTTGCAAAATAAAACCATTCCATCCTTCATGCAGTGGGGGCTGTATTTAGGAAAGGTCTAGATTCCCTCTAATGGTCTCATGTTATTTACCCACCATATGTGTCTCAGCTGGGAGCAGCCCTTTTATTTTTATAATTAGCTCAGTTTGTTGCACCCAGGCAGTTAGCCATCTGTTCCAATGGGCAGTTCTTTAGCATAGTTCCCTGCTGTGCATACAATGTATATCACCCAAACAAATGGGCAGTTATTTAAAAAAAAAAAAAAAGTTCTGAGAAATGAATTTGTCTGCCGTAAAAAATTTGGAGTTCCCAGATACTCCGACATCTATTAAATGAACAATAAACAGAATATTGTGCAGCCACACAAGCTAGGAGTCACACACTCGAAACTGTTATGTAATCTAATTACTGGGGGGGATAAATCCTTATGGAAGTTAAACAGATCTCTGAGTAACAGATTAAGTTCTACCTGCTAGGTACAGTGTCATCTATCTAATCAAATCTATCTGCAACCTGCACATCAGTTTTACTCCATATTTACAAGTACCTTGTATATGATGATCGCTTATTAACTGCCTGCTTCTATGGCAAATATAAACAGAGCTTTTTTTTCTTATGCACAGATATTATTATTCCATATTATAGCTTAGAGTAGGTATAGGCAACCTTTGATGCTTTACATGTGGAAACCTACCAATTGTCCATCAGCATGACATGATATATTGATATTGGGAGTTGTAGTCCTATAAGAATTGCTTTGTGATTTCATCCAGCTTGACTGGCCATCATTGCACATAGATCCTTCTGGGGTCTCTTTGGCAAACCTTGCAGTAAATAAAGTAGGTCTCTCTGAAAGTGATTGATAGGCCTTTCCTTTTCCTCTCACTTCTGACTTAAGCCATACATGCACCGATATTATCGTACAAGACGAGGTTTTGTCAGCGAAACTACCAATATCGCAAAAGCCTTGGATATTGGTTGATCAGACGCCCAAGCAAACGCATGTGTTTCGGGCTGAATCGTCAGATAGGGGTAGATTTCCTATTGTTTCTACCTACATATCTGACGATTCAGCCCTGATGGTCGCCGGAAAGCTTGTAATTGTTATGTTTATGGCCACCATTAATTTATTCATCCCAGCCCTGCCCAGGACGAAGAAACAGATAAGTGAATTGTGGGTATCTACTGCTAGTAGGCCCCTACAAACAACTATACAGTCTGGAAACTGATCCACGTGCCACCAGCTTTAGACTATAAGGTATTTCAGTTTGTTTGGTTTTTTTTTTAATAATATCCTGAATGTGTATTGGGAGCACCCTCTGCTGTTTCGCAGAAAGCGTCTTCTGATGCTGCTCAGCGCTGTCATTTCTTGTGCATTGAGGGACAGAAGTGAGAAGTGTCAGGAGATGATTCCTACAGCAGCAAATGGAGCTGTTACTGTGCTTTCCAATGCCCCCTGGACAGACCAGCAGTGGGTGCACATGTGACACACTCAGCATACTAGCAGTGAAAAACTGCTAATATGAAAATGTATTTAAAAAATGTGCAACAGTGCTTAGAAGAGCAATCTGACATTGTTATATTTGTGGATACATTTTCCCTTTAAACTAAGAACAGAGACCTTGTATCATTAAAATCTTTTATTTACAGTGGTAAAAATTTATAAAATGTCACAGTATTCTGTTTAAAGAGATCTTACAAGTGATTGATCTAAGATACGTTTGTAGCAGACAGACACCTCCAGCTGAATCTCGGGAGCAGAGTTACACTGAGTTCACTACAGCAATAGGGGTTTTTTTTGGTGTTTGGTCCCCAGAACATAATTTACAGCCTCAACATGTTAACCCCTGCACTGCTGACTGCTTGCAGCTGCAGACACAATGTATCATGGGGGGGTTAAAGCTACACATATTATACACAGATGCACGCTATTGTAAACCAGCATCATGCCCCCCTGTAGTATGTAAGAAATAGGATGTGTACTACTTATGAGTTGTTTGTACACTACATGTATTTACCTGGAGATGAAGCTTAAATCAAAGTCTTTTTATTTTTAATTCATTTTCCTATTTTGTCTGTTTGAAATATACACATTCCCTATGTAAACGAAATCCATGATTATAATTTATCCAGTGATATTTGAAAGAATTCTTCCTGTAGTTCTGCTCTCATACTACTACCATCTTGTGTGTGTTAATGAGCCCTTTAAGTTAGCAAATGGTTTCAAACTACAACTCCCTACCTGCTTTTGGGCATATACTTGGGGGACAGCTCCCCAACCCTTCTTGCAATACAATTGCCAGTATCCCACCAGCAGTCCAAGCAAATCCCGGAAACTGGAATTCAAGAATGGCTGCAGGTTGCCTTAAAGTCACACTGTCTGGTCAATGCCATGTTTTTTCTTATGTACACAGTTTGCCTATAAAAGCATTGTTTTAACATTCTCCGTTCATTCCCAGTCTTTGAAATGGAATCCCACCAGTTGTGGAAAGTTTGTACATAAGCCCTGTGTGATGACGGTGGATTCTGGACCTTATTCCAAAAACCCCTCACAAACTTTACAGCACATAGGCAGCTTGGATCTCATGTTCCACCATAACAGACTACTTCTAATCCCCCATTGCTTGTGCCTTTCCCCAGCCATCGCAGCGTTCCTGCTAGAACAGTCCTTTCTGATGTATCATTCTTGCAGCTCCTGAAATTAAGCAAGCTGAAACTAATTTCCAGGCTGTGATGTCTTCATTTTTCCATGCCATGCAAAGAGGAACAATTTCCTGTTGTACTGTGTTTATTGGTCTCAAGAATGACCGTCCCTTGTGGGTTTCAGACATAAAAGGGGCCCCAAAGAAATCCACCAGAACCGAGTGAGGGAGTGTCGACAAATCCTCGTTCTTACAAAGAAAAGGCTTAAAGGAGAGTGCAGCTGGCCAAGGTCCTTATGAAGCTGTCCCGAGCCCAGCTGGCAAGACTGTCTCATTCAGATCCCTTCTGACATTCCCATACACAGTGCTGCTACTGTAGTGCAAATCCTGCAAGGAATAAAGGGAGTGTGAAGACTACACATTTGTTTCAAGTGCCAGTAAGCGGCCCATTCGCTCCATGTTCTTTTCTATTGTGGCACGGCATGTAATTTCTTTGGCGCATTCTACAGGGAACCATCCTCTTTCTCCATCTCGAAGTCTTTCACCTTCATACCAGCCTGAAAATACACATACACATCTGTGTCAGAAATTATTAACGTGTTTATTAACATTTATTTATAAAGCGCCAACATATTCCGCAGTGCTGTACAATAAGTGGGTTTTATACATTGGACATACAGAGTAACATATAAAGCAATCAATAACCGATACAAGAGGTGAAGAGGGCCCTGCCCAAAAGAGCTTACAATCTACAAATGAGGTACAACACTGAGACAAAGATTTGTTATTGGTTTCCCTTTAATTCTGCCTGGCCGTGTTTTCCCGGCACTAGGTTGATGCCACCCTAAGAGCATTCACATCAACATAGGAAAGCCACTCAATCTGAAGTTCTTCCCTGTAGGGGGCCCAGTTACTGATTTCAAATTTGTTAGTATAAATCATGGTGCCTAAGATTTTTCTGTTGTATGGGGAACCTGTGTATAGCAGGGTGTGTGATGGCAGCTCTGAGTATGGGGTACAGGTCACCTTTAACTTTAAGTTTGTTATAAAATGTCCTATTTCTAACCATGGGCGTCCACAGAAGGGGGCAAGAGGGGGCACTTGCCCCCCCCTGGAAAAGTAGCAAAAAAAACCTTACTTTCTGCACTGTCTCCTCAAGCCCGTTTTTGCTGTGCTCCGATTGGATCTTTCTTCTTGTGGATTCTCCAATCAGAGCGCAGCTTCCTTGACAGACAGTAAAATTGACCAATCAGAGCACAGATGCACACAGGGATCGGGAGATTTTGCAAACTGGAAACAAATGAAGACTGAAAAGAAGAATCTGCAGCTGTAACTTTACCTGAGAACCAACTCTCAACTTTTGCTGCAGATTTCATCCCACAGGTACTATACACAGGCACTATACACAGGTACTATACACAGGTACTATACACAGGCACTATACCCAGGCACTATACCCAGGCACTATACCCAGGCACTATACCCAGGCACTATACCCAGGTACTATACACAGGCACTATACCCAGGCACTATACGCAGGCACTATACGCAGGCACTATACGCAGGCACTATACGCAGGTACTATACGCAGGCACTATACACAGGCACTATACCCAGGTACTATACCCAGGTACTATACCCAGGCACTATACACAGGCACTATACCCAGGCACTATACGCAGGCACTATACGCAGGCACTATACGCAGGCACTATACGCAGGCACTATACGCAGGTACTATACCCAGGCACTATACACAGGCACTATACCCAGGCACTATACGCAGGCACTATACGCAGGCACTATACGCAGGTACTATACCCAGGCACTATACGCAGGCACTATACGCAGGCACTATACGCAGGCACTATACGCAGGCACTATACACAGGCACTATACCCAGGCACTATACGCAGGCACTATACGCAGGCACTATACGCAGGCACTATACGCAGGCACTATACGCAGGCACTATACCCAGGCACTATACACAGGCACTATACCCAGGTACTATACCCAGGTACTATACCCAGGCACTATACACAGGCACTATACACAGGCACTATACCCAGGCACTATACCCAGGCACTATACCCAGGCACTATACCCAGGCACTATACCCAGGCACTATACCCAGGCACTATACCCAGGCACTATACGCAGGCACTATACGCAGGCACTATACGCAGGCACTATACGCAGGCACTATACGCAGGCACTATACCCAGGCACTATACACAGGTACTATACACAGGCACTATACCCAGGCACTATACACAGGTACTATACACAGGCACTATACCCAGGCACTATACGCAGGCACTATACGCAGGCACTATACCCAGGCACTATACCCAGGCACTATACCCAGGCACTATACGCAAGCACTATACGCAGGCACTATACCCAGGCACTATACCCAGGCACTATACACAGGCACTATACCCAGGTACTATACCCAGGTACTATACCCAGGTACTATACGCAGGCACTATACGCAGGCACTATAAACAGGTACTATACCCAGGTACTATACACAGGCACTATAAACAGGTACTATACCCAGGTACTATACACAGGCACTATACACAGGTACTATACCCAGGTACTATACACAGGCACTATACACAGGTACTATACCCAGGTACTATACACAGGCACTATACACAGGTACTATACCCAGGTACTATACACAGGCACTATAAACAGGTACTATACCCAGGTACTATACACAGGCACTATACACAGGTACTATACCCAGGTACTATACACAGGCCTCTGTTCTGCCTCTATACAGATTTCAAATGGGGGCCAAAAATATTGCTCTGTGAGGATACAATTTTATTATTATTATAATTTTGTATTACTTATTTTTCCAAGTAGGCCCCTTAACTATTCATATTCCCATCTCTTGTTTAAACCACTACCTGGTTGCTAGGGTAAATAAGACCCTAGCAACCAGATAGCTGCTGAAATACCAAATGGAGAGCTGCTGAACAAAAAGCTAAATAACTGAAAAACCATTAAAAATAAAAGTGAATTTGAATGCGAACTAGCCCTGATCACAAACACAAATGTTTGCAGATCCCCTCACAGAAATGCGCGTATAAATACTTTAACATACTAAACATTTTAGGGTAAAAAAAAAAAAGCCCCCCCCCGCACTTTTGTACAGTATCCCTGGGAGTCAGTGGGAACGGCAAGAGGTAGTTGGGAGGTTAACTTTTTACGCCAGCAGCGAATCCACTAAGTGTCACATTAGCTGTAGGTCAGTCTGTGTATGGGCCATCTTTAGCCTCCCCTAGTATCATCCTGCAAAAAAAATATATATATTTATATATATATATATATATTTGTCTGTTGCAAGATGATACTAGCTTACTTGCCCCCCCTTGGAAAATTTTCTGCGGACGCCCATGTTTCTAACAACTTTACAATGGTAAAGTTACAATCCTTGGAAGACACTTTCATACGACCGGTGTCTGACGACTATTTCATGATCAGAACATCCTGTAGTTTATCCTACAATTTCAGTCTAAATGTTAGTTATTAAACGTACGTTTGATATCGCAGTGTTCAGAAGACTAAAACATGTATGGCCAGCTTTAAGCCAGGATCCCAGAAGAGACCCCCAGGAACATGCAGCAGAGAGTGGGGACCTACTAAAGGCATGTACTGTATATGTATATGGCAATTACAGGTCAATAAATCTGTTCTCATCCAAAGCTGCTAGACGAGTTAGCCACAACTCTTTTCCCAACATGTTTATCCAAGTGTTTGACATATGGCATTAGCCCATGTTACTGGGACCAGCAATTTGCTGTGCTGCCTCTCTCCCAAGTGCTTCCATGCACCCTGCATTTCGGTTATAAAAGGGATATTGGCCTGTACTTGCCTGTTCTGCACAACTTCTCATGCCCTACAGTCATGGCATCTTTTTGTTGCATGGCACAAAAAACATTATAATAATTCAAACACAGCTCATGTATTTAACAGAAGCTTGCAGAACCCCAGGAAGTAATAATACCCTATATACAAAATGCCTGATAAAGCCAAGATTTACAGCAAGTGGAACCTACCATCATTAATCTTTTGATAAACCAGAACCACGTCGGCAACTTGTAGGGAAAGTTCATCTGGTTGCTTTGCTGTGTATGTCCGGGTAATTTCCACCTGAGTTAGGGCTATAAAGGCAATAACAGGGCTGATCAAATATCACCAATAAAGCACCAAATAACAGAGAGATCAATGTTGCACAAATAATGTATCTCAGTTGTGTCTGTTTGTGAACAAACCAGCAGAGGGCGCTATGGCACAAAGGAAACTTTACTTACTTGTTCTGTCTGTGTCTGCTCTGTCTTTGCTGTGCACCAATGCAGTGATCCAGCGAGCTCGGTCACTCCTGCCAAATAAGGTGCACAGTTACTAAAAGACCAACTGCAGGAATGCACCTTGTGCCCAAAGCCCCTGGTAAATCAGTCAGTCTGTCTAATCTATAGCTATCCCCTTTTTTTCTCACTGTGTAATAGAGAACCTCAAAGGAAGGAAGCATGAATGTGACAATTAGAAATCATGTATTTTCTTTTACTTTCTTTTACAAAAAGGCAGCTGTCAAGAGGGAGATAGCAAAATGTGTGCCCCCTCCTCCCAATTCCACTGCCTGGTACCTGAGGGGGATTGTTTGGATTTCCTTACTAAAGCTATCAAGTTGCTGAAGGGCAGGGACCTGCAAACTGCTCAGCTTTCACCTTTCCCAACATAAAAAGGCCAGGGGGCAGGGGGAAACCATGACACTATACAGAACTGTAGAAAATATCAGTGCCAGCTGCATGGCAAACACTATAGGGGCTCATTTAACAACACATGCTGGATTGCTCCAGTGTGCTGTCTGTCACCTATAGCAACCAAACATGTAATTAGCAACTGCACTTGTGTAATTAAGCACCTTCGTTAGTAAATGAGCTGTAATAGGCTAAACGGGAAATATTCCCAGAAAACTAGTTCCATAATAAACAGAGAACTAAGAGAATGGCTGTATTGTATTTATTACAGTAGAACTATTTATTGATACTATATGCCCACTGCCAGTTAGAAAGTGGAGCATAGCTTTAGGGGAAATGCTGAACTGGCAGTTTGGGAGTAATTTCAAGAGTTCCATACAAAGCAATCTAGCACATTGCACTCTGCACATTTACTGTCCATGCCAATTTATAATGCTATGTAGGCTTTTCCTGCATTCACAGAGCTGATCCCTTTAACATTCTGTGCTAATAAAGAAAAGCTGGCTGAACTCTGCCATAGATATAAAGCAGGCGAGTGCCTTATACACAACCCAGCTGCCTGTCCATCCAAAGAACAGCAAAAAGAAACAAAGGAAAAAATGTTGGAACTGAGCACAATTAGCAATCTGTATATGGATGAGGGAAAGATGGAACCCTACTCCTACAAGCACTAGCTTTTCCCATGGGCAGCACATGTGGTGGTGTCAGTGGCAAATGCTTTCAACTCCCGCTGCTCCCAATGCATCACAGCAGGATTCCCTGTCACTACTAACAGGCTGAGACTGAGATGATAGAAAACACACACAGACCCTGAGAGATAAATGTACAATACTGAGGAACTATCTCCTAACATCTTGTCCTATCATGTACCATCTCACATTTATATGTTTTACATTGCATTCAATGGGCAAAATAACCCGGCAGCACTGGAGTAATAAAGGCAAACACATGTTTCATATGAAATAGGTATGAAATAGGGAAATGTTTTGCTGAGGTTACTACTGATTATGGGGGGTTCCTTCCATCCTAATGCAACCCAAATTACATGATAACAGACTTGGTAAAATGTGCTGATGTGATGGTCAGAAAGTGCAGTAAATGCACGAGGTGGCCCGTGTGTAACCACTTCAGAACTAAGCAGAGAATATATCTGTTACACAAGTAATAATTACTCTCAGGTTTATATATATATATATATATTTATTTATATACACACAGTTGAATGATATGAAAGGCATCTCCATATGTGAGAAATGTTTTTGGTTTGCGGGCCCTATAAGTTTGGAAGAGACACAAGTCCATCAAGTTCTGCATGTAATTCCTGTTCTTTCTAGAGATAATTTTTGCTGAAAAATGCAAAGTATTTTAGGGGTGGTCTAATATGCTATCTCAATGACATGTTATACCAAAACAGCTCCAGATCCACAGCTGAGAATATTTCCTTAACTGACAGAAAGCTTCATACAAGGTGCAGTTTCCACATAAAATAAACTCAGTCTCCCATTTTTACCCCACAGTTAATATCAGGAATAGAAGGTACTTACAGAGTTTCAGCTCCAAGCAGTATCTCCACCTCCTCCCCAGCATAGTTGGTGAGCATGGTGAGTGTGAAGAGATGGCTGGCCGAGCTTTGCCTTGAGTACAACATGGTGGTGCTATTTTTGACAGGAGATGAAGGCTCTTCATTATCATTCTGCTCCACCAGAAGTTTTTCTCGTAAGCAATAGTCTGTCACATTGTAGCTCTCCTCGCTGCAAGAAAGCCACATTTATGAAATAAGTAACTGAACAATGAGTATTAGATAGAATTACTCTGCAAATCACTGATGTATATCTTATTTGAATTAAAGAGAAGCCTGTTTGCTGATATAGGATCTAAACAAATGTGGTTTTAGTGACAGAAGACAGAACTAGAGATGAACCACAGCCTCAAGGGACATTGGGTCAGCCGCCCCACTATGGGGTTCTATTCTTGCCAGCCAAGCAATAAAATAATCAGAATACTCCTGACTGCACAGGAACATACCATAAAGCTCATGGGCTTGCAAGATACCCAATTTGTATTAGTAAAAAACCAACTCCAGGAACATGGGGTGAATATTAGTGGTTGGTTCAGTCTATTAAGGGAGAATGGACACAAATCCCCGGACTCAATGCCTGGATAACAGCCTAGAGGGATCTTTATTCTGATGTTCTCTAACTGCACAACTACAATTTTTCAGCCAAGTTCAATGCAGTTGGGGGGTGGGGGCCGGGGCACAATCTGAAGAAACCTTAAGTGCAGTTATGCTATCTCCATATTAACTTAACATGCACAGCCAATAATGACCCTGGAACCTTGCTTTTTTTTTAAAAAAGCCAAGATTTCTCCATGACTTTAATAGAGGGCTATGCTTTAACTTATAATATGAATATTCAGCAGCAATCATTGTCACCACTATTACAGTATTCCATAATGAACTAGTTGCTGAAATATTAGCTGCTTGCAGCAAAGCCTGTTTTTGCCATTTCCTTTGAATGCCCTGTTACCAAACTATCATCCAAGCTGGTCAACAGGCTGTACCACCCAGCCATTGATATAGCCCAACTAGGGGAGGGCTCCCTATGTACAGTATAGCCCCACAGCTATCTACTGGCTGGAGTAAAGGCACCTAAACACTCTGTGGAAAGCAGAAAATACTTGAGTATATAAATAAAGATAAAAAGAGTGGTAACTCTCTACCATATACCCATAACCAACCACTACCTCCCACCTCTATTTGTTTCTACTTGTTTCCTCTCTTTCTTAGCACGTGCAATGGAGGTGAGAGGGCTCACGGTGAGGCAGACGCTTCTCACTGGGGAATGTAAACAATGAATTTGTATGCTAAACATACTGATAACTTGGGCTGTTTTCATTGTATTTTCTGTATATGCTCACCACCTGTTTATGGCTCAAAGCTTTGGGTAGGAAACACATTGGAAGGAAATCAAAATACTAACATGGTAAAATGACTGTAACATCTGCAGTTTCTGATCCTGCGCCAGTTACTAAAGGCTTATTGTTGTTTCTTATAGGCAATACACACGGCGTGTACATGTAAGGCATTTCTGCTGCGGGGGCCCCTGTCAATCAAATGTGACCCCAGGATGGAAACATAATTGGCTTCTACTCAAACAGAAAGATAATAATATTTCACGTCTTGCATTCTCTGTAATAAATTACATTGGAATTCCACACCCAGATGTACTCCTGCTCTGGAACTAAAGTATACTCTGCAATATACTGCATCTATGGTCTATACAGGTCATGCTTTTTGTTTATTGTTGACATATTATTAAAAGAACAGTAAATATTAATTCCATATTGCTTAAATACCATAACCATGACGTGCAGTTTTTAGCTGCCTAGGGCAAGGCGTTTCCTTCTGTGTTTCACTTACTAGCGAAATATAAGTACGCTATATGCAACTGCACCCTAAAGCCAGCTCAGATGTGTCTGCGTACAGAACTATCCCATATAAATATCTGTGACTTGCAATACCCCTAGCCCCTGGCAGCATTGTTGTACATGAACCCCAATTGTTACTTTACCTTCTGCCACTCCCTTGGCTAAATCTGTGGCGCCTGAGATGGCAGAAGAAGCTGCTACTTGCATTGGAGAGAAGCTGTAGTTTTGGCTGCTCTGGTAAATGCATCCAAGTTGGGGGAGGTATACACCAGGGCAGCAGCTGATTGCAATGGGTTGTTTTCCTAGAAGCCTAGCCTAGAGAAGCCTAGCTTGCCTGGGCTGGCAAAAAAAACATTTCTACAAGTGGCTAGGTCCATGAGCATGTGTCACAGATAATCCTCATTTATGTGTCTTGCATCATACGGAGCTATTGGTCACATTTTTGGAGCTTATCCTGAACAGCACCCGATATGGCAATGAAAGCATCTGACAGTTTAAATTCCATACTTACTATTCCACAGGATCTCTGTGTACTGTGGGATTATTAGCTACTGTATTAGGCTTATTCTTCTGTACTTGTAGACTGTAGACACACCCAGCAGTCCACTTCAACACACATTAGTTTCTAGGGATATTATGCTATTCAGACGGTGCTTGTGTTATTATCACATATTTATAAAGCACCATGATATACTGTAGTGCTTTACAATCAATGGGTGTATACAATAAACATAAAGATTACAGACAAAGATAAACAACCAATGCAAGATGTAAAGAGGGCCCTGCCCTAAACTGCTTATAATTTAAAAGTGCTTTAAAACAAGCCATGAAGCCACAATCATATTATCCCTTTCAGCTTTTATATCATTCACATCAGTCCCTGCCCCAGTAGAGCTCACAATCTAAAGTCCCTATCACATTTACACACAGTAGGGTAATTGTAACCAGCAAAGCTACAATGACTGTCACTGAGCCGGTGCCTAGAAGCTCTATATAATACACTACAGCACTGAATAATTTATAAAAATCCATCCTTATAATTAGCGCTTAGTGCATACTTCATACTTTATACCTTTATATGAGGATATGAGGGGTCACCTCGGAGTTCCATGATCTGTATGTGGTCACGAAACTCCTGCATAGGGAAATGTTATTTCCTATATTAATGCCCATATAAGGTTTATTTGTCATTAAATGGGCGAATTTGCGAGTATATGAAACGCTGCAGAGACAATCTCCCCAAAGAATTGTGTTCACTATTATTATTAGTGTTGCTCTCAGATACACTTACTTTAAATAATTTCTTGGCACTGGGACGCATGTTAATAGAATGGCTTCCTGCCATTGTAAGTCACATGCAGGAAAAAGAGTTAAAAATGAACCTGACAGAGCTCTGTGCTATCACTCTATAAATCAAGGAAGGACAAACTGAAGCTCTGCAGTCATTATCTGACCCGAAATTCCCATCATTCTTATTTGGCCACTCTGTGCTAAATCTTTCATAATCCTAATAGTGCCATTAGCAAGAGCTGACAGAGGGATGATTTATATATATATATCTATAGCTGCTAAAATACATTGCAGGAATTGTCTGGAAAGAAATGAGTCAGAGCTGTCAGCAAAATGCGTAACCCTCCACCTTCAGAACTGTGTGTGATACCTGTGTGACTGACCCAAATCCCCCAGCATAGTACAAATATCACGCTAAGTGTGCGGCACGACAGATTTGTGATGTGATTGAGAAATGTTATGATTGTTCATTTTATTTACATTCATGTTCTACCTGCCAATGGCCACTTAGGTTTGCTACCCTCCCGTCCTATGTCATGGCACGTAGGGCACGGGCACATGGACTGGTAACATACTCTCTGAACACAGTTTTAATGTGGTGGTAAAAATCCCAACCCCCCCATTACCATTACACATTTCAAGGCAACAATCATCTGACAAGCATAAACTTAATTTATACCTAAGCCCATGGCCATGCTTTCACTGGGGTATTGTTATTTAAAAATGCAGTATTTAAAGCACCCAAAATGGACACACACCTCCAGTAAGGCTTATTGGTATCCGAGTGTATATTTTTATGTCTGACAGGTTATTGCTGTGTGAGTGAAATCCGCAGGATCTCCTGCATGTCAGTACTATGTGCCACCCACAGGGCCGACACATGCAAATGGAAGTCCCCCTCCTGCAATTCTCACACCTAATGGCTACACAAAATAGAGGGGGGGCAGAAGTGTTCAGAGTGAGTTTTCAGTGCAAACAAAATAGCTGTATGTGGAATATGAAACACACATAGTGGTCAGTATCACATTCATCCAATAAACAGAGCAACAGATGACATTACTGGAGCCAACACAGGGAGCATGATGTAATGCATCACGCGGAGACACTTACCTCCCTGTACATTCATGTATGCTAGACAAACTATAGCCTGTCTCTCTGCACGTGCCCGTTCAATCATTTGCACCCACACAAGCTCATTCATTTCATTCTAACCCGCGGGTCAATACTCAAAAATAACTGATCAAGACCAAGAAGATGATGCCCATCTCGTTGGTATAGCGAAGGGCAAAATGAAATCAACTAACACTGCAGCAATGTGCGGTTAAAACCATGACAATCCCCAATGTGTCCAATACCAGTACAAACACCAGTGGCGTCATACCCTCTTGCTGGCTGCTGGACTCCAGGAATATACATTAGAAATTGTAACCAATCGTTGAGTTCTAGGAACTATTCAATGTGATATTATTAATATTACAGTTCTAGAAAGCCTGTATGCCATCCTTGGGTTTCTCACAGAGTTTTCTTGTTAACATCCATTAATTGCCTGGAAGGAATACTAATGCGCCAGAACAAGCCTCATCACCTCATGCAGATATTTAGGCCTTCAGTGGGTAAACACAACAAAGAAAGCAACTTCTGTCTTGAACACATGTAGTTGTACATGCGCTTGATGCAATTCAGAGGCAAGTTGTGTCATGCATTTTCAGTGTGGGGATCATGTCACTTCTAGCGCACGTTCAAATACGCATTTTCGTCCCATTCACTGGATGCAGGTCCTACTGACACAATGGAGCTACTACCAGGTCTGGGGTGCTGGTAGCTATAAGGTCTCTTGGCATCAGTAGGTGCAGCTGCGCACCATTCATCAGATGAGGCAGCAGGGAGGCACTGGCAGATATGTGGAAGTGTAAGAGCGTGTTTGGAGACATCTACCTTAATGAACTACATCAATATGTAATCGCCATTACTATTATTTTGTGGGCTGCTATACTGGAAACAGTTTTATTGTCATCCAAACAGAAGAAGTACTACAAGTATATAATAAGGGTTTATTTATAACTCTAAGCACTTAAATATACCAGTGCAGTTACTTATAGCATCCAACCATTTTTTTAATTTTCATATTGAAACTTGTAGGAAATAAAATGCTGTTTTTTTCTATTTGTAACTGCACTGGTAAAAATTAAGAAGCTATTATATCACACCAATGTCTGCTTAATGCAACAATGTTTAACTTAAGCTGGCCATACACATAAAGTACTGCTCTTTAAATAGCCACTTTGGGCAAAGATCTGTTGTTTGGCAAGGTCTCGAAGGAGCAAATCTTGGTCATCTTTGGGCTTAACAGACGATCTAGCCTCCATACCAACGATAACATGCAGGACCATCAGGAGAGGACTACATCAATGTGCCATCACCCGACAGGATTTTTTAAACCTGTCCAATAGATAGTTGGAGGATTTTTGGTCAGACATTTGTCAGGGAGGCAGATAAAAGCATCCATACATGGACATAGATGCCAACACAGTGTGGACAGACTGATTTGGCAACCTATACCTGCCTATTTATGATAACAGTTAGTCTTTTACAGAAATCTCACAGATCTGCAGCAAATGCATTATAATGAGAAGAGATACACTCATCAGTTCAAGATTCAGTAGTCAAATAGCCCTTCTCAGAACATCCCTCTGATGTCTTCAAAGTTTTACATTTATATGTTTCGCTATATAAATTCTAAGAATGCAAACGCAGTACGATAGAAAGTAGAAATGTTAGGTATGAGTCAACTATGAGCCAATATGTATAATGTTAATATTTAATATTATGATAAGAAACCTTTCCCACATATTGCTCTAATCTGACTAACTTTCTGTGAAAGAAGCATGACTGAAATACCATTCAAGCTCACATAACTGTGGGTCACTGGCTTTGCAAACGAAAGCTTACATTTAGCTTACTGCTTCAGGTGTTGTTCTGCAGTCACAGCACAGAAAATAACCCAGCTCTGCTACACAAAACTCATGTTATGATGGAATTGCTTAATAAATGCATATCACAAGGCATATAGCACACAAGGTATCTCAGGTATCTTAGGAAGAATCTGGTGGTTAAAACAGCTTTACTGCATACTCTGTATATTGCAAGTAGGGTCACTCAGGAACCCCAAAAGTCAACATAATCCATAGGTCCAAAATTGTGGGGTTGTTCCCCCTTCAGGGAGCCAACCAAGTTGAAAAATTAAAAAATGATTGGTTACTGTCCTGGATATTCCAGGGAGTTCAGCTGATGCAAGCTGGGACTGTTTCCAATTTCCTGGTTCTTGCAAGGTAATAGTGATGAGCAACATTTTTTACCAGGTTTGCAGCAAAAAAACATCCATAGACTAACTAAACTAAATAAACAAAATATGGATTAATTTATTTACTATAAATAGGCAGAATGTGTTTTAGCATAAGTTCTATTTATTTGATTTTGCTTCTGTTGAAAGAAGTTGTACATAGATGATTACTTCCTAAAGAGTTTATGAGCAGTCAATGTATTGTCCCATCTATATGATTTTTAACTGTACTCTCGGCCAAAGCACATCTGGTCATTGGCTGAATTTATCCGGTTTGACCAATTACATGTATGTAACCCCTATTTGACTGTAACAACAGGCAATGAAAACGTCGAATCTCTTTGGGTAGAAATTTCAGTAGGGCTGAAGGTCACAAAGAAAATGATCATTGGTGTATGTTATAAACCACCCCGTATAGATGAGGGGGATGAGGCCCAGCTATTGTTGCAAATGGAGGAGGCTTCAAAACTGGGTCAAGTTGTTGTTATGGGGGACTTTAATTATCCGGACATTGACTGGAGTAATGGGGTGGCTAAGTCAGAAAAAGCTAGTAGGTTTGTAAATATGCTAAATGACAACTTTTTATTTCAGGCAGTTCAAGAACCCACTAGGAATGACGCTATTTTGGACCTGGTGATTTCTAATAATAATGAACTCATCTCTAACATTTGTGTGGGTGAGCATTTGGGGAACAGTGATCACAACATGGTCTCCTTTGAGATAATGCTACAGAGACAGCTCTATAAGGGAGTAACTAAAACACTCAATTTTAGACGTGCAGACTTTGCCAGTATAAGGGCATCTCTGCAATGTGTCAACTGGGAAAGGCTTTTCATGGGGTTAGACACAGAAGGAAAATGGAACATCTTTAAAACATTGCTTTGTAGGTATACACAACAGTATATCCCCCTAGTAAGCAAGGAGAGGCATCGCAAAGCAAAACCTTTATGGCTGAATAAAAGTGTTATTGTCGAGGTTGGTAAGAAAAAACGTGCTTTTAGGGCATTCAAGTTAGCTGGGACAGCGGAAACTTTCATCAGGTACAAGGAAGCAAATAAAGCATGCAAAAAAGCTATCAAGCAAGCTAAAATAGAGATGGAAAGGGGTATTGCAGCTAGGAGTAAAAAGAATCCAAAATTATTTTTTAATTATGTGAATAGTAAAAAAATGAAGCAAGAAGGGGTGGGAACTTTATTATCACGGGGGGGTACGTTGGTTGATGAAAAAGGGGAAAAAGCTGAAATTTTGAACTCTTATTTTTCATCTGTCTATACATCTGAGGAGCCAGATAATGAAGGCTTCCCTTGTAATATGCCCAGTTCTAGTAATTTAGCTACTGACGCGTGGGTCACTCGGGAGGAAATTCAAAAGAGACTTGAACATGTAAAGGTAAACAAAGGTCCAGGGCCGGATGGGATTCATCCCAGGGTATTAAATGAGCTGAGCGCTGTGATTGCCAAGCCTCTTCACTTAATTTTTCAGGATTCATTGAGGTCTGGCATGGTGCCAAGAGACTGGCGGATTGCTAATGTGGTGCCGTTATTTAAAAAGGGATCCCGTTCTCAGCCTGAAAACTATAGGCCTGTTAGTCTGACATCAGTAGTAGGAAAACTTTTGGAAGGGGTAATAAGGGATAGGGTACTTGAATACATTGCAGTTCACAATACTATTAGTTTGTGCCAGCATGGTTTTATGCGTAACAGATCTTGCCAGACTAATTTAGTTGCCTTTTATGAGGAGGTGAGTAGGAACCTTGATGCTGGAATGGCAGTTGATGTCATCTACTTGGACTTTGCTAAAGCGTTTGATACAGTACCTCACAGAAGGTTAATGATCAAATTAAGGAATATTGGCCTAGAACATAATATTTGTAATTGGATAGAGAACTGGCTGAAGGATAGAGTACAAAGAGTGGTGGTAAATGGAACATTTTCTAATTGGACCAGTGTGGTTAGTGGAGTACCGCAGGGGTCAGTCCTTGGGCCTTTGCTGTTTAACTTGTTTATTAATGACCTGGAGGTGGGCATAGACAGTATTGTTTCTATTTTTGCTGATGACACTAAATTGTGCAAAACTATAAGTTCCATGCAGGATGCTGCCGCTTTGCAGAGCGATTTGACAAAATTAGAAAACTGGGCAGCAAACTGGAAAATGAGGTTCAATGTTGATAAGTGCAAAGTTATGCACTTTGGTAGAAATAATATAAACGCAAACTATCTACTGAATGGTAGTGTGTTGGGGGTATCCTTAATGGAGAAGGATCTAGGGGTTTTTGTTGATAACAAGTTGTCTAATTCCAGGCAGTGTCATTCTGTGGCTACTAAAGCAAATAAAGTGCTGTCTTGTATAAAAAAGGGCATTGACTCAAGGGATGAGAACATAATTTTGCCCCTTTATAGGTCCCTGGTAAGGCCTCACCTTGAGTATTTAGTGCAGTTTAGGGCTCCAGTCCTTAAGAGGGATATTAATGAGCTGGAGAGAGTGCAGAGACGTGCAACTAAACTGGTTAAGGGGATGGAAGATTTAAACTATGAGGTTAGACTGTCGAGGTTGGGGTTGTTTTCTCTGGAAAAGAGGCGCTTGCGAGGGGACATGATTACTCTGTACAAGTACATTAGAGGGGATTATAGGCAGATGGGGGATGTTCTTTTTTCCCATAAAAACAATCAACGCACCAGAGGTCACCCCTTTAGATTAGAGGAAAGGAGTTTCCATTTGAAGCAGCGTAGGTGGTTTTTCACGGTGAGGGCAGTGAGGTTGGGGAATGCCCTTCCTAGTGATGTGGTAATGGCAGATTCTGTTAATGCCTTTAAGAGGGGCCTGGATGAGTTCTTGATCAATCAGAATATCCAAGGCTATTGTGATACTAATATCTACAGTTAGTACTAGTGGTTGTATTTATAGTTTATGTATGTGAGTGTATAGATTGGTAGGTGTGGGTTAGGTGTGCTGGGTTTACTTGGATGGGTTGAACTTGATGGACACAGGTCTTTTTTCAACCCTATGTAACTATGTAATACCAGCTAGATAGGCTTTAGAGCATGGTGTACATAGGACTCTACACACCAGATGGGCTTTCGCTATGTGGAAATATCTTTGGGGTGTAGAGCAACTACAAGCAAATGAAAGAATGGGAGCCAGAAGGTTCTTTGTGGTAAACCAGAACTTAACTTGTTTATTGTCCAATACAACGATCCACAGGGTTATAGCAATACTCACACAGATGACATATCAGATAATTAACAGACAGTAGAAAAGTATGGTGTCCATCCGTATAGCCCACCTCAGCCAAGGGTGGGGAAGGTAAGGACCACCAACGAGCACGGCCTCCCTGTGGAGAGTAGCCTGGCTAAGTATCTGTATCCTCAGGGTGTCCCTTAGCAGCCAAGGATCCCTCACAGCCAACTATGGATCAGGGATAAGAACTGACCTGATACCTGCATCTTAACTGTATCCTGCTCTAAGGCAACAATGCCTGTAGGGAAGAGTACTTCCAGCTAATCTCTCCTGGTTGGAGTCAGACACTGCTCTTTCTAACTAAGCTCGCTATCTCACTCTCCTAGAAAGTGCCCTGATATATTATCCTGACACTTACTACTCCTCATTCACAGGGTCCCTGTTCCCTGACTTCACTAGAGGTAGCCTCTAGGGTACTCACTTTACTGGGGCCCTGTTTCACCTGGGTGAGCAGATGCAGCCAAAGAGAAAGACTCACCCCTTTGTTAAGCACTATATTGAAGTCCCAAGGGACTGGTCTACCTAATATCCAATAAGGCACATATGCTAATGGAACACTAGATACATGGGCCTCTGCCCAGCAACAGGACAGAAGGAACTAGTAGGGCTTAAAGCCATAGAGATGTATTAACCCTATAGGTCTCTACATGTGCTTTCTGGGTGGGGGCCACAGACCCACATGCTCAGTATTCAGGCTAAATGGATGGATCACAGTGCCCAAGCCAGCTATTCATTTACCAAACTTGCAATAAGAGGTTAGTGCTCATCCATTTATACAGATGCTTTGGCGTAGTTAGTTCTTGCTGCTATTGTGATAGTACATTTCCTACCCTATTTCCAAGTCATTATGTCAGTTCATTCATGTATCACAGTTAAAAAAGACATGCCTGGAATATAACAAAAAACTTACATTACAAGGAGCTTTAAAAATAAAACATCTTTTTTAACTCTCCTCTTGGAATATGTGTATAGGGAATGAAGGGAAATACAGCTGCTTTAGAAATAAGGCGGCTTATACCTCTGTAAGGATTAAATACAAAATGAATCTCGTTTGCAGCTGCACACAGGTAACATTCCATTGCATTGTCTAATTTTTGGTTGGGATCCAATGTAAGAACTCCAGCTGCATTTTCTCCAATATATCTGTTATCCATAGGGCACAGTGCCAGAAAGCTCAGCAATTTACTGGAATCCCAGTGTAACCAGACAAAGAACAGAACGCTGCACAGTGAAATACCCAAGCCAAAATACTGTTAGCCTTCAATTCAGCATGTTTACATTTCCCCAGTTCTAAAGTGCCAAGCGTTTTCTTATAGATCACCCACTGGAAACTCAGCCGTGACTGCGTTCGCAATGAATTTGGTGCATGCCAGTTATGGAATGCTTGGCAAGCTAGATACTATGCTGAAAATACCTGAAACAGAATATGTGACCAATTATATCACAGCAGATTGGCCAAGCATGTGCACCAAACACAATGTTCTTGTCTATTACACATAAGAGGGAATAATTCTTCTTGGTGTAGAAATTCCATAAAGTGATGAAAGTTTTAGCTAGAGATAGGATTCAACCTCCATGCCTTCAGTGTCAGTCATAGCGATTTATCTTGCACTTGCTATATCTGCTACTTTGTACTAATTCATATGTCAAGTTTACCTGAATCAATCCAAATTGTACAGAGGAAATTATGTTAAGTAAATTAAATGAAGATTCACTCATATCCATAGTTATTAAACTGCTTTTCCCCCCTTGTAGGTGGATAGTGAATTACATAAGGACTTACATTAATTACCATGCAACTTTTCTGGGAAAAAAAAGATTGCAAAACTCAAAGTACAACAGCTCACTTCCAATTATCATAAATGCAATGCAGTTTCATTCTAGCAAAAAGTGGTCTTTGGCAATGTAGTCCTCACCCCTTGAGATTTTTAAGCCTTCCTGATTGAAATCAAGTAAATATTGGCAATGTTGGTCATCATTTTGGCATTGGGTTTCTCTAGCTGACCATTTGCACAAAAAAGCACAAAACTGGCTGATGGGATGGGCCAGAGAGGCTGATTCAAATTTTGGGTTTGAACAGACCTGTCAGGAGAGGACTGCATCTGTGTCCTAAGTTCTCTACCATAAGTTCTTCTTAAGCTTCCTTACACACCAAACGAGCAAATCTACAGTATTTCTAATTTCATTACAATATTACAGGGATCCATTCATTTGGCCCCCAAAAACATATTAAATAGGAAGACCGTGCAGATCAGCTAAGAGAGGATCACACCCATAGCTCAATGCAGTCCTTGCCTTACAGAACCTTTAAGCCAGCCCTATCTATATCTGGCCAAACCCTAACCATATTGTTTGGACAGACAGTCATTGAGGCCCAATCATGGTTAATAAGGCACAAACATAAGAGTGCCCAAGTCAGCAGGCAATATCAGCCCTTTTACAGCCAGCTTTACAGCTCTATATGATATTAAATATAATATGATATTAAATGTAGCTATGGTGCATTTAATAGAAACATGTATAGATGGACCACAGTGCAATGTTTCCCATACGTTTCAATTAAAACTACTTGTAATTGAACTTAATTAATAATAGATGAAGTTCAGGATGGCTGACCAAATTAGTCCTTAAAGCTGACTTTACGATTTTAATGACAAATAATAAGGGAAATATGGTTACATGGTGCTGACTAACGGCACAGCCAGGAAACCTGAGCGATTTCCTCCAATGACAGATTGAAAAAGTTGTTTTTATTGACTGTCACACTTTAGTGCTGCTGCTGCAATATTTAGCCTTCTCCTACATGGCTCTCTAAAAATAACTGACTTACTGTTTCATTAGTTATAATATCAAAATATAAAAATCATATGAGCTATATTAATTCCCTGACAAAACAATAGAAGGAGCAGAGAATTTGCCAGCATATGCTCACTTGAGAGCTAACCTCTCTAATCTGCCAGGCTGATAATTCCCTATAGGCCGCACCATAAAATTTGTTTACTGGAAACAGTGACAGAATGTGTGGAAAAAACTCCAATGTCTTTGGAAAATAACTGGGAAACACACAGTTACAATTCAAACATATGTCTGGAGGAAAACTGGTATGAACAAGAAGGTGTGACTCTCAAACAAGGAGCTTGCTTGACTACAGCTTCGAAATCTTGGAGACCTGCTGTTCTGGGATACGTAACTGCACCGGGTTAGGCTTGTCAAACTGCATACAACATATTTATTCTGATCAGAACAAAGCCGCTGTCAGTGTACAAACGGCCTCAACAGGGGAAAAAACGAGTGAGAACTGGTATAACATCACACATGGCAGCAATAGCAACTAAATACATAAACACTAAACAGGCATAAGGGTTTGTGGCTATACAGTATCCATTTCAACAGGGTCCATTTTCTAAGCAAGTGATGCTGTGTATTGCATTTAAGGCTACTGTAACACTACATGACATTCCAGGGTGATGTAATGCCTAAAAGAGTGCCCCAGAGTGCCACATTCTGTACATTCTGTATATGGGCATAAAGATTATTAGTTAGAACAGAAGATGGAAGAATGAGGCTTCTAGTATTATTCGTTTTTTAATATTACACTATTTTAGTATTTTCAGCCCAAAATATTAGTTTGGGGCTGAAAAATACTAACATAGCATAATACTAAAATGATTGGATGCAAAAACAAATAATACTTTAGCTTAATATGCCTGCACAATATGGCACCAGCAGAGTCCAGAATATCAGAATACTTTTGAATAAAAAAATAAAAACCTCAGACGTATGTGAGTTTGGCATTCCTTGGTTCTGCTGCTTCAGTTACAGAGCCCCTGCTTGTTGTTTTGCAAAGATATGATTATTGGGATTTCCTTGAACAAGCGCTGACAGGAAGGTCAAAGTAATCAAGTATTTATTTTAAGATTTCCAATAGGAACTGTGTAAGAAATGGGTGTTTATACAGGGCTCCCTGTTTTGGCTGGAATAGAATACTACTGGAGGGATCTTCACAAAGTGTAAACCATTCTTGCCTAAACTATGAACATTTCTTCTCTTGTGCAACTTTGTTTTCATGGTGTGCACTAAACTTCTCTTCTGATAATGCTGCCATATACTTTGTACAGAAAGCCAGCACGAGTCCCTGGGGAGGTAATGGGAGAGATGCTGACAGGATGTCAGTGGCCATGTAACAATGAGCGCTAACAAGCATCCCTGACTCCGCTGCTCACGTACTCATCCTATCTCTGCCCAGAGACTGACGCGTGTGCAGGATGTCACCCCTATAGCCCTCAATAAAGGGACATTAATGTTTGAATTAACCTTTAGAAAACCTTAGTATTCAGAGTCAATCTGCAACTGGTTTTTATTTTCACTTTTTTTAGTGGTTTTTGAAATATGTGCACTTATATTCTAATGTTAGGTGGTTACTGGGGTCAGCAGTACCCAACAATCTGATACATTCTGAGCCTGAGAAGTTGTATTCCAACTTTACATGGAACCAAGCTGGCAACTTTTATCTTCCCGTGTATGGTCACCTTTAAAATATCACATATATTTTAAAGCTATTCCCATCAGTACACTTCATTTGCTTAAAAAATACCTTTTACTCAGTGTTTCATTAGGCTTTGTATTACCAACCAATTAACACTGATTATATGATATTGCTTTGCATGGCTTGAGCTAAGTACTGAGGCAGAGAACCTTTTTAGTAAGACATATCCAAAGCGTAATGCAGAGCAACAGTTGTTACCTTACAGTCTATTATTATTTTGAGGAATCCCAGCAAAGAGAGTTTATTTCCTAAGTGGTGAGATGTGGAATAATGTTACCCACAGCTTAGCCCAGACTCACAGTAAAGAGCAGGTTTCTCATAGTCCGTGTTATAAGGAATGGAAATATTGACTGTAATTTAATCAATGTTTGATGACCTATCCTTGAAAAACCCCAGGATATCCTTGCTTTGTGTCAGTTTCGCTGCCTGTGTAATTCCGGATTCCACGTTATACATGACATCATTATGAGCAGAGCACTTTGGAACGGTATCAGGATATGACAGTGAAACATGGGGATGTTCGTTTGCTTTCCCCCACCCAATGAAAGGATAGAGTGCAGTAGCCACTGGCTTTGCTGCACCTACCCTATCCTAATAACATTGTACTATAAGGGGATAATGAATGAGGAATTATAACAAAGAACATGCCTAGGTCTATACAAACCATAAGTAACACTTCCCTGATTACAAATGAAAGAGTATGCTGCATACACCAAACAACTAGGAAAGACATTTGCAACGCATCATTGATGGCAAATAGGCATTTACCTCTTCTTTTTGGTTATAATGAGCACGTCATTGAAGAGGAAAAAGTAGAACTGTTGCTTTGTTGTTCTCTTGGAGAAGATGCCAGTGTCCTCTACATAAGCTGTAAGTTCTCCTCTCTTCAGTAACCATCTGGAGGAGGAAACCAATGGAAATGGCTGCAAAACAGACAGTTGACAAATTAAATCAGCAACGAGAGCTTTACTTCTGCCTGCTTTACTTCTGCCAATATAATGGCAAACAAATAACAGATTTTCTACTTCTTTACTGCCTTCATTTTTAATATTAACATCATTACTAACATGTAATTTAGGAATACATTGTTTACATTCAGATTCATATTAATAGTAAGTGGCAATATAAACATAAAAGATGCTTTTTAAAGGGTTGGTTCACCTTGAACTGTTAGTATGCTATAGAATTCCCTATTCCTAGCAACTTTACAACTGTTATTCATAATATAGTTTTTGGGTTATTTTTCTTTCTCTTCTGCATATTTCCCCCTTTTAATTGGGGGTCACTTACTCAGCAGCCAAAAACTACTGCTCTGTGAGGCTACAATGTTACTGTTACTTTTTATTTCTTACTGTACCTTTCTTTGCAGGCCTTCTCCTATTCATATTCTTGTCTCTCTTTCAAACCATTGCATGGTTGCTAAGGTTAATAAGACCCTGCCCTGCTTATGGCGTTATGTTTTTTTCTGCAGGTTGGAGCATTTTTGCCCAATAAGGAGCAGCAGTAGGGTTGCCACCCATGGACCACTTATTCAAAGTGCACGTAACCATGGCCCATGCATTTTAAGGTTGGTCATAATTCAAAACACGCACTGAATCAATGCTTTTTTGTATTGGCAAACTTAGTGCAATCAGACAACATGAGATTCAGCCAAAGCACTTGCTGTAAGGGACCACACATATACGGGATACAGTATATTAAACTGATGAAAATGGACAGGAATCTATTGCCTGTGCAGCCAGGATAGCACCTATGCAATTTGCCTTCATTGTTTATTGTTTGTTTATCTCTGGAAGGTTAAGCACAACATTTTGATCTCTGGGTTCACAGCCTTAGGGGACTACTGGCTACCGGTTGGGATGTCCCATACGGCAATGAAACAGAGAATAGAGGTTAGCCAATGTGTGCATGGTACTGAGCAAACTCTGGTCGATGCACACCCTCTCCCCTGGGCTGGAAAGTCAGTTAAGATAAACTTAATGGATCACAGATGTCGACTGTTAGATTTTTGGGAAGGGCTGGGCTTGAATTGCTGGAGCACAGACCAAAAGGGAAAAAGTCATTTATTCCCTAATAATACAAAACCTTTAACAGGACTTGCTAAAGCTGTAGTCTCGCTCAGGGTGGGGCCTTTACTCACAGATCTGGCAATATGTTCTTTTTATTATAATTTAACAGATTTGCAATATTAAATGGGACCTTTGTACATTCCTCAAATCCAAATGTATTAACAGACCTTTTTTTTTAATCCTAGTGACATTAGCACTGCTTTCCAAAAGTATTAAATGTATACAATTTAAATATTATTGTCTGGGCTGCTGGAAATCTCACTGAAACAATCATATGATATCCAGGGCAGGCCGAAAGTGGTTATTCATTTCAATGTGTCTGAGAGATCTGTGGTTCCAGAGCATTGTAAAAGATTTTTGGCAGATTAAGATTTCTAAATTTGTGCTAGAAAAATATATTTAATCCAAATGTCTGCTTTTTCAGCAGATCCCCAGATTCCCCAAAAGAATACAGGAATGTAATATTGCGTCATGTTACATTGTCCTGCAGTTAGCTCATGGGTTTAAGCCTGGCAGATATTCCACTGCGACTCTTAGCAAAATAACTAATAGCAGTGCACCAGTTTTGATGTACAGGTATGGGATCATATTGGAATGATTAAATAAGTAACAATTATTTACTTAATGGGACTCATGTTGGTTATTCTGCACTTTCTGTATAATGGGTTTCTGCAGACCCCCTAGCTACAGTGGTGTGAAAAACTATTTGCCCCCTTCCTGATTTCTTATTCTTTTGCATGTTTGTCACATTTAAATGTTTCTGATCATCAAACACATTTAACTATTAGTCAAAGATAACACAAGTAAACACAAAATGCAGTTTTTAAATGAGGGTTTTTATTATTTAGGGAGAAAAAAAATCCAAACCTACATGGCCCTGTGTGAAAAAGTAATTGCCCCCTGAACCTAATAACTGGTTGGGCCACCCTTAGCAGCAATAACTGCAATCAAGCGTTTGCGATAACTTGCAACGAGTCTTTTACAGCGCTCTGGAGGAATTTTGGCCCACTCATCTTTGCAGAATTGTTGTAATTCAGCTTTATTTGAGGGTTTTCTAGCATGAACCGCCTTTTTAAGGTCATGCCACAACATCTCAATAGGAATCAGGTCAGGACTTTGACTAGGCCACTCCAAAGTCTTCATTTTGTTTTTCTTCAGCCATTCAGAGGTGGATTTGCTGGTGTGTTTTGGGTCATTGTCCTGCTGCAGCACCCAAGATCGCTTCAGCTTGAGTTGACGAACAGATGGCCGGACATTCTCCTTCAGGATTTTTTGGTAGACAGTAGAATTCATGGTTCCATCTATCACAGCAAGCCTTCCAGGTCCTGAAGCAGCAAAACAACCCCAGACCATCACACTACCACCACCATATTTTACTGTTGGTATGATGTTCTTTTTCTGAAATGCTGTGTTACTTTTACGCCAGATGTAACGGGACACGCACCTTCCAAAAAGTTCAACTTTTGTCTCGTCGGTCTACAAGGTATTTTCCCAAAAGTCTTGGCAATCATTGAGATGTTTTTTAGCAAAATTGAGACGAGCCTTAATGTTCTTTTTGCTTAAAAGTGGTTTGCGCCTTGGAAATCTGCCATGCAGGCCGTTTTTGCCCAGTCTCTTTCTTATGGTGGAGTCGTGAACACTGACCTTAATTGAGGCAAGTGAGGCCTGCAGTTCTTTAGATGTTGTCCTGGGGTCTTTTGTGGCCTCTCGGATGAGTTGTCTCTGCGCTCTTGGGGTAATTTTGGTCAGCCGGCCACTCCTGGGAAGGTTCACCACTAATCCATGTTTTTGCCATTTGTGGATAATGGCTCTCACTGTGGTTCGCTGGAGTCCCAAAGCTTTAGAAATGGCTTTATAACCTTTACCAGACTGATAGATCTCAATTACTTTTGTTCTCATTTGCTCCTGAATTTCTTTGGATCTTGGCATGATGTCTAGCTTTTGAGGTGCTTTTGGTCTACTTCTCTGTGTCAGGTAGCTCCTATTTAAGTGATTTCTTGATTGAAACAGGTGTGGCAGTAATCAGGCCTGGGGGTGACTACAGAAATTGATATTGAAATTGAAAATTGAAATTGATAAACCACAGTTAAGTTATTTTTTAACAAGGGGGGCAATCACTTTTTCACACAGGGCCATGTAGATTTGGAGTTTTTTTTCTCCCTTAATAACGTAAACCTTCATTTAAAAACTGCATTTTGTGTTCAATTATGTTATCTTTGACTAATAGTTAACGGTTTTTGATGAGCAGAAACATTTAAATGTGACAAACATGCAAAAGAATAAGAAATCAGGAAGGGGGCAAATAGTTTTTCACACCACTGTATATATACAGATTCAATCGCACATTTACGCCTGCAAGTGCAGTGAGCAAAATATAAATTCACTGGTTTTTCCCCAAAATGCAGCATTTTTCCCCCAGAATTCCAGCATCATTGTGGTCGCAAGGGGGTGATGTGCTTGTAGCAATTGTGATGCATCTACCACAAATGTGCCCCCAATTCACCATAACTGCTGCAACTGCGTGTTGCAAATCGGCCCACTTGGCATCATTTCTGGTGTTCAGTGCGTGAGTCACATCTGTGCCCAATGCTTCAGGTGCATGTGTGCTGCACCTATTGTCACTGGTTGTGAAGGGAACCCTAGACCTATTGCCTGGTTAGGAGGTGGCAGTAGCTCCAGGGTTCCCCTCTGTCAATAGGCGCAGCATTGCTTGATTCAGAATGGAGGTCAGGAAGGACTGAGCAGCACTGTGCAAAACTACACTGAAGTGCAAGTAGCTTTCATGAAAGTGGTTTGACACACAACTGCATTTAGCACAGAGGTGCACCATAGCTGAAAAGTGACAACACATCTATCACCAAAGGTGGCATGACACAAAGATGTCCCCCAACAATAATCTGTGCTCACTTTCAACTCTCCCCCAGCAGACTAGAGTAGGGCCGTGAGTAGGGCTTTGTCACAACTGTTTTTTTACTGCTGGAATATGATACTTCTGTATAAACTCTTCTAACACAAATCATCCAGAGGCACAATGTACAGAGCGGCAGGGAGTGCAGGCTGCATGGGGGCCCTGTCCTTAGTGCCAGATTTTTCACTGAGTGCTCAATGCAGAAAGCAGCAGGCAGATGCGCCACACTTACGCCCCTTAGTATTCCTTCCTGTGCATGAATGACCCCTGTGATCTCTTCCAGCAGAATAAAAAAAAAAATTAGGATGTGTATGGGCTATGCAGGGGCCTGTGTCAGCTGACTGATAAAAGCAAATAAATACATATAAACACATGTATATGTACAGGTCCCCACCCAGCTGTGTCAATAATAATGAAAGTGAACGCTGTTTCTTTAGTTAGAGCCTATTCTGGCCTGCAATGCGCCACTCCTTTGCCTGCCCTAAAGGTTAATACGCGGTTCTTTGGAGCAAGGTCATTGTGAGTACTGAAATTTACATGGGGGAACTAACGAAACTCATTTATGTATAAAATCTACCCAATTCTAAAAAAAAAAAAAAATCTGTTAAGCGAACATTTTTTCCTTTGTGCAGTTAACGCCCCACCCCACCACAAATGAGCTATTGGCAATCAAAATATTCATTAGACAGTTACTACATTACATTACAAAATGCCTTTTTTTTTTTTTTTACATGTAGAACTTTTCTGACTTTTTCCTCAACAGTGCTCACCGAAGGCAAATGCACCCCACAAAATTGTTGAGAGAATTGAGAGTTGTTGTCACAAAAAATATATTATTTTACAAGTAAAGTTCATGCCTCATCCAGCACCAGCCACTAACAGAAAGGCAGGGAGATACAGGTCAGCCAGAAAGCACTGACAATTCAGCCAAGCAGAATAATTATATTTCAACACATTGATTAAGGTTCCTCGTTCATAAATTCATTGGACAAAAATACAAAAATGACGAAACCCACTACTCCTGTGCCAGCCTTCTAGTGTATTACAAACTTTTTAACACTTCTGACATATCCAGCCTCAGCTGGCAGCTGGTATTAATTTTATTAGTGAAATATCAGGGGAATTTGGCATCACTGTGTGTATGAAACCAGTGGAACACACAGACACACCAAGGAGAAAGGTAGCATGGATCCAGCCAAACCATTTTCCAGCCATGGAAAGCAGGTACATTATGTAGGTGTTACCCCCACATGTAATACATCACTAAGTTTACCCTGGTACAGTAACCTATAGGTGCCAAGACATTTATTTTTTAACTGCGCCGCCTCAGGGTTCCTTGCCGCCCTGAGGTGGCCAAGTTGACGCTGTCCCTCGCCATGCTTTCTTTTCTTTCTTCACAATAGCGCTCTCTGCACTAGAAGAGCCAATTAAAAAAATTGGAATTTCTACTCTTTAAGTTACCAGGAGTGGCTTTTTGCCGCCTGGGGCAAGTTTCTCAGCTGGCCTCATTGGCAGCAGTGCCCATGCTAATTGGTTGCTATAGGGTACTAGACCTAGACTAGTTTATTATATAACTCTAGATTTGTTTTGACTTCTCATCTTAATAAATAAAGTTATTGCAGTGCTTCCTTTTTATTGCAAGCAGACTTACATACAGTCAGAAGGTCAAGAAGCTTTTAAAATTTCAGTGGAGTCAATAATGATTATACCATAAAGTCATGGATAACAGGGACTATCATTAGCAGATTAGCAAACTCTTCCTCAAAGGCCACATATGCCTTTAGGCTGAGAACAACCAAAACATTTTGTCAGATGTACAAAACTGTCTCCAGTGCGGGCAACAAAATGTCTAAAAATACCTTTGTATTGGCGGCGCATGGAATATCTGTGACTAAATCAGCTGTATTGCATAATCATGTGAAAGGCATTTTAGAACGATTACAGCAACGCAATTACCTCCATTGAAGGCAATAAAACATCAGATGTTTTCTTTTTGTGTCTGGGGCAGGGGGTGCTTACTAAAATGACAAAGGTATAACAGCAAAGGAAGACATTCATCTATAATAGTAGAGCTGGATATGCCATAATCACAAGCCTCTATTAAAGGGGAAGTTAAGGAGTTCCACAAAATTAAGGGATTCTAATAGTATCACTTAAAACTAGCTACTTTCCAATGTTCTACCATTTATTTATATAAAGTCTGTCTCTCCCCTTACACCTAACAGCCCTACCCTCAGACCATCTATAAATCAGTGCCGTTAATGCTTTACACTCAATAGGAATCAATAGGAAACGAGTTCCCATGGCACTCGACACACCACGTGCACTCCTTCCATATTGACTTCCATATTGAGAAGAGAACTCATCTGCCAACTGAGCTGATTTCTGGTGATACAGAAGTTGGGGCTAACAGAGGTGACTGGGGATACTAGGACTTATTTATATAATAAAAAGTAAAAAGACAAATAATAAATGTATATTAAAAGTAAAGACCCACCTGTTTAAGGAAAGCATATTCAATGCATCTTGACTAATCAGACTTCAGATTATCATGAATCTCAATTACTTTCATCCTACCCCTTTAAATTGTAAGCTCTTGCAAGTAGGGCCCTCTGATCCTATTTTTACTCCGTAACCCTTGTTTGTTCAAGACCCCTGTTCATTATAAAATAATATAAACCTTTGCATAACCTGTTGGCACTATATAAATAACTGATGATTCTCCTCCTGCTCTCTTAATCAGTTGTCATGTGGTACATTATTTCAGAAGTCAGAACCACTAGTGCAGTGAATATACACAGCCAGACAGAAGTTGCTTTTCAATTATATCTACCAAAAACTTTAAAACCATGGACATGTATAAACTATAGTGCTTGCCTTGTATCACTAGAATATGATGAGGTTGAGAGGTGCTAGTAGTTAAACTGCTCCAGTACAGATGGACAGTCTCCAAGATTTCACCCTCAACTGTGTACTGAATGGCACATTAGCCCTTATATATACTCCTTCAAAACATTTGTTTCAGCAGGCTGTTCATTCCTCCCCCACTGCACATATAGCTGTACCATTAAAGCTTTCTATAACTTAGCCAGTAAATTCTTCCTAGCACCTAAGCCTTTAGTATCCCAGCCAAGATATACATTAACAACTTCCTAAAGGCCACTTTGCTGATCCACAGTTTTTCCTGTCTCATTAGTGTTAACATGTTCTCTGCCAATGTATGTAGCAATTCACTCTGGAGTGTAACAAAATGACATATTACTGTTTTAATGGCTGGACCCAGCATCATTTTCACTAACAAGACTCTGATATACAGCAGCACCCAAGTTTTTAGAGCGACACACATCGAGACAGGACCCAGCGCTTCGTAATGATTCCCATTAACTTTGGATGGGGTAATTTCTAGATAGTAATTGCCAATAACCATAGTCTGAAAGGACAGAACATGTTCCTTGGGGGGGGGGTCATCCCTTAGCATCTGTACATAGCCTTACCACTTACTAAAGTACAGATGTAGCTCAGTATTCATGGGGGGATGCAGAGCTCTGCATTCCATTTTGGAGCTCAGGGACCTGTGGCAATTACCGTTCTGCTGCCAAATCATATATGGAAATTAGGGATGCACCGAATCCAGGATTCGGTTCGGTATTTGGCCAGGATTTGGCCTTATTTCGAAGGGTTTGGAATTTTGGCCGAATCCACAGTCCTGACCAAACCGAATTCGAATTAGCATATGCTTACTAGGACTTGTAAGGGTTAAATGGCCACATAAACACGGAAGTGAAAAAAATTTCATCGCACGCGACATTTGTGGATCCTAATTAGCATATACTATGGGATAGATTTGGGGGTTTGGCCGAACCCGAAAAACTGGGTTTGGTGCATCCCTAATGGAATGGACTTATGTGACAAGGAGAGAGGGACGGTTCTGCCTGTCATGCCGGATGGTACCGCTAGCTTGGCCACATTTTTATATATAATATTATTATATGCATGCAGTACTTTACATATGAACAATTAAAATTGGACAATACCTTAATCTTAAATTCCAGCTGAGAATTGATTGTAACCATCATTTCCATCCTCTCCATTTTCCTTGCTCCTTCATTGCACAGACGGACCAGCTAGTAATAAGCAAAGGTAATACAGATGTAATTATCATAAACATATATCACATTTTTGTTTTTTTTGTTCAGCCTGAAGTTGACTGAAAAATACAATCATTAATTGGTTGCTATGGGTTACTGCCCATGTGCAAATGTACCCAATATTTATAAATAACCCAGAGTCTTTATTATTATTTTTTTTTTGTAGCCCCAAACAGAATGAAGCAGCCTCCCCAGTGACTTGAATGTAGATCTCCTGACATCACTCAGCAGTATTAAGGGCTATAGAGAAATTGTTCTTCATTCACACACCAATGCACACTACAGGATATTTCACTTTCAATCTGTCCATGTATTTTTCGAGCGTGAGATGAAATGGAAGTATCAAAAAGAAAACCACACACACACAGGCACAGGCAGAACATACAAACTCCTTGCAGAAAGTGAACCTAGGACTCTAACACTGTAAGGGTAATTTCTCAGAGACTACAGTATCGATTTAATCACATAGCTGAAAATGAATTACATGAAGGCATGTAAATACACAACCAAGGTCTCACGAAAAGGTAAGGAATTCAATAACTAAGAAAACTGCCTGGATTTAGTAACAGCAAGCAAAATGGTGTAGTCCAAGTACCTGCAGGCCTCAGAATATAAATCCTTAAAACTTCTTTGGTCTAAAAAGACATAGTACACCACTGGATGGTATGTACAATACCCTTGGGTGGTGATAAGTCTTAACATGTTTAAAATTTGGACTTGGTGCATATACTGTAACCCACATATAAGGCAGACACTGATTAAAAGTATCCAAGTTGTAACTAAGCTACAACTACAGACATGCAAATACTATAGAGAAGAGCTGATAAATGTAATTTTCCAAAGCATATGGACAGCCTGATTCATAATATTACTATAAAATATTCACTTTTATGTCTAACAGAGCAATTGCTAGTCGTTATACATGAACTCATTTACACCATGTAAAGGCACACTTAGGGGCCCATTTAAAGATTTGTTTCAGGCCTTGAAACACTATATGGTATAAATTTGAAGTAACCACGATAATTTCTGTAGTTCTAAAATGTCTCGACAATGCTTTCATCATTTGTACGAAAATATTGTGTTCTGAAAAGTTCATAAACGCCACGAAAACAGTTCTGGCTCAGTGGCACTCGACAGATCAAACCTGTCAAAAATATAGTCCCGATGAAAGTGTAACCAAAGCGTTAACGAATTCCGAAATGTTCATATTCTTTGCGCAAAGTACGTTTTTTTTGTGGAAATTTACCAAAAACCACAAAAAACTTGTGGAATTTTAAGGAAATTTTCGTGTACACTCCAAAATGTTCATAATTTAGAAAAAATATGAATTTATCTGAAAATTGTTTAGTAAATGGGCCCCTTAGCTTGCAGTATAACATCTCTGCACTACATACTAACATATCCATTAATGTTTATGGAAAGGTCGGCATTTGGATACAAGCCAAGTATAGGTTTAAATAAATGTATGTCTTACTGGGCACTAGAATGCAACAATTGAAATTCTACCGATATTCTTACAAACAATTAAGAACTTTGGCACTTACCTTCCCAACTTCTTTTAGAGCATGCTTACTTGCCTCATACTTAGCAGACTCTTTTGGGGTTTTCTGACATATTGTCTGGAATGAAATATTCTTAGTGTTACATTCTGCATTCTCTACGTGCTCAGCTAAAAATAAGCAAATTCAAATTACAAGATCTTTAACAGAAAACTATTATAGTTTGCCCTTGTTAAACGTTGAGGAACTAGAGTAACAGACTGGAATAATTCTAGCCAACTTCATGACCATAAAATGTAAGGCATTATTATTTATTTCAAACTCTGATGATTAGTCTTTCAGTCTAATAGAATATGGTACAAAGGAAATGCAAAAATGACACTTTGGGCAAGGTCGTTGGAGTCCCTGTAGACAGAGTAGAAAGCAGGGTTGATAACATATTGCTACTGTTAGGGCTCTGGCACACGGGGAGATTAGTCACCCGCAACAAAACTCCCTGTTCGCGGGCGACTAACCTCCCCGGATTGCCATCCCACCGGCAAAAATGTAAATCGACGGTGGGATGGCATACGCGGCGGCGCGATTTCACTAATCTCCCCGTGTGCCAGAGCCCTAATGATGTATGGCAGTTTGGACACTAGAGCATCAAAGTCTGTTTTTATATAGGATCAGTCTCTAGCTCTTTAGAAGATCTTAACATTTACAGTGTCGCCAGCAAGAGAATTGTAACCAAAGTGATCTGAAACACCAAGCAATAATTAAATGAATATATCAACTACAAAACCTGCTTTTTTATTACAGCCCATTCCAGGTGTTGATAACAACTTCCTGCCTGTCTCTGTTAAATGCTCTTTTAACTGGTAGACCAAGTCGTCTACCATATACCCTCTTTTATGATTACAGTCATTACCAGCTTGCGGGAATCTCTTATGGCCACAATGGAATACACTCTGCTAAACTAACAAACTCTGCACTCTAGATGAACTGCTTGAGGTAGGTTTCATTTTAAAGGCTGAACTCAACATAAGAGTGCCTTTTTTTAATCTAAATGACTATGTTACTGTGTAGATTCATGTTACTATGTGGTTATCAGAATGCTTCTGAGACACTTGTGCTTGAATAATTCTAATAATGTATTAAAGTTTGAACAGTTGCACAATATAAAGGATAGGCTGTGGAATTTTTAGATTGATTTTATGATATGAACTTTGTGTGCTATTTTTTAAATATAAAGATAATGATTGAATGCATCAGTAGATCTACATAAGCAGAGATAGCCTCTCAGACTACAGAGCACATGAATACTATGCCAGGAATTCATCAATTTGCAGAGCGGGTTTTTATATTTATCTTGTGGGATTAATTCAATATTACACTATCAGCGGTTGTTTGTGCCTGCACTCCGTGAGTTACTCATTTGTTCACAATAATGTGCCTCTACATGAAATGTAATGTATCTTTGAAATGCTTACATCCATGAGGAGAGGAAGGCGAGTCACTCTCTGCATAGGAAGGATAAGGAAAGAGATCATTGGAAGATTCCTGCACTCTTCATGCGATTCAATTTTAGACAGCGCTTCTTTGAAAGATGAATTGGTCAATCTGTATTAGCAAGATAAATATCATTAGTGAACTATTTTGAGACAAACAAAAACATTAAAGGGGAACTCCACCCAAAAACAACTTAAGCTTTTTGAAGAGCAAACATAATTTTAGGCAACTTTGCAATATACATCAGTTAAAAAATTTGCAGCCTTTTCATGATTTTTCATTTAATAATATGGTTTGGAACGGTTACCTAAGCCCTGCCCCCAGTTCTGCAGATCTGGCTGTTACACCAGTCGACTATCCTCAGCCTGCATCCTCTAAATCCCCCAATTCCCTGCACACTTAGGGGTATATTGATCATGCAGTGTAAAAAGTGGAGTAAAACAACACCAGTGATGTTGCCCATAGCAGCATCAGATGTTTTGCTTTATTTTCTAATTGTTGAAATCTAATTGCTGATTGGTTGCCCTCGGCAACATCACCGGTAATGCTTCACTCTACTTTTTACACAGCATGATAAATATAACCCTTAATGTCAATAAGGAAAGGAATATTGCAGTGCAGTGCATTGTGGGGTATGTAGTTCCTACATGATGCCTGTAAGCTGCGGAAAATGTGTTAGGATTTGTAACATCAGTGTTTTAGTCCCTCCTCCCATGGCAGAATTTCGAATTAGGCATGTACTGAATCCAGGATTCGGTTTGGGATTCAGTGAAGATTCAGTGAAGATTCAGTGAAGATTTGCCGAATCCAGGTGTCTGGTCAAACCGAATCCTTAAAATCACATGACTTTTGGTCATGAGAACACAGAAATTAAAGAAAAAATTAGGCGTGCTTCTACTTAACCCTTCCTTAGCCTTATTTGGGCATGCAAATTAGGATTCGGAGTTGGTTCGGTATTCAGCTGAATCTTTCACAAAGGATTTGGGGTTTGCCTGATACCAAAAATAATGGATTCAGTGCATCACTGTTTCAAACGATGATATACCTATTACAGTATATTAGGGGTTTCTGTGTTGTGCAGGGCTCTTTAACAAATTTTGGGTCTGAAGCCAGAGTTCTCCTTTAACATTTAAAATATAGACAGTTGGTAGAACAGTTGGCAGACTGTCTAAAGTCTAAAGCCTTTGGTTATGAGCCACTTTAGCTAATAATATGGTTCTAAAGAAAAATATCAGTGTCTTTCTGTAGTTCCCAAGTTCCAAGAGTTCTAGGACAACAATAAATTTTTCACCCTAACTGTGGAGCTTTTAGAGGCATCTAGAAGAGCAAACAGACAGAGTCCCCAAATCTTACACAACCTGTTCTACAGCCTGAGCCTCCTGCCAAGACCCTCTGTTTTAGATACATTTGGACATTTGATCATAAAATCAAGGACATAAACATTAACAAAAAATTCCCCTTAGTATAAACAGCATGTTATATTTGTTACGCCTGCTTTAATCTGCCCAGGCAGAAAATGATAGACTGCTCAGGATATAGGAAAATAAAACACTACATAACTGCATGGAGCGGTGAAAACCTCCCACCCCCAACAAAAACAACCAATAAAATAATGAGGAAAGTTATAGATCTACTGCCACGTCCTCATACATTAATCTCTGCAGCGTCCTTTGCTGGTAGACTTCATTAGTGCAATACTTCACGTAGGGATCGAATGTTGCCTTGGCATGCTTTTCAACAATATCACTAATGTCTTCTATAAGAATGTTCCTTTGATGTCTTCCTTCCAGCTCTTTAAAAAACCTGTACAACAAAACAAAACTCTAAGTTATTGTTAAGGAGAACATAGAGGAGGAGGAGTTAGGAAATTGGGTAATGCTATTTTATTTACAGGCCTTACAGCTTAAAGTCACTAATTACAAGTTAAATGAAAGCACCTGTACTTGACACTTAATGGTCTATTTTCCATGCAGCGGAAGATGAATGTCTGATACCTGGCACAATTATTCAAATAATAATAAAAAGGAAGAAGCAAGATATTATATTACAGCTATGTCGCTGGTTGCCAAGCACAATGTTTATTCATGCTAATCCCCATCGTAACTATGATGTTGAGTAATAGGAGCAGCTCTGAGGCACAGCACAGGCAGCATTTGCAGAACATTAAGTTCTTTTGGTCTTTTTGGAGGTTCCAAAGGACATTTAAAAATACTTATTGAAAAAAAAAAAAGATAACCATCTAAAATTAAGATATTTTTCACATTAAAGCTTATTTATAAATATACTAAATGGAGTATAAAAGGAATTATAAGAATTAGGTTTGTGTTATATATAAGGAATGTTTTGTTGTTAGGAATATTATATCATGTAGAACTATATAAAGTAATGTTAGACTCATTTATACTTTATGGTAAACCACTGAGAAGAAGCTAGTGCTCTGGATAATCCTGGATGACAAGGTTTAGTCCACATTCTGAATGTCAGTTTTAGTCCTTATAATGTTACATCTATTGATAAAACAAATCTTTAGTTTATCATCTTTAAGACCACAAAATATCAAACCTTACAATATGCAAGTCTTTATGACTCTCTACTGTATAAGGTTGTGATCAAATGGATAATTTTGTTAAAGTCACTCAAATTGTGAGTAACTTGAGCATACAGGAACAGAGACACCAGTGAGTATCAGCTGAGACACCAACTCAGGTATTCAAGAGGACATAACCTCCCAAAGTCAATTTTAAGTCACTAGGATGTAACTTTGTCACTTTGTATAGTATGGGCTCAGTATTTGATGGTGAGTTAATGGGCATTTCTATAGTGCCTGAAATGTTAGCTATGCATTCAGAATATCACCTATTGTTATACTGACCAGTCCCACTTAATCTTTATGTTTCCTACTTTCCTATGGTTTCCTTTAAATACCAGGTGACTAATAATTCCCCACTTGGCCAGAGATATTAAGAGAGATGGCCAGAGATGTCTAAGCAGCCAAGTGTTCCTTCCGTATTCATTTTGAAGTCCAACTAGGAATTGGCAAATACGTGTACAAAGCGTCCTGTGAAGCAAAATATACTCAGATCTGAGGCTTATAAAGTTAGACTGACTGGGCAACATGGCAGATGGAATAATTGAATTTGTCAGATGAAGTTTATAATTGTCATAAAAACTCATACATGTCATTTCCCAAGACCAAACTAAGATAAAAGTCTGTGTGTTATTGTTTCTGTTTGATCTCTTGTTGCTCAAGATGCTCTTTGGTAACACAGGCAGGATAACTCCTATTGCTCCTTGTCATTTTATGTTATTAATAACTTATATTCATTACAAACATAAGTGCTATACTCTCTATCTATGGAATAGGATATATGTTTAGTTGCACTTTATTCCATTTAGGTGACTGAATGTGAATCTGTTAAATCTGCACCCAATTTTGTTTCGCCTAGACAATAATTTATGAGAATAATAAGTATATTTTGGGAGGACCATTCCATTTACATATATAATCAGGAGAAAGTGTACTAGGATTTCATTTTCAAGGTAGGGCCAAAAACAAGGTTTTATTGGTATGTATACAGCTTCTTTAAGTCTGGGAGGGACAGGTGGTGGAATGTTATAAACAGGACCCTCCCTTTTGAGGCAATTAACTTAAAAACAAGTAAATTGAAGCACATGGGTAAGATTCTACGGGATTTTTGCACAGAGCACTTTAAGGCTTCACATTGGTGTAACCTCTGTACATCCAATGTGGGTTGCTTTGCCTAGGACATAAGGTCTAACATATTTATTATTAAACAAAATCACTTCACATACTGACTTACTAATCCCAACGTTGGGTGTCTGCTTCCAAGTGGTTCACTTTATAAGGGTCCGAATTTATTGGGAATTTAATATTATTTATTTAATATTATTTAACTTTTCTGAAAAATCTAAACTATCATTACGTTGACAAAATTTTATCTCATACAAAGGAAATCAGCTGCAGATAAAAGAAGGTACCAACTGGATTATGGCCACTTTATACTATGATATATACATTATACAATATATATATGTTTACAATGTATAAATGTCATGTGTCACCTAGGTGTCAGCAAAACAAATACAAAGAAGCAGCGAACCACGCCATAGGAATGGTTTCGTTTTTATTTCTATTCAAACAAGCAAAAACACTTGCAAGGTAAATAGCCACAAGATTAAAGCATTAAATAAGATTAAAAACATTTTTTTTTTTAAAGATTAACATTTTTCACGGGATAAAATAGACTGTTGTCCGTACAACAAATTACCTTTCCTACCAAGTAAACATATTGACCTGTAAGTAACATTTCCTTAAACACAGTTAGGAATCAGGTTTGTATGTGTGATGTAACTGCTAATAAAATTGTGCAAGGAGGTACTTTATCCCTTTCAGAGTTCAACTTACAGTAGTATTGTGGGGCCTTGCCAAAAGATTCTATACAGACCATTTCTGACTTTCCTCAATCTATGGCACTCACAACTTTCAGCTCCACCCAACACACATCAGCTATGAGTCTATATGCCACTGCAGGAAATTGCATTTTAAGGGCAGGGGTACACGGGGAGATTAAGTCGCGCCACAACAAATCTCCGTTGTCCCGGGTGACTAATCTCCCTGCAATGCCATCCCACCAGCTAGAATGTAAATCGCCGGTGGGATGACATACGCGACGCCGCTATTTGCCAAAGTCGCTGAAGTTGCCTTGAGAGGAAACTTCGGGCGACTTAGGCAAATCGCGGCGCTGCGTATGCCATCCCACCAGCGATTTACATTCTAGCCAGTGGTATGGCATTGCGGGGAGATTAGTCGCCCACGACAATGAAGATTTGTTGCACGCCGACTAATCTCCCCGTGTGTTACTGCCCTAGTCATCAGAAGTTATTATCCCACTGCTACTATAGGCACCATCTCTCCCTAATGTATATGCTATCCCACAGCCACAGTCCCTTCCCAGAGGCTATTATCCCACTGCTACTATAGGCACCATCTCTCCCTAATGTATATGCTATCCCACAGCCCCAGTCCCTTCCCAGAGGTTATTATCCCACTGCTACTATAGGCACCATCTCTCCCTAATGTATATGCTATCCCACAGCCCCAGTCCCTTCCCAGAGGCTATTATCCCACTGCTACTATAGGCACCATCTCTCCCTACTATACCTGCTATCCCACAGCCCCAGTCCCTTCCCAGAGGCTATTATCCCACTGCTACTATAGGCACCATCTCTCCCTACTATACCTGCTATCCCACAGCCCCAGTCCCTTCCCAGAGGCTATTATCCCCCCACTGCTACTATAGGCACCATCTCTCCCTACTATACTTGCTATCCCACAGCCCCAGTCCCTTCCCAGAGGCTATTATTCCCCCACTGCTACTATAGGCACCATCTCTCCCTGCTATCCCACAGCCACAGTCCCTTCCCAGAGGCTATTATCCCCCCACTGCTACTATAGGCACCATCTCTCCCTACTATACCTGCTATCCCACAGCCCCAGTCCCTTCCCAGAGGTTATTATCCCACTGCTACTATAGGCACCATCTCTCCCTACTATACCTGCTATCCCACAGCCACAGTCCCTTCCCAGAGGCTATTATCCCCCCACTGCTACTATAGGCACCATCTCTCCCTACTACCTGCTATCCCACAGCTACAGTCCCTTCCCAGAGGCTATTATCCCCCCACTGCTACTATAGGCACCATCTCTTCCTAATGTATATGCTATCCCAGAGCCCCAGTCCCTTCCCAGAGGTTATTATCCCACTGCTACTATAGGCACCATCTCTCCCTAATGTATATGCTATCCCACAGCTACAGTCCCTTCCCAGAGGCTATTATCCCCCCACTGCTACTATAGGCACCTTCTCTCCCTAATGTATATGCTATCCCACAGCCCCAGTCCCTTCCCAGAGGTTATTATCCCACTGCTACTATAGGCACCATCTCTCCCTACTATACCTGCTATCCCACAGCCACAGTCCCTTCCCAGAGGCTATTATCCCCCAACGGTTACTATAGGCACCATCTCTCCCTACTATACCTGCTATCCCACAGCCACAGTCCCTTCCCAGAGGCTATTATCCCCCCACTGTTACTATAGGCACCATCTCTCCCTACTATACCTGCTATCCCACAGCTACAGATGCATTCCTTATGCTTTAGATTTTTACAAAATATTAATTGTACAAATAGGGGGACAAAAGTGCAATACAATAAACATAAATATGCATCCCTATTCCAACAAGGATTCTGTCAAAATTGGATACTTTACTTAGCTTTTCAATCCTCCAAAAATCTACAGCTGCTACTCTGTGGCGCTGCCAGGTAGATGCCCCTGCTTCATTCCTCTGAAACACCTCTGAGCCTCTGACCTCTCTCTCTATTATGTGTTATCTGCTTTCCATTTACAAGGTGCAAATTAATATACAAACCTCTTATCCAACCATAGACATTTCACAATTTAAAAAGTAATCAAAAGTATTTTCAGCACAGAGTATACTACCCCTTTAACTGCTATTGAGCATGAAGTGTATGTAATAAAAGTTCTTATTAAACAACGTGCTATTTTTGCACCAAAATAGTATGCCACATTCATGCACGCCTTAAAGATGCACTATGCGCAAAAAAATTCACAAAGCAATAACAAAACATATTACACTGAAAATGCACATTTTTAATTCTTACTTATGCAAAGCTTTTTCTGTTTATAAGTTTTATTAAACTTTCCCCATGTATTTAAAACAATTTTACCAAGTATACCAAAACACAGGATACAGTTCCTTGCTTCTTTTTATTTGGCATTTTCCTTTAAGACAATATGTAAGCATATTCTGCATTCCAATTCTGCATATATTTATCCAATGCACTTTGCACTCTCCCTATCACAAATGCGTCAGCGTTAGATAAAGGGCTGGCTTCATTGGTTAAACCTGTAGGAGTAAGCTATGAGTTGTCTGCTGTGTTATGTAATACAAAAAGTCAATAATAAGTTCAAAATTCACTATTCAAGTATAATATAACTAGAGTCTTTTAGGACCTGACAGATAATTTAGGACAAGTCTTCCTGCCAAATATTCTATGATGCCACCTTTTGTTCAGTACAAACCCCAGTGACCCACACTATGTTGTACTACATGGCTCTTCTCCTCACAACGGTAAGACCCAACCCCAGGCAAAGTAAATAGTTTACACACCCCAAACACAAAGCAAATTGCATTCCCTTTGTTGCCTTTTTTTGGCCCTACCTTGAGAATGAAATCCTAGTACACTTTCTCCTAATTATATACGTAAATGCTTGTAGGTCCTTCCAAAATATACTTATTATTCTCATGAATTATTGTCTAGGTGAAACAAAATTGGGTGCAGATTTAACAGATTCACATTCAGTCACCTAAATGGAATAAAGTGCAAATAAACATACATCCTATTCCATATATAGAGAGTATAGCAGTTATGTTTGTAATGAATGTAAGTAATGAATAATATAAAACGACAAGGAGCAATAGGAGTTATCCTGCCTGTGTTACTAAAGGGCATCTTGAGCAACAAAGAGATCAAACAGAAACAATAACACAGACGCAGACTTTTATCTTAGTTTGGTCTTGGGAAATGCCATGTATAAGTTTTTATGACAATTATAAACTTCTCTGTTCCGTTTCCGTTTAAGCATACAGTACATATACTCCGGGCACAAACAGTTCACCAAATGTACGTATACCTTTAATATTCTTCAGTAACATTGTGCAACTCTTTATATGACTTGTTATAAAATGATAAATAAGTCTTTTACATTTTATGGTAAAAATAATACATGTAAACATGCCTGCTCATAGCTTTGATGGGTAACTATATAATTTGTTGACATGAAATGCTGGTAGGGATATGCCACCATGCAACACATGAATAATGAGGAGTGTCCTAGCTCACTAATTATGGACATGTCGGAACAAACATGGCTGCCTGCACTGGCAGTTCCCTTACATTTTGGGCAGCATAGTGCACACTAGGAGTATTTTCTTGCACAAATAGTATTGTGTCCTCCAAACAGACTATAGGATTTTTTATTATCTTGCACCTCCAGTGGGGGGAAAAAATCTATGTCAGGTTGTCTTTAAAGGAGAAGGAAAGGCTAATAAAGAGTTAATCTCAAGCTGCAGGCATACCTTCAGTTGTCTCAATAGTGCCCTTAAGTCTCCCCATATTTCACCTGTTCAGATGATCAGAAGCCAAACAGGAAAAAAAAACACTGAGCTGTGGAAAGAAAGTTCCCATAATGCCTTACTCCTGCACAGACACCCAGACCAAGTGAACATGCTCAGTTAGTTAGACTATGGGGGAGATTTATTAAGACACAAATTCTCAGAACGTTTATTCGAATGCTCCGAGCGTATTTCCGAAATTTTTTTTGGCACTTGCGCCACTTTTTCGTATGCCCGCGCAAAAAATTCGGAAAGGTTCTGCTGCTGTTTACAATTGTTCAGTTTACATTTTCGTGATATTTGTGATCTTCAGAAATTATCGTATCCAATCCAAATTTTTCCCATTCTGGATTCGAACTCGTGTTTTAATGAATCGGCCCCTATGAGTCAGCTTCCTGCTGATTGGCTCAGATCCACATTCCTAAAGGGGGGAGTGAGTTCTTAGCATTCTTGAGGGAGGGGGAGCAGGAGAGAGGAGACAGCAGAGAGCTGCGTGTCTGTGGCACAGGAATTATAGACACAAGAAATCTTTTGACAGAAAAGTCAGTGCAGCGTTTCTGTGAGTGCTTATGGCTCTATTTATATAGACCTTTCTGATAAAGCTTACTTAGTTTTTACCTTTCTTTCTCCTTTAACTGTATATATTTTACACATGAGCTGATACATGTTTCACCATAACAACTAATTTGTTACAGACAAAAAAGCTGAAGGGGAACATGTTTTGTAAAGGCTGAAGCTGCTGGAAAATATATCAAGTAATGTATCAAATTGTCACAGATCAGAGAGCCAGCAGCCTGGCCTATTCAGCTGCTACTGGGACAGATGAGATGGGGGAGAATTAAATGATTTAATTTGTAAATTGTACATTTTAGAAAAATAGTAAAAAAAAAAATAAAGAAATTTTTAAAAATCATTATCCGTAGTGTATATAGTAACTTTGCAGTATATGCCCCACTTTTAGCATGGAGTGCAGGAACAAAGCACCCTGGGGTTTATCCATCACTCTATCCCCCATCCAACACTCACCCTCATTGCACCTTTTTCCTTTCTTCCCTTTCTAACAATGCAGTTCACACAGGAAACAAATGGGACTGCATCTGATGCTATCATTATACCTCGTAACAATTAACCTCCTAATTGTAATTAACTATACGGGAAAGATGATTAACAAATGTAATAGTATCTAATTATACTGAATGTATGTATCCCTAGGGTGAATTAGAGGAGGTTTAACTGAACACGTCTCTGCTACCAGGACATCTAAACTATACTGCACTGAAACCTACAATAACTTTGGGCCCATCTGCAGTTAGGATACAGGTTATATTGTGGCCTCTAATTAAAGGAAAGAAAGACTGTGAATGTGACTGGAATTTCTTTCAGGGCTTTTGTGAGTAACCACAAACATTGGCCTTTAAATTACAGCTAGACTGAGTGGACTGATTGTCTTTGTTCCCCACTTTGTTTTACAATCAATAACATCACCTCTCTAGCAGGATGGATGCCAGGCTCAGCATTTTATTGCACAGCTGAACTACACAATAGGGTCAGCTTCACAAAGACAAATGGTGGGAAACTGGGCAATGAGGTTTACAAGACTATCCACACGGATTCTCACTGGACTGAACAACATAAATTAACAAGTACCATGAGGGAGAATGTACGCTCATTCTTATTCTCTAAGTATCTCACAGCTTTAGCAGATGCCAATGCCGGCAACAAGACTCGCTTTCAATTGCACATTTAGGTGGTCAACACGTTGGCCTTCATACACAGCTTTGTGAATTTTTTTAATGTACTGACCAATTCATCATTCAGATATTATAATCACATATTCCTACCCATATGTTCCTAAAAAGAAAGGAAGCATTCAATCATATCTCTGATTGGTCACAAATAAGTGAATGATTTAAAGAAGGGCTGTCCCATGGAGACCTGTGGGCTGCTCTCCAAAGTATCTTTATGGGCCTGCCTGCCCAGTGGTTTTACAGACTAACCTGAATGCCAAATCTAATCATTATTACAGTAAGTGCCCACTATCTAGATATAGGAAACACTTTCTGCACTACTTTTCTTGGCTTTAAACATCATCCTGTTTCAATACAGATAACTGAGATTTGGATTTCCCAATATAAATAGCATAGTAAAAGTAAACTGCAGAAACTGCAATAAAGTCCTAAAATATAATATTTTTACAACTCCACATTAGATTCAGAAATGCTTCCATTGCTTAATAAACTATAAATAACTGTAATATACAATATATGGAAAACTGCTAGTGTGTGATCCGTATTCGTTCCCCATCAGATGTTTCTTATTTTGGACATCCCCGCATCATTGAGACTGATTAATGGCTCTGGAATGAATCACAGAATGCAATTGTTTACTAGTTTCCCATTCAGCATGCAGTAGATATCAAACTGGGTATCTGGAAAATGGGGAAGCCAAGGAAATTTCATGGACGCTAAAGAATGCACACTGACAGCCATGTATTGTATGGAAGGCCCCGACAAAACACACATGGCTGGGAACGGCCAAATGCTTAAATCATTCTCTTCCTCTAATGGGGAAACGGATTCCAGGGAGCTTCCAAAGAGACAAAGCATTCAGAACGCCACAGAGATAGCTTTGTTCCATACATATTGATGGCCGCTCTATTCAGGAGAGTTTCTGACATATGCAAGCAAGAATATTTATATCAAACCCTTTTTTTTTTAAAGGGAATAGTCTACTTTTTGTTTGCATATTTTCCTTAGATATGTGCATTCCTGAACAGTGATAAATTTTAATTACCAGACAGCTATTTTACCCTTTTCCCTGCATGAACAAGCCTAAGCCTTGCCCAACAGGGAACACTCATTTTTTTCACATTACCAGTTCGGCTCTTAGTTTGTTTTTAATGATGGTCGTAATAGTAACTAATAACTTCATGGGTATGAGGCCAAAGGCCAGGAAGTTATATCATGACAGCATTAATGATTTTCTATATAAATTTTATATTATTATTCAGGTTATAAGTGCCAAGGGGAGTAAGCAAATGTAGAACTGAAAACTCTCCCATTTCTGCGGGTCCAAACCTACACAACATGTCATTCTAATGTCTGCAGGAGTCATAGTTAATATGTAACCCTGACCCCGGGAACTGTTTTTCTTTTGCTATAAATACTAGAAGAACATGTCAAGCTGTGAAGACGGGTCTTTTTTATGACTAAAAATGATCAGGTGCTGCAGGCTTCAAGTTTTTCACTAAAATACCAGACTTTGGATAATTAGACTATGTCTATACTTGCAGAAAGATCATTTAAGACGTGGCTAGCTGAACATTGCTCAAAGGTTACAAATTGAAACAGTCTGTCCTTATGTAGCCTTTAATAAATGGGGAATCAGTATTATGTTACATTTGTAACTAATAACATCACATAGGTCACATCTGGGGATTATACATTGGTACGGCTACCTAGGCAAATGAAGATGTATCTGTGTAACCCCAGATTGAAGGGCTGTCTGATTTATGGGCTTATTTGTCCTGAGGATATCCCCACTTCTACAATGAAAAATGTTAGGCATTACCAGGACAGTAGTGTTGCCACCTGTTCAGATTAGAACCAGACAGTACAGCTATTGGCTGCTCAAAACTACTTCACTGCTCTGAAACCAAAACAAGTCTCTATCCCGAAAGCTCCAATCATTTTTGCCAACACACCAAATGCTCATATATGCAACACAACCCTGCCCTGACATCATCAAACCGACATTGCCCCACGTCCGCCATCAGAGAGGGGAGGGCATGGGCCTAAAATTACCAAGGCTCAGTGGGTTAGGGTCAGGTGCAGTTACAACGCAAGCAAGTTAGGGTCAGGTGTCGACCCGCACATAACTAAAGCCCAACTCAGTGAGTTTCCCCCCATTATTGTGCATGGGAACACAGATAACACTACTTTATAAGCAAATAGAAACAAACAAACAAATAAACTATTAAACTATAATAACACTGTAACAGCTGTATGAAATTTTCTATCCCTAATGAGGCATTTAACGATTTAGTGACACTAAATATTATAGAAACATGCTTACTTTTTGCTTGCCTCATAAACATCAGTAATGTTTGAGAAAAGGTGGTGGCTTTCTGTTTTTGTCATGGTGGCACTGAGTTGCTTTGAATTCTTAAACATTCGGATTAAAATTTCCAGGCTGAGAAGATAGGAATGCTCAGAAGATATAACTTCAAACATTGCCTGTGGGAAAGCAATCAAATGAATACATTCATATACATACATATATGAAATATATGAATAAAATCTGGTAAGTAACAAGATGAAAAACTGTCAGAGCATTGCCTTGGTCTAATAAAGAGGTGTGTCTATAAAGTAATCCACCCCCTGTCCTTATGTGTCATTGCTATAGTAGGCCTAAGGACAGACATGAGCTGTGAGTAATTACAATAATTAGCAATCAATGTTATCTAAATAACATTTAGTCCATTATTATCTTTCAATGAAATAGTGCCAACATATTACACAATGTTTTTTCAGTTCCTGCTCAGGTGAAACTTAGGGGCAGATTTATCAAAAGTGAGTTTAGAGCTTAATACATAAAAAATCACCCCTGTTCTATTTATTCCTATGGAATTTTTAGAAGAGTATTGAATGAATTATGTTTTTATGTATTAAGGCTCTAAACTCACATTTAAAGAAATTTGCCCCTTACAGTCAATTTCATTTTAATACACTGATGTGAATACCTCTTGCCTTTTTCTTTCTTCCTGGCTTACACTTTGGGACAGTCCATTCTTTCTCACCTAGAGAAAAGGAAAATATATTTACTGTACAGCATTTTAAGCATGTAAACATAAACAAAAGGGAAGTGCAAATAGAAAGTAATGGGGAATATTTGGATTATTTAGGAATATGAATATTTAAGTGTACAGGTATAGAATCCATTATCTGGAAACCGTTATCCATAAAGTTCTGAATTATAGAAAGGCCAGCTACCATAGACTCCATTTTAAACAAATGATTCTAATTTTTAGAAAAAATTTCCTTTTTCTCTGTAATATTAAAACAGTACCTTGTATTTGAGCCCAACTATGATGTAATCAATCCTTATTGGAGGCAAAAGAAGCCTACTGGGTTTATTTAATGTTTAAATTATTTTTTAGTAAACTTAAAGCATGGAGATCTAAACTAAGGAAAGATCCCTTATCCGGAAGAGCCCAGGTCCTGAGCATTCCAGATAACAGATCCCGTACTTGTACTAAACTCCCAAAGTGCTTCATCTGAGGTAACTACTTACTTAAATGCACCCATCTTTTTACTGCCATAGGGCATTCACACATATACAAGGGATCTTGCCAGTTTTGTCTCTTCTTTGTGTCTTTAACACGATATACCATATGATTATAAGAACACACGCCAATAAGTTATTTTATTACAATGTTAAATTCCTGCCAACTCTTTTATTCATAAAGCCGTTTCACTTCCTTCAAAAAGAAAAGACTGAATTACAATAGTAGAACAGAAGCTTATATTGGAATTTAGCTGCGTAATTAAAAACATTTGACTGTAACAAAACTGTGAGGGCCATAACAGACCAGAACTGGTAGAGGTATGTTACTTAAAAAAAATGAACACCTACTGACAAAAAAACCCTGGAGGGAAGCCTTGTTAGTCCAAGAAGAGAGAAGACTCAGCTGTGGAAGCCAATGCAGGGGCTGGAATTGATGAGACGCCACCTCTGGAAGAGGGGAGTAGCAGTAAATGAGCCCTCTGGGAAAGCATGTAAATATTCTTATTGTTCTGGATTAAATAGCATTAAGTACTATCAAAAGCAGGTTGTGCAGGTACACAGTCTGTTGATGAAGTATTTTATTCTAATGTTGAAAGAAAGAACTTTTTTGTTTATTTGCTTATGTTGTGTGAATTGAAAACTGTTGTGGAAAACTTTGTGAGGAATAAAACCCACGTGCATACCTGCATAAAAACTACATTGGTGCCGCTGTCTTCTCCTTTGGAAAATATATTGCTGATAATACAGTTACACAATGTATTGTGCCCAAGCAAAGATTCACAGAAACAAATTTCTACTATTCCAAATACCTATTTTGACCCTACAAGAACAACAATTCCACCAACAGGTACATAGACAAGAAGGAGCATAATTATAGAGAGTTGAACAGCTGATATAGAGGAAACATTTAAGAGTTAAGATTGTCCCCATGAATGCATAAAGTGAGCTTGTACAGCCGAGTGGTAAGAATGATATCATTATGGAGAAAAAAAATCTCATGTCCACATGAAGTTTGCAAATAAGTATTTAAGGCATACTAAGAACATGTGGAAATGGGTTTGTGGTTAGACACATTTGGAGCCACTGTAGAAATAAAAAGCTTAACGTCTAGTACACTCTTAACACAGACTGAGCATTAGGGCTGCTTCTTCTCAGCAGGAACTATAAAGAAAAAAAAAGAGGAATGTGCAAGAAACAAAGTACAGGCTTCTAAATGAATAAAAAAAGGAGAAAAAAGGTCAGTGGTCCAAAACTCAAGAAAGTAGTAGGATTAGGCCAATGGCATGGCCATTGGTGATAAAGGGAATTTTGCACACCCATAGGGTGCAATTTGGCTCCAAACAGCTTGAGGGCCGGTCTTCATTTAACTGGTAGTTTGGCAGTCAAGTTGAATTATACGCTGATTAGGACATGTTCAGTACAAGCAGTTTCCGGAATGATACAGGTAAGGGATGCAGCTTGATTGGGGCTTTGTTCAGTGCTTCATCTTAATAAACAAGACCCCATATAAAACAGAAATTGTTGGTTGCCTTGCCACTAAGATACCGAGCAGAACAAAGAAGCATGCTAGAGATGGTTGCAGTCCACTAGCAATAAGTAAGCAATTATTATTATTATTATTAACATTTATTTATAAAGCGCCAACATATTCCGCAGCGCTGTACAATAAGTGGGTTTCATACATTGGACATACAGAGTAAAATAAAACAATCAATAACCAATACAAGAGGTGAAGAGGGCCCTGCCCAAAAGAGCTTACAATCTACAATAAGTAAATATAGCCTTGTGTCCAATAGTGATCCTGGCTTGTGTATTCTGACAAATTCCATGCGATACTCATGTGCCTCCCACCATTCCCCTGCTTAATGCAGACCTATATAAAGTAGCGTCCACATCAGCCAGGAAGATTTAATCATGAAAAATAACAAAATTTAAATGTATCACTATATTAAGGTCATATGGCTTGGATAGAGGGCAGAACTATTCATTCTTTGAGTCCAATGGATCTAAGAATAGATAAGGATACTGAGTCTCATTCAGAAGGAAGAGGGCTAAACAATATTGATGTGCTGCAGCTATTCAAGATCTTATTGTGTCATTAAACCCTTTTGATATGCCCTACCCTAGAACCAGCCCTGGGCAGGAAGACATTTGCCAACACACCATAAGTTCCCTAACAGTAGTTTAGTCAGTACAGAAAGCCAAGGAACTATGGAAGAACCTCCAGGGAAGGATTGTAGGGCAGAAACGTTAATGAGCAAATGGACACACCTAAACACTTTATGTATACAATAGCCTTCCACAGAATTTGGTGCGCCCCAGGCCCCACCACCCATGCCCTGACTCCCAAGTTCTGAAACCTTTCCGAAAGCTGCATTTCTAGTTGTATTTATTTCAGGAATCTTTTAAATATATCGAGGCTTTGATATTTGATATGAGAAGTTGAATTTGTTATTAAACACATTCATAAATCATATCCACACAGAGCAGCATCCTGTTACTGCCTGCAGCTGTTCATTAATACAGAATCAAAATGTGCCAATGTAAATTACAATAAACACCATGACTCAAAGGAACCAAGACATTTCTGCAAGGCAGTGAAGCACCAGTCAGTCAATGACTTCACCTGTAAAACATCTTCTCAATGTGACAGGACTGGATATCTGCGTTACACAACATGTGTCAATAGGTGATACATGGGATCTGATGGGTATATCATGGTAATGTAATGTATATAAATGTGACTCCCACTAACTAACAAGAAATAGCCAGGGGATCCAAATCGTCTTAAGGCAAATATGCAGTGAGTTATCATTTTAAAATAACATTTAATATATTGAAGATAATGGTATTCTGCAGCAATTACAGCTGGTCTTATTTTATGGTCATATTTGATATTTTGTTGGTTTTGAACAACTTAACTTTGGTTCTTCAGTTCTCTCCCCTAGGATTTTAACATTTATTAGTTAGGATCCTATTCACCCTAACAAATCAGGCAATAGATAAATGGAAAGTGAATGGGAGAGGGCCACAGAAAGAAAGTTCAGAAACTTAGAGCAACAATAACAGTTCAAATGTAGCCTGAGAGAGCATTAGTTTCATTTGTTGCCAGGGTCAGTGACTCCAACAGCCACAAAGTATTTGGAAATGCATTTCAGTAAGCGGCAGAATAGTAATTCAAGTAATTCAAACACCATAGCAAATAAAACATAAAGTCCAAAATAAATTTCCCTTTAAAGCATAAATGCATGCTAATTTAACCATTTCTATAGCTGCACACACAAATGCTCTTACACATTTCCATAACAGACCAAATTTAGAAAGCTACAATTTAAAACCTGAAAAAAATGTCCTCATCCTACAAAGTCAGAACAGACTTTAAATATCTCAGACATGTGTGGCCACAAAGGGGTTACAAATTATTGTAAACAAAAAGAACACAATCACACATTGTAGAGATGCCCTGTGACTTACAACTGAACTGCCAAATGTAAGGCCAGTAGCTAATTAATGATGTACTCAGTCTTTGGCCCAGCTGCATATTTAGATAGGGAAGGCAAGGAAAACAGAAAGTAAATTGTAAACAGTTAATGGAACAGAACATTATGTCAGTTATATGTTGTGCTTAAGTTGCTTAATATTTTATTAGAGCGATACAAACATTTCATACATCCTGTAAGTTTCCACTTATATGAGATCTTTGCCACAGAAAATGTGAAAAGTCTATTTTACATGTGGGAATAGTAAAAGGCATAGGGTAGGGCATACGGATTGGTGCTAATTATTACCCTTATTTTCTCTATAAACACCCAATAATATGCTGTTGCTATCTCTCCAAGATTTAGATGGGTGGGTGATGCAAAGTTTTACGGTTTCTCCTTTAATCTCAGTTAAGGTGACATTTGGGCAGAATCCATATCTGCTACCCTAGTCATGGTGAAATTTTGAGTGAACACATATTTGCTGTCCCAGATATTCCTAGAACTATGTCTGAAAACAGATACACCAACATTCTTCTAAATATTGTGAGATAAGGGCAGCCCTGAGCAAAGGTTGGACCTCCAAATTGATCTGAAATCGTCCGACAATCTTTGCTTTACAGAGTACAGCCTTCTGGTATTCCCCTATAATCATCAAAATGTGAATAATTATATTTCTGTACTTCCACACCTCTTTGGGGGCCACTGGAGCATGTTAATAATGACATAAAAGTGCTGTATTCAAAATGAAACACAGAAGATAATATATTTAGTTAAAATATAGTGCCGTGTAGAATTCTCAGTTAGAGACCACTGAAATATGCCTCAGTGGGGTTGTATATTGTAGCTACTGGAAATGAGATGGGACAAAACTGCAGATTAAACATATAGCATACTCAGGGTAAGGGTTTTACACATCATTACTATGTTTAATTTAGCAAATTCAGCAACTTGGTGGTCCAGCTGCAGCCACTGCCTATTAAAGTGTGTGTATGTGCTCCGGCTGGCACGCTCTATCCTGAGATCCCCACTCACACATGAACTGGAGCATTAGGAAAGAACTGCTGCTGACAACACCACATCTGATTCATTAAATCTTAAAGGCGATTTGGGTTTCCAGCACTCATCACACAATACCTCCAAAGAATGATTTTGTTCCCAAAATACCAATCAAAAGCATATTTCATTGGTAATATCAGAAATTGCAGCTACAATCCTCCCTTTGTGTAACAGATACGGAGCAGTAGCGTGCGTCTGAAGCTGCGGATTTTATAGTTTTATACCAGACACTTTATACCCTATTATGGTTTGCCTGCTAGAACACACATCATTTAAATATGTGCTAAACGTAGCAGGGCTTTCCTGCCATTTTTTTTTTTTAGCAACATAGACATTTCCTGCTGAGCAATTTTCCTTTCCAGGCGTATGGAACCTGATCCCGAATCTGTGTTTTTCCAAAAAATGCCTAAAATGCCACTAGTTTAAATGATCTAAAATACAGCTACAAAGGACTTTTATTTGGTGTTTCACTGAGAAGCACCGAACATTTCACGTAGTTTGGGAATTCATATAAACTCTTACTCGCCACAATAATGACTATAAATGGCTAGCTGCCAATGCAGGAGAGTATAAATAGAAAAAACACTATATAGAGAATGAAGACTCAATGTATCAACTATTATTATTGACTGATTAATAATTAATCAGATCTAAAATGATTTTATTTATCAATAGTGATGATCAAATCTGTCCCATTTCGCCATAAAATTTGCCAAACGGCAAGAAAATTTGTGAAACAATGAAAAATTTACGAAACGCATTTGTTGCATGTTTTTTTGTTGCCCGCGATTTTTTTGTCACCCGCATCTTCTTTTATGCAGCTGCACCCATTTCTGACATGACCACCCTATTTTGATGTGGCCGTGCCCAATTTTGGCGTGACCGCACTCAAAAACTTTTTTTGACACGCAAAAATTTTGTCTGCGGTGAATTTTCACAGAAGTTTTGCGAAACATTTCACCAATGGCGAAATGTGGAAATTCACTGCTAATCCATGCCTGGCAAAAAAAATTTGCTCATCACTATTTATAAATCCAAATAAAAAAAATCCAGTTGCATTAGAGAGATTTTGAACAAAGATAAATAACTTTCAAAATGATAAATACTGATATTTATCCAATAGATAGAACTGGCCAATCAAATTGATTGCCCATGAGTATATTTAGTCATCATTAATCCTAATTATATCCAAGGTACATCAAACATAGTTTATACCCAGACCAATGGCATAACAGTAATGGCAGACTCTGTGATTGCAGGGAGGCCTGGGGAAGAGTAGAGAGGGCGGGGAGTGGATACTTATACACGATAGGGTGGGGGTGTGAGGAGGCAGGGCCCCGGCAAAGTTTGTTTTGTGGGAGGGGGGGGGGGAACGTAGTAGTTGTGCCACTGATCCAGACTACACCTGTCTGTTACATAGATTTCTCACATTTAGCTTGTTAAACATGTGGAAACGCACTTAAGCTTGTGTCAAAAGTCTTTCTGAACAAGTGCAATAAATTATACATACTGTTTATTTGGATAGGTTTTCCTTTTTCATACTTTTGGTTCACACTCTTTGTACCTAGGAGACATTCTCTTCTTTTTTAAAATGTGTTTTTTATCCTGTTTGCTCGTTGGCAGTTGTTGCTGATTGGTAGTTGCTTGCTTAAATAGTCACTTCCTGTAAGATACTTTAGCCTATGAAAAGGGATGGATCACCTTTAAGATAACATTTAGTATGTTACAGAATGGCCGAATCTTAGCAACTTTTTAATTGGCTTTAACTGTATAGTTTTTATAAATATTGAATGATTTGCCGCCTTCTTCTGATTCTTTTCAGCTTTGAAATGGGGGTTACTGACCCCAAATGCCCATAAAGTGTTACTCTGTGAGGCTACAATATTATGGTTATTATTATTTTATTTATTAGGGGTAGTTCACCTTTAAATTAACTTTTAGTATGATGTAGACCTTGATATTTTAAGACAATATGCACCTGGTCTTCATTTTTTATTTCTTATGTTTTTTTTAGTTAGTTAGGGTTTTGTTCAGCAGCTCTCCAGTTTGGTATTTTAGCAACTAACTGGTTGCTATGGTACAATTTATCCTAGCAACCCGACAGTGGTTTGCACAAGATTTGGGAATTTGAATAGAGGAGGACCTAAATAGATACAGTGGAAAACTATTTGCCCCCTTCCTGATTTCTTATTCTTTTGCATGTTTTTCACACAAAATGTTTCTGATCATCAAACACATGTAACTATTAGTCAAAGATAACACAAGTAAACACAAAATGCATTTTTTAAATGAGGGTTTTTATTATTTAGGGAGAAAAAAAATCCAAACCTACATGGCCCTGTGTGAAAAAGTAATTGCCCCCTGAACCTAATAACTGGTTGGGCCACCCTTAGCAGCAATAACTGCAATCAAGCGTTTGCGATAACTTGCAACGAGTCTTTTACAGCGCTCTGGAGGAATTTTGGCCCACTCATCTTTGCAGAATTGTTGTAATTCAGCTTTATTTGAGGGTTTTCTAGCATGAACCGCCTTTTTAAGGTCATGCCACAACATCTCAATAGGATTCAGGTCAGGACTTTGACTAGGCCACTCCAAAGTCTTCATTTTGTTTTTCTTCAGCCATTCAGAGGTGGATTTGCTGGTGTGTTTTGGGTCATTGTCCTGCTGCAGCACCCAAGATCGCTTCAGCTTGAGTTGATGAACAGATGGCCGGACATTCTCCTTCAGGATTTTTTGGTAGACAGTAGAATTCATGGTTCCATCTATCACAGCAAGCCTTCCAGGTCCTGAAGCAGCAAAACAACCCCAGACCATCACACTACCACCACCATATTTTACTGTTGGTATGATGTTCTTTTTCTGAAATGCTGTGTTACTTTTACGCCAGATGTAACGGGACACGCACCTTCCAAAAAGTTCAACTTTTGTCTCGTCGGTCCACAAGGTATTTTCTCAAAAGTCTTGGCAATCATTGAGATGTTTTTTAGCAAAATTGAGACAAGCCATAATGTTCTTTTTGCTTAAAAGTGGTTTGCGCCTTGGAAATCTGCCATGCAGGCCGTTTTTGCCCAGTCTCTTTCTTATGGTGGAGTCGTGAACACTGACCTTAATTGAGGCAAGTGAGGCCTGCAGTTCTTTAGATGTTGTCCTGGGGTCTTTTGTGGCCTCTCGGATGAGTTGTCTCTGCGCTCTTGGGGTAATTTTGGTCAGCCGGCCACTCCTGGGAAGGTTCACCACTGTTCCATGTTTTTGCCATTTGTGGATAATGGCTCTCACTGTGGTTCGCTGGAGTCCCAAAGCTTTAGAAATGGCTTTATAACCTTTACCAGACTGATAGATCTCAATTACTTTTGTTCTCATTTGTTCCTGAATTTCTTTGGATCTTGGCATGATGTCTAGCTTTTGAGGTGCTTTTGGTCTACTTCTCTGTGTCAGGTAGCTCCTATTTAAGTGCTTTCTTGATTGAAACAGGTGTGGCAGTAATCAGGCCTGGGGGTGACTACAGAAATTGATATTGAAATTGAAAATTGAAATTGATAAACCACAGTTAAGTTATTTTTTAACAAGGGGGGCAATCACTTTTTCACACAGGGCCATGAAGATTTGGAGTTTTTTTTCTCCCTTAATAACGTAAACCTTCATTTAAAAACTGCATTTTGTGTTCAATTATGTTATCTTTGACTAATAGTTAACAGTTTTTGATGAGCAGAAACATTTAAGTGTGACAAACATGCAAAAGAATAAGAAATCAGGAAGGGGGCAAATAGTTTTTCACACCACTGTAAGTAACAAAAAGTAACATTCAATAATTTCTCTGGTGATCTGTGTGGATCTTTGAGTGCCCCTCACCTTGTTGAATATCTACAGGATGGCACAGAGCGCCAGGCACACAAATAAAATACCATTACAGAGAATAGGCACAGTAGGCAGCAGGGGGTAAATGAACATTGTAAATTTGTGTTAGCAAACACTATTAGACTCCTATTTAATGTAGAAATAAACAGGTATCATTCAAATTTTTGCCAATACCACAATTGTTTCATATTATTTTAGCCGCAGCGCCAGCGAACATTCATTCAGTTATCTAGGTTTGTAGCCTTAGAGTGTTTATTTATTTTACCCTTTCCCTGTATTTCACTGCTTACCTATTGCAAAAGGGAAAATCTAAGTTTAATACCTGTGTTCCCTGTACTTGCTAAGCTTGTTTAGCTGAATTCCTTTCTCTACAGTGTTATTAACATTAAGATATGGTGTTTACATCCCCGTGCATGGCTACCGCTCAGCTGCAACATCCCAGGCTCATAAAAGGAACAGTGGACATAAAATGGCTTTATAACCTGCAATCAATAAGCTGATCTCCCAGTATCACCAGCATCTGTAAGGCACTGTGGTACCGGCCACCGGCACACTGTGTGATACACAGCAGTATATAATAATATCCTTATTGCCTGTACTTCTCCACAAACCCCCAGGAATACGAGCCATTATATACATCTGGATCCCTACAATATGTACGTATCACACAATTGAAAGAATTAGACGACTGCAAACAAACATTTCCTATGTTTAACCTATTGCCTATGATTTGGCCTGTAGTAAGAAAGCAAACTTCAGGGGGAAATTCAAGCCAGTGCCTATTTTCCGCTCTCGCCATGCGCTAAATGAAAGTTTATACAAACACACCGTATCAGGACCATATGACTGCTGGAGGACAGGGAAATGTTTTTTTTTAGGGAATGTTTACTTATATGAATCAAAAAGCTATTTTGAGTAAAGAAAAATATAAATATATAAGGTAACAGCTAATTGTATGAACAGATGCCTAAAGCCATGTTATTTGGTTATTGCTTTTTTTAAGAAATCTGTGCCAGGTAATATAAATATAAGTGTGTGTTTTTTCTCCAGAGAAGGTGTGCATATGGAAACCTCATGTCCTTGTTAGCTTCCATGAGCCGTGACATCTTATCATTAGGGTTGTGTTCCAATACACAAGTGTTTGATTCATGGGGCGTGACTGCAAGCAATCCTGGCTCTTCCACTTTAAGTTTTTAAAGTATGTTTTGCTTCTCAGCCACTCAAGGGATGTGGCAATGGAGCCTACTGCTTCTCCTTCTATGTGGGCATAAGCTTTACTACATTCAGTAATGGAAATCAGGGCATAAGGGCTCAATCATGAACGACAGGGTGTTGGCCAAAATAATGCCTTCATCAAGGTTATTGCACCTATACCCATACCTTATACCTTGTGCCCAGTGCCAATTTAGTTGGCTTTGATGAATGAGAGAGCAAAGAACTGTGCCCATGGAATGCTGTACTCTAAGCTGTACACTTGTGCTCACACACACAAATTTTGATACCAGTGTACATAATAAATTGTGGTGCAAACAAAGAATTGTGTGTGAAAACACATATTTTTGTACCACACACACAGCCAAGGAAAATTAGTGGGGAACCCCACTTTAAGGAATTTTTACTTTGCATAAAACTGCCTATTGTCCCTCCAAGATATTCCGGGAAGCCTAGTTTGAAGGTTATTTAGAGTACAATTGATGGTGAACCCATATTTGCTGTCCTTTTGAATTTTGATGGTTTTTTGGGTATCACAGTGTTTCCTTATTTCTGTGATTAGGGGGGCTTAACCAAATGTTGGACCTCAAAAGGGAAATTGACCCAAAAAGTCCAACAGCACTGCTCTAGAACTATGTTCTTTTTGTTCATGTTGTTTACTTATCTCTGCCATCTACCAAGTTCACCAAATGGCCGTGCTCTGTTACAGTTTGCATGTGTGCAACTGAAAAGGTCCTTCATCGGCACCAATCCCACTCTCCATATTCCTTAATTCCACCTTTTACCAAAACAGGCTTTTTCTCTTGCACACAATCAAGGGAACATGTGCAGAACACAAAACTGCCCAAGAGGGTGTCAGTCTGACTGCCATAAAAAATGTTGGTCTATGTACAGTGCCAGCACAACTTTTACAACTTCACTGGCTCCACTGCAATTAGACCCACAAATGTATTTGATAGACAGGGTTCTTATACAAGCACATATAGTAATTGCATGCTGATGTGTCTTTAGAAAGTCTGTCTCCACTCTACAATAGCGTGGTATTTCTGTAAGGACATAGCTTGAGAGGGTCTCAGTTCCTGTATAGTACTCTCAAATACGATGGAGGTGCACCGACAGCTAAAACCCAATCCCCGTTGTTCTCATATAAGGTTATTGGAAAAATAACACAAACACAAAAAAAGTAATAAGACATTAGCTGACTGACCAAGGAATGGTATGCTCCAAGGAAATAGGCATCTTCATTTAATAAATATAGCTGAAAATTATATGGCTCCCACATCTATTTACACACTGTTAATTGCTGGAAGTCCCTGCTGGAAATCACCCAGGGTGCTCTTATCTGTAACAGCTGCTCACAGGACCAATTTGCCAGCTCCAAGTCCAGGGTGCATAAAGAAGCAATGGGGAAAAGCCTATAATAGTGAAACAGCTGTTTGCTACTCACTGTTCCAGGCATTAACCTAAATGTAAGTCTTTTTCTTTATCTATAGCATTTTGTGCACCGAGCAGCACAGTACTCTCACTCACCATCACTGAAACGAATGGAGTCCTGTCCAAACAGTGAGAAGCGTCTCTTTACAACTATAATCAGATTTTCTGGCATATTTCAGGCTTATTTTTCTGCACAGTAAATATTTGCAGACACTGAGCTCATAAAGCAAAGTGTCAAATTTCTCCAGTACATAAAATTATCTATTATATGCATACATTTGCCAACTGGATTCTATTGGAATGATCATGTCATTCAAACACATTTCACATACATGCAGGTTGTGACCACAAAATTCAGAGGGCCCATGTTTGTCCCTAATTATGCATTTGTACAGTTGTGCTATAAGGGTAGTTCCTAACTACCAGAGATCCAATGGGATAGTCCTGATCTTAGCAGATAAAAAGGTAAAGTCTAAGGCCAGTGGCACACAAGTTGTTTTTTCCACCCAAGAGAAATGCAAGAGGAGAAAATGCCAATTACCTCCATGCTACCAATGCCCTTACAGCCACAGCTAGGGCTGCTACCTTTCTTTCCTTTCTTTCTTATAGGTCGATGACAAGAGCCAGGGGTGGGGCAGAGAGGGGGCAGAGTTGTGACATTTTGTGAGTAGGGTTCTGTCATTTCCAAGGTACAGCTGTGACGTTTTGTGTGCTGAGTCATGTATTGGGGCTGGCTGGGCCAGTAAGGGACTGGCTCACTTTAGATTATATAAGTAGAGCTTGGGGTTGCAGAGAGAGGGCTTTGGGGCAGAACAGATGTCCAGGGGCAGGACAACTAGTGATTATAATATTACCAGCAAGTACATTGCTGGTAAATTTGTAATACCGGCCCTAGCTGGTATTTTACACTAAGCCTGCAAAATGCTGGCTGGGTGCCAACCCTTACCGCAGCATCATCCTTTGAGTGCACATGGAGCCAATTTTGGCAAGAAATGTGAAAGTTTACAATGGACTGGATCAGATCAGCCTTGGGACTGGGCTGAATGATGTATAATCTGCAGAATAAGTCACTATATAAATAATGAATGACTACACAAGCGACTTACACTGTTATTGCTCCTTGCTCCCCACCCTAGCTAGGAGGCCTTATTCCAATTACCTCCAGAAAGTTATTTTCCCTCGTTTTAGGGAACATTCCTGAAGACGTTTCTATGGAACATCATCTAAGAGTTACTTGAGTTTGTTTAAAATATAATTATAAGTGAGGGCCCTGCCTCATCACAATCACCATTATCAGCTTAACATCAGGCTGCTGACTTAAAAGCTGAAATTATAGCAATTTTACTGTCCCTAGAAACAAGCAGTCAACTTTATGGGCTGTCATGGCAGCTTCCTGTCTAAACATGCGAGTCCCAGTACCTTTTTCAGTATAATTTCCTTCTTAAATAATTTATTTTTTAACATCAACGGCATTTCTCAAATTCAGAGGCTCACACACATACAAATATATCCAATATATATATATATATTAACTGCACTAAGTTATTGTGGACATAACACTAAATTTACCTTTTAGTATTAATATATGCTGTGTGATGGTTTCATCATAAGGTAACAGCACAAATGTCATTTTAAGATAATTTATACTTTAACATTCTATGCCTTTATTGCTATTTACAGAAAAGTTCCCAAACAACTGTATAAGTCCCAGTCCGTATGCCATGTTTCTGAATGCTGCTTTATAAATGAAGCAAAGCAATTTCTTCTCTGGGCTTTTCCCCTCTTTTTCTGTCGCACCTTTGGCCTCAGAAGCAGAATGTTCGTTGCCCGAGGAGCTTTTCTTCTCGGAGAGATTCTCTATGAATACTAAACCGCAGACTTGTGAATTGAATGCTTAAGTTAAGGGTTTGGCAGACAGCCACAGTGACCATCTCAAACTCATACAAGTTTGGATATTTTCCCTCACGAACATCATTTGTTCTCTGGTTTTACTTGCAAAGTAAACTGGTAGAGTTAAGGGAAAGTTCAAAAGCCTAAACTAACACAAGGCTGTTTTAACCAGAATGCTTAAGAAACAGCCACACAAATTCAACATTTCCAGTATTTTTACGCAGGGAAGGCTTTCCATCACACTGCTTACTGTGTTAGGAAATTCTGCAATAAGGAAAATATTTTCTGTTTATTTACACTGGTGCAATGGAAGATCCCACTAAGTTCCTAAATGGCTACAATTATCCTATGCTAGAAATGCTGAAAATCCCTTCCTAAACCCTGTAATTGGCAGCACCTTTTCATCTATCTGCACTGCTTACTGCCAGTAAACACAAGAAGCAAAGGTCAAATGGACCTAAAGCTCTAGCATGATGGTACAGGTATGGAACCTGTTATCCAGAATGCTTGGGACGTAGGGTTTTCTGGATAAGGGATATTTCTGTAATTTGGATCTCCATACCTTAAGCTTGCTAGAAAATAATTTAAACATTAAATAAACCCAATAGAATTGTTTTGCCACAAATAAGGATTAATTATATCTTAGTTAGAATCAAGTCCATGATATAGTTTATTATTACAAAGAAAAAGGAAATATATTTTAAAAATGTGAATTATTTCCTGAAAATGAAGTCTATGAAGATGGGCTTTCTGGATAACGGGTTTCCGGATAATTGGTCCCATACATGTACTTGTCATTAACCACAATTTCTCCTACTGTATTTCTTGGAAAAAAGGTCGGACTTTCCCACTGGGACACAGGGGAAACTGGGCTCCAGTCCTAGTGCCTCAGCTCGTTTGTTGTGACTAGGGTTGCCATCTTTGCCGGCGATGACATCAGAGAGGTGAGTTGGTGATATCAGAGGACGAAGCTGTGATGTTGAAGTTGCTAGTGACATTGGAACAGGATCTGTGATGTTGTTGGCAGACCCAGAGTATTCATTTAAAAATTGGACAGGTGGAAACCCTAGCTAAGGCCAAATTTTCATTATTTATGCCACCTGATGTACTGGTCAGCCAGTCTTTCACCCTATCATTTTTATTTGTCCAGATGGAAGGTAATGGCCACCAAGATTGTAAGCTCTACGGGGCAGGGACCTCATTCCTACTGTGTCTCATACCACATGGCACTTATTCCCTGTGCATTTATATATATATATATATATATATATATATATATATATTGTATTTATTTATTACATCACTTGTATTTTGTAAGATTGTACAGCACTGCGTACCCTTGTGGCTCTTTATAAATAAAGTTATACATACATACATACATACATACATCACCCCACAGAATTTAAGTTGTGTGCATCTCTCCTACTGCTGCTGCTGAATAGTCATAGAGGCACACAGCAGCCATCCCTGAAGTCATGCCTAACAATAAGTATATCAAGGGCCTTTGAGGTTGGGTTCTCTAGTGAGGCCCAGCTTTTTGGAAAATGTCTCATGTTTACTAATGAGTTTGAGAGAAATTATCTAATTAAGGATTTGTGAGGGAGAAAGAAACAATGTATAAAGGGAAAAAGGGATGGGAACCAGTAACAGTGCAAAAATGAAGAGGAAGCTTGCGGATGAAAGAAAAAAAAGTGTTGGGGGAGAATAAGAATGGGTTAACTGAGCCAGGTGCTTTTCTGTCTGTGATAGAGAATTTATGCAAGGAGTATGGTAGCCTGAAAACCACCTTCATTAGCATCAAGGTAATGTGAGCCAGGCAGTTTCAAAGCTGCTCCACCAATAAAATAATGCAAGTCTACCCCCCTATCCCCCGCCAATTTTTGCCATACAAACAGCACGACATGAAAAATCCATCTCCTGCACATCACACAATGCCTGACACAGTAGTAATGTCTCACAGCAAGCACATAAATATACAGCACGGGGACACAAGTTTGTGTTTTCCTCCAGAGAGTTCATCCACAAGCCAGGGCCCAGCTGCCTTCTCAATCTTGCACTTAAAATAAAAAGCCTGGCTCTGGTTCAACTCAAACACAGGCCTCATCCGATGGAATCCGCATTTCAATAACCCGTTAACAAAAAGTATTAAACTCAGTGAACATCACACAGTGAGGCGCTTCTCTGTTACTAGTGTGCTTCCCAAAGTTCTCCCCAGCTCCCCTCAGCACGGGGCTGCTCCCTCCCGGCCGCTCACCCCACAAAGCTCCACATTCAGACACAATGAATGGCTCCTGCTAAATCCTGCTTCCCACCATTTTTCTACCAATACTGGGAAAATATTCCCTGTAAAAAAACAGCAGCAAAGAACATAAAGATGTGGAGCTAAACCTGGCACTGTGACACCTGGTACCTCTAGGAACAAAGTGGCTGTTCTTAACCTCATGTTGTATAACATTGGCTAAGTTATATAGCTACAGTCTGTGGACCACCATATGAACTGCTGCTGCCTAACTCTGGTGTAAGGGGTCCAAGAGGCAAGTTATAAATTGAATTTCTTTATATCAAAGGAGAAGGACATGTTCAATGCCAAATGTTATGCATAGTACTCCTCTACTGACTGTAATCACTTGCCCTATACCCAGGGCCGGTGCTCCTCTTAGCAAAGCAACACAGAGCGATCCTCTTCCTTCTTCTTTCTTTGTTCGGGTAAACCAAGCTGTAACGCTACTGTGAATGCTTTGGCATGGGTTATTGAAGAAAGATGAAGCAGAAGAGAATTGTGTGGTGGAGAAATACCCTGGGCCAGAGCAGTTTTCTGCTAACAGGAGCAATGGCCCAGGGTAGGGAGAGTGTCTAACATTTGGCACCCCCCAGTGATTGAACCTTTCTTTCTCCTTTATTCCAATCGGTGTCCCAGGTTCTGCCATTTAAACCCAAGAGAGACTGCCTATATATACCCTAATCTTGCACTGTACTCTTGCCGGTTCATTAGCCTACCTTGCTGCTGGTCACTTGGCCTATGTTAGTTACTGCAGTTACTGTATTTGATCTCTGTAAAACACTTTGCCCTGTTTCTGGCTTTGCCTGTCCTGACCCACAGCCTAGACTTGGACTTGACTTGAACATGAGCTTGTTAACTGTTCATCAGCCTGTTTATCCTGTGTGTACCAGAACCTACACTTCTACCTTGTATTGTTAACCGTGCCTGTGCTTCAGTTAAGTGTTCTGTTTGTGTTCCACCTTGGTAACTACTCCAAATATTTTGACCATTGGCTCTGAAACAACACTGTGTTCCCCTGGTTATTACAGTATGAACAGGTCATTGGTCACAACACAACCCGCAACACAAGAGACTGACATTATCACAGGCATATTGTTTCCTATTTAACTAAATAGGAAGAAACTGCACATTGGGTTGGGTGTGTTGACCATCATGGTTCTTCCTAAGAGCCTTGTCTGTATATAGGCACCTATATTTTCTATACATATAGAGAGACCAAATCAAAATGAGTAAGTTTTACAGCAGAACAATACCACTAATACACACACACACATGAAATAGACTTTTTTTGTGCAATAACTTTGCAACAAGGCACTTCCCATAAATAGCCATGTTTTCATCGGTTGGAGGCACCCTACAAGTTATCTTTGTTTTATAAAAAATAGGTCACATTCTGATTGGCTTACCTTAGACTGTAAGGTGACTTAGAGCCATCAGTGATAACATAATTAAAGCAATTATAGCACAAATCCTAGCAAATCTACATGCACATTTTCTCTGCATGTTTTTCACATAGTGCATATTATAAAGGCAATCAGCTCAGATAGCTCCCACTATTTATATGAGGTTATTTTATTTGTCAATGGTGTGACCTTGTACTGTACAAGATAAGAAAGCTGAAAAAACAAGCACCATTTGTAACGAAATGTACATTCACCAGCCTGCCCCTTGCCAGTTATGAACTTGTATATGGTAGAGCTTATTAGCCAACTGCTCGCTTTGGTCCCTACCTGAGGTATTTCTCTACTGGTCAGCAGGGAAGGCATAAATAACGCTGCTATAAAGGGGTGTAAAAAATAATAATAAAAACACTTATCAATAGCCCCAAAAGCAGATTTATGCTTGTTAGAGAAGTTAGTATTAGGAATGCTGCCTATTTCTGTGATATATACCAGCCTTCAAATTGGGGGTGGGGCTATGACATAAAGGGAAGAGAAATGGGTGGACGGGGCAGGAGAAAGAGGATGGGCCATGGATATAGGCAGAGCAGAGGTGGGCCCATAGTAACAAACCATGATGAGCAGCAGAGAGTGTCAGGAAAGGGAGAGATTTAATGAACATTACATATTTATTGGCAAGCTAATGCTGGCCCTAGCTGGTGATTTACTGCCTCGGCCAGTCAGGTAACGGCCAGGTGGCAACCCTAGTTACTGCTGCGTAGGTAACATGAACGCAAACACCCTCAAAGGTACAAACCCCAGCTGTTCTGATATATAAAATGTACATACACAATATAGTTCACTTGTCTCACTTTCCAAACTCTATAAAACCTTTGTGGATCTGTTAGTATTACACTGTACTACACTGTAAACATGGATTAGAAACGTACCACAGAAAGCTGGCTCCAGGTAGATCTTAAAGGTTTGTATTCAACAATGATCCTGTCTTCTTTCTGCTCCTTGGAATCAGCGTCCTCATCTGAATCAATGTCCAGAGCCTTTTCCTTATAATTTTGGTATAACACAGCATTTTCTGAAATTAGAGATCTCTGTCACTATACTCGTACAGCAAATCTTAAAGCACTGGCAGGCATGATTTGGTAATCAGTAAGGGAAAACATTCTGAGGCACAACTGTAATTGTCTGACAGTTCTTCACCATATTAGAGTTAGAGTTTGAAGACCTCAGTAAGGCTAGACCTTTCAGCAGGTAAATATTGTTACAAAAAGTAGCAAATAATAAAAAAAAGCAGAGCTTGTAACATACCCAATAATAAGACATGGTACTAAGAGGCTCTGCTGAAGAGACAGCACACTACATTTCCTTAACAGAGGTGGCAGGCAAGCTAACATTATTGCTGGCTACGTGGCCAGGCTCATTGTGAATGCCAACTCAAAAGGAAAAGTAAGCTAAGTAAATTAGTCCAAATCTTGAGCTGGTACACACTGTGGCAATTTACATGCCAAAAAAGATACCATGATATAATTTGGGGAAAGTCTGTGGGGAAGCGTAAATTACAGCTGGAGTGAATTACATGGTAACTGGTGACATTTATTATAAATCAAAGTTTCTCACCTCTCCCTATTGCTCAGTTCCTGTATAGTGGGCCTGGCTCCCTCGGGTGGGACTGAGCCTGCAGACCAGTTGTGTGCAGAATTGGGAAGAATGCCTATTTGCTGTCCTATATGTTACTGGAATGTGTTCATACATCTATAAGCTTGTTACTTTGGAACCATGAACAAATTCTGGAAATCCAAGAGGGTCTTAAACCAAAAAAAAATTATTTTTTCCATTAAACTAACTGATAAACCTAGACCCAAATTAACCTTTTGACAAAGTGTGATGGTGGTAGAAGAAGCCCACGCATTATATGGGTTGGTTTCAGCCTCACAAGGTACTTTGGCCTGACTGGGAAGGGCTGTCAGACAGAATGAGCTTGTACTTTATACTGTGGGCAGCTTTCCAAGTGTAGCCACGAGGCAGCAGCCCTTGCACTGTTTGTGTTTGTGCTTTTGCAATGTCTTAGCAACCCATAGATCTCCTTTCCGCTTGGATGCACATAAACTGCCTGTACATTTTGTAGAATTAACCACAATATATGTCTGTTTTTTCAACTACCATGTAGAATACACTTCATATATAGTGTATATTAATCTGCCAAAGAAGCTGAAATTAGTAGAAGGATACAGTGTGCTTAGCAACAATATCCCCAACAAAGAATCCCCTAAACCTATGTCTGGGATTTCTTAATAGAATAGACAGCACTATGGTCCAACATCACTCAGGGCAGAATATTTTATTTTATTCATTTTTTTTACAGAACTAGGCTTTTAAAAAAGATAAAAGCTGGTTAATTTAAGGATTACTCAGAGCTAGTTATTGCAACTAATTCCATATAAATACTATGGAATAGGGTGGATTAGACTTAATTTTGCCAGGGAAATCTGGGTGATGAACTTCACCTACAGTTTAAGGACCAAAGAGTTTATTATACACAGAGGGAAACAAACTTTGCCATCATGCAACTCACACAGAGCACAATGACACACAAACTAGCACACTCTTTAATGGAAATGTGCCACAATGGTTAATATAAATGAAAAGACATAAACGGAAATGGTGAGCCATCGAAACCAAATGTCTATAAAGTCTGCACCATTCTTAAGGAGGTCAAATATCTGGGCAAAAACTGTACATATATCTATCGAGCACAGTAGAAAATCCCCTTGGTCGAGGACTGCATTGATACATTGGAGATTGAGACCCCATAATGATCGGCTCTTTGACCCAGGGGACAAATGATAAAATCATTCCGATACGGCCCAGTGCGTTGGTAACCCAATCAGGTAAAGATCCGCTTGTTTGGTGAGGATGATAAATGGGTGGATGTTACAGTGTATGCCCAACTTTATGGGTGATTTCTGATCCTTTAGAATGCTTGCCTGAATATTGCTAAGATCTGCAAATCAAATGCATGTTAGATTTGTGTTTAGATTCTAGAAAAGCCGGTGATATTTCTACTCACCCTCACTGCCAAATGTCCCATGGCCTCTTAGGATTTTTCGCTATTGCAAACAGAAACAGAAGAAAGAAGTATTAGATCAGTTAGAAGAATCACTTAATGACCAGATTTATTATAGCAGGCAAAGCAACATCACCAGTGATGTTGCCCATAGCAACCAATCAGATCTTTGCTTTTGTTTTCTAACTCGTAGGTGACAATACAAATCTAATTGCTGATTGGTTACTATGGCAATATCACCGGTTATGTCAGCTTACACACTACACTGTCACACTAAAGGAGCTCAGAGAATCTACTATCCAAACTCCCTCACTGGCTCACGTGTCTGTGGTTCTTGTATGCCCTAAGCTTCCAAGGAAATGAGACAGTAAATCTTTCCATCTAAATTCGGGGGAATCTTGAAGTCCCTGTATCAGCTGATACATTTCTGGATGCCTTATGTGGAACTTGTCCCTATGACAGCAATCATGTCTATATGACTTTATGATAATAATGTCAATTATGCCTCCCTTTTCTAAATTCACTTTCCCCTTTATGTATGTAGGTAAACATTATAGCATAGCTTAAAGCTTAGTTTGCACATTTGAATTTACTTGGAAGCAGCCATATTGATCACATCAGCAGAGATAAGCTTGTCTTTGTCGTTTTACATGGGTAACTGCACCCCTAGGGATCATAAATTAATGGCGCAAAGCAAAAACACAGCTTTCACTCATGTTATTAAATATGTATATATATATATATCACTGCCATTTGAGGATAGATGTGGGGTGAAATAAGGTGGCTGATTTGTGCTGGGGCACAGTAGGTAACATTGTAGCCTTTGAGCTCTGGGAATACAGGTTTGATTCCAGCCAGGGCAGAAACTGCAAGGAGTATGCTTGTCCCCCCTATGTCTGTGTGGCTTTTCTCTAGGTACTTACATTTCCTACAAAATACATACAGAATAACACAGTGTGTGCACATATGCAATGACCTTAGACTGTAAGTACCACTGGGGCACGGGCTGATGGGAATGATGTATAATCACAAAACAGGACCAAATAAAGCTGAAGAAAACATCTTGTGAGCCCACTAAATGTATGTGCCAAAGCATACAATTAATTCTGACTCGACAAGCACATGAATCACATAGCATACATACTGTACAGCACTCACACCAACATGAACTGAGGTTTCTTGAATTCCACAGAAAAAAAAACAGTCAAGGCTTCTAATTTTAGGCTTCCTGTGCTATTAGTTCAGAGGGCCCAAGTGATGTTGGATGTACATTTGCCAGACTGGGTGTGTAGCTGTGTGTGTAGTTGTGAGAAATGTCACAGCATCACACAGATAATGAAACCCTTGTGTCTGGCAGCAGAGGGACATGCTGCCAATGACTCCATTGAGGGGGGGGGGGGGGTGGGCTGGTTAGTTTATTAGGGTGCCAATAATGCATTGTAATCCACAAACAGAATTAAATTTGTTGTTTAAACCTAAATTGCAGGTATGTGTTCATTCCACAGGTCAGGATGCTGAATGAACATGTCAGTAAAAAGAATGTACAAATGAGGAAAATAACCCAGAGGGGCTGCACATTTTTGGGCACCCTTTCAGCAGTAGTGCCTACTGGCTACAACACATGCAAGGCCTGATCAGCTCCAGGTGTGCAGGGGGCATGGCTAGCATACTGGGAGATAAGGTGGCCTTGGGCAAGAAACCTTATCTCATGCACCTCAGGCAACAAACTTGATTGATTTCTGTACAGGTCAGTGGCTCACTTTCAAATAAATGCTACTAACAGACTGGCTATTACAATGGGCCAGCATTTTTCCTTCCATTTACAGGCACATCACATTTCACTGAAGTGCATTTTATCTGCTCACCACCCTGTCCTCTCTATGCCCCATATTAATTATAAATATACATGTAAAGCTACTTATATGGACAGGGCTATTATAATGACCAGTTAGTTGATTTGATAAAGGGAATGGCTCAGAGGTTAGGACAGTGTACTGGAGTCAGGAACACTTGGAATAATTTCCAGTTGATAAGTTCTATTCTGTTCCCCGTGGCCCTGATTTAGTATTTAAAGCACCACAGACAGGAACCCACGGGGTCTGAATAACAATATACATAGTGCTGTGCACAGTATATATATCACATTGTGTATTTATAGCTCATGGTTTGCAAGCTTTGGATCTATGATAGATGCTGAGATTAAAGCCTGGAAGCATGATCCTTTGGCCACTGGGACCCCTTATCTTTTGTTATTCAGTTATGGGACCCATTATCTGGAAGCCTCACCTGCTGGATAAAGTCCCGGAGTTCAGAGCACTATACTAAAATATATTAAACATAATCCTGACCAAACAAGTTGGATGAGAGTTTTGTTTCTATCTCCTGTGCTTCCTCCTACTGTACATTCAGATCTGGGTCAGAAAGGACTTATGGTGGCCATACACATTACAATTATGATATTGCCTGCGACCAATGGTACACTCCACTGACATTTAGAGCTGAATCGTCAGATATGCAGATAGAAACAAAATAATCTGATGATTCAGCACTAAATGTTTGCCAACAAGACGAAAGATATCCAAGGCCTTTGCTGATATCGGTTGCCTCGTCTATGGCCATACACTGAGTTTCGTATGATGATATCCGTGCATGTATGGCCACCTTTAGAAATGGCACGGAGAGTCAGTGAAATCCTGGGTTAAGAGCAGTAATATTGGCCCTCCAGCATCCTCATTTTTATACTATTCCAAAAACAAGGATGCAGGATAGGGGTCCATCACCTATAGTCAAGAGCAGGGTCAGACTGGGCTGCCTGGACACCGGGAAAAATCCCGGTGGGCCCCAGCGGCCCAGACCCGACCCTTGCTGCACTCCCTCTGCCCGACCACTCCTCCCCTGATGCATTAAATTTACGCACGGTCAGGGGAGGACGTCGGGTGGGGGCCCTGCGGGGGGGTTAGGGGGGCCCCTGCGAGGGGTGGGGTTAGGGGACGCGGCTGGCGGGGGCACCTGTAGGGCCCCTGGGGCGGAAGCCCCGGTGGGTCCTGCACCCCCCAGTCCCACCCTGGTCAAGAGTGAGTTACTTTAACTTGGTAAAGCAATCAGTATGGCAGCACCCACTCAAATAGATAAAACAGTCACGAAAACAACTCAGGTGTGCTATGATGTAAACTCTACTGCATATATAAACAAAAACAAACTGAAAGCAAAAGCTTAATATAAACATTTCCTTTATATCCCAGTGGGAGGCATTTTATATCATGGAATAATGTTATTTCTTTCCTACCTCTGCAGCACCATATCAGGTGGATAAATACTGAATAATCTCAGCAACATCTCTGCACTTAACTATACACAAGGGCCATTAATTATATTTAAAAATAAATAGTCTTAGCAGATATGTAAGGCGTAAGACAGCTTTATATACAGAGTAGCTGTGCCCCACAGGCTGTACAGAAGATGCCATATTGGTACGTGCCCCAGCACTGCTAAACATACATTATATATACAGAACAAACAGAACATTTAGTATGGAAAATAAAACATTGCACATTGTTAAGTGACATAATGTGGATCGATTCTGTCTGATTGCTTCAATAACAATGTTGCTTTAATATGCAGAGTTACTTGAGGGAAGTAACTCACTTCTAAGAAATTCCATTGCAATGAATTGAATCTGGGTTTTTATATATTAAGTTCTAAACTCACATTTTTATAAATCCGCCCCTATATATGTGTGTATATATATATACACACACATACTATTTTAATTTACTGACAACTTCGAGATACAAATAGAACTATATTACCTTTATTCTACCCAAGCTTGAAAACTTTTCCTTGTCCTCTGAAACGGTCCTCAGGATTGGTTGAGACATCCTATTATTTTTTTTCCTTTCTGTTGGATTACTGAAGTCGAGGCCACTCACTACAGCCCTACGGTAGGAGGTAGATCGGAGGCCTCTCCTTAGGGTGCCCGGACTGTCCCTGTCAGCATCTATGTCTCCGTCTTCTTGAACCACTACCAGAGGAAGAGAGCTTGTTTCAACCATGCTGCGGGTTTTGAGTATTCTTTTGCCAGTCTCCATATTTTGACTGTTCTGGGAATTGTTTTTGTTTGTCAGTTTTACTCCAGAGGCCAATCCCTTGGGTATAATTTGTTGCACTCCCACTTTGAGAGCAGCAGCGCTGTTGGTGCTCAAGACGAAGGACTGTGTTTCAGTCGAGGAGCTTGAGTTTGATGGGGTTCTTTGGAGAACCTGTTTGGTGTTCACATCAGATTTTGGGGAACCCAGAACAGGATCTGAGCACAAGGTATTTGTTTCCTGTTGGTCATTGTAAGGCTTCATAGGGTTATTGTTGTTATTAGAATTCACCATCCCATTAGCTAAGCTGGATCCAAAAACAATCTGTTCTTTGTCAGGTGTCAGGGTGATATTATTGGATGTCCTGCTGGAAAGCATCAACCTCTGATTTGGTGAGGGCAGAGCTCCATTGGCAGTAAAACTGATAGAATTACTTGAAACCACCTTTAAAACTTGAGGCGAGTGCCTCTGGTTTGGTGCAACTGAATTGTATTCCAGAGACAGAGAGGAGGATGATGGTAGTATTCTGCCATTAGGTCTATACAAACTTGTCCCCCCTTGATGAGAGTTCCTGTTGTCCGGAGAAGTTGTAATCCTTTCTGCAGGCTGGGTCAATGTAAAAGTATGTTTGTCCTCCACAGGGAAATCTGTCACCAACAAGCCACTAGGACTCTGATAAGACTGTGGTCTAGGTCTAGGGTTTAGGCTACTATACAGCCCTTCCACTTGATGAGGATTCATCCTCCTCCACAATGGTATAACCTTGACATCATTATGAGAAAACTCCACCTCACATTCCTCCATAGCAACGCCTGTTCATCCTCCCTCCAGAAAAAACTAAAAAGCCGCCGGCATTCAGCGAAGATTAACAACTCTCCACCGACACTTCCATTCCTAGAACAGAGAGCTTGTTTAGCACCAGGGGTAGAAGAGCCCACCTAGGATAACAAGATCTTAGGGCAGCATGTCCTAAAATTCATATATCACTTATTATGCAGAAAGCAAAAGTAGCGTTACAAATATGACTGCATAGACAGTAGCCCAGATAATGTCATTGCGGAGTGGAAGCTGCCCTATGCATTCCCCCCATCATTTACAGTCCCTTGTAAGGACAAATGAGCCAAACAGCTGCATACACAATAAGAAGCAAATGGAGCACAGCAGTAAACTATTTACAGGCAGTGCCACCCTTAGCCCCAATAATGTACATTTCCTGCAATTCCCTATTAGGTATGCTACAGACTAAGGAACATTTGTATTTAAAGGCTACCTGGCCAGTGGAAAAGCTGCACTTGTGCCCTGCAACTAGTCTTTATTGCTGTCACTGGGCTAGTGCCAAACATTGTATTGCTGATAGCCTTACACAGCTGGCAAGCAAACACAGATGGTATGTCCCATCTATTACTTTCCAAATGATACTGAGAACAAAGAATGTGTCTATTGAGGAATGCTGGGATTTGTAGTCCCACAGCAAGTATATAGGGTACAAATATCTTTACCCTAAACTCTTGCATATCACATCACAAAGAATGAGATGTTATAGGGAACCCTGCTGTGCCCAGATATGAGAGTTATGTTAGTTTATACCAGTATGGTTCTTATGCAGAACTGTTTACCCACTCGTGAGCAGTAGTACTCTGGCATTCCTCTGCCTACTGTTAGAGGAGTTTGGCCACATTCTAGCAGCCAGCTATTTCTGTGGTCACATTCTCATGTCTCCTGCTGAAGATTCAGTAGCTGGAAACTCCTGCCATAAAGGGCCTGGAAACCTGTTTGATGAGATTATTCTCTTACATGGGACATTGTGGTGCCATTCTCTCTCTGAAATGGAATACGCAGGCAGGAGCTGGGGGCAATGAGAGCTGGCACTCAGTATTGTGTAACGTGCAATAGGAGAAAGGGAAAGAGAAAGCAGATTCTACAGCAGGCAGGCAAAGGGGCAGCAGGATCATGGGCTATAAAGTATTGCAATTTTATAACACCCAACACCTCCCCATCAGATTTGCACATAGTTTAAAACCAGCTGGAGGGAAAGAGGAGATCCCTATTATATGCAAACATAGAGACAACTGGCTGGGAGACCTGCTGTCACACGGGGGGAGATCAGTTTTGGGCATCCAGCTGACCTCCAGATGTTGTTAAATAACACCTTCCAGAAAACAGCCATTGGTGGAACTAAGCAACTCTAAAAAGCCACAATGACAAAGAACTGCTGGGGATGCAGGGACCTGTAGTTTCACAACACCTGAATGGCCACATATGGACTTCTCTAGAAACCAAGCAACATAAATCTGCATTTAGGGGTCATCACAAAAGAACACAGCAACTAAAAACAGCTAAAGTAACAGTAACAGTAAATCATCCTCCCAGTAGTAAATAAAGGCACCCAGCAATTATCCCTGGACTGAGCTGCTGCACCACACATCCCTTAACCCACTTCTCCCCTGGGCACAAATGTTCTGAGGGTTGGCAGCTTGGGTAGTCTAACGTTCAACTGAGCCTGAACCCACCAGCACTTACAGGGTTAAATAGTTCTACCCACGTCTCATGAATTAGAAGTATGCAGCCTTACTGCCTGGGGTTCCCAGTGTTGCAGGTGAGGTATGGCCACCCCTAGGCAAACTTCTAGCACAGTCTCTGACAGTTCAACCCGAGCTGAAGGATTCCTGTACAGTGTCAGTAAGGGTAGTAGCGCAAGTGATCCCCAGTAGCAGGCTGTACCATTGCCAGGGCTGGGCACTTACTTGGAGCTGACACGTCGCCTTGCCAGGCTGGACTTCTCTCAGGGCAGCTCCATGGCAGGCGGCGGAGCGGAGCGTTGCTGTGAGTCCATGTGTGAGGGCTGCTCGGCTCCAGCTGAAAGCGATCAGTCTGACAGCACAGCTCCACCTGCGCCCCGGTGCGGAGGGATCACTCACTATCGCACTAACTCTGATAGGCACGGCCGCCGGGGTTACAGTCTAGTCGAGTTCAGTCAAGTGCAGTGCGACAGAAAAAAACCGTACGACAAAAAAAACTTTTCTTTCCTCTGTAACTTTATCTCCTAGGGCGGCAGAACCGCTCCGAATAATCTCTCAAGGGCTGACTAGCGCTCCTTCCATTTCCTACCAGCCGGGGTAGCAGTGCCACCTAGTGGGTATAGCAAGTACTGCACATTTAGTAAAGGCTGTGGTAAAAGCATTATACTGTAAATGATTAAAGGGGTCCAGCTTTGAATTAACTTTTAGTATGATATAGGGAGTGCTATTCTGAGACAATTTGCAATTGCTCTTTACTTTTCATTATTTGCGGTTTATGAATTATTTCGCTTTTTGTGCAGCAGCTTTCCAGGTTGAAATTTCAGCAGCTATGTGGTTGCTAGAGTCCAATTTAACCTAGCAACCAGGCAAAGTTTAAAATGACACAGGAATATGAATAGAGAAGGGCCTAAATAAAAAGATAACTAATACAAAGTAACAATAACCATAAAACTGTAGCCACACAAAGCAATAGTTTTTTTTACTGTGGAATCAGTGACCCCCATTTGAAAGCAGGAAGGGGTCAGAAGAGGAAGGCATATAATTAAACTATAAGAAAAAACTATATCAGCTAGATAGTATTTTACATTTAAAGCTGAAAAAAACCAGAACAGACAAATAATACATAAACTCCAAAAATAAAAGACGAAGATCAATGGAAAGCTTTCTGAGGACAGGCCATTCTATAAAATACTAAGAGGTAAAGGTGACCTTACGGGGCACTAAGGTTTTTATATTTCATTGCTGAATGCTCTGCCATTTGTAAATAAACAGATATAAGGCTCACTAGTCTGCATAGTATGGCACATTTAGAGTTACAGTCACAAGTTTAGACCTGCTCCCTAAGTTCCTTATTACAACATTCAAATGTAAGAGGGAAAAGACTTGGGGTCACATTTTGTGTGACAACATGAAAAGGTCTAAGCTCATTGTTATATGTTGCCCCCACATGGAGGTAAGATTCAGCTCACCCCCTTTTAATAACAGAGACATACACCTTTTAATGGCAAAGTATTAACAAGGATAACTGGACATACAATACAGGCTATTACACTATGAGTGTACATATTCTCAGCAGCCTGTAACAGTGTGTTATTATTTCAGGGTCAATAGTAAGCTCCGGAGAGCTCTGTATACAAACCATACACATAGCACACATATCTCCCACGGTTCTTCTCTTGTTCTTATATGCTCTTTTTCTGCTCCCTTCTACTCTTTTCTATTTTTGTTCTTCTGTTCTCACCTTTATTCTTCTTTCCCATGTCTTTGCCCATTCTCTTTGCATCTTCTCCTATTACTTCTAGTGCTCCTTCTTCTGTTTTGTAGGTCTGTGACCTTCTCATCTTTACTTTTGCCTTCTAACCTTTCTGCCTCTCCCTTCTTTGTTCCGATTCTATACGTCTGTCATTTCTCCCTCCTGCCTTTCTTCTGGTTACCCCTTCCAGCCATGACCTGCCTATGGTGGTTACTGTTGTGATTATTAAGTAACAAGTGACAAGTCTGATCTGGAGTGGGGACTAAGGAAACTACTAGATTCAAATCTTTCTATTGGACATCCAAGGAGACTTTTCAAGCTGCCCAGGCAGTTGCTCCAGGGTTCCTTTAAAGCCATCAACTGACAAAGTACACTTGGGTGCAGACATCATCTGCACCCAAAATAACACTAGCAACCCCCAGAAATGATGCCAGGCAGACAAAAAAGAAACAAAAAGCTGTGCATTGGAAAAAATGGTTTTTTGAATAGAATCCCAGTATTGTTCTAGTTTTTTATATTTGTACCATAGATGTTCGTAAGTCCCTATTTCTGAGTTGCATCTCCAGCATATATCAGTTTCGTCAAACATTTTTTTTAATTTAACTGGGGTCATATACCACCTGGATAGTAGTTTGTAATTAAATTCTTGTATCTTAGTTGACGTGAATATTCTAGAGTTATTAAGAGTCTAAAAACATGGAAGAATCTATTGCGTACAGACACGGAAATATACTGAAACATTTTCAAAATTGGAGATTATGGACTGAATACATAGAAAACAGTTAAAGAACGTATGTTATTCCAATCTATGAGTTGCAACTCCAAAGAAAATCAAAATATAGTAGAGATATACAGTGTTATATAAGAAACATCTTTTTTAAGTCTGAGTGATATACTATTTACTATGAAAAATTGTCTCTAAATCCAAGTGCAATAACAGTAATATCATGAGAATGCAAAATCACTGTGTTATGTCATGTTATCTATATGTCTTTAAACTGTAATACTTACCTTTACCCTAACCCTCCTTTTCTTTCTGTACCCCCAAAAACCTGAAAATTAATAAAAAGTTATTTGGAAAAAAAAAAAAAAAAAAAATGGTTTTTTTTTTGCATTGTGCTTACAATTGAACCATGCGCACTGTGTCTAAGTAAGTGAATGTGCACTCATGTTCCCTCTGCCCATTTTATATACACTGTGTGCAATTATCCCATCATGCCTTGTTCCATTCTCTTTTCCCTCTGCTATTGTGCATAAGGTTGTTCCACTCTGTCACTCACTCCCCTTGTATCATTTCCCTTATGCTCTGCCTTTGTAGGATTCTCTTCTCCCCTTCAACCTTTGTGGCCTCCTTCCTCATTCACATTTCATTTTGTGTCTCCCCTTTATTCATCTCACCTGCAGTGCCCAATTTTGCTCAAGTTTCCTTCTTTTATATCCAGTGGTGTTGGAAGCAAAGTGCTAACTTTCAGCATCTTGCCAGGGGTGGGAGATAGAAGCCTGTGAGTACCTTTAAGAGCCAAAGAGCTCCCTTTTGTTTTAAAACCAGAAGTTCAAATCTTTTATTATATTGGCTTTATGAAGGACAGGTCATGTCAGACCAATTTAATTGCTTTTTATGATGAGGTAAGTAAGAAGCTGGACAGTGGGGATGCAGTAGATATAATCTATTTGGATTTTGCCAAAGCATTTGATACCGTTCCCCACAAACGACTGCTTTCTAAACTAAGGTCTGTTGGTCTTAGTGAAGTCATTTGCACATGGATAGGAAACTGGCTACAGGATCGGGTACAGAGGGTGGTTAATGGTAAATTCTCTACTTGGAGTAAGGTTCTCAGTGGGGTCCCTCAGGGTTCTGTACTGGGTCCACTTTTGTTTAATTTGTTCATAAATGACTTAGAGGAGGGTATTATGAGTAATGTATCAGTGTTTGCAGATGACACAAAACTCTGCAGACCAGTCAATTCTATCCAGGATGTGGCATCTCTGCAGCAGGATCTTGACCAACTGGCAATCTGGGCAGCTAAGTGGCAGATGAGATTTAATGTGGATAAATGTAAGGTCATGCACCTGGGATGTAAAAATATGCAAGCCCCGTATAACCTTAATGGGACTGCACTAGGCAAATCCATAATGGAGAAGGACCTTGGAGTCCTTGTAGATAATAAACTTGGCTGTAGCAAGCAATGCCAGGCAGCAGCTGCAAGGGCAAACAGGGTACTGAGCTGTATTAAAAGGGGTATAGATTCACGGGAGGAGGGGGTTATTTTTCCCCTTTACAGAGCGCTGGTAAGGCCCCATCTAGAATATGCTGTTCAGTTTTGCTCTCCAGTGCTCAAACGGGACATTATTGAGTTAGAGAGGGTCCAGAGAAGGGCAACTAAGCTGGTAAAGGGTATGGAAAGTCTCAGTTATGAAGAAAGACTGGCCAAGTTGGGTCTGTTTACACTGAAGAAGAGGCGCTTAAGAGGTGACATGATAACTATGTATAAATATATAAGGGGATCATATAATAACGTCTCTAATGCTTTATTTACCAGTAGGTCCTTCCAACGGACACGAGGGCACCCACTCCGTTTAGAAGAAGGGAGGTTCCATTTAAACATTCGGAAAGGATTTTTTACAGTGAGAGCTGTGAGGTTCTGGAATTCCCTCCCCGAATCAGTCGTGCTGGCTGATACATTATATAACTTTAAGAAGGGGCTGGATGGCTTTTTAGCAAGTGAGGGAATACAGGATTATGGGAGATAGCTCTTAGTACAAGTGAGGAAATACAGGGGTATGGGAGATAGCTCTTAGTACAAGTGAGGGAATACAGGGGTAGGGGGGATAGCTCTTAGTACAAGTGAGGGAATACAGGGGTATGGGAGATAGCTCTCAGTACAAGTGAGGGAATACAGGGTTATGGGAGATAGCTCTCAGTACAAGTGAGGGAATACAGGGGTATGGGAGATAGCTCTCAGTACAAGTGAGGGAATACAGGGTTATGGGAGATAGCTCTCAGTACAAGTGAGGGAATACAGGGGTATGGGAGATAGCTCTCAGTACAAGTGAGGGAATACAGGGGTATGGGAGATAGCTCTCAGTACAAGTGAGGGAATACAGGGGTAGGGGAGATAGCTCTCAGTACAAGTGAGGGAATACAGGGGTATGGGAGATAGCTCTCAGTACAAGTGAGGGAATACAGGGGTAGGGGAGATAGCTCTCAGTACAAGTGAGGGAATACAGGGTTATGGGAGATAGCTCTCAGTACAAGTGAGGGAATACAGGGTTATGGGAGATAGCTCTCAGTACAAGTGAGGGAATACAGGGGTATGGGAGATAGCTCTCAGTACAAGTGAGGGAATACAGGGTTCTGGGAGATAGCTCTCAGTACAAGTGAGGGAATACAGGGGTATGGGAGATAGCTCTCAGTACAAGTGAGGGAATACAGGGGTAGGGGGGATAGCTCTCAGTACAAGTGAGGGAATACAGGGGTATGGGAGATAGCTCTCAGTACAAGTGAGGGAATACAGGGGTAGGGGAGATAGCTCTTAGTACAAGTTGATCCAGGGACTGGTCCGATTGCCATCTTGGAGTCAGGAAGGAATTTTTTCCCCTCTGCGGCAAATTAGAGAGGCTTCATATGGGGTTTTTTGCCTTCCTCTGGATCAACTAGTAGTTATGCAGGTTAGATATAGGCATTATGGTTGAACGTGATGGACGTATGTCTTTTTTCAACCCAACTTACCATGTTACTATGTTACTATGTAGAAGTGTAATAGAAATCTCTGCACTATCCCAACATTTCCTCCACTAGAATAGCCTTCAGTATAACAGTAAATATTCATATTTAGTAAGATTTAAGTTATAGTTTTGGTTACATAAATATCAATGGATTGTAATAATCAGGGAAAAATAAAGTTCCCCTAAAAGCTGCATGTTTACTAGATTCCTACATTATAATTATTTAATGGACTCCTTTAGGAATCTAATGGCACAAATTTATATTTGAATGATATAGTGGGTTCCGCGAGTCTGGAATATGTGTCATAAAAATCAAATTTATAGATTTCTTCTGTTCCCAATAAGGAATGCATCTGGCTGGATTATTGCAAAATATTTAGCAAGACGTCAGTATGTTCCTATGGTATGTACTGTGAGTGCAGCAAATCAAAGTAAGTTGTGTGCTACCCGGAACATTGGGTTACTGGGAACTATATACTGTATATAGAGATGGGACAGACTAAGATAAGCATTTCATCTAATATTCCCAACCATATTCAATGCTTTCGGGTGCAGGCACAAGGTAGAAGGACTGTACCGTAGCGGGGCATATTCTCAGCAAGCGTTTCTTGGCTTACCGAGAAAATGCTTTGGGTGGCATTAGCCTAATCATTTATTTGTGTGATTAAAATCGGAGTAAACAGGAATTAGGGGCCTATAAGTAAAAAAAGGTGCCCTAATAATGATATAACAGTTTAGCAGCATTGCAAAACTTTGTGCCTTTTGTTACTTATAGGTGGGTATAGTGTTGCAATTGCAATATGTATGCAATGCCACCGGACAATTTTGTGCCCCTTAATATCCCAGCATTTGCACCTGTACCTGTGATAAATTGGCCCTGCTGTATGCCATTGCACTATGCTATTGTACTACAGTTGTACATAAAGTATAATTGTGGGTGCCTGGATCCATGCCAGGGATCTTCTCATAGTGAATAGACAAAGTTACACTGCTACTGTAATTTATAATGTTTTGCTATGATATTATTGTTATATCGGGCACCTTTTTCAACAACAGCTCCCTTAATTTGGATTACTAAGGCACAATCAGGGCTTTGTTTTGTGAATTGAAATAAGCAAGTTTATACTTGGACTGAATGTGATTTAAAGCCAGACAATGAATTAGGAAGAGTGGAATGAAGAAATCCCCCCTAGGGTGATAGGGCGCACACCTTGGCATTAAACAAATGAAGTCATGTTACAGCCATGCCAATCAAATGCACATAAAGGAGGATACTGTCTGAGCAAACACTGGCGAATGCTTAAAGTGTTATGTGGAACATTACATAATGCACTGCATGCTTTCTGTACCCATAATCATTATATAACCAGACTTAGAGACAGGGGGCTGTGGGGACGTTACTGATACCTTATGCTCGGATACTTGGGGCGTGACTCTTTCCCAGAGAATGCTTTCATCCTTTCGCCAAGTGCAAATGCTCTGCATTTGTATTCTGTGGCACAATACACATTTTAAATCCAGGTTTATGAAGTATCTGGTTGAGGATAACATCCCTCCTATGCTGATAACTTTACAACCTGTAAACAAAATTATGCTCCCACCCTGCACCCTGCCTTGAGAGGAAACTTCCGCAATTTCACTGAAATCACGCCGCCGCGTATGCCATCCCATCGGGGAGATTAGTCGCCCACGAACAGGGAGATTTGTCGCGGGCAACTAATCTCCCTGTGTGCCACAGCCCTTACTTTCACTATGGTTTTGTAATGGGGTGCGGAGGTGGGTCATGAACAGGGAGCTGGGGGAGACACAAAAGAAAATGCGTGCAGAGATGCAACTTTAGGGTAATATCCAATGGAGAGATTAGTCACCCGCAATAATTCTCCTGCAGGCAACTTTGTGCAATTTAGTTGCCTGGGGTAGCAGAGGTCTATTGTGGGTGACTAATCCCTCTGTGGGACATTACCCTTATAGTTGACTTCTGTTGTAATCTTGGTTCAACTTTACTTGCTCATATAAATTGGATTGGGGCAATGATTGTTCTTCCAGAGGCCCTTAAATGGCTTCAAGTGTTTATACTTCCCTGCAGTATTACAAAGGACATATTGTGTAAAAAACAAGAATGTGCCAGTGCATTATACTCCTTCAAATACAGAAGGAATGTGCTTAAAAAAGGAGTTTTTGGGGTTGATATTTTGAAAACTTTTGCAAAAACCCCTCTAGTCCCACCCATGTGTTCCACTTCCTGCTGCAATTTTTCCCAGGCTGTACAGGGGTGCCAGCAGCACTTACACACTGCACTGTAGGATAGGAACCAATCAACAGCTAGGCTTAGTTTAATACAAACAGTGCCCACTCACTTAATTAGTAAACTAATTGTTAACAAAATTACTTTTTATTAATTTTAAGGGACAATTTGCAATTGGCTTTTATTTTTTGTATTTGTTGTTTTTAATTTATTTAGCTTTTAGTTCAGCGGCTTTCCAGTTTGGAATTTCAGCAGCAATCTGGTTGCTAGGGTCCAATATTAGGGAAGTAGTGCATTTTGACACCTTTAATGGTTTTACATGTAAATGATCGTGGGGAAATTGCAAGTACTCAAATGAATTTGTGGATATAAATGGGTTGTACAGTTTTTTGTGCACATTCCGTAATGCTGGAATGCTGAGAAAAACACTGTATTGTGGGTAAACGTGGCTTTCATTTTTTAAAATGTAAAAAGGCTAATTAATGAAGATGCCCAAAAACACTACCTAGTTTTATTCAACTATTATATATATTTTTTTAAGTCATTACAAACAAGAAACAACATAGCATGTGATCTGTTATTCGGAAACCCGTTATCCAGAAAATTCCAAATTACTTCTAATTGTTCAAAAAAATTCCTTCTTAATCCCAAGTAAAGGCCATACACCAATATTGTTTATCCCATAATTGGAGCATGTATGGTGGGAGACGAGGTGGCCAATATCGGTAAAGGCCTTGGATATCGGTCATCTCACTGATTGGACAGGACTGAATATTTTGATCGGCTCCTTTAAAGGTGCCCAAACATCATATCGTTAATGCTGAATAATGGTAAATAATTCCTTTATTTTCACCTACATATCTGACGATTCAGATCTTAGTTTTAATAGAGTGACTAATTAATCTTTCCTACGACCAGTGTTGTGTATGGCCACCTTAAGATATAATTAATCCTTATTGGAGGCAAATAATCCTATTGGGTTTATTTAACTTTAAATATTGTTTTAATAGATCCAAATGACAGAGATCCAAATTACAGAAAGACCTGTTATTCAAAAAACCACAGGTCTTCACAAGTATTTTGGATAACAGGTCCCATACCTGTATAAACATATCAGTGCAATCTCTGAAGAAAGCTATTGAGGATGCTTTGATAATGTACTGTCTGTAAGTCCAACATGATAGAACTGGATCAGCAAAGGCAAAGCACATGAAGATACAAGGAATTGCTCATATAAATTGCCTTACTATTCAGCTTTCCCTTTAAACTGAATTTGAGGTAACATTCTCATTAAATCAGTGAGAATAATAAAGAGCAGAAAATCGTTAGGTTACAATGTGTATTGCACTTTAAATGGGGAATATTGGGGGTATGACCTGCATGATTTTAATCAGGCACATAAAGCGTTAAACTGCATGCCACTTTACTTGCTATATAAACTCAAGTCACGCCATATAAACTGTGGCATTTATGTTAATTGATTTGACATATTATACAATAAACAGGATATTTTTATTTTGCGATATGTATTTTTCCATGATTAACACTGAGCTAATCATTTATTGCACCAGATTAAATGTGGGAGGATGATTAAAAAGAGATTTAATTATAACAGCAATTCAAGCCAAGCCACCTGCAGCAGCATTTCTAGGGCCGTTTTACATTTACACTTGATTTACACTGGGTTTCTCTCTATGGAAAATAACACCAGGGAAAAATAAACGTTCCTGCCTCGTACCCAGATCTCTTATTTTACATACATTTTTAAGCCAGCATAAGCAAGGCACCCCGGGGCGTGTTAAACTATATGCTAGAGGGGTACAGGGGGAAAGGAGTCATTGCTCAATCCTCTGTCTTTGAAAATGAATGGCTCAGTGTCAGAAACAAAGGGCATTTAGAGCACTTACTGGCTAAGGGATGAAATACATTTCTCTTCTTACCATGGACTATTTGCTTCTATTGTGCTCTAGGATTCTGCAGATTTTGACCTTTGATTAAAGTGATTTCAGATCTAACTTTACTGATTGATTTTTAATTCATATATTATATTGATTTAACAAGGTAGAATGGTTTTGTTTTACATGCAATTAAGTCAGAAATACCCAAATAATTATGCCTTCTCTGGCCAGGAATAAAGCTGGCCATACACGCACTGATAATATCGTACGAAACCTCGTTTCGTACGATATTCGGTGCGTGAATGGCAAGTTGGCAAGTCGACCGATATCGCAGGAAGCTGCTGACGACTCGCCAATCGGCCCGGTTAAAAGATTTTGATCGGGCGCCATAGAAGGCACCTGACCAAAATCTGCCTTCAGCGCTGCATCGGCAGAAGGAGGTAGAAATCCTATTGTTTCTACCTCCTTATCTGCCGTTTCAGCCCTGAACGGTTTGTGGCCGATTGTACTATCTTTCGTGCGACCATCGGTCGCAAATCGCCACGTGTGGCCACCTTAAGCCATAGATTTCAGTCAGGCAGTTTTAAAGGATGTAGCTAATCACTCAGCTAGTGCTGCATGTATGGAAGCTTGGCTTATATCCTTCTTGCTCAGTACAATTTACTGACTGATGAGTACATAACCAGCAAACATTCATCTTAAAGGGGACCTGTCACCCACACATTAAAAGCTGTACTGAAAAAAATCCCTTTGCAAATGAAACATGAAACCCAAATTCTTTATTTTATTAATTCATTCATACCTGTCTATGTATTTACAAATCTGAGCTATCATATACCTGTATATTGCCTGCTCCGCCTCTATGGCTCAGGAATAGAGGCGGGGCAGGAAATTACTTTCACTTTCCATTCAGCACTTTATAGATGTCATTTCATTTATGCAACCTGTACATGGGCATGGGGTGCCAGACTGAGGAGCATAAACAAGATTTTGGGATGATGCAAAGCTTGTCTTAATAAAATAACAGTGTTTACAAAATGGCAGCTGCCTGCTTGCTGTGTTTGTGTACTTGCCAGACTGAGGAAAAACAAGATTTATATAATGTATGTAGTGTAAGTAAAGTTTATTTTGCTCAACTAACATGATAAAAAAGGATTTGGAATTATTTCTTAAGGTGACAGGTTCCCTTTAAATGTCGGCCCTTTTGCATGACCAGTCATTGTGCAGTATGTTTGCAGTTGCCAGATCCCCACTATGGATCAGCCTATCTGACTGGATCTGGACCCACTTAGCCACCCACAATCTGGGCCAAATTAGGCTGACCCGATCATTGGCTTATCCACTGCAACCTGTCGAACAAGTGCCAATGTGCTCCTCGTCCAATGGGATTTTCAATCCAGCCTGATTGATATCTGGCCGATTTTTGCCAGACATGAGTTGAGCAGGCCAGTTGTTGAGTCCCATACATAGGCAGATATGCTACCAGCTAGGTTTGAAAGGTCCAAATCATCAGCTTAAATCGGTCCATGTATGGTCAGCCTAATTCAGTAAGGAGTAAAATTATTTGTTTTTCCCTATTCTTTATGAAGTAATGATTTCAGTTCGAAACAAAAAAATTCAACAATTTCACCTTGTTCATTTCCAGTAGCCCCTGTATGAAAATAAAATACAATTGGTAATAGGTTATTAAACAATGCTTTGTGCATAAAAACAAACCAGCCATTCCCTGGAATCCATTCGAAGCCCTGTGCCAAAGACTGATTTGTATACACTGGCAATGGATGGATGCAATGATGAATCACGGTTCATTCCTTTGGTCTTCAAAACAAGACAACACATTTATGAATTCATATGTTCTTCATTTCAACACAAAACTCAGTCCCATGCATAACAGAACTGGCAATAACAAACATCTGATTTTAACTGTTCTGTGCTTCTCAGAATTAGATGGAGCTAATTGTACTAATAGTGATGCTGATAATAAAGGGACGGGGATGTAGCTACTGATTAGAGAGATGGTTTAGAAACTAAGGGGCCTTTCTCCTGCCCACCTATATATTCAGTTCCAGTAAATCAACAATAAAATGATTTTAATAAATATAATTAGAATAAATATAATATCACACAGATTCTTCTTTGTACCCAAAGAGCTCAGCTCGCGTAATTATACACTAAATGGTTATGTGTATAAATAAGAAAATAATAAGTTACCCAAATACATTCCCTAAATTGCATTTGAAATGCAAAAAGCAGAGTATTTGCTGTACCAAGATAGGAGGGAGATCTGAGAGAATGAAAGCAATTACTGGTGCTTTAGGGATGGTTTGTTTACTGGCCTGTTCCTCCGTATCCATCCCTGTATCGCTGCAGTGAGTTCATCAGAGCCATGAATTTCTGTGAAAAATAAAATCAAACTGTTGCGTAATTCTGCAAAAACACACATACAGATCAGACAGTTTTCCACTGTCAGTGCCAGGCCTGGGAGAGACAGCCAGCGGTATAAATATGCTGCTCCTTGGCTATGAAGGAAAAAAAGATCTAACATTCAAAATAATAACCACACCATTTTCCCCACAATACAATAAAAATCATGGTAGGGATGCAGTTTTTATGTGAAAGACAAAGGTTTAGCTGAGCTATAACATATAGCATAACATTTGTGTGGATAAAACAGTATACAGGTATAGAATCTATTATCCTATACCTGGGTTTTTCCAAATAAGGGGTCTTTCTGTAATTTGGATCACCATACCTTAATGTTGCTCTCCTTTGAGTTAACTTTTAGTATGATTTAGAGAATAATATTCAGAGATTATTTGCAGTTGGTCTTCATGTTTTATTATTTGTAGATTTTAATGATTTCAGTTTTTGTTCAGCAGCTCTCCAGCTTTGAGTTTATAGCAGCTATTTGGTTACTAGGATCCAAATTACCTTAGCAACCAGGGTGTGGTTGGAATGAAAGACTGATATTTGAATAGGAGAGGTCCTGAATGGAAAGAGAAGTAATAAGAAGTAACAATAACAATAGTTTTTTCAGTGCGGGGGTCAGTGACCCCCATTTGAATGCTGAAAGAGTTAAAAAAAAAAGGCAAATAAATAAAAAAAAACTACAAAAAATAATGAAGACCAATTGAAAAGTTGCTTAGAATTGACCATTCTATAACATACTAAAAGTTACTGTAAAGGTGAACCACCCCTTTAAGTCTGCTCAAAATCATTTAAACGTTAAATAAACCCAATAGGAGTGTTTTGTTATCATCTAGTACAAAGTACCATTTTAATATTACAGAGAAAAAAAAGGAAATCATTTCATGTAAAAATGTAAAATTATTGGTTTAAAATGGACTCTGTGGGAGATGGCCTACCTGTAATTCAGAGCTTTCCTGATCATGTATTTCTATACAAGGGATCCCATAGCTGTCTTTACATATTAACCCTTTCCATGGTGGCAGGCAACACCTCAGTCCCGACTAACTGAAGCTGTATCCCTCAGGCATAGAACGTACAGTCTAACAAAGCTTAGAGCAGGCAGGAGGATGAGTGCATGTGTACTCGTGTCCAAATATGCTCCATGTGCTGCCGTAGTTACATGCATGTTCACATAAGTACAATGAGTAGGGCTTGTGCTTAACATGCTTTGTGCCTGTTGTTTTAGTCTAAAATCATCAGTATTTTTTTGTAATTTTTGAGCTAACAGGGCAAACAGGGAAACTGAAGCAGCTGCATGTTTGGTCTATGCAAGTTAGACAATTAATTACATTACCAGTATACAACTACCCCCTACACCCAATCCATAATGACGGGGGATTATTGCACTGGTAAACTCATGCTCATGTTGAACACTTCCCCTTTAAAGTTGGAACTTTTGTAATGTATATAAATATCTATATTTAGTTTCTTAAAATTATATTTTATTTTATTGGGCCAACCCTAGACCTTAGACTGTAAGCTCTACAGGGCAGGGACCTCCTTCCTACTGTGCCTCATACCACATGGCACTTAATCCCTGTATATTTATACTTATTTATTGTATTTATTATAACACTTGTCCTCCCTGTGTGTAATTGTGTATATAGTAAGATTGTACAGCGCTGAGTACCCTTGTGGTGCTTTATAAATAAACTTATACATACATATAACCCAAATTTTGCAGTTTACAAACCACAGATTTACAGAGAGGGTTACAGGCTCTGTACTAACATTTCATCAATATTTTTGTGCAGCTCTGTACTGTTAGTTTTAAAAATGTTATTTATTTGTTTAGCAATCAGTGATAACCAAAGAGCTTGTACTTACCCATCAAATAATCCATAACACCATACCTTTGTTATATTTGATGGTTCCTTAGGATGAAGAAAATCTGAGAGTTACTAGAAGAGAAATATTACTGTTATATACTAAATGCTGGGCAAACCTCTTTCTGTTGCCAACAGCCTATAAGGCATAGTTACCACTTTAACACCATAAACACTATGCACATCACTTCAATAAAAGAAACCCCCTGCAGATATAGTGGAAAGAAGAACACCAGACCACAAGTTCAGAGACGCCTGCTAAGAGCCTGCAGCATATCAGCGCAGTTTTGAGCTCACTGAATTATTTTGCATTTACTAACCATCAAAGTGAAGAACAAAACTGATAACCTCTCTAATCTGACTATTTATGAAGACAACACTGAAAATCATAGCGAACTAATGAATTTTAATTCTCTATAGGAATGTATTGGATAATGCAATGAATCCTGCTGCCACTGGAGGGCACTGTTTAGCTAACATGAGATTGCAGGGTGGCAGAAGAATGATTGCATTCCAATTTTATTAACTGTGGGGACATCCTGCTACACTACATAATTCTTCAGATTGTGGCATTTATAAACTAAATGCCAGTCACTTCCTACTTATCTTAATGCAAAGCAGTTAAAGGGCGCAATAATGGCAATTAAAGTCTTTTTTATGTTAATGAGGGTTACTTGAGGGATTATTAATTGCGTCTAGACAGATTTAATGATAATCTCACAACTGGAAGTCACTGGCTAAATGCCGCCCTCTGCATACTGTATTCTTATTTAGAAAAGAAAGTCGGTATTAGGATATTGGTTCATTCGAAAATTCAGGTCTTGCAGGTGTGTTCTCCAAATAAGAATAATGCTGTTAGGCAAACTGAACCTTATTCTCAAGTAATGCATATCTTTAATCATATTCCATTAAGGCTATATTCACATAGGTGAGTGTTCCGGGCATGGCTACTTTATACCTTTGTGTCTATACCCAATGGTTACATCCACAACATGGTACATGCATCGGTAAGCAACTGATAATTCCTTATCATATTTTATCCATGTAACATTGCATATCTTTATACCAGAGTATGTTTCTTAGTATGGCATTGTGGCGCTTATAATGTCTTTCTGTAAGTAAGAACTAGACTAATATTTTCCATAGAGGCAAAGGGTGCACAGAGTTAAGCCATGCAGGAAAATAAAAGTAATACAAAGGCATTAACCTCCAGGGAACTGAATCCCGTCCATAGCACACCCAGACCACAACCCATTACTCCCTAATCAAGCCCCTTGCTCCATTCCCTCTGGGGCTATAAATATGGATGGCTCCTGAAAACAAATGCAAGTGATGATACTGGATACATTCACTTGACTACCCATATGTAGTAAATAGCATCTTGGAATGGTCCCATAATAAGGGATTACTGAGGGGTAGGTGGGATGAGCCCCCCACCAATGTTGAACTTGCCCTGGACCTATGCAGTTAGGTTCTAGGTAGTAACGTTATGCTTAGAAATTAATAATCTTAAGCATTATATGAGGTTTCCTTTGACATGGGAGTGGTGCTCCAGGGTTTTTAATTTTGTGTATTAGCCCTGCGTTAAACTGTAGCAAAGCCCATGCTTGGTTACAGCAGCTGACAAGACAGAACACCCCCCCACATTCTGGGGAGTTTGATATAAAATTGCATATTCCTTTGTATTTATCGCATAATAAAGGTCCAGGAAGGTGGGGAGCGTCAATTTATAAGCACCCCCTGGGGATTTCAGTCAGTAGAGATCATTTAGGTTTCCCCGGGCATAAGTGCCATCCCACCTGCCCATTTGAATAGAACACTGCTGTAATGAAGAACTGAACCTGCGGCAATACAGCAACCAAAGAAGGTGTGCAAGGTACAAAAATATGGCCGACTGAGAACTTTTTTGCCTTCCTTGCTGTAAATGAGCCCTTCTAAGCACTCGTCACAGGACAATGAGCCAACAGAATGTAATATGCATGGTTAGCACTTCGCCTTACTCCACTTCTTGTACTGCATATACGCTAAATCAGGGACATGCCAGGAATCATGGGGGCAGCAGGTGAGACTATAGTGCTATAGTGACTCTAAAAACACTATCAAGACCAACAATGCTTGCTGGTTAACACCTGGAGTCCCAAGGGGGGTACCATACTAATTTGCACATCCACAGTTTATGTTTTTTAAAAATATATCTGTTCCAGGATCATCCAGAAGTCAAATCACCAGTCATTTTCCCTTGCACACTGAAAACGTAATGGGTAATCGCACACTGCGAGCAAGATACTTAAGTCAAAGCTGTTCAGTTTTTAGCATGGCAGTTTGTTCCTTTCCTCAAAGCCCCCACAATTCAGTCTTTTGTTAATGATTACAGCACTATAGTCCTTGTCACTCACTCTAGTCTGATTGAGACAAGGACCACCTATTTTGAGCAATAAAACTGCTAAATCCTTTGACGTTGTTCAACAGCTAAAAATAGAGCTGCCAAATCATTAAGCTTTGTTCCAAGTAGCAGGGACATTTCCAGCGTGGCATCAGCTAAATACAATGGTTATTTATCCCTGTGATTTTTATTGATGAAACAGGCAATGCTGGCTTGGGTTGCAAGACTGATAGACCCCATGGGCATTAAACTTATAGTACTGCATGGCTCCTGCATTGCCTACCAGGACATACAAAGGAATTTATGCTAAATATCAAATTTATCTTGATAAAACCTGTGTAACTATGGCATTTATCAATTTAAACCCCATCTGCGATAAAAAAATAAGAAGTTTGCCCAGGTGCAGCAACCCATGGCAACCAATGAGATGTTTGCTTTTAAACAGGCATCCAGTAAATGCCATGCTCCGATTGGATGCTATAGGTAATAACAAATGTAGCAAACTTTGCTCCTTAAATTATAACTCCAATAGATGCAGGGCCACATCGGATGTTTTGGTCTTGCATCTGTGAGAGACAGGAAGGGGGCACTGAGTAGTTAAAGTCTTTAAGGCAGGGGCTGTTAATGTGTTGACAGGAGCAGGACGGAGAGGGCAAAGAAACTGGAACCTGACAGGATTGAGGATGAAGTGAGTGAAGACTCAAGGACAGAACAGAATGGTGTGGCCATAGAACCAGGTCAGGACAGAAGTGGGCTTAGAATGGTAGCTGGACAGTGCAGGGTGGAGTGGACAAAGGATCAGAGATAGACTGGAACAGGGTAGAGTAGATGGGCCGGAGCGAGGACATAGTGGCCAAAGACTAAGATGGGAGCAGGACCAAAAAACCCAGGAGCAGGAACAGGTGAATGAACAGGAGTAGTTTGGGATAAGAATAGAAACTGACAAGAACCAGAGCAGGAAACAAGAGCTAGAGACAGTGTCTCAGTGCTCAATGTAAGGCCAATGCTCAGGCACCGCCACTGAGGCTGAACTTATATAGGGCAGGGCCAGCCCTGATTGGCTGACTGAATGAATGAATAGGAGATAAGTGCTTGCTGGCTGCTCTGCTGGTCGGTCCAGTGGCTAGGGAGAGCTGCCAACAACCAGAAGGTCCTGGGTTTAAAGCCTTACAGCATCTGTGCAGAATTGCCTAAAAACATTGCACAGCCTTGTTCAAAGAGCAAAAGGAAAGGCCAATTCTACTATGATGGTAGTCTGGTCCCAACACTCTAGAAGTACCCCAGTTGTAAATTTTAAAAGTTTAAGAAAAAAAGACTGCAAATTTCAAGAGTGTGCAGCTCTGGAAGAAGGGTGTGGGTTACTTTATAGAAAAGAATTTATCTGCACCGGATGTACCTTTTGAATATGAAATAAAATAAGATGAGAAGAAGCAGTTTAAATACAATGCCCACTGGAAGTGCAGTGGGGGGATCTGAATAAAAGAACATTTAGGCATTTGTAGAGGATGCACCCACCTCTGGAAAAGTGGAGATCTTTGAAATATTTAAATAATGATTAATATTAATTATTATAAATGTTTTATTTAGTTATCAATTATTTGTGATTATTATTTTTGAATGTTAACGGCAAATTAAGCATATCTTCTCTCTCTTTTGGATAAAGCTCATTTTTGGTTAAAGATTGCTACAAATGTTATTCTACAAAGTATTCTTCTTCATTCTGGATATGAAAAACTGTTTTCTAAAAAATAAAATGATATATCAGATAGAGATATAGTAAATAAAATATACTGCTGGCAGAGTTTAAGTAAACTGAAAAAGAACATAACTCTGGAGCAGCTGAAATCAAGATAAAAAGAAAGAAATAAAATATTTCCTTGTGGAACATTGGTGAACTTATATAGAAGGCTCTACAAATAAAAACTGTACTCTAGCCTTTAGAAGGATAACGCCTCCTCCAGCCCATCATGTCTAAAACAACTGCAGAGAGTCACTCTGGGTGGCTTTGGGAAACTTTTGGCTTGCAAGTGTATCATTGTGTGTAAGAATGAAAATAAAAAAAATGTTCTTACTGATTGTCTTTTCCTGGCATCCTCTATGTCAGCCACACTAATGGGTTATACTTCTTCGCCAAACCCGAAGAAAACACATCCCCAGCTAATTTAAAAAATAAATAAAAACCACCACAAACCCCCAGTGTCAACAACAAGACTGACTACCCCAGGGTGGGAAACATTAAAGCTTTGTGACAGAGGATGCCAAGAAAAGAAAATCATAGTAAGTAAGAACACATTTTCTGTTATTATGACCCTCCGTGACTAACACGTTCATGGGAAGTGCCATAGCAACCTTGAAAGGCAAAATAATAGGCCAATATTTATATTTTTTAACCTAGACTGTGGAGCAGAGTTAGCCTGGGTGGCAGGTGGATCTAATGCGGGGTCTGTACTAAAAACAGCAAAAGTTCTTCCTTAAGAAAACGCTGCTTCCCTCAAACCCAGTGTGCATTGCCAAAAACCATATTTGCTGCCCCCATTAACAGGGCCCAGACATCACTGGCAGTCAGACCCAGACTGGCAATCTGTGCTCAGTATCGGGGATGCTATAAGATGCTATAGATAGTCACTGGTGGGTGGCTGTTTGGACCTCTGTATAATTGAAATGCCACAACCTGTCAAGACCAGCCAACCAAGAAAAACACCATAGTGACCAGGAAGAGAAACAAAACCATCATGACTGGTAACCTAACTCCTCTCAGGATAGAAAAAAACAAACTGGGAAAATGCCTGCACCTAGGGAAGCTGTCAAAGCCCCTGAAACAAAACAAAATACACAGAAATAAAACAAAACACACCTCATATTTATTATTTTACAGCTGGGGAGGTGCAACAGTTTGGGTTTGGGGGATGACTAAAAGTCATTAGTCCTCCTGACGTTAGTGCCACAATACAGTACCAATGTATTGCCATTGAGAGACCGTGGTATAAATTGTATATTCTTACTTTGGGTTGAACAGGTAAAATGTAATTAGTCTTTTGTTCACCATCTATTGCAATATAAAAAATACTATTTTATTGAAGTCTCCTTCTTTCTCTCTTTCTCTGACTGTCCATTTAATTCCCATTTCCTTATCACCACTGAGCTTTACCTTTTACTGATTCACATTAGAGCAGCATCTCTGAAACAGTAATGACAGCATTCAAATGAAAACACTTCAACAGCTATTAAAGTGCTTTTCCTATACATAATACTGCCACGCTGACTGGCACAAATTGCTTGGCTTTGCAAAAGTTGAAATGAGATGTGTTGTCTGCAAAGAAATTTTATCTTATCACTTTCCAAGAATTTATGGATTTCTTGTGCATTAATTGTGGCTCATGGTAGAACTGCACTTTCAACATCTGTGTCAACATGAAAATATATTTTTGGCAGCTTTACAAACCAGATGCTGAGCTCCACTTTTCTTGTACAACACATTATTGTAATCCTGGCTGTCATTTTGCAGCTGGTTCAATAAAGATGTAACTGGATGTGCACAATTAGACCACTATGTAACTGGCTTTTTTGTCTCATCTATAAAACTTGTATATCTAAGCAGCTTGGTGGTTCTCAACACAGCCAAACACTTCTTCTGCAAAAATATTTAGCTAGTGGATTTCCATTCAAAAAGGCTTGTTTCTTTTATGCTTAATGCTGAGGTAATGCCTTCTAAGAGTAACAAGTAATATTCCGCACAAAATATACATAAACTACACAGTCTCCCTCTAACTGGCATGCTGACACAACATTTCCAAGTATGATTACAAATAATTTTTTTTAATAGACATTAAAATGCTAACCGCTTATAACATAAAGGTTTGATAATATAAAGTTATGTTGTTTTGTAAAGCTGATAAGTATAGAGTGTGTAACCTCTCTCATGCCTGGCATTTCTGATCTATCCGTGCTGTAAACTTGCGGCCTGGCATAGATCAAAGCAAAAAAAGGGAACCGTAAAATCTGGGATTTGTAGATTATGCAGTGCGTGGCACTAGCTACTCCTATTGAGGCCTACCTCCTCCGCAACTCTGACTTCCATCTACTACATCCAGCAGGTGGGATGCAAAGAGACCGATCACATGGTGACATCACCTTATAAAGACTGGCAGTATAGAGCAGGAAGAGTATGGCACACACAGGCAGCATAGAGCAGGCAGAGTATGGCATACACAGGCAGCATAGGGCAGGCAGGTTAGGGAAGACAGAGTATATCACACACAGGCAGTATAGGGCATGAAGAGTATGGCACACACAGGCAGTATAGAGCAGGCGGAGTATGGCACACACAGGCAGCATAGGGCAGGCAGAGTATGGCACACACAGGAAGCATAGGGCAGGCAGAGTATGGCACACACAGGCAGCATAGAGCAGGCAGTACATAAAGTGACACAATGCTGGCACTGGTTCTACAGTCTTTCTGAGGTATTAACAGGTGAACAATGTGGGCACTTACATTCTGAGCCTGAGTTGTGAACATGCAGGGTCCAAAAGGTGTGAACAATATAGGGGGATTACAGGTGTGAACAATACAGGGGTTTAACAGTTGAATCTGAGGTGTGAGCAATACAAGGGGCCAAGTTAATCTTAGTACTGCTACCATTTAAAGCTTACACAAAAGAGAGCAGTCACAGCAGCCAGACAGGCGGGGGCCACCAGTTGGACAGAACTGAGCTATAGATTTGAACAGAGCTTACTGATATAATTAAAGTCCTCAAACCAGGCAGTGGTTTAAATGAGAGACTGGAAGATAAATAGGAGAAGGCCTGAATAGAGAGATAAGTAATTGTAGGGACCCATAGGGGCTGATTTACTAACCCACGAATCCGACCCGAATTGGAAAAGTTCCCACTTGAAAACGAACATTTTGCGACTTTTTCGTAAGTTTTGCGATTTTTTCGGATTCTTTACGAATTTTTCGTTACCAATGCGATTTTTGCGTAAAAACGCGAGTTTTTCGTATCCATTACGAAAGTTGCGTAAAAAGTTGCGCATTTTTCGTAGCGTTAAAACTTACGCGAAAAGTTGCGCATTTTTCGTAGCGTTAAAACTTAACGCTATGAAAAATGCGCAACTTTTCGCGTAAGTTTTAACGCTACGAAAAATGCGCAACTTTCGTAATGGATACGAAAAACTCGCGTTTTTACGCAAAAATCGTATTGGTAACGAAAAATTCGTAAAGAATCCGAAAAAATCGCAAAACATACGAAAAAAATCGCAAAATACCGATCATTACGAAAAAAACGCAATCGGACTCATTTCGACCCGTTCGTGGGTAAGTAAATCAGCCCCCTAGGGTTAATGTGCCCCTATGGTGTTAAACCCTACCTTTCCTTTTCTTCCTTGTCACTAGGCGGGATGAATGTATCTAGTTGGAATTTACATATACATTATTATTGGCCGAAGGCTAGACCACACCCTACCACACTTTAATATAGTGATAGGAAAGGGGTGGATCTTCCTTCTTGGGTTACAGCAACAGGAGTGTTTGGCCCTAAGGGGACAATTACCCTTAGTGAAGTCGGGGACAGGGCCCTGTGAACGAGGTAAAGCTAGAACAGGTTAAATAACACTTTCTAGGAAAGTGAGGAAGTCAGAACTTATCTAGAAAGAGCAGCTGATTTGCTCCACCCAGGAGAGAGAGTAAAGGAGTAGTCTTCTAACAGGCTTACTTGCCTTAGATTAGGGACGCAGAAGTGCCAGGGACATAGGCCAGCAACTAACCCTGCCCTACCTCTAACCAAGAGAAGGGATAAACCGGTGAGCTGCCTCCTACCATTCTGTTGGCTGTCGTATCCTACCCATACCTCTTTATGAGAAGGGATAAACCGGAAGACACCATACTTCAACTGCTTAATCTACTTTAACATCAATTGTATTTCTGAATCTTGTTATACTTCATCTAAGAGTGAGTATTGATTTGCCCTGCGTTACCACTTTGTCTTGGACAAATAAACAGTTACCTTTGTTTTTGCAAAAGCTTCTGGCATCCATTCTATCATTTGCAGTGCACTACACAGTGGCAGTGGGAGGTGTAGATATAAAACACCCTCCATAAATTCCTTCCCCATAGCAAAGGCCCATCCTGAGAATCCGAGTCGCAACGTGCTCTATTACTAGCTGGACTGTTTGACTTTTAGAGCCAAATAGGGGTTACACAATAAGACAACAGAGCAACATTATTTTGGCTGTAGGATCAGTGACCCCCCAAAGTCCAAAGTTGGAAAAAGAAGGAAAATAATTGAAAACTGAAATGCAACAAATAAAAAATAAAGACCAAATGAAAAGTTAAAAACAATAGGCCTTTCTATAACACACTAAAAGTTATCAAATGTAAATTAAATCTTTAACACTGTCATTGTTGCCCTTAATTACATTAAAAGTTTAAGGCAAAAGTAATTTTTACTTAAATGAGTTTGAAGACCGTACTTTTCAGTTTTCGAAGCCACTGTGCAAAATTTTTACGCTTGTTACATGACCCTGGTTTTCAGTTCAGCACCCACTCTATTCTGGCTCCAGTTGCTGTAATAGCGGCTGAGCTTCCCCTAAGATCTCTGTGCCTGGACTGAATGGAGCCAGACACAACCACTGTGGGCAATCTTTGCCAGATAGCTGAAGTCACCAAAGCACTTGCAATTTACTTGCAATCCACCAATACTGCACTCTAGGGTGGATGGACAAATGTCCGTGGTCAAAAGAAACTTCACTTCCTAACCAGTGCAGCAGCTCCTCACACATGGAGAGCAGGAACATCTAGTTATATATGGCTTGTCACTAGGTGGCAATGTAACAAAATGTAAGAATGGGGGATAAACAATAAAATGGATACATTTAAAACATAATAAAACAACTATAAATGCAGGGGCAGCACCCACACTCTTGTGCATAATTCTGCATTACCAGTGGACTGTATGTTGACAAGACCATTAGAATCAAGTGGGAATGAATATGTGATGTAGAAACTAGTGATACATATCACACTGGTTAGCCATGGGTTGTAATAATTCAAAATATCATAATTTTAAAATGAGCTTTCTTGGTCTTTTCATCATAATTTAGCTAAATACTCAATTCAGGATTTTCTGGTTTGTTGAATGTATCACTACTGCTCGTAATACACAGACAGATTTAAGCTGTGGATTTGGCCCCTAATATATCCATGTATGGGCCCTCTCCGACAGATATCTGGCTGAAAATTGGGCAGCTATCTATTGGGCAGGTTTAAACATCACATTGGGGTGAGGACTGTGTCAGCTAATTGATGCAGCCCTCTACCTACAGCCTGCATTGATCTTCATTCTGATCTGATACATTGGCCTGGAGGTTAATTGATTAGATCAGCCTTGTATGGCCCAGCACATACTGTAGGTGGCCACATAGGCAAAGATCACCAGATCTTCCAATATATGGGCAGCTTAAGAGAGAATGAGTAATGTGTAAATGCAAACAGTTTCACTTCAGTGTCCCCATGTTCAGTACATTGTTTTGTGTCCCCAGTCATCAGAATATCAGGTATTTAGAGTGATAACTAATGTATTCCAGTGTCTTAAATAATTCATGCACTTGTGATGCAGTTTAGCTGAAATGATCTGGAAAGAAATAAGGCTGGGATTTATATGCCAAATATTTCTTGGCTGTGCGGTGTCAGTTTGTGCAGAACATACAGTAATGTGCAGAAGCCACTGAGCTGTGCTGTTGGATAGCTGTCAGGCTGATGCTTCCTGATCTGCAGGCTCTTTTAACAAAGAAAATGGGATTGGAAGAAAAACTTTGTTGTGGTTTGGGGGAAGATAACATGTCAGCAAGTGACACGCTCTAAGTAGCTTGCAAGTTATCAACCAGCCACTCATATTTCAGTAACCTGCGTATGTTCTATGGTTATTGAATTATTGTAGTAATTGCAGAATTGTCCATTCTCCAACACAAAAGTTTAAAAAAAAAAGTAGCACTCACATAACTCCCCAAACATTCAATTTCCTTATCAAATCATCTTATACTTTATTAAAGGAGAAATATAGTGACATTTAATGAGGCAGTACAAATATGTTAGACAGCCCCAGTAAATATACAGTAATTGCTAACCGTAGACCACATCACCGTCTTTCTCAATGCCACAGAGATTCTCTGCACCGTTATAAAAAAATGAAGACCAATTGAAGGTTGCTAAAAATTGACTATTCTATGACATACTAGCCGTAACTTAAAGTCCCAATCTTTATTCTACTGTGTAGGGTTGTGTCCAGGACAAATACATACATATCATAATGCTTCCTTAACCCTCTCAGAGCTAGTGATTTCAGTTTATGTATCAACCACACTTCATTTTTTCATCTTAATTCAGGGTCCCCTTCATATTTTATTTGGAGGAATTCCTTCTAAGGCTAAAAATAACTAAGTAATACCTTACAGCACACCTATGGGTTAATTTGTAACTATGTACCATATTGTAGGACCTTTAAAAAACACACACATACATAAGATAGTTTTCTTCTAAATCATCACATGTACCTATTAAAGTTCACTTAAATGTACACACATTTACATGAGATTTTTTATATTTAGTCAGACATTTATATCACAGTTTCACGGTGTATTCATGCTCTATAAGCATCTTAAGCATATTTGAAAATCTAATATATACGAGAATATTCCCATTAACCCTTTTTGCACTGTTCATCTTATTGTTATGAGAGTGGGCCGTGGATGTCAGGTTCTCCGCTCAGACCTAGGAGGCCCAGTTCAACCATGATCATGCATGATTATTGGTAAAATGTGCATGGTTTAATTTCAAGCTTCCCCCTACAAATAACACAGGGGGAGCAAATCTGGCCTTGGATCTTGGACACATCTGACAGCATGGAGCTGATTTATTAAATACAAATTAACAAATTAGCTGATAACTGTACAAATTCATCAGAATGTGTTTGACTTCTCTGAGAAGTGAACCACCATTCGGATCTTGTGCTGGGTGGGTAGTGCTGCTGCTGATCACCTCTCCAAATCCTCGTCTCACAAGGCATATTGCATGGCGTGGGAGGAATGGCTTTGGACAGTTATTTAAATTGTTTAAATTTTAACATCTAAAACCTTTAGTAATGTTTTATAAAGCAGTAACTATTAATTACTTGAGTTTAACTTCTTCATGTTAACTCTTGCACTGTGCTGAATAGCTCACAAAAGAATAAAAATATATGCATATAGTAAAACAAAGAAAATAAGACATGAACAGTGTTAAAAGTGTTGGAAAGTGTAACTTTACCTTTTGGTCCATTAAAAGAAATAACTGTAATTTTGTATCCTTCCAGCATTTTCATCCTGTCAGGGAATATGATCAAGCAAATGACTTTCAAACACATAGGTCAAAGCTAAAAAACATCATTATCAGATTCTCGCTCCTGGTGGTTTCTTCATGCAAGGATAAAGAGGTCATTAATATTACAGTCAGTTTACTTAAGAATCTGCAGTTATAAAGTAAAAAACTTGCCTTATGTCCAATATTTTAGAGCTTCACAGAAACCAAAAGCGATTTGTAATTTAAACAGAAAAAAGTGCACTAATATCTGAAGAGGAACAACTTTGCAATGTAGCTTCTATATTTATGTTTTAAATTTTACATGGAGATGGATGCTCCACAGTTTACCTAGAAGTGTCTAAGAGCTGCAGTTTGCATCCACCTCAGTGTCTTCTTTACTTCTTGATAGTCCATGTGCTTGCTCAACAGGAATAGGCAATCAAATATAGGTTCTAATTGAACCAGAACAAAGTTTGGTAGAAAAAGACACAGCTCTGTTCTTTCATTGGCTTATGAATAGTGATGGGCGAAATGTTTTGGCAGGCATGGATTCGCGGCGAATTTCCGCATTTCGCCATTGGCGGATTGTTTCGCGAAACGGATGAAAAAATTTGCAGCAGAAAAAAGAAAAGTCGAGGGCATCAAGAGAATAGCCGCACGACAAAATAATAGCCGCTGGCGACGAAATAATAGCCGCTGACGACAATTTTTTTTGGCGCATGTCATTTTTGCCGTTTCGCAAATTTTTCGTCATTTCGGGGATCTTTTGAAAGATTCGCAAATTTTTCAGCGAAGCGAAATGGAACAGATTCACTCATCACTACTTATGAAACCTAGCATGTATGTGTTCCCTTGGTTTGTGTGCCAGCATAGTAATTTATATGAGCAAGAGGGACAGAATTTTTTACCTTAAGTGGAACTTTTTTAATTTTATTTAATGACACGTACTATTAGAAAAATATATTTAAAAATATAAATATAAAATTGAAGCAAGCCCAAATCCCCCAGAATCTTAGGCTAGGGAGTAAATAACCCACTAAAGTTCTTCTATCAGTACTTAAAGCAGAGCTGCACATCTCAAGCTTCTCTCACCAATCTCACTCACATACTTTTCAAGTCTCCCCCACCTGAAACACCATTGCTGAAATTACAGTAAAGGTTACATGTGTCAGAATATCAAATCAAATATTACTTTCATTATAATTGCTAATGTAACATTTACTTTGTCTTCACTTGGACAAATCAAATGAAATGAAATGCTCTGATACTTTAGCTCTATTAAGAGCAGTCACGCAGAGGGAGTACCTGCACTTCTCCAGATTTTCAAATATTCTACCCAAGTGCTTGAACCTGTGTTTGAATATGAGGTTGAAAATGTGACATAAATGTCTGTCTAAATGTTAAAAAATTAATGTATTTTCATTTGTGTAAAATTATGTGTATTTTGATAGATACATGTGATGACTTTGGATAGCAGGAAGGACCAAGCCTTTCTGAATTGAGCGCTGCTATGCCTATTGATGTAGAGGGGACCCTAGAGCTACTGCCACCTTCAGACATGGCAGTAGTTTTAGGATTCCCCCAGCACCCTGCTTCAATCACCACAGCTCAGTTGCACAGAAGGAATAAGGCACACACGTTGCTCACACATGAACACCAGAAATTATGTCAGAAAGACTCTGAAAACATTTGGACGATTTATTTTTGCTGGTAGGCACAGTGCCAATGCGTCAAGAACACCGCCCCTTGCGACCACTATGATGCCAGAATAAAAAAAACACTGCACTGAGGGGAGATAGTACTCTAAATTGCACTTTGCTCACCACTTCCAGACGTACCTGTGCCTCATATCTGGCTGCATATGAATTGCAGTACAGAGTACAGGTGGATACCCTGAGGGTTAAACTAAAACATATATATATATATATATAGGTATGGGATCCATTATCCGGAAACCCATTATCCAGAAAGTTCCGAATTACAGAAAGGCCATCTCTTATAACTTTGCCCTCATTAATTTGGGCAAGAACGCCCCACGGGTAACTCCGGTCGGGACCGAATATAAAAATTCCAAAAGGATTATACTTGACATTGACATCAGTTACCACGGAGATGCTAAAGTGGAAATGGCACTCCAAAAAGATATGATCAAAGTGGGAATTGATGAAGTAAAGCTGGTGGGAACGCTCCGGATGGTACTGGAACCATTATTGGACAATGTACCTTTTGTCGGAGCCATAACTTTTTATTTCCCCCAGCAATCAAGGTTGGATATCAGTTGGACTGGACATGCGGAAATGCTTAAGCTTCCAGGACTAAACTGTCTATCTGATGCAAAGATCATGGACCAAATAGCAAAATATATTGTTTTGCCAAATCATATAAAGGTCCCACTAAAGGCAGGCTTTAACATGGAAGACCTATACTACAAAGTACAAAGGAATGTTTTTTGGGTCTTTGTGTTGAAAAAAGGATGTCAGACCCCTACGTTGTTGTGCGCTGTGGGGGTCAGACAAAAGTGGTCTATCCATACTGGAACCAGGTTTTTGAGCTGTTGTTTTCCGATTTGCCTGGGCATAACATAGGCTTTGAGGTTTATGATTTTGAGAAATATGACTTTTTGGGCAGCTGCCAAATTAGTGTAAAAGAAGTCATCAAACAAAAAACATCAATAAATGAAGTTAAAGGAAAAGTAACACTAAAAAATTTTATTCTACCCTGCTCCAATAATTGCCCTATCCTGCAAACCATTTATTATTTTGAATGCTTTATTAGAAAATACCTGTTAAAACTTGGCTTTCGGTCATTTGAAATAAGGCGATACGGCAATGCAGGGGAAGTATCAGGGGGAAGCATCCACTATGCGGCGATCAATTAATCGAGCCTAGCCGTCCTTCTGTATGGGAAGGAGTCAGGCTAGGCTCGATCAATCGATCGCCGCATAGTGGCTGCTTCCCCCGATACTTCCCCTGCATCGTCGTATCGTCTTTCTTCAAAGGACCGGAAGCCAAGTTTTAACAGCTACTTTGTACTAAAGCATTCAAAATAATAAATGGTTTGTAGGATAGGGCAATTATTGGGGCAGGGTAGAACAGATTTTTTACTTAAAAATTTTTAGTGTTACTTTTCCTTTAATGATAATTATGCCGATGGCAGTAGCCCTCATCGTATTTAGTTCCTAAATTCTTATTTTACAAAGAACCTCATTTTTGCCATCAAATAATCTCTTTATCCCACTGAGATTGGATGCTTTTAGATATTTTATCTATTGGTTTCACATAATTGAAACTAAGGACCCTATTTATAAACCATGAAGTGGGAATGTTTCCAGCATCAATGCATTTCATTGGTTTTCATCAAAGTAGCAATGATCTGTTTACATAGCATCAAAATCCCTGTTGAAATAGCTACTAATGTTGGAACTGAAATTTCATAAAAATAGCTAAATGTTACATAAATTCTGTTACTTGTACAGGTATAGGATCCATTATTTGAAAACCTGTTATCCAGAAAGGTCAATTAATCCTTATTGGAGGCAAAGCAATCCTATTGGGTTTTATTATGTTGTTGTTCTTCTTTTTCTTCTTAGCGCCCCCCATTTTCTAAACGCTACTCCTCCTACAGTTTTAGGGGTACAATACCCAAACTCACCACACTTCTTCGCTATAGCGGAGCAGGTTGCTTGTGCTTTTCTAAGTGATCCCACCCCCGTCTTTTTGTGGCGCTGCCCCCAAACACCCCAATTTTTCCATTGACTGACAGGGAAGATTTTCAAACTGCTGCCCCTCTTACAGCTTTGAAGGCACAAACTTTAATAACATAATCATGGGGTCACCATGCATGAAACAGCAACCCCAAAGTGGGAGGGGCCAACAACAGCCAATCAAATTTCACCCATTGACTTTTATCGGGAAATTGAAACTGCTGCCAATCTTACAGCTTTGAGGCTACACTCCCCAAACTTGAATCACATAGTTATGGGATCAACCTGAATGAAAATATGATTGTTGGATGCCCAAAAGTAGGCGGAGCTGTGAACAGCCAATCAGATTTACCCATTTACTTGTCAGAAATCCAGCCTGCTGCCATTCCCACAGTGTTAACACCAGGGTCCCCAAACTTTTCACAGTTGGTCACTGGAGGACTGCAGTTTTAGTGTAGAAAAAGTGTGAGGAGCCACCAACAGCCAATCAGATTTCACCTATTGAATTTTTTTGGTTTGATGCCAGGGTTCCCAAATTTTGCACAGTCAGTCACTGGGTGACTTTGTACTCAAGGTTTGAAAATGTGGGCGGGGCCGCCAAAAGCCAATCACATTTCTTTCAATGTTTTCAGTGGGGAAATTTGCTGCCATTCTCACATGTTTAATGTCAGGGTCCCCAAACTTCGCACAGTTTGTCACTGGGTGACTATGTTCCAAGTTTACAAAAGTGGGCAGGGCCAACAACAGCCAATTAAATTCACCTATAGACTTCAAATGTTTAAATTTAAACTGCTGCCATTCTTTAAATATTAATAAATATAAATATAATAAAACATAAATGCAAAAAAATCATCAATAGCAAATGGTTTCATGGAAAATATCTGCAGCCCATCACTATTAAGCGTAAAACCAAGAATGAATTTCTAGAAAAGAAATGTGAGTAATTGCAACAAAACACACAATCATTACTTTTCTCATAATCATTTGTATTGTATTTATTGAAATTCTCAGATGGGTAAATCTTGATCACTTTACATCTCAGAGAAAAAATATGATAAATTTGTCAGCAATCACTTTTTTTGCCCCAACAACGTTTCGAATTTTAAAAAAATAGTCACCATAGTGTGGGACTTTTAGTACTGCCTTTGTACTCATTTAGAAGTAGATTTATTTATCGATAACGATATCTATCACTCATACATTTTTATAAAGTTTAAAAAATTTTGAATGTATTCTTCTTTTCCATTGATATGACACAGAGAAAAATCACTTAGGTGTTTGAATTGAAGCTCTTTTGGCGAAGCAAAACTGGACAGATTCGCTCATCACTAATTTTTAGTCATTTTTGGAGAAAAGGATTATCAACAACCCTCAAAAATATCCCCTTCTTTTCTAGTTGACCTGAAGTGTTGTCTAGTTTGCTTCAGAAAGAGGAAAAAAAACCTTCTTCACTTGGGACCAACTCCTGGATCAGTACACTATGGATGAAAGATTGATGGGAGTCAGTGTCTTGGTTCCTTTATACTTTGACTCTGAGTGGTGTGAATAGGACACATAAAAAATAAATCAGATAGTGCTCCCAACCAGCAATGTGCTACTATTTTCAAGTTTATTAAAGTGATACTGACACTAAAAAACTACTCTTCAAAATATTAATGTACATAAAAAATTGCTTATGGGTCATGCTGATCGTTTTTCGCTGATAGGGCTGCTTTTGTAACTAATTGTTACTTGAAGTTCCTAAACCTGACTGTCCCTTCTCAATCTGTCAGTTACAGCTTCTAATGCTAATGGACTCCTGCTGCACAAATACGACAGCCCCTCATAGAGAAACATCCCCCATGTATAGTTAAGGTAAAAGCATCAGGCAAATACTTTTATGGCAAAATTATATATAGCATGCAAAGACAACGTTATGATATACTAAAAATGTAAAAAGTTTACTTTCAGGTGTCAGTATCTCTTTAAGATCTTTACACAACATTTCATGGAAACCTCCCATTTCACAAGTTCTCAGTTTTGGAATACCCAGAAATGTTGTGTGAAGATTCCAACAACTGAAAATTGTAGCATAATTGTTGGTTGTGAGTTCCATCTGATTTTATTTATGTGACATGTTAGTCTCCTGAGCAACACATATCCATATAGAGTGTCACCATCATAACTAAGAATAGACAAAGTTTGGAAATCAGTTCTGTATAAGACACATCTTTAACAAGGCGCAGTTGCACTGTAACCACAGTATTTTCCCTGACTAGGATTTAGCGCAACAACAACTACATATTTAATGTTATAAATTCCCATGCAAACGTAAAACATATTAAGCCACACCATTTAGATATAAAAACCAGTCAGTTGGTCATCTGCTGTTCTTAAAGGAGAAGGAAAGGCTAATAAAGAGTTAATCTCAAGCTGCAGGCATACCTCACTAGTGCCCTTAAGTCTCCCCATATTTATCCCCTTCAGATGATCAGAAGCCTCATAGGACAAAAAAAAAAGCTGAGCTGTGTAAAGAAAGTTCCCATAATGCCTCACTCCTGCACCAAGATCAAGACCCCTGTACATGCTCAGTTTGTAAGACTAAGGGGCTGATTTACTTACCCACGAACGGGTCGAATGGAGTCCGATTGCGTTTTTTTCGTAATGATCGGTACTTTGCGATTTTTTCGTATGTTTTGCGATTTTTTCGGATTCTTTACGAATTTTTCGGATCCAATACGATTTTTGCGTAAAAACGCGAGTTTTCCTATCCATTACGAAAGTTGCGTAAAAAGTTGCACATTTTGCGTAGCGTTAAAACTTACGCGAAAAGTTGCGCATTTTTCGTAGCGTTAAGTTTTAACGCTACGAAAAATACGCAACTTTTCGCGTAAGTTTTAACGCTACGAAAAATGCGCAACTTTTTACGCAACTTTCGTAATGGATACGAAAAACTCACGTTTTTACGCAAAAATCGTATTGGTAACGAAAAATTCGTACAGAATCCGAAAAAATCGCAAAACATACGAAAAAGTCGCAAAATGTTCGTTTTCAAGTCGGAACTTTTCCAATTCGGGTCGGATTCGTGGGTTAGTAAATCAGCCCCTATGAGTCAGCTTCCTGCTGATTGGCTCAGATCCACATTCTTAAGGGGGGGAGTGAGTTCTTAGCATTCTTGAGGGAGAGGGGAGAGATCCGTGTGTCTCTGGCACAGGAAAACAAACAGACAAGAAATCCTGTATCTTTTGAAAGAGAACTCAGTGCAGTGTTTCTGTGAGTGCTTATGGCTGTATTTACATAGACCTTTCTGATAAAGTTTACTTAGTTTTTACCTTTCCTTCTCCTTTAAATGCACTATTTTCAGATATTTTCTCCCTATACTGATGCGTTTCAACAAGCAGAGATTTACTGTTCTGGTCCAATTCATCTCTAAGGCTTCTTTTGGTTTGCACAATGTGTGTAATAAAACTTCTTAAAGAAAAAGATGTTATTTTTGTTGGCAATTAAAAATTATAATACAAGTATAGGGTCTGTTATCCAGAATGCTTGGGACCTGGGTTTTTCTGGAATAAGGGATCTTTCTATGATTTGTATCTCCATACCTTATATCTACTAAAACAACATTTAAACATGAAATAAACCCGGTAGGTCTATTTGCCACCAAAATTGATTAATGCAGCTTACCATCAAGTACAATATACTGTTATATTATTACAGAAACGAGGAACTTATTTTTTAAACTTTAGAATTATTTGCTTATAATGGAGTCTATAAGGCATAGCCCAGCCATAATTCAGAGCTTTTTGGGTAATAGGTTTCTGGATAAGGCATCCCGTACCTGCACAATAAATAAAATTACAAATATGATTTTTTTTTTTCCATCTACAAACTTTTAATATGTTCTCCCAGATGTCAGAATTATCTGTGTTATGTTCCTGAGCACACATCCTAACTCTTCATGCTATTGGTTTTGAGATAAAGTGTTGAAGACAATACATAAATGACATGGAGAGAAATCTAAATGACAAGGTTTGATTTGTGCTTGACCACATTCATCCACAAAACACCAATCATAATGCTGCAGGGTTCTCAGTGTGTCAGTTTGTATTTTTCTTAAAAAAATGTATAAGTGGCCTCTTAACAGAAATGGTTATTATACACTTTTTCTTGCCAACTAAAAAGGAGACTCCATCTAGGGGGCCTACAGAATGTGTTTTGCTGAGTTTAACCACTAACTCCTGTTTGGAGCTATAAAACAACCAGGCCACTGGGAACCTATATTATTATTGTGGGTACAGGACAACATCACAGAGACAAAATTATTACTAAATTCTATATATATGCCTCCATGGGCCACATCATAGAATTGAACAGCACAAGACTGGTGGGCTTTATCAGAAAGATTGAGAGTTAGGGTAAACCAGGCAGTAGTCTCAATGGATCATGTGCATAACTCATTTTGCATATATCCTTCTCTGAAATGTGAAACAGGTTGAAATAGGGTGTGACCTTACCCTGTTGTTAATTTTATATTGGCTGCCATCAGAAACTTTTGGGTCCCGTACTAGTTATTTATATGGGGCCCCCATGAACACAAGTACCAAAATTTTGGCCACACCCCTTGTGTGTGCATAATAAACAGCTAGTGTTACTCTATAATAAGAGTTTCATAATTCAATGTGTTAATTAAAGGTTGGTTCATTCGCAGTCAGTGGAGTTTGCCCTTAGTTTAACCACATCCCACCTACCTGCCCCTGCTCTGCACTGTCTTTGCTTGATATGGAAGTTACGTAAACTGCATAGATTTAGAGCCCCAATAACTAGTCAATAGTAGTAATAAAAATAGTAAAAATATAGTAAAAATTATATGGTAATAAGCCAGTCTTTTAATTGGGGGGGAGGGGGTCAGTGGACTTTATACATAATATCACAGACTCAAAGTCATTAGACAGTGTAGGACTCATGTACAATGAGGGGCCTTGACGTGGCACATGAGCTTACATGTTTTTTTATCGTTTATAGCAGCTGGTCAACTCCAGATTGTGGGTTAGACCGAGCACTGGCACAATAGTGTGTTTCTAGCAGCTGGTCAACACTACAGCGTGGGTTAGACCGAGCGCTGGCGATTCCTTTCTGTGGACTTTATACATAAGTTATGCAAGTTTCTTTGAAAGTAACGTACATTTTGCACAAGTTACGTAAATTGCATAAGTGTATGGGGCTCAGTGATGTTGCTGTGGGGCCCAATAACCAGTCATTCCCCTGCTGGAAATTTCATGTAGGAGAAATGAATATAATTCAGTAAATAGCTCCCAAAATAAACAGCTGATGTTTCACAATAATAATCAAAATAAATAATAAATAATAAATGAGCTAATAAGTCAGCCAGTTGGGGGAAGTAGAATTTACCTTAAGTTCTTTCATTTATTTTTGGTCAGTGGAGTTTGCCTCAGTCTGCCCCTTGTCTGCATTTTCTTTAACTTGTACCCAAGTTTCCTAAGATTCTAGAAAAGCTACATCAGTTTCCTGCAGAAGTTACATAAATTGTGTTTAACATAACATTATGGGGATGATTTACTAATCCACGAATCCGAATCCCGAATGGGAAAAAATCGTATTGGAAACGAACATTTTGCGAATTTTTCGTATTTTTGCGATTTTTTCGTTGCCGTCGCGACTTTTTCGTGAATTGTCGCGTTTTTTTCATAACTGTTACGACTTGCGCAAATTGTCGCGACTTTTTCGTAGCCTTTACGACTTGCGCGAATTATCGCAATTTTTCGTATTGAGCGCTAGTAAACGGCAGGCAAACCTTTCCGATTTTTTTGCGACGGCTACGAAAAAGTCGCGACAATTCGTGCAAGTCGTAATGGCTACGAAAAAGTTGCGGCAATTTCCGAAAAAGTCGCGAGGGCGACGAAAAAATCGCAAAATACCGATCATTACGAAAAAAACGCATTCGGACGCTTTCGATCCGTTCGTGGATTAGTAAATCGGCCCCTATACGTAGCTTACGCAATTTATGTAAGTTTATGTAACAGAGATGCGTCCAGGCCCCCTTCCCAAGGTGATTGTCATGGGGCCCGGCACAACTGTACCCCCTCTCCACCTCTGATGGCAACCCTGTGTGAATGTAATAGGGATCTTAGATTGTAAGTTCTGCTGGGGGCAAGGCCTGATGTGAATGATATACATTCTCTATAAAGCACTGCGCATAAAATAAATACATAAAACTAAAGTTTTAATTTAAAGATGACTTTTCTTTGGAGCTCATTTAACCTTGGATGCTGTGGTTATTTGTGGAACTGCTATTGGTTGTGCTATCATGATTGGTGCTTACCATTGTGTAAGATTAATGAACACCTGACAAACAATCCAACCATCGCTTTAAGTTTCTATTTGAAATGATAATATACACATTTAATTTAAAAAATATATAAAGAGTTCAGGTGAATAGAGAACAAAAATGTTTTGATTAGATGTCACTAGACATGCCAAGGGAGAACAGGCTTATCAGTTACATTTATGTTGGATTAAGGTCAACGGCAGCATTATAAAACTCCACATCTTGCATTCACTAAGAAAGCAATAATTGCTATTGTTTTTTTTCTATTTCTAAAGAGGTTTCAAATAAATAAGGGGTATAATTAGCATTATTCTTTATAATACATTTGCCACACTTTTTACGCCACTATAATTCCAGTACACGTCAGCTTCAATTGGCATCCTTCATTATTCATTCTCAATGGAGATGAAAGGAACACTTATTACTTTGTTTAGGTTGCTATGCATTCAAATTCAAATGCATTTCATGGGCAATGTTAAAATTCTCTAATTGCACTGATGGAAAATCACAGTGAGCTGCAAATGATTGAAAGATAGCCAAGCATTCATGCGAACTGGCATGAATGATAGTGCTGGCAGTTTTATGATCATTGTGCACAGAATAGCTGACAGAATAAATGCTTTTTCTTTCCGTCATTTTGGCTAAATTGATCAGTGACTGGTGTTTGCTAATACATCTTCAGGAATGCAAATGCATAGTCACTATGGATTAAAATTATACTCTTTTTAACAAAAGTATTAGAATTGTTAAATGTTTGTTGAAGTGGCTTTATAAATATGTCACTCAGAATTAGTATGGCTAACCTGAAAGCATGTATTATCTATTTAGATTTTTTATCCTATTATATATATTAATTTTAGTATCTATCTATCTATCTATCTAACTATCTATCTATTTTTTTTTATCTGTCTGCCCTTCCATAATACTTGTAGATCTATCATCCGTCCAAATGTATTTGTCAAAATATCTAACCTTTATTTTATTTGTATGTCTGATATTTCCCCTTTATTTTATAGTGGCTTGAGTAAGCTCAATGAAGTCATGGAAAAAGTGCGAAGAAAGACAATTTCCCATGTCTAAGCCAGATCATTTGGCTTGATGGTTGAGCTTGATGGACAGTAGTCTCTTCTCAACTCTAATCAACTATTTATAGTAAAGCATACCTCCCAACATTTGACAAATGTAAATAGGGACAAAAAAAACATTTCTGACCACTCCCATTTTGTTGTGACTACACCCTCTAAATACCACTGCCATTTTACAAATTTGGCAGGCTATTTAAAGTTTGAACACATTTCTGGAGGTTTTGGTAATTTTTTATGTGTTTTTACAGTTTTGCTAAAAAAGGTGAAATTGGCGCTTGAGCTGTGAGTCTCAGTTCCCCAAAGAGACCTGTTTAGCTTATTAGTTACAACTGTATCTCAGTGCAGATGTGGTTTGTTAGCTTTCTGGGCTCTCTGCCAAAAGCTACTAATTAAATTAAGTTAAGAAACATTGTATCTTTTTTAGCGTTCAGTGCAGGAGATCAAAGAGAAATAAGGGACTTTTCAATAAAAATCCAGGGCTGTGGGCTGTGCTGTTAAAATTGGGACTGTCCCACGAAAATTGGGACAGTTTGGAAGTATGGTATTGGAGCAAAGTTAACTGTAGCTGTCCCTGCCTAGCTCTGTTGTAGCGAAGCATGTTATAAAGTATATCAAATGTTGATGCATGTCTATTCATTTAAAAAATACTAAGTAGAAAGCAAACAAAAAAAATGTGGTGATTGCTGGTATTGAAAAATAGATGGGTGTACATTAGATCCTTTTGTTGCAGATTTGTTTATTTTGCTGAAATCTTATGCTCATTATCATTTCCCATGTTTAACAAGTTGCACACTTACATTTTATGGCCCAGAACTTTCCCAGTCATCATGTCATATATCATCTATGGCTGTTTAATGTTTATTTGGGCTGTATGTTTGCATAGCAGTTAAATAAATAAGCTAATAGGAGTACAATAGTTTTAGTTCTGATATGCAGTGATGAGCGAATCTGTCCTATTTAGGACATCCCAAAACAGCAAGAAAATTTGCTTCAGACGCAGGAATATATATTTTATGTAAATAAGCTGTTGGGTAGCCATGGCTTATTAATATATATATATATATATATATATATGGGTGCAGAAAGGAGCACAACCCTAAAACTGCCCAGGTGCTGGTCAAACCACTTTGTCTCACTGTTTGTCCTTGAAACGTCCCAGCTTGTGCTCTCTCTCTCTTTCAAACATATATATTCTTGTTTTTGATTTCTGACAACTTTAAGAATTGTTGAGCAAGTTACTCCCTACGGTTTTAAGGGAGTGAAAGAGAAGATTTATGATGGTTTCATGAGTGTTGTGTGTTGCTGTGATAAGGCACAGTGCATGTTGTGCTGGTTTGTGTATTTTCTTTTGGCATGTTGTTGCCATGGCACGTTGGCTGTTTTCATGCATGGTGTGATGTTTAATGTTCTTTTGCTGTGTCACAGTTTGTCTCCATGGGCATGTTCCACACAAGTTACAAGCTTTGCATATTTAATGTCGGAGTAGTAATACAAATAATTAAATCTTTACTGTTAGGAGTCTGTAATGTCTTCTAAAAGAGGAGCTGATCCAAAAGATAAAGGCAAGGAAGCAATTCCCAGAAAGAAGAAATATATACTTGGGGCAGAAAAAGATTAGAGGCTTCCAGGAAAGGCCTAGTGGAAGCAGGAACTGCACCAGGAGCTCAGTCAGAGCTGGGGTCTTACCCCAGAAAGATGCCCTACTGTGACTAAATTACTATCTTGTCTAGATGAAGAGGGTGAAGGGCCATCTTCTCTTTTATAAGAACAGGAAATTGAGCAGAAAGGCACCCCCACTATATATGTGCAACCTGATAAACACTCTTTCTCTGAAAGTCAGATGTAGTGCTTTCTATGTTGCCTTACATATTTGCTTCATGCAATGTGTTTGATGCTCCAGACCCATCCTGCCCTATCTCTGCCAAATGAAACTTTATGAAGTGTCACCCTGTTTAGCTGCTATCAGATGCTTATCATACATTTCCTTTCCACCGTTCCGTTCTGTCCCCAGTGGGAATGCAATGCAGAGAAAATGACTTACTGTGACTTACTGTGTTTATAACCAAAAGATTTATTGTTCTGTATGAATGGCTTTCTGCACTAACAGACATAGTATATTTATTGGTGGCTGGCCAGTTCATAAACATCATTTAACTGACAGGGTTAAGGAGCATGAAGATTCTGCCCTCTATCTGGCAACAGTTACTGCATATCTGACTTTAGAAAGGAAAAGTGACATGAAAACACTTATAAGGAAAAAATACAACATAATTGTATGGTCATACAAAGGTTAATTGATATAGTAAAGGTATGGGACCTGTTATCCAGAATGCTCGGGACCCAGGGTTTTCTGGATAAGGGATCTTTCTGTAATTTGGATCTCCATAAAACTACTAAACTACTAAAACTCATTTAAATATTTAATTAAAACCAATAGGTTTGTTTTGCCTCCAATAAGAACTAATTACATCTTAGTTAGGATCAAGTACAAGGTAATGTTTTATAATTACAGAGAAAAAGGAAATCATTTTTAAAAATTCAAATTATTTGCTTATAATGGAGTATATGGGAGATGGCCTTTCCGTAATTCGGAACTTTCTGGATAAAGGGTTTCCGGATAAGGGATCCCATACCTGTACAACACATTGTAAAACTTGACCTTGCTTACAGAGAAGGATGAAGCTACAAAACATATTCTAAATATGTTCTCCAGAAACATGTCATACATGTAGTGACAATGAGTAAGGAAAGAAAAAGGCACCATCCTGAGAGCAAAGAGAGAGGAGGCCTAGTTACATTTCTAAGTAAAACAATAAGAAATAAATTAATCAAGCTAATGGGGAAAATGGTAAAACAAAACATTAGCAAAGAAGTAAAAGGTGCACTGAAATATAACGTGGAAACAGACAGCACTCAAGATGTTGGTGCGATAGAGCAGTGCAGCTTTATTCTCAGGTATGTCAGAGAGAGAGATGTGCAATTTGTGCATGAAAGGCTTATTGCTCTCATTGATGTCAGTAGCACGACTGGAGAAGCCCTATTTACATCTCTGAAAGAACAACTGGAAATTATGTCTTTAAATATTAGTGATATCATTAGCTCCTCTTTTGATGGTATAAGTGGGTGCTACAATGGAGTTCAAGCCCACATAAATGTTTCCTGCAATTCTGTTTATACTGGGGCTATACTTACATCCTCAGTCTTGTCATTGTTGACATTACCCAGTGTGGTGTGTCATCCCTGCAAAGTCTTTATTTGGACTCTTAGAGAAGAGTGTTTCTTCTCTGAATCTTACAAGAGGCTCTCAGTGTGGACAGAGCAAGTCTCTACCCAGTGTCAAGGACAGGAAAAAAATTTATGACTAAAAAAAATTGGTGATACCCGATGGTGGAGTAAGCCAAGAGCACTGGGTACATATTTCTGGCCATGCTCTGACCAGTCAAAAGAGTTATACAACACACTGTTATACTGCCTGGAACATATTTCTTTGTCTCCTGAACTTCTAAACTTCAAAGATAACTATGCAGTATGAAAAAATCCCAGCCTCCCTCAAAAAACCAGCATCAATGTAGAGGAAAATGATAAGAAGAAAGAAACAGTCAGTGACAAAAAAGAGTGTGAAAACTGCCTCACTTGCTGCTACAAATTCCTGTATAACCACAACTTGTACTCTGCTGCCTACACAAAACCTGTTTGCAGTCTATAAAACACTTTAACGTGCTCTCAGGTATCTTGTAAACAAGTTTAATATTGAAAGGGACATTGCTGCTAGTTTATTGTATGATGACATCATTGATAACCTTGCCAAGGCATCTACACTCTTGCACAAACTTGTAAGAGGGGCTGTTCTGTGCATTTTTCAAAATGGGAAATCAATGCAAGATAATGTTTTGGTGTTTTGATGGTTAGCGTTTGGTTAGATATAATTTATTTATTAAAGCGATTCTGACAGAGTTAGAATTTTTTATTTTTATTTTGCCATGTTATGTACTTACCTGATAGCTTCTGAAACGCTATTAAAAAAAATCCCACAGTCCAGCTGGTCCTCTGTCCGCACCTTCTGAATGTAAGTCCCATGACGCCACCATCTTCTTTCTTCTCTTCCAGGTTCCTGGAACGCCGCCCCTGCAATAAAAGAAAAACTTACGTTTCCACCAATCGGCGACGGGTCCTGCGCTGCCCTTTCTTGCTTCAGTGCGCCATGACGTCATCACGCACATGTCGGCGCTCAGGAACAGAGACAGTCGGGTTTGTCTCACAGTCATGTCCAGGATCTTGAGAAGCGTTTATTTAAAAAACAAGCGCTTTCTGGAGAAAATGGTCAACATGAGTAGTAGGTACTTTTGGAGGTAGACTCATATAATGAAATGTATTATTTAGCTGTCAGTATCACTTTAACAAAAGTGAAATAAAAGCTTTACTTGTTTATATTTTATGAGCATTTATTTAAAATATGTAATATTCTTTTGTATTTATGATTTTAATTAAGTATTGTTATGGCCATTTCAGTATTTGTGGGTGCTATTTTGTACCAGGAGGGATGCAGGCCCTTGAAATTAGTTTTCCTCAGTCTGACAATGAATAAATAAGATAACAACTGGCTAAATGACAGGGACACTCAGTGGTGTGTAACATAAGGGCCCTCCCCAGTATTAGAACAACTCACAGGTGTTACTGATGGTCAACGATAGAGCAATGCACATAAGCTAGGGCTCATCAGCTGAATAGATTCTTGCATGTTGGTTCTGGAGAGAAATATGCTAATTTGCTTTGATTAAGAAACCTGAGAAAAATGCAGGAATAATATTCAGAAATGGTGAAAAATTGGCAAAACGAGAAAAATGATGTGCGTGTCAAAAAAAAGGGCACACACATGGAAATTCGTTGCAAATCCATGCCTGCCAAAAAAATCGCTCATCATTATATACTACAGAATTATTTCTATTTCAGTCAAACATCTTTAAATTCCTGTATTTTTAAGGATTGGCTGAATCATTAATTTTTGAATTGGATCAAACACTAAATCCTTCACAAAGAATTTGGCTAAATTCCAAACCAGATCTTGATTAGCATTTTCAAATTTTAGCTCAAATGTGGGTCAGCTATGAACTATGATACCCTGCTTTGGTTTTCACTGTTTCTCAAACTATGAGGACATGACTTTACATGCAAGTATCTTTTGAACATCTGCTAATGAAACCCATTTCCCCCTACATTACAATAACTCTGCCGCTTCACAGAGTAACTGTGCTCATAAAAGACTGCCAAATCAGCACTAAAATATCTAAGTCTAATTCACATTAAATGTTACGTTTCAGTTTCAGTGTAATATAAAAACAACATAATGCTAATGTCCCAGTTACAGCACCTGTAAAGTTTATTTTCCTTTCTGTAGTGATATATCAAAAGTGTAAATCCTAGATTCTGACTATAATAATCATCAAAAAATGAGAAACACTGAGATTACAGCCGCTTTTATGGAGCCATCATAATTAACTGGTATTTAGCCATGAAGGATATGGATTCAATGTGTCCAGCTGTCTCTTAAATCAAATGCCATCTCCCAATATACCCTCCGCTGTTTTATGTACATATAATTTTATTTCATATTGTAATTGACAAGGGATTATTGGAGCTCTTGAGCTGCAAAGGTTGACATATGGATTGAACTGATACTCACTGCCAAGCCACATTGACTGCTTTCCTTTTACCATGGCCTTGTAAGCTTCTGTGAATTCAGTTTCCTCCTATATTTATAATAAGATTTTCCAAGTACAGTGCTAATTTCATTTCACGCTTCTTTTTATAGCATTATTTCTGAGTGCAAAAGCTATTATTACAATGAATGCTTTGGCCCTTCACATTTCTGAATTTAGAATCACAATTCCTTTGCCCCCTGGGGACCTCACTCCTGTTGTTTTATTGAAATTCTATTTACTTTTAGCTTTCACCATGTAGCTGTCGATCCTGTTTTCAGTATGCAGAGCTGAAAATAAATGGTTAGCTCAAAAATACCACTAACTTGTATTTTTACCTGCTGCTATATCTCTGGTTTGCTGTGCTTAGAACGTTCTTAGTTGACACCAGGTTAGCATGGATCTATGACACTGCCAATTGTAAACAACTTGCAGGGATGGCAGTGCATAAATAAGATAGATGTACTTTAATTATTATGATGCAATGTTTAGAGACTATACATCTATCTACTAATCATATTCACACACACACACTATGGTCAATCTTATCAGCAGTCAATAAACCTTTCTATTTAATATAAGTGGGAGGAAACCCACACAGACATGGGGGAACACACAAACTATTTGTAGAATCCCAGCTCTGCAAGGCAGCAATTTTTTCATTGTGCATCATGTTTTGCTTATCATCATGATTGTTTATACAGTGTCATAAATTATATACAGTGCTGAACTCCACAAAGTTTACATTAGCTCTGGATCATATACGTTACTTTTATCTAAAAAAATGTTGATATAGGGCCTTAACTACAAAATAAAAACATATTTGTGTCATTTAGCGCTTGTATACTTGCATGGGGCAATTATAGATAGCTACAGCCGCAGGCTGCACTATTATAACAAATCTCTATTTTGTACAGGTATCCAGAATTCTCGGGACCTGGAGTTTTCCGGATAAGGGATCTTCCGTAATTTGGATCTCATACCTTAAGTCTACTAAAAAATTATTTTAACATTAAATGAATCCAATAGGGTTGTTTTGCTTCCAATAAGAATTAAATGTATCTTAGTTGGGATCAAGTACAAGCTACTGTTTTATTATTACAGAGAAGATGGAAATCATTTTTTAAAATTAGAATTATTTCCTTATAATAGAGTCTGTGGGAAATGGCCATCCATAATTTGGAGCTTTCTTTTTGGGTTTCCGGATAACAGATCCCATAGCTGTATTGATATAGGACAAAATCTCATCTCAGCACTACGTGCTCCATTTGGCATCTCCCCAGTGATTATATTTTTTTATTCCCTGGTATTTATTCAGTGTTGACACATTTCTGCAGTGCTTTATAGAGATAATACATCATTCACAAGAGACCCTACCCCACTGGTTACAGGGAGGGATAAGGGAGGAAACCTGAGCCAATGCAGACATAGGGAGAACATACAAACTCCTTGCAGATAGTGCCCTGGCTGTAACTGAACTCAAAACCCCAGAACTGCAAACCAGCATTACTCCCCACTCAGCTACCATGCTGCCCATTCTTTTTAATGAAAGCATATGGATTTCTTGATAAGCCCACAGATTTAAATCATGTATGCAATTCTACCAGGGTATATTCAAATAGGGAATGTTTGGACTTACAGTACATTACATAAAAATAGAACATTCTAATGACTGTATAAAGGTTTAAATTTTACCTCTTTGGGTGTCCAGTGTCTTCTCTAAATGTATTAAAGGGGTTGTTCACCATTAAATTAACTTTAAGTATGATACAGAGCCTTTTGAATTATTTAGCTTTTTGTTCAGCAGCTCTCCAGTTTGGAATTTTAGCAGCAATATGGTTGCTAGGGTCCAGTTTAACCTAGCAATCTGGCAATGTTTTGAAAGAGAAACAGGGATATGAACAGGGGAGGGTCTAAATAGAAGGATAAGTCATAAAAATTAACAATAACAATGAAATTGTAGCCTTACAAAGCAAAAGTTGTTTGGCTTCTGGATGACCCCCATTTGAAGCTGGAAAGAGTCTGAAGAGGAAGACAAATCATTCAAAAACTATAAAAACTAAGAAATAAAGATCAATTGAAAAGTTTTTAAGAATAGGACATTCTGTAACATACTAAAAGTTACCCTGAAGGTGAACCACCCCTTTAGGGAATTCTAAGAAAATACACTGCCAAAATTACTTGAATATCAATTAGTATCAGGCTACAGAATACAGAACTGCACAATTTATTAAGAGCAAACAATTAATATTTTCAGGGCAACAAAGAATTTTCTCAAACGTGCAACTGATGTTCCTTTTGTATAGATCTAGGCTTTCTGACCCTGCGAGGTATTTTTATGGCTCCTAGTCTACTCAAGGGCTTCACAGATGTCTTTGTATGTAATTACAATATTAATATAATCTGGCCTTAGGACATGCAGTATAAGAAATTACTAGCAGCTTACATGTAAAATGATGAGTACAGATGTCTAGAAAAGCCACACTTCTTGTTGTCTACTCTTAATGATATAATGTTGTGAGCTTGCTGATAATAAGGATGGGATAATGATGAAATAGAGCCTTTCTCCCTTTTTAACTATCTGTAAAACTGGAACAGACATGTGTGCATAGGATGCTATCTACTTATCTGCTATGACACTGAAGCAACCCACTAACAATTCTGTGCCAAGGCAATCATAATTAAGAAACCATACAGGGAAAGGAGATATTTAATGGCAACAGTAACAGCTGAACCTGCAAGATGGATAATCTAAACTATATCAATCCGGTTCTTCATATGCTCAAGCAGTGCAAGCCCGGTGGGAGCAGGATATTTCAGTCAGTATTACAATGCTGTTCTTTGAAAACAAATTGTGCAAGCAAGTGATGTAAAAATGCTACCCTCTGGAAGTAAAACTCTGCGTGATCTATTCTAAGTCTACCTAATTTATAGGGAAGTGACAAGTGCTACTGACGTATTCTGAGTCATGAAACTAAATTAATATAAACGCAGAAAATCAGAGCAAATAACCCAAAGTATAGATATTTCATGAAAAAGGTATAAATCGTGCCTCTAAAATAATTAGAATTGCATGCTCTAAAGACAAAAATGTCACACTCATATTAAAAAAAAGAAAGAAATAAATAGGCAAATGCAAGACATATGTTCACATTGCTCCTAACAGCTAATTGCATAGTGCCCTGGGGTGCAGAATAAATACACAGGCAAGAGGAATGAGTGAATGCATAGACCATACAAAACCTTGTCACTAATGTCACAGAACTGGTGTATATCAGGAATCTTTACAAAAATATACCCCTGTAGAAATTGCTCACTTTTTCATATCAGAGATGAAATGTCAATACACCAGGGAATAATATTCCAGGGAGAAAGAGTGGTCATTCCTGGGAGTCCTAGAAGAGATGTGAGTCTGAGCACAATACCTCTTTCCCAGAGCACATCAAAGCAGTGGTGTACTACTCTATAGCTCTAAGAAGTCCCCCCTCCCTAGCCATTTTCTTACCTAGTGTGAGCAGCCGGGGAGTGGGGGACACTCCCCGAGGTAAGTGGTTGGAGGGAGGGCCAGGTAGGTGCAAGCCGGGCCCCTCGGCAGATTTTTTCCTGCAGGGAGCAACACTGCCTCAATGCAATATAATTATCTATTATTAAAATGACCAAGAAACTCATACAGAAATCAAAACAAGCAGGTGCAGTTATCTATCTCATGTTACAGTATTTAGGAAATACACATGTAGGGGGGGTGTCCAATAGATTGCTAATTCTCCAGCATAGGTTTTAGTTATTGTAGAATGTCTTTTTGCAGTTAAGCCACTAGGAGGCAGGTTTATGCAAGTGGGAAAATTGGGTATAATAGAGCCTCTGGCCACTAGAGGGAGGGTGGGCTGATATGTGTAGTTCAAACAGCAACCCCTAGAGGGAAACAGAGGGCAGAAAGTATATAGGCAGGGTACCACACCCAGTTTGGGGCTTTTTGATGAGAGATTGGCAGAGAGGGTTTCACAGTGAGAATCATCAAAGACTCCAGTCACCCTAGCCACGGACTGTTCCAACTACTTCCGTCAGGCAGGAGATATAGTAGCATCCGGTCCCGAACCAGCAGGCTGAGGGACAGCTTTTTCCATCAGGCCATCAGACTACTGAACACTGACCAGTAACACTTGATAGACACTTGAGCAACACTACGGCACTATTCATGTGCACTCATTCTTATATTTTGTACATACATTATACGTGCCTACTCATGTGCATATTTATTCTATACTGTATATTGCACTCCACTGCTGCTTGTGAAGCTTGCACACAAGAATTTCACTCACATGTAGTGTACCAGTAATATGATGTGACAATAAAAGTGATTTTAATTTGATAGGTGCTTCAGACAGACAGGCTGTTTAGTGTGGGTAGCCCAAGTTCAAGTTTCAAGTTTATTGTCATATACAAATAACAATGAAGCATCATTACTGTAATGAAATTTATTTGACCCGTGTTCCTCCCATCTTTACATAGACAAACAAAACAAAAACAAAAAAATACAAATATTAAATATAATAAAAGTGTGCAATAAAGGTACAAGTATTTACAATAATAAAATGCAATGCAATATTTGAAATTGTGCAGTGAGGATTTAAAGTGGCTTTGCTTAAAGTGACACTGGGAAGAGTCCAGTAGTTATGGGGAGTGTGTGTTGGTTTGGGTAGAATGTCAGCAGTTCAGAAGCCTGATGGCTTGTGGGTAGAAACTGTCTCTGTATCTGCTGGTGCGGGTCTGGATGCTCCTGTACCGCCTGCCTGATGGTAGGAGCGTGAAAAGACTGTGGCTGGGGTGGCCGGGGTCAGAGAGGATCCGCTGCATCTTCCTCCTACAGCGCTTTCTGTACAGGTCCTGCATGGCCGGCAGTTCAGTCCTGGTGATGCGCTGTGCTGATCTCACCACCCTCTGCAGAGCTTTGTGGTCCAAAGCATTACAGCTGCCATACCAGGTAATGATACAGCCAGACAGAATACTCTCAATGGTGCATCGATAGAAGTTTGTGAGTATTCTGGAGTCCATGCCGAACCTTCGCAGGCGCCGCAGAAAGAAGAGCCGCTGTCTTGCAGCTTTTATGATCACACCAACATGGTGAGACCAACTCAGATCCTCACTGATATTGATGCCAAGGAATCTGAAGCAGCTGACTCTCTCCCCACCCCTATAAACTGACAGGAAGGAAGGCCACAACAGAAAGTGCTGGGAGAGAAGCAGGAGAGAGAGCTGTTGGTGTGAGATGATATTACTGGGTGTGAATAGTCAGTAGGGAACCCCAGTGGGCCAGTGGCAGAAAAGTGCCCTATATTTTGGGTGTTGAGGGAATGGGAGTTCTTGTCAGGGATCTGAAGAACAAAGTGTGTTCTTTTCAGGTTACAGAAAGCCAAGTGGAGTCCTGCTCATTATTTTGATCTGCCCCCATGTCATACTACAAGTGTCAGGCAAAAAAACTTATTAACCTTTCCTCTGTGTGTGTGATTGTGGACCAAAGAAGTTCCCAGGGAGGGGTATTACAGCACAATCTGTCCTGGCCCTGGGCATGCTAAATTATAAATGATAGTTTATCTGCTCATTCCAATGTGCGAGTTAGCTTTAAACACTTGTTGGTAGGTGTAGATAAAGGTGCGCACCACTTTATCGCTGCTGTTGAAGATATTTAATTAAGTCTGTCAGTTCAGCATTAGTAATAGTGCCTCCCTTAACAAGTATCGAACACTGAGGGGCCACCTCCTATAGGGGCCGATTGACTAAAGGCCGAAAAAACGATAAAATATTATCACTTCTTATATTTGGAGAATTAATGATCGATTCACAAAAAAGACACTTGTCTGAATTAAGAAGCGATTTTATTGTCATTATTTATGTTGTGATGACATATATTTTAAGGCATGCAATATATTTATGCGTTATTTCATAGCACACGATATTAGCGCACGCTATTACTCACGGAACCGATACTTTCTGGAAACTAGATTATCATTTCCCTGGAAACTGGAGGATGCATCACTCTAGGGCCAACACATACTTGATTCTCTTCTTCAGATTCCACAAAAAATCCGACTGCAAACTCCAGATTCAGATTTTTGCACATGTGATATGAGTAGTAACACATGCGAAATTCCTTTTATGATCGTTACTTAATTAACAAACACTTTTTAACGCATTAAACTATGTGTTAAGTGTTAAGGACCTTTAGTGAAGTATTACTCCATTTATTCATTCCATCTAAAATTAATGAACTTACAATAAAGGAGAACTAAAATTAAAATAAAAAAGTTATGATCCCCCGTGATTATAATTGCTTACCTGATACCCAGGGCTGGTGCTTCTGTCCAATAAAACTACACCGACAGGGGCTATATCTGTAGGGGTATGTTCGTTTTGTTGTGGTCTGGGCAGGCGATTGTGCAATATGAAATAAATATCAATATAACATATATCAAAAAGTAATAGTAGTGTTTCCTGCAATGTGGTCAGGGGTGTAACTACAGAGGAAGCAAACCCTGCAGTTACAGGGGGGCCTGGAGTGTAAAGTGCTCAATAAGGCCCTAAATAATAAGCAATTTTTACTATATTTTGGTAGAATATGTCAACTTACCTATGTTTTGGGGATCCTAAATTGAATTTGATGTGGGGCCTAGTAACATCTAGTTAAGCCACTAAATGTAGTGGCAGATTTCTGTAAGCAAGATTATAAACTGCCTTTAGGGCTCTCCAGAGGAAAAATGTTCATGCTAAAGAAAGCTTACTATATCCCAGTATAGTATATGAACAAGCATAATAATAATAATGCTATCTAATTAGATACACCAAATAAATTCAAAGTCACATATCATGCATGAAGGACCTCTGCATAGCTGAAGTAACAGAGCTAAAGATCACTTGTCAATCCCATCAAATGTATATACGGCACCATCACAAATATAAATATCTAGATGAACACAAATGACCATGACACCATAACATTAAACCTGGGGCATGGTTCTGCAATGGAACAGGGTTGCCATGGGAATTCTTTGGGATTCAACATTTTTGTGTAATACTGATTGATACAGGCAGGAATGCTTATAATGAATCCTAAATATTGAAAATCCATCCAGCCATTTTTAAGGAAAAAGGATACATGTAGTATAGTTTTTCTTCAATGAGGTTTGTTTATTTTTTACATGCAACTCTCACTGTGCGTTGTACATCATTAGGTACAAAGAAGTCATATATAATAATTATTTGAAAATGGGTTTTGGAGACAATACACTGCAATGCAATGTAAGCTGAAAAAACACTAAGTGCAGGAGCACTAGGGGCTGTAAAAAAACACTGAAAGAATCAGTCCATTTAGCAGAGAGCTTCCATCAGTGGCAAAAAATATTTGGAGGGGCTCATTACACAACGACTCCTATTGACTCTCTGTGCTCCTCGCTCGCAGGTTAAAGAGCAGCTAGGGAGGGGGAATATCTTTATAACTTTAGAGGAAGCAGACCCCATGGTCTGGGCCACCCTGTCCCGCAGGCCTCCCCTGCAGCCACTGGGTCTGCTTCTTCTATGGTTACACCAGTGGCTTCCATGTACCTAACAGCAATGTGCTTTGCAAAGACCATTGATCCAGGTGCAGTTGCTTTAAGGCCCATTATGTTTATATTTCATTGTGTCTTGCATGTAACCTATGGACCATTTTCCGGTCAGTACCTATTAAACAAAAGTAAGTATTTAAAAAGCCAAAACAAGTAATGTAAGTAATGTATAAGATATGGCACAGCTTTTTGTTAACTGTGCCGCTGTCACAAGTCATAATGAAACATGTCTATTGAACATACAGTGAACTAGGCGAACAAATCTTCATGGTTACTGGTCTGCACTCTATCTGCAGCTTCAGTCAGTAACACATACATGGCAATGTGAAATGCTGAGTGTATATCTGTTAAATTTGATGTGACAGCATTTCAGAGAGGGTTTTTCATTATTTGGCCTAAGTAAATCCTAAGCAAGTAAGATGAGCAACATGTCTCACCTAAGGCTATTTTTCTGTATTATACAAACAAAAGGAAAATTTCTTATTTGTGAAAGTTCCCCTTTAAGTGCAATAATATATATCAATAACTTTTATTTATATAGTGCATAATATAACGCCCGCCAAATAAACCTTGTGCTTAAGAAACTTTTAGGCCAACTTTGTGTAAGTCCAAAATTTCCTTTATCCAAGAACTAATTCAGGTAAAAATGAAAAAACATTAAAGGTTCAAAGAAATAAAAGCAAAAAGCCAATTATGGAAAGGGGTGTTACACACATGCAAACAAGGAAGCCAATTTATTGAGGGGCAGGAGCTGAACCATCACTGGTGCAGAAGATATAATAGGCTACAGCCACTTGAGTTTTGTAACTGTCTCTAAACTCAGACAGCAAAAATACAAAAGCAAACAGTCACTTATGTGGCTACCCAAGCTGCAACTAATATAAAGGCCAAAAGACTACTATGTGGATTATATATGAGAGTTCACATAGATGGCTGGCCAGCCACTGTATATATGATGGGTAATACATGTTTATATTGAGACTTATTGCGACAGTTTATAGTCCCAGGCAGAAGCTGCCAGAGCAACCTGCAATATTATCAGGAATAGCAGAATGCTGCAGGCGCAGAATGCTCAATTACTGAGCTCTTAAAGGAGTGTCCACCTTTAAGTTAACCTTTAGTATGTTATTTAAAGTTTTTGAATTATTTGCCTTCTTCGAACTCTTTGCAGCTTTCAAATGGGGGTCACTGACCCCCCAGCCAAAAAACTTTTGCTCTGTGAGGCTACAGTTTAATTGTTATTGTTACTTTATATTACTTGTTTTTCTATTTAGGTCCTCTCTTATTCACTTATCAGTCTTTCATTCAAACCACTCCCTGGTTGCTAAGGCAATTTGGATCCTTACAACCAAATAGCTGCTGAAACCCCAAACTGGAGAGCTGCCAAACAAAAACTGAAATAATTGAAAAACTACAAATAATAAAAAATGGAGACCAGTTGCAAATTGTCTTAGAATATTACACTCTACATCATACTAAACGTTAACTCAAAGGTGAGCAACCCCTTCAACCACCATTATGGGCTATGGAAGGTGCAGCAAACTTGCAGATAAAAAATCATCCGAGTACAGGAAATTATGACATCAAACAAGATTTCACATTGATGTGCAAGGGCTCATGTGAGAGGCCACCTCGCATCCACAATTGCGCTGTAATTATAGGGGAAAACATATAGCGACTTGCCCCAAAAATGCACTTTGCTCACTGCACATATGTTTATAAAGAAAATCTCTAATTAATTATCCAACAGTTCCCAGCACAAAAGTTGCAATTATTTAATGGAGATTTTCAGAGAAACTATTTTTTCGGCAATCAGCACAGTAAATATTTCCTTTAAAGCATCAGCAGGCAGCATGCTGTTGGCTTTTTTCAAAGCAAAAAATAATTACAGAACCTCCCAGTGGCTGTTTCTGTTTCAGTTCAGATTAAACTGCATCTTCCTTTGGCCATTTTGCAAAGGGAAAGAGAAGGAAAGCATTCTGAAAATGGGATGAAGCTTGCATCATGTTGCGATGCTGAAAGTTTGCTTTGATGCTTGGATGTAACAGAAGCAATATAACTATATCAGAAAGCCATTTTTTCAGTAGGAAACAGTAAAATCCAGTCTTTTAGTGATTTCAGTTCCCAATAGATTAGTAACAAAGGCAGAATGCTTTATTCTGTGTAGCAAATGTATTTTAGGACTTTTGATTCTAGAGGAAAGTTACTGATATTTCCTTGTAAGCTTTATGCTATAGCAGAGACTTGCATCCTGACCTGAGTAATGAAGCTAATGGCTTTCTCTTGCTATGGCCAGCTTAGGAGTAATGCTGTAATTAGATTTTGTTCTAAGCTGCAAACTTGAATTTCTTATTTTAGCTTTCCATGTTGTTATATATGAATCTGGATCCTAATTTCGAAAGACTTTTCTGCACACAACAATACTCATTAACTACAGACATGTAAATTGCAACATTCTTTCCCAGAATTCCTTTTTAATAAGACACTTCATTTGCACCAGATATCTGAGGCACAATTAAATTGCATGTAAATGACCACAACTTGCTCCTGGGATGTGAGTGGGAGCATGTAAGTGGGACATGGAAGTGCATTTATACATTGAATACCTTCACTGGTGTTACTTAATAAGAGTAACAAGTAGCAGGAGCTATGTACCTACTGCCTGGTAAGGGGAGATACAGTGGTTTCTTGCACTGTGTGCTGTGCCTTGTGCCTCTTGTGCTCAACATAAAGGCAAAAAGTTTCTTGATAAAGTAAAATTGCATAGAACCCATCTTGCTATGAGAAAGTATAAGGTTGTTAATCTAATGCAGTTTTAAGTGTATATATAGAAGCATATTGAGGAAATGTTAGTCTGTTGTAGATCATGTTCTACACATAGAAGTGGGCTGGTGTAATGAAAGAAGAAGAAATGAAGCCTGTGAAAGAAAAGAATAAATATACAACTATTTAAGTATCACAGTAAGGACATACTAAGATAAGTTGTGTTTGCAAAACATGTAATCAATTGACTGAAGGGTTATCACTTATAGTGCATATACAGTAAAATCAAAGATCATTTCATGCTGTAGTCTGTTGACAGTTCTAGACTTTATTGAGTTAATTTGAGTTGAATGAGAGAACTTTTTTTTTAAGCAATAAGAGCTCATGAAACATCCAAGTGGCACTGATGGGTATCAACAATTCCCTCACCTTCTGTTAACATACTTTGATCTGATGAAATTGGACAGCACCATGTGCATATAGGTGTGCAAAGAGGATCACTGGCCATATTGATTAAATGGCTTCCTCCCTGGGTTATTAATGGCTAATATGGCTCTCAGTGTTTGATATATTTCTGGAAAGTATCTGCTTATTTAGCAGTCAACCTAAACTGGCAATTCTGCTTATGAAAAAAAACCCTTTTCGGAAAACCCCAGGACTCAAGCATTCTGGATAACGGGTCCCATACCTGTGCTTAAAATATTTACTTAGCACAAATATCATCAGTCAACTGCTAGAAATTCTGAAATAACCAAGAAAAATATCTATCCTTAAATGGTGCAACCTTTTTGAATGTCACTTTAAAATACAGATAGGAAGAGGCAGCTTTCATTGTTATTTATTTCTCCTTTTCTTCCTTTCAAGAGGATAGATGTGGATAAATATATTAATTTCCTCTCCAAAGCTTTATTTTATATTACAAATTTAAGCTTTAAAATGTGAACTCCACTCATTATATTTATGCATGAATTACAATTGAATGCTTATAAGATTTTACCTCATATTATAGTATTTGTGTTAGAGTTATAACATTTTGCCTCAAGTTGCAATGTCCTACAAAGAGGAAAGAACAATCCAACATCAAGAAAGCTAGTGACAAATCTGTAGCTTCTTTTTCAGTCTGTTATAAGGCAGTTAGAAAGGCAGTTTTAATATTTGTACCTACCTGCATTTGCTAGAGAAGCATTGTGCCTTTATGGCTTAGAAATATACAGTTGTATATTGACATAGACAAGTTTCAAGTTTATTGTCATATACAAATAACAATGAAGCATCATTACTGTAATGAAATTTTTTTGACCCGGGTTCCTCCCAACTTAGTACATTGTTCCAAACAGTGGTGTCTCTTGTATTAATAACATATAGATTTACAGCTAAAAAACTGAAAATGACCCAACCACCCTTATATTCAAGGAACAAAAGACAAACTCAAAATTCAGATGTTTTATGCACAACTTTAATACAGTATAATGCAAGGGGAAAATCAGAGCTCTTAACCATTTGACAACATTTGAAAAGTCTGGGAAAATAACATATTACATAATACTACTTTGACATCTATGGTACTTTGTGGTAATTTATGAATATTTTTTGTAATAGTTTATAACAAACTGACCTCAGCTTAGTGGTTGTTGCCCTAATAAATGCTTAATAACTAGATGCAACACAACTGATGTGTAAATTCCAGGTGCTGCATCTACATTTGACTCTGAGATATTCCATGCAATATTTTGTTTTTTGTTTGTTATGATAAATCAAAACAAATAAGGCCCCTTGGTGTCTACCAAACTGCTACAGCGAATAACTTACACCTATATTTCCAAAATATCTCCCAACCTATATATTGAAGAGCTGAAAGTCCTATTATATTGAGGTGAACATCCAACCCCATTTACTACTGCCCAACCCCTAACTGGATTAATGACTGTGGTTTTGATCTCTTTCCTTATTAATGTCATTATCAACATGATAAAGGTTTCTATCGCTGGATATCTTTTAAATAGAGGTTTCCTGGCCATAGTATAGCCAAGTATATATGCTACTGTGACATGTGTGGTACTTTGTGGTAATATATTAACATTTTTTTTATAATAGTTTGTAACATTCTGACCTTAACTTCCTAGGAAATAATGGTTGTTGCCCTAATACATGCTTACTAACTTGATGCAACATAACTGATGTGTAAATTCCATGTGCTGTATCTACATTTTACTCTGTGAGATATTCCATGCAATACTTTGAGTTTTGTTTGTTATAACATAAAACAAAACAAAATGGATGAATGACTGCAGTTTTGATGTTTTTCCTTAATAATTTGATTTATCAACATGATACATGTTTTTATTCCTGGATATCTTTTTATCCAAGGTTTCCTAGCCATTTTCTAAGGATATAACTTCACAAGGTTATATCTAACAAGAGATATTTGCAGAAGTAGTAAGTGAATCAGCCTTTTGACATATCCATCTGCCAGAAGGCCATGTCTTACACACATTTTAACCTGCCCTGCCCTTTTCTGAATTACTGCTCCATAAATGCTGAGACCTGCATGTGCCCATGAATACATTGTTGCCTCAACTTGACAGTGGGAGCATATAAGTGTCCTCTTTCACTCCTCCTACCCAACACATTAGTTTAAGAGTTGTGTTATAAAGAGATGATTTAGTCAGGTCCTGTCACCCCATATTGGCCACCCACATCTCCTATGGGTTACAAGCTGGCCCAGGGCATGGACATGGGTTACTCTGCTACTAAAGAACACACTGCAGCACAATTATACTTTCACAGGCTATAAGCCGTATAAGTGATGCATTCAGCACTTACACATAGATGGGATATGTAGTATTGCCAGAGGTTTAGGATCCATTTCAGCAAAATAACTTTGACAACTTGTTACAATGCAAGTCAAAAAATCCAGTCAAACTGGATCAAAGGACTTAGATATAATATATAATAGGTGTGTGGATATTGCCTCTTTGTCACTTTCGGTAACCCAAAACCCAGAACAATTGCCAAGTACCTGGTCACACCTCACACTTGCCTATAACAGCCACCTTTGGCTTTGAGAGGAGCCCTCCGCTACACGGGTGCCGCCAGGTCTTAAAGTAAGAGGACCAGAGCAAAGGGAGTGAGCAAGGGAACCAGATCGTTGAAGGAGGACTGAGGCAGCTTACTAGAATCAGAGTCAGGCAGGCCAGGTCAAAACCAGGTAGCACAGTACAGAATCAGGATCCAGAAACAACAGGCAAAGGGGTCAATCCAGGCAGAATTCACTCAAAGTCAGGATACAGGCAGGGGTCAGAGCTAGACAGACAGGACAAAATGCGCACCCAGGAACTATGGTAGATAGACCTATAATGGGCGTGGGAGAAACTGGGAGGTAGGGATTTAAAGGATAGATGATTACAGATTCAAAACAGGTGTGTGTATAAATAGAGAGCACCTGTTGTCAGTGGGTTCCTGGTTTAAATCCAGGCAGGATGTTACACTCTTATATTTACTAAAAACACAACGATCAATTAAAATAGTGACAATTAGTGATGAGCGGATTTCTGCATTTCTCCATTGGTGAATTGTTTTTGTGAAACTTTTGTTAACATTCTCTGCTGAAAAATTTGTTGCTTGTCAAGAAAAATTGTGTTGCGTCAAATTGCCCACGGTCGCGGCACAATGGGCGCAGTCGTGCCACAACCGGCGCAGTCTCATCAAAATGGGCGCACCCGAGGCAAAAAAAGCACGAGCTTAGCAAAATAGGCACGGTTGTGTCAAAAAAAGAGGCATGTGAAAAAAAACAGACGAGGGCGACGAAAAAGTTTTGCGGCAAACGCGTTTTTGCAGTTTTTTTGCCTGTTGCTTAGCTAATTTTTTTGCGAGACGAAGCGAGACAGATTCGCTCAGAAAAGCTACAGAAGTTTTAGGGTGTTGCAGTCTCTCAATAACTACATTTTTATAGTGTTCAGTGGACTTGTCAATTTTTTACATTTCCCTGATACTTTAGCACTAAAAGTAGAGGCACATTATTCATAGACGATAATCTTGCTGACAAAAGGAGGTGATGGCTTGTCAGCTACATAACTGCAAAGACAAAGACGGTTTAAAAGGTTTCACTAGGAAAAAAAGCCTTATCCTGCTGCAGTAAATGAGATGTTAGTTAGCTGCTGCATTAGTTAACTAGCCTTGCCTTTGATGGTGACAGATTATATAGTAGTTATATATTAGTTAAATATGTTTTATTAAAATTCCAGTGCTGTTATTCTGAACTCCGTTGTCCTATGATTCTCCTTCTAAACTGTACAGCAGTAATTGTGTAGCCTGTGCATGGACATGAGGTCCCCCCTTCTGGCGCATACACAAGATTTTGGGGTCATTCCAAAATGGCATCTTCCTGCTTGCTGTGATTGTGAATTCCAAAACTGAAAGAAACAAGATTTAAATAATTTGTACAGTGTAAGTAAATTTTGTGTTCAACTAACAAAGGATTTAGAATCATTTTTTAGGGTGGCAGGTTCCCTTTAAGACTACCCTTTCAAATCTTCAAATAAATGAAATATGCTTTTCTTGTGCTGAGAAATATAATGGGAAAATCAATTTATGTGTGCATTCTAAAATGCTTGTGTGCTGAACATAAAAAATAATGTTTTTTAAATAGTGTTTGCCAATAACCCAGAAACTATTACATACATATTTACAGTGACTTCTTTAGGTAATAGAGTATTTGAAGTTACATTGGATGCACTAGCAGATTTATTAATGAACAAAAAACTAATGATAAAATGCAATGTATGAAGCAATGTAAAAGAAATAAAAATGAAATCTTTTTTTTTGTTGTTTTATTATTAGCGTTTTTTTGTGCCAAGTCATTTACACTGTGTTGCAGATACAGAAAGAGTGTATTTTGTATAAGCCTGGTCATTAAGCACCTTCTTGCTGGCCATACCAATTAGTGTGCTGGGAACTCATCTGCTTGCAGTTAGGTTTAATAATATGTTTGCAGACTCCAAAGTGATTAAACATTTGACATGCAAAGCTCTAATTATGTAACCAAAATGTAAATTATTGTTATTTTTAAAACAGGAAATATTTGGAGACAAAAAATGTCAGTTTTGTAAGTGTCATCATAGGAACATTTTGACAGCAGCTTTCCTGTGATTATACTGCAAAGCTAAAAAAAGACTGCATTTCATCATTAGTTCCATAATGAGCCATTTTGACTAAGGCATTATACTGGTAGTTAATAAGTTCTTTGCGCGCTCTCTCAATATATATATATATATATATACCCTGTATAATGAATGTTTGGGACTTGGTAGATAAGAGGTAGGGGGCACCATTCTTCAATGCTGTTACAAACATTTAAAAATCCAAATAGGATATTTTTACATCAGCATGGATTCACGCTAGTGAAGGTAATATCAAGTACAAGGCACCGTCATGTTATTACAGGGCAGGGTAAAAACTGCCTGACATAAGTGAATGATGCTGTGATCAGCCAATCACAATCGCAGTGTCATAGTACTGTCCCCTTATGTCACAGAACTGCCCACAAAACTTCACCACCACTCCCTGATGTCACCTGCCCCATCCCTGGCATTATCTACCTCTCCACCCCCTGCCCAGACTTCCCTGCTGCAAAAGGTGACAACACTAGCATAAGCACTGCCCCTTCCTGCTTCCTACTTCCTGGCAGCAACTCCCTCACAGCCACTCATCTTTTTTCCCAGGTGGTGAATCATTCATTCATTTCAGCCCAGAGTCTTCCCCAGCCCAGCTAAACACATTTCCTGTTATTCTCACCTGTTTGTCTCATAGAGCATTCTGGGAGATACAGACCTTCCCTCCAGGGTCTTTCCAGTAACTATGTCACAATATATTTACAGTACATCATGCCACACATCTTGATAGGACAAAGTTAGGTATAACTATATACAGTGCATTAAGTTTTGCAATAAAACATAAATATGTATTAATGGTATGTTTTGAATTATTGAAGATTAAACCATCGTAACTGTGATTTATATTTTTACAAATAAATGTGACTGAGTTTTTCTGATTCCACTTTTTTATATAATAATGCTAGCAATTAAAAAGAAAATTGGGACTGCAAAAAAAATTGATTAAAGTGTGACTTTTTTCTGCTACTCATTTTTGAAAAATTTGAGAAAGTGAATAAATCTGCCTCTAAGGGTATATTACCAGCACCGTATTTGTTATTTGGGTGCCCCGAGGCCGCCCCATTGGCCCCCCTTCCCCCCACATGCATACGCATTCGCATGTCCATTTAAACTCACATACGGAGCAGTCGGGAGAGGTCCCTATTCTGACTCCAATTGCTGTGATAATGGCTGAGTTTCTCCTGAGACCCCTCTCCCTGGGCCTGTATGGAGCTGGGCACAGTCACTGTGGGCAATCTTTGCCAGATAGCAGAACTCACCAGACACTTGGGATCCACAAAAGGTTGTTTATTTGTTGTGGGTTAACAAACGTTGGGGGTGGATGGACAAATGCTGGAGGTCAAAAGAAATATGCTTTCCCAACCCCTGGAGTAGCTCCTCACACATAGAAAGCAGGAACATGAATGGCATGATGGGAGGAACTGACATCACACATAAGGAAGGGAATGGGAGGGTATACAGGCTTAGAAGTAAACAAGTTGTAATGCTACCTTGGTCACTAGGTGGCAGCATAACAATGAAAACACATATAACCCATTAACTTTAAAACATGATATACATTATTAACTGCTGGGGCAGCACACTCCCCGTCTGGTATCTTTAGGTACCACTATATCATAAACATTACAGTAGTTATGAAATTGCAAAATAAACATAAGTGCAATTTTGCTTGAAGATCCTTCCTGTGACCTGGAAGACAAAAGAGAGAAACAAGCATGCAATGCAACAAACATGGCATTTTAAACTGTATGTCATAGCAGGTTCCCTTGGGTATCAATGTAAGTCTCTTACTTCAAGCACATTAAGAGTTCAATGCTCAAAAGGTAAGAGCAGTATAAGTTCAGTGATGGGACGACTGAAAGTCTTTATGGTACCATCCTTGCAACTTGCAAAAAAATGATGAGGTGAGGCTTTGGAACCTTGTAATAGCATGCTTAAGTCTTGTCCGCTTGGAGAAGCATTTAAATAGCTGACAACCTAAGTTGAATCCTTGCTCAGCTCTTGTAGCAAGTGTTGAAACTTCAGGTCGAATTTCGGGGTCTCTGTCAGGATCTAGGAGACTGAAGACATCTGCAGTAGTTGTAGCCTCTGAGTGATCCAGTAAGAATTCAGGACCCATTAGCCAGGAAGTACCTGCAAAGACAGCTGTGGACACTGGCCTGGTTGCATGGTCTGCAGGGTTAATTTCAGATGGTACATAATGCCACTGTTCAGGTTTGGTAGATTTCCTGATTCTTTCTACTCGATTGCTCACATACACATAAAAGCGTCTTGTCTGATTGTATATGTAGCCTAGAACAACCTTACTGTCTGTGTAGAATTTAACAGCATCAATGTGAATATCCAGCTCACACAAAATAAAGTCTGCAATCTCAACTGCTAACACAGCTCCGCAAAGTTCAAGTCTTGGGATGGTGTGCTCAGGTTTTGGTGCTAACTTAGCCTTGCCAAAGAGAAAACCTATATGAGGTTGACCACAGGTGTCTCTTACCTTCAGGTAGGCCACAACTGCTATGGCTTCAGTAGATGCATCTGAGAAAATGTGGATCTCTCTCCTCTGACTTTCAGCAAGGGAAGTTGAAGTGTAGCACCTAGGTATGTGGAGTTCCTCTAGGTCCTTTAGAGATTGCTTCCAAGACTCCCATTTTGTTTGTTTATCAGTTGGTAAAGGAGTGTCCCAGTCTTTAACAGTCTCTGATAACTGTCTTAGTAAAGATTTACCTTGTATGGTGATGGGTGCTACAAACCCCAGTGGGTCATACAGGCTGTTCACTACTGACAGGACACCACGCCTTGTAAACGGTTTGTCTGCAGTGGTAACCTGGAAACCAAATGTGTCGTTCAATAAGTCCCATCTTAAGCCAAGGCTTCTTTGAATGGGTGGATTGTCTATTCCCAAATTTAAGTCTTTAAATTCTGTGGCATGATCATCAGTTTGAAAGGCTTTCATTACGGTAGTGCTGTTTGAAGCAATCTTATGGAGTCTCAGGTTGGCCTCAGAGAGCATGCTTTGTGTCCTCTTAAGCAGGTCGATAGCCTCTTCATCTGTTGGTAAAGATTTTAGGCCGTCATCCACGTAGAAGTCTCTTTCTACAAAATGCTGTGCATCTGCACCATACTCATTTTCACCTTCGCAAGCAGTCCTTCTTAGGCCATATGTTGCAACAGCAGGTGATGGACTGTTACCAAAGACATGCACTTTCATGCGATATTCGATCACTTCACTGTTGATGTTATTGTCGTGGTGCCAGAGGAATCTGAGGAAATTTCTGTGATCCTCTCGTACGATAAAACAATGGAACATCTGCTGGATATCAGCCGTGATTGCAACTGGCTCCCTTCTGAACCTCATGAGCACTCCCACAAGGTTGTTAGTTAGGTTGGGACCAGTGAGAAGAACATCATTGAGAGACATACCTTGATACTTGGCACTTGAGTCGAATACCACCCTGATTTGTTTTGGTTTGCGGGGGTGATACACGCCAAAGGAAGGTAGGTACCAACACTCATCATGCTCTTGTAGTGGTGGAGCTGGTTCTGCGTGATCATTTTCAAATATTTTCTTCATAAATGCGACAAAGTGGTCTTTCATTTCAGGCTTGCTCTTAAGAGTTCTCTGTAGTGAAGCAAATCTGGAAATGGCTTGCTCACGATTGTTTGGAAGTTTGGTTCTGGTAGTACGGAATGGTAAGGGTGCAACCCAACTGTTGGAATTGTCTTTGAAGAATTCATTGTCCATTATTCTGATGAACTCTTTATCCTCAATGGAAGGTGCAATTTTGTTGTCATCATTTGTAGTATGAAAAACTGTAATCCCAAAGCTGTCATCACAAGAAGTAGGAGTGACACTGGTTGCTGGGATCATATCCTTAGTATTCTCTTTCACCTCAAAATGATGAGGGCATGGTCTGAAGTGAGTAGTGCGTCCGCTTCTCAATACATGAGTTTTGTAGGAGTCTACTTCAGATGGCCTGTGCATTTTGTCAAGGCACACATCACCCACTATTACCCAGCCTAAGACAAGTCTTTGTGCATAGGGAGCCTCATGAGGACCATTGCACTGCTGGCGTACCTTATGGACCCTAAGAATGTCTCTACCCAACAAGAGCAGGATATCAGCATCTTTGTCCATGGCAGGAATTTGGTTGGCCAGGTGCCTTAAGTGGGGTTGGTAGTATGCAGCTTCTGGTGTAGGAATCTCCTCCCTGTTGTTAGGGATTTCATCACATTCAATTAAAGTAGGTAAAGGTAGATGAATGTTACCTTTGATTGAAGAGACGACATACCCGTTAGCCCTTCTGCCCAGAGTCTCTATGCGACCGGCACAGGTATTGAGGGTATATGGTGATGCATCTCCCTTGATGTTGAAAATCTCAAAGAACTGTGGTCTTGCAAGAGATCTGTTGCTTTGGTCATCAAGGATGGCATAAATCCTGATCGCCTTCTCTGGTTGTCCTTCAGGATATACTTGTACTAGGCATACCTTGGCACAGCATTTGGCACTGCAACCTTCCCCGCAGACTTCAGTGCATGAAGTTGAAATCTTTGGTGAAGCTGGAACATGCCCCTGTTCCTCCCCGCCATGAGTTGAGGCAGGGGTTGGAGGCTGCAGATTATCAGGAGGAGGAGTTGGATGCATCGCCGCAACATGCTTGTCACTATTGCACTCTGCACACTTAATAACCGCCTTACAGTCTTTTGCAAAATGGTCTGAGGAAGCGCAGCACTTATAGCAGACCCCACACTTCTGGAGAATCTCCTTGCGCTCCTGTAAAGACTTTGCCCTGAACCCACGACATTTTTTAAGCGGGTGTGGTTTCTTGTGAATTGGGCACTGACGATTGGGATCCTCAGTTTTCCCAAAAGAGGAAGATTTGTCAGTGTAAGAGACTGTGGTTGGAGGAACTTCTGTCTTTCTGACTGACACTGTTCTCCGCAACTCTTTGTGTTTAGCAGCTGCATTGTCGTGCTTTGAAAATGATGAAGCAGGAGGGTTAGGCTCACTGAAGCTAAAACTGGGATCATTCTTGGTCCAGGCATAGTCACTGATGAACTTGCAGAAATATGAGAATGGAGGAAAAGATACATTATATTGTTTCTTGTACCTTGAGCCCGTTGTGGCCCATTTCTCTTGCAATCCATAAGGCAGCTTCAATACTACTGGGTTTACACCATGTGCAGTGTCCAAGTAGCTGAGCCCTGACAGGCGAGGATCTGCCTTAGCTAACTCTAGCTCCATCAGAAGGTCACTAAGTTCTTGCAGCTTGCGATTGTCTTTGTTAGATATTTTTGGGAAGTTTTGCAGTCTCTTAAACAAGGCATTTTCTATGGCTTCAGAGCTCCCATAGGTTTGCTCAAGCCTTCCCCAGGCCGCAGCAAGGCCTGCATCTGGGTAGTCAACATGTACAGCTCTAAGTCTCTTTACACGATCAGCAGACTCTGGACCAAGCCACTTAATAAGTAAGTCAAGTTCCTCCTTGGCAGTGAGGTTGAGGTCAGCAATAGCAGCTTTAAAGATTGATTTCCAGGCTCTGTAACTCTCTGGACAATCGTCAAACCTTGAGAGACTGATATTTATGAGCTCACGACGTATCATATACCTGGCGAAGTCAGATAAGTCTGATCTCTCACTCTTTGGTGCCTGAGTAACTTGTGGAACCCTGGGGTTGTATAAGCTTTCTGGCGTATAAAGGTGAGATGAACCAGGATAGAATGAAGTGGCATGAGCATTCAGCAGTGGTTTAGTCTCTAAGGCCTTTGCTGGCTGTAGCTTACTGCTGCAGTCCACCTGAGTGATGGTAGGAGGCAGTATTTTGTGCTGTGTGACAATGTCTGTGTGGCTGACCTGTTGCTGTGCCGGCATTTGCAGCTCTGCAGGTTGGGCACTGTAAGGAACAGCGGTATTAGAAGTGACAGGTATAAGAGACTGACCTGTACTGTGGGTTGCAGGGGTTGTCCCTGGACGTTGCAAGCTTGGTTCTTTGGCATTAGATGCATCCTGGTTTAGTACATATTTACTTGTGCGTTCAACAGGATCTTCAGACTCTGTTGGAATAAGGCAGTCCTGATCATGTACTCCTCCCAGTGCTTGTTCAAGAACCTTTAACCTCGCAATAGCTGAAGCCTTTTCTTTCTCCATTTGAAGAATTTCTAATTCGGCTTCCATTTCTGCCTTTTTACGGGCAGCTTCTGCTTGCTGGCGTGCGGTCTCAGTTGCAGCTTCAGCCCTAAGACTCGCCTCTCTTTTAGCAAAGGAAACTTGCACCTTAGCTGCTTCTGCATTGGCGCGGGCCTCTATAAGCTTGTCACTCAGTGCTGATTTCCTAGAGTGAGAGGTTTTAGAAGATCTTGATGTAAGCTTTGATGACGTGGATCTGTGAGACCTGGTCTCTTGCAGGTGTGCAATCCTGAGCTCTGCCTTCTCTTTAGCACTTAGCACCAGAAGGTCTCTCTCTTGATCTAAGGCCTCAGTTTTGCTCAGCTCTGCTAAGGATTCCACTATATTAGTGTCCTTTAAGAAGGAAGTATACTTAGCGGACAGACGCTGATAACGCTCATAGGTGGAAGATAAGCGATTTATACAGTCTTTTAAATCAGCTGCGTCATTATTAGAATATGAAAGAACTGACATGCAGCGTACAGTTCTATTCCATAGGTCTGATAAACTGCTTGACAACTCATCCCTTGTAGCCTCATAGTTTTCTCTAGACTTTTGAGATGGTTTTATTATACGCTTGGATCTAACACTTTGCTCTGCAGTATGTATGGGATTTTCTCCCTGGATGTCTGTGAGCTCTGGTTCATGGGGTACTTGCTCAGATTCACCGGCAAACGAATGCACAGAGCCTTGCTGGGACATTTTGCACTTTTGGTGAAAAAGGTTACTGTCTCTTTAAGATGCTTATAGCAGTGGTAGGTGTGCAGGACAAACTGCAGTAGTGTTATAGCAGGACCAAGATAATGTGTTTAGCCAGTTATAAAGGATATACGGCACCTTAATATTCACAGGGTACAGACTGCGCTTGTACAATCAGGCGCTTGCAGGGAGTTGTGAGCTGGCATTAAGCTTGGGTGCAGACTGAATATAAACAGCTGCCTGTGAGTGGGGACTTGATGGAACAGGCACTCTGACAGCAGGTTATGGAATTCTATTTCTTTTGACTATTCTGACTCCAATTGCTGTGATAATGGCTGAGTTTCTCCTGAGACCCCTCTCCCTGGGCCTGTATGGAGCTGGGCACAGTCACTGTGGGCAATCTTTGCCAGATAGCAGAACTCACCAGACACTTGGGATCCACAAAAGGTTGTTTATTTGTTGTGGGTTAACAAACGTTGGGGGTGGATGGACAAATGCTGGAGGTCAAAAGAAATATGCTTTCCCAACCCCTGGAGTAGCTCCTCACACATAGAAAGCAGGAACATGAATGGCATGATGGGAGGAACTGACATCACACATAAGGAAGGGAATGGGAGGGTATACAGGCTTAGAAGTAAACAAGTTGTAATGCTACCTTGGTCACTAGGTGGCAGCATAACAATGAAAACACATATAACCCATTAACTTTAAAACATGATATACATTATTAACTGCTGGGGCAGCACAGTCCCCATTGCTTCCTATGTAAGCAAAATTTCAGTGCAGCTTGAGTGGCATGCCGCCCGGGCCTTTGTGGCCTCGCCACAGATCTGGGCCTGTATAATACACTTACATGAACATAACTGTTAAGGTTGATTGTCCCTTGGACAAGATCAGAAAAACATTCCACAGTATAGTGGTCAGTAATAAATGCATGAAATGATTCAACTAAAAATTTTCTGCATTGGGATGTTGGCATTTCCATCGCTGGATGTCTGCACTTGATTCTTCAATTGATGCTGCTGAAATGGGAACCCTGGAATTACCACTACCTTCTGAGGAAGCGATAGTTCCGGGTTTGAGTGAGTCAATAGGTTCACTGTGCTTGATTCAAAAGAGAAGGCATTTATTCATACAACAACTGTGCCTCAAATTGTACAACTGTCACTGCACTTTTGGGTTGTAAATGACACCTAATGCTTCTGTAACACTCTCAGCTTGGCACACAATGTGTGCATAGCACTGAGTAAAGTGAAAACATTTTTAATTTATAGATATTGTGTCAGTGCTGCTATGTTGGATGTATGGAAGTGCTCATGACAAAAATGGGGCACGAGCCATGAATATTGTACTGCAGCAGATAATGTTAGTACTCCCCAAGGATTGTCCTCTATGCAAGACACATGGAACATAATCCATACAGTACATAGTTGTAATTTTATACTGTCACAACATAAAACACAAGATTATATATAATGTTTATTTGGTAAGCACTTTATACTTATGTATCAAAAGTTTTAAAGCTTCTCTTATAAATCTGCCCAATGCAATATTTTAATGGCAGACTTTCTTTGAAGCATAAGTAGGCATTTCTCTGAGCAAATATTCTGTCGTAACTTGCAGAAACCCTTTTGTCAATCAGTCTCATTTATTTGCATGCAAACTGACAAGATTCCTCTCTGCATCCTTCTTGGATATAACTCTGTCTCTTTGGATAAACACAGATCAATTGGAAGCTTTCTACTCCACTTCACATTCTTGTCTTGTGACTTGCCCCAGGGTGATACCAAGTATATTATAAGCCAAGCTGCTGATTTGGGCTCTTCCCTAAAGATAGGCTAAATGGACTATTTGCTTTTTTTTTTTTTTATTCAGTTCTTATATTTAAGAAAGCCATCAATATTTTAATTGTTCTGCGAACATGCAATTAAGTATTTGTTGGTTGGCCAGAGAGGGGTATCAGTTTATTTTAGTTTTTTCTTGCTTCTATAAATGCCTAAGATGGCACAATAATTTTAAAAAAGCCTGTTAGAAAAATGGAACTTAAGGTCAAATGGTTTTTTGAGCTTCACATGACATGACAAGAATTGTTACTTTGCTATTTATCAAAGCATGTTCAGTTAAAAAAAGCAAGAGGGGTGACAATATTTTCTTAGTATGATTAGGCAGAGGCATCAGTAGAATGAAACAAAGGGTGCCTTGCTTTTTTTTTATAAGGGAAATGGTACAATAAAGAGCTTGGATCCCCGCCCCCCTGTTCATTTTAATGGCAATCACCTACACCCATAGGTGCATTAGTAACAGAGAATTTGTTGCTCCACAACTCTAGCGTAATGCACTCATGGTTCAGGTGTATTTTACTGAAACGAATCAGGGAATAATTCTAAGCAATTTGTCATCTGTCCTCCTAGCTGGAAGTTGTTCGACAAAACACCCTCAACCTCCCTGCTTGCCATTGCCCTTAACAATACCGATTATCAGGGGACCTGCTCTCTCTTTGTCACATACTAACAAAGGTACATGTGGTGGTAGCTTTGGGGTTTCCCTGTAGCAAAAGATGCACGTGCACAATATTCCTAAAGGTAATTTGTAATAAATGGAAAGATCTGCCAAAAACGATTTTTGTAAATGACCTTAATGTTCTGCCAACCACTCCCAGTCATTGGACAAGGCCAAACCTAATGAATATAATCAGCCTTGTTTTGTCTAAAACTGACAAAACCATTTAAAATAATTAATTTATCTTTGATGTTCGCACCCCATTCATTAATTTAGTAGAAAGTACAATTCATGCAGCTGAAAGATAGGTAATGAAAATTAAGCACTAGGACATTTAATAATTATTACCTAGCCTACCTTTGCTAAATAGTCAACATTTTCTACAACTTAAATTCTTGCCTTAATTCTTCTATACGTGTTTACTCAATTTTCAATTTTCATTTTGTATACAGTCCCCTAAATCACCTTGTTATACTTGATGTTAGCTGTATGTGAGGGGAGGCTGGACTTGAAATGATTGCTTAATATTAATATTGTACATCATTTTGTCTAGAATCTATATGAATTTTTTATTGTTTCTGCTATCAAGAGACATTACATATAAAATATCTCATTAGAGAATATGTTTAATTTAACCACACACCCACACTCCATTGACAGTCAAATGCATTTTGTAGCTGACACTTTCTGACCTGCAAACCAATACCTCGGTACAAATGAATACAATATGTAAAGACTAGAAAGTAAGGTAATTTCTATGTAGAAAGTATTGCTTTTCCCAATGGCCTGAAGTCAGCAGAGTATACTAATATCCACTGGTAAATAATAATCATGTCAAAATAAAGAAAAGGGGAGATGTTTTACGAATGTAAATGTAACCCTTTCTTGGCTGTAACAAGCCAACAGCACGGCTAGATAGGCCTTGAGCATGGGGTACACGTGACTCAATCCTTCAGGATGGGCCTTCGCTATGTGGAAGTAACCAAACGGAGCTATGGTGTAGTGCAACTACAACCCACTGTAGCTGTGTGCAGTGCAGAATAACAAATGGGCGCCAGAAGGTTCTTGCAGTTTAACAGTAGAACTGGTTTATTTTCAGCAACAAGCAACTTGCAGGGTTATGCAATATACTCACACACATCAGTTAGCATAGCTTTCTCTGAGGACAGCACAGAGAGGGGGCACACCCGCTCCTCCCAACTCCCCTTGAGCCAGGCAGGATCAGTCCCACCGGTTCAGTTGCTCACTCTGTGGAACAGCTAGCTGGATACCACACTCCTCAGGCCCCACGGCAACTTTGGATCAGGGTTCAATCTACCTGCCTCCTAGGTCTAAACCGTGGCCCTACACTAAGGCACAGTGCCTGTCTGGAAGGGTACTCCCACAGCTACTTTCCTCTGAGCCAAACTGCTCGTGCTCTCTTCCCTCACTATCTCACTTTCCTAGAAAGTGCTCCACAAAACTTGCTATCTAACTGGTCCTCATTCACGGGGTCCCTGTCCCCGACTTCACCAGAGTGGCTGACACACTCTGGGGCACATGGCTTTACTGGGGGCCTAGTTCCTTTGCCTCCAGCACAGTGCTCCTTCCCCTGTGAACACAGGCAGCCAAAGAGGCAGACCCACCCCCCTGCTAAACACTATATCAGAGTGCCAAGGGAGTGGTCTCCCTGTGAACCAATAATCACACATCTGAACTCAAAACTGATACAGGGGTCTTTGCCCAGTAACAGCACAAAACCAGGAAGCTGCAGGGTTTAAAGCCATATGGACTAGTTAACCCTATGGATCCCTACATTCACCCGGGGGAAAACCTATTCCGTCCCGGTAATGGTTCAAACATACACCTTTCAAATCAGTGCAAAAATCATGTACAACACACAGTACCAAACATCCTCTTCAGGTACCCTCTCCTGAGGCATACCAGGTACAATAGTTCCTGTGGACAAAACATGTTACAATTTCTCAATCACTTACAACCCCATCGTGTGCTTGGCTGTAAAGGAGAAAAAGTCAGTGGGTGCATGCAATTGTTAAAAACACACCCCACCCAACATCAACTTTATTTAGTCCACTTCTGTCCCACCTTTATGGGCAACAGACATGGTCATCCCCCCTAAGTGTCTCTGTCCTTGGGAGTCCATAGGGGTGACCAACCAGTGGGAAATCCAGGCATAACCTCGCACCTTAGATTTCTCCCAACTTCCCGGCCTTTATCCTCCATCTCTCCAGACGATAAAGCAGGGTCTATGGAAAGTCACTATAGTTGGGGTGTTCCGCCGGCGCAGTAACACCCGGGGGAAATGGCTTGCTTACCCCCCTCTCACAGCAATCCAGTCCGCAGCCGCGGTCATCTGGAACTTATCCGGTTGCAGTCCTCAGTGGTAGCAGCCGCTTACCAACTCCCATTCAGGCAGCATGTTGCGCTTGCATCTGGGTCCGAGGTCTGTCACAAAATGGCCGACGCTCCGCAAAGTCTCGTCAACAAGCGTGACTTCCCGCGGGATCTCACAGAAGCGCGCCAAACTCCACAGCGATTGATTGACGGCTTCAACAGCCAATGGGTACTCTCGGGGGAACCTTCAAGCCCGAACCCACGGCCAAACACAACGTAGAATTCACGATCAGCATCCACAGGCGCCTTTTCCTATAGAGTCCGGCAGCCTGTCAGCAAAATGTAAAAGTACATGCACACCAGCTCAGCACCCTCAGGATAATGGCTCCGCCCTGTTCAAGGATGGCTCCGCCCCACGTTGGGCGCCATAAATGTAACCCTTTCTTGGCTGTAACAAGCCAACAGCACGGCTAGATAGGCCTTGAGCATGGGGTACACGTGACTCAATCCTTCAGGATGGGCCTTCGCTATGTGGAAGTAACCAAACTGAGCTATGGTGTAGTGCAACTACAACCCACTGTAGCTGTGTGCAGTGCAGAATAACAAATGGGCGCCAGAAGGTTCTTGCAGTTTAACAGTAGAACTGGTTTATTTTCAGCAACAAGCAACTTGCAGGGTTATGCAATATACTCACACACATCAGTTAGCATAGCTTTCTCTGAGGACAGCACAGAGAGGGGGTACACCCGCTCCTCCCAACTCCCCTTGAGCCAGGCAGGATCAGTGCCACCGGTTCAGTTGCTCATTCTGTGGAACAGCTAGCTGGATACCTCAGGCCCCACGGCAACTTTGGATCAGGGTTCAATCTACCTGCCTCCTAGGTCTAAACCGTGGCCCTACACTAAGGCAACAGTGCCTGTCTGGAAGGGTACTCCCACAGCTACTTTCCTCTGAGCCAAACTGCTCGTGCTCTCTTCCCTCACTATCTCACTTTCCTAGAAAGTGCTCCACAAAACTTGCTATCTAACTGGTCCTCATTCACGGGGTCCCTGTCCCCGACTTCACCAGAGTGGCTGACACACTCTGGGGCACATGGCTTTACTGGGGGCCTAGTTTCTTTGCCTCCAGCACAGTGCTCCTTCCCCTGTGAACACAGGCAGCCAAAGAGGCAGACCCACCCCCCTGCTAAACACTATATCAGAGTGCCAAGGGAGTGGTCTCCCTGTGAACCAATAATCACACATCTGAACTCAAAACTGATACAGGGGTCTTTGCCCAGTAACAGCACAAAACCAGGAAGCTGCAGGGTTTAAAGCCATAGGGACTAGTTAACCCTATGGATCCCTACATAAAGTTAAAACACTTTGAACAAGGGCATCTTATACTTTAGCTGTTCTCTGGTCTACTTTGTCCTGTTAAATGTAATTGAAATCATGTAATGTCAGTCTGACTTTGCTGCTATTAAAAATACTCTAAACCAATTAAAATATTATTTCCAAGATATAACTTAGCTCCTCATCAGACTATAGAACTTTATATTTTGAAAGTACCAAATATTTTAAACTGTGCTTAATATGGCAAACATGAACAGGCCATTCTACAACGTGAGTCTATTTTAGGACTTCTGCCTTAGGCATATATTCTCTATTTAATATATTCACAGTGCCTGTTATTTTAGCTGCCTGCTAGTGAGAGAATCATGTTATAAAGTTTGCTTTCAAGAGACCATACACATCTCCTGTGCAAGGCTTACATTGTTTGCATGGGATAACTCTTAAAATAGAATGCAAAATGTATTCAGACATACTTCTTGGTGATACTGTGCACATAGCTATTAAATCTGGCTCTCTGTCTATCTGCCTCTTGTGTAAGTATCTAGTTTTTTTTCTTTAAAACAAGCCATAAACTTAATGAAATGGTGATGAAAACTGAAGATAAAACAAATATCAGCAAAATATGTTTTAAGTGTTCACTAAATTTAACAAAATTAGGTGTTATTTGTACAAGGATACATGTAACCAGGGAGGAGTTTCTTTGACCAGAGCATGAAAAGGGGGCTACTCAATTGAGCCTTCGCTTTCAATCATCCCGCTGAACCCCATTGTTACATACCTTAATGAGCCAGAAATGGGTAAAATGGGCATGGCATTTATTCACATTTTATCAAATAAACAGGACTATGCCAGCGTCACCCCAAGGCAATATTCAAAGCCAGAATTCGATAAGAGATCACTACTATGCTCTGCCGTTCCTTACTGAAGACTTGAGATCAGCCCTATGTCATTATAGCCACCACTGAGTATAAGACTGCCTCTACCAACAGAGAGGATGGCCCCAAACTCAACTACCAGTATGAGCTGTATTTCCCACCATGGGAGAAGTTCAGCAGCCCTGCTGCCGGTCCTGAATCTGCCGGTCCTGAATCTGCAGTGTCTCTATGATAGGAAATCCAAGCAGGCCGTCACCTAGCACAAGCAGTAGTAGAGTCTATATCAGTTAATCCACCGTGCAGTCAAAGAAGTGAACCTCCTGTGCAGTACTCTGGCAAGGTCCTACCGCTGCTGTGATAAATAAAACTTAAAATACTTTATCATATATCCACTGTTTTGATCCAGAGGAAGGCAAAAAACCCAGCCTGAAGCCTGTGCCAATTATGCCTCAAGAAAAAAAATTCTTTCCTGACCCCAATGACAATTGGAAACATTCCCTGGATCAAGCATTTGACATTCCTTTAACATAAATGATACCATGCAGATTCTCACATTTATACTGTATAACGTTAACAAAACCACAATATAACAGCCCATACAGAAAAATATCCATGTTCTGTTATTAATATATAATATGAGAACATAAAGAGGAGAAACTACTGGCATTTTACAAAATATGCAAAAAAGGGTGGGTGGGATGTTTCTACCTGCTCAGAAGATAAGGAAGTGGACTGCTTCTCTCGTGACATCACATCCCTCTATTTCTCCACCCCCAGCCCAGCTTTCCACCGCCTTGACTTATTGCTTCTCACTCAATCACAGCTGCATCTGATTCTGCCACTCTTTAAAGATAAACCAGTGTAATCTGCTTGCTGGTCATTCGGATCCCTTTGTCATGCAGACCCTGCGCTTATAGCTCCAGGGCTTTACAAGGGGACTCCTCAATTGCCCTTCACTTTTTAACCAGCCCTCTGAACCCCATTGTTACATACCTTAATAAAACATCAGGAGCCAGAAATGGGTAAAAAGAGGCCACAGCATTTATTTACATTTTATCAAATAAATAGGACCTTGCCAGCCTTACCCCAAGGCAATATTCAAAGCCAGAATTCCATAAGAGATCGCTACTATGCTCTGCTGTTTCTTACTGAAGACTTGAGATCAGCACTTTGTCATTATATCCACCACTGAGTATTAGGCTGCCTCTGCCTACAGAGAGGATGGCCCCAAACTCTGCAACCATCAGGAGCTGCATGTCCCACCATGAGAGAAGTTCAGCAGCCCTGCTGCCGGTCCTGAATCTGCAGTGTCTCTATGATAGGAAATCCAAGCAGGCCATCACCTAGCACAAGCAGTAGTAGCGTCTGTATCAATCAATCCACCGTGAAGTCAAAGCAGAGAAGCTCCTTTCTCCCTCTTCTAAATTTCCTGTGCAGTACTCTGGCATGGTCCTACCATTGCTGTGACAGATACAACTTAAAAGACATTACCATACAGCCACTGTTTTTATCCAGAGGAAGGCAAAAAACCAAGCCTGAAGCCTATGCCAGTTATGAGGGAAAAAATTCCTTCCTGACCCCACCCCACCTGGCGATCAGAAAATTCCCTGGATCAAGGATTTGACTTTCATTTAACATAAATAATACCATGCAGACGCTCACCTTCATACTATATAATGTTACCGAAACCACAATATAACAGTGCATATAGGAAAACATTCACATTCTGTTATTAATAGATAATATTAGAGCATAAAGAAGAGAATATCCCGGCATTTTACAAAATATGCAAAAAAGAGGAGAGGGTGGGTGGGGTGTTTCTATCTGTTTAGAAGATAAGAAGTGAACTGCTTCTCTTGTGACATCACATCCCTATCCTTCTCCACCCCCAGCCCAGCTTTCCCCCTCCTTAACTTATTGCTTCTCACCCAATCACAGCTGCATCTGGTTTTGCCAATCTTTAAACATAAACCAGTGTAATCTGGCTGCTGGTCATTCGGCTCCCTTGTCATGCAGCCCCTACATTTATAGCTTCAGGGCGTCCTTTATTGGAGGTTAAACCTTTTAATACCCATTTGCTGCTGCACTGCAGTTCTAGGTTATAATGTCAGTTAAGGATGTTGGGAGATAAAGTAGAACAAAAGGTGAGTTTTGAGTTTAGTATCTCTGGACCCTTGTGCATTTCAAGAAATGCAATTTTTTCGTGTATCTTACCATTTAACATTCACTTTCTTGATGTTTATGTAACTGTACATAAGAAGTTCTGCAGATTCAACTTAATACATCCTTAATGGAATTAAAATATTTATTAAGTGGGTAATGTTCTGTATTTTAAACTAAATACATAAAAAAAAAAAAAAAAAAAAAGTCTCTTATTTTGATATTGAAATACAAGCACTATAGTTGCTTGTTAATTGCGACTAAGACATCCGAATTCTAACTTTTTAATAGTCATCACATCATTAGAGAGTTGTTTTTAATGGAGATAATGTTTAATTATCCGGAGTTTGGATCTTAAAGTAATTGATATGCAGTCTTATAATTCCAAAGATAATTGCAGTTGAGTCTGATTAATATCATTTGCTGTATATTAAGCAATTCACTGGAGCTGTTGATGTTGACTTTTAGATGACATTTTCTCTAATTCTGAGATAGAAATTCAGTTCATGGTTTAAAAAAAGGAAAACAAGAGATCCCACAAAATGAGATTTGTCTGAGGCTACCCTGAAATTCTTAGATGAAAGTCAACGTTTAATGGTGTTTTAAAATAGATCTGTCAAATTCCTTGAATGTCTCATGTTACATGATTAGCTGAGGTAGGTTTTCATCAGATATGTTTGATCAAATCACTGGCACTGGGGTGTTTTGTAACTACAGGTTTCTGAATATTTTATATGTTTCATTTAATTTCAGTAAACGCAAATAAAGTGCTAAATAAGTTCATAGATACTTGTGGGACAAATTGAATTTTGATAAATCTGCCCCTGCATTGTAGATTTTATTCCCCTCAAGACTAAAAGTCCCCATCCACCATAAGATCCGCTTGTTTGGCAATGTCGCCAAGTGAGCGGATCTTCTCCCGATATCCCCCACCTACCAGTGGGCGATATCGGGAGAATCCAGCGTAATTCGATCGCTTGGCCATGGGGCCAAACGATCGAATTATAACGGCGGGTATAGGAAAAGTCGCCAGAAATGTAGTTAATGTAGTAAAGATCCACCAATCATGCATGTGAGGTAACACAAATATGTATAATCATAAATCTGGGGCACTAAGCTTAATTTGCATGCTTGTGTCCCAGAATGGCCACCTGCAATGGGAACTCCCTCCCAGTGCGGGTGGCATAGTTCTGGTGGGAGGGGCAATTTTAAAAAAAAATAGTATTGTTCTCACCAACCAGAGTGCAGGTATTAGTAGGTACTCCCCAGTAGGTGAATTTTAATATCTCTGATGTATTAGGATATGCTGGGAGAGTCAATATGTAACACCTCAGACAGTAACCGGGGCAGCAAAGAGCTGCCTCAGGTAACTTTAAAGGGATTTTATCATGGGAAAACATGTTTTTTACAAAATACATCAGTTATTAGTGCTCCTCCAGCAGAATCCTGCATTGAGATATGTTTTGAAAGAGAGAAAACAGATTTATTTATATGTAATTTTAAAATTTGACATTAGGCTATACATGTTCTTCAGGTGCCCCCAGCCTTGGTTTCCCAGGTGCCCACAGCCATGTGACTTCAACCTCTCTTTACTGCAGTACTGCAAGTTGGAGTGATGTCACCCCTCTTGCTTCTGCCCCCCCCATCAGCCAAGTAGCATAACAATGGGCAGGTAACAAGACAGCAGCTCCCTGACACCTGCATTGCTACCATGCTTCCATGCTCTAGTGGTAGATATGAGAATAGCACTCAATAGAAAAACACCCAAGTCCAACAACTCCTCCAGTTATATTGGAGTAGGAGAAACAGTAGCGTATCTGATATCAGTTCTATTGTGTAATGCTGACTCCTTCTGAAAGCTCAGACTCAGGCTCACTGACCAGGGATGGCTGCCTACACACCAATATTACAACTAAATAAAAACATTTATTGGTTCTAGAGTAAAATTTTTATGTTAGAATGAATTATTTGCAATGTACACAGTGAAATTTAGAAATAAAAACTACACCATAAAAAGCACAACAGAATCCCTTTAGTGGAGTTTGAGTGCAGAGAATGCAATAGCGGCCCCCTCTTGACCCGCTCCACCTCCAAAATGGTAAGTACAGAGTGGATAAGGGGGTGCGGCAACAACTCTGGTTTAATGCATAACAACGGAAACCACAGCTTGTTGGTTATAGTTAGAGATGTAGCGAACTGTTCGCCGGCGAACTAATTCGCGCGAACATCGGGTGTTCGCGCTCGCGAAAATTCGCGGACTTTTGCCGATGTTCGCCACTTTCGGTTCGCCGCGTTTTTTTTTGGCGCCGCGTTTTTTCGCCTTGGTTTTCCCGCCGCGTTTTTCCGCCGCGTTTTATCGCCTATGCATATACATAGGAATAGCTTGCGGTTTTTTTTGGCGTTATTTTTTTGCGTTTTTTTTTTTTTTGCGTTTTTTTTTGGCGCTTTTTTGGCGTTTTTTTTACAAGTATTTTTCTGAGAAGTTTTTGCCCTTGATCCCCCTCCTGCATGCCACTGTCCAGGTCGTGGCACCCTTTAAACAACTTTAAAATCATTTTTCTGGCCAGAAATGGCTTTTCTAGGTTTTAAAGTTCGCCTTCCCATTGAAGTCTATGGGGTTCGCAAAGTTCGCGAATATTCGCGAGTTTTGGCGAAAGTCCGCGAACGGGTTCGCGAACATTTTTGCGCGGGTTCGCTACATCCCTAGTTATAGTAACTAGAGCTAGATGCATGAAGAATTAAGGATGCAAGTCATATTAATTCTAGCTATTTCTGGATATATATTGGTGTGACGTAAATTAATTTGAGGCATAGCTATTTCTGTCACACCAAGCAATAACTTGAACAACAATATTAAAAAGAGAATGTGCGCATTTCATATAAAAGACCTGCAACATTAGCATTGTAACATCAGTGACTGAATTGACTGCAATGGTGGGAAACGGAGATGAGTTATGAGGAAGGTTAAAAGGTGACTATATTGTCATGAATCATTGCACAAGCTAATCACTAACATTAAGATTATTTAAAGCGTTATTGGTCTATAATTTGAATCTTAATTTCCAGCTAACCATCTGCTGCCTGGAGGCAATTTCCAGAGTAGGAAACCTTAAAGAAATAGAAAATTAAATCATCATTAGCAGATCATAGTACAATAAATGAGATATAGTTTAGAATTATAGCAATGTTTTTAAATAATATTCAATATTTCTTAAATATGACATTTTTTACCCTTTTATTACAAGAGGGCTTTTACATTTTCTGTTGTAGAATGCAATTAGCATGCAGAGGATCCTGGGAATTGTAGTTCACTGCAGCTGGAGGACTATCATATTGAGACAGCTGAATTAGATAATCATACACATAACATGGCACTTGGAAAAAAGTTGGAAGAAATGCATAAATTATATTAAAAACTGTAAACATGATATTAAATATAAAGAATTAAATACATTTCTAAAAAAGTAAGGGCTCTGGCACACGCAATCTCCCCGAAATGCCATCCCACCGGCGAAAATGTAAATCGCCAGTTGGATGGCGAAATCGCGCAAGTTTCCTCTCGAGGCAACTTGCCTATGGCGTATGCCATCCCACCGGCGATTTACATTTTCGCCGGTGGGATGGCAATCCGGGGAGATTAGTCGCCCGCGAACAGGGAGTTTTGTCGCGGGCAACTAATCTCCCCGTGTGCCAGAGTCCTAAAGAAGGTTTGTCAGAAAAATGTGCAAAGTGAAGCTGAGAGGTCACTGAGTGATAAGAAAAATGTACTTATATGGGATTAAAGAGGTAACTTTAAACTCATTAAGTACATTAAAGGAGATGGAAAGGTGGAATCACTGGTGTGTGCCAAAGTGTTAGACACACCCTGTGATTGTATTCACTTACCTGATACCCCGGGCTGGTGCTCCTGTTAGCAGAAAACTGCACCGGCCCAGGGTACATGCAGGGCAGCGACTCTCTTCCGTATTCTTTTTCTGCTCATGTGCAGTAGAGTGAAGAGCCGCACCTTAACATAAAGCTAAAGTGAGCTTTTTGACTCTACTGCACATGCTTGGGCCCCAGGATGAGAAAAGAAGGTTGTAACCCGGTGCAATTTCTGCTAATAGGAGCACCAGCCTGGGGTATCAGATAAGCGATCTTAATCACTGGAGGGGGGGGAGGTGCCTCACAGTTTGGCACCCCCCAGTGATTCCAGCTTTCCTTCTCCTTTAAAGCAGTCTAACACTGAAAGTGTATTTTCAATTAATGCAGTTTCAAATTTCAAATTTTATATTCTTCATATGCTTTTATTATTATTATTATTATTATTATTATGTGAAGATGGTCCATCACTGGTTACCAAGCCAGGCACATTAGGGACCCTTTACAATGCAGAAAGTATTGTGCAAATAAAGGCAGAAACTGGGCATTTTTAGCACTTTGCACACTGCGTCCTTTATTGTTTAATTTGCTGCAAACCTGCTCTAGTGCTGAGACCTACAGCTTGCCTCTTGGATAGCCTCCACCTCCTGTTGCTTCCGAACTTGATGGGAGAATGGAGGTCAATGTGTTACCACTGCCCACTCCTCATCAATACAGTAGTGACTTGAACTGTATTCATGGGAAAAGCAGCAGGTCTCTGCAGTCTGAAACGGAGTGCTGCGGCCGTTCCTAAAGAGCACCATACAATGTGCATAGTGCAAAAAAAAAAAAGATGAAATGGTCAATCAAAATATATTTCCTAAAGAGATTTTGCCTCTTCTATAGCAAAACCATGCTAATGCATTATTAAAAAAAATTATGATGAGACAAACATGGAATTACTGCTTGCTTGATCTGCATTGTTTTTGTTGTAACTAGATAAAAAGTTGGAATGAAAGAGTTCCTATTTGGGTATTTATTTGCTGTGGCCATTCATACCTCCACTACATCCTTGGCTACCTGGCTGATGGACTAATACAGACATGTCAATTCAACCAGATTTTTCCAGGAATTACCCAATTTTTACCTCCCCCCCCCCGCACTTTCATTACAATAGGCCATTGCCCTCTTTCTTTAAAATGTGCTTATTACACATGCACAGTGAGCATTTTTAATGGCAAAAAATGAAAGTGAATAAAAGTAATAACAATATAATGTACTGCTGCCCTGCACTCGTGCAACTGGTGTGTTTGCCTCAGAAAGACTACTATAGTTTGGTGTAGTGCAGTGTTTCCCAACCAGTGGCTTGTGAGCAACATGTTGCTCCCCAACCCTTGGATGTTGCTCCCAGTGGCCTCAAACCAGATGTTCATTTTTGAATTCCTGGTAAGGAGGCAAGTTTTGGTTGCAAATAAATCCAAACAGTGCCTTCTGTAGGCTGTCAGTCCACATAGGGGCTATTAAGTAGCCAATTATAGCTCTTATTGGCACCCCCAGGAACCTTTTTCATGCTTATGTTGCTCCCCAACATTTTTTGAATTTAAGTGTGGCTCATGGGTAAAAAAGGTTGGGGATCCCTGGTGTAGTGTATGGCTGAACTGCAGTTTGTTTATATAAACTTTATATAAACAAAATTGCAGAGTAGCCATGGGGGCAGCTATTCAAAGAAGAATAGGCACAAGATAGCAGATAACTGACATAGTCTAGAGAGATTAACTGCTATGTAACCTGTGCCTTTTTTCCTTTCTTCCAGCTTGAATGGCTGCCCCCATGGCTACACAGCAACTTATTTATATAAACTATTGTAGCATTTCTGTAGCAAACACATCAGCTTTACCAGTGTATTATATTTAAATTACTTTTAAGCACTTTCATTTTTTGGTGTTACTGTTCCTTTAAGAAGGGGCTTTTTTGCAATCTGTGCATGCACAGTGAGCAGAATCTGATGTTACAATAGCCCAGATAACCTACCCCATGCTTCATTCATGTCTATCCTGCTCTATGAGTGGGTCCAAGAGAAGCAACATAGCTTGCCTCCCCATCACCCGCAGAGCATGACTAGCCTGGATAAGCTACACCTCCACCCACCCATGCCTTTACAGACTAACCCTCTATTTAAAACCATTAAATTCACTTTTAAGGTTAACTTTTTAGTTTTTAGTTTAGATAGTTTTTGCACTTTTTGCTTTCTTCTTCTGCCTCTTCCCAGTTTTTAAATGGGGGCCACTGACCCTGGCAGCAGAAAAATGTTTTGCTCTGTGTGGCTACAATTTTATTATAATGTTATATTCTTCTTTTTGCCTTCTAGTCTCTTATTTTAACCACTTCCTGGTTGCTAGGTTAAATTGGACCCTAGAAGCCAGAGAGCTGCTGAAATTCTAAACTGGAGCACTGCTAAACAAAACACTAAATAGTTCAAGATGAACAAAAATGAGACCAATAAAACAAATTGCAAATTGTCTCAGAATATCGTTGTCTACACCATACAAGAATGTATAGAATGCCTGAAAACTCTCTGGCATGCAGAAAGTTAAACCCCGGCTACTTTAAAGAAAACTGATGCTAAGCCTTACACATCACTGCACAAAAACAATGAACTATTTTAAGCTACATAAAGTCATGTTATAGGAGCAAGCTTGGTTATTGTTTGGAACAGTGAGGGATATTTTCCTGATTGTAGTAGTTTCAGAAGAGTTTGAGCGTAGGTTGAAAGCTTAGATGAATATTTTTAGCTCCTTTCTTTGACCATAATATCTGCTTTCAAATACTGCATGCCACACACAGACAAGAAGAGATATGTGACTTGTACCAAAATGATATATAAAGGGTGCACAAATTACAACTTTTTGCACTGAAAACACATAGATTGCAAGGCTAAATTATATTTGCTGCCTTAATAAATAGAAGGTATCATATTTCATGAAAAACACTTAATAAGGTAAGCTTCTTCATTTCATTAAAAAACTCAGTCCATTTCCATTTGTCCTGAAATATAGGATCACATCCTACTACAGTCATTCATTTCTTTAAAGTCTACAGAAGTGTGGCTATCCTGTAAATCAGGGGCCCCAACCTTTGTTACTCGTGAGCCACAGTCAAATGTAAAAAGACTTGGGGAGCAACACAAGCACCATAAAAGTTCATGGAGGTGCCAAATAAGGGCTAAGATTGGCTATTAGGCAACCTCTATGCACACTGTCAGCTTACAGGAGGCTTTATTATATACATTTACAGGAGGCTTTTTTTTATTTATTAAAAACTTGCCACCAAGTCAGGGATTCAAAAACAACTACTTGGTTTGGGGGCACTGGGAGCACCATCCAAGGTTGGATCATTGCTGTAAATTATATATTATATATGTTTCATCATATAAACGGTGCTTAATGATGTCATCAGTGATTTAATCTCTGTCAAATGATTTACTGAAACTTGTGCATAATAAAAAATAATGTACCCCCTCTTGTAAAATATGAGGATACTCAAAGTCACTTTAGAATTGCAAAGTGCCTTCAGCATTGTGCATTGAGCATGGAACTTCTTGGTGACTTTATATTTTACAACAGGTTGTACATTATTCAACTATATGCAAAGATGCCAATATAGTGTCTAACTAAACTTTGAAATAATTCACTTTCACAGGAATAACCTCAAAAAAGTAACAGAATTATCTTGTTTTTCTTTAATGGAGACTAAAGCTGGCCATACACGTGGCGATCTCACGATGTTTCGTACGACCGTCGGTCGCACGAAACATCGTCAGATCCGCCACACACCATTCAGGGCTGAATCGGCAGGTAAGGAGGTAGAAACAATAGGATTTCTACCTCCTTCTGCCGATTCAGCTCTGAAGGGAGAATTTTGGTCAGGCGCCTTCTATGGCGCCCGATCAAAATTTTCTAACTTGGCCGATCGGCGAGCCGACCGATTTCAGCAGCTTCCTGCGATATCGGTCGGCTCGCTGACATGCCATACACGCACCGATTATCGTACGAAACGAGGTTTCGTACGATAATATCGGTGCGTGTATGGCCACCTTAAGACCTAAAAAGATCTAAAAAAAAGAGTATGGATAGAAATGTGGTATTTTATATATTTAAGTTACTGTACCAGCCTAGATGTTCAGCAGTAATAATTTATTCCTTTGAATTTGTACACAGCAGTAATCCATATTCTGTTATTGTTAGACTGTATTTTGAGTGTCAGTGATACTGCACATGCTCAGTGTGCTCTTGAGAAGCTAGTCTTAGAGATTGTGGGAAGTCTCTGAAACATCAGCAAAAAATTAATTTAAATTTGCCATAGGAGTTGGTTATTATTCACTTGTATTATTAATTTTAGGCTGTATATATTGAGGTAGTACCTAAGTACAGGTAACTAAAAGCAGCCTGGTGCAGCCCAGTGCTGTGAATCAGGAATAATGAAGATGGGGAACTACTGAAGGCAAGTTTAGAGGCACAGATCTTTACTCCTAAAGGGCTGTGGTGATCTTGGATTGGTACAAAAAAATAAGGTGTATCATTTGTAGCATAGTTCTTTAGTAGTTTTAGCAAAAGTTCAGTTTGGATTAACCACCCTAAAACTTGGCATTTATTTCAAACGTGAAAGATTCCAAAAAACTTTGCTCTTAGGTATCCATGATACCCATGGTTTACACAAACCTGGTTATGCCAAGCCTTGCCCCATTAGCCCCCTTTTTTCCTGGGTTTGTAATCTGGCACTGTGTTAATTAAAACATAGCATGCTGTGGCTGGGGTACCAAACCATAGGACCAACACTTTGGTGGCAGAGATATAAAGGGTATACTAGGTGGCTGGTGTCTTATTCATTTGGAACAGAAACATTCATTGCACTGAGGCTTTTGAAAAACAGATTGGAGACAAATTGTTAGTGTCATGCAAAATATAGTATAAATTCTAATAGCTTTCCAACTTTGGTACTGTTTATTCTGGCAGATATGGTTAAATTATGGCCACAGGTTTTGAACACATGGTGCTTTGTCTTACAGAGTACAGATTTTTTTCTCACATTAGCAATTTTCATGCCCGGAAGTGAAATCTAAATAATCAGAGTATCAAGAACATAAGTGCATCTATTAATGAATGTCTGTGCAGCTCAGCATTGGCCTTTAGTCACATAACGTTGGCACTTTTCATGCTATTATCACAAGTTAAGTTCTACACAGGCTGAAGTCATTGGAATAGAACATTCTGACACGCACAGCAGAGGCACCATGGCAGCGCAGCCTGGACATGTATTAGTCACCAACATAATTACACCACTATCAATAGCACTGAGGCACTGAAGACAATTACAAGGCATCTGCCACTGTCAGAAACAGATCTTGGAAAAACTCAGTGCAAACATCATAGTCTAAATCCCACCATATGTATGTAATTGTGCGACAAGCCAAGCATAGGAATATTACTTTGTTATGGATTTAGAAATATATGCCCATAAAGTAATGATTATTATTATGTATCTTAGTATTTATATCTAGCATTGGTTTCATTACAGAGTTCTATTATATTTATGCATGACTTGAGTCTGTTTAGATGGAAGAGACCCCAATCAGGGATCCCCAAAGAGGTGGGGCTTAGTGGTTGGATTTCAGCAGATCGAGTGCATGTCTGGGTATTACTGGGTGTGGCCATTACAGATCAGCAGCTTGGGCTAGGTTACCCTTTTGTTTTATTTAATTATTGTAGGACATCTGTTCATGATTAATATTTATGTCATGTTATGTGATATTTTAAGTCTTTTCTAAGACATGTATTTTAATATATACACACACCGTACATATATTCATATATTCAGGAATTGTGTTGTCTTTTAGGCCTTCCAAAAACAAAAGAATGATAAAGTTGGTAATTGTAACAGGCCAACATAAGACATAACTAAAACACGTAATACAGTATCTTTAACTAATTTATATTGGCACAACTATCAAACAGAAAAAATCTACTTTCCAGCCCTAAAAGAATTCCTTTTAATGTCTTCCTATAATGCAGGCTTGCACATTTCCCATACCTTATTGTTGGGCAGTACCAATAGCAAATGCTCCCTTTGATGCTACTATTTTTCCATGTTACATTTTGAAGAAAACAATATATATAGTTTGCTCATGGCTTTAATACATCAGATCTAGTATTCCATTTGTAAGTACAATTTCTTTTTTTCCTAGTTGTCACGGACCATGTAACTGAATTATTGGAATTTGGAAATCTAGGATTAAAATTTGCATTGTAATGAAGTATGTGCAAACATCTTAAGCTAAGTAGTAGCAATGTATTTTTCCAGTGAGTGGAGCTTCCTGCACCATTACATTATATAAACTGCTCAAGTGACTTCTTAATACCTGAAATACACTTTATAATGGAAGGGTAATATAAAAATTAAGAGTATGCAGTGTCTTGTAATAATAAATGCAGAATTGTGTAAATGAGCTGCCCCCAGTGTGTTCCCAAATTTACCAAACACTGGGTGACAAGTGCATATCCATGAAAACTTACGGTGCTGCATTTTGGTGGGGGAAAGGGTTGCCACCTGTCTGGGTAAAAAAATGCCTGTCCAGATTTCCAAATTAGAAGATCCGGACAGGACTTTCTGATCATTCAATCAATGATCGCCATATCATTGTTTCTCTTCCAAGGAGCTACAAAAAGATCAAAATTGCTCTGCTTGCCATTACTTTTAAAGAACTATAGGACTCATTTACCTAAAGAAAGGCAGTATGCAAAATGCAACCAAAAAAACTGCCACATTCGGTCATTTTTTGCATGTTGCACACTGCCTTACTCTCTCCCTAAATTGCCACAGGTCTCTGCCCAAAGGGAGGGAACCCCTGCCCTGTATCCCCACCTTGCATGTTATTCAGAAAGTGGTGGAGAATGCAGAATGCAATGGGGCCCTGTCCCTGCCCTATGAGAGGTGATAAGAACAGAGTTAGTCTGTGCCCTCCCATGCTGCGCTCTGCACCTGCAGGAGTAAATAACTCTTTATGTGTTCTGATGGCAGCAATCTGACACCTAATGAAACCCTCATCCAGCACTGTTGTTTCAAATGATTAAAGCACGTAACCATGAGACTGTTGGTTCCAGTTAAGGGCTATTGTTTATTTCCTGTACAGGACTGGGTGAAACATCTTTCATTTCTTGGCTGGTGGCCTTGCTATAACCAGAGTGTAACGTGGTGACCTTTAGAAATTAGACTACTGGTTCAAACAAAGTGAGTTTATTGCCTGTATAGGAATAAAACATCCAATTCCATATCCTGGCCACATGTGCTTTGCACCTGAACAAGCTGAGCTGGAAAACTAGAGACTGGCACCCTTGGTATAGATAATGTGGTCATTGATTGCTATGGTACCCTAACATTTTATTGACTTAAGTGTTCTTCAACGTGTAATGTTATTTAAAACAAATCTTTAATATTAGTTAATCCATAAATAATATTGTACTGCACTTTGTCACAAACAAATTGTGGCTTTATTTTTTTTTCCCATGGGAACATTGTGTGTGGTATTATGTTGGCAATGTTATGTCATATGGTTGTTGTCTTAACTTGAGTCATGCAAGCTTTACATAAGTGTGTTAAATACTTGCTGCTCCTGTTCTCAATAAAAATTGTTCATTCTGAATAAACTACAGCTGCATAAAATGTGTAGATCAGCAAAGATCCCAAGCTTTTGTAAATTGGCAAGGGCTAAGTATGCAGTCTGGAGAGCATGTGCCTTCGATTTGCTTCTTACAAACCTTTTTTATTTATGGCAAAATAAGATATAATAGAATTTGTTACTAGTAATGATGAGCCTGTTGCTTTTCACTTTGCTGAACAATTGTATATATAAAAATATATTTACAAAATGGCAAAAATTTGCTGAATGTGGCTTCCATGCAACTTTTTCGACACAACCGCAACTTTTTTGACGCAACCGCAACATTTTCCTCACAGTTTTGCGAAAAAACTAGCCAATGACGAAATGCAGAATTTCGCAGCAAATCCATGCCTGTCGAAAAATTTGCTTACCACTATTTGTTACTTACAGAGAGAATGCCACAGTTATTTCGCTAGAATATCTAGGAATCCTTGCAGTAGCTGTGCTAGAACTGAAATATGGTGCAGAGATGCACATCAGTAACATATCAGTCAGCCATTACTAGACTTTAGTGATGAGCAAATCTGTCCCGTTTTTCTTCGCTTAAAAATTCGCAAAATGGTGGAAAATTTGCGAAACATGTTTGTCGTGTCTTTATTTGTCGCCTGTGCCCATTTTGATGCGACCGCAACTTTTTTTGATGCCTGACTAATTTTTCGACGGCAAATTTTTACGGAGGCTTTGCGAAACAATGGCGAAATGCGGAATTTCGCTGCAAATCTATGCCTGGTGAAAAAATTTGCTCTTCACTACTAGACTTACTTTCTTTATATTAGCAAAAACTTTTCATGTAGATAAAAATGTACAGGTATGGGATCCGTTATCCGGAACACCCTTCTCCCATAGACTCCATTTTAATCAAATAATTCAGAATTTTAAAAATGATTTCCTTTTTCCCCTGTAGTAATAATACTGTACCTTGTACTTGACTCCAGCTAAAATATACGTAATCCTTATTGGATGCAAAACAAGCCTATTGGGTTTAATTAATGTTTTATTGATTTTTTAGTAAACTTAATTTGTGGAGATCCAAATTACGGAAAGACATCTTATCCGAAATACCCTTTGTCCCGAGCATTCTGGATAATGGGTCCTACACCTGTATTGAGTAAATATTATCAATCATGTCCAGGGTCGGACTGGGCCGCCGGGACACCGGGAAAAATCCCGGTGGGCCCCAGCAGCCCAGTCCGACCTTTGCCGGCGCTCCCCCCTACTGACTGTTCCTCCCCTGACGCGTTCAATTTATACGCGCTCGGGGAGGACGTCAGGCGGGGGCCATTCGGGGGGGTTAGGGGGGGCCCCTGGGGGGGTTAGGGGACGCGGCTGGGGCACCTGCAGGGCCCCTGGGGCGGGAGCCCCGGTGGGCCCTGCACCCCCCAGTCTGACCCTGATCATGTCAGTTTACTTTCTATGCAGATTGAAATGCTAGGTCATCCTGATAAATTGATATGAAAGAAAAAAAAATCTGTGCAAAAAAAAATTAGTGTCAATCATTATTTTATGATACTGGTCATTCAAGGTATCAGAAAATAGGAAAGGGAAGGGGAGAGAAAAGAGTTTCCACATCCTGACAGACTGGTGGTGTTAAGGGAACAGTAACACCAAATAATAAAAGTGTATAAGTAATTACAATGTAATGCACTGTTGCCCTGCACTGGTACAACTGGTGTGTTTGCCTCTGAAAGACAGCGAAAAGGCAAAGGTAACTTAGCAGATAACACCCAATTATATTCTACAGGGCTTATCTGCTATCTGCTGTGTAACCTGTGCCTTTTCTCCTTAATTCCAGTTTGAATGGCTGCTGTCGTGGCTACACAGCAGTTTTGCTTATATAAGCTATAGTAGTGTTTCAGTAGCACACACACCAGTTGCACCAGTGCAGGGCAGCGCTATATTATATTTTAATTACTTTAAAACAATTTAATGTTTTGGTGTTACTGTTCCTTTAGGTCTAAAGCAACAGGGCTTGCTGAGTAAGCATGTAAATGTTTCACCACTCACCCAAGCATCTTTTTCAGTTTACTCAACGTTTGTCAGCACAGCTAGTTTCTTTAGACCTACCCATATTAGCTATTGTATATCATGATGTGGATAAATGCAGGTAAACATTGTATAAGGATGATTCACTACTAGGAATCCCTGCTAGTTTGTAAATGGCTTCTTTGTGCATGTCTATATGATGGAGTTTCATATGTGATTTGTTATTATCTCCAATAAGTGGAGTTAATAAATATATAGCATATATTCAAGTACAGGGGGTTGTCAAGATTTTGGATCAAGCCTTCATTGTGCATATACATTTGATGTCTGAGCCTCAGAAACAATGATATTTGCCATGACCACAAGTGAATCACTCACTCAAATAGAAGCACTTCAAGGAACTCAAAATAATTTTAAAGAAATTGCTTGTCCCATCGATGAAGCCATTTTCCATTTACCTGCTCACCCCCTTGTGAATGTTTCTGGGAGCCTTTAACCACAAATACAAGGAATACAGTATGTTAAACATATGTTTAAAAATGCCATTTTTGGATTCAGCTGTATACTGAATTCTCCACAAAGCTGAATATTTAACTGAACCCTAATATTAAAAGTTTAGGCTAACAAACAATGGCATCATCTGTTAATAAATAGGTATCCAGCTGAATCTGAATCCTGCAAATAGTGTAGAGATTAGACTAAATTATAAACTGAATCCTAAAATCAGTGCATTGCTAAAAAAGGAAAGTATGGAGGGGGCCCATATCGTAGCTGGTGTGCAAAAAAAATTGTGTTTTTACTGTTAGTGGTGCAACATTAGGTGCCAACTCACCCCTAAATGGACTCAATTTACAGATAACTTTCATTAGAGAATGACTCTTCTCATTTGCCATCCTGCCTTTCACCCTTGGACTAATATAAAGACTCATTTTCCAAGGTGCCACAAGGTGTGTTGTGAAGTGGCAATTGCTGGCCCCACAGTGTAGCTCATAGGGTTGCACCTCTCTCTGTGTTACAATGCAGGAGGATAGGCACCTGTGCAATGCCTGGCACAACCCTAGCTTGCCTATTTTTAAAGGAGAACAACCCCCCCTCGGTAGAAAAGCCTAACTCAACTGCCCTCCATTGGCCCCTCTCACCTCTGTTTCAGAAAAAGTGCCCCTGTTTGAACAGATGAAATAAAAGTGTAGTGCAGCATGGCAGAGATTACAGGTGCCATCTTCATTCTCTTCGATCCTCTTTAAGTCTCTTTCACCAGGAGACATATCCTAAAAAAATAATGAATGTACCAGTGAATTATACTCTTCTAAATATAGAAGGTTTGTGGTTAAAAAAGTTGTTTTTCAGACTTATTTATTGAGAAATTCCACCAAAACCCTACTAGTCCCGCCCATCTGTTCCACTTCCTGCTGGCTGAATTCTCTGGATGTGCAGGGGAGCCGACGGCTCTCAGTATAGGCACTGTAGGATAGGAACCAATCAGCAGCTAGGCTGACCTGATAGGGAACTGAAGCCTGTCTGTGCTTGTGTGACTGCAGGGCTGTGATTGGCTCTCCCCCTCCTGCTGTGCTTCTGGCAGGGACTGTTAGGACACGCCCACCCGGGGAAGTGATAGGATCTATAGGGAGCTCCAATAAAGGGGCCATTGTTACAGATAGGATTAATTTTTAGCACAAAGTGAAACCAGCACCATATATTGTTCATAATTACCTACAATATAAGGGTTTTTCCCATTTATCCAATATGTCTCCTTTAAAGCTGATTCTGCACAACTGTGCATGCTCCTGCAGGCTCTGTGTTGGTGAAGAGACATGAAGAGGATCGGAAAGGGAGTGCAGATGGTGCCTGCCATGTTGCGCTACACTTTTATTTCATCTGTGCAAACAGGGGCACTTTTCTATCTGCTGCATTTTTATTTCATTTGTTCAAATAGGGGCACTTTTCTACGAAACAGACTGTGCAGGGTGGGAGAGGTGATGGGGCCGATGGGGGGCAATTGAATGGGGCTTTTGTACCCGGGGGGGTAAGTACAGGGCACCCTTGAGGAATCAATAATATGCACATTAGATTACACATATCTCACATTTCTTTAAGAAAATTTGAGCTACATATGCTGTATGAAGTACATGACCAAACATCTTCCAACATGTAGTGGACTTGGCTTCCACATGGGTACATACATTATATAGATCAGATACAATAGATAGCTTAAATAGATAGCATTAGCCTCAAGAAAGGGTTGGATGCCTTTTTAGAAAGTCAGAAAATACAAGGTTACTGATATTAACTTTTATTGCAAAGTTGGTCCACAGACTGGTCCTACTTCCATTTTAGAGTCTGGAAGGATTTTTTTTTCCACAGTGAGGCAAATTGGTAAGGTCTCAGATGAGGTTTTTATCTTTCTCTGGATCAGTTAGAAAACACAGTGGTTGAACTTCATGCATCTATATGTATGAGCCTTCACGTATGTGAAGTATACTATGGGAAATAGCCTGATTGTGACCAACCTTATAAATATTGGTTATATCCATGGGCTATTTATTTTGTCCTTCTAGGCACAGTGCAACTTGCCCGATTCCAGGTTCCAGTCTATCCACACAGCATCATGAAAAGTTCTTATGCTTTCCTGATTCCATCCATGTAAAGTAGAGAACACACGCATATACATTATTCATAATATATGTTTGATCTGCAGCTAAACTAAGATTTGTTGTCCCTTAACCTGCAGTATGATTACACCAAAATAGATATTGCAACAAAAAATATAGAGGCTGGCCCATGCCCTACCTTGGTTTGTGTGCTTTGGGTCATTGGTCAACCAGGAAATGGTGAAGCTGCCCTACATTTCCACCACATGATCTGGTAAGCCAACTGTTTAGATCAGGGTAGTGAATATTTGGTTGGGTATTCCTCACCCTATCCAGCATGTCAACACTGTCTGGTTACTAGGTTAAATTGGACCCTAGCAACAAGATAGCTCCTGAGATTCCAAACTGCAGAGCTGCTTCACAAAAAGTTAAATTGTAAATTAAAAACACAAATAATAAAAAATTAAGACCAAGTGCAATATGAATGTCTACATCAAACTAAAAGTTTATTTAAAGATGAACAGCACCTTTAACAGTTAATCATACAAAATCACTGAAAACTGAGGCACAATGACTCCTCTAGTACAGTATCTTGATGTAATTATAAAAACATGCTATTCTTAGTTTCCCCCAACATTTAAAAAGCTTACACAAATATATGAACTCTTCTGGGTGACATGGGTTAATATTACATTCGCTTCTTAAAAGTATTTAATGGGTTGCTTGTTTACTATTGCAGTGACAGAGTGCTGTGGTGGGTCAGAATGTCCTACACTAAATGAATGCTCATGCTATGTTAGAAGGAGCTGTAACCCTGTAATTTATATATTCTTGTATCCACAATATAAAAATAAAAAGCTCTAGATGTATGTCACTGTTAGACTCCTACAAGAATAAAAGGTTTCTTTTATTATAGTGAAAGAATAAACCCACTCCTCTTTGGTACCCTGGAAGTAACCATGGAAACAATGGCTGGTCTAGGTTGCACTAAGCATGTGCGCACACTCACTTCTCTCTCTTCCCTACCCCTGCTCTTTCCACCCTTTCCCTCTATCTGCTTCTCTTTCTCCCTCCCTCTCTTTTTTAACATTTTAAGAGAGCGATGTGAATAGAATATATAAGATAGCTGGAATACCAGCAATTCTGAACTTAAATCCAAGCAGCTGCAAGCATTTACTTTCCCCGGTTCATACCTGCCTTCAGTGGCGACTAATTCAAAATTATTTAAGTCAGAGCAGCCAATCAAAGCTAAAGCCTCAGCACTCCGAGCTGCACTATTGTTCTGGTTATTCCTCTTATTATTTCTGAGTAATGGAGATTCTTTGACGGAAAAACGGAATTGGTTTCTCCAGGCTGAGAGTGCTTGCTGAGTGGGTTAACAGTGGCCTTGGGGTGTTTATACTGGTAATAGCTGCTACGGCATGTAAGAAAAACAATGTGTTTCTGTTTATTCTGTGAATGATACATGCATTTTATGTAATATATTGAGAGTCATTTACTGAGAACCCTGGCACAAGTGCAAGAATACTACAGGGCACCCCCTTAGCGCTCATTTACACACTTGTGTCCGGGGTCCAGATGCACTGTGCACCTCACTGAGGTTTAAAATATAGGGGCCCATTTACTAAACAATTTTGAGATAATTTCGTATTTTTTTTAAACTTATAGAACATTTCGAAATGTATGCGAAAAGTTGCTCAAAGACTACGAACATTTCAGAATTCTTTAAAGCTTTGGTTAAACTTTCCTCAGAACAATCTTTTCGCCAGGTTTGATCTGTGGAGTCCTTTGGAAGGCTTTCAAAGCAAGACATGGGAGGCATTAAAGCCAGAAAGGTTTTTGTGCCTTAATTAACTTTTTAGCACGAAAATATTGTGACTTTTGGAACGCAATTCATACGAAAGATAAAAGCATTTTCATGACATTTTAGAACTTCAGAATTATCCTGGTTACTCCGAATTTTTACCATATCATGTTTTAAGCCCAGAAAAAAATCGGATCAAAGTAAATGTGCCCCTTAGTGTGAGATGCAGAGCGCGGTGCTTGTACTGTTCATTTTGCTTTGCCTGCTTTTTGCACTTTGCCTACTGCCCTATAGGTAGAAAATTACCCCCTTTAACTTTCAAAATACCTGCAAAGCCAACCAAAATATACATATACAAGGGCATATATACATACAACTTATACATGTGCAATATGTACAAAGCAGCATGTTCACTAGTATTTAAAACGTCATTGTGGCCACCTATTAATTTGCTTGGGTCACAATCTGCATGAAATAGAGGCAAGTTAGCATTGTGCAAGTTGCAGCACACGTTTTTATAACAGCACAGGCATGCCATTGCTTTCAGCACACATTATGGGTTCCATTTACTAAAGGTTGTGTTTTTTCTTTCCGATTCATATTCTTTTGTCCAAAAATGCAATTTTGTTTCTGCTATTTATTATGCGTCAAAATTGCGACAAAACTGAAAGTAAAATGACACCATCTAAAAGCTGTCAAGGTCCTGTAGAAGTCAGTGGCAGCTATCCTTTTTCAATTGGCTAATCTTTCTTTTCTTTGTGGTTTTAGAGGTTTTCAGTGTTTTCTGACCCATTCATTTGTACTAAAAAATAAAAATGTGTGCCTTTTCCATGTTTTTTATCATTTGTGCTTTTTTCTAAAAGACGGTTTTAATAAATTGATTGGCATTTGTAGTTTAAGAGAAAATGAGTTTATTCATGGTTTCAAGAACCTCTAAACCCATGAATATGAGAATGTTGGTAAATGGGCCTCCATGTGTTGGATAAGGGAAATCTGGAACTACTGGTAGGTGGTGATGAGCAAATCTGTCCTGTTTCACTTTGCTATAAAATTAGCATAACGACAAGAAAATTTGCGAAAAATCCAGGAATCGCATTTGTTGGGCTACTTTCTTATCGCCCACGTCTTATTTTTGTCACCAGCGCCCAATTTTTACATGACCGTGCCCATTTTTGATGCACCCGCACCCAATTTGACAAGCACGGAAGTTTCACAAAACAATTTGCCAATGCCGAAATGCGGGAATTCGCTGCAAATCCATGCCTGGCGAAAAAGTTACTCATTGCTCCTCACTACTGCTAGGTCAAGGGTTCCCTTGTTTCCACATTCATAACTGATTCTTCTATAAATCACTTCATGGAGAATCTCCATAATATACACAGATCACTGATTCATTTGAACCTGTTCCCTATGTTCTACCCCAATGGCTTCAGCTGAATGCCCTGATACAGAAAATAATATTTATAATATTTCAGATATACACATTTAATCAAAGGACAATATTAAAAGCTAATTTCATGTGAATTTCTGATAATTCTGATAAATTCACTTTAATTTTTCCCCCAGCAAACTTGAATCAATGTATAAAATATGTTAGGTTAAGAGCGAGAAATATTAATCAGGCAAGAGAAATGGATTCCATTGTATTTTGTGAAGGCACAAAGGCTTATGATTAAGCAGGGCTGGGGGCTGGAGACTGTGCCGTGGAGTTAACAGGATTACAATATCTAATTTACTTAGCACATCTGCATGCAATTACATTCACTTTCTCAGCCTGAAATGAAAAGTCAGAGCTAACTTGCAATTTAAGGGAAACGCTGATTAGATTAAAACACAAAACTAAAGTGCATGAATCGTCTTCTGTTAATGGATTGGCTATTACCAAAGTGTTACCCCCATGGCTAAAGTTATACAGGGGCTATTTCCCTGCCAACATTGCAGTCAGCAGGGAAATGTCCATAACCATCCCTGTCGCTTCTCATTGACAAAAGTAAAAAATAAAAAAACTGAAATTGGAGTAGAAAATATTATTGTAGTTATACTGGAGTTAAAAGAACATCAGATTTACAAAGGCCTTAATCCGTTTTGTGAATACATTGGTTTTGTATACTTTGGAGGTAAATTGTTGTTCCAGAATTTGGAATTCCAAATTCACTTTCATAGGAATCTGGAGTAAAATTTACAACAAGCTGAAGTTTTTATAACAACTTTGTGCTGGATATAATAACATCAGATTGAAAAGGATGGTATTAAACTGGTGAATTAACTGTAATTTGTGATGATATTTAGGCCTAGGGTGGCATAAAATGGTTTTGAGACTATTGTAAGTTTGTTGTTTTATGTTTTTCTGCTGAAATTTTTGACACCCCCCTGTGTTCCCATTATTGTATGTAAATATGCTTATAGTAAATATAATGTGGTATGAGAGAAACATACGAACATTCAGTCTGCTGATTGTAGTGAATGGGGGGGGGGGGGGAGGTTGTTAAAGGGTAAACTATGTGTTCTTTGAACAAATTGAAAGGAAATAGAATGGCATTATCACTGGGGGGGCTGCTAATTTGTGATGCACCCAACAGTGATCTCAGACTATCCTAGCACCACTCCAACATCTTCTGTCTTTCCCTGGCCAGTCCTAAGTAGGTACTCATACACCATAAACCTCAAGGGATCCATGCTAGGCTCAAAAAGATGGCATTGCAGCTGTCACTAGCATAGTGCCCACAGGGTGGGGTCTGAGTTTAGCAACTATAATCACAATGGGGTTGCCTAACAAAGTGGCACCCACCTCTGAGTATGATGTTCCTTTACCCTAAATACAAAATTTGAATTAGTAACTAAAATTTAAAATAACTTAAAATTAGTAATTAGTGACCAGTGAAGAAAGCAACGCATGTTTTATAGTTTGCACTAGAATAAAATTTCCTCTTGAAACATTTATTTTTACGCCAAAAAAACAGGGCCATCTTTAAGCAGCTCTTCAAAAATGCCATATGCACAAATAAAATGAGCAATGTTAGTTACACTGCAAAATGTAAATGTTTGTTCTTCTGATTTTTGTTTCCTTTTATGAGCTTTCTAAGTATGTATCATGTGAGTTAATAAATAAACTCTGCTTCTGACTATGGTAGCTGCCTTGGGCTTGGAATGCACGAGACACAGGCCAGATGGGCAGGGTGTAAGGCTGAATGGGGCAGTAGGCTGCAAGTGACCAGATGTGTTGGAATAGTGATACCCTGAGCTCTACGGAGCCCATCTTCTGTCTTTCTTACAATTTTTTTTGTCTGAGGAAAAAGCTTTACTAATAATGATCTAGGTCGCAAAAGTGTTTATTGGCAACATGTATAGATGACAAGAAGTGTGAAAGTGGAAAGGGTGACCCCACTAAAAAGAATGACATTTTACTGCTTAGGGCCTCTTACAAATGGGCGTTTTTCCCCACTTTCCTAAGTTTGCTTTCCACCTGCAGCAGAGTGAGTACAACCACATTGAAAAGTACAGGTTGTTTTTCTTTTCGGGTGATAATTCAAAGCTCACACATGGTCCAGAAATCATACAAAACTTTGTTTTGTACACATTCTTCTGTGTCAGACTTCCTTTTCTCAGAAGGGCACAGCATGAGTCTGCTCAGTTTGCTCCTTTCTCCCCCTCCCTTCTCCACCTCCCCATCCCATCTCAACTCTCTCCCCCTCCCATGTATGTAATCTGAGCTACCAGCAGCCAGAGCTGCAGCATGGAAGCTACAGAGACCAAAATAAAATGGCAACTGCTATCTTAAACAAACAGAGGGAGCTTCTAAGGCTGCTAGGTATGGTAAAGTTTTCTACAGAATAAATACAGTATAGCATTCTAGCTTTCACTACTGTAACTGTTGGCCAAAAAATGCCAAAATGCCTTTCCTTCTCCTTTAAGAGGCCTTAAGCAGTCCCAAAAAGCTAGAACTTAAATTGCACCTTCTTATATTTGGCAATCTCTGATAAAGCCCAAAATACACATCACACAGATTGGATAAAAATGCAATGACTAGTAAGAGCGAGGGCACATGGTGCATATATACACTTTTCTCAGCTCTCGGCTAGGCTGAGAGAAGCAGATCCGCTTGCCTACGTTCCTCTATGTGCCTGCATTAAAAACTATGGCAACCACCCTAGTGTGGACACACAGAGCGGAGCAGAACCAGGTCGGCCTGGTAAATGTCCCTTTCGTGTTTTTCAGGCTGACATCAAAAAAAGCAGGGCTGAGAGAAGCGGATATACACACTGTGTGCCCTCACCTTTAAGGGGAACCGCTGTGTAGCAGCGATACAAGATTGCAACATTCAGTAAGATTTCTTTTTATTGTGCTCCTTCTGAGCTGCTTTGGCTTGATACAGTTTTAGGTCAAGATAATGTGAGCCATGTTTCTTTGAAATTTTCCCTGAAATATTTGTTTTTTACTTAAAACTATTGTGGTATGGGATCCGTTATCTGGATACCCATTATCCAGACAACTCCAAATTATGGGGCAGCCATCTCCCATAGATTCAATTTGAATTAAATAATTCAAATTTTTAACATTGATTTCCTTTCTCTCTGTAGTGATAAAACATGTAAACATTTTGTTTAAATCTTGTAAACACTTGTAAACATCTTGTAAACAATTTCTCCAAGGTTCACATTACTGATTTTACAATTATCGATGTTAAGTTTCTGACCTGCACTTTTATCTCATGAATGTTATATGTGATCATTGCGAGGGGATCATTGTGAGGTGAAGGCTAGGGCTTTGGGAAATGGCACATGTTAACCTCCTGAATATGCCATTGCGATCACTGCTACTAAAACATATTTCTGGTGGCAATCTGGCTGAATTGTGGGAAACCTTGTGTGTACCTTCCCATTTTACTGCAGCTAAGGCAAATTGTTGCGAGTTATATGTTTTACTTGTGGCGATCACAATGTTAGGCAATGGCAAAGCATTTCAGAAGATTTGTTGCATGCTGTAGCACAGATTTAACTGCACGAGACAAATCTTACCATTGCCCTTATGCCTTCTTTAAAAATACCAGGCAAGAAACCATATTAAAGTGTATGAGTAAAGTTTAGGAAAAAATAGGAAGGCTGGCTTGCAACCTAATAACCCAGCAACATACAACTGCGGCACTGCTTAGCTACACTGAAGTATTAAGTCGCAACACAGCAGCTAAATGAGCCTGAAAAACAGAAACATTTTTGAAACATGTGCTTCCTACTTATGTTCCATATGCATCTATTATTAAGATCAAACGATTCAGCTGAACCAAGCTTTGGAAAGCAAATTGCCTCTTCATTCAAATAAGTTTAACTTCAAAGCTTTAGAGGACATTGACATTTTTAGTAGTACATGTCCTTCACTAAGTGCCTGCATACACAACACAACAAAAAAAACATTGTAAGTTCCCTAAGTAAGCGAAACACTGGCGTCTCTTCCTTTCTGGCACAAGGTTCAGTGTGCAGGATGCATTGCAGTGGATGAGGCCCATGATAGCAATATATCCCTGGAGGGCAAACTAATCATCTGCACTGTACACTATGTGCTGGTATGTATTCAAATTCCTAAGCAACAAGTCAGTATTACTAGGGATATGGTGACAGCAAGAAGTAGTGTAATGACACCCTCTGGTGTAACTGCAGGTAAGCGCCTGCCAAAGGCGGGACTATAAAGAACCTTTATCACTGTATTAAATAAAGTAGCCTTAGGCTGATGCCACACTGGGCCGAAAATCAGCCCCTACGCTGGCATCAGCCTTCTTCTTTGCCTGCACCTGGAAGAACTGAATCGGCCTGGGTACAGGCACACACTGTGGATATTGACGAAGAAGCACAAGAGTTTGCATCTCAGAACTGATATCCACCGTGTGTGCCTGCACCCAGGCCGATTCAATATAATATATTTATCAGCATATATGCATTCTTAATATTTATATACATGATCTAACTAACAAATTAATAAACACAGAAAAGACCACTAATGAATAATCCAAAACCACCAAAAATGCCCTATAGCACTCATTTAGTTCAAGTACCATTGTAGGGCACCGCTAATGGGGTAGAATACTAGAGAAAGCACTAACAATCTTATATTAAAACACCCAAAGCAGCAAACTTGCATCTCTGTGGATTATAGAGTTTTTGCTGCTAGTCTGCTAGTTCAGATCCTATGATATTGTGAATAGGTATGCTTATTACATATATGTAGGTGGGTCTGAGGAGTAGTAAACACTACTTAAAGGAGAAGGAAAGTCATTTTGGCATTTTACTGGCAATAGATTCGCCACATTAGTGCCGCCTAGAATAATATATTTATTCTGCAGAAAGCATTGCCATACCTAACTAAAGAGCCCTAGAAGCTCCCTCTGTTAGCTTAAAGGAACAGTAACACCAAAAAATGAAAGTGTATAAAAGTAACTAAAATATAATGTGCTGCTGCCCTGCACTGGTAAAAGTTGTGTGTTTACTTCAGAAAGTCTACTATAATTTATATAAATAAGCTGCTATGTAGCCATGGAGGCAGCCATTCAAAGGAAAAAAGGCACAGGCACATAGCAGATAACAGATAAAACTCTATTGTATTCTACAGAATTTATCTGTTATCTGCTATGTAACCTGTGCCTTTTCTCCTTTTTTCCAGCATGAATGGCTGCCCCCATGGCTACACAGCAGCTTATTATATAAATTATAGTAGTGTTACTGTAGCAAACACACCAGTTTTACCAGTGCAGGGCAACAGTGCATTATATATTTATTACTTTAAAGCTCTTTAATTTTTTTGGTGTTACTGTTCCTTTAAGATAGCAGCTGCCATTTTTTTTTAACAGACATTCTTTTTTATTGGTTTTTCAATATATAGAATTGGGATACAGAAGGAAAGAGGGGAGGGGAAAAGGGGGGGGGGAGGATACAGCCATTGTTGAGTTTTCCATTTTATTATACACAACATGTCAAATTATTCACATATATACTTCAAGGTAAGTCAGTTAAGTGAGCGTCCAGCCAGCCTCCCCATATTCTATCAAATTTATTCGGTTGGCCTCTACCTTCATTTGTAAGCTTAATTAACGGAAGCGTTTTATTGACCAAATTTACCCATACAATATTCCGGGGGGGGGGGGGTAGAGGGGCCATCCAATGCATGATTAACACTTTTTTGGCGTAGTATAGTAATGATCTTATCAAAGTTCTTGCATAACTAGTTGGAACAAGGTCATCCACAAGACCTAATAGGCATATTTCTGGTTGCAGTAGGGGAGGGAGGGCCAATGTGTATATCATATATCTGGTAATTTTCACCCAATACCTGCTGATGATAGGGCATGCCCATACCATATGCCAGTATAACCCATCCACTCCGCATCTTTTACAAATAGGGGCTGGTATTTGGCCCATGCGAAATAATCTATTTGGGGTATAATAAGTTCTGAGCGTGAATTTGTGTTGGATCAGTCTATCTCTGGTACAAATCAGGAATTTATATAGATTCTCAGTAATTTCTTCCCACTGGTCTGGCCTTAGGCTTGGTATATCACCTTGCCATTTAGTATAGGCTGATTGGAATGGAGCTGGGCCTCTAGATATTATTTGTGCGAGCAGCTGCCATTTTAAATAGCTTCCTGTTTGTAGTCTAGCTGTTATAGCTCAGATCACACATTCCTAAGGGAGGGGGGAGGGGGTTCTTAGCATTCTTATTGGAGGGGGGAGCAGGAGAGGAGAGTGAGGAGAAAGGAGAGAACTGCGCAGACTCTCGCCACAGGAATTAAGGATTTTTCTGAGAGAGGAAGTCAGACACCCGAGCAACATGTTTACAAAAAAGGAAACAAGAAATCCTGTGTTTCTTTTGATAGAGGATTCAATGCAGCATTACTGTAAGTGCTTATGGCTGTATTTACATAGACCTTTCTAATAAAGTTTACTTAGTTTGTACCTTTCCTTCTCCTTTATTGAAACAATAAATATATATTTTATTAGTTGTAATATTGGTGTGTAGGCGCCATCTCAGTGAATTGTGTCTGAGCTTTCAGAAGGAGCCAGCGCTACACATTAGAACTGCTTTCAGGTAACCTATTGTTTCTCATAATCAGCGCCACCTCAGGGGTCCTTGCCGCCCTAAGGTGGCCAAGTTGTAGACACCCTCCACACTTTGGTTTTTTGCGTTGGAGGGGGCCAAGGGGGATGGGGGTTTTTCACTAGTGTAGAGCACTTTTTGCCGTGCCTGGTAACTGGCTGACTGTTTCCAATCAATGTAACTGGAAGAGTCATGGCCAAACTTGTTTTTTTTTACTATTGAGTGCTATTCTCATATCTACCACTAGGTAGGGAGCATTTTTAGCAATGCGCGTGTCAGGGAGCTGCTATCAAATTACATTGTAACAGTAAAGCGAGACTAAAGTTTATCAGACCACAAGTCACTTGGCTGGGGGCACCTGGAAAACTAGGTATAGCCCCATGTCAGAATTCAAAATTAAATATTAACAAATCTGTTTGCTCTTTTCAAAAAAGAATTGCAATGCAGGATTGTTTGGAGGAGCACTATTAATTATGCTTTTCTGTGACAGAATCACTTTAATCTTTTAATCATCCTATAACTTATTAGTAGACCCTGCCTGAATTCCTTTACCTTTTCCTTCTGCTACATTACCTCTTGCTTAACCCATATTGCAGTTTGACTACTTGCAGAATTAGGGAACCCTAAAGGAGTAATCATACAAATGAATCTCCAGGATACCATTTTAATCCTTAAGCATGAACCATAAGGGCTCGTATGGCCCATTCTGCAAGGAAATGCCCAAGCAAGCACTTGTGTGTAAGAGCTACTAAATGGGACAGAGGTCATTTTTAAATTGAAAACAGTATTAAAATGAAAGTGGCAAATTGCTTTTTATATCCATTTTATCAGTGTGTTAAAGAATAATTTAAGCAAGTAAACAGCGTACATTGAGGTTACTCATAACTGTAACCTATATTTACAGAGCAGATCATATTCCAGCAGTTCATCTAGGGACAGGAATGGAAAGTATTCTTCACCAGCAATTACCCTTGTTCATGGCATGAATTATGTTTCCATCTAGTGTGGACAGATTTGTATTGGGTTAGTATTAAAGGAGTATACACTCTAAGGGGCAGAGTTATGAAAGTTTGAACTGGGAAATCTGGCTGGGTCCCCATTTATCAACACTGTTCTGACTGTCAGGAAAGTGTTACTTTTTTATTATTTATATAACACAAGCATTTTCACTAGCTTTGTAATGAGATTATACATCATTCACACCAGTCCCTGCCCCAGTGGAGCTTACAATCTAACGTCTCTCACATTCACACATACTATTGGCAATTTAATCAGGAGTTAATTAAGCTGCCTGCAAGTTTTTGAAGTGTGGATGGAAACCATAGTATCCAGAGTAAACCCACAAATGCACTGAGGAATATATAAACTCCTTGCAAAATAGTTCCTTAGATAACATCTAGCCTAGAATACTGGTTTTGCAAGTCAGCAATAATACCTCTGCTGCTGTGTTGCCCCAAGTTTGACATATTTAGTAAAGTTGATGAAGTGTCAATTTGTCACACACATACGTATATACAAATATATAATCCAAATCCAAAATAAATAAATATGTGCATATATAATACACAAAAGCCATGAATATCCTGTGAATTACATGCTTATAAACAGTGCTTAGAGATGTTATCAATTATAGTTTGTGCTCAGTGATGTAATTGCTGTCACATGACTCACTAAAACGCTTGTATAATAATAACTAATGCACCTCCTGTTGTAAAATGTAAGGATATTAGAAGTCACTTTGGTTCCATGACCTCAGTAACTTATAATATCCTTATATTTTACAATAGGGGGTACATTATTCACTATATAAACAAATGTATATTACACTGATTATTCCCCAGCAAACGTCACATAAATATACATCATACCCTGGTGTTGCAGTACTGGCAATTTGCGTACAGTTCCCCAAAAGACTGCTGCACTCCCAGCCTTTATTAACTCACTATGGTGTTTTTTTAAACAGTGGACGCTGTTAAATTTGCAGTGGACATTGTTAAAAAGCAACATCTATCCCAACTAGGTCACTCTTGTGCTTTTATGCACACATGCTTACAAATGGCTCTATGATATGCAGAGCCCTTGTTATGGTTTACCAGAAGTATAGTCATGCCAATAGGGATGTTTTTTAACAGCATTGTCTGACTTGATAAACAGAATAAACCCAAAAAGAACTTAATTGTTTTCTGCTGACTCATTGGATCTTTACTCTCTTTCTTACCCCCTCTTTCCATTTCTTTTTTCTGTTCTTGTCTGTTTCTTCTTTGGAGCATGGAGATGATTAAAAACATGTAACAGAAGTTTATGATTTGTTTAAAGTTAAAAATATAAAAGTAAATTTTAAAAGGAAGAAAAGATGTTGCAAAATATAGGGCAATACTGTAAGAGAATCTGTCTCATAAAAACATCTGAAGCTTATGAAAAAGCTTAATTTTCAGCAGGAAAATGATGGCAAAAGTCAAGGTCAAAGCCTGAGAGGCTCAAGAACAAAAAGGGTGAATGTCCTACAATGGCCCACTCAGAGCCCTGGTTTAATCCAGTTGAGAAAGGGCCAAAATCAATCATGTACAGTGTGCAAAATGGTGCATACAAATCCTTAAATATGTAAAGGGGCAGTGTATCTCCTTTTTAAACATTGGTTCAGTGTGCTTGTTCACTATGTATTTTTGCCTATTGTTTAATATTAGGAAATATCTATGTTTTAGTGAAAGTCATATTCTACTGAAAAGCCCTCTGTATAAACAAACTGCTGCAGCCTAAGTTGTTTTGATTGTGTTTGTCAGAGTGAGGAAGTATAATGTGATTTTACTTTTACTTTTAGATATTGCCCTGTTTAATGCAAGAAAATACAAAGCTGTTCATATTTTCAAATTCAAACAATAAGCAAAAATGATGTTCAGCACAAGCCCTATTCAAGTTGAGGAAAACTGAATCTTTAAATCTTTTACCGCAGTAAAAATAGTTTTACAAAGCAAAGTTTGGTTATTTAAAACCTGAGGAAATTTTAGTTTAGAATTTGCTATTCAGTAAAACTGGTCAATGTTCTGAATACATTTCCAAGGCTCTGTACTTAGAAGCTGCAGCTATGATTCAGCTTATACATTATACAGTCTTTCAGCTGGATTCCATGAGAACATCTATTTATCTTAGTCAATTCACAGGGGTGAATAATATTATCAGTGATGATCTGGAATGTGAAAAGGGTTTACAGCTGACAAAACTGAACTTTTATCAAGAAAAAATGTAAAGGTTACTCAAAGCCATTTGGGAAATAGTTGGCTTCTGCCTTCTGCGTGAAAGCAATGTATTTGTTTTATTATTTAATCCTATATGGGGCCAGATAACGTGTAAATATACAGTTACTCAGTGTGCAAAGAAATGTGATTGAAGGGTAATTATCAAGGTTACATATTGTAAATAAATGCCTTGGGAAGCAGCCAGAGTTAGAAGTTCTGAGCTTTACATTGGGCAAGATAAGAGCTATAAGTCTATAGGAACTCTTTAAAGACAATGGGCAGTGCTTCCTGGGTAAAGGCTTAATGTGACTAAGCGTTTTCTTCACAAGGACATTAGTAGAAACCGTTTGCAACTGCCTAGAAATAGGTTTCAGCTTTTTTTTGTATTTCAAAGCAGCAAATAAAGAAGTGGTGGGGGTTTAAAAAAACTGTTTTCAGTTGTGTATTACAATTTGTAATAATTATAAGCCGGCTAATAGAATTCCTTGAATTAAAAGAAAGATGTGGGTCACATCATAGTTTCATTATTTTGTTCTCCAACATTATTTCTTCAGTTATACAGTGTTTACAAACCCATTACTCAGGTATGACAACTATTTGGCTGTTTGCCTACTCCTATACAATGCTCACAACACTTGGCCAAGATGCTTGTCATTCTCTTTTTATTCCCAATGTAAGGGAAAAGTTTCATTCTTCAATCAACAAAGAAGTGTGATGTGACTTAACAGCAAAGAGACTGTGTGAGTAGTCGGGCTTTAGTAGTACAGCACTATCTGGTGTGACTTAGTATGAATATTAAGTGGTAGAAAAAAAACATTTAGAGCAATAACAATATCCCATCAGTTTTCCCTTTGATGATGTGATTCTGGTACATCTAAGCTAATACTTTGTGATTAATTGGGGGATGGGGATCACATTTTGAGAATTTTTAGGCTATGTCTGTGTGAACTGCTGTTATTCTATTTTCCTTGGTTGCTTTTGTTTATTTTGTGCCTTCACTTCTGCCATGTAAAAAGTAATAAAAGTGTGTTACTTACTCTTTTATCAAACCTCAACTCTGTCACATTAAGGTCCTCCACTAGTTGACCAGCATAGTTCTCTGAAGTTCTCTAGAAAGTCAATATCTAATAAAAATGCTGTTTTATCTTAGCTTAAGCAGCATTTTGTTTGTAATAAAGGACTGAAGTGAGTTATTACCTTAAAACGACATTCTTGAGTTACTGGAGTACAAAATAAAAGCCAATAAAATGTTCTTTATTTTATCTCAAGAGCCTCTGCTGTCTTTTTTTTTTATTTAATAAAATGTCAGTAACACATAGTTGTCTCATTTTAATGCTTCTCTGGTACATGCTCCTGTGTCAGCTTGGCCTTGTGTTATTGATTTCACAATAAAAGATGTTCATAAATTTAAAAATCCTTGTGTTTCAACTGGCCACCTAGCAGTGTCCTGGAACAGGTTGATCTCAGTGTTTGATCCCTAGATCTGAAATTGATTCACAAAGGGGGGGCAGTAAAGTTCCACTGACCACTGAAGTTTTAAATGGACCTATGCAGTGCCATAGGATTTTCTGCCAGGCCAATGAGTCAGTATGTGCATGAAACCACTAATGTAAGGATCAGGAAAGTAGATTGTTTAGGTTCTCTGCCAACAGGCTGCCATTTCAGCTGCCATTTCACCCTAAATAATTTCCCATTTATGTGCAATTTGGTGGTTTTCTAGGCAATATGTAGACATTGGCATCTAACTCGCATCTCTTCCTGCCTGTCCGCTATCTCCACTTGGATGTCCCAACGTTACCTCAAATTAAACCTCTCTAAAACTGAACTGGTTCTCTTTCCCCCATCCAACGCCCACATTGTTCCCGAGGTATCTATAACGGTTAACAATTCTACCATCACCCCATCTTCCCAGGCCCAGTGCCTTGGGGTTATCCTTGATTCTGCCCTGTCCTTCACCCCTCATATCCAATCACTTATCAAATCATGTCACTTTCACCTAAGAAATATCTCCAAAATCCGATCATTTATCACCCAAGATGCTGCCAAAATTCTTATTCACTCTTATAATATCTCGCCTGGACTACTGTAACTCCCTATTAATTGGCCTTCCCCTCCAAAGACTGTCCCCTCTCCAGTCCATAATGAATACTGCTGCCAGGCTCATACACCTCTCCAACCGCTCCTCCTCTGCCATGCCACTCTGCCAATCCCTGCACTGGCTTCCCCTACCATCCAGGATACAATTCAAACTATTGACCCTCACATTTAAAGCAGTCCATAACTCTGCCCCACCCTACATCTCTGAACTCATCTCTAGGTACCATCCAACCCGCTTGTTACGCTCCTCTACTGACCTGCTCCTCAACTCCTCTCTCATTCCCTCCTCACACGCTCGTATTCAAGACTTTGCAAGGACTGCCCCCCTTCTCTGGAATTCGCTCCCACAAACTGTCAGACTTTCTCCCAATCTCTCTGCCTTCAAGAGATCTCTAAAAACACATTTATTTAGAGAAGCTTACCCTAATCTAGTTTAGCAACACCCCGTGCCACACCTCTCACAACTCTGGTCATGCCCATTCCCACACCTTGTGTCTCAACCCTTTCTCCTTGTAGATTGTAAGCTCTTTTGGGCAGGGCCCTCTTCACCTCTTGTATCGGTTATTGATTGCTTTATATGTTACTCTGTATGTCCAATGTATGTAACCCACATATTGTACAGTGCTGCGAAATATGTTGGCGCTTTATAAATAAATGTTAATGTAATGTAAAATGTAATCTGTAGCTGGAAGTAAACTACTAACTTTCAATAACCAGTGAATGGACTTGTACGTGCAGTCTGTACATTCAGCTAAAGGCATTGGTTCCTGTGTTCTAGCAACATGTATCTACACATGATTGGCAGTTTTTATTTTCTCTTACATACAGGCCTTTCAGCAGGACATTTAGCATGCTGAGATTAGATCTTGTCAAGCTAAACCTGATACCACCCCTCCTTCACAAAGACACATACATACAAAATGAGCCATATGTTACTGGGAAAACCAACGTTTGCAGCTCAGTTCATGAAACTTCTATGGTCCGTTAACAAAGGAAATATTTGCAATGCAGTTTGGGCAGCTAAATACAGTAAAACCAATCATTAAGTTTACTATAAATGTCCTGATTTTGTTTTTATATTGTCACTACATTAAGGTATAAAATATAGAGGTAAGCTATTATTTTCACATCAAATTAAGCTTTTAACACTCTGAATATTTTGGAAGATGCTACAGTGAACCTGCAATCATACTGCGATGTTTTGTTGCAGAGATCACAGCAGTGACTCACAATAAATACGAAGCCAACATGCAGAAAGTACAGAATGTGTCAGGAGTTATTTTAAAACATTCGGAACACTTGCTGTGAATGTTTTCAACCAGTTTTAGTGAATGAAATAACAAAAGGCCATTATTTTCACCACTAGCAAGACTCCAAATACCAGAGCAAGAGAGGGCAGCTTTCCTACTTCTATTTGGATATATTATCAATATTAAGCTATATATATACAGACATAAAGGAAGAGTACCACATACACACACAGGGACTTAGTGCAAAGGAAAAAAAGTTTTATTGAAAAAATTCCTGTATACATAAATATATCACATTGAGCCACATCACAAATATTAATTCATAAATCTTAATGATATAAATATAAAAGTATATTTAGATATAACTATACAGTGCAATAGGCACTCACAGGGGGCCATTTACTAATGCAGTGTTTTTTTTTTATTTCAGATTCTAAAAGTCGCCAAAAAAAAGTCAGGAATTTTTTTAGATTTACTATGAAGCAAAACTGCTAAAAATCCAAATCCGACAATTTGCCAGTTAAAACTTGCCAAGATCATGTAGAAGTCAATGGCAGATGTCCCTACCCTTCCCTGGAGGATCCTTCTTTGCTTTGTAGCCTATGACAGTAGAATCATGACACAACTCCAGTCACTCATTTGTCCTGAATAGTCCAGTTATTTATATAAACACACCCAGACAGATGTAGATAGTAGTGATGAGCAAATCTGTCCCGTTTTGCTTCACCGAAAAATTTCCGAATCTTTCAAAAGATTCGTGAAACAGTGAATAATTCACGAGATGCCAAAAATGTCACGTTTGTCAATTTTTTTTTGTCACGTGCGACAATTTTTTTTGCCACGGATGATGATTTTTTGTCACGCCGTAAATTTTTAATGGTGCATTTTGATGCCAATTTCACTAAATAATCCAAAATTCACTGCTAATCCATGCCTGGAGAATTATTAGCTACACTATTAGCTACTCTTGAACAACACTACTACATGGGTATTAAAGAACAGTTATGAATTGTGGGCATTCTAGTTTAAGTCTTGAAGTTAAGTTGAGTTGCCAAATAATTAGCAAATAAACATGTGTCTAAGCTTTAAATTGTAGCCATGACAGACTGGTGATGATTATTTAACAATTACTGGTATGTCTGTCAGATTTAATATAAGAAGCCAACATATGCTTTAATTCTAACCTAAGTAGGGGGGAAGAGGCTGCCATCATGTATTTTCAAGATGATAATCACTTGATCATTCAACCAGCAAACAAAGGATGAGCAAAGGTAGTCCTGGATCTTCTACTATAACTAGTAATTACAGATGCACCTGTAGGATACTAACACATATGCACAAATTAATAGGGAGATGCTTAATAAAGAAAGCAGTTTTAAAGATATATGTCTGAAGTAAAGGTTAACGCCACATGTAGTACATTTTAATGGAATACCATAATCAACTCCCTACCAAATATAAACAAACTGTTCCACACTGGGCAGACAGATAAATTCAGCAACAAGTTCTCTCTTTTAGCCTAGGGCAAGTGTTCTACTGTAGTGAGCCTCATAACAGAACCTTACGTCCAGCCCTTTTGGATGTGTAAATGTCAATACATAGGGGCAGATTTACTAATCCACGAATTGAAATCACGAATGGGAAAAATTCGGATTGGAAACGAAAATTTCTGAAGATCGCAAATATCCCGCAAATGCTTCCGAAAAAATCGTATTACTCACGATAATATCGTATTGGCGATCCGAAAGTCACAAAATTTTCGTACTGACCATTGTAAACAGCGGCAGAGCTTTTCTGATCTTTTTGTGTGGGCGCGCGAAAAAGTCGGACGGGCGCGCGAAAAAGTCGCCAAGAATACGCTCGGAGCGTTCGTTCGTTCATGTCTTAGTGATTCTCCCCCATAGTTTTTACAATATGATTCCACATCATTTTCCTATAAAGGGGGTCAAGGTCTTCAAAAGAGCATTCTATAATTTGAAGCACTCTGATATCTGTTGTATAATAAATTGAATTTTTTTTGTTTTTTTTACTCTTTCTTCTATACAAATTGGTGCGGTATTGCCATGGGATTCTCTTCTGTCTGTTACATGCATCTATCCCACTTTGCACCGGCCCTGGGGAATTGAAGAAATAAGAAGCTTAAAAAGAGTATCCTGGGCTGGTGCAGTTTTCGACTGAGAGTGGCACTGGCCTGGGGTATCAGGTAAGTGATCACAATTATTGGGGGGGTGTCCCTGCAGGCAGCAATTCAGACTTTCCTTCTCCTTTAAAATTGCTCTGTTTTATTTAAATAAACATATTGAACTTGGTATAAAGAAGGCAGCTCCCTCCGCCAAGCAGTTTAAGGTTTACAGATAAGGAACAGAAATACAGAAATACATTGATTAAATCTCCTCCTTCAAGTTTTGATCTGAATATCCACAAAAGTTGAAAAAAGAACCAGTTTTCAATTTTGCAGTTTGTTTAGTGAAAGAAGTCCTATTCAGTAAACCTACTTTGAACAAGATGGTATACAATGCCTTTAAGGTAATGCAAAAAGTTTTATGCTTTCTATAATAAATATTATCATGTTGTGAGCTACCCAGTGTAGGTGACAACCGTATTCTCAAAGAGTGAGGACAGTTATTTGTAGCATTATATACAAACCTATAGTCACATTAAGTAATGGACCAATAGCAACCAAAGTTCAAGTGCCTTGCCCAAGGCCAAAATGAGTTGACTGGAATAAAATACAGAGTTTTTGGGGTTTATATCTTGTCTTGCCAATACAATCACAGGTGGGAGTACAGTGCCTGCTGTGCCGAAGCCTTCTGTTGTTCTTGATTGGTGTAACGTAAAACACTGTGTATGCAACAAAGGATGCGAGACTCATGAAGCTTAGCACATTGCACATATGTGTAAATGCTATGTATAGTGCACATATGCAGCTTTGCTTAATATAACATTGGTTAGATTATAACTATAGTTGGACTTACACACCAGGATACCAGGAAAACGGTGCACCCAGGTGTCAGTGGGCTTTACTGCTCAACCAATGATTTACCCTGTATGTTAATACCATGACCATTCCCCATGTCTATATAAGAACAAAAAATATACATTTTAGAAAGGATACAGTAGTGGAATTATGACTAACCAGGCACCCCTTGCCAAAAAGACTTCAGTTACAATAGAGCAGACCCAATGCTGTATTGTAGTTAAACCACTGGCAGAATAGATGACAGGATTAAATGGGAAAAGATTAAAAGGACAAAGTGAGTAAGCAGAGAGAGAAGGAAAAATAGGTTGGACACTGGCCCCCCTGGCACCCCAGTCCAACACTGAATATAGCACCATTGCACTGCACATTGTCTTCCCACATTGCTCTCACTGACTTCTAAACCACTCCTTGCCTTTAGTATGGATGATGTCTAAAAATAATTTAATTGAAATAAGGTAGTTTTAAGGTTAACTCCGAAATAACATTTTCAATATTCACAGTAAAATAATGTTTAATAATTGCTTCCGTCACTGCTGTTTTATAGGTACAGCTGAGAATTCAACAACACAAACAATGGTGTACATGACAAGGATTCTAAAAGCAATACGGATTAATGAAAGATGACAATATTAGCAGCAGAATGCTTTCTTCTTATTTAGAAAATGCCTTGACATCTCACATTAACAAAATTACAGAACAAAGCAGTTATCATCTGTGTCCTCTGAGAACAAGTGAATATAAACGAAATTACTGCTTCTGCGACAATTAGTTCCAATCCACCCTCTGTTATTGTAGAAATTACTTTTACCATATGTCAATGTAGAACAAAGCTGACATTTCCCTCTGTGTAATCTGCATGCTGAAAAATGTCCCTTCCTCTCTGAATTTATTGAAATCCTTCACTGGATTGCGTAATAATAATAATATTAATAGGGAGAAGAATAAAATCAACTCAAATTCTTCTTTTCTTAGCAGAGCTGAAAACATTTGAAAATAAAAAAAGATGAAATGAAAAGTTATAAAGAGGTGCAATCAGACATACTATAATGCGTTTCTCAGCAGACGTTGCCCCAGTTTCCTGCACTGGTAACTTTTCACATATACAGTATTCTCACATTATCCATCATATTGCCTCCTCTATGTGTTAAGATATCCAGATTGCACTGTATTGTTTCTAAGATATTGGGGGTTCTTAAAGGGGTGGCTCACCTTTAAGTTTACTTTTAGTATGTTATAGAATGGCCTATAACTCTCAGCAACTTTTCAATTGGTCTCCATTCTTTTTTTTATAGTTTTTGAATTATTTGCCTTCTTCTTTTGACTCTCTCCTGCATTCAAATGGAGGAGTCAAAAAAGCTATTGCCCTGTGAGGCTACAATTGTATTGTTATTGTTACTTTTTATAACTTATTTTTGTATCCAGATCCTCTATTATTCATATTCTCATCTCTCATTCAAACCACTCCCTGATTGCTAAGGTCATTTGGACCCTAGCAACCAGATAGCTGCTAAAATTCCAAACTGAAGAGCTGCTGAACAAAAAGTGAAATAATAAACAAATCCCACAAATTATAACAAATGAAGACCAATTGCAAACTGTACATCATACTAAAAGTTAACTTCAAGGTAAACAACACCCTAGGGCATTTGGATCCTAGCAACCACATAGCTGCTAAAGTTTGGAACATTGCTAAATATAAAGTTAAATAATTTGAATAAGAATACCACTGTCTATAAAATACTAATTGGGTTATGCAATAAAAGTTTGACTGGGAGCAGTAACCCATAGCAACCAATCATTATGTATAATTTATTGGTCACCTGTTATGGATTGCTATAGGTTACTGCTTCTGGGTAAACTTAGTGCATTTTATTACATAAAAGTTAATTTAAAGGTAAACAACCCCTTTAACCTATTGGTCAGGAGCCTTTAATAACATACAGTGCTATGGAATATTGTATGTATAAATACTGCCGTTTTATTTGCGACAACTTTTTTCACACCGTGCTGCACTTTTTTGTGGCCATTAGAGTCTTTTAGTCTTTTAGCTAAACCTGGTGAAAATATCACTCATCACTATAAACACTCTCTGAGCTTCCAAAGATAAGTATAAAGTAATTTGTGTATTTAAGTACCAGAATCCATTACTTTAAAACAAAATAAGGTGATGGAGTAATTGCATTACACTGTGAGCCTAAAGGTCCCCATACATGGGCCGATAGTAGCTGCCGATATCGGTCGCTCGGACCGATTCGGCAGCTAATCGACCCGTGTATGGGCACTACCGATGGGCCTGCCCGACCGATATCTGGCCTGAAATCGGCCAGATCACGATCGGGCAGGTTAGAAAATCTAGTCGGATTGGGGACCGCATCGGCTCGTTGATACGGTCCCCAGACCGACTTTTCCTATGCCCGTCGTAATAATTCAATCGTTGGCAACATTGCCAAGCGAGCGGATCTGCCCATGTATGGGAACTTTTAGGGAAGTTGGCTTCCTTTCCAATCCAAAAGTGTTTATGCACTTTTTTACAACGTACACCCCCACCCCTTAATTAACTCATAGCAAAGAAGGCAGTATATATATATTTTTTCAATATATTTGCATATTTAGAATTTATTTACCTTCCTTTTCCCAATAACATCATAGTTGTGCATGCTAAGCTAAACTAAAATAAACATCATGCCTCATTTCTTAGCTATTTATCCACTACAGACTGTTCATAAACCCTGTGAAGCAACTGGCTGTGTGTAAATACAATCCACAGTGAGAGCATATATTTGTATAGGGAAGCAAATAAAGTAGACACCATCCAAAGAGAGACTCTGTAAACTGGTTATAATTGTAAGTAATGAAGCACAGCAATAAGTCAAGCTAAAAAATGAAGCTAAAAAGATGACATGAAGTCTAACTTTGAGGAAAAAGAGTGTAAAAGCATGGAGTTTACAAGGTGAATCAGTGCTTATTCATGCATCTGGCATCTCACTAAATGGTGTCCAAGCTATATTCTATCTAAATGCTGCTCCATATATATATATATACTTGCTTTTCAAGGTTTTAACCTTGAAAGCAAGTAAGTTGCAGGTAAAACTTAGTCCCTTTACTAAACGTATATTGAAGCAGCAGAATTCTTAATGAATCGCATAAGTCAGTGTAGGACTGGCCAAAAGGGATGACTTTGACGTAGTTGGCTAGCTTGAAGTATATTGCAATATATGGACAAACAATCCCTGTTTTGTTTAAAGGGGAGGGCATTTCTTGGTAGCTTAATGCACAGAATGTCTTAATGTCCTATATATATTGATAATGGGTGAGTGCAGAGGATCTCTTGTTGTCTATATGTATTTTGTGGTCACAACCTCATTGTACCCCCACCAAATGGTTTAAAATTTAGTGGTTAAGCACAACTTTCCCCTCTTTTGCTATATATATGCCCTATCAGCCCAAATCATCAGGCTTCAACCACTCTACTGCAGAAAGGATACCAGTAACTTAAGCAAACTTTTAATTGCTATGTGGTACTGCACTTGAGCCAATTTGTCCAGTGTTAGTAAATGATCACACCGTTTTATATCTGTACATAAAACATAGTAACACATGGAATGGGATGAGAAGGCATTATTTTATGGGAAGGGTTTTTCACATCTGCAACAACCCCCACTTAGTAATCATGAAGATGTACATCATCTTTGGAAGAGAAGCACCTAACCAAAACAAACAGACACAGATTTGTAAGCACAGATTGTATAACCCTTATGAAATATGCCGACCTAGCGCCAAGGTTTCTCTATAGGATTGTTTTGAACAGTAAGAAAAGCCACAAAAATGATCTCTTACAGCAATGAAAACAGAGGTTTTATGACTGAGTAAAATTATCATTGTTATTATACATAAAATCAACCCTTACTATTCTGGGGCACCAGTCTGGGGCATTTGCTACAACCATTTAACTTGAATTTCCCGTAACCATGTGGAATAATGTGAGAAATCACTAGATTGCTCCCAATTATTTTAATTCAGATTGGACTAAAACTTTCCCTCAGAATGATATTTGAAAAACTCCAATATAGGGTACTGGCAGTGTACGCAATCATCAACGCAGGGACCGCGCACACTGATATAATTGAAACAAGGATTTACCCAATCTTTATTTGGCCACAGCGAGTGCAACTCGATTGCTGCACATGCATTCTGAGTTACATTGCTACTATAAATATCTGGTGTATTAATATTAGGGGGGTTTAAAATGATAGAATTAAGATATTGTGTTTCATTGACTTGTATGTTAATGAGGGGATATTATGCCTATTTTATTGATGGGTTAGGCTGGTAGATAATAGGAATAGCGTGGCTCCTTAAGTTATAATATTAATGTTTTTTGTTTTGTTTTCTTTAAAGCTCATTACCAGGAACAAAATCCCTAGAAACATCATTACATCAGTGTTGTTGCACAGCATCAGTACAGAACTATATTTCTCATCCTTTTGGAAGACGTTCTGGTTAAAAAAACCTACAACACAGCAGACATTAGAGGGCGCCCTCTATAGCAGGCCAGACAGTATCCTCAGCACTACGGATAATGCAGCCTTGTGGGGCAGAGCTGGCAGCTTTTCATCTTGTTAAACAAATCATTTTGTGTTTGTGTATGTGTTATAGACAAATTAAAACAGTGGGAAGACCAGTAAATTGACTCTAGTTAAAACCTGCATATTATTAGATAATTAATATGCTTCTTTCTTATTGGCTCAGGAATTTGATTGACAGTGTTGTTTCACAGAATGGATATTTTATCAGTTTTGTGGAACCGAGTATTCATTTTGTTGATAGAATGAATTCTGTACTATAGAATCTTGCTTTCTGTCACAAGCATCTATTTTGTCATGAAAATCTAGCTGCAATATGCTATTCAGTTACACCATTCTATATTTTGTTGAAGTTTTGTTTTACATAATTCATTCTGTAAGTAACTTTACACATAACTCATTCTTCACAAGAAATATATATTTTGTATATTTTTCATCAGTGTATATGTGCACACATTAATTCTGTGTACTGGGGAGGATTGTTTTTTTATATAGAATGTATTTTTGTAGACAAAATGTGCTTTGGACAAATGGCACCCCATACCAGTTTAGCCATCAAAGCTTTACTATTCAAACAGAATAAACTTGTGATAGGAATTCAAAATGATTGAAATTATCCTACCACTTATATATAAGGAAAATGGCAAAAAAGTAGGATTTGATGGATGAACTTTGAACAATTCTGATGATAGGCCAGAATAATTAAATAGCCATAGGTCAGCCTAAAACCTTTTACTTAGGTGTGAGCTACAGTGCTGGACAAGAGTTCTTGGAGGGTTCAGTATCAACAAATACAAATACTTATAAGCAATAAAATGGTGAATCCATCAACAGAGTTAGGAGGTTTTTTTCTGTGGGAATGGGTAATTCATGGAGATCCCTACAAAAATTAATGTTAGAGATGGGTTAAATGGATTTATGGGAAAAGGAGTTATGTAAAGACTGAACCCAGAGCTGCTCATTAATTTACATGGGGCAGCTGTCTCACAGTGCACTAACCTATGGCGAGGAATCAGCAAATAGCTTTGATAGATGTATTTCTGGGCGTAAAACCAAATAATTCTCCCATTGGTTACTATAGCTTATTGGTCTGGGAAAATATGATCCAGTGTACTTGTGCCATATGAAGGTCTCACTAGCTATGTAACTTTATGACCAATGGTATACTAGCAGTATGACCATAGTGACACCCCAAAGATTCCCATTAAACACCAACACACATAGAAAGTAAACCCAGATTTATTACACAGGAACTGGGCTGAAAAGACAGCCCTTCCAAAAACCAGGCTGCCCAGGAGTCAAAACCGGACAAGTGACAACCCTAATACACACACACATATATACTGTATAGATACATTCTACATATACTTCAAAGAGATATTAACTGCCTTGGTGCCATAAACAGTGCTCTGCTCATCTGATGTTTATAGGGTGTAAGGTAGCAAGTACAAAGCCTACTGTCATTGTCATAGCTCAGTCATTGTTATAGCTCATGCCATCAAGTTGTCTTCTATTTACAGATTTATGGTCTTTAAAGGGGTGGTTCACCTTTAAGCTAACTGTTGTTTTGTTGTAGAATGGCCAATCCTAAGCAACTTTACAATTGCTCTTTATGTTTGATAGTTTTTGAATTATTTGCCTTCTTCTTCTAACTCTTTGCAGCCAACAAACTATCTGAAAGAGTTTATTTCATATATAGGCTCAACTTAAACAAATCTTTTTGTCATTAGCAATGACAAAAGCAATCAATTTGAAACACCTATTTGTTACACAGTCCTCAGTGCTAAATGTAATTCCTTTTACTCTAACCCTAACCTTACAGTGGCAGTACCAAACACAATTCAACTGTTATACCCCCCTGTATAGCTCTTGACATGGCAGGGCATGCAGTGTCAGGGTGGATGTATAGAATAACATATGGTACAGGCAGTTATTCTTTCCTATTCATTTCTTTTATTAGCTTGGTCTTTAACAGTAACACTTCCATACAAAAAGCAATTTCCTATTAAGCATAGCTGTTCCCAGAGGCTGCAGTTTAGAATTTTCTTTACTTGCTTTTGTATTGTAATTATACAGTCATATAGAGACACAGCATAGCAAGGCAAGATAGTTACAATGAAAATAATAACTCTATGCAGGCACATAGCAGCATTTTTATAAGCAATATAAAATGCCTTATTTAAAAGAATGTACAAATGTTTGAGTCTGTTAATAACAGCCAGTGGAGCTATCTGTGTTAAACTGTTAAATTAAAGATTGAGCACCAATAGATTGGTAGACTCAGAAGACTGTGGGGACTCCCTCAGATTTACCCATAAAATAGGCTGTAGGTCCAAAAATAATATTTATCCCAATGAAAGAAAATTACATTCTTGTTAACTTTCTAATTCAGTGCTTTTAAATGTATTTTCAAAGTATTTGTGAATATGATGCTATTGAAAGCAACATCTATCTGTCCCTCACTATTCTTTGCTCTGGTGGTTCAACTGGAGCAATATACAGCAGTAGAAGCAAGCTAATTAACTCATCTGTGAAGAAGCACGCAAGGATTTGTGGGAAATTGAAAGGCTCACAAAGGCTTTACAGTCACAAATCAATTTAGAGCGCAATTGGCATTTTTTGTTCTCACAATGCACCGTTTTGCCCCACAATTCTTGCATAATTATGGATGCAAATGGGCGATTCTCTTGATGCCATTGCACTGCACCAACTGCAGTTTCATCCGATTTGCCAAAATGAATGCAACTACAAGTGTGCTTTATCACCAAATAATTTTAAAGTCTGTCTGCCATAATTTTCAGTGTTTGTTAGCATAATTTTTGTGCCCTATTCTTTCAGCACAAGTGTGCTACGCCTATTGAAGCAGGGTACTGAGGGAGCCCTAGAGCTACCACCTGGTCTGCAGTTGGGGGTAGTTTCAGGGTTCTCCTGCATCAATAGCAGTGCTCAATTTGAAATGGAAGGCGGGAAGGGCTGAGTGGCACCGAGCGCAACTATACGGCAATGTAAAGGGTACATTTTGGCGCAAGTAAACTTAACTCACTGCAGGAAAAAGTGCAAAGTTCCCACTGTGCTAGCACACATTAATGAGCCCTTGAGTCTTGGCTGGAGGAAGTCATCTTGACCTTTTGAATCAGTTATTGTCTGTTTTTGTATGTAATCTTCTATGTTCAAAGTATACACCCATTTATTGTACAGAGCTGAAGAATATGCTGCTGCCTATTCATATGTGTAATTATTGTTATTATTCAATTTTGAATTATTTGCTTAAAATGGAAGATGGCCTACCTGTAAATCAGGAAAGTTATTTGGGGTTCACATCTTCTATAAATGGTTCCTCTACAGCATTAGAAGCATTGTCAAGCTTCTACCATATTACATGTTCATCAGACAGAATATATTAAAAACCTGTCATATAAAAGAAAGTCTGTGGAGCCCTTAGGCTGACTGGGGATCATGAAAATGTTTTGAAGGGTATGGCTTGAGTTTTGTGCATTAACAGAAAACTATTATAGCCTATGATAAGGTAACCATTACAAAAATTGCCCTTTTGGCAACTTAATCCCTTTTCTCACAGGGGTTTCTGCAACACCAAGTTACCTACCACCCTGTACGTGTGCACATTGCATTGTCAAGAGCGAAGTTCAGGGGGCGCCATTATCCATAGACTACAAATCCATTTAAAACTATAACTGTTGGTGTAGCTCGTTCTCTGCCAGGCCCATGTATAGGGAACCCCAATATTCCAGTCATACAGACACACATGCAGGTACTCTTTCAGTTAGGATTCTTACTATCTATTCTATTTTAGTTCATTCTCTGGCCACTGGAGGGCAGTTTTCATTACAGCTGGCTGATCAAGCTACATCATCAGATCAATCATGGCTGCTTCCACTGATATAAATAAACACAACTAGACAGAGAAAACAGGCCCCTTGAAGAACAGCTGATGCCAATATTTTTTATTTGACATCACTACCAATAAAAACATTTATTAACTGAAAGTTGGGGTGTGTGTATGATTTCTCTATCATGTTACTAAGTAAAGTGACAATTACAATACCTATTAGTGTTCAGACTAACCTGCTGCTCCATTCTTGTTTGATAAACAATGGACCAATATCCCAGGTGATTCTGACTGCCAACATTTGTAGATATCCATTTCAAATACAAATTTTAATTTAGCTGCAGTGGCTTCCATCTCCCTAAACAATGACATATACATTTTACTGCTCTAAGTGCAAGAATTCACCGCGTTCTCATAAAATGCTAAAGAGCAATCGTAAACATAGGTTGCTGAGAAACTGAACTTAGATTGCTTGTAAATGCACATTTTATTAGGGCAAAAGAAGTGAAGCCTCTAGACTTGTACAAATAAACCACTGATCTATTTAATAAGCATTTAATGTATGATGTCAGTATAGAATCCTTCCTATATTTCCAAAGGGGGGTGGAGATATACTAAATGTTGGCAACAACAGACAAAGGTTTAATAACCCTTAGCAACCAATTAACTTAATTTAAAAGCATGTTCAGGTCTACTTAACTATCAGGTGCAGGGCTTTTTAGACTAGGGTATCTATGTTCTGGTGGTAGTCAGCAAACCAGGATCCGACAGCCAGTCCTGTTTCCTAGAAAGAATTATTATTCCTGCATTAATTCTGTTAACAAGAGTTGTCCTTATACTGTCCAAAGAGCATGGTGTTTAGTCAAAACTGCTGTATCAATTAAAGATAATGCTAAAAACATGCACACAAACATGTAAAGCATAGTATTCTCAACACATAAGGTTCAGGTACAGCATGAAATATTCCCACCTTTGCACACAACTGGGCAATACCTATACCAACATAATATAGTGAATAATGTACCCTATTATAAAATATAAGCAATATACACATATAAAGGCCAAGTGCTTTTATGGAACCCTGAGGTAGCTTCTAATATCCTCATATTTTACAAAAGGGGGTAGATTATTATAATACACAAGTTGTAGTGACATGTCATGTGACAAAAATGACATCACTAAGCATTGATTATAACTGATGACATCACTAAACATTGTTATAAGGATATAATTTACAGGGTATTCATGGTTCTTGTGTATTATATAGTGAATAAAATACCCCCTGTTGTAAAATATAAGCATATTATAAGTCGCCAAGGAGTTCCATGACCATATAAAAGCACAAGGCTGAAGGCTGAGTGCTTTTATACAGGTCATGGAACTTCAAGGTATATGAACCACACAAGTCTTACAAATATATGAAAATTGCATTCCATTTAGGGTCCCACTAGACTCTCAACAGCTGGGTCTGTAGTCTTTATTGTAAAATGTTTTCTCCTTTTATTGTTACTATATCAACATATAAATATAATTCCTTTATATGATTTTTTTTTTTTTTTTAAATAGGTACTGATGTAAATGCATAGTTATAATCATATGAACGACCATGTGCATACAGGTGGTATTTGAATACAGAAGATCTGGGAAGGTCATGGATACTATGTAACAGAAGATCTATATTTATCTGTAGGTCTAATATATCAAAGGCAGCAGAAAACCTTACTCTAAAGACTAAATTATGACCTCTGGCTTTGGCAGTATTCAGAGCATGACTGTATCCAGAAAGTGTATTCTGTTGCCTTCAGTGGGTAATGCCATCAATATATCAAATAAGATTGATATGAAGAGTGTAGTTTTAAGGCCCAACATGGGAAGATTTCAGGTAACTGAAATCAAAATAAAGGTTGCCATATAAATGCAGGTGGCTATCCCAGAGACAGACTATGGCAGTTGTTCAGGCCAATAAGGGAGAAACTGAAGCGTGAATGTTACATTTCTGTTTTGGATACTCTGGATATCCCTATAAACTTAAAAGGTCCTTAACAAAAGTAAGTCTATCAAGTGGGTCTTCAGCCCAAGAATTACAAAGACCTATAGCCCATGGTTTTATACTGTGACCCAAAAAGTTAGGAGTCATCAAGAAAAGTCTGTGGAAAATATGCCTTGTAAGATGCACATGAAAGTTGTTTCAGTGGATGGTGGTTGTCTCAGTTTTGGATTTCCAGTAGACATGATTTTTTCTGAAAAAAGAAAATCGACTATGCCAGCACAACTTGTCTCCAGAAAAAAATATAGCAATATCATGTGTCCCATCCAGCTAGCCTATTATGTTTGCTATGTCAGTGTGTTTACTCTAGGAAAGGAGTACATAACTGCTCTTAAATGTCATGAATGTGACTGACATCAGGGGTGTCCTGGGTTTTTATGGTTTGTTCTGGAAGCACTGAAAAGTGGAGACTCCCCACAGGGTGCCAGCTGCTGAGTACTGTGCCTTACCTGTTACTGCAATGCATATTATCAGGCAATATCGTGTGCTGTTCTAGCAACAGCTCCCTGCATATCAAGGACAGCGTATTTCACAAACAAGGCCTTATTTTACCTAGAGTCTGATTTAACATTACAACAGAGGCAGGATAAAAGCAAACGCAAAATAGTAATATTTTTTGTTGCAGTGAGATTTTATTTTTTTTATGTGTACACTTATAAAAATGAATTTTTTTATCCCCAAATCAATTGTGCAATTAGTTGTTTGTTTCTACTTGCTGTTTCTATCTGCTCTGGGCCCAGCTGCGACAAAGTGGACAGTAAGAACGGGCCCTGAATTATAAATGTTCAAACCAATTTCATTTTAAGGGGGCAAAATATATAAAATGCAATAAAATATATAAAATGTCACTAGTCTGTAGAGAGTGGACCACCTGTTCTTCATGTTTTATTTTTTAGTTTTTCATTAATTATTTTTTTATTTTATTTTTTATGTAAAAACAAATACAGGTGTGGGGCCTGTTATCCAGAATGCTAGGAACCAGGGGTTTTCTGGTCTTTCCATAATTTGGATATCCATACTTTGCCTACTAAAAAATCATGTGAACACTAAATAAACACAACAGGGTTGTTTTGCTTTTAATAAGGATGAAGTATATCTTAGTTGGAATCAAGTACAAGATACTGTTTTATTATTACAGAGAATAAGGAAATGATTTTTAAAAATTTGAATTATTTGATTAAAATGGAGTCTGTGGTAGATGACCTTCCTTTCTGGATAATGGCATTCAGGATAACAGTGAATATCTGAACCCAGCACCCTGACAGAATTTTACATTTTAAGCTAGAGGGAGGAAGATTAGAAAGAAAAAAATTCAAAACCACACAAATAAAAGGGCAACCGAAATTGTTTCTAAATATAAAGATCTACATCAATGGTTTTTCCTAAAGATTAAATAAATCATAGACATTAAGAAATATAATTTTCCCTACATATATATACCCCAAACCTGCCATTGGTAATATTCTGAAAAACCAAACCAGGATGAGGCATTCATTGTGCAGACATGGGTACAAAATCCTGATTTTCCAGCTTCTGCTATATGCTCAGGTGACACAAGAGACCACCATATATAACGTTCGCTATTTGCCGGAAAGTTATTTTTGGATGAGTACTTGAGCTAGCAGCATAGTGGCACTAGTAAAAGTGTGAAGAAAGATCAGTGACATGCAGTCAGCAAGAATTCCGTGTTGGTATGAACTCAGTCTTGAATTATTAAGAGCCAACAAGCTGGGAAGGCAGAGGAAATTTAATGCAAAAGCACAGTAAGCCAGTGGGCACAGGAAACAGGAGGGGATATAGAAGAAATGGAAAGAAAGCAGATGTAGATGCCATATGTCCCACCCTTTATATATAGATATACACTATTAAAGAGTCCGCATTTTTAGTTAACGTTTTACTTTTCATAATAAAATATAAATTGTAAGAAAAATACTTTCAAATAAATGGCAACTCACTGCAAGTCATTGCTATTTCCCTTAACTCTGCTCAGTGCATATTCATTCTCACTGGCAAGCCAAATAGCTAAACCTCATCAGAGTAAAAAAAAAAGCAAATACATACAATTGTTTGAATTTCTGAAGTTATCTGGTTTCTATGGTCCCATGCATCCTAGCAATCAGGCTGTGATTTGAATGGGTTTGAACAGAAAGATAAGTATTACAAATAATCAATAACAATAATACTGTAGCCTCACAGAGTAATTGCTATAACAATTTAAATCTAACTTAAAAAGTTCTTAAGAAAAAAACATTCTATAACATATTTTATATGTTTCACAATAAAGTCCTGGAGGGAAAATATTTAAAGGGGTATTTCACATTCAATTTAACTTTTAGGAGGTTATAGAATGGACATTTCTTAGCAAGTTTTCAACTGGTCTTCATTTTTTTTTTATAGTTTTTTAATTATTCACCTTCTTCTTGTGACTCTAGGTTATAAAATGGATCACTGACCCCAGCAGCCAAAAAACTATTGCTCTGTAAGGCTACAATTTCTATTATTACTGTTACTTTTTATTACTTATCTTTATATTCAGTCCCTTATTTACACCCTGCCTGTTTGCTTGACTAATTTGGCCCCAACCAGAGTGCTGTTGAAATTCCAAATGTAAGAGCTGCAGAACAAAAAGCGAAATAATTAAAAAATCATGAATACAAATATGAAGGCCAAATGCAAAAGATGTGAATATAACTACATCATGCAAAAAGTTCATCCAGAATGCTAGGAACCTTTTAGCAGTTCTCTGCCAGCTGAAAAACCATACATTAGTGCACAAGGCCAATGGGTCTTTGCTTGTTGGATTGTGCCATTACAGAATCTTCATTTTAAGAAAAGTGCATTATATATATTTAATATCCTGCAACAAATGGTTACGTTACACAGTTATAGCTAATACAGTTTCACATATCTTCTTTCAAGCTAACTCCATGGGTTTCCCTCTGCTCATGTTATGGAACATATAATATGTTCTCCACTTTTGTTTGGCATGTTATGGCATCTTGATACCCCCTAGGTACTTTTAAAGTAAGCTCTTTAAAGGGACTGTACATAAGTAGGTCTTTAAAGTGATTTTGACTCTTGCAAGAAAATGCCTTCAAACTTACTTCTTTTTTAAGGGGCACCTATCAACATCCCACAAGTGGTGTGGGCTAAAATTGGGAAAACAATTTTTCCCTCATCCAGAGTGAGGCTCTGCTAGCCTGCATCCCTGGTGGTTGAGTCAATTGTTAGGTCATAGGTCTTATATTTGGTCAAAAATGCATAAGTTATATGTTACTGCATTAAAACTAACATGCTGTCCTCCCACTAAATGTGTTGGAAAAAGCTCACAGGAATTAAAGGTTATATTTCCTGTCAAAAGCAAGTAATAACAATTGCACACCCCTTAACCTCTGCTTGACTTAATTAAGGAGTCCTGTTTTGATATGTTTCTCTTTAAGAATAAGTAAACCTTTTTTCCAATCTCTAAAATTATTCTGTACAGCCCTCAAAATAACATACCTTTTTTCCTGCATACATATTTATTTTGTTTCTCTGTTACAAGCAGCTAAACTGCGGCTTTCTTACTGACTTCCTTTCTAGCGTGAAGCTCTGCCCCTTTTGCTTTCTTAAACCCCCTTCTCTCTCTGACTATGATGACCTCAAAAGGGTGGCCACTGGGCATGCCTGATTGATTTTAAATGGAGCAGAGGCAGTGAGCATGTCCAGTAGGCACCTTTTTAAGATCTTTATAGTCTGAGAGAGAAGGAGCAAAAGTGGCAGAGCTTCATGCTAGACAAGGAAGTCAGTAAGAGAGCTGCAGTTCAGCTTCTTGTAATAGAAAAACAAATAAGTAAATTGGATTATTAGGTTATATGATCCCTACAACAAACATGATTCAAGTACTTGGTAACTGATTATTTATTAAGCACATTATTATTATTTACTATCACATATTTATATAGTGCCAACATATTCTGCAGTGCTGCACAATAAATGGCTAGAAGTGAAGAGGGCCCTACCCAAAAGAACTTATAATCTAATCACTTGCATACAAAAAGGACAGGACAACCTTCTGACACATTCAATGAAGTGATGAATTTCTGACTCTGATTGTGAGAAGTTAGGAAACTGACAAAATCTGTTTTTGATATAATCCTTGGATACAGAAACACAATGTTGCCAGATTATAAAAAGATTTAGCCCTAAAGTAACATTAAATTAAAAACAAAAACCAAAAAAAACTAATTGATGTAAATTTTAACAACAACCCAGGCTTTTAACAATACCAGGCTTTTCGCTTAAGCGAATACAGGGTGCGAATAGAAAGTGCATAGACAGGGTCACTGTCCATCCAAGAGAGCTGTTGAGTTAAAGGTTGCATATTAAAGTTTATTAGCAGTCTAAAACAGTGTAAAAATAGCTCAGAAACCACTAAAAATAGATAGAGAGATGACCACTCTCAGTAATTAGATCCCCTTTACAAACATTTTATATGTATTGGTTCAATGGAGTCACACGACAACAAGGTCACAAAAATCTAGGGAAATCAAAGCAAAATAAAAGCATCGCTAATTTGCTAATATGAGCTGCAAGTAGTATAATAGTTGCTCTGGATAAGTCAAATGGAATATCATGTATGTACTTCAAGATGTTCATCATGGTAATCGTGACAAATGGTAAAATGCTTGGTGTACCAAGTAATGTTTGTCAAATTTGGCATCTCAATCACTCAGGAGGGACCTTGTTTTAGCAAGAAAAACCACACAGACAATGCATTTCACAGAGGTCTGTACAATATCCCTTTAACGCACTCGTGTTATCTTGACTGTTATGTTGCCCTCTAGAAGAAACCAGGGTGGTCAAAACTCACATGTCATAAATAAGCTTGGGAATAGCTCTGCTTCAGTCAGACTGTTTAGAAATGCTCACCACTTGCGCTGTAGCCCTTATGCAAGAATCAACAGAGAACAAATACAATCACATGTAGTGGAGAAGTGCATAAATCCCTCTCTCTTACTGCACAGGTGGAAGTAAAATGCACGCATGGAATGGAATATATGTGGGGGTTTGCACAACAAATCGGGCCTTTTAAAATGCTAAAAGTGATAAAGAAAAATGATTTAAGAGTGATTAAGAAAAATGTTTTTTCCCAGCCAAATGAATGTAATGATTTAACCCAAAAAGTATTCTGTTTGTTAGGCACAAAACAAACAAAATCCAGATATATTCTTAGCAATCTCATCTTTAGTGTGTGCTTAAAACAACTTTAGGAGACTGCTCCAGGCAAGAAGGTTAGAGCATCAGTATCTGCCTTTCATAATTCTTGCAAAAATATATAAAGAAGCCTTTCCATGAACTTTGTTTTCTTGACTCATCACTCAGTCATCCCAGTGAGCACAAGCACACCATGCGCCGGCTACTTCCTGTCAAATGACGGTGGTGGAAACCAGACAGAACCGAAAACTGGATCAATGTTGTTATATAAAAAAAAACAACACATTAGGTCCTTGCTATATATCACCAGGAAAATGTAAATAGAGAGAAGTAAGTACAGCCAATGATCAAACTCATTGTATGAATGTATGGAAAAGAGAAGATAATCTGCTTCTCATTAGAACAAAGGGTCTTTTCTAAAATGTGTACAATGGATATAGTGATTCCAGCCACTGGGTGAATCTGCAAGATGTACATCTGGACACAGGCAGGATGGGTCTGGAAAGAGATAAAACAATAAAGAGGGGAAGGTTAAAACTATTGGCTGAAGTTCAAGGAAACCCTGCTACACTGTGCCCTGGAGAATATGTGGATTTGGGGATGTGGAATGCTTAGATATATTATTAAATAAAACTTAGGCTTCCTGCCTGGAGCACTTCCATGCTATATTGTGTCCTGTCATGCTGCGTCCTCAAACCCATGTTACCCAATGCAATCTAGTACTCTGCCAGCAGCCAATCACATCTATTTCCTTTGGACCTTGAGTGGTTTCAGAAGAAATGGCTCATTTACATCCGCAAGTGCAAAAGTGCCAAAGGCAATTTTGGAAGCAAATCACCATAGTTTTTACCAAGTGTTCTTTCCTCAAAATTCCAGTGTCATTGCAGTTGTGCTACACAGTTTTGTGTTCTCTGTAATTGCGTCTAATGCATCAAAATGAACTAAATTGTGGGTGCGCACTTTGGCAAATTGGGCACAATTGGCATTATGGAACCTGCAGAGGAAGCCCTGGAATTACTGACAACTTGAAGGCAGTGGTAGGGTTCCTCTGAGTCAGTAGGAAAGGACCATGTACTGGTGCTGAGCACAACTATAGGGAGGTGGATGGAGTATCTGTGACTGCAAGTGCTTTAAATGGATGACATTAATCCACATAAGTTGCATCCTTTTTTTTCTTTTACAACCCCAGTTGCGTAGGATTTGTGGATGTAGGGACACCCAGATAAATAATTTAATTCGTGCTATTAGGATGTTTATAATTAAATATATATTTTTAATTTCATGCTATGTCTTGTGCTGCCTAGTTGGGCCCCAAAATCCCCATTACACTATACAACCAAATACTCTGTGGCCAGTGAATCACAGCTATTTCCTTTGGACTTTGTTTCATATAAAGGAAACAAACTCTGAGAGGTATCAAATGCTGTGTGCTACACTGTACCCTAGGGGATAATAAGGATTTGCGGACATGGGGGTGCCTAGATATACAATTTAAAAGAATTTTGGCTTCTTTTCCTGCAATGTCATGTCCTGTCAAGTTGGGTTGTGAAATCCACATTACCCCATGCAAACACTCTACCAGCAGCCAATCAAATCTATTTCCTGTGGACTTTTGGCATCCTTTCATGCGATGTTGTGTCCTGTCAAGTTGGGTCGTGAAATCCACATTACCCCATGCAAACACTTTACCAGCAGCCGATCACATCTATTTCCTTTATTGGACTTTTGTTTCATCTTTGAGCAACATTTGAGAGGTTTCGGTTGAAATGTGACAAGCGTTAGGATGGAGGAACTTCTGTATCCTGTAGTTTTTCCATCATGTATGATTCTCTTCCTCTTTATTAGTTCTGCATGCTTACATTAGCCATAACAGTACCTCTTCCTAAAAAACAGGACAAAGTCATGACAGTTTTTTGTAAACTGAACATAAATCACATTTCTGCAAACACTGCCATAACCTACTCCACATGATATAAAATTAGAAGAACATTTGGATTATAGTGACCTTTTCATTTTTTTTCCAATATCACAGGATAAACCCAACACGGCACCATCTAGAACAAAGTCTTGCTTCACAGAAATGCTATGGCTGCCTTTAGCTTGCTTTAAACTTGAATCGTCTATTTTCATTCCTTCCTTCCTTGTCTCTGTTAATAGCAAATAAAACGCTTTCAACCTCAGTACATGAAAGTTGTTTTGAATGAAAGGAAATGCATTGTTATTGTTAGACAATCTGTACTGTCTGCTATCGTCTGCTATCGTCTGCTTGTTATGTAGAGGAGGAGGTGGGGAATTATTTCTTGGTTAGTGCCAAGGTTGTTTGATAATGTCATATTTATCTAGGTAGCTTTATAATAAAGTACTCATTGTGCTGCAGCTGATAGGGAATAGGGTAAAATGTTATTTTGTATCATTTGCAATGAGTTTATTATATATAAAATCAGAGTAAGTGGTTTATTTATCATCATAGCCATTATTTTGCTGTCTGAAGGATCACCAGCTAGGGGGCTATAATGGAGATTAATTAAAAATGATACTAAAGATGAAAGCACACTTGAAAACCTGTAGTACATTGAAAATGACAAATACTGCAACCATAGACTACTGACGGCACTCCCAGTCTGTAGGAAGAAATCTGAAATGACTCCTAGCATTTTGTTGCCAAATACAAAATTTTTTCCTAGTGCTGTGAGATAGAAATAGGTTTACACTGTGGTTCTGGTGCAGTCACACTATAGGGTTAGCAGGTCTGGACTGGCCTCAAAATAGGCCGTGGCATTTCAATTACACAGAGGCCCCAACAGCCCCCTACCAGCCCACTAAAAGGTGACTTTCTATGGGAACTTACAGCAGTCCTGCTGACATTTGCCGCAATTGCACCTGTCGCAACAGAATTCCATCAGGCCCAATTCCCCCTTGTGACTGCAGTGGTGCTGGAATTCTGGGGAAAAATGCTGTATTACAGGTAAAAAACAAGTGTAGTTGAAATTGCACTTTGCTCACTGCTTTGTGGTTGTAATTGACCCCCTCCTACTACATTTTTTTTTTGCCTGAGAGCACAGGCAGCATGAAAATGGAGGTGAAGCTTATTTTAAAATGTTACTTTTACTGTACTGTTAATGTTACTCTACTCTAATGTTACTTTACTCTTATGCTTTGATTTCAAACTGTTTTCTAATGTAAAAGATCATTTACAAGTAAAGCATTTAACTCACGGTAGCTTTGCAATACCATGTAGTTGAGAGGGCAAGGAGTAAGGGTGTGGTGTAACACCTATGTGTATATCACCCCTCACATGTTTGCTACTATATATCAGCTTCAGACAGTGTTCTATCAGCTGCCTGGAACAGATGATGTGAATGTGGCTGACACTCCTTAATTACACAGCAGAGCAGAAGAGTTATGGGTTTTCAAAGGCTAACTGCGCTGAAACGACTGCCAGAGGCTTGGAAACCCCACCCTTGTGGTGAAACAATTTGTGGGGTGTTGTTAAACTTGAAGTACAAGAAAAAAAAGTGCATTCTAAGAAAAGGAAGCATATGACACTTTGGGATGCTGGTACTGGTGCAGTGTTACTGGCAATCTCACGCTTCCATCACAGGAGTTAAACTTCCACACAGGACATGATAATCCTCTATTGACATCCGGTAACTCAGGTACCTGCCTAAGGGGCAGCCACTGAAGGGTGACCAGGTCCTTGTCATATGTCCTTAATATGTGGGAATCACTGGTTTCCTCAGTCCTTAGACAGTTTAAAGTACAAAGACAGTTCCTGTTGTTCTTTTTTATTTAATGACTGTACTCTAGGTAGGTACCAGCACCCTAACCCACCCACTGTGGCTCAGGCGATATGTTGCACCCATGTGACTGGGACCCGGCCCCACTGGAGGTGATTTATGGAATATATATACATAACATGAAGCAAGGGGCAATCTTAAGCATTTTGTCAATCCGCCACTCAAAATTTGTCCTGTTTGCCTTTGCCCCTAATAGGAACTGTCTTTCGGTGCAAATATCCCTCAGATGCAGGCAATTACAGATCCTGCAGATCTTTGTTTAATTTAAAGGGGTCATCCACCTTTAAATGAACTTTTAGTATGTTGACTAAAACAATGACAATGAAATTCTTAGATAATTTGCAATTGGTCTTCATTTGTTATGGTTTTTCAGTTAATTACCTATTTGTTTTGCAGCTCTCCAGCCTGGAATTTCAGCAGCAATCTGGTTGCTAGGGTCTTGTAACCTTAGCAACCAGGCAGCGGTTTGAATGAGATACTGGAATATAAATAGAAGAGGGCCTGCATAGAAAAATAAGGAATAAACGGTAAAATAACAATCACCTCACAGAGAATTAGTCAGTGACCCCCCATTTGAAGAAGAAGGCAAATAATTCAAAAACTATAAAAAAATAAATAATGAAAACAAACTGCAAAGTTGTTAGGAATAGGGCATTTCATAACATACTAAAAGGTGGAGCACCCCTTTAAGGCAGCCGTATGCTGGCCAGTGTCCAGATTCTGTATGCTATCCAAATGAACGGCCCCAAGTTGTTTTAGTGATCAGTTTTTGTTTGTTAATGTTTACCTTCTAAACATATTGGGGCCCCATAAAGATTTTACCCTCTAGTTAAATACAAGAGAAGGAAAGCTCCTGCGCAGTGTTAATAGCATGAAGTCAGAAAGCTTGTCATGACACCTAACAACAATGTTCCTGTCTTGAAACCACATTCCTGACGTACTTGTCCTGAGAGAAGCAAATAAGATTCACATGCAGCAATCTCTATCTGTGAGTCACAGTAAGACAGGAAATCTTAAGCCGACCCACCCTTCCTTCCTGAACCCCAGGCAACAGCAAGCGAATGAATGTAAAAAGAACATCTGAGAATTTCTGCTGGCAATGCACTACATGACAAGGTGCAATGCTAGTTCCAAAATGTCACTTTAAGAGCATATTAGAAAAAAAAGCCAGTGACTCTTATTTGCTGTACTAGGCAAAAATGACACATTCATATTATAACAACAAAATGGGGCAAAGTGCACAAAAACAAAAGGGGGTAAAAAGTGTTATGATTTTTTAATGTTGCACCCTGAAGGCGATATATGCAACATTCTACCCTTATACATGGCTCATGTACAGTACTGCATACAGTAGGGGTGGGGGCACTCCCTGCTTGGCACCCATCATTCAGAACATGCAAGCTGGGATGTGCTAGGGAAAGCAAAGCACTAGGGAAATAGTGTATTACTGTAAATTAAAAGATAAAGATACCATTTAAGGAGAGTGATGTCTAGAGACAGTGCTTTCAGGCTCAGATTGGCAATCTGTAGGTTGTGGCAAATCCCAGAGGGGCTGCTGTAAGATGCAATAGACAGTCACTTTTTAGTGGGCTAGTGGGGGGATGTTTGGGCCTCTGTGTATTTGAAATGCCAGGGCCTATTTTGAATCCCACTTCAGACCTGAGTGCTATGTAGACCAGATATTTCTTCACAGTTTTCACCTTATATGTTGCCTTTATTGATTGATGCAACAAAGGGACATTATCAAGGAACCACTTCTCTATAACAGCTGCAGTTGGGGCAAGGGTACAGTCACATCCTCACAGTATATTGTGAAGCTGTTAATACAATTTGTAGGGTCATTTTGTTGATGGGTGGGAGACAGCATTGGACTGGCCCATCAGGATACCAGGAAAACTCCCGGTGGGCCCAGGTGTCTGTGGGTCCTCTTGCTTCTAACTATTTAGCCTAATTCATGGCCATTCCCTATGTCTGTACAGGAACAAGGAAGCTTGTTAGATGGAAGAATAGAGTATAGTATGTAGAGAAAAGAGACTAGGAGAATAAAGAGTTTGAGAGGAGGAATTTTTGAGAGTGGGAGAGAAGTTTTGAGAGTGGGCCCATGGTCCAGGGTTTTCTGGTGGACCCCTGCCATCTCAGTTCGACACTGGTTAAACGTGATCTTAAATAATCAGAATGGCCATTTAGAACATGTATAGCAGGGTTCAAAGTATAAAAACTGTCCCAGACCACCATTTTTCTTGCACTTTTCCACCCTGCCATTGACTTGGGATGCAGATCTTTGACCTCGGCAAGGGAGTAGAAAGGCCTGAACTACTTTCATGAATGCATGGCATTCCTTGGGCAGCTCTGTATTTAGGAGAGGCTTTAGGTCTGATGTGTCCCCTCCTCCACACCCACTGGCCTGTAAACCCCAGTTCCACACCAGCTCTCCTACCTTGAAGATGGCATGGAGAAGAGATTTACCTGCTAAATAGAAGAAGCAGGCTCCTCCACTGTTCTATTGCTTCCTTTATTGTTGCACCACTTGCTGGTGGGCACCAGATGCAGTAGAGCAGTGTACTCACTGCCTGTCTATGAGAGATGGTAAGGACAGGGCTGCAATTATGTTAGTAAATTAGCTATCTTGCCTTCAACATGAACAAAAGGAAGAAAAGTAGTTGTTAAAACATCTGTATCTTATCTTACTTCTACCCATGGTAGACCTATGGTCTCGGGTGGCACTTGAACACCAAGGTGAGTGACTACTTTTTCATGGAAAAATCCAGGGCTATATAAAGTAAAAGACTTAAAAAAAAATAGGAACACCACGTCAGGGGCTTGGTGTGGACGCAAATCCTCCATACATAAAGAATTGTATTGTGTTTTAAGATATTTGCTAAGCCTCAGGGTCATACTTAGTAAGATTAATTGGGCAATTTCATACAGCTTGTCATATCACTGGCTACTCACAGTCTCGCTGACTTCTTCCATTAATTGGTATAATATAACAAATGGTAACTCCTTACTGTTCATTGTGTCTGCAGTAACCAACGCCATGTGATATTTCTTGTATATAAGGGATCCAAGAAGATATCAGTTTCTGCATCAATATTTAGTCCCTAAAAAGAGATTACGGTGTTCCTCAGACTTACCAACAAAAAAATGAAATCTATTATATTTGTAGTGGCAGGATTATGTGATACTGGCCTAGTGTGGTTTAGGCAGGTCATTATATTGCTATAAGTACATGGTTACTTGTCACTGAAAGAACCTAGTGATAGTGTAGGGCTAAAGCTGCACAACAGATCTAACTGTTGCTTGTGGGAACTCATTGTGATAAAGCCCCATTGTAAGCTGGGACCTGTGGGTACCCTCAGAATAATCATATGGGCAGGCTGTTGCCAGTATGCATGGAGCATTGGGTGGGGTTTAGGGGCTTGCCTAAGGTGAAAGAATTATACAGGTATGGGGCCTGTTATCTACAATGCTCGGAACCTGAGGTTTTCTGGATATAGGGTGCTTTATGTAATTTGGATCACCATACCTTAAATTCATGTTACATGGTGCGCTATAGTGGGTTGGGTAGTGGGTCTGTGGGGGAACACAGCAGGACAATGCTGAGGTTGGATCTGCCCAACTAGACCCATGCAGATTTCTAGATAATACCCATGTCAGTAGAATTGTGTTGCTCACATTTGCATTTCTTATCATATGGTTCCTTGGAAATTCTTGGCACAGTGCTACACCTACGCAAGGGCTCACACAAACTCAAAGTTCAAAGTCTGTAACATGCAACTGTTGGCATGTTTTCTATGCACAATGAAGCATGTTTTTCCCCAGAATTCCAGCATAATAGCAATTGCCTGCTTTGTAGGGAGCCCATTACTTTTAGCATGATTTCAAATTTGCATCCACTTAGGTAAATAGCAGATGTAATCTCTCCTCTAGCCAAGACTCCATTTCCTGCAATCCCTTCCATTCTTCTACTCAGGTCTGTTAATCAGCTGGCTTCTGCTACATTGTTTATATTGTCAGCTGCAAGGTAGCTACTGTTTTCAGTAGTACTAACAATCACAAACAACTTTGAAACCATTGAAAATGTGCAATAGAATGCTGTCTAGAATTAGAGTTTTTTTTATGTTTAAACCCCTTTAAGTCATGCATGCAATATTTTCTTTTATGGAGCATGTGTGACATTGTGGGTGGTTCCCGCAAATACAGAATGATGTGTTATCCTTGTTTAGGAGCACTCGCTCTTTCTCTTTTATTGCACTGGTATCACAACTTGTGTTTACATATACAAGCATACAGCTTAGAGAAAACATTGCTAATAAAATCTTTGATTAAGGGCTGAATAATAATCAGTGCTCATGCATATTGCCATGTACTGCAGAAATACATTCATTTACTAATCAGATGTTAGTTATAAAAGCATAGTATTGCCAGAACTTCCCATACCTCATGGATGATTTTAGTAATCATTTCAGCTGCATACTTCATGGTTGCTTAGAAGCATATATAGCTGGCAACATGCATCTCAGCTGATTAATATGGAAAGGAGTATGTCTATATTTCATGTTAGCTGAACAGGAAAACCATTTAGCAAGGGGTTTTGCAAAGAGTTATTAACATGATTTTAAAGCAGTAAAAAGGGTTGTTCACCATTAAATTAACTTTTAGTATGTTGTAGAGAGTGCTATTCTGAAACAATTTGCAATTAGTCTTCATTTTGTATTATTTGTGGTTTCTGAATTATTTAGCTTTTTCTTCCAGTTTGGAATTTTAGCAGTTATATGGTTGCCAGGGTACAAATTACCCTAGCATGTTTCAGTGAAAAACTGGAATATGAATAGGAGTGGGTCTGTATAGAAATAAAATAGTAAAAATATAAGTAATAAAAACAATAAGATTGTAGCCTCAAAGAGCAATAGTTTTTTGACTGCTGGGGTCAGTTACCTATTTACTGAAAGCTGGAAAGAGTCAGAAGAGGAAAGCAAATAATAAAAAATCTATAAAAAAAAAATCTATAAAATGAAGACCAATTGAAAAGTTGCTCAAAACTGTCCATTCTATAACATACAAAATTTAAGGTGACCCAGCCCTTTAAGTTAGGACACAGCGTAAGTAAAGGTGGCCATACACGGCCCGACTATAGCTGCCGATATCGATATTGGACCGATTCGGCAGCTAATCGGCCCGTGTATGGGCAGAACAGAGCGGCCTGCCCGACCGATATCTGGCCTGAAATTGGCCAGATCTCGATCGGCCAGGTTAGAAAATCTGGTCGGATCGGGGACCGCATCGGCTCGTTGATGCGGTCCCCGATCCGACTGCCCCATTGCCGCCCACATAATCCGATCGTCTGGCCCCAGGGCCAAACGATCGGATTATTATTTTTTTTACCTAAATGGTCCCCGGTATCGCCCACCCGTAGGTGGGGATATCGGGGGAAGATCCGCTCGCTTGGCGACATCGCCAAGCGAGCAGATCTGCTCGTGTATGGCCACCTTAAGAGTAGGTCTTCCAGAGAGCATGGATCTTCAAGAGCTGAGGAGATAAGGCAAGAGGAAAAATAAAGATCAAGATATGGTTTCAGGAGAATTTTGAAAGATGAAGAGAAATTAGCAAGATTAGGGTTTGCTTTGGAGTTCTGAGTAATTTTAGAAGCTGTGGAGGAGTCAGTGGGAGTCAGAAGCTATTGCAGGCTGCAGTGGTGACAGTAGGTACTATGGGAGACCAAAGAGAAAAGGGCTGCAGCAGTACCTCTGTCTAACAGGACCTTGTTTGCATCTACTGAGTTGTACTGATGCAGTGCTGTGGAAGCAAAAGTAAAAGAACTTGCAAATAGGGCAGTAATTATCTATATGGTCTTATTCCTAATGCCAAAGGCTGACAAGACTGGTGTTCTACAAATAATATAGTGATAATTATATTTGCAAAAAATGTCAAACGAATTTTTCTCCATTATGCTAATGCAATATGGCCACAATAAGTATTTGTTTCTTGCCCTGTTGACATATTGTCCTTTATTTAAAAGGAGATGACATCACACCATTGTAATCCCCTTAACTAAATCAAGACACTGAGTCCTTTCTAAAAGCTGATTAACACAAGGGACTGTTATAAGGATCATTGTGCACAAATAAGAAAAAGATTTACATAAATATTCTCCTACACAATGACACTTTCTACACAAATGACCAGTGACGCATTATGATAGGACTGAAATTCTATCTTCTGAAAAGTTAATTCATTGTAAATATCCTGTTTGTCTCGGATATTATTTGCCATAACGTTTGTGAAGAGCAGAGAATATCTGTGGGGCAAAGCTCTATGCAGTTGCTTGAAAAAAAAAAAAAATACTTTTTTTGTTCTAAAACTCCCAATATTCCTATTAAGGTTCAAAGACTCAAATTTTTAATATTTATTCAGAGCAAAATATCCAAAAACATTTTGCAAGTTCATGTAGAACTCATTGGGAGTCATTTTTTCAATTCAAGCTTGTAAACTCACAAATGCAAGGTATTCAGGTTTTTTCCACAATTGTATTCAATCAAGTTTTTTAAATTTGTATTTTTTAATAAATCAGCATATATTTGAGGTTTTTTTTTTTTTAATTGGGAAGTAGAAAAAAACCCTACAATTCACAAATTCAAAAACTGATAAATAAGCCCTTTTGTGTCAGGCATTTATATGGGCATTTTTTTTATGCATCTTGGTACTTGGACTAGCAATTCTATGTTAGAGTCCCCTCTTAAAGACTTGAAAAAACAAAAAAAAAAAACCCCTATATACAGGTATATATAGCAAAAAGGGGAAATTATGCTCAACCACTTAATTAGACGTGATCCAATGAGGCTGTGACCACAAAATTCATACAGATAGCAACAAGAAATCATCTGAAATAGTAGTATTGTGTATTATAAGAGAATATGAGAATACTAAATGTCACCTCTGAGTTTGGTGACCCGTATAAAACCACTGGTGCCTATATGTGGTCGTGGAACACTTCCACATTTATAATATTCTTATATTTTATACAAGGGGGTACGCTATTCCCTATGTATTTAGCTCATAAAATTTCCTTTTAAGAACTCTACTCTTATACTAGAGATACATAAATTAGTATGTAAGTTATAGTTAATAACAGTTGTTTACAACAATGGAGGTATAGACAGGTAGACAAATGCAGTCAATTCTCTTTAATATGAAAAGACAATTTCACTTTGAGTTCATTTCCCCTGACTCCTATTAAAATCCTGCACAAATTATGTTTCATGTCATCACAAAAGTATTTGTGAGAGTAGATCTGTAAAAACCGCCTACTGTTACAATTCTATCTAAACACTCTCATTCTCCCTCTAAAAGGTCTGATACAACTTGATTGGAAGCAGGTATTATCTACACCCACATGGAAAACATAGGCATGGTGTTTATTTATACTAATAGATAACTTCTGATTGCATTAACATATTTGTTCAACTGTTGTATTAGAGGAAACTGAATGTCCTTATCATTCATACATTTTTAAAGATGCAATTATCATTATTTGTTCTATTTTTCTATTACATTTTCTTTTGCTTTTCTTATTTAAAGTTTGATGTACAGCTTTACATTTGTAACAGACTATAAAACATAAACTAGAATGGGGAAGAGAATTACATGGTAAGTAACCGCTATACTGTATATCCACCTCCTTTTAAGGAGAAATAGCATTGAGTTTCCAATATGAGTAAACAGAAAGAATCTACACAATGTCATTAATGAGTTTCTATAGTGTAGTTTTGGTTTTCCTGGAAATGTATGAAGTTACTGCAATTGCAAGAGTGCATGAAATTGTGTAGATTCTATTTATTACATATCTGAAAACAGAAAAGAAGTATCCTGTTGTCATCTTTTAAGAGTAAAATATTACACAAAAGGCCATCTCCCATAGAGATCTCTCCATTTTATGCAAATAATAAAACAGTACTTTGTACTTGATGGTAACCAAACTGCATGAATCCATATTGATGGCAAAACAATCCTACTGTGTTTATTTAATGCTTACATTTTTTAGTATACTTAGGGTATGGCTCTCTAAAGTATAGGCAAATCTAGATATGATATTAAAAGCTGTAGATTAGTTTCCACCTAGGAGAGTGGTAGGACTTTGCAAAAAAGGTTGTGTTCTATGTAAATTGTAATGAAGCTCTTACCCAATGATTGCAGTTGCTTCTGGTGGATCCTTCATACTGTTCCAACCCTCGGAACGGCATGAAGAAATGCAGCCTATTTTTTGGGATAACTCAGTGTATGAAATGAAAATTTAGGAAAAATGCCTGTGTATTAGAGGCCTAAGGCTAATGTAGTAAGGTCAGTATATATAATACAACGTTTCTAGTCATATTTGCTTTTAGGGTTTAGTTCTTCTTAAACTAAAAAGCACAGTGATCCAACCAGAGCTGATATAGTTATTTTGTCTAAAGCTAACCATCTTTAAATCAGTTGCTGAAATTTTTTCCCCTGCACTGATGGTATATCATCATCCATCTTTAGAGACGTTACTTCTGGCCAAGACAAGGAGATACAGTAATTATGAATGAAATTTGCAGCAATGACTTACAAAAACACAGATCATTTATAGCTTTCGTACTGTGGGGCACTTGCTTCAAATGTTGCAACTTCTTCTTTGCCCCTCCTAATACCGATGCTAGGAAAGCAGTGCATATGTGCAGGCCAGTGTAGAGCTTGTTCTGAGAATGTGCCAATCGGTGACCACAGTGCAGGAATGGGAGGGAAGCCAGCTATGGCATTTCCTTTGGATGATGACAAACAGAGAAAATCTCCCCTAAATTCTTTCCCGGTGGCAAACAATATGTGGCTTTTCGGTTTCTGATGGAAACTTTGGGCAAGTTTGGATGTGCCAAGTATGTTTTGCCACTGTCGGTTCTCTTCAATGCCTGTGGGAAGCATTCAGGGGAGATTTGTCGCCCACAGTAGCCATGGGCATTAAATCTCCCCATGTACAATACAAGGCATGTTTCCCGGGAGCAGTAACCCATAGACACAGGTAGCCTTTACTGGTCACCTGTTCAGAAACAAACATCTTATTGGCAGCTATGGGTTACTGCTTCTGGGCAAACTTAGTGCCTTATATTACATATGGAGGATAATCTCTTAAAAAAGCATAAAGAAAACAATCTGACTAGTCCAAACAACAAGGCAGGTGTTTAGTTTTCCTTTAAAGAAAACTTAAATACATTTTGACTAAGGAACTACAAGGTGGACAAGTTCTATCCAATATGGAGGGGAATATGAAAATGTATTCCTTTGCATGAACAAATTGAGTGAATTTAAAATATCTTTTGTTATTACATTCCCCCCATTTGTGTCTTTTATAGGTTTATGAGGTAATATAATAAAGTTTAGTACCGTGGCTAGTATGGTCTTAAAACTTTCCTAAGAATGTGGAAGTGATCAGTTACGCGTCACGTTGATTCTGTCTGTGATGTGCTACAATGTGTCTGGTAGCCCTCACCCCTAGCTCTGGCACCTCGTTTACACAGCAAGTCTCTGGTGACTGGGAAGATTTTTATTTTTCTTATAAAAAAATAATCTATTATAGATTAAGGCTTAAGGACTGCCCTCCTAAAGCTGCTGCCCTAGGCACAGGCCCTCGGGTGCCTATATATGAGTACAACGCTGGGTATAGATGCGACATTTTGGGGCAGCACTCTGCCCTTTCTCAAGTCACGATATAGATCTCACAGCCATACACCACATAGATCCCAGAGGTGGCCCACAAAACCCTTTAGTCTTCAGGCTGGCTGCCTGCTAAGCCAATCTGATTGGTTGCTGTTGGTTACTGCTCTGGTGTAAATTTACCCTGAATTTTTTCCAGGGTTCAGAAAGAAGCCTCAAAGCTGTTACCGACCTTAGTGAAATGTCCGATTGCATTATGACACACATTGTGAAATCATTGTATTTCTTTAATCCGGATTTTGCTGGGAAGAACAAACCACAGAAATCCCCTTTATGACTCAGAATGCAAAAATAAATACGCTGATACTAGTTTAAGAGAAATGGGATCAGCACATTCTTCTTCTATGGTATTGTTATTGCCTGTATGTGCAGACTGGTATGCCTTGTGCTTGTACTCTAGAAAGTGCTGCCGGAGCCTATAAAGCAGTATAAATAATGATAATGCAACATTCCAACCTGGGATCTGTAAGAAATTCCCAGCAATCACAATTTTATCACAGTTATTATCACTGTCCTAACTGTTAAGGATAATTTGCAGACAAGAAAGTGGTTTTAACATGTTGGTGCATTATCAGTGCCTTTTTTATAGCCTTTTCAAATGTGTCAATTTGTCAGATTTGCTTTGGTTCCAATGGTTCCAGTGGGTGTTAGAGATCAACAACAGCGCTTAACTATAACACACAACTGCGCTCACATGTTCTATAAATTACTCTAAACTAGCACAAATACAAGCTAGCAATGTGACCAGACCAAAGCAAAGGTGTTCAAAGTGCAAGCTCGTTTGTAATAAACTGTGGCTAGCAGCCTCGGGGTTAATCTCCCATGTTGGAAACCTCTCCAAACTCAAGACTCCCTGCATAGGCTGCATTCTCTCTGTAGGGACAGAGCCGCTTCCTTCACCCAGCTCAGCAACCATTTAAAGTGAATCTGATTGTGTGTAAATATATTTGCTATCAGTCACTCTCATATACAAAAGAGGTATTTACACTACAAGTACACAACAAAAATGCCAAGACCAATCAAACCATGCTTTCATACAATATCCCTTTTGTGAAGACAGATTCTACTCTGTCCAGTAAAACAGCACAAAATGTAAATATTGTAACTGAAAGGAATATTCCCTGGGACAAATAATCGGTTTCTCTGACCCAGAGACAGCAACTTGTTATACAGTAGTACCTGCAGAACTACATATCCCAGCATCCATGGTAGGAATTAGTCATCTATTCCTTGCCATGTAAATCTCTCCTGTTCTGCAGAATAGGGTTTCCCTGCACTATCCCTTGGGGAAGTATAGAGGCTCCAGTGTATTTCCTTAAATTATGTCACATCCTATGTGCTCCTGTGCGGATATCCCGGCAGCCTGCACTTCTGGGGGTTACTTACAGCAAGGGTTACCTATTAGTGGATTTCCTATTTAAAATATTAACGATCTCCATTGTTCCTTAAAGGGGAAGTACCTTTTTGGGATGATGTATAGCAGTGTTCCCCAACCTGTAGCTTGTGAGCAACATGTAGCTCACCAAGCCCTTGGATGTTGCTCTCAGTGGCCTCAAAGCAGGTGCTCATTTTTAACTTTCTGGTAAGGGATACCCAGTATAATGTCAAACAGAGCCTTCTGTAGGCTGCCAGTCCACATGGGGGCTATTAAATAGACAATTATAGCTCTTATGGGCACCACCAGGAACCTTTGTCATGCTTGTGTTGCTCCCCAACACTTTTTCCATTTAAATGTGGCACACGGGGAGATCTGTCGCCCCGCAACAAATCTTTGTTGTTGTGGGCAATGAATCTCCCCGCAATGCCATCCCACCGGCTAGAATGTAAATCGCTGGTGGGATGGTATACGTGTCGGTGCGATCTCCCGAAGTTGCCCGAAGTTGTCTTGAGAGGAATTTTTGTGCGACTTCGGGACATTGCAGCGACGCGTATGCCATCCCACCGGCGATTTACATTCTAGCAGGTCGGATGGCATTGTGGGGAGGTTAGTCGTCCGCGACAAATCGACTAATATCCCGTGTACCACTGCCCTAAAAGGTTGGGGATCCCTGGTTTATAGGCATTGATATTCTATGGATGTTTGCAACTGGTCTTCTGCATTTTTTGTGTGTTTTTACTCTCCAGTTGTCTGGGTTCCAGAAAGCAAAGACCACATTCCTATTGTTAATATTCATAGTTATCAGAGATGTGAACTAACCTATGTCATTAGGGGTCACAATAAGCAACTCATTATTATTATTTTTGAGACCTTATTTGAGGATACCATAAACTTTTCACCAACTGCCTTCTTTCTAAGGTTTTAGGTACCCTACCATCTACTCAGTTCAAAAGTGAAAGTTACGAAACATATCTTAAAGGGATTTTTTATCTTTGAGTAAACTTTTAGTATGATGTAGACATTGATATTCTGAGATAATTTGCAATCGGTCTTTTTTTTTTTTTAAGTTTTCTAATTTTTATAATTTTTGTTCAGCAACTCCAGTTATTCTATGTAGTTCACTTGGTTGTGTTACCTGCACTTTATTTCCACATTAGTGTATTCTGCAAAAACTCATCTATATAAGCCATCCGTGCGCTTGCTGGAATGGTCACAGTTTGTAGCGCCCACAGACAGTGGAAATGGTGGCAGAGGTTCACTTGGCTGTGACGTTCTTTGCTTACATGTTCTTCTTTCCCAAACCAGCTGCTACTATGGCCACTATGGACTCACTCCAAGATATTACACACTACTGAATTTATGAAGGATTCTTACACAAAACACTGTTAAACTGCAGAACTGAAAAAAGGCTAATGAGAAGAATTTGAGGTGCTGGAAACTACCCATTCTCTGGGTAAGACAGAAATGGCATATTTTATACTTGCAAATATAGGGATCTGCTATGTGGTCCAGGCAACAGTATATAGTTACCACAGTCTTGGCCTTAATGTAACCATATACTGGCAAAGCTGCTTCTGTGTGTCCCAAGCTGCACTGACTTCGGTTATTTGGAAATTGCGCTGCACACTTGTAAGAATTAATGCACAAAAATACCAGTAGTGGTTGTATTTTAAACCATGTCATGTTGCATTCTAGAGACCCCACACGTACCTTTTTTAATGTTCCATTTGCGTGAATGCTGAGCGTTTGACCTTATTTCACTTATAAGGCTCTCAGTTATCAATGCTAGAAATCCACTGAATAATTAAATATATGAGCATAGCAGAAGCAAGCTTTACTGTTCAAAAAAAGGCATTTAGCTCATTACTATTTAAATGCAGTTACATGTTTCCATGTGACAGGGCATTCCACTGCACCTTTAAAATAAAATCTTTACTAGCCCCAACATGTTCAGTTCTAATGTGAAAAGGCTGTCGACTTGCAACATTCCAGGATTTACACGGGAACGTTTCCATACACTGACATTAGGTGAAGTATAAAACAGAAACAGAGAATGTTACAAGCACACAGTGCAAATATTCAAACTATTAAAAAGAATTTGCTGTTTATTGTAAATCATTTTAAAACATTAGTTCCTTGCATGTAACAAGAGCAGTCAGCTCCCACAATATGCTCAATCTCCTACTCATAGGGCTCAATCTTCTTATGGGGTGCTTGCTCTCCTCCTTATTGGGGTGCTTGCTCTCCTCCTTATTGGGGTGCTCGCTCTCCTCCTCATTGGTGCTTGCTTTTTGGAATGTTTTCTTTGGGTCACCACAGAACTTTTTCAAGGAAATAGTTTCAAAAAGTAGCCTGTGCACTTTATTATGTAAAGTATTTCATTTACATGTGATGGACGGTGTCAGTATCCTGACGCTAAAGTGTTAAAACTAACGCCTTGCCACCTCCCAGCCCCCAGTTGCCTACTTGTGTTGACATAGCTTGGGGCAGGACAAAAATGGAAATGCTGCCGTCTATTGGGTGTTCAAGCCCAAACTCAATGCTGCTCAGACATGGCTGATGTGGTGTTAGAAATCCAGCACAAGTAATGAAGGCTGAAGGGAGGATACATGTTATTCTTGGCATGTTAGATCAGTTCCAAGATACTTTTTAATGGCATGTTCCTAAAAAAACCTGTAACGTGCCAGAATCGCTTTAATAAAGGAATCTAATTACATGCAAAAACCTTACCTTACCTCTCTGGTATTTTCTAAGCTGCTTATCCAACATTTAATTACATCTGGCCCAAACCTTTCCATGTTACCTGTTTAATGGAACACAGGGCTGCTAAATCTCTATGAAATCTCTATAATTTAGCAATACAACAGCGTACCATTGGCCTTGTAAGCTCATGATAACTGTGCTTTTAGCTGTAGACTATAAGTCAAGTGCTTCTAAATAACCAATGAATATAGTTATGTGCATAGAAATAACAGCTTCTGTTCTGTTATATGGATCTCAGCGTATATAGTGTTTAATGATTTTAGAGGTCGTATCAAGACTAAGCTCCAAATGCAACTTGTTTAACTATTGTAAATGGGTTTAAAGTACAAACAATATCATACAGGGGTACAGGTATGGGACATGTTATAGAGAATGCTTGGGACCTGGGTTCTCTGGATAAGGGGTCTTTCTGCAATTTGGATCTCCATACTTTATATTCTAAAAAATAATTTAAACATTAATTAAACCCAGTAGGATAATTTTTGCCTCCAATAAGGATTCATCATATCTTATTTGGTACAAGGTATTGTTATTATTACTGAGAAAAAGAAATTCATTTTTAAAAAATGTAATTATTTTATTTAAATGGAGTCTATGGGATAACAAGTTTCCAGATAAGGGATCCAATACCCATATTTCCAGAGCAGTCAGATGGAACAACTTCTTCTGCTAGTATTAAATATACTCATTGCTATATCAGTGGCTATTTCCTCTAACTTGGTGAATATTCCATGTACTTGGGGATAGCAGTGCAGTGCCAGATATATCTTAGAATTATATCATGAAAAGAGGTAAGTGGAGCCCTAGATCAGACTGAGAAGCACATCTAGCCTGTGGGACTACTGGACAGCCCTGGGCTACACAAAAGTTTCAGCCCTGCATGCAAGTTGCAGAGAAAGTATGTTAAACTACAAATGTAATTGACAATTAAAGAACAAAAATGAAGAGGTTTGTCAAACCCACATTTAATTCTGCCCATTACGGATATAATGCCCTTGCTGCGCTTTTATCCACCCCTCCACACTCCTGACATAAGAAAGGACATTTCTTACAAATAATAGTTTATTTAACTTAGTGCTGCTCACGTCCCATTGCCGGTAATTGTAATTTCCCCCCATGTTTCTGAATTTCTGCACATTTGCATTACTAACTTCCACAAAACAATATCAGTGCTGATCAGTGCTAAAAACAGTAGTAGCAGCAGTGCCATTTCTTGAGATTCCCCCATGCCTTCAAAGAGCTGAGGCAGCTGCAACTTAGGACAAGCGATTCTCAACTTTTCCCCTAAAGCCCTTAAACAGATGAGACCGAAGTCCTGTAACAGGAATATTACAAAACCCAGGCCTTGTCTGTTTGAGACATCACAACTAAAAATTTACATTTAGGGTTACAGGTATTTATAAACACCGTTGTTGCATACTGGGAACTATAGCAGGAGAAAGCTGCTGGTCGCTTTATTAAAACAAACACAATACGCTGCAGCAGAACTGCACATTTCCACATAATACTGTACATTTTTCTAGCAATTGAGCTCTAGTGGGTCACAGGTTCCACCAAGCCATATAAGATATATTTGTCAGATTATGTTGGTACAAGCATATCTTTCCATCATTTGTTTATCTGGGCCAGAAAAAAAGGAGGTTAAATGGAGCAGAAGAGGCCCAGTGTCCTATTGCTAAATAAGTGAGGGTCAGTTGCGATTCTTGCAGATACTGCCATGGTCTTTGCTCCAGAAGTACTGCTTTGTGTAGCTGCAAGCCAATAAAGGCTCAGACAATAACTTCTGTTGACTTCCTGGAGAGATTAAAGTGTGTAGCCCTGCCCTAAAGCATGCAGTCTTTGAAAGATATACTAGTGTGACAATATAAGTCATTAAGGTTAATAGCATGGTTTGTGGGCTTAGATGAGACCTATTATACAACCATGCTCCTTTATGGGTTTCTGGTTTTAGAAAGAGAAGTCAAATGTGACCTAACAGGGTCTCATCCACTGACCAGTCATGCACCTGCCAGCCAAAACCTGTGCCAGCTCTACTTCACACAGATAGTAATATCTTTGTAATGCAAAAAAAGCCATGGATAATCCATAAACTAAATGAGTATAATTAGCACTCAGTGAGCCAGCAATATAGAGCAGCGCCACAGTTGGAGAACCTCAGCAATAAAATGTCTGTAGCTATTTATAGTGGTCATAGAATGACAATGGTCTCAGCAATGCCATAAAACACTAACCAGACACTTATTTTCATTAGTGGGACACAAGCATGATACCAGACTGTATACTCTTTCCAGAACACAAATGAGTTTAACCTTACTAATAGGAATTACAGCCACACCAATTTGCCAAAGCCTCATTCAAACTTTGGAAAAATAAAAATTCAGCAAAACTGATTGCACCTTCTAGTATGAACTGGCCAAGTATTCAATCAGACCTGGTGCTCACTGGACTTCCCCAGTTACTAAACATATGTCTAACACACCATGGAACTCAGGATTTAACACAGAATTCCTTCTCCAGAACTTCATGATTCCAAAAAAGTGTTCAAGTCTGAAGTGAAATCCCGAGTGCCCCAGTACGTTAGATATTTGTTTGTGCTGCCAAATGTAGAACTTGCATTGTCTGTTCCAAACCAGTAAAGGAACCCTGGCATTTTCTTCTCCTATACAGTAACACAAAACCTGTCTAAATATAATGCAGAAATGTGTTTAAGAAAAGTGTTGCACACTGAGTTTTAAGCCATGAAGTTGTACCACTTGAGATTACAGTCTATTTTGTGGTATTGAACAATATGGAGTAGTTGCATATTTATTTTGCCATTGGAGGTCCAGCTGCAGTAAGAGACAAAAGAGGTTATTTTCTAATGCAGCACCACCACAAAAATCCAGCACAACTAGCAATATTGTTTTACCCACAATACAGCTGTATTACCAGTATTTCAGTGAAAAGCCTTTGCACAAAACAACTGCATGCATTGTTGGATTTTCCAGTATGGGTCAAAAATATGTACCCACTTTGTAAATCAGGAGCTATCTGAGGCTGTGCTGAGGTGGGAGTGAAAGCTTGTAGCTCTGCACGATTCCATTGGTGCAAGCTGGAGTACTGAGTGGTGTAACACACGAATGGAATCCTGGCATAACCAACTGCGCAAGGCAGGTGTACAGTGCAGGACACCCAGCACTAAAACAGAAGTTGTTAGACATTTGGTCAGGGCTCCCCTTAAAGGGGTTGTTCACCTTGAAATAAACTTTTAATATGATGTAGACATTGATATTCTGAAACAATTTGCAATTGGTTGCTATTTTTTGTAGTATTTCAGTTATTCAGCTTTCAGTTCAGCAGCTCTCCAGTTTGGAATTTCAACAGCTATCTGGTTGTCAGGGTCATGTTTACCTTAGCAACCAGGCAGTGTTGTTAATGAGAGAGTAGAATATGAAAAGAAGAGGGACTAATAAAAAGTAACAATAAAAATAAAATTGTAGCCACAAAGAGAAAATGTTTTTTGGCTAGTGGGGTCAGTGACCCCCATGTAAAAGCTGGAAAGATGTAGAAAACAGAAGGCAAGTAATTCAAAAACTCAAATAAATAAATATTACAAAATTGCAAAAGTTGCTAGATATAGTACATTCTATACAACGTACTAAAAGTTATCTCAAAGGTAAACCACCCCTTTAACTTGTGACAATGTTACAGATACAGAAAAATGTTCATGTATGAAGCATTTGGATATAGATTCAAAAACATTTTCACCGCAAATTTCACACTGACCTTCAAGCTGGGCTTTCAGATGTATCTAAGAGAGCAAATAGATGCACAATAACTGGCCTTCAGGCTAAGCTCCCCCTGCCAAGTCTCCATGCCCCTGGGAGGGCAGCCTCACAGTTTAGTAACCAGTAAAGCACCCTTAACTGAATGGTGCAGCTCTATCCCTAGTGATTGTAAGCAAGCCCTTTATCTTTGCCTACCTACTAGTGAGAGCTGATCATGTTTGATGGGAAACTCAATTACTGTCAATTACCCAGCACACACTGCAACTTTTTATTAAAAATGACATCTCTAGATGTATATAGGGCATGCATTCTGAACAGGTAAAGCTTTCATATACCTGGGATCAACACAATTTCTATGTAAATAAGGACTTTTTCCGGAAGGATGTTATTTTTATCCCCAGAACAATAAACAGCAGGAAAGGGGTATGACACAGAATTTTGCATGTATTCTGTTTTAAGTGAAACAAAAATCATGTGGTTTCTCTTTAAAAATACAGTGATGGCAAAATCCTTTGGACATTGACCCCTATATGTGATAAAAAGCATTAAAATTTGCCCAGTGGCAGTAACCCATGGCAAATAAATGTCCACTTTTTAATTCTCTCTGGTTTTGGTTGCTATAGGTGACAAGCAAAACTGTAATAAACATTGCAACTTTTATTACGTAACCAGGGGTACAGTGTTATAAAAGATGGCACCAGTTCTAGTAATCCACAGCAGCGAATCAGCTGCTCCTTAACAGGTGACAAGTAATAACTCAACTTTGTGTGGTTGCTATGGGCTCCTATACCTAGTGCCACTTTTATTACAGTACCCCTTAAGTCATGTAAAGTATGCAAAGTTTGCACCAGTTCTTTCAAACCACAGCAACCAACCAGCATGCAGCATTTATTGGTTTGCTGTCTGAAGGCAAATATCTGATTGGTTGCTATGCAACAGACCCGGAGAAAACTTTCCACTTATCACATGTCACACTGTAAAATGCATTCTAATGCCAAAGGCTGTAATTGGGTGCTGGGAGTCACAGATCCAACACACTTTGCATGCTGTCAATTTCCTGATCTGTTAAAATGTGTTTTTCCCCATCCACTGATGGTGTTTTGAAGCTGAAGAAGAGACCATGTTAGGTCTTTAGTGATTGTAGGGTATGCAAGGAACTGGGCCAAATCTATTTACTCAATGTAAGAAATACACACTGCCACACTTGCTCAGCTTGGTTACACTTTGCAATGGATTTTAAAGGGAAAAAACTAAATAAATGAAAACTGCGGGTGCCCATCTGCTGCTCAAGGGATTCATGCCTGGCATTCTATTCCTTGCCAGCACAAGCCAACTCCTTGCTAAATACATATAAACCTGCCCTCCCGATTCTTTCACAACTTTACTGCTTGCTGTGTAATATGCTTCACTTATTTGTGACACAGCACAAAGCAGAGAAAACCCAGAGCAGACAGAGTTATTTCTAGCCTGAATAAACTGCCCCCCCCCCCCATTAAATAGAAGCAGGAAGAGGAACACTCAGTGTCTGCATTAAGCACACTTCCTCCTCCACTCTGGACACATGATCACTAATCAGTATAGGGGGAAGTTAGCTCTGTGTATGCTCATGTGTATCTCCTTCATGAATACACTTACCCATCACACTACCAACTACAAGAAGCCTGCAATACTGAAAGCCCACATGGAAAAAGCACTTTATCAAAAGATGCTCAGGTTGTAGATACCTACAGAGCTATGCACCCTCTAGCATTTAATCCGATGCTTATGGTGCTGTGGTTTTTGTAAATGTGGCAGCTGAACCCTAGATGCAGTGCCTATTGACAAGATAGAAACACACTTTCACTGGACCGTAAGTGCAGCAAGAACATTAGATGACACAATTTGACTCAAGAGTGATACTACTACTACTATTACTACTACTACAATACAGCTATAGTGTGTTCCTATTATACAAACAGGCCCTGCTTTGCATGAATATAAAATAGCATGGCTTTGCACTCCCAACAGCTGCAATCAACTGCCCCAGCATCTGTATAAACCCAAAAATTCACTTACTTGCACAAACAGTAGTTCTAACCCACACCAATATGCAACTTTGGTGCAAAATTGAAACTGGCCCAGTGGAACAGCTGGACTAGCCACATCTGTGGGGCAAGTATGCTGGGCCCCTGTGGGCAACAGCAGCAGTGACCAGTTAGAAGGACTGTAAATACATATAACATGCAAGTATATATGAGGCATTTCTATACAGCAAAGCAGACTTTATCTCTTTAAGATATCCGAAACGTGTGATATTTTTAAAAGTCCTGTGGTGCAAAAGCATATGCTAAAAACCATTGCCAGAGAAGCACCATACCAATGCTGTCATTTAGTTTAATGGGCTCCGCCCATGGGAATACACCCCGAGTGCTATAGGCCTTATGGCTGAAACTTTCTGATCTGAGGGAGGAATTCAGAAAATGTATGTAATTTGATTCCAAATTCAGAACCCATAGCAACCAATTATTATTCCGCTTTTATCTGTCAAATGCAAAACAGAAGTCTGATTGGTTGCTACTCCGAAATACAATGTAAATATTAGCCCAACCTAAACACCAGAATCTTATTTTGTACTAGTTTTTGCCTGTTTATTAGACTAAATACCCCAAATACATCCCCACACTAAGATACCAACGTCAATACACAGGGAGAATGATATATATACACACATACATACACACTGGAACAAGGACAGCACTCCTAGGAAATATATTCTAGCAAATAGCATTTTCTTTTCCTTCCTCTCAATGTAATTACATTGCTTAATAGGGGAGTACCATGCGCACTGAATGGGAATAATACACGTTAAAGGATTTAAATTACCCTTACTTTTAACTGCCAAATAAAAAGAAGACACACCGTATGATGTCACAAAGGATTTTGTATTGAACTCAGTTTAAAACAGAAGAGACGGGCTTTTTCAGAGCCTGTCCAGAAAATAAAATAACACATGTTAACGGTCTTGGTACATCACAATTTGTCATCTCTGGCTGATTTGCAATGTTAGCCACTGCTGGTATAGTAAGAACAGAAAGAGGGGCGTAACACGTACTAAAACAAATGCTTAAAGACTCTTCCTGTGCCACTCTACATTCTTGCTGGCATGGTCTGCTGGACACAGAAAAGGTTAATCGCCATCCCCTCCAAAAAATGTGCAAGACATGGAAATTACAATAACAGGCTCAGAAATAGGTTCCAGGGACAATAGATTCCTTTGTCTACGCTTGTTCAGTGTGATTACTGAGAGGAAACTGTTAAGTAGTTTTCAGAATAGAAGATAATGAGATTTTGTTGAGGATTTTCACAGGTTGGCACCGGCTGGAACAGCTGAATTTTGAAGGCACTCTAAGGACACAGGGCACTATTGACCCTGGCTCACAATTAAGTCAATTCACTGTATATTAAATAGCTAAGCATCAAAAATCAGTTATTGCCAGCACACATAAAACATAAACATCTGTAACACTTTCACAGCTGATAAGAAAAAATACTAATAATCTTCCCAGATCCCCATATGATACAGCAGGTAAACAAAATAGATTTCATACACACACACACACAAACACACATACCAGCTAGGAGGCCACATTGGGCGCCCAAGCCATGTTGGCATCTTTTATCTCATTTTAGATGTGCAATACTTCTGAATGTATACTCTGTAACAATCATCCAACTTTGCATAGATACCTAAAATGAAAGTCAGCAGGTGAACTGCAAGTCTGGGAGTGGGGAGAGACTCCATTCCATTTGGATATTTCTGTGTGCCTTTCAGAACTTAGATAAGGCTTGATTTAAGGAGTAGGTCCCTTCATGCACTCACCCATTTCCAGGCCTTTTATTAGTGGAGGTGGGGCCCAAGATCAACCACTCAATAGGAGGCCCCATCCCCTGTAGTAAGCAGGGCTTACCAACTTGTGGCCATGCAGCTGTTTCTCAACAACAACCCCTAGCAACCCCAGGCAGCCTTTAATGTTCAGAGGATGCTGGGCGTTGCAGTTTGGAAGTAGCTGAAAGGCCAGAAGTTGGATAGTTCTGGTGTTTCTATTTACCCCTCTATACCACAGTTATACTCCATTCCTCAGGTGATCCTTCTCCATGCTGCTACAGGTGCTGCATGAACAGTCTAAGAGGTACAATTATGGGCCTTCTCCTCCCAATTCCTCCCAAACCCTTGTACTCAGCAGGGCCCCCAATAGGCAGCCCTCCTAACTGCACCCCAAAGGGTAGGTCTGTCCATGTCTGTCTGCAAACAGGGCATTGGTACGTGCTGAGGCATCTCCAATGTATCTCCTTTTCGTGTTGGCCAAAGCTTCAGTGTTTTGCCCGCAGAGCCCTGGGCACATGGAATAGACAAGACCCATTAGAGCCCCCCACATACTGTATGCTAGCCACTTGATGAGCAGATGACATCCCCAGGACAAACACGCCCCTGTGCTGCCAGGCAGTGGGAGTCAATGTAGCACCGGGGCTCAGAGAATGACACAGGAGCAGCAGCGATCATCCCCGTTGGGCTGGGACGCGTAGTTCATCTGCCTGACGATCTCGGCAAACAGTTCATCCACGGAGCCTTTATGTTTGGCTGAAGTTTCCATGAAGGGGCAGTTCCATTCATCCGCCAGGGCTTTCCCTTCCCCGTAGGACACTTCCCTCTCGCCTTCCAGATCCACTTTGTTCCCGACTAGAATCATGGGCACTTTCTCGTACCGTTTCACCCGGATGATCTGGTCCCTCATGGGCTTGATGTCCTGGAAGCTCTGCTGGTTCACCAGGCTGTAGACCAGGATAAAGCCCTGGCCGTTCTTAATGTACAAGTCTCTCATGGAAGCGAACTGTTCGGTGCCTGCAGTGTCCAGGATCTCCAGCACAGAGGGCGACGAATCCACTTCGATCTCCTTCCGGTAAAAGTCCTCTATGGTGGGGTCGTATTTCTCTATGAACGATCCGGTGACAAACTGCACGGTCAGAGCCGACTTCCCCACCCCGCCCGATCCAAGGACAACTACTTTGTATTCCCGCATGGCTCTCGCCTCCTGCTGCCGCCCGCCTGTAGCTCCGCTGCTGGGAGAAGCGCGGCTTTCACTTCATCGGTTCCCCTGCATATAAAGCTCCGGGGCGGGGGGAGCCACCGGGAGTCCCCGGGTGTATGTGTTGCTTCTAGTAAGGGACCGGCCCTGCAGCTCCCTCTCTCAGGCTGCGCTCCTCTCCATTCCCTTCCCTGGCAGCCCACACTGTACTTATCTTGAATTACACTTGCATTTTTTGTAACTGCCTCTTGCCCATTGGCTGATGCGTCTCTTGGCTCTGATTGGTCGATAATAGCGCCCCTTTGGTTGGTTCGGCTGTATAGCCGCAGAGAAAGTATTTTCATTAGTCAGGCGTGACTCATTCACTAAGGCAGGGATCTCCGAAACTGGCTGTGTAGGTCTTGTGCAACTGCTACTCCCAGCGGCCGGCATCCCTTGGCAACCTAGTGGGACTTGGTAGATCAGTCCTTTTTCTGCGATTAATAGTTTCCAAAAATATTTTGGCAACTCAGTATATCTGCGCTCACAGGGGAAAATATAGCCGTGTACTTGTATGCTATACTATGTAGGTGTGTACTAAGCATGCTGGGAGCTGTAGGATAGCGATAGGAGGGTTGTGGGTTGGCCATCCATGAGTATTATTGCTTATCTCTAACAACCTGGTATTGGCCCTGGTATTTCTAGTACAGAGAAGCCCAAACAGCCACTACAAGGCCAAGATAAAGCTCCAGTCTGTGGCAGCTCACAAAAGCCTTTCTGGTATTCCCAGGCCTGCAGTGGTACTATGGCTGATGTTTAATGTTATAATAACTGCTTATACTAACTTTATAACAACCAGTCATCAGAATCAACTCACATTTCGCTTTAATTTGCAACAGGTTAGGCCAGAGGAACACTGGGTGTTTTCTGCCGACACAAAAGAGGAAAAAAAGTGAAGGACTCGAGTTAAATGAGAAGTTGTAACATGTGACCTTACATATTTTGTCCAAAATGTGGTACAAACACCTCAGATTTTACTAAATTGTATATATAGGGATTCACACAGGCTGAATTTGAGTGCTGGCAATGTTATTCTCTTTTGTGTGTGCAAATGATGGCTTCTTATATTTTGTAGTAGCTGGTCAACTCCCGAGCATAGGTGATTCCAAACGCAGTCACAAATAGCAGCTGGTTAACGCTATAGGGTGGGTTAGACCGAACACGGACGATTTCTCTTTGTGTCGTACACTGGATATTTTATCCTTTGCTGCCAACAAATACTGCTGTGCAACTGCCATCACTCCTAATATGATTGAATGTAAAGTGTGGGCAAAATGGTCCATGTGCCAGGCTGTGGTATGATCCAGCTGAAGTATCTGTTTTATGCATTCAGTTGGCCATTCAATTACATTTAAAAGGTACTTCCATCTAAAGCCACTCCTTGCACTTGGTTGGCTCGACATTGCTGTGGCCTCCTCTTGTGAACTGCATGCTTGACCAATGGGAACGCACAACAGCCTGTGTCAGCTGAGGCAGTGAATTTGCACTTTACAAAGTTAAGTTCAGATGTGACTGATGCAGAGCACCACAGATGACATCCAAACACCAAAGATTTTTAGCGCAATTGCCTGCAACTGCACTTGTTTTAATGCTTTACCCACAATTGTATTAGGCTTATCGCTTCCTTGTGGCCACAATTACCTGGAATTAAAAAGAAGCTGTATTGTGGGTCAAAAAACATGGTAACTTGAATGAAACTTTATCTTTATATAGATTGTAAGCTCTATGTGGCAGGGACCTCCATCAAACTATATCTTTATATAGATTGTAAGCTCTACGGGGCAGGGACCTCCATCCTCTTGTGTCTTTGACTCAACTTATTGCAACTGTATCTTGTATTTATTTGTGCTTATTGTAATACTTTGTATTTATCTATTTTAATACCCCTGTTTATATTAATGTATTCTACTGTACAGTGCTGCGTACATAAGTAGCGCTTTATAAATAAAGTTATACATACATACATACATATCTGGCAACCATGACATAGAACCTGATTTTTTTATGGACATCTTTAGGCCACAGTCACAAAAGGCATACCATCCACTTCATTCCACCTGTATGCCAAGCACTTTCATCCGCAGCTCTGTGTAGTTGCACCGACATGCACAGCTTCTGCCTGAGTGCAGCTACACAGAGTGGAGATAAGGCCAAAGATACCCGCTTTCGCATTTTTGGGCTGATATCTGCGCAGCGTAGCTGCACTCAGGCCAAAGCTGTGCCTGTCAGTGTAGTTATACAGATAGTTGATCAGAGTGAATCTACTTCTCTCTGCCTGCCTACAAAACATAGGTATAGAGAAGCAGACGGTATACCATGTGTGACTGTGGCTTTTTAAAACATAGTTCTAATCACCATCAGTAATAACAATGGCTTCTTGTCCAGCACGGCAAATTTCATTAGTGGCGACTTGCGTGTTCGCTAGTGGAATTAGCTGTTGCAGCGATTAGTCGCAGCAATTGCGTTTTTAAACATTGCGCCGACTAATTGCCCCCGTCTGTCTATGCCCTAAAACAATGCGAGGACTCAAGTCTGCAGTATATGTATATCTGGCAAGCAATTATCTGGCCCATATTCAGATTGCAATAGCCACTGTGAGCTTGCCTGGGATCCCCTGTGAGTGTACCCAGTGGCAAATTCCCTGACCATGCCCTGCAGGGATGCATTGATAGCTTCTGACATGAGTTGATCATGTGACACTAGGCAGAATACAAGTCAGCTCTTGTCCTTAATGTCACAGCCGCCTGGATAAATTGTTGTCAATAAAGGAAACATTATAAGGTATTTATGCCAAGAAGACTTCAAAGAAAATTCTGGTAATTAATGCAAAAATTAGCTCTGAGTGCTTTCGTTTAGCAAAAATACTCCCTCCGATAAAGTGCTAACATTTCCCGAACCCTCAGTCAAAAGCAATTAGGAAATACCACACAGGCATTAATTCACTTTCATGTGATGATTTTGCTGCAAATGGTATTACACACTTTGTGTACAAAAATATTCATTACCTAGACAACCCTGAAATACCACATGTGTATTGAATCCACACCCAGACTGGCTCATTAAAAAGTGGCAGGATCAAAAGGATGAGTTCCATTATCATCTCAGACAATGAATGAAACAGTGGGGGAGCTTGTTGCTTACAGATCTGCATCTTCACACCAGACATGCCAGCTCTAATCCTGTTCTGATTTTAGAGATTGTTCTTCAGTTAGGCTAATGGCATGCTTAGTGTTGTGATTTCCAGTGGGGGAGATCCTGAGCATTTCTTGGGACAGTATAGGGTAAATATTTAACAAACACAATGAAAATGTGCTTCTCTTTTAAATTTGACTGTGCATCGCATTTCTCCGCTGGTGCATTTTAATCACAAAAGTAAAATCACTTTTGGAACCTATGTTTCATACAAAATGTATTGCTTATTTGTAAACAAATAAGCTGGGGGTCACTAGTATCCCATTTTTCTATATCAGTAAACCTATGCTTGGCAATAAGGAACATTCACAGCTATTCAAAATAATTGTATTGGCCATGCAAGTCCTTCAAGTTCAACCCTTCCAAGTAAACCCAGCACACACAAACCTATACTGACCTATCTATACACTCACATTCATAAACTATATATACTATAATACTAACTGTAGATATTAGTATCACAATAGCCTTGGATACTATGCTTGTTCAAGAACTAAGCCAGGCCTCTCTTAGGGCTCTGGCACACAGGGAGATTAGTCGCCTGCACAGGCGATTTCGGCAAATCGACGAAGTTGCCTCGCGAGGCATTTTCGGCGATTTGCCGAAATTGCCTGCACAGCGTGTGCTATCCCACGGGCGACTTACATTTTCGCCGGTGGGATGGCAATCCGGGGAGATTAGTCGCCTGCGAACAGGGAGATTTGTCGCGGGCGACTAATCTCCCCGTGTGCCAGAGCCCTTAAAGACATTAATTGTATGAGGAGTTTGCTCCCTGTATGACCCACAATAAATTGTACATACAAGATAGCTTGATAAATGTCCTTTCCAGTAAATCTAAATGCACTTCTTGTTCAGTAATCATTTGGTAAACATCTCCCAGAAGAACAATAAAGAAATCCCCTCTCCCTGTTTATCCATTATTTTACAAGCAATTGGATCAGTATAGTGACTTAGTCATTTATTAATGAACTGATATAACAGTAAAAAATAAACGTCTGTTACGTCTGCCTCTGGTCTATCTTGTCTGATGCACAGGACCAGCGTTAGGGCTCTGGTACACGGGGAGATTAGTCGCCCGCGGCAAAACTCCCTGCTCGCGGGCGACTAATCTCCCCGAGTTGCCTTCCCTCTGCCATCCCACCGGCGAACATGTAAGTCGCCGGCGGGATGGCAGATGCGGCGGCGCGATTTCGGGAAATCGCCGAAAAAGACTCGCGAGTCTTTTTCGGCGATTTGCGCGAAATCGCGCTGCCGCGTCTGCCATCCCGCCGGCGACTTACATGTTCGCCGGTGGGATGGCAGAGGGAAGGCAACTCGGGGAGATTAGTCGCCCGCGAGCAGGGAGTTTTGCCGCGGGCGACTAATCTCCCCGTGTACCAGAGCCCTTAAGGTGGCCGTACACATGGAGATTTTCGATCTTTCGTGCAACCAATCGTTCCAATCCGCCACTAACGTTCAGGGCTAAACCGGCAGATATGGAGGTAGAAACAATAGGATTTCTACCTCCTTCTGCCGATTCAGCCCTGAAGGCAGATTTTGCTCAGGCGCCTTCTATAACGCCCGATCAAAATCTTTTAACCCGCCCGATCACCTCGCCGACTTGCCATACACGCACTGAATATCGTAGGAAACGAGGTTTCATACAATATTATCGGTGCCATACACATTCAAATTTTCTTTCCCTAATGACCAATTTCACTGCAATCTGGCAAACTATTGTAAGGTTATTGGGCACAGAGCAATCGTATATCTAGTTATTTTTTATCCAACATCATTCAGAAAATCTATCAGGAAGATTTGAAAATTTTTGTCAGTAACAATGAAATTTGCCTTTTGTCCAGTTGATTGCAGGACAAGCTATTAGTTTTCCCAGCTTCAACTAGACGATATTGCTTGAAATGGTCATTTTCATTGATGGGTAAATTGTACTTTTAAACAATCATTTTAGGATAATTTGTGGGCAATTATTTCTGCAGGAAAATATTAGGACATGTAGCAGTAATATAATTACTAAAAATGCCAGAAAACGCTCCCTTAAAACGCTAATGCAATGTTTCTTTGCATTTCAGCCCAAACCCCCCTTTGAGTTCCAATTTTAGTTCAGCACCTCCTATATTTCACAATAAGGTTACAAAAATATAAAAAAAACATCCAACTGTAATTCCTAATCTTACCCTTCGTAAACTTCAGGCTGAGTATTGAGGAGAGCAAAAAAACAATCTACCCAAATACCACCCTAACTGGCCCTCAGGTTGGGCCCCCTGAAAGCCAGTTGTATTTTCACAGAAGAGAAGATGTCCCATGGACGAGGAAGTGCCCTGTCTGTCATTGCTCTTACTGCTGGAAAAGTGATTGTGACTATTGTGGTTACATGGGGGGGGGGGGGGGGATCATTTTCTGGTACGCCTATGACTATATCCTTTATGGTAAACAACAGAAGCCTTTGGCTAATGTCACGTCATTGCCACCTGGTGTGTTCTGGCCAAAATCTGCCCCAAGTGTGCAGCAACAGGGTCATCCCATTCATTCCTGTTACTATGAAAATCTATTTATTTATTACAGAAATATATCTGCAAATTAAGTGACATTTGTATTTTCTGTGCTAGCGTGTCTAGTCTGACAGTCAAGTCAAACTGACCAGTGAGAAATAGAAGAGATAATCTAATTACAAAAAAAAGTACAGACGTGCCTTGGCAAGAGAAGCCAAATGCATGGTAATGTGAGATTCTCTGTGCAAAATAGCCTCCTTTAGCAAGGGGTAAGAATGTTTATTACATGGACACTTGTGGTAAAATGCTCCAAGATACACACACAGATGCATTTCAGTTTACAATCACTAAATCTCCCTCTTTCATAGACAAACATGTGGTTTAGTTTAGAGTAGGTTGATCTCCCTGTGCCTGAGGAATCAACTGCCTGAGTCTGGTTTGCATATCAATGCAATGAGAAGGTCCAACTGTTACATAATGCTAACTTCCCCCCAGGACCCAGTCCATAGCACATCACCATTCTAACTGCATTAGACTATTCAAAGAAAATTCCTGTTGATTGGAAAACACAGTTTTCTTGTGTATGTATATTATACTGTGTGCTTCCCTTTGTAGCCTATAAAACAATAATCCACTTTAAACATAAAAAAGTTATATATTGATCCCTAGTGGTTTAAAATGTTGCCTATTATTATTATGGTATATATATACAGTATAACACCAACATACATGCAGTGCTTTATAGAAATTATACATCAGCCCCTACTCCAATGGAGCTTACAGTCTAAGATCCCTATCACATTCACATAACAGACTATGGCCAGTTTTATCAGGAGCCAATTAAACAGCTGACGGGTCACTGTCTCTGATTCAAGGGATGTAAATGTCAAACCAGCATTTTCTGTACCAAACACAGTTTTATTTTTCCAGCAGCAGTCTTATTTTGAATTGCAATATTTTTCATCCCGTAGGTGTGTACAGTACAATGCTTTGGATTACGTATGGCATATGTTTTTCATCACTTCATTACTAAATAATTTTATTTGGTATGCAGGAGCCCTACTGGAAAGTGCATGGCAGCCTCCATAATTACAAAGGTTTACCTTGTATGAGCATATCTGTATTTGTAATAAAATTAATAGCAATTTTCTGTTTTACAAACAATGGATGCACACCAACAGAACATTTTAAACTATTTATGAATATATGTGATTTATTTTTTTATATATTTTTATTTGTTTTACCTTCCCTAAAAGCATGGAAGCATGGAATCTGTAGATCAACTATGGTCAACACTTGTCTTATAGTTGCCAGTGTGATGTTGGCAGGTTAAGCTCATCCAGTATCAGCAGAATGCAAGCTGACCATCCCTGTTGTAAATATTGCAGGATCCTATGTGAACAGTTTGCTCTGTGTGCATTTATTTTGATATGCAATGTGCCCTTTAGAGTAAAACTGTCAAATCCATAGTTATTGTTTTTTTAAATGTGATTGGTTATAAATTATACAATTATCTAGCTCTACTGAAGACAATACAAATAAAACAATGAGTAATTTTAGGACCCTAAAGTGACACAAACCTACATAATGGAAAATGTGGTTGGTGGATGACCCACACTGACACTTGATTGGATTCACCTTTCAACCAGTCATATCAGATGAGTTAAGCCATATCTGCTCGCCAATTTCTTAAGTAGACTGAAAATCAGTGCTATAATGTTATTGTAGTTTGCGGTGATTGGTTGTTGTTCTAGCTAGTCATAACTCTAGTTTTGCCAGACTATGCTTCCAATTTACATTTGACCATACTCATCTTTATGTAGGCCATACCTCCAAACAGAACCAATGTGACTGCAATTGACAATAGGGTGGAGATTAAAAGAAACAGTTATGTATTTATAGATATCTGGTAAGCTTTGCAACAGGGATATCATAGTATCCCTATTTATATTTACATTAGGCATTTATAAAGGGGTAATTAAGAAACATAAAAGCAGTGGTTCACATTTAAGTTACCTTTTAGTATGTTATAGAACACCCCATTTCTAGCAGCTTTGCAATTGGTGTTTCTTTTTTTTCTAAAGTTTTTAAAATATTTGCCTTTTTCTTCTGACTATTTTCAGCTTTCAAAAGGGGGTCAGTGACCCCTGGAGCCAAAAACTCTTGTTTTATGAGGCTACACTTTTATTATTATTGTTACTTTTTATTACTTATCTTCCTATGCAGGCCGTTGCCTATTCATATTAACATCTCTTATTCAAACCACTGCCTGGTTGCTAGGGTAAATAAGACCTTAGCAACCAGATAGCTGCTAAAATGCCATACTGAAGAAATACTAAACAGAAAGCTAACTGGAAAACCATAAAAATGAAGACCATTTGCAAATTGTCTCAGAATGTCTACATCATACTAAAAATTAATTGGTGATCTACCCCTTAAAGAAAATAAAGTTTCTTTTTTTGAATCTCATGCTCATCGGTCATGTTTTGGGCAATGCTTCTCTTTTGCAGACTGTAGGGGAAATGTCTCAAAGGGCTGCTACTTGACTATTAGTACTGTACTTAATTTTGTAAAATCATATGCAGCCTACATATCATATATGAATAAATGACCCGTGTATGGTTGTTAGTTACAGAAAACAAGATATTTAAGGCATGCAATAAATCACTACAATTCCCTTGTTCTGGAGACAAAACTTGAATTATGAGCAATGTAGTGCAAATCATATTTTTTGGCATTTTCAAACCTTTTAGTGTAAAAGCAGTACCACAAGTGATGACCATGTCAGAACGCATTTACACCCAAATCACAGTCTGACAGCAGATAAATACAATTGCCTTTTTTCAGGTCAACGTAGAAAAAGGAATTTGCCCAAGGGAAACATACTCTTGGCTGAAATTGCTGGGAATGTAGCTAGCGTGATCTCAGAGCATGAACTCATACAATCAGCGGTTTGAAAGAAGCAAAAAAGTGTATTTTTCTAATTCTGCAAGCACTTAAACACAAAGATTTAGGCACAAATGGAAACAACAAAATATTATTGTCTATCATGTTGAAACTAGAAAGGGTAATTTAGTTTTATCTTTCTGTGTCCTTAGTAGAAATGTTTCATATACTTAAAAATATGTATTTTTTCCTTTTTTCAGATCTAGTTTTTATAAAGGTTTGAAGAAAGGATAAAGTAATTAAGGAATATAATGAGCTATATAATATATCCACAGTTTGGTTGCCTTGTAAATATTATTATCTCTGAAACACAAACTCAGTTTACAGCTATTGTCTGCACAATGACTCTCTGTGAAATTTTGTATGTGGTTTTTAATTTTTTTTTAATCATAGTTCATTTTCTGGTGCACATTGTTTGCTCATAACTAACTATGGTTATGTGGTCTGTAATTGTTAAGAGTCTAGTACATGTATAGAATCCCTTATCAGAAACCCATTATTACGAAAGCTCCAAATAACAGGAAGGCCGTCTCATATTGATGCCATTTTAATCAAATAATTTATGTTTTTGAAAATGATTACTTTTTTATTTGTAATAATAAAACAATACCTTGTACTTGATCCCAACTAACATATAATTAATCCTTATTGACAGTTTATTTACTGTCTAAATGATTTTTTAGTAGATGTAAAGTATGGTGATCCAAACTACAGAATGATCCATTACATGGAAAACCTCAGGTCCCGAGCATTCGTCTTAACATATCCCATACCTGTATTTTGTTTCTCACCCTCTAATTTAATGTTCTGATTCAATGAATAATAAATGCATCAATGTAAAAGCAAAATGACTTCACAAATTTGGCTTATGTGACTTCACAAATTTGGCTTATGTAGTTAACTCCTAACTACAGCCATACTGTGCAGCCCCAGCCACAATATGTCTCAATAGCACACCAACTTGTGCTGTGTGTGCATTATCAAGTAACTGTTGCCAAGCACTAGTTCAAGCAGTTGTCAGGTAATTTTAGTGTAAGCAGGGCAGCCATCAGATGGAAGAGGGGGTACTATTGTACTGGGCCTGGTGAAATCTGCTTCGGAATGGGGGCCGTGCCGTGCCTGAAAGTTACACGTTACATATAAAGTTGCACTAAAGCTTACAAAATTTGTGCAACTTGTCTAGAAATGTCAGAGACTTGCGTATTAAGCATAAGACATTTCAGAGAATCTATTATCTACTATCTTTAACTATTTATATGAACTGCTTATTATAGAGTAATGTCAGCTATTTATGTTGAAAGCTATGAACATCTCCTACATGAAATTTCCAGCAGTGGGAATTGGGCCCCCTGTGGTTATTGGGCTCCACAGGAACATTGTTAAATAAATTCCACTGACCCCCAATTAAAATAGCATTAATTAATCTTACTATTTACTGTATATAAACTACTACTGACCCCCCACAGAAAGATCGTTCGGCCCCTAAACTTATGCAGTTTATGTAACTTATACAAAAACTTACATTAAACAATGACAACACAGAGCAGGGGCAGGAACTCTTAGGGATTTAAAGTTAATTAATGGAACCATTAGACAATTCATTTTTACTTAAATGCATAAAATTGCATTTTCAGGAAACAGCTGTGCAAGTGTGTCTCATTTCAGGTCATTCCAATTGTCAGGACACCAAGATATCTCCTGATATTAGCCTAGGGGCTGTGGCCGTCAGGGTTACTTTGGGCACTATAAGTGCTCTATTTTTCTTGCAGCCTGAAAATTTGGTGACAAAGAGTCTGAAACCACCTCCCATTGTCAGGTGATATTAGCCTGGAAATGCTGCTATTGCCTGAGAAGCCCTTATGTGAACCTGTGCAGTGCAAAATGGGGTCCCCAGTCCCCAAGCTGTAATTTTTGGGGAACTAAACCCCCGATGGCAATTTTAAAGGGTGTGCCGGTCACGGAATATTTATTGCTATATATATATATATATATATATACATATATACTGTATATATATATATTTATATATATATGTTGTAAAGGTATGGAATCTACTATCCAGAATGTTGAATGGAATGCTTGGGACCTGGGGTTTCCAGATAATGTTTGTTTTTTTGTTTTTAGTATACTTTGGATCACTACTTTAAAAAAAAACATTTTAATACTAAATAAACCCAAAAGGTTTGTTTACCACCAATACGGGTTCATGCAGCTTACCGTAGTTACCATCGAGTTCAAGCTACTGTTTTATTATTACAGAAAAACTGGAAATCAGTAAAAAAGAATAGAGATATTTGCTTAAAATGGACTCCATATGATATGATTTTCCTGTAATTCAGGTAACAGTTTTCCATATAAGGAATCCTATAGCAAACTTGTAGACTCTTGGATCCATAGGAAAAAGATTAAACACCATATTAAAGCCTCTATATGTTAGCTTCATACACTACTTGGACAGCCGAACCTTGTATAATTATTTTCTTTACATTTAACCCTGTCGTTGCCTGCCATGTTCCCCTGTGGCGCTGTTTATATTATTAACGTCTGATCAGCGTGACTAAACCCTTAGTTGCTATGTGACGTATACCAGTACAGGTTTTCAGATACTTCCTGGAACAGGTCGAACAGGTGTGGCCCTGAGGTTACCATGATAGAGCTCTGCTCTCTGTGATTCATATGATTCATTTAATAATTCACTCCACAGTCAACAGGTTTATAGTGAGTGATTCAAGGTAGTATTTGTTATCTTTGTCAGAATGCTGAAAGTAATAAAAACTGGATGTTATGGACTAAACAATTTTCTTGGAAAGTGTCAGTCATATCCTGGGGCTTGGCTGTGTGATTCAGAATTTATTGTTATGACACACACAATTGAACACAATTAAAAAGATCATTAATGGGAAATAATGACTTCATTATTTTGTTTTATTCTATAGTGTAGTTTTTCTAAATTCTTACTATAGTTTATATATAAAGTGCCAATATGTTCTGCTGCTGATATATTTGAGTAAGCAAAACAATTATTGACACTTGTTATAGGCGTGTGACAATATACGGATTACTACAGAGGGTTCCTTTAAATTGACATTTAAGCTGATTTTGCCATGAGGTAAGGTGGGAAGATCACCAGACCAACATTTCTGCCCATGGTTCTGATCTGTCCTGAGCATGGGCTATTACCACCCCCTCCATCCACCCATTTAACCCATAATCTACTCCAAACCCTTCCCTATTTTGACCAGATCCTAGGATTTATATTTTGTCAATAGGTGTTTAGCTATGAGGTATATGGGACATATATAGGTATATATTGGTAAATGGGTCTTAAAACCAATGGATGTTAATCTTGAAGATCTCTTATCTATAAAAACTACAGCAGGAAGGATTAGCCAATGAGACCAATGCTTTGTCCATGAAATGCAGCCAAACAGAAAGGCGACAGCCTATGAACTATATAACCAGAGGCAAACTGTTAAGATCACATTATGGGGTTTGATGTGGTATGGTGCATTGGCAAATTTACGATCATTATCATATCAGTAAAAAACACTGTAACAAGGTATGCACTTGCACAGACAAAATTCTCAATAAAACATGGGGCCAGGGAATATGCATTAATTAATCCGTTATTTAATGTATGAATTTTTATGTAGATGGGTCATTTATCACTACTGGGCAAATTTTGCACCTGGGCAGTAACACATGGCAACCAATTAGACACTTTCTTTAATTGTTCCACATGCAGCTGGCAGAATAAAGCTAATGACCGATTGGTTGCTATGGGTTACTGCACAGATGCAAATTTGCCCAGTAATGGTAATTGAGCCCAGTCACTGTTAGCAATAACAAAAAGGATACTGTCACTTGCAGGATAAATGTTATGTCTAGTCAGAGGCTACCAAGACAATCACCTAAACTGCATTTTTTTTTTGCACTGTTCTGGTTTACACAGGTTTCTCAGTGTTTTATTGCAGTTTGTATCCTAAAGCTGTATAGAGCAACAGATTATATATGACATATAGGTAGGCAGAAATAATAATCAGCAAACTTCCCATGTCTACTATAAACATTGCTCATTCACCCTCCAGGTTGAAGCTATGGGGCAATGACAATTTCCTGCAAACACCTCTTGGGTTCACTCTCTGTTCCCATCCTCCTGTCCTGTAGGTGTGTCATGGCAAATACTGTAGGTGTGTCAGGGCAAATACTGTAGGTGTGTCAGGGCAAATACTGTGGCAGCTTCATGGTCTCTGGGTTACAGTCTCTTTCCTTCAGGGCATTCTCTGACTGAAGAACACTTTCTCAATTTTGGATGAAGGAAATGAACTAGACCAGCCATAATGAAATATCACAATTAGCTTGAGACTGTTTTGTGCATTTGTTTGTATTTGTTTGTGTGTCTTTAAGTGTATGGAGGGTAATGATATAACAGAGGGAAAGCCAGACTGATGCAGTTAAAAAACCTCTGGGGCAACGCCCTATACTTTATTATCCTTCATGTTGCTCACATTTTCCCCATATTCTGTTATCTCTCTATTGCTCAGGCTGCAGGCTTGCTGGTTGAAGGTAGCTTTGTCACTTTCTAACTTGGTAGTGTCCTTATGAAACCATATAAAAGTTGAAAAGATGGCTGGAAAAGAATTACATTAACATGCGTCTACACATATAGATAGATCTATCTATATCTATATACAATATAGATTGTAAGCTCTAGGAGGCATGGACCTCCATCCTCTTGTGTCTTTGACTTTTAACTTATTGCAACTGTATCTTGTATTTATTTGTATTTATTGTTATACTTTGTATTTAGCTATTATCTTAATAACCCCCTGTTTGTATTAATGTATTCTACTGTACAGCGCTGCGTACATAGGTAGCACTTTATAAAGATATACATACATACATACATATGATTTAAGAATCACGTTCACAAATGTAGAGGCTGTGTTCCTAGAGCTGTCATAATGGCTTGCTTTTAAGTATAGGTTGTGTATACATTACATGCAGACTCTCACAATGACAGGTGTGTGCTCCCACCTACCAGTATGTTATTGGAAAAACCTACACATAACACTATACAGTATGCACTGTGGCCTGGCCCAGGACCCTAGTATTAGAAGTGCCAGTGTTAACCTGCCTGACATGGATGCTTTAGCTCAGGGGTCCCCAACTTTTATTTACCTGTGAGCCACATTCAAATGTAAAAAGACTTGGGGAGCGACACCAACATAAAACATGTTCCTGGGGGTGCCAAAAAGGACTATTTGGTAACATGTTGCTTACAAGCCACTGGTTGAGGATCTCTGCATTAGCTCATAGAGCTAATATATACAAACCACAAACACTGGTATGACTATTGTTCTGAATAAGGTATGGCAAGATTTCCTTTTATGGGTTGTGAATCAGGGATATCAGGGAAACACTTATGGGATATTTGCCCCAGTCCCACCAGTACCTTAAAGGAAAAATTTGGGATGATGTTAAGGAAACAGAACAAAATGAAGGCATATACAGTGTTCATAGGTGATAGGTAACAGCTAATGTTATTGCACATGTGTAAAAATAAGCAAATTCCCAATATAAATCAATTATAAACTCTGATCTATCTATCCTGTGCTATTGTCTGCACTGCTGGTCCTGACTAAAGGTGGCCATATAGGGGCAGATTTAAGCTGCTGATTCAAGTCCTTTAGACCTCATTGACTCGGTCTGAGGGCTCTAACACATTGTAATTCTAGCTTTAATCTGCCCCTAAATGTACCTTTGAACAATGTAGCTAGCTTTCCTTCAGCGAACTATGTAAATTACCAAACCCAATCTGAAAGGTATGTACCATTATACTGCTCCCCTATCGCACCCAGAAACACATTGTTTTCAATAAAAAAAACATTATATAGCATCTGTTTTAAAGCTACAGATCACATAGATACAGTATGTAGTGTTCTTCGTGGCTGCCATGCTGCCTTGTATCCTCTCTGGCTACAAGGGGTTTATATAATGGGGTGTTGAATTTAAATAATACAGTTTATGTGGATTAGGAGTGGTAATGTGGGTGAAATACTGCAATAAGCATGCTTTGTCCTGAGATGTCCCCTGACATCATAACCACACCCCTGAAAAGTCACCTACCCCTCCTATGACACTATCTGCCCCACCCCTGATGTCATCCTCCCGCCCCCCACTTGGACTCCTGGGCCACAACATTTGGCAACATTATTCCTGCTCCATGCCCAAGTTGACTAGACTAGAATGGAATGGCATAAGCACATGTAAGAAGGCAACACATGCTTTGAAAGTTTTTTAAATCTGGTGAATGAAAACAAAGTCAAAGTAAATGCAGCCATTAAAATATAATGTGGGTGTTAAAATGGATTTGAGATCATTTTTCAATATTCATTAATTCTGGCACCCGGACGCTACTGGGAAAATGCTATAGATGCTATGGTTCCTGATTTCTATTTGCTCTGCCAATATACACCTGTTATGGCGAGATCAAAGGACCTGAGGCACGGAGAGGGTTAAAGATTGTATAAAAATGTTTATGGTATTATAAAAAAAAATAAGGTAATTACATGATAACTCCTTCCTTTTAAAGTCACTACTGTCTGAAAGAGCAGAAGAAGAGAACTCTCTGTGTGTAGAGCAATTATAAATGTCATTTGACCCTGCCTCCACCCATTAATAAATAATTAGAGAAAACACAGCAATAGGTTATGCAAATGCAGTTTGCCTTGCAGTGGATCTCAGTGCTCATTCTCATTCCCTGTTGTGTGAGCGCTGAAAGAGAAGGCTGCTTTCTTTAGGCCAGGAGCTAATCTAAGAGGATAAACCAGAATTTCTTGCTTCCAAACATGTTGGTGACAGGAATGTATAGCATATGGCTAGCCCTCTAACTTGTACTGCTGCACAAAAGAAAATGTATTCAACACAGGAAAGTGGTTTTATTTTGTTTAGACCTTTTGTACATGTGGCACCTGGAAGTTCCATGGGTCACTTAGCCCCCAAAGTTTTTGAATGAAAATGAACTGTGGCAAATTATAATTATAAGGAGAGCTAAATCCAGCCCTTCCTAATCAAATGAATGGCAGGGATTTAGGGTGGCTATGGCATTGTAATTGCATGGCATGTGTGCCATAACCATTAGGGGTCACAATTTTACAGATACAATACAATATATGGGCAAAAGTATCCTGCCACATTTATAAAATTACATCATTGGTTGGGATGCTCACTTCCTATGTTCCAACTGTGCTTGAGCCGAATGTAGGGCCATATTTATATATATATAGGCACCCATGGGTCTGCGCCTAGGGTGGAAGCTTTAGAGGGTACCTGTATAATCTCAGGTGCCAGTATAATCAATAAAATTTAACAAATAAAAAGCCTCTCAGCCACTGCTAGATCACACCTGTGCAAATCTGGCAAGCTGGAGCTGGGGGGTGAGGGTGCAGAGGGAGACGGCTGGCTGAAGTGCCATCAACTACACAGGAAGTGACATCACGCATAGCACTTAGCTACACTTTTAATTGCATTTAGGTGCCTAGGGTGGCACCAGACCTAAATACAGCCCTGGCCATACACAAGTCTAACATGACCATGTGCAATGCTAAGTACTGTCTGGTGTAAAAATCACCACCATTGGACCCTGAAGCAGTGGAAAGGCATAAATTCTGAAGTGATGAATCACACTTTACTATCTGATGCATGAGTTTAGATTTGGCTGATGCCAGAGGATTACTACCTTCATTTGTATGACCAACTGGAAACATGGTGGGGAAGCAACAATTGTTTTGAACTGTATAGAATGGTTTGAGCTAGGGCTCCTAGTTCAAATGAAAGAAAACTTATGCTCCGGGTATGACACTGCTACTTTGTAGCAACTATTAGGGACGGCTCTTTTTCTGTCTCAGTGCAATAATGACCCTATTCACAAATAGTCTGTACAGAATAGATTTTCTAAGGAAGGGAAGAACTTGATTGACATGTGCGGAGGACTTTCCTCAACCCATTTGAACACCTGCAAGATGACTTGGACACCAAATGTGAGCCAATCACTCAAAATCAGTGTCCAAATATATATATTAAGTAAATAACAAATACAAGACAAAGAAAAAGAAAAAATAAACCCCCTTTTCAGACACATCTATTTGTTCCAAAAATTCCTGTTCAATTAAAAAAAAATTGGGGTTATTTAATAAAAGGCACAACGTTTGTCCAGGTGCCAAAACTAATACCAACCAATCAGCAGGTAGCATCTACTGGTCACCTGTTTAAAGGGAAACATCTTAGTGCTTGCTATAGGTTACTGCACCTGAGCAAATTTAGTGCCTTTTATTACATTAAGGGATTTATCATTTGAGATAATACTGAGTGTATTAGTTACTAACTATCTACCACTGGTTTATGCCTCAAAAGATCCTTGCATCATTAACAAGATGATTGTTTATAGTAAAAACTTTGTAATGAGATAGTATCTTCAATTAATTTGAAGCTGACATAATAATATGACTAAGGGGTCATAGGGCTCTGGCACACGGGGAGATTAGTCGCCCGCGACAAATCTCCCTTGTCACGGGCGACTAATCTCCCTGAACTACCATCCCACCGGCGAACACGTAAGTCGCCGGGGGGATGGTACACGCTGCGCAGGCGATTTCGGCAAATCGCCGAAGTTGCTTCGTGAGGCATTTTCGGCAATTTGCCGAAATCGCGCCGCCGCATGTGCCATCCCACTTACATGTTCGCCGGTGGGATGGCAACTGATGGCAACTCGGGGAGATTAGTCGCCCGCAAACAGGGAGATTTGTCGCGGGCAACTAATCTCCCCGTGTGCCAGAGCCCATATAAGGGTTTGTTTACAAAGTGTAAAAATAACCTGAGCACTTGGGAAGCAGTGGGTCTGATCCAGGTTATGCTCTGATGTGACATCAATGAGTTGGGTTGATCATTTAAGCTGGACATGTACCAATAAAATTGTATGAAAGCTAGTTTTGAATGATTTTTGGACCATGTGTGGGCTCCGAATTATTGTCCCGATAATTTTCTTACCATGGCGATCAGGCGTTTAATAGATTGTCCAGGTTAGAAAATTTTGGTCAGATAATGATAAAATCTGTGCATGTATTGTGTATCTGACCATATCCTTGGGGGACCTACAATGGAAAGGGGAGATAGCTCTCAGTACAAGTGAGGGAATACAGGGGTATGGGAGATAGCTCTCAGTACAAGTGAGGGAATACAGGGGTATGGGAGATAGCTCTCAGTACAAGTGAGGGAATACAGGGGTATGGGAGATAGCTCTCGGTACAAGTGAGGGAATACAGGGGTATGAGAGATAGCTCTCAGTACAAGTGAGGGAATACAGGGTTATGGGAGATAGCTCTCAGTACAAGTGAGGGAATACAGGGTTATGGGAGATAGCTCTCAGTACAAGTGAGGGAATACAGGGGTATGGGAGATAGCTCTCAGTACAAGTGAGGGAATACAGGGGTATGGGAGATAGCTCTTAGTACTAGTTGATCCAGGGACTGGTCCGATTGCCATCTTGGAGTCAGGAAGGAATTTTTTCCCCTCTGCGGCAAATTAGAGAGGCTTCAGATGGGGTTTTTTTTGCCTTCCTCTGGATCAACTAGTAGTTAGGCAGGTTATATATAGGCATTATGGTTGAACTTGATGGACATATGTCTTTTTTCAACCCAACTTACTATGTTACTATGTTACTATGTTATAGGCCACATGTTGTGTGATTGCAGGGGTGCTTCTGGGCTTGCTCCGCTGAACCTCCAATCCTAATAGGGCGTTGGTTGGGTTCATTAGTGTAGAAAGCACAATTGCTATCTACACTGAAAGAGACACATTACCTTATAAAGGAGAAAGAAAGGTGAATTCAGTGGGGGGTGCTTCTGCTACCCCCCATTTCTTATATTTCCTTACCTAATACCCCAGCTGGTGCTCCTGGTCATCGAAAACTGCACCAGCCCGTAGTATTTCTGAAGGAACACCATGAAGCTCTTATCTTGTTCCGCTTCTTCATTTGTCAATAGCCCCAGCTTTTTGCTTAATGTTCTGCTTTTCACTCTACTGAGCATTCACCAGCCCAAATAGAAGAAGAAGGGCAAGAAGATTGCATGCTGCTCCCACAGAAGTACTATGGGCTGGTGCAGTTTTCAGCAACCAGGAGAACTGGCCCGGGGTATCAGGTGAGTGATGATCGGGGTGCTTAACCAGAAACTTTACCTTTCCTTATCCTTTGAAAGAAAGGATATGCTGTAAAAGGGCTGCCTACATTTAGTTGCCTATACATTGTCTACACTATAAACAGACAAATGTATCAAGGAAATTAAATTTGAAAAGGAACTAGTGATGCACCGGAAGACATACTCACGACGCAAAGAGTTTCCCAAGAAAATCCCAGTGCAAGTTACAACACAGAAACACAAGAATGTTTATTACTAACATTCTCTAAATAACACTGCAGTAAAACAATATAACATTCAACCTGAATATCAAAAGCAACTACAGATATGATTATTTACATTTCACAAGAACTACCCAGCTGACTTACTGGAACACTGCACTTTCCTTGAGAGGAACAGGAATTTGGGAAATAAATGTTTCATATATGAAACCCTTTTGTAATATTTTGCATTGTGACGCTTTTCTAAATCTATTGCAGACTGGTAAATGTACTGTTTGTAAACTTTTACTTATGTGTAGGTGATGTCATAGATATTTTGTGTGATGTCAGTATGATGATCGGTCAGCACCGATGGAAGACGGTGCAAAGTGCAAAAAAAAAAAAAAATAGCACAGAAACCTTCACCACCCCCCTTGGATACAGTGCTGCCTGTGTTCAACAACACTGTATTCATAAGAGGCTGGTGGCGGAAGTACAGACAGCTTTCTGATTTGCCAGGAACTTCGTCCTGTAGGCAACACTAAGAGGTTAATGTGCATGGTATCCCTGAATCACTTTTAATGAGGCCAGGGCACCCAGCGTTGTCAAATCAGTCAGAGGTTACAGCTGTCTGCTCAGATTTGACAGGATAATTGACCAAGCAGCACACACAAGCTTCCATTGTCAGGCAGAAATACCCATCAGATCAGCAACTTTAACCCTTTGTGTGTGTGCCTTATTTCTAATAGCCACCTTTGACTATGGGTTGAGTTTCCTCTACTCATCTGCCACCAGGACTTAAAACAATTCTCACACCACTCTTTAAAAATTGGACGTAATGTGGCAGTACCATGTCCAGGACCCAATGTCTTGGGATAGCCCTTTGCAGCACCAAAAGCTGCGTTTGTTTATCCCTTTCTGCTTCTCTACTCCTCCAAATCAGTTAGTCATCTTTAATCAGCTGGCTTGCAACAGGAGTCAGAGCCTGGAGTGCAGAGAATGTAAACAATCAGACAGATACTGCTTTCAAAAGCAATTACATTTTCAATCAATTTCAGAACCATTTAACCTTTTTAATGCATGTATATTGGAAGGTTATTTAGAATGGCATTTCCTTTCACTATGCAAGAAAATTTTTTAGGTGGGTGACCCCTTTTAACAAATATTAGAAGTGTTATTTAGGCCATGTGAACTGCAAAGAGAAATGGAGTCTCATGGTTAGACATAGCTGTGGGTCAGGACTGGAGAAGGCAGAAAAGTCAAAACTGGCCAAGGTTGGGGCAAACGGAAAGACTCACGGACAGTGGCACACGGGGAGATTAGTCACCCATGATAAATTTTCACTACCACGGGCGACTAATCTCCCTGATATGCCATCCCAACGGCAAGAATATCGGGGAGATTAGTCGCCCGCAGTAGTGAAGATTATTGTGGGCAACTAATCTCCCTGTTTGTCACTGCCCCCACAAGTACAAAACAGGTAGGATTAATGGGTGGCAACAAGCAAATTTAGTAACCAAGCTGAAGTCAAAAACATTAATCAGATATAGATACCACACCCAGGAACAGTATAGTAGTGGGATCTGCAAGCAGCAGTGAAGGGGTAACTGCACTTGGGCAGGTTTATGAACTAAGCTCCACTGTCTATACATGCCTACCTCTCCTCCTCCAAGGCACATTCTAGCAGATTATCCTAATACAGATATAGAGATCTTGCTGATAAAGGTGAGTTCTCTTTACACCACTTCAATCATGTAATAAAGGACAGATAAGTATGTTTGTCATAGCCCCAGAAATGATTGGGCCCTGTGACACCTCCAGAACCCCCATGGTGGTACATTCAGTGGTTTAATTGTTTCTCAGGTGTACAGAAGCAGTAAATTGTATGTACATTTGTTAGGTTTTCCCTCACAAACATACTTGACTATCAGGTTCTATGGATAATTAGTAAGAAAAAGCCAAATATATTTTGCTTCACCCAATTCATATTACTTTCTGCCAGATTATGTTTTCCACCCTGATGAATAAAAACATGGGGTGAAATGAGATAGAGAAGGTGTGTTTCTATAAACGGCTTTGAGCATTTATTTGTGCATAAAACCACTTTCCTTAAAGGTGCTTATGTCAAAATGCGCTCCTTGCATTTCCATATAACTGCACTCAGCAGTGAAAAACAGAAAAGTGCATAAACCTGGGGTAACAAGTGGTTGTATTATCTGGGAGGTGCCTTACAACCTGGTACCCCTCAGTGAAGTTCAGTTTTATTATCCTTTAACTACATGGCTCTTTTCTATCTTGTTTAAATAGGACACTATTGGAAATATATTAATATTAATAGAGTTGAATTTCAGAACTTTCTTGATAATGGTTTTCTGGATAATAGGTTTTATAATAGTATATGTGAGACTGGTGAGCTTGTGGCCAGCACAAGAAGAAATCTAAGGAAAGCAGCATGGTAGCTCTCACCCATATGTGGCAATCCTAATAAAGTTAAAAGAAATATACTTTGCTTGTGAGATATTTTTTTATTTTACAGACCTTTGAAGGGAGAAACCAACTGAATATGAATTGTAGTTATCAATACTTTAAAGAAAAATGCACACACAGGTGATTAAGATGCATTTTAAACTGATGTAACACACACTGATCATTCCGAATCATTTCTCATATAAGGGTTTATTTCTCCTTGTTGGTTTCTCATATAAGGTTTATTTCTCCTAGTTGTTTTTAATGGCCAAAATGCCAATTTATGATTATGGAGAGATAAGCATATATATATAGATTTTTTCAAAACCATACCTACAATGATAGCTAAGTAGGTAGTGCAGACAAGGCTTGGCATATTAATACATTATGCAAGATGCATAAAAAAGAGACTATATGTGACTGGAAAAAATATATTATTCCTTCTGCATAGCATGGCCTTCCGTAGTATGACCTGAGGGCTTTTCCACGCATGCTGTGTGGCTGTTTCTCTGTACTGGGAAAGAATGCAAAATCAACACATTCATTACTAGAGCAGCCTGTAACATGTATCCGATGATTCAAACCTGCAGAATCAGGAGTTTAGTTGTGCCGCTCATAGTCACTCCACCGAAGTGTAAAACATGGTAATATTATTTTCAGGCCTGGCGCTGTGTCCAACTGTATCCAAAAAACTAAAGTGTAATTACTTTTTCAGTTTCTCCTCACAGGAGACACAAGGACATTAATATTTGAAGAATAAAAATATTTGAAGAAGAAAAAGCTGCTACTGAATGAGATGAAAAGATTTACAAAGGCTGAAGTGGTCTTTATTTGTTTAAAAAAAGAAGCCTCAGCAGCCAAATAGGCTAGGTATAGCTACTTCTGCACTGTTCAGCCTCTGTCCTATATGCCCTCTAGCTAGCTGATCCAAACCATGGATGAACATTGAACACACATAAATAGGCCAAGTGACACTGTTTGGTCACTGTCTGGGATCTTCTCTATGAATACAAATACCCTGGTAAATAAATGGAGGCCAGGGTTATTGCACATGTGAGTGTTATTAGCCTCAACTTTTATTAAGGGGGTTGTTTACCTTTAAATTAACGTTTAGTATGATATAGAGCATAGTATTGTGAGAATTTGTAACTCCACTTAATTTTTTATTATTTCTTTTTTCATTAATTTGCATTTTTTTTCTGCAGCTCTCCAGTCTGAAATTACAGCAGCTATCTGGTTGCTAAGGTCTAATTTACCCTAGCAACCTGACCTGAGGTATGAGTGAGAGACTGGAATATTAATAGGAGAGTGCCTGACTAGAAAGAAGTAATACGAAGTAACAATAACAATATAATTGTAGCCTCAGAGCAATAGATTTTGGCTGCTGGGTCAGTGGCACACAAATAACATAAATCCATTTATTAAATATACATTTTCAAGATTTTTTTAACAGTGGAATGGAGCAATGCACTTTTCATTGCAGTTTAGTTTACTTGCTACTTTTTTTCTAAATTAAATTTTGATAAACATGGCTCCCACCAACATCAACAGATCCTGCATTTGTATCTGAAAACCTAAAGTGTAATTGCAACTTAAAGCTGGCCATACACGCAACGAGGTTTCATACAATATTCGGTGCATGTATGGTGGATCGACAAGACGACTGATCTCAAAAGCCTTGGATATTGGTCATCTTGTTGATTGGGGCGGGACAAAAGATTTTGATTGGGTCCTGAACAAAAGTTGCGTTTAGGGCTGAATCGTCAGATAGGGTTAAAATTCCTATTGTTTCTACCTCCATATCTGATGATTCAGCCCTGAATGTCAGTGCAGGGTATGAACAATCTTTTCATTGGGATCAGGAAAGATCATAATTGTTACGTGTATGGCCACCTTAACTCTCCATGGACAGTATACACTTCTGTTCGATATGAGATCAATGAATAGGCATTTTGCCTATTGTTTTAATAAAGAAATATCAGTGGGTTCTATTGTTTATGACACTAAACAAGAATATGAAGCCAGTTTCACTTCCTTGTCTCAAACAGCTTCAAAGGAGATGATAAAACTAATTACCAGTCCCCTGAGAAGACCCTGATAATGAGCTTCCCAAAGGCTACTGCTTAGAGAAGAAGGAGGTTATTTGTCCAGTGGTAGATAGGGTGCCCTGAACACACTGCCCTGATTATGATGGGGTAGGTGAGTTCAATGAAAAAAAGAAATGTTAAAAAAAAAGGAAAATATGGATTATTTAAAATTCAACAACAAGGAAAATATGGATTTTTTAAAATTCAACAACAATAGACACATTGTAATTTCAACACAAGTCTTATTTAATGTTCTAATTTTTATAAAAGGTGTTTTTAGGTGTATATTGTCCCTTTAAGGGGCAGTGTACCTCCTTGATAAACAAAAGTTCAGTAAATAAGGCTTGTGCTCAACTTAATTAAAACAAAAGGAAAAAGTAAAGAAAAGTAAGAAAATCTGTTTTTTTGTCATTTTTTATTTAATTTATTATTATTAAATAGAGGCTTACTGAAGCTACTCCATGTTTGGTTCTTGCAAGGTGGATATTTAGATTGTTAGTGCACAGATAACCCCCTTGCATAATGGACTCCGGCTATCAAAACAGTCACAAAAAGGGATAGGGCAGGGAGTTGTGTACTATAATCTAGTTATCTACCTCACAAGGACCAAACATGGAGTAGTTTAGTTTCCCTGTTTAGCTCAAGAAGCAACAAAAACCATAGATTTTTTGCGATTAAAACAAAAAACAAGCACAAGACCTATTTATTGCAAGTCATGCGGATGATATAAATTGCTCTTTTCTAGCGTTTCAGTGTTTGGTTCCTATTTCTATAGTAGTCACCCCAGGGTTATTTAGAACTTATCTCAAGTTAGCATGGGAGCATCTAGCCTCCTTCAAGCCACTCTGCACCTGGCGTTTTTTTCCCATACCAATAAATGGAGCAAACTTTGCTCCTTTTAATACATAAACCCAAAATAGTGCTAAGGGATGGAGGATTGTCATCAGAAGATTCACTCGTTAACAAAGGAAGAGACTTTTTTCCTCATAAACAAGGGTAACCATTTCCCTAAGATCTAAAATAGAGCTGAGCAGTATCCTGTTATTTAGGAGTTTACATCTCTGAAAAAGGATATAGTAAAAGAGCATAAGATGAGAGCGTGCAGCATCCTGGAAGTGGCAGTGCTGGCTAGGAATTCCCCAGAGAGAACATGTCAGACTTCCATTCATTTAATCCATTGTCCCTGAGTGCATCAGTGGAAGAGGATCTGCAGCTAATAATATATTTGTACTTCTGTGTCACAACAAACGACTTTCATTTAAAAGAATTCTGTAACCAAAAATACACCCCGAATCACCATTTGGATTTTCTAGATCACGGCATGGCAGAAAATACTTCTAGCAATTAAATACAGGAAATCCAACCATATTGCCAACATGAGGGGACACCAGTGAATCATTCTGAGTGTATAAATTACTATGCAAACACATCAGGGCTGATCACACAGAAACAGAAAAGCAGATTGTCAGATCAGCCCACTGGCATGTATATGTGTTCATTAGTGTGCCATAAAGAGGATGGGGCACACAGCAGTCATGTAAACCATTTGTTCAGCCCGAGTGTCTAATATACTTATCAGTATAATATACTTATCACAATAAGGCTATGAATATGGGGTATAATTATTATAACCACAGTTGCAGTTGCGCAACTTTTGCTGCAGCTATTGCGTGAATTAGTGGCATTCATTTAAAGTACTTGAGTCTAAAGCCACTCTTTGCACTTAAACAGTTGCATGGGTTTTAACAAATCTTTGCAATTGCATCAGGCATTTTGTCACCTTATGGTGGACAGTAATGCATTGTGGGTAAAAGCTTGGTTTTTGCCACTCATAAATGAATCTTTATGCATATACTAAAGGGCAGATTTATCAAAATGTGAGTTTAGAGCATAATACATAAAAAATCATTCCTATGGGATTTTAAAAAGCATATTTATCAATTGGTGTACCTATTACGCTTCTAAAAATCCCCTAGAAATGAATAGGACATAGATGTTTTTATGTATTATGCTCTAAACTCACCTTTTAATAAATCTGCCCCGTAAATCACATAGAACCTCATACAACAGGCACAATGTACTTATGGGTTATACATTTCAAACAACTTATTCTGCTCTTGATTTGTTTTCTACTACTTCAGCCCAAGGATTCAAAGGAAACCTGCCAACAGAGTAATATATTCCTAGCTGAAAAAAAAATCTATCTTGCAATTGACCTTTTATATATAAATACACATCCTCAAGCCAATTCATCAGCCTTTGAGATATATATATATATATATATATATATATATACATATATACATGTTAGAAAAGCATTCCTGATTAAGTTACCAGATAAAAGTCTGATTAAGGCCATTAAATTTATTTATTTGACAATAGGGGGTACTTTATTCGCTATATATTTTATCTGTATTTTATTTAATTTTTACCAACTTTTATGACTGATTTATGCATTGGTGCTAAATTGCACAAATTTCACAAATGCAGTTGCCAGTAGCAACCAATCAGGTCTTTCCTTTTATTAGTAGGCTGTTCAAAACAAATAGCTAACTGATTAGTTAACAGGCCCTTCTCCACATAAACTTCCCCGTACAGCTGCATACCTATTATACTTTATGTCTCACTTATTCTCTCTCTTTAGATTGTAAGCCCTTGTAGGCAGGCCCCTTGTTACTTACTGTATTGGTTTTGCACTGTAGAATATGTTGGTGCTTTATAGACTAATGCAGTAATAATACTAATCATTTGCCACATGATCCGACGATTCAGCCCAATTCTAATTTTTCAACATTATTATCAGCTGCTCCCTGCAATCTATCCACTGCTGAGTTTTACAATGCATTGTAACAACCTTAGCCTATATTTTTCACAGGACTCCCATTTTATGATATTGAATTGACGTAAAAAGAAAACTCACTAAAATGATATGGGAACATTTATAACTTATGCAGAAGCTATATTCCTGGTAGTCCCTTGGCTTTATCTACTTCCTTCCTGTCTAAAAGAGCAGTCCAGTCATGATTTATGAGTTATTAAACTTTTCTTTTTTTCTAGTAGAGTTCCTGACTTCTACATAACCTTTATTTATGGCTCTGAACAGACATGGCCTATCAGGGAGATATCCTGGTTTTACAGAAGTTTTACAGTATGAGATGAGGCTGAACAGTAAGGGGACCATTTACTAACCACTGGATTTTTTCCTTCCTGTGACTTTTCCGAGATTTACTATGAGTCAAAACAGCTAAAAATCTAAGGGGCCCATTTATCAATGTACGATTGGTTACGATTAGAAATACAATCGTATTTTTTCTAACTTTTAGAACTGTGCGTATTTTCTGCAATTTTTCACAATATGTGTGTCAAAATCCTATTTGTCGCAACGAGTACGAAAGTTACGGAATTCATTCAAGCTTCGGTATCCAGGTTGGAGATGCAGAGTGCCTTTGAGTCCTATGTAAAACTTCCCAAATCATGCATTGAAGTTTCAAAGTCAGAAATGGTTTTGCGCCGTTTACGATTGTTGGGATACGAACATTTTGTGACTTTTGGATTGCCAATATGTTTACGACAGTTTCATATTTCGGGATTCGGATTCGTACATTGATGAATGGGCCCCTATATCTTACAATTCGCCAGCTAAGACCTGCCGACATCATGTAGAAGCTAGAGGGTCAGTATGATGCAGATATGATGGAAGCTATGTTTGCTATTGGTCAGTATTTGGCTTTCTGTGTAAGAGAAAACAAAATAAGCACTTTTTTATATAACCTAGACTAACAGGAATACAACCTTGCTCACTTTCAGGTCATATTCAGATGTAGGACTAGATTGGTGCACTACACCTGCTGATTGGCTTCCAGCTGTTCAGCGTCGTCCAATTAAAAGCTCTGTGCTGGACTGAAGATGTAGGCTTTTATTCACTTGGCTAACGTAGCCAGAGTTACAGAACGAATGTAAGAGCCATCTGTTAAACAGGAGGCCTTGAAGCATAAAATCAATTAGAGCCATATGCACCCAGCACAAGAGTGACGTCTAATGCTAAATCTCAGTAACAGTTGGGGCAGGGAAGGAAGTTAATCAAATCAACATTAGATTTCCATATGTAAGGGCATTATTCTATAACCTATACATAGAGATGAGATTTAAATTAATATAATTATTTCCCTCTCCATAAACAGCAGTGAATTTGCTTTTCATTGTTGTGCTCAGTAGATTGATCAGAATGTTGTATGCATTTTACATCTGTAAATGTAAATATAATGCAGGGGAAAACTCACAACATGAATTATTAGCATCTCTCGTTAGTCTATAGCAGCCTAGGCAGAAATGAGTTAAATAAATAATAAGGAAAAAAAGCAGGTAAAAGCTGGCGGAAAAAAATATTTTGCACTATGTACAGTATGTGCTGGTTTTGCATTCATGTGTCACTGAACTACAATTCCCAGCATCCCACAACAGCTGCATGTTGTTATGGTATGCCTAAAGTTCTGATTCAAAGGTCCTGATTTAAATCAATTAAAAGGTTTCTGTATAAAGGAGGATTATAAAAACCATATACCCTCCATATGTAAGAAAAACAAAGTTTGCCCAGGTCAGCAAGCCATAGCAACCAATAAAATGTTTGCTTTTAAAAAGCTGACCAGTAAATGCTAGTTGCTGGTTGGATGCTGTAGGTCAGTGCTGTCCAACTGGCGGCCTGCTGCCCCATTCTGTGTGGCCCCCACCTGTCTGGTTGCTATGACTGCTTACCTTTGTGTAAACTAAAAATGGTACCAGTACAGAGATTAACAGACTGTAGGAACAGTGCCAGCATTGTGTCACTGTATGCTGCCTGTGTGTGCCATACTCTGCCTGCCATATGCTGCCTGTGTGTGCCATACTCTGTCTGCCTATTCTGCCTGTGTGTGCCTTTACTCTGCCTGCCCTATGCTGCCGGTGTGCCATACTCTGCCTGTGTGTGCCATACCCTGCCTGCCCTATGCTGCCTGTGTGTGCAATACTCTGTCTGCCTATGCTGCCTGTGAAAGATGAACCTGGCAGGGGTTTGTTCTGGGAGTTTGTTAGCATTTGGAAATAGGCATTATATGGTCCCTAAGGTGTGTAATTATATTCTGAGGGTTGCTGTGCTATCCATAGAGGAGGAGGCATATGGATTTAAGGGTATGTCTTACTACAGAAGTTGGACAGCACTGCTGTAGGTGATTAGACTAGTAGCAAATTTGCACCTTTTATTACATTACTACCATAATATCTACACTGTACAAACCAAACCCCTCCAAGCATGATATGTTAAAATAAATCTTTGCATACTAGGGATGAGTGGCCTCATCCTGTGCAGTTTCCAGACAAAATTTGCATTTTCTCCAGTGGTGAAAATCTTTGTTAATCCATGATATAATTTTGCCATACATTTTGGTTTGACAAAAACAATTTCACAAAATTTCAGAAAATGGCCAGTTTCACTCAAAAAATATAGGGTGTGAGTATGCTAAAATATGCCTGTGCTTGGAAGGGTTTGGTTTTGGAACAGGAGTTATCATTCAACATACACATTGAGGACCTGGACTACAGACTTATTACTATATTACTTTCTGTAGGGATGTGCCTTACATTTACAGAACACTGAAATATAACTTGGTGGCATACAAAAGGCATGGCATAGACTTCATGCCCCAGCATCCATCACTTCAACATGAAATAACATGAATAACATGAAATAAGTTGAGGGAAGGATTGAATAAAGTGGGGTGGAAAGATGATTTCCAACTAGTAAGAGGTAGTCTATCATGGTTTAAACATTAAATTAACCAATAGGATTGTTTTGCCTCCAATAGGGATTAATTATATCTTAGTTGGGATAAAATACAAAGGTAATGTATTATTACAGAGAAAAGAGAAATCATTTTAAAAAATTTGGAACTTTCTGCATAACAGGTTTTCAGATAATGGATCCTATACTTGTACTGTATATGCAACTAAAACTTGTTCAGGGAATAAACATATTATCAGTAACCAAGATAGGCCCTGGCATTTCAAGTCCATAGAGACACAAACAGCCCCCCCAGAGGCCCACTGGACTCTTTGGCATCTTACAGCAGCCCCTCTAGCATTTGCCAAAATCCACAGATTGCCCATCCGGGTCTGCTTGATGCTTCTGAATTAGGGGCCATCAGGGAATCCTTTACCTGCTCCTCCTTTTCACCCAGAAGTGCCAAATTATGGCCCTTCCCTATTGTCCTTATCACAAATACAGCAGCAAAGATTAAACCTACCTCTGGAGACCAGCGAGGTGAATCTGTAAAAGTACCAAAGTTTTCATTCAAAAAAGTAGCCATGGTTAGACAAAGGGTAAAGTTAGGCTAGATAATTCAAAGCCAGCCTAAATGTTTGTGCAGACAGGAAAACCAGGTACAGACTGGGCTCTTATAAAACATTGCCATTTTATTTTATTTGCCTAGTAACCGGGCAGTTAGTTAATGGGATCACATACTATTTCTTGCCTTACTTTCCTGCAGAATGTACTTTACTTTTAAGGTTTATTTTTGCTACTTCCTGTGATTTCCCTTATTATCCATGCCAGTGGCTGTTACATTTATTATTGATCTGCCAAGCTTACCTAGGGCACACTAGCACTTGTTCACTAATATTAGGAAAGAATGAACATGGGCATCTATTGCGCTGCCTGGCAAAGTCTTCCTAGAATTGTCCCTTCCTAGAAATAGTGTTTCCATGGCAACTAGAAGACTTTACTGAATGGAAAGTGTGTGTCAATCAGCTCTAGTTGGGTTCATGTTTTTCAGTCTCACTCTCTGATTAGAAAACATGCAGTCAAATGGCAAGGTAATAAGCAGGCTAGAGATTTACCTGAGTGACAAAAGAACTGGCTCTTTATTCCTATTCTGTTTAATGCTTGTCTGTCTATCTATCCTCTATCTATCTATCTATCTATCTATCTATCTATCTATCTATCTATCTATCTATCTATCTATCTATCTATCTATCTATCATATCTCTTTACCTCTCTTTCCATATAGTATACTCTGTGAGCTGTTATTTACCCCCCCTTGTTGGTATTTTGTACCCTTCTGCTATAATGGTAGAAAAACATGGGCGGATAGAGAACATTTGTGACAAAAGGTGGTCCCTGTGGCAAGCAGTAAAGACAGCACTATGTTCTTTGCCTTGTGCTTGATTTATTTTTATTCGGTATGAGGTGCAGCATGCAAACAGACTGTGGGAAGCAGTACTTGCTGAATGCCACAAAGGTTTTTGCCCTTGTGCCCCATAGCACGCTGCACTTCATCCGCTAGTCAACATTGAATGTATGTAGTATGTTTTGGAGCTATACTGATAAAAGGGGTTCTAGGAGAATACAGCAAGTAATTGGTATACAGCAATATTTAATGCAAAAAAAATCATTAAAGTGATACTGACATGAAAAAACTACTTTTCAAAATATGAATATACATAAAAAGCTGCCTATCGGTCATGTTTACGGTTTTTCGCTGACATGTTTGCTTTTGTAAGTAATTGTTACTTGAAGTTCATACACCTGACTATTTTGCCAACCTGACTGTCCCTTCTCAGCCTGTCAGTTATAGCTTCCAATGCAAACGGACAAATATGGCCGCCCCCTCTTTCAGGAACATGGGGAATCAGACAGGTAATGTAAAAGCATCAGGCAAATAAGTTTATGGCAAAATTATAAAGTTCTTGCAAAAACAATGTTATGATAGATGCAAAAAAAATATTTGATTTCTGGTGTCAGTATCTCTTTAATGGTACTGTCCACACTTGCTCCTTTCAATTTTGTGTTGTTGTGCCAATAGCCAATGAATATGTGCTAAGTACATTTGCCACCTTTTCAAACTTACAATTATGGATTGGTGGGAAATAATGCAAAATGGGGGAGCCATGACATCACTAGCCTAATCAGAAGGGAACTTTGTGAGCTGAGCAGACGATCTGTGTGATACAGGAGGAGCTCAGACAGGGGATTTGGGTAGGCCAGGGTGGATAAAAGGTGGACAGATCAGAGTCGGGCCAGGGTTGAAGGCTAGATATTACAAATTAAACAGTGAGTACATTGCCAGTAAATTTATAATACCAACCCTGGCTGGTATCTTTCTGGCTAGGCTAGACCAGGTAAATGTGGCTATTGATGCTGGAGAACCCTTGAGCTCCGCCACTATGAGGGTGGCAATAATTCATGGGCATAATTCAGAGGCATGCATCATAACCACAGTAGAATTACACCAGAAGAATAATACACTAATACAATTTTAACACAGAGGTACAAAAATGACACCATACTTACATTCAGTGTGCTACTGCAGGCAAAAATGCATTAGTTTGGGTGCATTGCGCCTAACCATGGTGCAACCCTCACACAGCTGCAATTGCGCTAGAATTATGTGGAAATGTTCTGCATTTTGGGCACCGAACATGGCGATTTGTGTGCGATATTGGCCTTTGCACACAACACATAAATGACCCCTCATATCTATATCTAGAACTTCTAACATCCCACTACTGCCTTTTTAAGTTAAATTTAAAATGTGCTTTTTTTAAAAGTATTTATCATCATTATATAAATATATATATAAATATATACGAGTTGGTGCACAAAAAAATCTTGCCAGGTCTGAGAATTAGATTTAGAGAAGTACCACAGATGGTTGTAAAAAACAAAAGAAGCCTCTCTGCACAAAATAATTATACATAAGCTGAATACACAGGAAAATTAGCTCACTGAGATAGACAGTTTACCAGAACTTTGCCACCCAAATGGCCTTTGCAGAACTCTCTGGAGAGGACACTATCCGCAGGCCAACGTGGTTCTGATCTGAGGGGATTTTCAAGCCCGCTGAACTGATACCTGAGTCCCGACCAAATTTTTTGGGGGAGGAGGGGTTAAAGCGTTAAACATGGCCTGATACACAGTTAATAAGCTGCCAAGAGTGGCTGAACTGGCAGACAATATTGCATTTGCATGAGCAGCTTTACAGTGTAACTAGCTGTGTACACTTCTCAGTATTACCAAGTCATTATTTTTTTCTATTTTTTCCCATTTTCAGTTATTTCATCATACCATTGAATGTGCTGTAATGTGTAAACTGTATATAATACATAGACAGGGTTTTTTGCTCTATGACTATTGTGAAGCATGTTGCTCTGCAATAGCTAGTAGCCATCAGTGAGGTCAGGTAGCCATACTAGTGTCTAGTGCCCCACTTACTCCTGGACACAGGTGGCAGTATTTTCCTCTTTCCGTCTTTAGGCTCCCAGCATGGCTAAATGTACGCATACTTTCTTCTCAGCAGAGGGAGTATGCTTGACTATAGGGTTCATATTACTCCCCATTTTGGAGGGGTTGATGGGTCCTGTTTCAGGACCTAGGTTCCAAGGGAAAAAGTGTCTCTATGTAGTGTCCCTATCTGTGGAGTGTCCCTGTTGTTTGGATTAACCTCCCCATTATTCTGCTGCAGGGAAACTGCTTTTACATTGACAGCAACAGCAGTGTGACAGTAGTGGCAATGTAATGGCGGCAGTCACAACAGCCACAAAGTAAAACACTATCTGCCACTTTGTGGCCTTGACCCTGGGTGGGTGAGGGGGAGTGGTTAAAAAATTGTAAATTTCCATACACTTTATAAATGTCCCCAGATTTCACTTTGCATATCTAGTAACCTTGATCATTTTCCACACTAGGTGAGTGGATTTACCCTACACACCCACGCACACAAACACACTCACACACACATATTTCTGCGTCTTCTCCCAGCAAATGCTGATTTGCAGGTAAATATAAGGGCTCATCTTCCCTAGTGCATCTTCATTAGAAGCAGATGCCATCCCAGAGCACAGACCCTTCTGGCATAAAGAAATCTCATTATTTTTGTCTATTCTCTCTATTCAGTTTATCATTAATGCAAAAGAAAAGCTTTTGATCTAAGCAATATATCAGCAATTTGCCCATTACTTCAGATTGATGCCATAATGAACCAGCATTCTGTTGGTCTGGCTTCACTATATGGAAACTTTCAATACCTGAAGGTGCCTTTTTAACTCTTTCTTTTTAAGAGTTTCTCCTTCTCTACCAACTGATCTATTCCCCCACTCTATGCCACACATTATTTTTGTCTCTGTGGTATCCTTGGTTATACATGAGATCTTGTGATGCTCTCAGGGAGAACAACACCTATCAAAACACCTTTGATGAGGCTGATTCCCGGCTAGCCCCAACTGCGCATGCACAAGCAGGGTCCGTATCGGCAGTGAGACCTGAAGCATTTTCTAACAAACAGAAGATGGTGCTTTGGTACACTGCTGCACTGCTCTGCTTTTTTAGTTGAGTTTTTTTGTAGGGCCACTTTTCAAACTTATAGGCTATGCGAGAAGGGAGAAGTGGGGGGGGGGGGGTTGATGCAGGGCAGTTAAGGGGGCTTTTGTACCTGGGGGGAGTTAATTTCTCCTTTAAAGTATGGTGATCCATATTATGGAAAAGTCCCTTGTCCAGAAAACCCCAGGCCCCAAGCATTCTGGATAACAGGCACCATACTTGTACTGTACCCTAGCACTTGCATTTTGACAGCCATAACTCTTTCCAAAAGCACCATAGTGGCCCAAACACAGATTATAAAAGAGCCTCAAGAGTGTTATTTAGCAACAGAAGAATAGTCTGCTCTACTCCAGCAACTCACAGAAGCCAATCAGTAGTCTGAACAATAGGAGCAAACTATAGAGTTGTGTTAATTGCTGTAATTACATCCTCCCCATTAATATATTACACTTCAATTCCCTTAATCACTTGGTCCCTTTCAAATTCAAACATCCAAGTATGCTCTGGTTATCATTTAGCTGATCCAGCTGACTATGTATTGAACAGTCTCCTTCAGGCCCAAACTGGGATTCATTTAGGCCCTGGCATTTCAAGCAAACTGCAGCCCAAACAGACACGAGTGATTCTGGCTTAAATGGCACCTGAGACGGCTTTCACAATTCCCCCCCCCCCTCAGCCCTCCTGCGCTTACCTTTACAGTGCCGGATGGGGTCTAGTGAGAGCCGCATAGTTAGTACAGGGATCGCAATTGCTCACCCTGTACTAGAATAGCTACATCTATGTTTCCAGTTTGCCACCCCTGATAACTTTCGGGGTTCTGCCGCCTAAGGCAAATATTTCAACCTCATGGCAGCAGTGTCCCTGCAAACAGCCCCCACCAGCTCACTAAATAGTCACTGTCTATGGTCTCTTACAGCAGCACTTCTGGCATTAGCCAGAATCCACTGATTACCAGTTTGGGCCTGGTCTCCTTTCTGTGTCTCTGTCTCCCCTCGCCCAAACCAACAGTCACTTGTCTAGTAGAACTTCTTCTTAGTTGACTCCACTGGAAATATTGTAAATAGGGTATAGGCTGGCATTTTTGCTGCAAAAATCCGCTCCTGGTAACTCCAAGAGCTGAAATTCCAATTTTTCAAATCAAAATTTCAGAGACCTTCTAATGTAAAGAGTGATATTGTTCTTTCTGCACTAGCATTGCTTCCCCCCTTTGACTAGGCCAGTACTGACTAGTCCGCCGCAGAGCAGCACTGCATGTGGAAACACCCTTAAGTTTATGGCCATGAGTTTATTCTAATGTTTAATAACCTGCAGCACTTAAATGAGAAGGAAAAATACTGAGGGCTGGCAAGATGTATGGCTAGTGATTCTAGTTGCTTACCAGATATGTTGGGTGGCCTCTGAAATATGCACCAGTCTGGTAAATTGTTTTGCCAAATCCTACGTTGCCATCTTCTTCTGGTCTCTAAGGTGTCCCTTGGCAGACTTTGGCAAGTGCAGTACAGGACTTTTTCCGAGATTTCTGCACAGCACACACCTCTCCTAGAATTGGCACAGGGGACACTTGGGACAATGAAAGAAAAGGCCAGTGCATCACTTAGCAAACACAACCCCAACCGGTAGAATGCTTACCTGGATTAACAGTAGTGACTAGAATCACCAGGTGGTACCTAACAACCTTTCAGTCTGCTCTTTAGCACTATTTATTTATTTTGCCTTTGCTGCCAGGGCAGAATTATGGCTAGGGAGGCTTCTGTCTTGGGAGTTCCGTAATAGCGGATCACATTGTGAGCCAATAATAACCGTCTTTCTTCTCTACTAGTCTCTCTGCCTCACATTGTACTCTAAACTGCAGATTTACACCTACTATGACACCTACTTGAAGAAGAAATTTTCTCACACTTACCTGGAATTGACACATTCAAAGTGTTTTGTGTGCAGCAATTCCAGTGAATTCAGTGGGTCAGGTATTTTGCAGGAGGGAGGTTTCCCACGGGAGATAAAGTCTGTCTGTGATAGCCCATAGACTAAGCACTCCAACACTTGGGCAAATGAGCCACTGAATGTTTTATGTAATTGGATTAGACTAGGCTAAGGTGTTGAATTGGCCATATGTGCAAGCTGTAAGGTAAATGTATAGGAGCAAAATATATTTGTAAATAGCATTCAGGTGTGCACAATTTTTTTTCCATATCGATTTGCACTTGCAATGGTGTTCAGGTCATTAGGCCTTGTAACCCACAGCTACTAATGAACAGGTAGCATTTAATGGTCAATGATAACAAATATCTGACATTCACAGTCACACTCACACTCAAACAGATTTCTGAAAACAAAAAGCAAAAAGTATTTTTGGCACTGTTTATAGTGTTTATTTAATGAAAACCCACAAACTTGCAAAGGAGGATACCCTGGGGGTGCACAACTAAGTCGTATAGTCGCTTAGGTGGAATGCATGTGTGCTAATAGCAAAGACAGTCAGCCTCATACTGAAGTGTTTTACTGCCACCTACTGGACATTTTCTTTTCTTTCCTTTCAGCATTTCCCTTAGAACTGCACATCTACGAGCAATACAGATCTATGAGCAATGTAGATTTTATAACACAAATTTAAAACCCCCATAAATCAAAGACCCACATTTGAAAAAAAATACAAAACGAAAACAGTTTAAATAGAGAGGGTTCATAATTCATCCATTAAGCAGGAATGGATTTTTATTTTTATTATTTTGTTAAGACCAAATGATAAATAGTAGAGTGCGGAGATATGCAAAAACCTACAGTATGTGCTAAAGGTTGACAGTCAGGCACTCTCTTTGCACATCACCACCTTGTGGCTATTTCAAAACATGTAATATATATATATATATCAAGTCCAAAGAGAGCACTCACGGCACAGGAATTAGTGAAAAAAAAGTCCTTTATTCGGATATAGTCTCAACTATTCACTGATTCCTGTGCCGTGAGTTCTCTCTTTGGACTTGATGTATTATGTGGGTCAGTACCCGGCCTGTATCCATTTGAGCGGTAAGTGACGATATCTGGGAAATTATATATATATATATAACAAGCAGTGTCGGAGCACTAGGAAAAAAGAACGTTTTGGTATTCTGCTTGTGCAAGTGCAGGTGAGGTAAGGCTTTTGTTACCCTTATCTATACCCCTCAGGTGCTCAAACAGATTTCTGGATGCCAGAGTTCCTAACCAAAATATCAATTTATTAACAGTCTCTAAGTGCTCACAGTACTTCATTCTCTGAGGTAAAGTGGTCACAGGTACATTCAATAAAGGGTGTATGACACACTGACACTCCCTGAGGGTAAACTTGGCAGGAATCCCACTTTTCCTCTGTAGCACCCATTAGTGGACCTGGATCATCTCTAGTGGAACCTCTAAAAAAAATATTTAACCTAATTCCCTATACAATGTGACCACTACACTAACAGGCAGTATCACCTGGGGGAAATACCTCCAATCTACCATTCCTACATTAGTGCTCAGAACTGCTCTTTCTAGCTCAATCTATCTGTGACAAGACCTACACTTGCCACTATCTAATACCTCATTCTCAGGGTCCTGTTCCCTAACTTTACCAAACAACACTCCCTTGGGGCCTTTCCTTTACTGAAGCTTAAGTACTAGGCACCACAGCATCATTCAGACGAGAGAAGGAGCAACTTGTTCCCACATATTATATCAAACTATCACAGGAAGTGGTCACCACCCACCTGGGGCAATACCTGGGAAGAAACACATCCTTCCCAGGTATCCAGATTAGGGCGAGGACAGCAGGTATATCCGCTTCTTTCAGCCCTGCGTTTTTCTGCCAGGTAGAGAGAGTAGTGAGGCTTTCGTACAGTACTCTGTGTGCCTGCCATAAAGGCTCTGCCCGAGTGTGGACACACAGTGGAGGTCGGCCTGGAAAACGCGAAAGCTTGCCCTTACAGGTACCAGGACTTCAAAAAAATGGAGGGAAAACCAGTAGGGGATTTACCTTATGGGTCCCTATATTTTCAGTCTATCCTTTCATGCATTTATTTTACTGCCATGTCTACAGTTAATAAGTTGATTATCCATTTCCTGTAGTAATTGTACTGGCATGTCTGGGAATAATATGTCTGTTTTCCATTTTATTTAGTGATTATACTGGCACTTATGACTTATGGTGTTAATATGCTGATTATTATTATCTGTAGTGTGGAACATCTGGTGTGTGTTTTGGTAAAATAGGTGTGGTGTTTAGGGTGTGGCCACAAAATGGGCTGCACATGGCAGATATTTTATCACTCTTTCTATTTTTTGTTGGGAGGTATGCAACATAACAAATCCTTCTCCAAACGACTGTTTAATGCAGTGTTTTCTCAGTCCTTCAGAACAGCTCCAGTTGCTCCCCTACACCCAGGCCACACCTTTTAATTACAGACGGGACTAATCAAAGCTCACACCTAAGCAGACCCTTATTTTCACAGCTTTCTGTGCTGCCCCATAGAGGATTCTGGGAGGGATATACAGAACCTTCCCTACATGACTTTCCCAGTAATCATGCTACAATACTGATGATTGTTTACCTTTAACTTTTTTATTATGTGTATATTTAAAAAAAGATAAATACAATTATACATTTCCATGCTGATACCTTTACTGAATAATGCATTGGTTTGGATGACATGAGCAGAAACACCAGGTGCAACCGACAATCAGGTAGAACTAGCAGGGTGACATTGTAAGTGTCTGGATTGATAAATGATGATGGTATAATATAGAATGCCTTGTAATAACACAAACTCAATACTATACTGTATATAGACTGAGGAATTAGCGAGGAACATAAATGAAGGCAAAGCAGGGTAAACAGTACTAGATGTCAAGGAGTACGTACATAAACACATGCATACTGATATTTACATTTACACAGACAAATGCACTGAAATTGTCACCAGGTAGGGGGGCTGTAGGCACAAGGAGGTTAGTGCTAGCTTTCTTCTCCATCCCACAACATATCAAATAGGATTTACTTGTTAAAGGCTTATACATAATAATGAACACTAATATTAGCCATACCCTGTCTGTAATGTGATTAAGTACTCACACAAGTCAATTGGATAAGATGATTCCATGCTCCTTTCACCAATAAATAGGGATTACACCCCAATGGTGTTTGCTCTAAAGAATACATCTATACAGTATTCAAAGACACAGGAGGCAGAATATTGTTATACTATTTACACAACATGTAGAGAGAGCAAAGGTGGTTTTTCATGGTGCTGTGTACCCCTCTGAGTAATGTGGTGATGGCAGATTCTGTTAATGCCTTTAAAAGGGGCTTGGATGATTTCTTGAATAAGCATAGTAGCCAAGGCTATTGTGATCGTAGGATAAGTGATGAGCGAATTTTTTCAGCAGGCATGGATTTGCAGCGAATTTCCGCATTTCGCCATTGGTGAATTGTTTTGCGAAACTTCAGTGAAAATTCGCAGCGGAAAAAATTTGTTGTGTGTAAAATTTTTTGTTGCGCATCAAATTGGGCTCAGTCACATCAAATTGGGAGTGTCAAAAAAGGGCGCGGTCGTGTCAAAATTTGCCTGTGGTCGCATCAAAAAAGGGCGCGCCTGTGTCAAAATGTGGGTGCTGCGGCAAAAATGTGCGGCCAACAAAAAAACAGACGCGGGCGACAAAAAAGATGTGGGCAACAAAAAAAATTGCGCGACAAATTTTCATGGTTTCTCGAATTTTCTTGCCATGAAATTCGCAAAACAGGACAGATTAGCTCATCACTACTTAGGATGTACAGTTAGCTGCTCTGATGTTCCTCTGGTTAGGAAAGATGTGAGAAAAGTGAGGTTTCGAATGTTCTTCCTAACCAGAACAACATCAGAGCAGCCCTCTTTCTTTCACCTGACAATTTCCTTGTCTATATACCAGTCTGAAACAGATCAGCAGGTGGCGCTGTTGTAACAAATTTCATTCATATTAACAGTACACATTCCCCTAAATATCTTTGAATCTTCAAAAAATAAATTAATATAAATTGCAAACGTACTTAGAATAGTACTCTCATCAATTAAAACATGTTGTGTTGTTTAATTACCTAAGCAACCAGGGAGCAATTTTGAAATGAAAAGGGCACAAAAAAAGCTAACCAATAATAATGAAGAATGACAATATAAGCGAATCTTCACAGTCAATCTGTTTTGCTTGCTAGAGTCAGTGACCTTGACAACCCGACAATATTTTCAGTTGAAGGCAGGAAAGAGACTGAATAGGTATGTTAATAAAAAACAAATAATATTAAAAAAAAAACAAATAAAATAAATAAATAATGAAGACAAACTGAAAAGCTAGAAAGCAATAAAGCCCATTATTCATTTTGTCCCCAAATGAGGCATGAGAAGCATATAAATGTCACAAAGTTTGCAACAGGTCCAGTAACCCATACCAACCAATCAGATTGTTACTTTTTTGTTAGTTGATGAATAAATGCGATTATCTGATTGGCTGCTATTGGTAACTAGACCTTAAGCAAACTTTGCAAGTGTTCATTTAAGAAAAGTATCTAGTAGAATTAAGTCTAAAACAACTGGACTTTTCTGAGTTTTTTCACCACTCATCCGAGTGGCTTCTTCAGTTCAAATGACTGGTAGGGAATTCCCCAGCATTTAAACTCTTGATGGTAGTAGAGTCACAGACATCCAATCACAATGGTTCCATTGAACTTGTTCAGTTAGGTGTTAGATGAAACTGACAGGTGAAAGAAGGTATGATCCAATCACAATGGTACCATGATTCTGATTGATGAAGGTGTTAATCCTTCAAAGTACATGACTAGAAGTGTGAACTGCTGTGAAACTGCCGGGGTAAGGATGTCAAAGCGGCATTGTATGTTGATGACAAGCGGTGTCGCAGGCCCCCTCCTCTGTTCAGGGATGGTTTTTCCAGGCTGGCATAAATGGCCTCTTTCACACCTCTTTCAAACCATCTGTCCTCAGAAATTCACAATGTACCATAAAATAGCAAAGGAGCTTAGGTATTAGTATCAACATATATGTAACAGGTTTTTGGACATGGGGGTACCGCAGATGACTATTACCCCAGCTGGTATACCTTAGACATGGTCAGATTGAGCGCAATTTCCAGCAAATCCCAGTAGGGCACATGGGACTTTTCTCTCTTAGGTGGGCCCTCGTGGTACTACTTTACTGGGGAGACAACACACAATCCCTAGCGCTAGGCAAACTTCACAATGGTGTATTACTCCTGGAATTTAACTATCCCTGAGCCTAAACCCTTGAGTCCCTATAGTGGCAGCATTGACACTGGATGGTACTAGCCCTTACTGGCCTCCTCGTTGGAACCTTTAACTGCTTTACTAGCTACCCTGATTCTGCCTCACACCCCTACAGTGAGCTATTACAAATAAGCTTGCCACCTGTCTGGTTTTTAGAAGGGCTGTCAGGGTCAAAACTACCTACCTACTTTACTCTAAAAGGCAATATTAAAGCTAAATTGAAAGTTGCAGTGCCATAAAAAGAATAATACACCATGATTTTCCCTTGCAGTTTCCTGGAAGAATAGTTTTGGTTGTTTGGAGCGTCTGTGCTCCGTGTTGCAGAGCTGGTGGGAAGAGTTTGGCTCCTGGGCTATGGCTTTGCAATGAATGGGAAGGAACCCACAGTGACTGCTGTGCGTTATTCAGTGCTGCTGAGATCAAAATGTTCCATCACTAAATAGATTCTGTGAAGATGATTAATTTTGTTTTACAAAGATCTATCCATTTTTCACTGGTTACATAAGGGAATATGTTGCATTCTGTCTCCCTCTGGGCATAGAATAACTACTGTTTTTATAGCAGAAAATTCGGCACGACCACTCGTCCTTATCTAATTATTACTTTAATCCCTGGTGACATACAAAAAGAAAAAGACATATTATACCCATATGTTTTTGTTTATATTCTTATTTCCTTTACTTTTCATGTATTAACAGCTCATCAGCCTGCTGGGTTGTGATATAAGAACATTTTCCTGGCAATTAGGAAAGTGCTAACGAATTGACAGATTTATCAAAGCAGATAGATGTGTTAAATAGGAAGATTGCTTTGAGCAGCCGCATTTATTTTCTATTTACAGAATTCCAGCTAAATTTCACCCATCTCAACACACACAAAAAATTCTGTGCCAGACATCAGAGGTGCCCTTAAAGTAAATTGCACCCAAATCGGTGCAACTGTTGAGGAATGTGGCAGCATGTGGGTTAGAGTTGCCACCTTACCACTTTAATACCATCCACATATTCAGTACATATCCTGCATGGCTAATTAGCAATTAATTTAGGCTGCACATAAGTCAATTAAAGTATGCAGAATGGATCTGCATTAGTTTCTTATTATCCATGTAGAATGTGGTTTCAATAAGTGACTGGTATTAAAGGAGTAAGGAGCAACCCTAATGCGGATGGTACATGGGCATACACTTACATGTACTTCAGTTGCGTGAGATTCAAATGCAACACTGAGCATCTATAGACACAACATGCAACGGGATCTGTGGAGGAAGGGACACTGCACTCTGTGCCCTTGCAACAAAGCTGGCACAGCAGACAAACTGGCACATGGTACTCGTATAGATTATTGCAACTAGGAGCAAGCATTTTTTAAATGGTATTTTTAATAAAACTTTTCTGTGCCCATTTTTGTGCCTTTCCCTGCACCCAGGAATTATAAATGGGTGCCATATCCTTTACCCCTGTCTATTTTAGGCAAACGCAGTGCCCAATCATTTACAGGTATGTCGAACATGACAAATATAACTTAATTGCGTATTTATTTATAGAGAAGTTGAATATTAACTGTATGTGCATCATTAGTGTTTAAGGGCATCATGTTAAACCAGGCTACAGAAACAACCAACATGCAAAGACTTACTCTATTACTTTGGTTTTGTGTACAGCAGTTAATTGCAGTAGCCTGCCTTGAAATGGAAACCTGACTGAATGCACTAGTTGTAAATTCCATCAAAAAGCCATTCTGATGAACAGTCTCTGGTACAAGATCTTAATGGGAAATCAAAATGCAGATATGAACATGTCATTCTGTCAGTGGAAGTATATGCCCTGTCCCCATCTCCATTTCCCTGTAATGTTTTGATAGTAGCGAATAGTGATCAGATGAACATTTGATGAGGATTGCTTACAATCAGTTCCCCAGATGGCTTCTCTGTTATTTGGCCGCGTTTGCAAAACGACGAAGTAGAAATTCACATAACAGCTTCGATTCTGTTTGTTAAATGAATGGAATCTTGAAATTAATTACGGCATATTTGTGAAGCCGGCTTTGCCCCATCATTTCCTGGACATGTCGTTTTTTCAGGACAACAAAATAAACAGAAGGTTAACCAGCTTGGATACGCAACGACCATCTTTATGAATGGTGGGAACAACGTACAGAAGGAAGAAACCACATTTTTGCTGTAATGATTTTCAGTTGATTTCATTTAGCAAATGAGGGGCAAAGCTGCTCTATCATTGCAGTCTCTACTCTAGGGTGACCAAATCACTTGGAAATTCAAGGACACGTCTAATAAAATACATGTTGCATCGGGAGCACTGATTGCAATTAAATTGAACTGCAATCTGTTCAGCCCTGTAGGCTGAATTGTTTAGACATGTCGCTGAATTTTCATGTGACCCTGGCACCCTTCTCTACTCTTCTTTACTACTCTAGCTAAGCATTTAGAAGTCACGAGCAGTGGGGCCATGGTGGAGACTCAAGGGCCACAGCCAGGACAGATACTTGGCAAACTGAAACACTTTATAAAAGCAAAGGCACAGTTAACAAGGCAAGACTGTGGTACACAGGGTAAATAGGCAGGCATAGAAATAACAAGATCAAATCCAAGTCCAGGCAACTAGTCAGGGCAGGCAGAGATCAAGCTGGATTAGTAACAGGGCAAGTCTTTAGCAGAGATCAGAAACTGTATGATATAACAGGAGTAGGTTCCATGGGCCAAGTGACCAGCAGCAAGGTAGACTAATGAACTGGCAGGGATACATAGTTAGATAGTTACATAGGGTTGAAAAAAGACCATAGTCCATCAAGTTCAACCCGTCCAAGTAAACCCAGCACTCACGACCTATATTTACCAATCTATAAACTAACATACATAAACTATATATATACAACCACTGGGTCCCACGGGAGAAAAGCGCTTTACAAATGTTTGTTGTTGTTGTACAATGTAATGTAATTTTTATGGTGTACTTTTTATTTCTAAATTACACTTTTTACATAGCAAATAGTTCAATCTGCATTTTATTCTTGAACCAGCAAATGTATTTTTTAGCCGTAATATTGGTGTGTAGGCTCCATCTCAGTGCATTGTGCCTGAGTCTGAGCTTTCAGAAGGAGCCAGCGCTAAACATTAGGGTGAAGAGACACTGAGGAGAAAGTTTCTTGAGATATCTCTGCTGCAGGTACAGACTGAGGGCCCACTGTCACTGTGCTGGCTATGGGAGCCAATCACTATTTAGCTAGATTGAGAAATATTACCATTGCAATGAAAAACCCATACAAAAGAAGAAGTGTACCTAGACAAGTAGGAAGTATCCCTATCTTTAGTCTCTTTTCCATGCTGGCAGAGATTTTATGCACCTACAAACCTATTTTCCGAGTAATAACACAGGAAATAAATGAGGTCCCTCTGCATAAAATGCATCAACATATGACAGTGTCCCAACATTAGCAAAGAGCTACAGTATCTCCTTCACCTGGAAATCAGGAATTGTGATAATCTACCTTCTATTATAAAGTCACACCTATGTATTTTAAAAAAAATATTTGTACAGGTATAGGACCCGTTATCCGGAATGCTCAGGACAAAGGGTATCCTGGATAAGGGGTCTTTCCGTAATTTGGATCTCCATACCTTAAGTCTACTAAAAAATCAACAAACCATTACTTAAACCCAATAGGATTGTTTTGCATCCAATAAGGAATATTTATATCTTAGTTGGGATCAATTACAAGGTTCTGTTTTATTACTACAGAGAAAAAGGAAATCAGTTTTAAAATTCTGAATTATTTGCTTAAAATGGAGTCTATGGGAGATAGGCTTTCTGTAATTTGGAGCTTTCTGGATAATGGGTTTCCGGATAAGGGATCCCATACCTGTACAATAATTCAAAAAAATGTTTAATAAGGGTTAAGCTGGCCCGGGTATTTCACTTACACAGTGGCCCAAACAGGCCTAATTAATAGTGACTGTCTATGGCATCCTACAGCAGTCCCTCTGGATTTGCCGGGGGTTAAGTCAGGCAGAGATTGCTATATACTGAGCTATACATTATGTGGTGGTGACAACAGTGAGGAATACTGTACTTTTCTTCTATTATCTGCAATCAAGTGAGCCAGAAACAGCAATTTGTGACCTTTACACACTGTACTGGGGTAATCAGAGGCTGCACAAGACACAGGGAATCTGGCAAGTCATGTCATACATGAAAAAGCAACTGGCACAACTGTGGCCCTTACTTGTAACTTGAACTTGAAGTAATTTCGAAGTAATTTTACTAAAATCCCATTATTTTAAAAGCATTTCAGCAACTGACAAAAGGATTGAGGATAATACATTTTGAAAAGTCTGAACTGGTGAACAAATGTGAATCTGAATGCCAAAGTGAACAAAAAAACAGGTGATGTATGAAAGTTTGACAAGTGCAGCCATCGAGCGCAGACTGCCGTATGATTGGCACAAGCTGGGAGAAGGCATTTCAAGGCTCCATCTCCTAAAATGCTTCTGCCACTTTCATTGTTCTTTCATAATGTCTCCGCAAGGTACTTACTATAAATTATTTAATCCCACAATTAACACATTTCAGTTTTAAACCTGGGGTACAATGAGGTTGTAACCACAAAATTCTGCACTCACCCATTATCAATATATTTAGGACTTTCTGTGCATTAAGCTACCAAGAAATGCCCTTCCATTTAAGCAAAACATTGATTAATTGTCCATATATACTTCAAGTTGGCCAACTACATCAAAGTCATCCCCAGTCTGGCCAGTCCTACACTCACTTTTATCTGATTCATTAAGAATTCTACTGCTTCAATATACATTTATCAAAGGGACTGCAACCTGCAACTTACTTTCTTTCAGGGTTAAAACCCCCAAATGGTTGCACTTTTATTGGCCCATTGGGATCACCTGACCGTAGCTGGAAAGGGTAGGAGCTACAACACGGAGCTGGCCACTGCTCCTGTATAAACTATAGCAAACAGCTGTGCTCACCACTAACTGTTAAAGTGATACTGACACCACAAAATATTAATGTACGTAAAATGTAACCTATAGGTAATTTTGATCATTTTTTCTAATAGGCATGCTTTTGTAAGTATTTGCTACTTGAAGTACCTAAACCTGACTGTTTTGCCAACCTGTTTTGTGTTTTGTGCACTCCGCAATAAATAGTTTAGAGGTATTTTTTTACACCAGCAAATCGTTTTGTGTTCATTTCCTCTCTCTTTTTTGCTCAGTGTTTTGCCAACCTGACTGTCCCTTCTGACTGTTATAACCTCTAATGCTAACGAGCTACTGCACAAATATGGCAGCCCCCTTATAGAGGGACATCAGATAAGTAATGTAAAAGTATTGGGCCCATTTAAAGGTCCAAAAATTGGACCTTTAAGTGGGCTGGAACTGATAAAAGTTTTACAACCACTGCCGTTGAACATGACTTCCATATGATTGGCACAAGTAGGATGAAGGCATTTCAAGTTCAAACTCCTAAGTCACTCCTGCCAATTTCATTTGGGGTCCATGCGAGATGCTTACTTGTCAGTGACTTGTCAGGTGACTGCACTGGCCTCGCCTTTGTGGATATAAATCTTGATTCCAACCATAACACATATTAGTTTGCCTTAGATCAGACAAGGTGAAAAATGAACAAAGAGCATCCTGAAATTGTCAAACCAAAATAAAGATTCTTTTTAAAACCTCTTATGGAATAAGTGCATTTGTGCACATTTGCAAAACAGGCTTAACCCGAAGATCAAGAGGCATATCCAGTCAGATTAAAATAAAAGGCACGCTCAGATTTCCTCAGACAAATCATTAAAAAAATATTAAAGAGTTATCTGCCGTCTGTATTGAGCTGCAATTCTAAAGGAAAAGAAGGAAAGTTATCAAAGCGTTTTCCTTTTTTATTACAAATCTACACATCTGCTAGCTAGCCGGGGAAGAAGGCGCTGAATACTCATCTCTTGAAGCTAGTTTAGCAGTGTTCTCTTGCTCTTTTACCCAGTAATTTTATATAAATATATATATAAGTCACATGTAAAGTAGGCACTCTCATATGAGTAAATAGATAAATTGCCTGGGTGAAGTAGGAATCCAGTAATTCAAATGAGCCGCACTCACAGGGCTTATGCAAACAAAGGATGTTTATTCAAAAGTGAAACTGACGTTTCGGCTGCTCCCACAGCCTTTCTGTGGGAGCAGCCGAAACGTCAGTTTCACTATTGAATAAACATCCTGCATAAGCCCTGTGAGTGCGTCTCCTCTGAACTACTATATATATATATATACAGTCCAAAACTCTTTCAGCACACCAAACTTACAAATCACCGTGCCTGGGTGCTACCTCTATGTATGCAGTTATCCAAAAATCCAAGAATATAAGGTGCACACCAGGATCCTTTAAAAATAAAACATTACTTTTATTAAATCATACTGATAAAACAGGCCAATGTTTCGGTCTCGGTATATATATATATATACACATCAGCCTCTAGTGCCTTCATAGGGGAACAGTTAGCACTCCCCCCTTTACAGGGCTTAGCCCAGAACACCAGCCTTGTCAGGCACTCCGCAGTGGGACACCAACACTGTTCATTGCTACTTTCCCCATAGGGCCTTCCTACACCCTAACCCCAACACTGACTGGCTGGGAAACTACTTCCATTCACTCCTTGGTGGGGCTTTTAGATCAAGCTAGGCGCTCACTAGCTAGTTTTCCTACCTCTTCCTGTTTCAGTTTTCTCTGCCTGTCCCATTTTTATACCCTTTGTAGACTACACCCTCTGGGACTTTCCCCAAAATTCACTCTAGATGCCCCTATATTGTAACTACAACTATTAAATTTTTACATTACCCCAAATTTAAACTAACACTCTTTTACAACCCCTTACAAATAAATAGAATGGCACTAACAATATATTATTTCACTTAGGGGCACATTTACTTTCCCACGAACGGGCCGAATGCGTCCGATTGCGTTTTTTTCATAATGATCGGCATTTGGCGATTTTTCGGAAAATTATCGCGACTTTTTCATTGCCATTCCGAATGTTGCGCAAAATCTGCCGATTTTTTCGTAGTGTTAAAACTTGCGCGAAAAGTCGTGCCTTTTTCGTAGTCATTCCGAAAGTTGTGCAAAATGTTGCGATTTTTTCGTAGCGTTCGGATTCATTCAAGCTTCAGTATGGTGACTTTTCTTGGGCCGGGTTGGAGCTGCAGGGTGCCATTGAGTCCTATGGGAGGCTTCCAAAATCATGCTAAGTCTGAAAGTTTCGCCCGCCGCTTACAAGCGCTCAATACGAAAAAGTCGCGACAAGATACGAGCGAATCGTAATGGCTACGAAAAACTCGCGTTTTTTCGTGAAAATTGTATTGGTAACGAAAAAGTCGCGACAATTTCCGAAAAGTCGTAAAGGCGCCGAAAAAATCGCAAAAAATACGAAAAAGTAGCAAAATGTTCGTTTTCCAATCGGAATTTTTCCAATTCGGATTAGAATTCGTGTGTTAGTAAATCAGCCCCTTAGTATTGCTATAAATAGAAGACATTTCGAATTCTTTCTCAATAATTCTATTTCACCCAAAATTTAATTGTGTCCCATCAATCAAAAATAGGTCCTTGTTTCAAAGGAATCCATTCCATTTCTCATTATCAACACACCTTGCCAAATTGCAGAATTGTATCCAAGCTTACATTGTAGTTTGGGCAGATGGTACTGTGGCTGTTAAGGTATTGGCTCTTCTCTGGCTCTTTCATTGTAAAATATACAAAGTAACTAGAATGGCCCCTGATTTGAGGCTGTTAATCAGGCTTTATAATACACTGGGGCTGGCAGAGCATTCTAATTGGCTGATCAACATTCCGAAATGAAAGATGCCTTGATACAAAGCGGCTGATCAGTATGCTAGAGAGCAAGTGCGCATTTTCCACAGCGATATGGTTTTCTTTTTCAATGATAAACACTTTACTCATACTGTGTTGATAATGCACATATTTTTTATTGAACAAATGCAATTCTGTGCTACATTATTAAAAAAAGGTATCTTCTTTCATATTAGTGCTTTTGGGTTTTAAAGACTCTTCTTGTTTTATTGATTTTTGGTGAGAAAATGGCATTATTTTGCTCTGCAGAAAGCGGTGGCTGTATACAATAAACATCCTTTGACATTAAAATCAAGAACTCTAAGAATGCTTTGAAGCGCAGCCCATGAGTTGAAAGTCTGCTTTAGTGTTAGTAATTTGTTCTGTATATACTTGGCATGGCTTGTTTATACTGTAATGAAATCCAAGCTACCACTTGGTTCATTATAATGTTTTATGTTGTGCAGCCAGGATGACTACAATAGCTAAAAATAGATAATACAAGAAAACAGCATATTAAATGTGGGAAAATAAAAAACCCAGTGTATGGGATTGTTGATTTTCTTAAAGAGACAGTATATAACTAAAAACACCTTTTCTAAAAATGAGAACAATAAATAGGATTTATGTGAAAAATGCAATTTGCCTGTTCTTTCAATAAAAAAATGTTACTAATTTGTTGCCGTTAAAAGCCACTAATTGAAAATGTAAATGGCCATTTTGCATTTCTAAAAGATTTGCAACATCACTGCAAAACGTGTGAAATCGCAAAATTTTGACAATTACAGAGTCAATGGGATGGCAACGTTACATAACTGCTTCTATCAGGGCTGGTCTGGATATTGTGCTTGATTGACACTTGCCAGATGGCAATGTACAAATGGTTATATACATCTGCAGGGGCGCACGTGCAAGAGCACTAAGGGGATCTAGAGGACCCCACTTCACACTGAGCTCTGCACTGAGCGCCACATTAAAGAGCAGAGAGCAGTTCTGTGCAGGGAGCAACCCCTAGGACATGCAGCTAAGATCTGTTCCTACCGCCTCCTTAGGGCAAGCAGTAAGGACAGGGCTTCGATGTGGGCTGTGAACCACAAATTTCGCAGTAAAACTGTACCAAGTGAAAAATTGGCTCCTTCCTACAAGTGATACAGGCTAGGGATATTTTAATTTAGGGTCAATATGTACAGCTGTGCAACAGAATGGTATTTTGTGTTTTTACACCCCTTAATGCTCTTGCACTTTTGTCTGGGTTTGTAAACAACCCCTCATGTCAACTGTACTTGTTCTATTCATACTTTAGGAATCATTTACATGGACCCCGGACACAAGTTCAAGAGTACTAAGGAGCACCAGGCTACACCCCTTAGTGTTCATGCTCAGCACTTCTGCCAAGGTCTGGCTGAGTTTTGCACCTACAGCCTGATAAAAATCTGGTACAAGGTGCAGAGCTCAGTGTTGGAGGGTGCAGGTCAGGCCTGTCCTTACTGCCTGTGTCCATTGCTGTTCCACTTGTGTCCACTGCTGTTCCCCAACTTGTATTTCATAAGAACGCACAAGATAGAGGTCAAGAATGGGCCTTTCCCATCCTCACCCACTCTTACCCTGTCTGTTAAAGGGCATGTGGCTACCCAATACTAAATATAATCACAGAGTATAGTTTAAAGTTTGGCTTTTCAATGAATAAACCAGTTTATATGATATAAATACACTGGCACTACAAATCTGACAAGGATAAAGCACACATACTGTATGTATGGCATTACTCAAAAGAAAAAAGAAACGTCAAACCGACACTTCTCTTAAATGTATCTTTTATTGTATAATAAATCTACAAAATCTATAATCAAATAAATAAAGAAATATCCACCATCAGCCCAAAGCACCCTGCAGGAAATCAGAGCTTAAATCAAAGTAATTCTAAATAAGTACTGGGCTTTAGTTCAAAGATTTCTTTTTCAAGGTGAGTACCAGGCTCCTTAGGTAACAGTCCCCTTACATAGTGCACAAACAGAAAATCAACCAATCAGGTAGTTGGGGGGGTCACACCTATCTGCTATTCCTGAGGATTCTGACTGAAGTATCATGTTAACTTGAAATTTACAGTGAATAAAGAAGTGACTTAAATATGAGGATATTTCTGAGAAAGTTACTGGATTTTTCTATCGGATACTACCAGCCTCAAAAGAATGTATGAAAATCCACTTTATGATGTATATGGACTGTGTGTTTGCACATGATTATTATAGAACCAAGAATCCCCCTAACGATACAGTAAAAGTTCATCAATAATAAGTGGGACCCAGGGACATATGCCACAGACCTTCAGCATACTAGTCAACCAAGAATAAAGCAAGGGTTCAAACCCACAACTTGATCAGGTCCCTAAGGTAAAGAAGGGTTTATTTTATGTCCCTAAAATTAATTACTGTCTTAATGTGGGTTTTCTGGGAGTGCCTACCTTTTCTAGTATCTACCTTTACCAGTATTGTGTTGGTCTCTATCTGTTTCGTATTCATAACAACTATCAGATTTAGGAGTGAGGATGACACAGCTTAAAGTCTCTGCATCGAGGAGAGAACTTCTAAATGTAAATGGCACTGATACACTACATAGAGGAAATTATTTGACTGAAGCGTTGCCATAGTAATGCTGATTGTTCAGAGATTTTTTTTTTTATCTCTGTAATTGCAAAAAAAAGGTAACATATGCTACACTGATTATTTTTGCCTGAAATTATACAGTATTATTTACTCGCTTCACATTGCTATATACACAGAACAGCACTTTTGTAATGTTCTTGAATGGGAAGTCAACAATTCTCCCGAGCTGTTGCTATACATGAATAATATAAAGCTTATATATACATCTACATGCTTATGCTCTACTACAGTAATGCCCAGCAGGCAGCCTGGGGGCCTCACATGGCTCAACAGTGACCCTCACACTAGTTGCACAGAAAATTACTTTATTTTTCTGTTAAAATGTACTGTATTGCACATATCACCAACATGAACCACCCTTAACCTTAGGAAAAAAAGAGACAAATGCAGAGACAGAATGTCCTTATTATTTGTTTAGCCTTTGTGTTGCCCATCAGAGTCTGTAGCCACTAGCAGCCCATGCCCTTCGCACCTAATGGCTGTCTGAACAAATGTATAGGGTGGGAGGCTTGATCTTTGTACTCAGCACTGTACTGTGCTTAGGCATTTAACACCTTCCCTCTTTTATGGCCTTCATTTCTTAAATGTCAAATTTTGTTAAGAATATGAAAATGCTAAAATGATATTTATACAGTATAAATATCATTTTAAAGTTTCCATCTCTTAATATAATTTGAGTCCCTTCCTAAAGGCTATTTTATATTATTTTATATCTTGCAGCACTGCCTTTGAATTAGAGGTAAATTTTAGCAAAAATTTATCTGGCACATTTATAATTCAGCTACATTATACAGCTAGAAGTATGTTGGCACAGACGTCTAAAGTTGGCTATTTAACCCTTTAACTGCCAGCCGATTTGGCCAAAGTGGAACTTGTATTGCCAGACCGTTTTTAAACATTTTGCACTGTTTCACTTTAGGGCCTTTCCTAGGGAGGACTTTTAGTTTACCCAGGAAAACAATATATCATTTTTTCCAGGACAAAATATACTTGAATTTTGTGTAATTCCACTTCTGTAACAAGATATAGACTTCTAAATGTCTAAAAAATTAAGAAAAAGCATTTTTCCCTGATATAAACACATATCAGAAACATAAATTATTTTATGCATAAAATACAACTGGTTTAGAAAGTCATATGTCTCCTGAATGTGCCCATACCAAATATATATAGTTTTATGGAGATTTCTCACTTGTATGGGTCAAAATCTCCCAGCAGTACAATACTAACTTTCCAAAGCACTGCTCCAGAAAGCTGCATAATTTTTCAAGGCCAAATATCCCACTTACAGTAGGGTTACCCTAGAAAACTATCCATTTTTGGAAAGAACATATTCTGATGAATCCAGAATAGGCTGAATCCAGAGCTGTCTTTCTACTACAAATTACCAAGTTGCAATGCTTTCCTAAATTTATCAGTTTTTCTAAAAAAATTGTAACATTTTTGAAAAATAATTTCATAGCTTCCAGTCTGCAGCATCTTATCTCCCACATATCATTAGCTACGATCAAACACCAAAAAGATATGAATTCCAGGGGTATTTAGGGGCCTCAAGGTAAAGATACCCCCATATGATCAATCATTTCTTTCATTTCAGTTACTGCAAAATTAACATATTTACTGCATTTTACCATAAAACCATATATATTTGGAAAGTACACATTCACCTAAATCCAAAATGGGTACCCATGTCTTTCTACTTCCAAGTGCCAAACCAATCAAAGCTTTCCTAACATTGGCGATTTTTATGACATTTCTTAAAAATCACCTCAAAGCTTTCACTTTGCAGCATCTTATCCCCCACATACCAATAGTTACCCAGATAAAACATCCTAAATATGTACCTTAGTGGTCCACTAAACAGTTTGATGCCCAGTGTTCAAAGGTTTACCCAAGTATTTGGCATTTACGTGCCCCAAGGTAAAGATACTTCGCATGATCTATCATTTCTGTCATCTGAGCTCCAGCAAAACCAACACATTTACATCATTTTATGTGGGCTTAGCAATAAAAAAGCTAAGTAAGTTAAATCCATAAAACCATATATTTTTGGAAATTACACATTTCCCTTAAGCCAAAATTGGTACATATGTTTTTCTGCTCCAAGAACCAAGGGGCAAAACTTTCCTAAAATTGGAGATTTTTATGAAATTTCCTAAATTACCTTAAGACTTAGGTAACCATATAAAACACCCTTAATATGAACCCTAGAGGTCTATTGAACAGTTTGATGTCCAATGAACATAGGTTTATCAAAGTATATGGCACTTAGGCCCCAAAAAATACCTTGTGCACACTAATTTCATGACTTACATTTACTTAATTCATAAACACACGGCAAATTTATGTGGGGTAAAAGCTGCAACACATTGGGTGACCCCTAAAAATCATATATTTTTGAAACGTACACATTCAGCAAATACAAAATGGCCAAATATTTCTTTGTACCCCAACTACTAAAGCTACCTAAACTTAGCTGTTTTGAATGCATTTCTGAAAATAACCTAAAAATGCTGAAATTTGCCTTATTTATCTTGCACAATTTCTTACAAAGTCACCCCACATATGAATGCCAGCGGTCTAGTGAACAGTTTGATGCCCAATTTGCACTGCTTTACCAAAGTATGTGGACATTTTTTATGACCTATCTGAAAATGACCTAAAAATGTTGTGATTTACCTCACAGAATTTCTTGCATCACCCTAAATATGAACACCCCCTGCTTGTGTAGTATGTGTTGTAATACACAAAACCATACAGTTTTGGAAAGTACACATTCTGACAAATCCAACAAGGGTAATGATGCCTTTCTACACCAAAGTACCAATCTGCAAAGCTTTCCTTAAGTTAGTGTTTTTTTATGACATTTCTGAAAATCACCTAAACAGGTGCAATTTGCCACATTTATCCTACACAATGTCTTACTTACAAAGGTAAATTCTGCAAAATAAGAACCCCAGAGGTCTACTGAACAGTTTGATGCCCAATATGCATAGCTATACCAAAGTATCATAAATCTATAAGGGGATCATGCAATAATCCCTCTAATGCTTTATTTACCAGTAGGTCCTTTCAGTAGACACAAGGGTAGCCGTTAAGATCGGAAGAAAGGAGGGTTCTTAAAGGGGTGGTTCACCTTTAAGTTAACTTTTAGTATGTTATAGAATGGCCAATTATTAGCAACTTTTCAACTGTTCTTTATTTTATTTTTTTATATTTTATCTCTTTTGAATAATTTGCTTTCCTCTTCAAGCTTTCAAGAGGGGGTCAAAAACTATTGCTCTTTGAGGCTACAATTTTGCTGTTATTGTTACTTATTATTAGTTATCTTTCTATTCAGTCCATCTCCTATTCAGCTGGGGAGTTGCTGAATAAAAAACTAAATAAACATAACCACAAAGAATTTACAATTTACATTTTTTTCAGAAGAGCACTCTCAACAACATACAAAAAGGGAGAGCTGTGAAGTAGTAAAATTCTTTTCCTGAATCAGCCATACTGGCAAATACATGAAATAGCTTCAAGAAGGGGTTGGATGGCTTTTTAGCCAGTGAGAAAATGCAGGGTTAATACAATTAGTTTTACATACAAAGTTTATCCAGGGACTGATCCAATTTCCATCTTGCAATCAGACAGATTTTTTTTCCCCTCTGAGGCAACTTGGAGAGGCATTTAGTTGGGTTTTTGCCTTCCTCTGGTTCAGCTAGCAGTTAGGCAGGAAGTATATAGACATAAAAGGCTGACTTGATGGATGTGTGTCTTTTTTTCAGCCTCAGTACTTTAGTACTGTACTAGGAAGAAGCCTCTAAGCTAATACACACACAATTCTTTAGACTATTTTAACACAGATAGTTGTTAATAGAAGATAGGCGAAGGAAATGCATTTTTGCCAAATTAGTCACATTAGTGCAAGCTAGAACAATATATTTATTCTGCAGAATGCTTAACCATACCTCAGTAAACAGCCCAAGAAGCTCCTGACACTGCAGGGCTTTGCTGCAGTTAGTGTTTATTACTGTGTTCCACTACATGTTTTTCAAGTGAACATGTGAACATTTTTTTTGCCCGAAACATGTAGTGGAACACACTAATAAACACTAATTGCAGCAAAGCCCTGCATTGTCAGGTGTCCTCCATTATTTTATATGATGTCTACATGTAATTAGTGCTACAACAGGAGCACAGGAGTGATAGCCTGCCTGAAGGAGGTACCTGAACTAGAATACTGGTTTTGGATTTAGCCCAAGAAGCTCCCTCTGTTTGTTTAAGATAGCAGCTGCCATTTTAGCTTGGCCTGACTTCACTTCCAGGCAGCAGCTTGCAGGCACAAAACACCTTTCAGCTCAGATTACACAGCAGTGATGGGAGGGGGAGAGCAGAAAGGAGGGTGTGAGAGCAGAGAGGGAGGTGGAGAGGACAGAAGGGAGGGGGAGAGAGGAGCAAACTAAGCAGACTCATGCCATGCCCTGAAGGATTATTCTGAGAGAAGGAAGGCTGACACAGAAGATCATGTATACAGAATTAAAGGAAAGACATGTGGTGTTTCTTTTTACTAAGCAGTGTTTCTGTGAGTGCTTATGGCTGTATTTACATAGACCTTTCTGATAAAGCTTCCTTAGTTTTTACCTTTCCTTCTGCTTTAAGAACAAAAACAGGAACTTTATTTGTAAACAGAATCCTCACTAAGTACACACATGGTCCTCAGTACATGACTGGCTCACTTAGGTAACTGCTTAGATTAAATGGCCTTCCCTAAAGACAGTAGATTGTAAATGAGGGTATAGCTTGGTAACATGAATATCAGTGTTGCTGAATTGTTCCTGTGTAGTAGGACTAGTATGTGCAACATGGGGAAGAGCCAAATGTGGAAAGAGACGTTTTCATTTCTAGAAATTAAAAGCACCTTTGTGTCAGCAGCCTTATACTTACTATACCTTCCTGTTCACACAAGTACATTGTTTTGTAGATATCATAGTCAGATTAACAGATAACTAGATTATCATTAAAACTGATATGTTATTTGATTATCTGTTAATATATACTAAGATGAAATGCACTTTGCGCTAAATAGATTTTCCTGTTAATTAGTATTGAAAGAATTTGCCATATGGAGGGACATGTGTATTTTATGAGCTGGTTAAGGCTCTGATATGTATTGCTGAATGGGGCACCAGAAGACCAAACAAGAGCTAAAGTTGTTTGAAATGTATTCTCCCTGCATTTCCGTGGGTTTCCTCTAGGTGCTCCTGTTCCCTCCCACACTCCTAACGCAGACTCTGCAGATTGCTGATGAAAATCATCCAAATGTATGTGTGTATTTCTGTGATTGTATTAGGCTAATCTGACTCTAGTTTGGTCCTTCAGGGGAATGGGCTGATGTAAATAATCTCTGAAAAGGCACTGTATAATATGTCAGTACTATAATACCTTTAATTGTGGCTGTGAACACTTTTATTAATGTTTTTAAAACGGGCCTGGATGAGTTCTTGAACAAGAACAGTATCTAAGGATATTGTGATACTAAAATCTACGGATAGTATTAATGTTTGGATATATAGTTTACCGTATGTATGTGATAGTTTAGATTGGTAAGTATATGTTTGTGTGTGCTGGGTTTTCTTGGAAGGGTTGAAATTGATGGACTATGTAACTATTAGGCAAGTCCTTCTGGTGTCATTTCGGGTCATCTGTATCCACTTCTTTGGGCAAGTGCACTGCGCCTATTTATGCTGGACACAAAGGGAACCCTGGAGCTACTGCCAATAGGCGCAGCAGAATTTAATTTGGAAGGCAGGAAGGACTGAGCAGCGCTGAGCACAACTATATAGAGATGCAGGGAGTGCATTTTGACGCACACACCTTTAATAAAAGTGGTTCATCATACAACTGACTGTAGGGAAATTTGTAGAACTGCAACTGCACTTGAGGCTGTAAAATTAGCCCTTTTGTCTTTTAACATAGAAGCTCAACAAGCTACGGTTAAATGAGTTCCAAGGTTTTTCAAGGAATGCTGAGATCTTTTCTCCAGCATGCTATAGAGTTGTGGTGGAATATTATAGGCTATTGAAAGGAAATTCTGTGAAAAATGCCAAATATTCCTGCTGCAAACAGCTATAGCATAAGAGGCCAGGCATTGTTCAGAAAGCTGTATACTACATGTATACTTCAGAATAGGTGGCAAGTAAAGGATCTCTGTGTGTCAGCACTCACTGCATTGGCTAACATGTAATTCACTAGGCTCTACAGTGACATGAAACAAAAATATACACACAGTGCTAAACGAACAGCAGCTCCTTAGAAAATCTGTCTATCTGAGTGGACTGCATGCTCTGGGTAAAGTTCTTATGGGTATACATTTTATGTTACAATATACATAATGTAATTTTTGCAAATATTGAAACCACATCTTACAGGATAATTTAATCTTTAGTCCATTCATTTTACTAAATTAAAACATGCATTACAAATAAGCACCATTAGAGATCATGGAGTTTATATGCTTGCTAAAGATTAAGCAGTGCATTGACTTCTAATATAGGCCATTAATGGCACACATCATATCAATGCATATTGTATACACTGACACAGGTTAGCTCAGATGTCCTCAAAAGAAATGTTTGTGTAGGGCAGGGCTGTCCAACTGGAGGCTTGCAGGATGGATGTGGCCCTCGAAAAGATTTTTGTATGTATGTATAACTTTATTTATAAAGTGCCACAAGGGTACGCAGCGCTGTACAATCTTACAGAATACAAAATTACACACAGGGAGGACAAGTGATATAATAAATAAATACAGTAAATATATATATATATATATATATATACAGGTATATATATATATAAGTGCTATGTGGTATGAGACACAGTGGGAAGGAAGTCCCTGCCCCATAGAGCTTACAATCTAAGTGGTTGGGTAACATACAGGCACAAACTGGAAGGTAAGAGTGCATCAGGTATGGGCATTTGCCGTTAAGTGCAGGACTGGGCAAAATAATGTTTTAGTGCTCCAGAAGGTAACATCTGAGCTTTTTCTTAAAGAGAGTTTGTGGCCCTAAAACTGCTCCACTGACCTCTCTGGGTGACATCATGATTATGTTGTAATCTGGCCCCCCATGTAAAATAGTGAATGGGTGGCATACTACCTGGAAACAGTTGGTCAGCACTCGTGTAGAGGAAAAGAGAAAGAGAAGCAACAGAGAAATATAGTTTCCAACATCATAGAGATATACAAAGATATATTTTACTCTATCATGAAACTTCCCTTTTACTTATTCCTTACCTGTTGTATTTATTTCCAAAATATCTTGCTCTTTAAATCCTAGAGATCTTGACTTTATACATTTTCACTAAATCATAATACATTAATAACTGCTGAGACCAATCAAACTGCTCATGCTTTTGACATTTCCTCAGAAGTGTGGCACATGGCCAAGCTTTCTTGCAGTGCTGAATTCATTCTATTAATTAAAATAAACACTGATGCCAAAAGCTAAACTGCAATCATCAGAAATCCAGGTTTCTACAAAACCATAATTTCTTTAGATTTATGAAGTTATTTGAAGGTATCTGTGAATGATAAATGCTATAAATCAGTAGCAACTGGTACAGAAAAGAGAATGATTAGTCACTCCAGGAAACTGAGCAGGTGCATATTTATAGTGCAGACGGTTTAATGCAGACAAAGTAAATCATATACAGTAACCAAATAAATAGAATGACATTTAAAGTCTACAAAAATAAAGATAACTTTCACACTCTCAAAACCCCCTCAACATATTTAAGTTTATGATATTGTTGATGGTTGTTTTCTTCTTCTGGTTGTAGTGCCCTGTACAGTTTCACTCCACCAATAAACCGTTCAGCCCTGGTCTGTGCAGATCTAGTCCCCAGGGATTGAAAACAGAACTTTCTATTCCACCTTTCACATATATTATGCTCTTTGTTTTTCTTGCATTGTTCTAGCTGAATCCTATAGTTGGCATTTGACAAGTGATGTTGGAAAGATGCTGAGAAGATCCAGGCAGCTGCATTCATGAATGCGCATGGAAACTGAATCTTGATCACATGGGGTGATATCTCCCATGGTTTTGTCTTCTTTTATCTGTTATATAAGATTTAAACACCAAATTATGTGCTAGGCAAAAAGTATTATTTAAGTATTGTTTAAAATGTTTTATTTTAACTGTATAAGTCCAGAAAAGGATTCATTGGTTGCTATGACTTACTAGGGGTGTTTTATCAACACTGTGCAAATTTGCCCTTGGACAGTAACCCATGGCAACCATCATATTGTTGCATATATTGTTCTACCTGCAGCTGGTTAAAAAATGCCAATCTTTGATTGGTTGCTATGGGTTACTGCCCATGTGCAAATTTGCAGTGTTGATGAATGAGCCACACTGTATCAAGGCACATTATGTCCAGGAACATGCTGGATTATCCATGTGAGCAGAAACCCCTGCCTTTTTTACTTTTGGGCCCATTGATATGTGATAATACATTTCTTATAGATTGTAAGCTCTTTAGGGAAGGGACCTCAATCCAATTGTGTACTGAAACTCCTAACAAATACATATTCATAGTGTTTTATTTACAATTACCCTACCCTTGTTTGTATTTACATCTTTTGAAGCACTGCCTATATATGTGGTGCTATATAAATAAATAAATAAATAAATACAAAATATTAACATTGAATTGTACTAAGACCAGTATAAGTTGGAAGTGCCTACCACGGTCTTTCTCAGCCTGACATATACAGAGATGAATGTCAACTTTAATGGTGTGCTGACCTGATGGTGTAGGAGCATGTTCCCAGTCAAACCCAGTCAAAAAGGTGCCGCTGGTTTGCACAAAGCTCAGCACTTAGATTATAGTGACCTTACAGTTTTATTGTAATAACACCCTTAAAATCCAGTGCATTCTAGATGTGACAGTGTAGCTCTGGCTTGCAATGTTGTCCAGTTTGTTATTCCAGCATCTAAATTTATGGCCAATGTCACACAAGGCTGTTTATCCCTGGACTGACCAGAAACACCCGAAACTGTCTGAATAAAATGGACGAGATATTATTATCTAGAAGTGGCCCATTTTGCAGGATGATAAAGAGATTTCCTTTAGTTAAAACAACCATCATATATTCTTGCATGGACACCTGTTAACCTGTCATTTGTGAATCTGAATCATGGCTTCTTCCAGACCGATCAGTCAATGCATATAATGGAAGTAGTTCTCTAATCAGGAGCAGTAAGCTATTCCACTCCATCAAATCCTAAGTCATTCGTGACAAAACACAGGTTGGCATATACAGTATGTTGAGATATCTATACAGTTTAGCTTGTAGAGTTTCCTGGAAAGGACAATGAGAGTCTACCTGCAAGCTCCAATAGGCTCAATCATTTTCATGAGAATACACATTTGGATGAGCATTTAAACTTGCTCTTGCTCTTCAGATGAGTGTAAAATGAATAGCCAATCACATACGGTATATCTAACAAGCAGAAATAGCATTTATAGTATATTTATAGTAGATTTTATATTCTACATAGATATTTGAAATCAGTAAATATGTTTGTGCTTTAAAGGACATGTTCACTCAAGCGATTTTTTAAATAATAAGAGAAACTTTCCAAAGCACATGTATTGAATATGTAATAGTTTCAAAGTTACTGGTGAATTTAACAAGATTTCAATAAGTATTACTATCTGGGTCCTATCTGCGTTTTTGGGTACTAACGACGGGCCTCCCCGACTGACATCTGGCCTTAAATTGGCTAGATCTTGATTGGGCAGGTTTGCTTTTTGCATCTGCTGCGATGGTGCCTATACCCTAGGGCCAAACAATCAAATTTGCCCAATATCACCTACCAGTAGGCGGGCATATCGGGAGGAGATCTGCTCATTTGGGGAGGTTGCCAAGGGAGCGGATCTTCTGCTGATATGCCCACCTAAGGGTGGGTGATATTGGGCTACTTCGATACAGTGTATGACCACCTTAAAGAAAGATAAAGCCTATGAGGGTTTTGTGTCCCGTAGGAAACTGTGGGCAAGAAAGCCCCCTAAAATAGGCTAACTTTAGATCTACACTATTCTAACCATAAAGAAACAGAAGAAAGCATTTTCACATGATAAAGTGATTCAACTGGTTAGCATAAATGAATTCTAATATTAGTCTGTAGAATGGTATTTTCAGGCGCATTGTCACCCGTGGGGAGCATTTGCCGAGGGTGACAAAATGCCCCCCTGTGCCATTGCCCTACATATCATGTCTTTATTCATTAGCTGGCTGTATAATTAATTTTTTGAGTAACCTGGTGGTGAATTCAGGCACAGTTAGCTGTAACATAATTAGCATTGTTTGCATTACAGTCAAGCAGTGATTACCTGGGGGAATAATGTTATCTCCTAATCCACTTGATTTTGTCACAGCAGTGCTGAGAGGAAAAACTCTTTCAAGTACTTTCCAATCAAGGCAATCACCTTCATTAGGGATCAGGAATAGAGGCTTCTGCCAGAATGTGAAATGTTCCATTGTCATTATCAGCATCTGATTTACTTTTTTTACAATATAAAGGGACTATATTTACTACTGTAATCTTGTAATCCCCATTTTAATCAAATAATAAAATAGTACCTTGTACTTGATACCAGAAAAGATATAATTAATCCTTATTGGAGGCAAAACATAACTGTATGGAGATCGAAAATTATGAAAAGATCCCCTATCTGGAAAACCCCAGGTTTCAAGCATCCCGGTTGACAGGTCAGATGCCTGTACCACATTAATAAATATTTTCGGAAAATATGGGTCCTGTTACATGCCTAAGATCATTTATAGTTTGTACAGAGCTACAATCGGTATCTCAATGGTAAATAGTATGGAGTAAACTCGTAATAAATATAGGAATAACATCAGTATATTCATTTTCAAACTCTTGAGTTAAAATTAGCAATATGCTTATCTGTCTTAGGCACCCTGCAGGTTTTAATTGGACTGTCTATTATCCACTGCTGGCATTTTTCAGCAGCTGTTTCAACTGTCAGTTTAGGACTCCAATTTCTGTATTTTGACTAGAATTGGCAGCACAGGCTCATGCAAAAATAAAAAATCAATACTGTGGAAATTGTCTGTTCCGTTAAATTAACTCTGCCTGTTTTTCTCTGACTGACCTGATTTCCAAAAGACCTCTAGCAAGCTGAGAATTCTGAAGAAGAAACCAAGATGTTTACATTGCACAGATAAACTTACAGCTGATATATTATCTTTCTAGTTATTTTCCTGGTTATGCTGAAGAACTCAAGGCAAACATCATTTTTCCCTTCAAGATGAATTGTAGAGTGACATTGGGATGTTTTTAGGACTAATGGGGACATGGATTGCTTCACTTTGTTACTGCCAGCCAAAGGAGAGAAAAACCATGAAGAGCAGGAAATCATTTCTAGACTCCAAATATCCAGATATGTTTCCAGACATACAGTATTGCTCAAATATATTGAATATTTTATGTGACTGAGTGAATTTAATATATTATTCATTATTATTATTGTTATTAATATAATGGTCAGGAAAGATGGCTTAAGCTGCTTTTCCTGTTATTAAATAATTGAGTCATTTAGTCTTGGTGATTTGGCACAAGATGCGCTTATGCTGCCAAAGACATGGATTTGATTATAATGTAATTTACAAGATCAGCTCATTCTATAGGTCAATTAAGGACTTAACCTAAACCAGATATCTGCAGTGCTGTCCCTATGAATGGTCTATAGGACAGTTGGGGTAAAACTTAGGAAAAATGTTTTTCTATAACTCTACAAGACATTTTTTGGCTGCCCGGTGAGTTATCGAGCCACACTTGCCTCTTGGTATACTCAGTATAGTAATGCAGGAATATGCAAGGGTCAGAAATATTAACATTCAGATTTTTGTGGTTTTAGAGTTTTTTTGAAACTACAACTAAACTCATTTTTCACTATAACCACGAGTGTCTAGTCATTTTTTGAAAGATGCAAATAGAAAAAGCACAAGTGGAAGAAATGATAAAACCTCAACCTTTTTGTGTTGTCACACAAATGAAAGCATACAAAAAAGGACACCTGCCATTGACTTCTACATGATCTCAACAGATTTTAGATTTTTTAGCTATTTTACCTTTTGGATTTGTTGCAGTTTTGTCGTGTAATAAATGCCAAAATAAATATCACCTTTTCTGTGACAAAATTGTATTTTTGCACCAAAAAAAATGAATTGTGAATATAAATCAAATGTTAGTAAATGCCTCTCTTAGTATAGGTATCCAGAAGGCTGGGGACCTGGGGGTTTCCGAATAAGGGATTGTTCTGTAATTTGGATCACCAGACCTTACTTCTTCTAAAAATCATTAAACCTTAAATAATAGGATTGTTTTGCCTTAAAGGAGAAGGAAAGGTAAAAACTAAGTAAGCTTTATCAGAAAGATCTATGTAAATACAGCCATAAGCACTCACAGAATAGCTGCACTGAGTCCTCTATCAAAAGAAACACAGGATTTCTCCTTTTTGTAAACACGTTCTTAGGGTATCTTAGGGTATCTCTCAGAAAATTCCTTCATTCCCGGAGCCAAAGTCTGTGCAGACACTCTTGTGTCTGGATCAAGAGGCACTGGGTCGGACTAGGTGCAGACATGAGTAGAATAAATTTCCGAGGGGTATCACATGAGAATGCATTTTTGTGCCCAAATAAGTTAACCTAGAATTCGTTGTGGTGTGGGTGTGTATTTAAACATAGGAGAGGCTGCCATAACAACGCAGAGGTAACTCATCAAAATAGTGGCATTTGGCTGCACCTTATCATTTTTTATATCTAGGCAAGCTCTATAATTTGATGAAAGATCATTGCTACAAGCAATGTTTTTAAAATAAATTATGGAGTCAGATAAAAGTTGCTGATATTGGGAAAGAAATGCTTATTTGGTGACCTAGGTGTGGCCAGCTTTAGACTTCATTGCACAATCCTGCCTCATAGTAAAGAAGTGGGTGGCTTGGGTCTCCACACCGCTACAAATACTACATGAATGTAATGCTAATTCCAACAACAGATTGATTATTTAGTGCAAAGCAGAAGTCCTGTAAATATCCTTACATGTTTTGTGCACTGAGAGCTTTAAATGAGGATATATAAAAGATATTTTACCTATACATGCTTTCTACTTTTATCTGTCAGCCTGTGTGTGGTGTCTATAAGTGCTTACCCTTTTGGTTCTTGGATTATTTATATCTGCCTTTAGCCCAAAATGTCAGCCCACTCAGCTGATTGGTCAGAGTGACATCCTTGTCCCATTCATTGAAGACACCTTAGAAGCATCATACTACCTGCACTTTGCTCACATTGCACAGATAGGTAGCACTACATAACTTATGGATGGATGGATCTCTGTGATAGGGAAATATGTTTCCAGCTGTCTGAATCAATTGAAACCTTATGTGCACCTTATTTTACTGAATAATATTAGGGTAAATCATTGTCTGACATATATCCCTCTTACTGTCTTCTATCCAACTAGACATGTTTGGTTGGTTCGCTCCTTCTTTTATTTACACTCAAACCTGTCAAACATGGCTTGCTTCAGTTTGCTTTAAGCTAAGGTTCCAGTTTGCATTCTCAGAGAACACATATACTTTAGCCTGGCGTGACCTATTTCTTTATAAAATCATACTGATTCCTAAGTATTATATTGATAAAGTTATACCGACAATATTAAAGGGATTCTGTCATGATTTTTATGGTGTACTTTTTATTTTTAAATTACACTGTTTACATTGCAAATTCACTCTACCATTTCAAATTAATTCTTAAACCTACAAATGTATTTTTTTTTGCTGTAATATTGGTGTGTAGGCAGCCATCTGAGCTTTCAGAAGGAGCCAGCGCTACACATTAGAACTGCTTTCAGGTAACCTACTTTTTCTCCTACTCCCATGTAACTGGAGGAGTCCCAAGCCAGACTTGGATTTCTCATTATTGAGTGTTATTCTCATATATACTGGGAGCTGCTATCTTGCTTCCCTTCCCATTGTTCTGCTAATCGGCTAAGGGGGGAAAGGGAGGGGGGTGATATCACTCCAATTTGCAGCACAGCAGTAAAGTGTGACTGAAGTTTATCAGAGCACAGGTCACATGGTTGTGGCAACCTGGGGTTAAATTATTTTTATTACACTTGAGGTATAGAGATCCAAATTACAGAAAGATCCATTTTCCAGAAAACCCCAGGTACCAAACATGCTGGATAACAGATTCTATACCTGTACAATAATAATATATTTTTGCTTTGCTAGTGTCACTAGGGTATAAACAATTATTTTCTCTTACAGCTGACCAAAATCTAGTTTATACATCACATGTCACATTACATGCAGTATATAGTATATACAGTTATATACAGTATAAGGAAATACTTCGGCATATACAATGCCCATAGAAAATAGCAATCATTATTCACTGTTTTATGTGTGAAGTGTCATGGGCAAATTATTTTGCCATATTGTGGCCATTACAATAATTGTCCTGTCCTCCCTGTATGTAGTCTGGTACAGACTGACAGGCATTGAATATCGTTTTTTCCACAGCTCACTGACACTGTAGATAAATCTGGCTTCAGATTCTATTTATGTGGATAGGATGAAATTGGGAGACAGAAATAAAAATATTTACTGTCTGATACTGTGTACTGAATTATCTGAAAAAAACACCACAGCTAAGTATAATGTAACACAGTACATTCTGCACTGAAATGACAGTAGTGATACGAGCTTCCAAAATAAGACCAATAAGCTCTGCAGTGGTAAAGGTAAACTATACCCCATAACAATGTTGGTCTCTGTAAAAATATATCACATGGGACAGCTCATATGTAAAGCCCTGTAAAGCTTCATCTAAATAAACCATTTTCATAAAAATAAACATTTCCTTTTACAAAAGGTATTTTTTATAGTTCTGCATGGTTCATACAAAATGGAAAGTGCCTATTTGAAATGTCACCATCCGTGTACAAGACTTTGGTCATTCATGCTGAAAGTGGCACCGTTAGAGGCTCCCCACACCCCCACTCGCAAGTGGTAAAAAAAATAATACTCCTGCTTTCTACTTGTAACGTACACAGCCCCGTGGGTTCCCAGACATAGGGCAGGACCCAAACTAACGGGATGAGGCATTTATTGGAGAATGGCCACTACATATCCACACGTCTCCACCATCAATGGAGCGGTAGCCAGCCTGCACTAAGCACTCTTGTTCCTAGGATGTGCCAAAAATGGGAACTATTGGTCACGGGGTGCTGATATTCAGCTGCGTTGGCTTACAGCTGGGCAGTCTATTTGTCTCCCCGTGGCCTGACACAGGCCAGATTGTGCTCTCTGATGTTTTGTGCAAAGACTAGTAATAATTGATATTTTACATCAGATTTTGTAAGACAGAAAGAGATCAACCTCTGTTGTAAAATCAGAACATGGTTTGACACCATCTGCCAATCACAAAGGCAAGTTCCAACTTCAGGGACCAATCAGCCTCTCAGCTACATTAGGCCAACTATGAGAAGCCAACTAGTGAGAATGCCCAGTTTAGTCTACTGCATGACCCAGACAGAAAAGGTCTCTTTCCAGGGGGGATTTGCAACAGTGATGTGATCAGAGGCTCCGGGCATTGTTTGGCCTCACAGCGGGGGTCTATCAGCAGGGGAGGATGGCAGGCTGTCGTTTACATTTCAAACCCATAGACAAATGGGAAGTTTATAGATAAAATACGAAATAATAAAGCTGTTACATCACACTACTGCCTTTTTTACTATATAGTCCAAAAAAAGTATTTTCCTTATTCTTTTTAGTTGCTGCCATTGCCTTTGATTAAACCATGTTTCCCCCCTTCTCTACCTTGAGATTCCTCCAAATTTGCAATTAGATGTTTCACATAGTAAATAAAAATGTTGCAGCTTGTGTTCTGACTGGATAGACCTGAGTAGAAAGTGTGTCTGTTATAATGTAGATGTGTCAGATTGTCTGTTGAAAGCCAACAAGAGTTGGTGGGCTCAGGTCATGAATTCAAAGCCACCTGCACTAAACAATATGGATTAGTATTCAGTATGGGAACCATTGGTCTTAGTATTGCTTTAGACTGATGGTTCCCATACTGTTAGGCCAGTCCCCTAAGGGGTCCTAGAGCTGTGTTTTTTGGACCAGACATGAGGACCTGAGGAAAAAGTTATGGCTGAGCCAATATTGGTTTCACACTCTTGCTGAGATGTTTGTAATAGAAACAGCGAGCAGGCCTATACATGGTGTGTCAGTTCTGTTCAATGGTGCATTTCAGGCACTGTGTGGAATGCAGACTTTTCTGTATGTGATTAGAATGGATTTTATGTTTTCTGCAGATTTTCTCTACTTAAATGTGGTATGGTGATGTTCACATTCTTCACCCTGTCATTTGATTTACAGCATTTTGCCTCTGAACTGTAATAGGCTAACTGAATTCACCGTTAATCCTGGGTGTTCCTGCTAGTCCCTTCAGTGAAAATTCTGACCCATAGGGATTTTGTTCTTGCATAATTATAATATCTTATCAATGCACTGAAATTATTAGGGTTTTTTTTTATTTGTATGTAGCAACATTATAAGCCCCTTGAATAAACTATGATGAGTTTATATTCTAATTACAATATTTGCTGTTTAGGATGGTGTGTGTGCAAGGTGGCTTTTACTTTTATTATGGAGCTTTAAAGGGGTATGGTTTTGATACATCACATCTGCATTGTGGTCTAATTTTCAAGTGCCATGTAGGCGTACTTTTTATTTTTATGTTGTTTGGATAGAAAATCTGGACTACTTTTCTGAAATGTGTGATCTGTACTTTTTTAAATATATATATTTTTGGCATTTTATTGCAAGCAGTATATTACTCGAGTGGAATGCAGTAGGATAGCAAAAAAATTAGGAATAAGTGCTTAAATTTGTTAATAAGTATCATATGCTACTCAAACCAGCATATGTGCTAGAAACCAAGGTTTGTCATGCTCTCCTGCCTATAACTGTCCCTTCCTGCCTTGGGCCTGACCCTCTGTTACTCAGATGCCACAATGTTTTACTGGGGCTTTCATAGGAGCAAACAAGGGTGTCAAACTGTAGAGTAGGGAGAACTGGAGCAGAACAGGAAAAAATAGATAAGAGAGTTGCTAGGACAAGCACAAGGAAGAAACAAGTTCTGAGGAGCAACTCTTAAGAGCATCAGAAATAAAAAGAACTGGATCAGAACTGGCCACAAAGACATGCCAACGTTGGAACTAGGCCAAAGTAACCTTGGGGTGGTTTAAGTATAAAATTATGAATGATGCTAATCCATCTGAGAATCTGCGACATATTTGTAAATGTAGGTGCACGAGCATCATCCAAATAACTTACAACTGGGAGCAAACCTGCCTCAACCGAAATGCCAAAATCACTCCCAAACATTGCATAAATCTGGTTTCTACTTACCTTAAAAGACCTAAATGAGTTATTGCTGGTTCTACCAATTACTGCAGTGTAGGAACTAAATACTTAGGCATAAAAAATATCAGGATTTTTTCACTGTAAATGTGCACAGAATATGCCTACAGCTTTTGGGGCAACCTACCAAGTATCACAAAAAACTTTAAGGTGCACATTTACTAAAACTCCATCATTTCTCAATGTTTTCATTTTTAAAAATTATCATAAATTAATTTCCATGAATGCCTGGCATTGACTTAAAAGTCTGAACAATAAAAGTCCATGCGGGAAAAAGACGCAAACCTTTTTTGAATTGTTGCACCAAAACCTTATTTTTTTTTAAATTGGAACACAAAAAGCACAGAATCAAAAATCCGAAACCTCTAAAATTTTGAAGCAAAATAAGGATCCTCCCGAGAAGGGACATCTGCCATTGACTTCTACATGATCTCGGCAAGTTGTAGCTGTGAATTGTCAGAGTTGTGACTATTTCTCTTTCAAAGTAACTCCACGGCATTCACACCTCTGTGAGTTTCAGATGTCACCTCTCTGAAGAGTTACAAAGTGCCATTGTGATTGGATTAGTGGAAGAGTATATTATTATTATTATTATTATTAACATTTATTTATAAAGCGCCAACATATTCCGCAGCGTTGTACAATAAGTATATATGCTGAGGACTTCCCATACCAGTCAGTTGAACTGAAGAAGCTGCTCGGATGAGTAGTGAAACATCTTCAATGATTACCAAACAAGTCCAGTTGCTTTAAATTTATTTATACTAGATATTTCTCTGCGCTTAAAATCAGAAAATAAAAAAAAAATCCAAATGTTAGTAAATGGCCCCCTAAGTGTTTTCAATTTTATTCATCACAGTATCTCATATGACATTTACCTGGCTGTAAAATATATATTTAGTGGCTTATCCTTTATGATTCATTGTGCAAACAGCATTTTTCATTTACATTGCTGAGTATTTGACACCTACTACAAATGTAAGCAAACACAATTACACATACTTCAGTGATGGTGTGCAGTGGCATGGCACAAGGCTGCTTGTGGGAATTCACTTCCAAACATCTGCTCTGGCACCTATGGGAAATAGCTTCATTTTGCATCTTGCTCTCATCTTCTACTTCATACATTGGTTATTTGGCATTTATACATGCAGATTTTGTAGCATCCTCTTATTTTTGTGTGCCAAACACAGAATGAATCTTGCTTAGGGAAAAGGTTATGCTCTTAATGAACACATATTTAGACTTAATTTAACCTACCCATACCCTAGACCAGTGCTGTCCAACTTCTGTTGTACCGAGGGCCGGAATTTTTCCGACCTACGTGGTGGAGGGCCGATAATGGAAGCCAGTTTTGACCACTCCCCTTTTTGAAACCGCACCCACTTGAAACCACACCCATGTTATCACATGACCATACCCATATTAATGGTTGTAGTACAGCAAAAACCTGCCATACTCTGCCTGCCCTACCCTGCCTGTGTGTGCCATACTCTGCCTGCCCTACCCTGCCTGTGTGCCATACTCTGCCTACCCTACCCTGCCTTTGTGTGTGCCATACTCTGCCTACCCTACCCTGCCTTTGTGTGTGCCATACTCTGCCTTCCCTACCCTGCCTGTGTGTACCATACTCTGCCTGCCCTACCCTGCCTGCGTGCCATACTTTCACTGTGTGTGCCATTCTTGGCTGGTTTGTGCCATACTTGGCCTGTGTGTGCCATACTCTGCCTGCCCTACTCTGCGTGTGTGTGCCATACTCAGCCTTCCTTACCCTGCCTGTGTGTGCCATACTGTATGGCACACACAGGCAGCCTACAGTGACACAATGCTGGCACTGCTCCTACAGTCTGCACAATAACTATATATTAAAAAACTTTTTAATTGCAGTACCACCTCAGTATATGTTCTTTTTGTAGTATGCAGGGATTATTTGTGGGTTTCTACTGCTCCTGAGGTGTGAACAGGGGAACAATGGGGGTGATAACAGCCTGAGCCTGAGGTGTGAACACTGCAGGGGGTGAACAATGCAGAGATTAAAAGGTGTGAACAACACAGGGGATTACATATTTAAACAATGCAGCCTGATTACAGCCTGAATCTGAGGTGAGAACCATGCAGGGGGGGCAGTTAATCACAGTACTGATACCATTTAAAGCTTACACAAGAGTAAGCCATCAAAGCAGCCAGACAGGTGGGGGGGCCACACAGAGGGGGGTCGCGGGCCGCATGCGGCCCGCGGGCCGCCAGTTGGACAGCACTGCCCTAGACCCACATACCCAGTAATTCTCCCAGATTAGGATGGCTAAGAACAATGCAGTCAGAATGATGAGAATTATGGCATGTGGCCCTAAAAAGTACTTTGTGTATTAGAAATCAAACACTTTGTCACAGGCATCTGCTTCTAAACTTGCCGGCATTCTATTTGCTCACTATACGTCTTCCAGAGTTATTTTGCAATACAACTGAGTCACTGTGCTATTTTAATTAATGAAGGCACATGAGCAAGTGTTACTTTGATACCATATGGTAGTTTTGACATTTGTTTCTTTTTCTACATAAACAACTTCTTTCTTCAAGTAAAGAGCAAGTGAACTGGTCAAGAAGAACTGTTTGTTTTTTATTATTTACTCTATATTTTGTTTCCTAAGGGATAAATAAACTATTTTTAAACTGTACCAGATGTTCATTTAAATTGAGGGTTATATCTTTATCTTTCCATCAGTGCTAATAAACAGGTTTGGAAATAATACTCTTCACTTCAGGTTGGTCCCGTTATCTGACCGGTAAAGTCAGTGGTTTAACAAGATCTAACTGGGGATTACAACCTTGACATTCATTCTAAATAAAATAGTAATAATCTCTTTTGCACATTTGCACATATATTGAAAAATAAGCTTTACCTCCCACCCCTATTAGTTTCTCTATACAGTTATGGGACCTGTTATCTGGAAACCAGTTATCCATAAAGCTCCAAATAACAGAAAGGCGATCTCCCATAGACTCCATCAAACTAAAGGTGGCCACAACGTGGCGATTTGCGATCTTTCATGCGACCATCGGTCGCACGAAAGATCGTACAATAAGCCACAAACCATTCAGGGCTGAAACGGCAGATAAGGAGGTAGAAACAATAGGATTTCTACCTCCTTCTGTCGACTCGCCGACTTGCCATACACGCACTGAATATCGGACGAAACAAGGTTTCGTACGATATTATCGGTGCGTGTATGGCCAGCTTTAATCAAATAATTGTAATTTTTAAAATTGAATTCTTGATTTTTTTCTGTAATAATAAAACAGTACCTTGTACTTGATCCCAACTAAGATATTATTAATCCTGTTGGGCTTATTTAATGTTTAAATTACTTTTAGTAGATTTAAGGCATGGTGATCCAAACTATGGAAGACCCCTTATCCAGAGAACCCCAGGCCTGGATAACAGGTCCCATACTTCTGTACTTCTTAGCACCCCAGTCACTAGGCCACTAGGTGTGCTTCTCTTTATTTCTGAGATAGATTTAGGTGCTGTGAGGCAATGGCCACATGTGCCTGCAAAGAATACATAATATAGTTTGTATTGTGTGGTACACAACAAAAAAAGTTTCATATGGGTCAAAAAAAAAATAACATGGAAAAATATGCTGTGCATCAAAAAAAATTGATACATGTAACAGTTTTTTGTTTTTTTTGCTGCACATCATTTTTGCCGTTTCGTTAATTTTTTTAGGTAATGTCATACAATTATACAGCTTGGTTAAAATTTTGCCATACTGCAGGAAAGAAATCTCCATGAGCGCTCAGCCTTAGAGAAGGATATCCTAAAAACTCCAACTATCTTGCTGGTATCAACGGTCATCTATAAGGTTAATACCGATGATCTGGAAATATTGTACAATGTGAAAATAGGAAATAGAGCTTTTAGAGCAATTATTGACATCTAGATATTCATGGACTAAATTTGGAATTATTTGGTGCTCTCACAATTAGCTCATTTCATGCAATAAATCCGTAACCCATACACATGCAGGATCATACTGTGAGAACCTCTTTCTCTTGCCACACACAAAGTGGCAGTAGGAATAATGGTATTGCTACATGTGGGGACGCATAACCAGAGGGGGAACAGACCATTTCCTTTCCCATACCCTATGCTGTTGTGCAGAGAAACTTGGCTTCTTTGAAGTGGAAAATGCACCATTTCTCCATTCGTGCAAGAAAATATATTGATAATGTATCTTAAAGTGGACCTGTCACCCAGACATAAAAAGCTGTATAATAAAAGTCCTTTTCAAATTAAACATGAAACCCAAAATAATTTTTTTACCACATCCATTATAAAAGCATTTTAAAATCCCAGCTGTCAGTCATATATTGCCTGCCCTGCCTCTATGCCTTAGGCATAGAGGTGGGGCAGACAGTTACTTTCACTTTCAATTCAGAACTTCTTAGATGTTGCTGCACTCCTCACATTCCCCCTCCCTCCTCACCATGTAACTGTGTAACCAGTGCATGGACATGGGTATCAGGTCCCCCCATACTGGCACAGAAACAAGATATTGGCAGGATGCAGTGCCTGCTTTGATAACAGTGTCCACAAAATGGCCCCTGCCTGCTTGCTGCAATTGTGAATTCCAAGGCTGAAGAAAATAAGATTCAAATAATTTATATAGTGTAAGTAAAGTTTATTTTGCTTGCCAAACACAATAGAAAACAATTTGAAATTATTTCTTAAGGTGACAGGTCCGCTTTAAGACATTGTGCATTAGCAGTTTTACCCTAAATTCTATTCATGGAAAAGCTCCATCAAGTCTAAAGTTTGAGAAAAGCTCAGCTTATGTCTAATTAATGTGAGATTCATTCAGCTGGATGTCAGTGTTAGGGAAGCCATGCAAAGCTAACAAGTTGTACACAGAATTAAGAAGAAGCATGAATAAACACGAGTTCACAGCAGTTCAGAATTTGTACTTCATCATCTTTAGACTGTTACATGTCAGCGTTTCACTCTATAAGTAGTGGTACATGGAATTTTTCGCCAGGTTTCAGTACAAAAAATGCCGACAGACTCCAAAGTTGTGTAAAAGCTTCAAACCCCCCCCCCCCCCCCCCCCCCACTGACTTTATTTTTCATTTTGCGTTTTATTTCTTGTTTTGCAAATTTTTCGGCAAATGAAGCGGGACACACTTCTAGCAAAGGCTGGATTACAATCAGGCATTTCACCGCTGTGACTCATAGGGGCACATTTACTAACCCACAAATCCGAATTGGAAAAATTCCGATTGGAAAACGAACATTTTGCAACTTTTTCGTATTTTTTGTGATTTTTTCGACGCCTTTACGACTTTTCGGAAATTGTCGCGACTTTTCGTTACCAATACGATTTGCGCGAAAAAAACGCGAGTTTTTCGTACCCATTACGATGTGCTCGTATCTTGTTGCAACTTTTTCGTATTGAGCGCTCGTAAGCGGCGGGCGAAACTTTCAGACTTAGCATGATTTTGGAAGCCTCCCATAGGACTCAATGGCACCCTGCAGCTCCAACCTGGCCCAAGAAAAGTCACCATACTGAAGCTTGAATGAATCCGAATCTTTTGTACTCGGCGCGAAGGCTACGAAAAAGTCGCGACTTTTCGCGCAAGTAGTAACGCTACGAAAAAATCGCCAGATTTTGCGCAACATTCGGAATGGCAATGAAAAAGTCGCGACAATTTTCCGAAAAATCGCCAAATACCGATCATTACGAAAAAAACGCAATCGCATTCGGCCCGTTCGTGAGTAAGTAAATGTGCCCCTTAATGTGCTCTGTATATTGGCCAAAAGGCCGTTAGATTGGATCATCCAGTAATTTTTGGTGGTAGTTTTTAAGGCTTTGCTGCAGGTGGTACCAAAGGTTACATATTTGCTTTGTGGTTTTAAGAAGTTGGAAAGGCATCACAGTTGTGTCATGCTTCAACACTGGCAGAAGTTGCCACATTTGATTCAGGGATTTCACAGGGATAAAAAATGTGGAGCCGGCGGCACTCAGCACGCTGCACTGTAGGATGCAGCTAGACTGACCTGATAGGGAACTGAAGTTTGTTTGCTTGTGTGACTGCAGAGCTGTGATTGTCTCTCCCCCTCCTGCTGTGCTTTTGGCAGGGACTGTTCCCTCATCTAAGGCTGATGCCACACCAGGCGTAGGGCTGATTTTTTCGGCAAGCGGAAAAACGCTTGCCGAAAATTCAGCCCTACGCCTGCTACTTGTGCCTGCACCCTAATGAATGAGATACGCTCGGGTGCAGGCACAAGTAGCAGGCGTAGGGCTGAATTTTCGGCAAGCGTTTTTCCGCTTGCCGAAAAAATCAGCCCTACGCCTGGTGTGGCATCAGCCTAAGACACTGAATGCCAGACTTTTGCTTCAAGTCTTCCTGTGTCAAGGCCCGACGGTCATTATAGGGTTGAAGTCTGGGCTGAGGAGGAAGCTGTGTTCAGATAGTCCAATTTGCAGTATCTGAGGGGTTTAGAAAGCTCAAAGTCGCAAAAAGATCAGGGCAGGCAGCAATTAATGTGGTCAGAATCAAAGCAGAAACCAGAAGATCAAGTCAAAATTGTAATTGCATATTTGGGCACTGAACCCAGGTCTCCAGGGTCTATTTATTTAGAATTTTAGTGCCGCAGTACTACATGGTGCACCAAAGTGACATTGGGTGCATGGGTGCTGCTATCATGGATCCAAAGCGGGGTGCCCCTGACATTCAATAATAAGGTTTCAGACATATCAAAATATATGACCATTTAGCCATAATTCCAACAATATATATACACCCAACTCCCACTCCATAACCTTTGTTCTAAGTTTCCAGGAAAAAGCAAATAGGCACTCTACACTTATCTCACCCTACATGGCTTTTACATTTCCCCCGAGGGAAGCCCCATTAGCAACCATTGCCATAGGGATAACTCTATTTTTTGCCTGATATCAGGCTGCTCTTACAGGTGGTGGGATGGAAGAACCAATTGTGTGCATTAGGGGAGTAGGCGGCAGGAAAGAAGCTTTAAGCTTACACACAGGGTAGAGGTTTGTTGATATCTGCCAGAGAAGCAGTGATGCAAATATAATATCTGAGGATTGACAGTAAAAATAGTCTTTACAGTTACATTAAGATGTGCCTACATATCGTGCAAAGGCCATAATTATTGGCAAGTGCTGGCATTTAAGGGTGGTCAGTGGGCACAAAAAATTAGATCTTACACCATAAAAGAAAAAAAAAGGTTGAAATTGGGTGCAATATTCTTTCAAAAAAGTTAAAAAAAATAATTTGGATTGTGCATTTCAGGCCCAACTGCTTACTGTGTCTGCAACTGTTTGCCTGAACAGTAATAACTAGCTTACTGTAATAACTAGCATGTAAATGCATAAGTACTAAGGGAGTTTAGAGCGAACCTTGATTCAGTTGGGTGTACTTTCCAGGCCGTTACCCGACCCAGGCCAAAATAGCTGTCCAGTACCTGTTGGGCTCTGGTTCTACCTCTGGTGCTTTTCTGACTAGTGCATGTGGCATATAAATCAGTGACCAGAAACCTGCATAATACTCTCATTTTAATTCAATTTGTAGATTGTCACAGACAGACATGTATGAATATGTGCCCTGTGGAACTACAAAGGACAATAATTATACTGTATGCATCAGTGTAGCTAAACTGAAAGAGAAGGTTTGTCATACTGGATTATAATAATGCACATTTTAATTGCTAATGTGTACACTGCATTAACTATTGTAGTGTATCGGTTTCACCAGAGATGGATTCTGAATGAAATCTTATCTTAGGGACCACATGATCTCTGCACAACCAGGATCTGTGAGCTGATAAACGTTCTGCAGTGAAATATACATTTACTTAAATAACACACGGCACATCTGTTACAGCTCTGAGACCAAATCTGTATAACTGTATGAGTCTCTTTCCAAAGTGCTGCAGTATAAAAATAGGTATGTTACAGGTATGTAAGGCCCCAATGTTTCCAATCACAGTTTTGGCACAAAGCTACATGGAGATCAGCCCAAAAATGTCTGTTTTCAGGCCAATCTCTGCTTCCGCTCCACTCAGTGTAGCTGCACGCATGCCGAAGTTGTGATTGTCAATGCAGCTACAGGGCAATGTGTATTAGAGCGGATCCGCTTCTCTCTGCCTGAGTGAAAACCGCACGAGGAAAGAAGAGGAGGAAAGTATCTAGTAGAATTAAGTCTAAAACAACTTTTCTGCATTTTTCTTGAAAACATTTTACCACTCATCCAAGTGGCTTCTTCAGTTCATGTGACCTAGGCCTAAAGGGCAGTTGTGAGACTTGGACTTATTTACTTAGCAGTCACAATGACCAGTCCCTTGGACCAATTCGCCTGAAATTGGCCAGATATCGATCAGCCAGGTTAGAAAATCCAGTCGGATCGGAGACCGCATCGGCTTGTTGATGCGGTCCCTGAACCGACTGCCCCATTGCCGCGTGCAGAATTCGATCGTTTGGCCCCAGGGCCAAACAATCAAATTCGCCTACATGCCTCCCCGATATCGCCACCCGTAGGTGGGGATATCGGGTGAAGATCCGCTCGCTTGGCGACATCGCCAAGCGAGCAGATCTGCCCGTGTATGGCCAGCTTTAGTTCAATGACATCATGCAGAGATAGGATTTGTTCAGAAAGAGAAAAGGTTACATTTTGCTTTCCTTAAGATCAGCTGACTGCCTCAATTATCTAATTATGGTAGGAGTAATCAACATGATTTACAGATAAGCTGGTTGTCCAGCATTGCAGGTTACAAAAGGTAAAGAATCAAGATTATACGTGTAGCTGAGCCCAACTCTGGATTAAAAATATACTGTTGTGATTTTATAGTGTGGTTTTTATTTCAATGTTATACAGTGTGCCTTAAAAAAAAATTATTCTGCAATTTAAAAATAATGTTTTTTTTTCTTTAAGATTTAATAATAGTGTACGGCCATCTCAGTTCATAATTCATAATCCTGGGTTTACAGAAACAGCCAGCACAGCATCATACATGTTCTTTCAGGCAGCTACAGCCTTGTAGTTTTAGGAAGAGACTGAATCATTTACCATGTGATCACACAAACAAAGGTGCTCGTATGGAACAGAAGGCTGGATCGGATACAAAACAGGTACTAGGATAGAGAAAACCTCTGGAACAGGCACAATAAACCTGAGAGAAAGTAGAGAAGTTTCACCAAACAGGGAAAGGGGGATAATGACATCAAACACCAATGTGGCATATTTTACAACATCTAGTATGGTATTACTCTAATGTTATTAGATGTAACAGTTTGTATTAAAGGGAACATATTCAACCAAGTGTCAGTCATGAAAATATGCAAGCACTGTGTTCATTTTAGGGTCTCTACATGCCATATACATTTGTAATCCTTGGGCATCAAGCTGGTCAGAAGACTCCTGCCATTCATATGTAGTCTGTAAACTGCCAAGTTTATTTACCAATTTTGAATTTGTCAGAATCAATAAGTCCTGAAAATATATTTCTGGGGCAACTAAATTGGGGGCAATCCAAAGTATACTCATTTCTGTGCCACTATATCTATATATATATCTATATATATATATATATATATATATATATACAGTATATAGACGTGGAATTGCAAACAAATTCAAGCTTAGACAAATTCAAAAGCTTAGCTTGTCCCTAAATATAATCTTAAAAATCAACAAACTGGGATGGGCGGTACCATGACTTTTTCACCTTGCTTCATTTCAAAAACAGCACTGAAAGATCTGCAGTAGGGATGAGCAAATCTGTCCCGTTTCGCTTCGCCATAAAATTTGCGAAATGGCAAGAAAATTTGCGAAACAGCGTAAAAAACACGAAACACAATTTGTCGCCATAAAATTTGCAAAACGGCAAGAATCTGCAGAATAAAACAGGAATTAGTTTAGGAGTATTATGGAACATAAGAGTTTGTTACTGAGTCCGTGTGTATCCAGCAAAGAAACCAACATGATGTGTATTTTACCCCTTACTGCGTAATTCTGTGCCAAAGGATTATATAAATTAAAACTGAAGGACATCTGTCTATGAAGATTCTCATTTATCCAGGTCATGATATACAGTATCTAGTAGAATTAAGTCTAAAATAACTGGACTTTTCTGAGTTTTTTCTTGAAAACATTTCACCACTCATCCAAGTGGCTTCTTCAGTTCAAATGACTGGTAGGGACTACTAATTCTACTAGATACTGTGAAGGACATCTGGATTTACCCCCTACCCTTGGGGGTCTCACAGTGTGGCATAGCACCCTTAACTCACTTATATCAACCTAGTTAATCCAGAGGTGCAACAAAATCGGTAAGATATCTATTCTAGGGAAATGCAGCAGTCTCAGCAGGCATGTAATGCAAATATCCAACGTTCATTTTATGGGTCTTTTGCAGACATTTCCCACACATTACTATTTAGCAATATCACATTTTTAATGTAACAAAATTTGTAATGATTCAAAGCCTCATGCACTGGTTTCCTGCTCCGCTCGCTCTCAAGGAGATCATGTGTTTGCCTCATCTTCGGAATAAAATGTCGCTGTGAAAGGATTCTCCTTTATCAGCTTTCTGTGGAAGATGAAAGACTCACTATAAAAAGCTGACAATCATTTTTATTGAATTGCCCAAGGCTCTCCTTATTTTAGCTCGTTATTGCTCAGAGTAATTCCCTGCTAAATGGCATATACAATAGCACATCTTTGAGTTTAAAATACATAGAAGATAAGGTTATAAGCACTTGATATTGCAAAAACAGCCCTCAAACTGCATAGGAGATGAACTCGGCTTTTATTATTAATACCGCATTACAGGTTCAGTTTTAAAATAACTGCACTGTTTTATACATGCAATCTATATTATCTGCCTCGCCCCAAAGGGACAGTCTATTAACGGCATAATGGGAAAATGATCTGTATGGATATTCTATACAGAACAGTTCATATATTTGCCTATAGATCTGATTTAGAAATAATTATATAAACATGTGGTATTGTTATTGTCTAAGAAAGGGGAAAAGAAATGCTTATTTAAAGAAGAAGACTGAACTGTTTGGGGATAATGCACTAATTCCACTGACTAGCACATATAGCCTCATGGCTCATGGGAAAGCTGTGGAATAGTGATGACTGAAATTTTTAACCAGGTTTGCTGAGAAAAAAAGTGAAACAGGACGTTTTCTTCTCATCAAAACACACAAAAGGCTCATTTACAGTCGCTGCTGCGACTAAAATGGTAATTATTACAAGTATTGACACCATTTCTTAAAGGCACTCCTTACACATATTTATGCCAAGTACTGTTGTGACTACCAACTCTGAAGATACTTATATACGCACCAATATATTCGCACAAAACTTAACTTCGTATGATTTTCGCACCGTGTGTAAGCTCCAAATTATGGTCGCGATAATTTTTGTACAATGGTGATTGGTCATTTAGTCAATCAGACAGCTAAGAAAATTTCGGATGGGTAACCGGGGAAATCTGTGCATGTATTATGTATATGACGATATCCTTGGGGCCTACAATGCATTTCCAGGAAGTCACTTTTGTACAATTGGTGTCTGCTGAATATTTCATGTACAGAACATCCTCTGATTTATTATTTTTAGGGCTTTATCCTACAATTTCAGTTTGAATGTTAGTTTTAGATCGTTGCATTTAAACGTAAGATCGATATCCAAACGGAGTAAAATCTGAACTTGTATGGCCAGCTTAATGAATTCCATGCAATTGCGCCTATTGGCATAGGGGAATACTGATGGTAATTCCAGGCTTCCCTTTGTGGCAATAGCAGGCTTGTGCCTAAAGAATCATACACAGGTGTCATTTTAACACTGATCACAGGAAATTCAGCAATTTTCACTGATTGTGTCTGATCCGTGGGTAAAAAAACCATGGTGAATTGCATCAGAAATGACACTTTGCATACACTGGTTTAATTAATTAAGGATGCTGTTAATTTCTAGCATTATAGGCATCCAAACATCCAACCCAATTACATGCTAAAGTTAGGTTGAAAAAAGACACATGTCCATCAAGTTTAACCATTTTATATATGAAATCTGCCTAACCCTTTCTGAATATTAAGCTGGAACCTCCTTTCTTCTAATCGGAATGGATGCCCTTGTGTCTGTTGGAAGGACCTACTGGTAAATAAAGCATTAGAGAGGTTATTATATGATCCTTTTATATATTTATACATAGTTATCAGGTGCCCCCTTAGGCGCCTCTTCTCCAGTGTAAACAGACCCAACTTTGCCTGTTTCTCTTCATAACTGAGACCTTTCATACCCTTTACCAGCTTAGTTGCCATTCTTTGCACTCTCATTAATTCAATAATATCTTGTTTGAGTGTTTGAGCACTGGAGACAAAAGCTGCACAGCATATTCTAGATGGGGCCTTACCAGCGCTCTGTAAAGGGGAAGAATAACCCAGGGCCCTGCTGCCATTAGGTGAGTTGAGAAACTTGAAATTTGCCTAGTGCAGTCCCCATTAAGGGTATAAGTGGCTGCATATTTTTACATCCCAGGTGCATGACCTTACATTTATCCACATTAAATCTCATCTGCCACTTAGCCGCCCAGATTGCCAGTTGGCCAAGATTCTGCTGCAAGGATAGAATTGACAGGTCTGCAGAGTTTTGTGTCATCTGCAAACACTGATACATTACTTATATTATCCTCCCCTAAGTCATTAATAATCAAGTTAAAAAAAGTGGACCTAATACAACTCGCGTTATTTGGGGAGGAAGTCCGTTTACAAGTATACAAGTGAGAATCAACCCAACTTTATCGACAGTTAAAATAAGTCAAAATCAAGTACAGAAATATTATCCCCAGCAAACTGGGTTCTGGGACTGAAGGAGTTTAATCAGTATCACTTTAATAAGCAATGTGCTGAGGCTTCAGATACTTAATTGTTACCATCCAACAGCCATTCACTAATTCCAACAGTGAAAACAGTTATCCTTGCTCCAGCTCCAGCTAATAGTAAGGTATAAATGCATGGGATGGTTTTTATTAGAAGAATCTCTGTTCTAATCTCAGTTCTAGCATGTGTGTGTCAGAGCGCACTTCAGCAACAATCAATTATTCAGGAGGAGAATAATCTACTATTAGGGGCTTTTAACTGAGGGTTTAATGCTTGTGTTGAAGGCACTCTAACATTCTTTTCTCCGCAGTTGGTGGTCTAGCCAATTCCACAGATACCTTGGGGAAACATGAGACACAAAAAAAGGTATGTTAACTAATATATTCTATTAAACAAATAAATATCATTACAAAGACAGAGGTAAAATATATCAAGTATTTGATTCTCAGCCATTGGTACTAGTTAGCATACTGGTTTGCTGTTTGAAAGCAAACTTTTGGGGCGGTGGGGGGGGGGTCATTGGCTGCTATGGGTTACTAGATCTGGTACAAACTTTGCAACATCACCCTATGTTTGTTTACAAAGTACAATGCTTCATTAGAACCCCAGAAGCATATTATGATTCAGTACCATGACAAGAGGACCAAACTACCATTACTACCCACCATCAATTCCCACTCCCCCGTGGAACTACTGTACTCACTCCTTTAGTGATGGTGGGACAGGAGCAGAGAGCAAAAAACTGAAGCTAGCTGCATATTGCTACAGCGGTGCCTACCTTCAGGAGCTCTTTATTATTTAAGAAAGCAGGTGTACACCTACACCTTTTATACTTGCAATATAGATTTAGCAAGGAACCCCGTCCTTACACCTCCCCTATGTCTGGACCTTGTATCTGTAGGTCTTCATAAGTTACACCTATAATTTCTACTATAATTCAGTGTAATTGTCTACACAAACAGAAGCAAATAGTCATATAGATAATGGATAATTGATTCTGACCATTAGAGTGTATATTTTATATAGAATTTCTTCTATGAAGTAATAACTCCTGTTGCTTGCTAGAAAGGAAAGAGTAATGGCCATGACTACCAAGAAATGCATTCTGCCATGCAGAACCACTTCAAAGGTGCCAGTGGGCTTAGGATAAAGATCTCACTGGTGTGCCCCCCACCCAGCATGCTTGGAATAACTGTGTTCGAAATGTGCCTATATGTCCTTTTTTTTCCTCAATTGTAAACTGGACATAGGTCACTTCTGCTTTAAGACTGTGTCAGACTCCAACATCCTCTTATGGTCTCTTGGGGCTTGTCAATCAGAACTCGCAAGGCGAAACTTAAATGCTTGACATGCTAACATTAAGAATCTGAATCTGACTACACAGGCCAATTTCAGCTGCCCATATCGGGCCTTTAGACTGATTCGCCAGCTTATCTGCCCATGCATAGGCATCACCGACGGGCCTCCCCGACCAACTTTGATCAACTCTGGCCTGAAATTGGGCAGATCTCAATGGGGCAGGTCTGATTTTTCCATCAGATTGGAGACCGCATCCGCTTGTTGATGCAGTCCCCAATCTGATGGCGCATATGCCTACCATTTTGGCCCTAGGGCCAAACGATCAAATTAGTCTGTTATCGCCCATCCGTAGGTGACCTTGCCAAACTAGTGGATCTTACAGTGTATGGCCACCTTTATACTATGTGACAATGCAGGATCAGATTTCACGGCTTTTTTTATCACAGCACTGGCTCTTCCTTTCATGTTCAGGTATGTGTTTATACAATAACGATCTCAACAACATTACAAAGCTTCTCTCCTGCACTCCTCTGTGCGTTTTTTTGTTTTTTAAAAGCTTTTTTACTCTTTCCCCCCTTACTTGATTATTTCTGTGTGACCATTGTCTGCTTGCCTTTGCTAAATTAATCTGTGCTAGGACTGCTTTCAAGATTAAAATTTTAACCCCCAGTACTGAAGTAGATTGTTTGTAAAGGAAAGGCAAGCAGGAAGGCAAGGGACCCAAATAAATAATAAAGTCAGGGAGAATCAGATAATAGTACCATTTTAAAAAATAAACAGCAGACAGAAGAGTTTTTTTTCAGGGGGGCATGTCAGATAAGAGAGGCTGATAGGGAAAATGAAATATATTATACCATTATATTTATGTTAGTGATTTTGTGATTAATAGTGATTATTGCTGTCAATATAAGAAAATATCTTGTCACAAAACTAAAGGTGTCACTATCACTTTAAAGTAGGAACGTATGTACGTATAATGTAGTTTGTTTTTTTTTACCTTTAATGGTTTTGAGCGTAATCAAACAGAATTTAATTTCACTCCAAAATGGGGGCAATCAAAAATAACATAAATAATTGTAACCCATTATCACAAAAATGTCAGGAAAAATCATGCTGCACAAAAAAGATCAGCTGTCCACTTCTCTTGATTTGTATAGGTTTTGCTAGTCCACAGCTGGCAAAATGACATTTCCTGAATTAGCTACATATTTTGAAATTCTGAGGATCTGTCGGACTCAATGCAGCAATTAGTGCTCATTGAAAAGGCGACAAATAAATATCATTTTGGGGTTGTTTTTTTTTTTTTTTTTTTTCAAATGAACAAGCTACTAAACACCACAGAAGGATAGTATAATATTCTTTCAGCATATGACCTTTATCAATATTCCCCTACCTGTTCATGGTTTCTGTACTGTATTACTTTCCTCTGATCCTTATCTAAATTGATACAGACTCTTTAGCGCATTGATGTGTAATTTCTCACTCCAAGTGATCTAAACAACAAAGATTGTGTTCCCTGCATAGAACATTAAAGAGTAGCATCCATTTACTGAAAGCCTTTATACTATTTAATAAGCCTCGTCAACTGATTAGAAAGAGGCAAATCGTTTGTTAAGGCATAGATTATATGCTTTCACAGACAAATGGAGTGCAGGAGATGATGGAGATAGATGTGCTGCTGATGAGAGCTAGTTTGACGATAACGCATTGGACCTCTTAGGCTTAAATAACAAACACATTTGGCAAGCAGAGCGGCTTTAAAGAAGAATAATGTCATTGGATCTAAGAGTAACCTGCTGGAATGGGCATGCTGTGTTATTTGGGTAAACTAAAAAGAGTTCAAATAGATTTCACAAAGGAATATGTCTAAAGCCAAACAGCAAAGCTTAAACGGAATGTTCGTGGGAGCATGTAGGAGAGAGATGGAGCATATGGCATCAGAAATGTGAAATGTGCCAGGGGTATATTGAGTAAATAAGGCATAAAGGACAAGGCAGCTGGTAAGGGAAAATCATTTCTTTGTGATATAGACCTCATATAATTTAGATAGCAAATTAGTGCAAAGTATTTCAAATTAAAAGAAAAACTCAGCGAGAAAAATGGAATATGATAAAGCAATTGTTTACGACATATGTTCTCAGAGTCGGCTGTCTCAGAAATATCGTCGAAGAGGCATAAAAGATTTAGCAGCCCAGTGAGCTTGGTGAGATCGGCTCAACTTAGTAGCATGTTTACTGTGTAGCTACAATGTGTCATGCCTAGAGTTTCCATTTGCCCCTTTTACTTCAGACACATAAATCCTCACACTTAATGGCTAGATATCATAAATGTACATGTATGCTTCATAGGAATAATTGATTACTGCATTTATTTTAATAGTTAGCAATAGAGAATGTGCATGTAATTTATATCCAGTTTTAAAAGAAAGTGTTTTGTACGTGGGTTGATATATAGATATAGTCTCGCTGACTGAGTTGGCAGCCACCCATGTAAGGTTGCCTTCGGATGGTCTGCTATACAATATCTGACCTAATTATGGACAGATGTCAGATAGGTTAGAAAATACCTTCCAACAGGTATGCATTATGAACTGATTGTTGGCCAAATAATTGGTTCAGCCCAATTTGGCCCAGCATATGGGTGGCATAGAATGTGAATTTAATATATGTGCAGTTTTAAAAGGGTAAAGTGGCAAACTTCAGCTGGTCAGTTATCTGTGAACACAGGTCATCTCTGCATCCACAACAAGTTAAACCTACCATGCAAGAAAAAATCTGTATATAAACAAGATCCAGAAATACCACCACCTTCTCTGGGCCCAAGCTCATTTAAAATGGACTCAGGAGAAGTGTCCTGGTGTCTGACAAATCATAATCAAATTCTATTTGGAAATCATGGATGGCACATCCTCCGGGTTAAAGAGGAGAAGGAATATCCAGCTTGTTATCAGCACAAAGTTCAAAAGCCAGAATCAATGGTGGCATGGGAAGGATTAGTACACATGGCATGGGTATATATGGGTTTGGAACTACATATGCTACCTTCCATACAATGTCTTTTTTAACAAACACCTTGCTTATTTTAGCAAGACAATGCCAAACTGCATTCAGCACATATCTCCTAGTGAGGGAGTCCAGGTGCTAAAGTGACCTGCCTGCAGCCCAGACCTGTCACCCGTTGAAAACCTTAGACACATTATGAAAGGAAAAAATCTGACAAATAAAATACGGCAAACTGTTGAGCAGCTGGAATCCCATATCAGGCAAGAATGGAACAACATTTTACTTTCAGAACTACAGCAATTGGTCTTTTCAGTTCCCAAGCGGTTACATAGTGCTGTTAAAGGAAGAGGTGAAGCAACACAGTGGGAAACCTGCCCCTCGCCCAATTTTTTTGGAACATGTTGTTAGCATCAAATTCTAAATAAAAATCAAATACTTCACAGAAAAAAATAACATTTCTCATTTTTAACATTTGATATGATGTCTTTGCACTATTTGCAATTAAATATAGGGTTTAAATTATTTACAAATCATCCCATTTTTGTTTTATTTAAATTTTACACAGGGTCCTATCTTTTTTGAAAATTGAATTGTAGCAAGAAGTATATTGATGCTATCACCCTGTAATGACAAACTCTTTACATTATTATAATAATTATTCTTAAACAAGGATGTTTCCTGTTGCATGCTGTTTGTCTCACTCTTCTAACTGACTACTATGAACCATACTATGTCAGACTACTATGAATCATTGTAAATGACAGATCCTTTGCCAAAATCTTAACAGCCTATGACCATTGGTGTAACTAGATGATTCTGGGTCGCACAGCAAATTCAATTTAGGGCCTCAAAACATTGGTAAGTTAACTTAGTCTATCAAAATATATTGAAATTACTCATTAATTAGGACTTTACTGGACCCTATAGACTCCTGGGCTGCCATGCAACTGCTTCCTTTGTATTTATGCCCCTGCCTATGAAAATTAAATCTCTCCTGTCTGAGGATTATGCCTGTGAATATCCTGTAATTCATTAATTACTGAAAAAAATGCCCAGCCTGTTGGAATCTGTGGTAATTAGTGACTTACACAGAGGGGTCAGTCTTTGGACAGCTAAAGCTGACCACACACGTGCCAATTTTCGATCTTTCCATTGGTCACACAAAAGATTGTTCCAACCCTTCACTGATGTTCAGGGCTGAATTGTCAGATATAGAGGTAGAAACAATAGGATTTCTACCTCCTTCTGCCGATTCAGCCCTGAACATAGATTTTGCTCGGACGCCTTCAATGGCGCCCGATCAAAATCTTTTAACCTGCCCGATCGGCGAGTCGTACGATATCTCCAGCCTTCTGCGGTCGCCTTGCCATACACGCACCGAATATCACGAAACCTTGTGCGTGTATGGCCAGCTTAACTAACCAGCCTGAGGTTGGACTGGATGTTTGATAAGTTAATGTAATAAAAATGCCAATGTTTGTTTTAATTCCAGTAATCTTAAGGACCCAATAAACTGGAAGTATTATTTAGAATGCTGTTTAAAAATAAGCCTGTTATTTCAAAACTACAGATACACAGTTTCAGGTGCAAAACAGCTGGAATTCTGCGAAAAATACTGCATTATCAGTAAGAAACATGTAAAAACGGTACTTTGTTTATAAATAAGCCTTTATATCTCTTTTTAGCTTCCATTGCCATTTAGATCCAATATGCAAGCAAAGATGATTATGCATATCGATTCTAAACAAGCCTTTGGTACTAGGTTATGGGAGACAGGAGGAACTGGTCCTTAGTCTCTAGACCGTAGGTCCTTGGACAGTGATCCCCAACCAGTGGTGCATGAGCAACATGTTGCTTACCATCCCCTTTGTTAGGCACTCATTTTTTAATTTTTGGCTTAGAGTTAAGTTTTAAAAGTACAGAGATGCAGTTTTACTCCAAGCTTTACTACAAGCAGAGCCTTCTGCAGGCCACATAAGGTTACCAAATAGCCAATAATAGTCCTTTATTTGGCATCCCCAAATAACTCTTGCTATGCTTGTGTGGCTCACCAATACTTTTTACATCACAGTGTGGCTCACAAGTAAAAAAAGGTTGGGGATCCATGTCCTAGAAGATTATTTGCCTATCTCAAAGAAACCTTAAACACACTGAGCATGTGCACTGCCACTGACTCCAGGGAGAGACCAAGATTAAAACATATGGAGCTATAGGGAACTTTAGTTTGAAAGGGCTGCTGTTCATCTGCACTGGCATGGTAAACCTTATGCATAAGATACATTATAAGTATCCAATCTTCTAACTAAAATCTACAAGAAATATTACTATTATTATTTGCCTCTTATTACAACCAGAAATAGATGCTTGACAAATTTCCTGTGGATTCATTCATTGCAGCACACTACACAAGTTAGCAGCCATTATCTGTAGAAGTATAATATCTTTTGTAACTTCCTTCCTTTTCTCTCACACAGGCTGGGATCATTTACGTTTCTGAATAGATTAGAGAATCCCTCGTGGCAAAAGCAGCAGTCTCTGTTCCTCAGTTCTTTTGAGATGATCTCTAATCTTGAAAGTCAACTGCATGGCAGAAAGTGATAAGAAAAAAGTCATTTTGGAAATCATTGTAGACGCTTATTTAACCATGGGGCCTTTACTTTATAAGCAGAAAGAAATTGTACTAATTCCTAACAGTAAAGCAGGGATTAATGTTTCAATTATTTGCACAACTTCCTGTGAGTCCGTGGTCATTCCAGTAAAAGCCACCCCAAGAAGCTAGGAGACCCTCCAGAATAAAATTATTTTGTTTGAAAGAAAGAAAGGGGAAATATTTTATACTGGCTTTAATGCAACCAGTCTGTAAAATATGGAAAAATGGCATATAATACAATTTTGGGCTACGCTAACATTGTTTCTTCTGTTTTTGGTAACTTTTACAAAAAATAGTCAACATATTTGGTACGAGATAACTCCACTCTGTGGAGAGTTTCCAAAATATAACATAGAGTTAACTTTTTTTCATCATATAAGCCCACCCAAGAAGGTACCATCTGCAGACCTAACTACCCTACTACACTATATTCTGAGACTGGTTTACTCTTAAAATGTTGTCAATGCACAGGAATGTGATATGTTGGACTTGTTGGTATAAAGGACTGTAGGGTAAAGGGGTAATTAGGATGTAAAACAGGAGGTCTGTGAGGGAATGGTTCCATACTCTTTAATAAAGGCCAGCTCAGAGTTACTACAGGGTCCAACACTGAATTTGCCTGATGCTGCAAGGCTCCATGCAGTCCACTTTGAAGAGTAAAACACTGTTCTGTGCCTGATAAAATATGCAACTTTGATGGGGCGCAATGTTTCTTTTAATTAATGATTGCTTAGATTCCCTAAATATGTTATTTTTCTTTTTACACAATATGGCAGTGGTTTTCAGCCTCTCAGTTTTGCCCCACTTTAAAGTCCAACCTAGGACTAGGGCTCCCTTTTATTTCCAGTCATTGGTCCCGGGCCCCTCTAGGCTTTTGATTTAGAAAATCATAAATGCATTGGTAAGGCATAGTTCAATAAAATTTAGGAAAACAAATAAATATCTACCCAAATTCTTGAGACTTCAAGTCAAGCTTTCAGGTGTATCTAGAAGAGCAGTATCTAGGACAGCAAATGGCAATTCTGCTCAATTCTTACCCTAACTGGCCTTTAGAATGAGCCTCCTTCCACTGCATTATGATCAACTTCATCAGAAACCAATTAAATTTCCTATATATTTTTTTGGACTATGGAAGAAACCCCATGGTGACACAGGGACAACACATTGCAGATTTGTATGTTTTACCCAAACTCAGGACCTGCAGTAGGGCAACAGCAGAAGGTAATGCAACTGTAGAAAGCAACATACACAAACTCATATAGTCTGTTTTAGTTCTGAGACACATGTTCTCAGTTGGAACTTTCTGTTCTGAGTTCCACACTGTCTCTGGAAGCAACATCAAAATAACTGATTGCTCAGAACCATGGGGTTTTTACAGGCGATTACCCACTCCAAGTCTAATATTACAAAGGGCAACACCAATAAAAGTAAAATAATAAGTAGCTGCCATTTCATTCTAGAGCAGTGGGGAAATGTGTTTGATAACTTGCATCTCACCATCTGGCAGTCTAAAAGAATGTGAAAGTTGGGCAAATTCCAGGAGAAAACTACCTGTCTGAATATGTAAGTTTGACCTTGTGGCAACTCTGTACTTCCCACTTAGTGGCAAAAGTTTGGGGAAGTCCTGTGTCAGTACAATCATGAGCCCATACACAATGTAATATCTATGCAAAATTGATTTCTGAAATGGAAGTAGACAATCTTAACCAGCCTGCAAAGCATCCTCAACCCAACCTGAGGAATGAATTTAAACACTGGTTCCCCAACCTCACTAATGGTCGCATTTATGGTTAAATGTAGCCAAATCAAGTCCTTGCTACTATTGACACCTCAGTGTCATTAGTGATGGTGGTGGTAAAAACTTTTTCTTAGAGACCTGCCAGGGTGCCAACATAAGTCAAGATTTGAGAAAGTAGGAAGGATTTCTCTAATTCTGAATAAACCACCAACAATGTTCCATCTACTAGAAAGCTTTCCTAGAGGAATAGAGGTTGTTATTGTAGGGTGGGACAGCTTTATATTAACTTTGGAAAGAGATGTAGGACAGGTAGGTAATCTTGGGAATATAGCATAACTTCCTATTAACTAATAATGAAAAATTAAACATTATTGTTATGTCAGGTGAAACACCATAGTTGGCCCAACCAATGCATTGCCCAACCATTCAGATGAATTCAGGCTGCTCTTTGGTTGTATCTTTCATTTCACATTTTTACAATCTGTGCAGAAAACCAAGAGTGGATTAAAGTTCCTGGTCAGTTTCAGCCGTCCTAAATGGCAAATTAGCTTATGATGCAGCCCTAAGAAAAATAAAGTATAAAATGAAAAATATAAAGTAAAATTTGAAATAAACTATAGCAAAGTATGTTTGCTTTCACTATTCTAACGGCAGACCATTAGTTGCTATAGGTTACCAAACATGTAAGAAACTTTGCACCTGATACTAATCTGCCCCATAGGGTTTGCAATGTATCTGCACGGAATTTATCTGTTACGTAGATGGCAGAAATTCTTCTAGAGGGGCGGTGGCTGACTTGTATAAAGCAGAAACTTTAAACATAAATACAAAGCTGTGTTTCCCTTCTATGACTTGGCAGTTTCTTTGCATAAATGACCTAGATTCAGAGAGCTATATGTGTTGATGTAAATGTTCCTTAATAAAATAGCAGAAACTCAAGTAACCTTTAGTTCTTTCTCAGTCGTGAATGTGCCATCTGTCTATTTTACATCCATTAAAATGTAATGTAGCTGTAATAGTAATAAAGTTTAATGCAATTTCCTTATGAGGAGTGCACCTTATCCATTATTATGTTGGCTTGGCCACTTGGACAAACGCCAATTCTCCTATGAAACAGGCCAGCAATGTAGTGGCCAATGAAAGGGTTAACATAACAGTGAAATAGTTGGTGTATATCAAACAGTAACTCTAGCATTGCTCTGGACTGTAACTGAAACTGTGAAAAACATTTAGTGAAATCATCATCTAATTATAGAGGCAACCAGATATTCTACTGCACAGACTGATATAGCTTGAACACTTTTCAAGCAGATGCATATCCCAATGCCTGTTTGTTTATGCTACAAACTGGTGCAGCAGATTTATGTTCAAATCCTAATTTCGGATATAAGGGCATGTTTAGCATTTTGAAAAATCTGCTTTTGTTTCCGCTTAACGCTGGTGTTTTAATGAATCAATGAATAGTGATCATTAAGGAAATCCTTATGTCTTCAGAGTCTATTTCTCTTTGTAATCTGATTACTGATACAATAAATAATTGGCCAGATATTGGAAAGGCCACAAGAGGAGTTGAAGATTTCCCAGCTGGTTCATCGAAATAGGAAGGGTTACATATGAAATCAAACACAATAACACATGAGGGCTCATTTGCAAGTTGGTGTGCGTATTAATGCCATTCCATAAAGGTACTTGCATCCACTCACACTCCTTGCACTTATGTGTAATTGCGCTCCGCCCGGTGCATCCATCCCGCCCCTACTTTTAGACTGAGCCAAAGTAAGCCAAAGTATGCCTGTTGACAAGGAGGAATCCTGCTAACTTTTCACAATTTTCTTAGTGTTCTGTGCTAATAGGTAGAGATGTAGCGAACCTCACAAAAAAAGTTCGCGAACCCGTTCGCGAACTTCTGCCAAAAAGTGTGAACTTTTGCGAACTTTGCGAACCCCATAGACTTCAATGAGAAGGCGAACTTTAAAACCTAGAAAAGCCATTTCTGGCCAAAAACCTGATTTTAAAGTTGTTTAAAGGGTGCCACGACCTGGACAGTGGCATGCAGGAGGGGGATCAAGGGCAAAAATTTATCTGAAAAATACGTTGTTGACACAGCATTGCGTTTTGTGCTGTAAAGGGCAGAAATCACACTACATTTCTAAACTTGTGTAATAAACTGCTTTTACAAGGACTATTGGGTTACAGCAGATGAGATCAGCAGGACAGCTGCCCACAGCAGCTACATACAGAGCAGTAGAAAGTAGATTACTAGTCAGCAAAGCTACCTAAACTGTCCCTCAAACCCCTGCACAGCTCTCTCCCTATGCTAACTCATCAAGCACACATAGGCAGAATGTAAAATGGCTGCTGGGCTTCGGTTTATATATGGAAGGGAGTGGTCCGGGGGTGGTCCAGGAGGGAGAGCTGCCTGATTGGCTGCCATGTATCTGCTGGCTCTGGGGTGAGAGGTCAAAATTTGGCTCCAGCTAAGGCGAACCCAAAATTGCGAACATCGCTAAAAGTTCGCGAACTTGCGAACACCCGATTTTCGTGCAAATTAGTTCTCCGCCGAACAGTTCGCTACATCTCTACTAATAGGCCACAGTAGATGATGAATGAAGCAATATGCAACATGAGAGAAATTACTGTTTTTTCACAGATTACTGTACAGTTTTCAGTTTCAGGCTTTGGCAACATGATTTGCTATCATCTTTGTAAATCCTTATAATATCTAAGTAGTCTGAGGAAAATAATTTTGATATTCAGTAAACAGCAAACTTCCAGACAGATTCTTACAGAGATAAAATGAGTTCAAATATGTAATGATCTCCTCCCCATCTCTAGTATTATTATTAGCCTATGGGTAAATGGAGGTGCTGAGCTATAGCAATTCCAGGGTAACACAATGCACGTTACTCTCAATCCTAAAAACAATCCTAAAAACATCAGTTGCTTCTTTATTGACAGGAACATAACACCAATCTCATGGGGAATAGGCACAGATGATCCAGTTATTCAATATATACTCACAAATTAAACCTTCAAAAGTGTTTGCCTATCTGAGGCAAGTGACCAACTTGCAATCAACTTGAAAATGTCTGACCCCAAGCTTCAAGCCCTCCAAGGGGAACTTGGGCTGAACACATCAACCCCTAAGTCTGTAGACTTGAGTCCCTATCCTGAGGGTAGGACACCCAGGACTCTAATCCTTCAACTTTCCTCAAAGGAGCATCTGGCTGCTCACTAAATGCCCTGAACCTAGTTCTCACTCCTAGAGTGAGCTACAAAGAGAAAATCCCTACAACTAACTTTCACTACTGGGCCTACCTCCCCACAGGCTCCAATATTCTTCCCATTTCTTCCAATCCAAAAACCCTACCACTTTCACACATTATGCAATCTGTTCTTTGATGCTCAAGAAATAAATAAATAAAATAAAGGTTCATTATAAAAAAATAGCTTAGGAATGTAATGTATCCCTGTCTTTTAACATAGTTACTCCAAAAAGTTCAACAGAGAGTGAATCTATAAAAGGAGCTTGTGCTTAGAGTGCACCTCTAATTTGAACAAGTTTTAGTCTTGTTTGATTTTGGCCCTATATATGTTTTCAGGATGACCCTTGTGCACTACAATTTTTTGTTACCACAGATTCTCTGGACTGAGTTAATTTATGTTCTAAAGCAGTGTTCCCCAACCAGTGGCTCGTGAGCAACATGTTGCTCGCCAACCCCTTGGATGTTGCTCCCTGTGGCCTCAAAGAAGGTGATTATTTTTGAATTTCTGGTAAGGAGGCAAGTTTTGGTTGCATAAAAACCAAGTATAATACCAAACAGAGCCTTCTGTTGGCTGCCAGTCCACATAGGGGCTATAAAGTAGCCAATTATAGCTTTTATTGCTACTCCTAGAAACCCTTTTCATGCTTGTGTTGCTCCCCAACACTTTTTCCATTTAAATGTTGCTCACGGGTATAAAAGGTTGGGGATCCCTGTTCTAAAGCCTTTCTAGTGTTACTTTGGTCTTGGTCTTTGGTCTTTGGTGTTGGGGATGATTGACATACTACAACATGACATTTTGCCCAAAATTCCGATTTTAGCAGACAAATAGGTTCTCTTGCAGTATTTACCTTTATTTTATTTATTCTTCTTTCTGTCTCACCCTGCTGATGAAAAGCAGCACCATAGCATTAAATCTGCAGCCACCAAACTTCACTGTAGTTATGGAAGGTTGGGAAATAGTGCTCAAAAAGAACTAGGTAAAAGCACACCTGAAGTTTGCAAAAAGAGTGTAATGATTACCCAGTTGCCAGGAGCCACCCAGCTGCACATTGCTTTATCCACAAACTTTTCCTGCCTAGCAGCAAGAGCATGTATATCTGAAAGTAGGCTCAGTCAAGAAGATTCTAGATTGGTCATTGGTCTCATGTAAAAATTCCCATTAAATGACTTTGTATTTCAATGTGCCCCTTTAGATGTTGCAACCTTGGAAGGAACTGTTTAAGCCTGATTAATATGAAGCGGTGAAATATTTATAACATTTCTCATACATAAGTAATTTTGCAGGGTGAATTTTTTCTTAAAAGACATGACCTGGGCATAGTGTTAAACAAAGAGATAAGGTGGGAAACAATACATCTGTAAAGTTAAATCTTTATATGATTTACAAGTAGATATTGAATTGGGTCAGAAATAACAAAAATATGTGAAACAACACACAGCAAGCACTAAGACTTATTTATTTTGCCCAGATCATTCAATGGCTAGCCCTTTTTCAGAAGCACATATCTAATGAAGTGATGTGCTATCCACAAATGTGTGTTCTCAGGAGCTGGAATTTAATGAAGACTACATATGCCACGGATAAGCATTTTACATCATACTGGCATGTTGCTAAAACAATTATTGACTCTGGGACCAACCATTACTTCTATTATTACAGATTTGTGTGATCAAAGATGTCCCATTTAGACATTCAGAAGTGCGAAAAATATATTTAAATGCATGAATAATAACACTGAGTGATCCTGTTCCAACAAAAGCATATAGATATGCTAGAATTGATTATAGATGAGAAATATACGTATATATCTACGGTTAGTGTTAGCACTCCCCTGCAACACTATTCCTGACAAGTGCAGGCGACTTTCCATCAGTCAGTGGACTTTCTACAATAACACTACTAAATGGACAGGGGCAAACAGGCACATATCTGCCAATGCAGAGGGAGGAAATTTAATCCACTGGATCACCTCATTGCATTTAATGATGAAGGCCTACACAAATAATTCCTCAATGAAGTGTTAGCTACTATTTAACTGGACACTTATTGGCCAGAGATTGGAAGTAGAAGATGAAAGAAACACTTGCTAGCACCATGGACAGCAGATCTTTCAGAAATGATATTGAGATTATTAGATACATGGTATACTTTACTGTTGCGCTCAAAAAACTTTGTATACTGCACTTGCAGATGTAAACAAGGTGTTTATATAATTGAACCCAAGTTCTTTCTTGTCTTGAATGTTTCTAGAACACATATAGGAATGATCCATTTCTAGCAGATATTTAGACTATAATGGAAAGACATTGATGCTGGCATTGCCCCATCACCAGCTTTTGCTTCTTTACGCATTCTCGCTTTTTTTTTTTTAGCAGTTATATGTATATTGATTCTGGCAAATGTGTTGGAAACATTAGATCCCTGCATGTAAATAGTGTTCAGAAGAGAGGCTGAATTTGTCTGGCTGTAGAAAACAAAGCTGTCATGTCAATGGTTCATGAATTCAGAGGAGTGCATTCTGTTTATGAGTATCAGCTCTGCAGGATTATAAAGCTGTCAGTTTTATAATGGAAGCACAATATGAAACACATTCTGGAGTATTATTAGAGACCCACTGAACAATGTGTTAGAAATGAATTACCAAGAAAGTGCGTAGCTTTCTAAACTATTTTTTCTTTTCTTCTTTCTCTTGTTTTTTCCCCTAATTTTCAGAACTTGCTGATAGTAGCTGGTGCTGGGATACTTGGCAAATGTTAATGTACTTTTTGATAAACCTGCCACCATTTGGACATATTAATCTGTTCCACCATTTGGACATATTAATCTGTTTTGGTTCTTTGCTCAGCTCCTTGTTCTCTAAAATCAATGCAATTTTCCTGTGTATAAAATACTTTGTAATGCCTTTCCTGTAAAAAAAACAAAACAATTGCCTTCATAAACATGGGGTCTATGGGAATGTGATTATGCACAAAGATGTCTGGACAGAAATACAGCTAAAAAAGAAATTGCTTTGATGCTAGAAATCGCTGCTAATGAGTCCACTCAAGGGAACATTTTTGCCTTGCTTTAAAAGATGATGCCAAAGGCTTTCCCTGCTGTTTTTCCCCGAGATAATATGAAACCATACAGGGCCACTGTAAATTCAGTACATTTATATATTTATTCATAAACTGAAAAATTCTGTTGGATCCACAGTGGCCACATTAGGAATATTCTGGGAAGCAGTTAAAGGTGACACATTAAGATAGTTCCACAGTATGACATTAAAGATCACTCTTTAGTTCCACACAATTTCCTTCTAGAAATAGGATCATATCCTCACCCCAGCAGGTAAGCATCACATTAACAGCAGCTGTCACCATATTCCCCCAGGTTCATTCAGGGACTGAAAGAGGTTGTTATAGTAAATAGTATATATATATATATATTGGAAAAGCTGTTCTTATATTAACCTCTGTCCTCCTGTAAGTCTACTCAACCAGATAATGGGAAGCTTACGATGGTTTCTCAAAGCTGCCAGCTGGCTTTACCATCAGTGCAAGTTCTGGATATGTACACAACTTATACTAGTAAAATGAGTGGCTCTGCCAGAAATTAACCATAATCTGTGCTGATAGATGTCCAACCAAAAACACCTTTATGATTTGCAAAGTCTGAGGGTGTCCTAGACACTACAAGAGGATTCTGTGTTGAATTAAGATAGGAATTAGAACAAGCTCCAACCAAAGTCATAAGTGTTAGGATCTGTGGGGAATTAAACTTTGGACTATGTGCTAAACTGTGATTGTGTAACCTACTGAGCCACAAGAGGCTGTTTGAGCAGGGCTTGGTCAGTTGGCCTGATGTGCATTCAGCATCTCTGCCTGCTTCCCTCTTGTCTCCACCCATCTTGTTAATCGCATGTGTTGCTGGACTAGTAATCAGCAGCCTTTATAAACCTACTCGTTACAAATCCCAGTTGCTCGATAATCGTTGGTCTTAAACCTGATCTCTGCAATTCCTGATTTCCCTGTGCCCTGCCTGGTTCCTTGCTCCTGTTCACCTGTCCCCATCTGGTACCCCTCTTCTGTGGATTCCCTGGTTTGACCTCTGGTCTGTATGCGCAACCTTGTTTGCCTGCTACCTGCCACTGACCTCGGCCTACTTTGACCTTAAATCACACAAAGAAAACAGCAGTCATATTATATGTAAAAAAGTATATAAAGTTTATTTAATCCATATATAAAAGAAAACACAGAAGCCTTACGCATTTCGTACCAATAGGGTACTTAATCATAGGCCTATTGGTACGAAACGCGTAAGGCTTCATTGTTTTTTTTTTATATATGGATTAAATAAACTTTTTATACTTTTTTACATATAATATGACTGCTGTTTGATATACTACTTCCTGGGAATCGGAGTGCCTGCCCATACTATTTTCTTTGTGTGATTTATGGCTCCCTAAGCTGAAGGTCTGGGGCCCCCACCTATACTACGGGTCAGATTCTTATACTACCTGCTCAGACTGTGATCATTATTTATGATGTTTTGGATACTACATTGACCTTGCCAGTCTTTCGCCAGCCCTGACCATCTTGCCTGTTACTGGACTCTGTTTTACCTTTGCCTCGTCACAGGCCTATATATTGACTCTTATTTTTATTCTGCTTTTGTTCTGTTTGGTTTCCATTAAATCTATTTGCTTCCAGCACCGGATTTATCTTCTGGGCGCCCCTAGGCCACCCCCATTGATCTCCCCATGGCCCCCCTACCCACGAACAGGCATGCGTGAACTCGCCGCGAGTGTGCATGTGCATACATATAAAGTCCCATATGGAACAGTGGGAAGAGGTCCCCATTGCGCCGTATGGGAGCAAAATTTGAAAATATTGTTGCGGCGGGGAGGCATGCCGCCCCTACATTTTTGCTGCCCTAGGCCCGGGCCTTTGTGGCCTCTCCACAAATCTGGGCCTGTTTGCTTCACCCCACTTGGCCTTGGCTCACTATCCAGCCATTAAAGGGTGTTTCTGGGGTTACTCGGCACATTGGCTCCAAACTGCTGGTCACTCACCAGTGGCCAGTCCTGACAATGAGACTAACAGTAAAAGGCCACCCCATAGCCAGACAATTTGATTTACTGTGGAATCCTTTGTGTGAAAAAAGAGAGAAGCACATGAACTCATTCTGCATCAGAAGATAAATATACCTATTCCCTATTGTAAACCCAAACAAAGATACCGTGTCAAAACTTGAATCCTTCCTACCAAGAATATTATTATTATTAACATTTATTTATAAAGCGCCAACATATTCCGCAGCGCTGTACAATAAGTGGGTTACATACATTGGACATACAGAGTAACATATAAAGCAATCAGTAACCGATACAAGAGGTGAAGAGAGCCCTGCCCAAAAGAGCTTACAGTCTGTTAATTTACATAGAGATTATGTGGATTCATCTCTCCATGCCGCTGCTGTATCAGTGCCCATGCATGGAAGAATTCATTTTAAAACAACACCAGATCCTAAAGTTTAAAATAGGCTTCTTTTGGAACATCCAAACCCATCCAAAACACTTGCAATGGAGCTTAGCATAGCAGGGCTAATAGTAACGGTCCCATCTCAAGAGCCCTACTAAATGACAGCTGTCTAAGCTCAATCAGTTGTAAGGCTAATTAAAGTAAGATCAAAGGGTAAACTGCAATTTAGAAATGATAGTGGGATTTCCAAATATGTCTTCCTCTAGTCTGTCCCTGTGGAATGCTGAAAAAAATTTGCTATACTGCTCTAACTACTGCTGAAAAACATTCATATGAAAAGAACTAAAGTCTGCTCTTCAGTCTGCTCTTCCATTTCTTAACCTACAGAATCTGGCTGAATGCAAATGACATTTTATTATGCACAGGCATCTAATCTAATGTGCAGCTGGCTGGTGTGTGTTCTGCATTATTGGAACCCTCCAGCAACAGTTCTTTTTCTGGATGACACCAACATGTTAGGCAGCTCTGTACATGGAATGTTATATGCATATTTTACCATTTTTACAGTAATTCTGAATTATACAAATGCATTACATTTACACAAGGAATAGGGTAGCATATATGCTTTCATGCTACATTTAGATGGTTCCACTGAAAATTTAATGTAGCTGTTTTTATTGAAGTAATTAACCCTTGCATTGGGTTGCTACCTTTCCTTCTGGTCTTGAACGGCCTATGACATTAGGGGCAGGACCTAAAGGGCTGTGGCGTTGTGGGTGGGGGTATGTCATAGGGGTGGGGTTAGATGGAGCAAAGTGAATTCTGTGAGTAGGCAGGGTTTTGGATACATAAGGAGGGAAAAAACAAGGGTATAAGGGCAGTTTGGATGTGGGCCAGGGGCTGAACAACTAGGAATTACAAATTTACCAGCAACTGCATTGCTGGGGAATTTGTATTACCGGCTTTGGCTGGTATTTTACTGGCTAGGTCAATAAAATACCAGCCAGATGGCAACCCTACCTTCACCACTAAAGGTAACTGCATCCTGTATTTTTTATAAGTGTCCAGAAAATAAGTACAAGGATAGGCTATTCTATTTCCACGAATGCTAGTTTATTTAATCAAGCCAGACCATTTCGATAAGCCCTGGCTTGCTAGAGAAGAACCTTGCAAGGGAGAAGCAACTAAAAAGAGCTTCTGAAGAGAAGATACAGGCACTTGGTTATAATTATTATTATTGCAGTAAGCGTTTAGCAGGGCACTGTAGGAGAACCAACAGGAAAATGACATTAAATAAGCAATTCCATCAAAAGATCGCCCTAATAAAAATGCATAATGTGATCATGATATGCAGGTATGAAGAATAGAAGAATGCTATAATATATTGACTACATGAAAGGAAAGATTAAAAATTGTTGCTGTCTTTGCCATTTATTATTGCTTTGCTTTGAACTAAACTGAATTTAGAGACGGAAGTGCTTGAATTCTCAATGCAGTTTTAAGCGATGGATCTTTCCAATGATTTGCTGGATGAGACAAAAAGTTCTGTATGCACACAGGAAAATCACAGACTGGGCTTTAATGTTATCCTTTCAAAGCCAGTTTGCAGTGGTGCTTATCAGAAAATCCCCTCTAGGGTTGTTAAATATTCTCCTAAGCAAGCAAAACTAACAACTGTGTTGTTGTCATGCCAAATATTTTTCTGAGTGATTGGATTTCTGCAGATTTTTTTTTCGTATTTAGTATTATTTGTTTGTGCTGCTTCTAGCAATGTTTTCTGAGTGTCATCTGACTTTACACTCTGTAAGTATTTTTATCCATTTCAGTCTCATAAATAACAAGAGCAGATGTGTTGAAACCATGCATCTTAATTTAAATGCACTGTAAAGTGGGTAACCGTTTAATTACCGGCATAGTCTGTACCACACAGCGCTGAATAGGCTGGAGACAGATCCAGCAGCAGCATTAGGAGGCTCAGCTAAAAAAGAACGGTTAGCTAAAAAGTCACGTCAACTCTCATTGATTGTAAGCATCAATGTCTGGAGAATTCAATTACTACCCTATGATAAAAATCAGTACATTGCCATTAAGATGTTATTTTCTTCTAGTAAGGCACCTGGATGCTGAAGATTCTGATGTTTGCCCTTCAATATATCATTTGTGCAAATAAGGATACGCTAGTGTCTGAAAAATTTTGCAGTGACCTTTGTGTGCAATATGTAGCTATTGCCAACCTCAACAAATATACAAAGGCTTATTTTCTATTCACTGGGGTGTAAATGCTAAAGAGAATACCCTTTTGTGCTTGTCTTTTCCTCGGGAAAGTTGCCTCCTTATAAAACATCTGGTGCAAGGAGCAGAGCTCAGCCAAGCCCTGTCCTTACTACTTGCCATAGGGTAAAAACGGGGTCCTTTTGTGGTCTGTGCCTCCTGCTGCTGCCAAACTTGTACCTCTGAATGATACCCAGGTTATGGGATGGGTAGGAGGTGGGAGAGGAGATACCTAAGTACCTTTCCCATCTTGGATGGATCACTGTCTAGCACAGGCAGCACTTGATTCAAGCAGCTGGCCGCAGGTCTCTGTGCTTTGAAATGGAGTGCAGAGGCTATTCAGCAGAATGCAGTGGAAAGTGAAAAGAAAAGCCAATTGTGCCAAGTTTGGTAAAGATTTGTTATCAGGAAACCTGTTATCCACAAAGCTCAGAATAACTACAGTGCATTTCGCACACCCTCCTATTTAAACAAAGTGTTCTTTGTTTTTTTAATCAGATGCTTTTCTTTTTAATAAAAAGACAGTGGGGCAGTTTACAAACTCTGAACCAGTGTACCTTTTGTACTTTGCACACTGCCTTGCTCCTTGAAGAGTTGCCACAGGACTAGGGTAGCCACCTCTGCTGGCATTTGTTGCCAGGTAGTGGGTGGGCTGCAACATCACAGGGTGGGGAAGAGGCAGGGCAGTGACATGACTGGACGGGGCTAGCACCGCCTAAATCTCAGTGAGTCCAGACCTGTTTTCCTAATTTGGAAAACTGGGCTGGAGTGCAGAGGCTTGCAGCTGCCCCAAGGAATGTATCAATGTGTTGGTCAGCACTATAATCATGAGCTGCGGAAAGGGGGGGCATATAGGCCCTGACTCGCGCCCCAAAAATGCATGTCAGATGCGCAAGTTAGGAAGCAGCAGGAGACGCAATCTGGAACAAGAAGCAAAATGCAGCATTCCTGGGATGCAAATATTTGTGAGATGACCAATAAGGGCCCAATCACCCTCAGCATCTTGCAATGAGAAGTGCCAAAATATTCCATCCCTCTGTAAAATAAATCACTGTATGCATTAAACATATATATTACATACAACAATACAATTGATAACTAATACAAAAGGTAAAGAGAGCTCTGCTCAATAAAGCTCACAATCTAAAAGGAGAAAGCGCTATGAGACATGGGTGTAAGCTTACATAAATCCACGGTGATGGCAAAACTATCATGTTGCTTTTTTGTTTAAAATGCTTTAAGTAGATCAGAGAAAAATCAATGTCCCAAGCATTCTGTATAAAAGTTTTCAAACCTGTATAACAAAATATTCCTGTATTACGTTAACTTGCTTTCACATGAAAATAACAAATGTAAATTATCAAAAGGGCGGATCAAACAAATCTGTAAATCACCTAATTTTGGTGTTTATTGCAAAGTTGTTGTTTTTATCCAGAATGCCACTAGCATGTTCATACAAAGCTCAGTTCATGAGCAGAAAGGGGCAGAGCAGCGCAGGGATCCACGGATCAGTAATAATCATAGGAGTTTGATCATCAGTTTTTAGGGAATCAGCACAATAGTGTATGGATTTATTAGCAGGCTGAGTAGCAAACAATGGCAAACAGTGGCATGCTCTGCTCCGATATGTCAGATTGAATTTGTTTTCCTTTGTATGGTGAGTTGCTACTATTATATTTCTATATATTTTAGTAAATAAAATTATCTGCATTAAAAAGAAAAGTTACAACCAAAAGCACTAATATGATAATATGCCCAATATCATAGTTGAGAATCATAAATGTCATCTACTTGGAGTAGTTGTAATTAACCTGGCTAATGACCATATCAAAATAATGATGAACGATCCCTATTGTGTTCTTCAGGAAATGATACGCTTTCTTAATTCTGAACTGACACTACCATAAATAGAAGTGTCCTTAGGTGCAACCAAAGACACACATTCTTCCCCTTGCTCAAGGTTTTCCTTCTACTAACCTCGTATGAGCATTTTTTGCTGATCGCAGTTAGAGATATTTCAGCCACTGTCACCTGCAAGCTTAGTAACATAGTAAGTTGGGTTGAAAAAAGACATACGTCCATCAAGTTCAACCATAATGCCTATATATAACCTGCCTAACTACTAGTTGATCCAGAGGAAGGCAAAAAACCCCATCTGAAGCCCCTCTAATTTGCCGCAGAGGGGAAAAAATTCCTTCCTGACTCCAAGATGGCAATCGGACCAGTCCCTGGATCAACTTGTACTAAGAGCTATCTCCCATAACCGTGTATTCCCTCACTTGTACTGAGAGCTATCTCCCATAACCCTGTATTCCCTCACTTGTACTGAGAGCTATCTCCCATAACCCTGTATTCCCTCACTTGTACTGAGAGCTATCTCCCATAACCCTGTATTCCCTCACTTGTACTAAGAGCTATCTCCCATAACCCTGTATTCCCTCACTTGCTAAGAATCCATCCAGCCCCTTCTTAAAGCTATATAATGTATCAGCCAGCACGACTGATTCGGGGAGGGAATTCCAGAATATTTCCTTTCCGAATATTTAAATGGAACCTCCCTTCTTCTAAACGAAGTGGGTGCCCTCGTGTCCGTTGGAAGGACCTACTGGTAAATAAAACATTAGAAAGGTTATTATATGATCCCCTTATATATTTATACATAGTTATCATGTCACCTCTTAACCGCCTCTTCTCCAGTGTAAACAGACCCAACTTGGCCAGTCTTTCTTCATAACTGAGGCTTTCCATACCCTTTACCAGCTTAGTTGCCCTTCTCTGGACCCTCTCTAACTCAATAATGTCCCATTTGAGCACTGGAGACCAAAACTGAACAGCATATTCTAGATGGGGCCTTACCAGCGCTCTGTAAAGGGGAAGAATAACCCCCTCCTCCCGTGAATCTATACCCCTTTTAATACAGCTCAAAACCTTGTTTGCCCTTGCAGCTGCTGCCTGGCATTGCTTGTGTAGGGAACTGGTAAATTATGCCTTTTCCAACTCTGTGGTCCCCTAGTTCTCTAGACAGCTATAAGGGTCCTTAATGTAATGGGAAGTAAGTCCCTTGTTCCTGGGTCATAGCATGACCCCTTGTGCATTTCCACATTTTGGCCATAAGGTGGCACTGTGGGTATAAAAGGCTGATCAGCCATGAGGCAAAAAGCCATTTTGTGGAGCTCTCTCCACAAGAGGAGATCTCTACTCTGAATAGGTAGCTTTAGAAAGAATAGGCAGTTCCTGTTATAGATCACACTAGGTGTGATAGACAGGCAGGGCTATTTAGTGAGCCGCATTTGCTCCAACCAGGATTGTAGAGGCATTATAAGCCGGGTGTAATACTGCCCAGAGTAGGGTAACAGTGTACAGACCTAGGGTTAGATAGTGATCACTCAGGTTCCACTGGAAGCATATACCTGAAAGCTGGGAGTTAACCCCTTGTGCCCTGCAGCTAAAGGGTCAGTGTGACATATTCTTGTAAGTACTGCCTATGCTGTGAAATGCTACTGCCTGCCTATTCTGTAATTACTCCTAAGTGGCTGTGTAAATAAACAGTTCATGGTTTCAATGTTAAGAACCACTGGCGCCCATTTATTGAGAAATACAACACATATCCACCTGGCCTCCATACAAAGCGAGGGCTCACCCCTGAAGGATACAGTCTCATCCTGGGTAAAATTCGGTGTAGCTTGTGGTAATAGAAGGGCTAATTTACTATAAGCTTACACTTGCTACAGCCAAGTTTATTATCTACAAGGACTCCAAGGTCCTTCTCCATTATGGATTTGCCTAGTGCAGTCCCATTAAGGGTATATGGGGCTTGCATATTTTTACATCCCAGGTGCATGACCTTACATTTATCCACATTAAATCTCATCTGCCACTTAGCTGCCCAGATTGCCAGTTGGTCAAGATCCTGCTGCAGGGATGTCACATCCTGGATAGAATTGACTGGTCTGCAGAGTTTTGTGTCATCTGCAAACACTGATACATTACTCATAATACCCTCCCCTAAGTCATTTATGAACAAATTAAACAAAAGTGGACCCAGTACAGAACCCTGAGGGACCCCACTGAGAACCTTACTCCAAGTAGAGAATGTACCATTAACAACCACCCTCTGTACCCGATCCTGTAGCCAGTTTTCTATCCATGTGCAAACGGCTTCACTAAGACCAATAGACCTTAGCTTAGAAAGCAGTGGTTTGTGGGGAACGGTATCAAATGCTTTGGCAAAATCCAAATAGATGATATCTACTGCATCCCCACTGTCCAGCTTCTTACTTACCTCATCCTTGTGTAATGCGTTTTCTAATTCCTTAAAAGTGAGTGACCCCAAAATATCCAAGTTGTCAGTCTGGCATACACAGACCATCTACATCCAAAAGGAAGTTATATTGTTTGGCATATGAAAGTTTGTTTTAGAAAATTGCATGAAACCTTCATGCTTACTGTATGTAGTAATGTGGGACATATGCTTCTGTTATTCCTCCTACGGTGACCTAGTGAATGTGTAAATGTTGATTGCCACTGCATATTCAGGGTCCGACTGGGGGGTGCAGGGCCCACTTGGGCCCCCACCTTCCAAGGTGCCCCCTCCGGCTGTGTCACCCGCACCCAACGCAGGCAGTGAGGTTGAGGAATGCCCTTCCTAGTGATGTTGTGATGGCCGATTCTGTTAATGCCTTTAGGAGGGGCCTGGATGAGTTCTTGAACAAGTATAGTATCCAAGGTTATTGTCATGCTAAAATCTAGGGGCAGCGCATGCGTATTTAAAGTTATTCGTTAACACACTTTCAAAGTCCGAGGAGTGCTTATCCACAATTATCTGCCAAAGCCCTCCCACCACTATGCGTGCACCAATAGCAACTCACCAACAGGGTTGCTATGGTGTCATGCAAACTAATTGGGCTTTAATAATAGTTTGTTCACTGTGAGCTGAAGCTTGTGCCTCAAGCTTTTTAGGTGTGCTCGGGTCCAGGGGGTGTAATGGTTTTGGCGCATGCGCACTTAGCTCACCTGCATCAACTGAAAAGAACATGGTGGCGCCGAGTACGGACATATAGCGATAACTTACGGGTGCTTTTTGGCAGAATTATTTTAGCAACCAGGTACATAAAGGGGCGATCTATTGAATAATGATAACTGTAATAAAAGCTTCTTCTTGTCCTTTGACAGATTGGACAAACAAGTTTTCCTATAACCAATGGCTTTGGGAAAGATCGTAATTGTAATGTGTATGGCCACCATTAGGATATGCAGGACGGATGACAAGAGCAAAAAACCAAAATATCAGGAACAATCAACCTTACACACAAATAGACGCGCAAGGTCAAGGCACTTTGCTAACAAAAGAACACTTGAGTGCAGCTCAGATGGTGTGTTCTAGACAAAGTGTCTGCTGAGATTAGAGAAGGAAATAGGAGAAATAAATAAAGTCTGCAGGTAAGTGGATAAAACAGCTGAACATGTTAAAGGTTTGAAAGAGCAAAATGGTATTTGACTGCTTAGATACCAGCTGAGCACATTTTGCTGAATTGCTATGTGTTTCTGCATTAATACATATGTCAGTTCATTGAATTAATTTCCCTGTTAGGGAATCAACAAAGTGTCAATAATTGGGGAACATATTGAACTGGCGGGAATCCCCTGGAATGTTGATCAAGCAATTATACTGACACATTTATGCTGCACATTATAGGGGCACATTTACTTATCCACGAACACCCCGAGCGTTTGTTCGATCGGTCCAATCGTATTTTCCGCAACTTTTTCGTAACTTGCGCGACTTTTTCTACGCTTGCGCGACTTTTTTGGCGTTTGTGCAACTTTTTCGTATTTTGCCGATGTTTACAATCGTTCGGTACCAAAATTTTGTGACTTTCGGTTCGCCAATACGATATTATCGTGACTAATATGATTTTTCCGTAAGCATTTTTGTGATATTTGCGATCTTCAGAACTTTTCGTTTCCAATCCAAATTTTTCCCATTCGGGATTCGAACTTGTGTTTTGATAAATCTGCCCCATAGAGTTTGTGATTGATTCACATCAGTTCCATCAGTGGAGCTTACAATCTAAGGTCCGTGTTACATTCCCACAACATACTGGGGTCACTTTCATCAGTAGTCATTAACTTGCCCATATGTTTGTGCACAGTGGCAAAAAATCCAAAGCAGCCAAAGGGAGAACATACTAAGTCCTTGCAGATAATGCCGGATATTGAGAAGAAGGTAAATAGTTTCTGTATTTTTATACCCATTATACACTCAAATTTGGAATAGTATTTGTGCAGGGGCTTATTCCTATTAATGCTGCCCCAAGCTTTTCAGTTGCTTCCAATGTTTGACTCTTGCAGTCCCAAAATATATGAGATTAGACACCTCTGGGCTGCTAGAACACACTTCATACTATCTGCTTCTAAGGGTATTGTAACTATAGAGATAACTCCTCAGGCTTGCTCTTTGTTCTTCAAGTTTACTCATACACATTAATAATATGCTGTTTGATATTCATGGGCCTTATAAATCTGCAGCTACAGTTCAGTTTGTAGTTTTCCTGAGAATGGTAGATCACTGTAAAAATAATGACTTTATCTTCAGTGGTGAAGTCTTGTTATTGTTTAGTGAGAGCTGTTTAATATGCTCAGGTACTTGTCATGGTAAATGTAAATAAAACAATTCTTTGAAATATTTCTCTTAGAATACACAGACTACATCAGTAGTTCCCAAGCTATAAGGATAACCCCCATGGGGCTCGAAGCAATAGGTGAGTGGGGATAAGCCTGCAGCCCAGCTAGTTAGAAATATAAGGTTAAATGCTTTTATGCTTAAAAATTACTGAAACAATACACATGTGGCAAACCCAAACCCCTGGGGAGTACTGGATTCTGATCTAGACGTACTCCTCTGCCTATAATAGCAGCCACCTTTGGCCTCAGGCATAGCCCTCAGCTACCCAGGTGCCACCAGGTCTTACCTCACCAGAATTCAGGGACTCACACAGGGGCAAGTAAGGGAGCAAATGTATATTTTGGGGAAGGGGCCAATAAGGAAAGAGCTAGATGATTTTAGAAACTCAGGAACAGGAACAAGCAGCGGTCAAACACTTAGCAGTCTGCTCATATAGTGCAGAGGTAGAATAGCATAGTAACATGCAGGTCAATAGTTCTAATCCATGTTTCATATACCTATATTCATATTAATAAGAGGGGCCAAATGAATGCTGAACCACAAAGAAGGGCCACACCCAAAATGTGTAACGACGTCTGGGCTACAGAAATTTAGCCATAGGAGTGCTACAGGTATCCAATCTGATAAGATACAAAGGAAATCTTATATTTAACAATATATTTTTTCTATAACATAGTAATGGAATTGATAAATATAGTTCTGAAAACAACATCCTAAGAAATAAAAGCCTTCTGGTATTATATGCCAACTGTTCTTTAAAGACATTCCAAGATCCTAACTAAATTGAAGATAAACTGTTAAGCACAGGATGTGTGGGGAGAGTTCCCATTAAACAACATTTATCTGTATCTCCAGCTGGGAGCTGGGATTCATCAGACACTAAAAATGACAGTAGTAGAGGATAGGCTGATAGCTTTCCCACGTTTTGAAGCAATAAGATAGCCTGGGAGTATTGCTTTATAGCATTCACCCTACTTAGGTTATAGTGTAGGCACCATGCCAAATACTAATGTAGTCACCCAAGATATATTTTTGCCTGTATTTATTTACAAAAGGGCAGTGGCAGCTACTGTATATAGTAATGTGGGAAATGAACTATTGTTTTATAAAAATGAAGAACACTACACAAGTTTTGGAAGTATTGAGACCCTAGTCACTAGTCAAACACATTATAACGGCCTAGTGTTATACACTTATACAATAAATAGAAGCTAATTTAAATGAAACAGTGTAAATTGATGCATGAATATGGGGCACCAGATGTTTCAATTATGTCTGGACTTTTACACCTGCAATCATGTGTATGTTGGTAGTAATGCCTTTTTTGTTGAATGTATTATTCACATGTCAGTTAAACTATTCTTTGTGAAGATGATGAGGAAAATAAATCACCAACCTCCTAAAATGAGGGTAGAAACACTAACGGCACGTTTATTAACTTTTAAATCGAATTTAGAGTTTATAAAACTCAAATTTTTTAGATTTATTAACTGCAAAAATACTTGAAATACTTTATTTTTTTAAAAGTGATTTCCCTTTTCCCTGTAATAATAAAACAGTACCTTGTATTTGATCCCAACTAAGATATAATTAATCCTTATTGGAGGCAAAACAATCCTATTGGGTTTATTCAGTATTTAAATGATTTTTAGCAGAATTAAGTTATGGAGGTCCAAATTATGGAAAGACCCCTTATCCGGAAAACCACCGGTCCTGAGCATTCTGGATAACAGGTCCCATACCTGTACAAAGATTGCCACATAAAAGGCCAAAGGGCAAACCATTTTTCCATTGCAGTTTTTAAGATTAATTAGCAATTAAGCAGACTCTTTGCAAAATGAAGGGTAGAATGTGATCTCACTGTGTTCCAATTGTCTTTTTTCACATTTTCTTAGTGTTTCATGTATTTTTGAGTTTTCAAGTTTTTCAAATTGGAAGAAATCTTGAATTGTGATAAATCTGCCTTTTAGTGAACATAGTAATAAAAATAGCAAAAAACAATTCCTTTGTGCAGATACATTTGTTCTTTTTTTAAATGCAATAAAACATTTGTGAACCGGAAAGTATTTAGTGACCCCGTCTGCCAGTGGAAGAAGGATTGGGAACCTTCTTGTTTGCAACAGTACGCAGTGTATGTAATAAAACAAAGTACTGAAAAAGTCATTTCCCACTAGCTGGGCATCATGCATTCCATGAAATAGCGGCCTCACTTACAATGTTCTCACATCTGCAGGGCTTGGGGTAACATGTCTTTGAAAACTCTGGTTTAGGCAAACACCTTTAGTAAATATTTTAAAATATTCACTGAAATTATTATTATTATCTAAAGTTAACATTTCCACTACACGCTGCAGAAGACCATTTTCCCTACTGAACATTCTTTCTGTGAGACATGTGTAGCCATGTACAGATTTCCTTCCCATTGAAAGAAGCATTACAGGGGTGTGCCACGATGATATTTACACTGCATAAATGGAGCATAAGTCACGTACTAGACGTATCGTTTGCATTCTTTACATTTCATAGATGGAATTGGTTATATCCTGTGTTTTTATTTTTTCCATTTATTTAATTGACTTGAGTTTACAGTAAAGGAACTATTTCCAGGCCATTTATTTAGGGGTCCTTGACTTTATTTGCTAATTTACTTTTTAGAGTATCAGTATTTAACTTCATAACACACAAAGCCATGAATATTCTGTAAATTACAAATAAATCACAAGGGTTAAGGAGATCACCTTATATCATAGCTCCGAACTGCTCCCAATTTTCGGGGCAGTCCCTCTTTTGACAGCTCAACCCGCTGTCCCGGATTCTTACTGAAAAGTCCCTCATTTCCCTTTGATCTCCTGCACTGAACCCTAAAAAAGAAACAAATTTAATAAAAAGTAGCTTTTGGCAGAGAGCCCAGAAATCATAACAAGCTTCACCTCACTTATAGATACATTGTTTCTCACATTTAATTAAATAAGTAGGCTTTTGACAGAGAGCCCAGAAAACTTAAGCTACACCTGCACTGAGATACAATTGTAACTAATAGGCGAAACAGGTCTCTTGAGGAAACTGAGACTTGCAGCTTCATTTTTTTTTTTTACAGCTTTTTTAACAAAACTGTAATAACACATAAAACAAGACCCCAAAACCTCAAGAAATGTGTTCAAACTTTAAATAACCTGCCAAATTTAGTCAAATGGGAGTGGTATTTAGGGGGTGTTGTCACAAAAATGGGTGTGGTCAAATATTTTTGTCCCTCTTTCCATTTTCAAAATGTTGGGAGGTATGTTATATGTATGCAAATAAACACATGGAATTCTGGGAACTAATCCTAAACAGAGCTCCAAGAAAATCCCATTTACATGGGTTTTAGTTCCCAAAATTTCTTGTGTTTACAGTGTCTGTAAATTATACATAGGGGCAGATTTATCAAAACACGAGTTCAAATCCCGAATGGGAGAAATTCGGATTGGAAACGAAAATTTCTGAAGATTGCAAATATCACAAAAATGCTTACGAAAAAATTGTATTAGTCACGATAATATCGTATTGGCGATCCAAAAGTCACAAAATTCGTACTGAACGATTGTAAACAGCGGCAAAACCAATCCGATTTTTTGCGCTAAAAATACTAAAAAAGCTGCGCAAGCGCCAAAAAAGTCACGCAAGCATTGAAAAAGTCGCGGAAGGTACGATAAAGTCGCAGAAAATACGATTGGACCGGTCATGGAACGAACGCTCGGAACTTTTGTCGATTAATAATTGTGCCCCATAGACAGTGCTTACTTATGTCATCTGCTAGTGATTTAAGTGGTGTCACATGACTCACTAAAACTTGTGTATTATAAAAAAAATGTATCCTCTGTTGTAAAATATGAGGATATCAGAAGTGACCTGTGAATTCCATGCCTGGTCTTCACCTTCGTGCTTTTATATGGTTATAAAATTCCTTGGTGACTTCCTTATATTTTACAATAGGAAGTACATTGTTGCCTATGTAAAGTTAACATCTGTGATTCTACACATGGAAAAAGAAAAGCAAACACACTCTAGGGGTTATGTACTTAACAGAAAACAGTGCCGTCGGCCATGTTTTTGCACTTTGCATTCTGCTCTTTAGGTACTGCTGCAGGTCCCTACGCTCTATAGAGAGTGTTACCCCTGACACTGGGAGATTAGTCGCCGATGACAAATCTACCTTTTAGCGGACAACTCCCCGAAATGTTATCCCAACTGGCGAAAATCTAAATCGCCGGTTGGATGGCATATGCGGCGCCGTGATTTCCCGAAATCCCGGAAGTTGCCTTGAGAGGAAACTTCCCCGATTTCGGCCGCGTATGCCATCCCACAGGCGACTTACATTTTTGCCAGTGGGATGGCATTTCGGGGAGATTAGTCGCCCGCGAAAAAGGAGATTTGTCATGGGAGACTAATCTCCCCATGTGCTGCAGCCCTAACAGAACAGGGAGGATTTGTTTATCAGACATCTGCAATAAATAAGGTATCAATTGGCCTCATTTCAGTGGATTTTGTACAGCAAGCATTACATGCAATTCTTTTAGGACTTTGCTGAGCAGTAAAGAAAGGGTGCTATGTTAGACTGTAACTCTAATGTGCAGCAACAGTAGAAGTAGAAATAGGAGAGTCTAGGGGCATTCACGAAAACGTGAGTTCGAATCCCAAATGGGATAAATTCGGATTGGATAAGATCATTTCTTAAGATCGCAAATATCACGAATATGCTTTAGAAAAAATCGTATTAGTCACGATAATATCATATTGGTGATCCAAAAGTCACAAAATGTTTGTATCCAAATGATCGTAAAATGCAGGAAAACCTTTCCGACTTTGATCCTTCTGTGCATGATTTCGGAAGCCTCCCATAGGAACCAATGGCACTCTGCAGCTCCAACCCGGCCCAAGGAAAGTCTCCCATAGGAATCAATGGCACTCTGCAGCTCCAACCTGGCCCAAGGAAAGTCTCCCATAGGGCTCAATGGCACTCTGCAGCTCCAACCTGGCCCAAGGAAAGTCTCCCATAGGGCTCAATGGCACTCTGCAGCTCCAACCTGGCCCAAGGAAAGTCTCCCATAGGGCTCAATGGCACTCTGCAGCTCCAACCTGGCCCAAGGAAAGCCTCCCATAGGACTCAATGGCACTCTGCAGCTCCAACCTGGCCCAAGGAAAGTCTCCCATAGGGCTCAATGGCACTCTGCAGCTCCAACCTGGCCCAAGGAAAGTCTCCCATAGGGCTCAATGGCACTCTGCAGCTCCAACCTGGCAAAAGGAAAGTCTCCCATAGGGCTCAATGGCACTCTGCAGCTCCAACCCGGCCCAAGGAAAGCCTCCCATAGGACTCAATGGCACTGTGCAGCTCCAACCTGGCCCAAGGAAAGTCACGATACCGAAGCTGAAATGAACTCGAAACTTTTGTACTCGGAGCGACAATACGATGTTGTCACACAAATTTTGACGCAAAGTACGAAAAAGTCACGAAAAATACAAAAAAGTTGCGCAAGGTACGAAAAAGCCGCCGAAAATACGCCAATCAAACTCTCGGAGCGTTCGTGGATTAGTAAATCTATCCCTAGGTATCAGTGGTTCCTAAACATGAAAAGTTTCTTTATTACTTTCAGAATTAGAAAGCTCATGCAGCTGATCACGAACCACTGCAATTAACAATGTCAGGGGTTAGGTAGCTGGGATCTGCTTTCTGGGGGTAAAGCAGCCCTTGGCACAATTACAACACGTGAGAGTGTATTCTCTTTTAGGCAGTTTATTTTTACTTGCATAAAAATTACAAAATTGTTCAAAATAAAATCCTTGCCACATAATGGGCTCTACCTAACACAGCTCAGTTGTCCTAACTAGCCAGGAGCAGACCTCCCACACAGAGAAAAGAAAACAGAGTTCAAACCTTGTAGTGCTTTCAAAATCTCTCAGTCAGCTCACACAGGCAGCTTCCCTGTGTCTTTCCCCCAGACTGCAGCCTTCTACTTTGCTCAGGCTGCCTTTTAATTAGCCAGCTGAGATGCCTCAGGTAGACCCACAACACCCGGGCCGGACTAGCAGTCCCGGAACCATTCTTTTAGGAACCTGTGACATATATAAGCTCCGTCCTGGACTTTCCCAGGTATCCTGACAGTGACCTTATCACATACCCCTCCCCCCTTGTTTCAACCCAATGGTTGGAACAACTGAAGCCCAGCAGGAATGAACCCGGGACAGGGCATCAACATTTCCCATCTCTGACCCAGGCCTGTGTCTTACTGTGAAACAGTAGTCCTGCAGTGAGAGGAACCAACAATTTATTCGTCTATTGGTCTCCTTCTTTTGGGCCATCCACTTTAGAGGTGCATGGTCAGTAACAAGGCCAAAACCTTATTATAGCCAAACACTCCTTCTCAATTGTAGCATACTTTCTTTCGCAATCATTTAGCTTTCTGCTTAAGTACATCACTGGATGCTCTTCCCCATTATGAAGCTGTGACAATTCTGCTCCTACACCCCATCGGATGCATCTGTTTGGACCACAAAGTCCTTAGTGAAATCTGGGGAATACAGAATTGGCTATGCACATAATGCATCTTTAAGGACCTGAAAAGGTTTTTCTGCCTCAGGGGACCACTTGATCATAACAGAGTTTTTCCCCTTCATTAAGTCTGTTAAGGGAGCTGCTACCGTGGCAAAATGAGAATAAACCTCCTGTAGTACCCAGTAATACCCAAAAAAGCTTGAACTTGCTTTTTATTAAGGGGCCGCGGCCACTGTTGAATGGCTGCTGTTTTGTTTACCTGTGGTTTTATCACACCTCTGCCAATAGTGTAACCCAAATATTTAGCTTCTTCTAACCCAATGGCACATTTCTGGGGGTTGGCAGTAAGGCCTGCTTTACTGAAGGCATCCAACACAGCCTGAACTCTAGGGAGGTGGGAATCCCAATCTGTACTATGTATCACTACATCATCTAAGTATGCAGCCGCATACTGTTGGTGAGGCCTTAAAATTCTATCCATAGCCCTTTGAAACGTTGCTGGGGCATTCTGTAAACCAAAGGGCATTACTTTGTTTGGTAAGAACCACCAGGAGTGACAAAAGCAGTTTTTTCCTTGGCTTGTTTAGTTAAGGGTATCTGCCAATACCCCTTAGTGTTGTCATATACCGAGCAGTGCCTAGCCTATCAATGTGTTCGTCTACTCTAGGCATTGGGTAAGTATCAAACTTCGACACAGAGTTAAGCTTGCTACCATCTGGTTTGGGCACAAGGACAATTGGGCTAGACCAGTCACTACTGGATTCTTCAATTACCCCTAACTTCAGCATTTTTTCAACTTCATCAGCAATAGCTTCCCGTCTCGCCTCAGGAATTCTATAGGGTTTGAGTTTAACTCTAACCCCTGGCTCAGTGACAATATCATGTTCAACAATAGGGGTCTTTCCTGGGAGGTCAGAGAAAATATCCCTATTTCTCATAAGAAATTCTTTTACCGCTTGCTTTTGGGAGGTGGACAAAGTTTCTGCAATTATAACTTCAGGGACCAGTGGGGTCTCACGTTTTACAGTAGAGACAGCAAAAGCTGGAACTGCAGCCAGTGACATCCTGTCTTTCCAGGGTTTAAGTAAATTTACATGATAAATTTGTTCTGGCTTCCTTTTGCCAGGTTGGTGTACCTTGTAATTTACCTACAAGGTACCTACAAGGTAATTTACCTCCCCAACTCATTCAATGACTTTAAAGGGCCCCTGCCATTTTGCAAGAAACTTACTCTCCACTGTGGGGACCAGAACCAGCACTCAGTCTCAAGGTGAGAAAACCCGTATTTTAGCATTACAGTTGTATATCCTTTGTTGGGCTGCTTGGGCTTGGGCTAGGTGTTCTTTTACAAAGGGCATAACTGAAGCAATTCTATCTTGCATCTGGGACACGTGTTCAATTACACTCCTGTAAGGTGTAACTTCCCCTTCCCAAGTTTCCTTAGCTATGTCTAAGAGTCCTCTAGGATGTCTCCCATAGAGTAACTCAAATGGGGAATAACCTGTGGAGGACTGGGGAACTTCCCTAATGGCAAACATAAGATACGGTAATTAGCAATCCCAATCTTTTCCATCTTTGTCCACCACATTTTTTAACATACTTTTAGGGTCTTGTTAAACCGTTCCACAAGACAATCTGTTTGAGGGTGGTATACTGAGGTTCGCAAGTGTGAAATTTTAAACAATTTACAGAGTTCCTTGGTTACTCTGGACATAAAAGGGGTTCCCTGATCTGTAAGTATTTCTTTAGGGATCCCAACTCTACTGAACACATGAAGCAACTCTTTGGCAATCGTTTTAGCAGAAGTATTGCGCAAAGGTAAAGCTTCCGGGTAACGAGTGGCATAGTCCATGATCACTAAAATATATTGATGGACCCGTGCAGACTTTACCAAAGGGCCCACCAGATCCATGGCTATCCTCTCAAAGGGCACTTCAATAATGGGTAATGGGACTAGAGGACTACGAAAATGTGACTTTGGAGCAGAAATCTGACAGACCGGGCAGGACCCACAGTAATCCTTTACCTCCCAATACACTCCAGGCCAGAAACACCTCTGCAAAATTCTTTCAGTAGTTTTCTCAACACCCAAATGTCCCCCCATTATATGACTATGAGCAAGATCCAACACCATTTTTATGTATGGTTTAGGGACCACTAACTGTTCAATCACCTCATCTGATTTCAACAGATCCCCTTTTAAAGCCATATGAGGATAGGTTACCCTGAATCCTGGCTCAAGAGGTTCTCCATCAACCACTTATGTTTTCTCTGGCTTTGATGAGGGTATTGTCTTTTAACTGTTCTGTTCCAAAATTTTCTTTGTGTACCTGCAAGTCAGAGAAATTCAGCACATTTTCTCCATGAGCTGACTCATTGTTTTCCCCACTAGGGGGAGGAACATCTTCAGGCTCCTCCAACTCTCCCGCCAACACAGAGAAAGGGAAAGCTGGGGTTTGCTGGGGAGGATCCTCTGAACCTGGTACCTCAGAGTTGAGTGAGAGTGGGGAGAAACGGATTGATTCCAGAGATCCCAAAATTGGGGAAAATCCCTTCCAATTATAGCATTGTGCAGTAAGTGTTGTACCACCCCTGCAGAGTGTGAAAGTTTACCCAGGCCCGTTCTAAACTTCAGGGTTGCTACGGGATACTCCTGTGTATCACCATGAATACAAAGTACAGCAACCTTTTTTACTGGAACATAACTGGGCCTATTAAATCTAATTTCACCAAAGTGACTAGACTACCCGAGTCTAGCAAAGCAAGCATTTGTTTCCCATTCACACTCACATTACACATTTGCTTTTCTTGAACCGGCATAGCCGTGCATCCAACAGTAGCAAACAAAGACGTGCATCTATTCCTGGAAGAGAAATCACATTGCATGGCCTCATCAAGTAAAGGACAATTTGCAGCAATATGACCTAAATTATGGCAACGGAAACATTTTACAGTCTCTGAATTACCCTTAAGAGTCTCAGACTTTCCAGTCTTAAATTGCCAGCCTCCTGGCTTTGGGCCAAAAGTCTCTCCCCTTAAGGGTGACTTCATTTTATTACCAACCATGTCCCCAAGAACAGTCTTACCGGATGCCAGGGTGTACTTCCCTTTCAAGGGTGGAGCTGGGAGGGATGAGGGAGAGGTGAAGTTCTCTGCTGCAAAGTATCTTTCCACCATCTCAACAAGCTGGTCGGCTGTTTTGGGGTCTGCATGGGTCACCCACTTCTGGATGGCAACAGGAAGAGACCTTAGGTAACAATCCAGCACTACCCTCTCAGGTCCAGTCAGGGACTCAGGCTGCAACCACTTTCACACCAGGTGAATCAGGTCAAACATTTGAGAGCGTGAAGGCTTGTCTGGGTAATAAGCCCAGTGATACACCCGCTGGGCACGAAGCGCCAGGGTAACACCAAGTCAAGCCAGAATCTCCTTTTTAAGATTCTCATATTCTTTGGCGGCCACAGGGTCAAGATCAAAGTATGCTTTTTGCCCACTGCTCTTTAGGCCATTCTTCTCTCTCAGCTGTTCGCTCAAAAGTAGTGAGATATGCTTCCGGGGCATCATCTGACGTCATCTTTTGGAGGAAACGGCTCATGTTGATTTTGGTCCCACCCCCACTTCCTGTTCTCATAAAAAAAAAAAAAATGGCTAATGCACAGACTGGCTCCTGCTGCCTCCGGGCATGCGCAGAAGGCTCTCCACTCCGACAACCTTGTCGAATTGAAGAGAGAACTGTACAGGAAGTGGGGGCGGGGCTTCACTCTGCACAAGGAAGCAACAATAAAGAATACCTTCTGACTGAGGAACCAGGTCAGAGAGAATGCTGGGACAAAGGTAGGTAATTCTGGAGGCTGTTTAGAGTAATTTTACTCATAGAAAAAAAAAGGTTTACTTACTGTATTCTTTAATGCCTACTAATTCTACTATTTCTCCTAGTTGGCATCAGAACTTTGCTTGTTCACTTAAACTATGTACTACTAAAGGGGGCATTTGCTGTTGCTGGATTTTTTCGGTTCAGGTTTTTTAATGCCTAAAACTCGATTTTGTTGCGGAAAAAGAATGTGATTTTTGTGTTTTATTATGCAACAAAACCACAACAAATCTGAATGTATGTATGTAAATCTTTATTTATAAAGCGCTACTTATGTGGGCAGTGAATGAAAAAGTATGCCATCTAAAACCTGTCGAGATAATGTTGAAGTCAGTGGCAGGTGTCCTTTCTTTGACGCTGGCTTTTGCACAACAATACGTAAAAGTCTTGGTTTTTGTGTGTTTCACCTTTTTTCTGTGACTTTTTCATCCATGCTTTTTCAATTTTAATCTTTTGATAAATGACTGACATTCATGGAAATAATATAAATATAAAACCATGAAAACCCAAATACTAAATCCCCCTATCACTATTTAACCTGGGTCCTGATCCCCAACTGCTCCAGCAAGTGCTTGTCTGGCTTCTGAAACCTCAGCAATACCACATGGGATGCATTCCTTCCCACAGGACATGTCACCCAAATTTCACATCTAGCAAAGGGGAAATTATTAACACAATTCTAACTATATAAACAAGTATGTAATCCAAATATTTACATAACATGTATACATAAATTACTGCTGGTTTAGGTGTCCATTGCTTGCCAGCTAAGAATTTCCCTTACATAGTCCCATTTCAGGTATCAATGCCATGCGTATTTTTAAACCTCCAAACATTCTGTGATTTCCATGGAATCCCAGTGAATTGAGTACTAGTGGCAAAATAGTACAGAAAGGGACTTTAATGGCACTGTTCTATTCCTTTGCAGAATTACCAATAAAGATATTGCTTATCTCCAGCATTCTATATATTCTGATATTATTGGAATTTTGTATAATGACTTGGCACATTTGGTAGCATTATTCTGCAGCTCAGTACATTGTGAATGGAGTAAGGGTGGTGTTTGTGATAACAGGGAAAACATTCTGAAAATAACAAGGACACATTTTATCCCATGCTGATAAATGCAACTGCCTTCCTGGTAGAAAGTTCAGGGGATAGACAACATGACTCACTGCCACCTATGAATGGCCAGGCCTTGAGTCAATTCCTTTTTCTGCCCTTGAGTAAGAATGTTAATGTGTAACCATTGTGGCTTTTGTAAGGATATAAAAATGCAATTATTTAATCACACAGAGTCAATACAGTTTTCTCTCTCGCATTTTTGGTAATTACAATTTCAGTATGTTTTTATAAATTTTAACAAACTCCTAAGGGTTACATGCTAAAAAATAATGTAGAAAGACACCAGATGCTAATTCCGTCCAATTATACTGGGGTAACATTTTAATTAATGTGTGTAATATGGTTTTTGCAATTATTTTTTTTAAATAAGAAAACACAGTGAAGAGAATATCTTTGAATAAGTGATAAGCACACTTATATATCACTGACATCTTAACTTTGGGTTCAGATGGTCCTTGCTAGGTTAATAAAGATAAAGGGTCTCCAAGGAGAATGATAACCCTTGCACACACTTTCAGAAGAAATCTTGTGCATTCTTAATGGGAAAATATGATATGAGTTGATTAAGTTGCTTATGTAGGAATGGTACATATGTTTTTGAATTTCCAAAAAGAAACACATATATAGTTAATAATGTGCCCCCTCTTGTAAAATATTAGGATATCATAAGTCACCAAGGAGTTCCATATATTTTACAGCAGGGGGTACATTATTTATTATAGTACACAAGTTTCAGAGAGTCATGTGACAGAAATTACATCATTAAGCACTGTATACTATATATTTTACATAGCGTAAGATGTATAAGTATGTATATATATATATATTTAGGTTTTTTTGTTTTTTTTTACACAGACATACCTGATTCCACATACTGAAAGGAAAGCATGATGACCTGTCTCTCCTCCCTGAGACCAGTCCAAACCACAGTGATTGGAGACGTGATAACTTTTACATAGCGCAGTATTTGATCCCTATTGCTTGTGCAACTCCCATGGTGCTCTTAAACAGAGCTGCGGAGGTCAAAATGCCATTGGCTGTATTTTTTTACAGATTCAGCCATAAGCCCCTAGCTTTGTGATTTGCACATAAACTGTTCCAGCAATGCATCATAAAACATGTGCACAGTTTTACAATGTGTGGAACTGAATAAACTGAATTTTTACATGCTATATAGCTGAATAAATGGAGCATCCCCTCTGAGTGTGCTATAAAGGAGACATTTTCACTAAGAACATTTACAGCAAGCAACTTGTTTATATATAATATCAAAACCAGGGTCTTGCAGCACTTTCATTCAGAGTAACATAAAGTGGATCTTTAGAACAATAAAGGGCAGATTTACTAAAACTCCATAATTTCTAATTTTTTTCATTTTCAAATTCGACTAAACTAATTTCCTGAATGTCTAATATTTACTAAGAAAAAAAAAAGTCGCAGGGTAAAGTTGCTCCGAGAAAAGTCATAAAAAACGTAACTTTTTGGAATTGTGGCTGCGAAAATCCAGATTTTACCGAACTGTCACTGCAACATTTCGAAAAAAATTGAAATTTTCACACAAAACCAAACAAATTCTCTAAAGTTTGGAGGCAAAAGAAAGAACTTCGAGGAAAGGGAAGGAACCTCTTCCATTGACTTCTACATGAACTTGGCAAGTTTAGTAGCTATTTAGATGCATAGTAAATCTTGGTAAAGTCGCAGCATTTTGTCTCGAAAAAAGTTTGAGTTTGAAATTAAAAATCAATGGTTAGTAGCCCCTAAATGTTATTTGTAAGCAAATCTAGTAGTGACCAACAGCTACAATAAGCCATTACATTACAAATTACAAATAATATAATATATATAAGTTAAACAGCTTGATTTCTTAATTACTTGCAATACTGGTTATTGTTAGTTTAAAACAAATTAGACTACATGGCTTGGCTCATTTACTCATGCCCATGTTGTAAGTGCCGAAGCACAAAGAGGCCAGTGGGCCAGTGCTGCAAGGTACAAAGTGTACATTGCTGGTGGGCACAAGGCAGCCCTGTCCATCATCTACCCTAAGGCATGTGGAAAGTACAGGGGCGCCTCTGAGAACTTTGCCCACCACAATCTGAACACTAAGCAAATTAGAGGTGGGGGGACTTCTAGGTGCCGCCTCTAGCTCCTCAGGAATACTACAGTGTTGAAAAAAGGTAGTGCTGTATTTATTGGGCAGATGCAGGTGTTTGTGCTTCATTTTGATGCAACCTGACCTGCTGCTATTCGACAAAGCACTATTATTATTAGTAGCACTAGCTACTATTCTGTCAAACCATAGTGGTTTGTGTGGATGTTTGCACTTTTCCCTCTGCCCTGCAATTGTAAATGAGGTTTCCCATCAGGATTTCTACAGAATGACTGTTCCTGTATAAATAGAGACTGCACCATGTGCATCTTAATCAGATCCATGCTTCTTATCATTCTTATCTCAGAGAAAAGACATTTTCAGTATGAAAGGGAATGCCACCAAAGCTCTGCAAACCACAAAATGTTTTTCTCTATAAAGTTCAAAGCAGAAATTACTTTGCAACTCCAATATTTCATTCCGACTCAGAATTACATTTACACTCACAGGTTACATAACCAATTTATTCATAATTAATAATAATGGAACAACATAGTTCTATGCCATTATTAATAACCTATGGTTTGTTATTTATATTCAGAATGATAAATTACAGGCAGTGCTTTGCATGACCTTGGGTCGCCCTTTCTCCACATGGGCACCCAGAAGAGCAAGCGATTCCTGATTGCAGCCTAATGAATTAATACTGATGGTGATATGATTTTCTAATCATTTGAATAACAGCGTGAAACAACTATATATATATATATACACATATGAGGAATACTTGTACATTGTGTTTATTAAATGTTGAATTCCATTGGCTCTACCAATGTAACCAAAACACAATACCAATAAACTATAGACATATACTGGCCTTCATTGTGATGTTATATTGCCATGAATATGGATATTTGAATCTCTATGTTCCACTTTCAGTCTTCAAGGTCAAGGTCAAGGAGAAATGCTGTTTTTTACAGTCATTTACAAAGGAAAGAACTATGCTACTACTGGCTTGAAAGCTTCAGCCAATCAGATTTTGATTTGCTGATCTACAATCTGTGGCTGTTCGTCTGAATTACAACTCATCATCAGCTGTTAGATTGCAATAGAAAGGTAATGGGTACTGAGTAGATGCCCAATAATTGACCGTTCTATAACATTTGTCAGCAGTCACAAGGGCTCATTTACGTCCGCGAGTGAAGTCGACAATGTGCAATTCTGAGTGAAATCACTATAATACAGCATTTTTTTCTCAGAATTCCAGCATCATTACATTTGCAAAGGGTCAGTGCGTTTGGTGCAATTGCGCTGTGCCTACTGCTACTTTGCCCGATTCAGCAAAATTTCCACATCTGTCCGTGCATTTCCTCGCAAATGAAATTCTGTGGAAGTTCATCTTGTGTCAGTCTGGTCTATATTCAACCAAACAAACTGAATCTGACCTGTAATTTGCATGGCTATATTTGAAAAAGTGCGGCTTTAAAGGGCTGAACATATGATGGTGACAAAGGTTTGGAGTCAGTTTGGCCAAACACAAATCCTACAAAAAGTGCTAAGATTTGTCTGAATCCTGGATTTAATGAAGCAGCAAAAATGATGCCTTATATGTACAGAATATTGCTGAGAATAGTTCTTTGTGTTGATCTCCTTTACCTGCCTCATACATTGCTGGCCTATACACATCTAAGCTACCCACCCTTAGGGGTATATTCATCAAAGTACGAGTTCGAATCCTGAAATGGGAAAAATTCAGATTAAATACGATCATTTCTGATGATCTCAGATCTCATTAACGATACCGAAGCTTGAATGAATCCGAAACTTTCGTACTCGGCGCAACAATATGATATTGTCGCACAAATTTTGTCGCAAAGTACGAAAAAGTTGCGCAAAGTACGAAAAAGTTGCGCAAATATACAAAAAAGTCGCAGAAAATACGCACAGTACGAACAAATACAAATTTTTTGTATTTCGTACCTGCCGTACTTTAATAAATAGGTCCCTTAATATTGGTTAGATGTAAATATTGCTGAACAAGATCCAATCACTGTCCAGTCCTGCCAAATAATCATATCACAAGGGATTCCCATGCTATACAGTGGTTTTACCCACTGATTATAATATACAAATTTTAAAGTGGTCTGTGGTGAACAAACCTCATTCATGTATTTTTAAATTAAATGCGGTGTAAACCTAAAATATTTCCCCTTACAACAATACATGGCTTAGAGAAATTGCTGTTTCCCAAATGCACTGTTAAATAAATAACAATGTACTGGCTGGTTCATATGCAGGTAGGTAAATTCTGAGCAGGTCCATCCTAACATATATACTATTTTGAGCTAAGACGTAGGGTGAGACTGCTCATACCAAATAGCTGTACTAGAGCATTGATTTTCCTTTATCCTACTGGGGAATGAACACGCCAGTACAGATGGGAATGGAAGTGCAAAGAAGCATAATGCACAGTAGTAGCAGGGGATACACTAATAAGAAGTCAAAGTCAGCAATCACAGTTAGAAGTACAGCCAGTTTATCTACCTGGTGCTAGGGTTTGGAATACAAAAGGAGGTGGCAGAGGAAATGAAGGATAAAAATGAGTTACTACAGTAAGGCAAATGGAGATTAGCTTGGGTAAAATATAGCTAAGAATGTGGCATTGGACAAGGGGTAGGACAATAACAATAAATTAGTTTAAATTACAAAAGTACATTACTGACTTCTCTCTATACCACGCCTCAATCTATTTTACATTCTGTTATTTGCTTTATCTTACTTATAAGTCATCTAAAAAGAAACAATATGAATAATACAAATACAATTTACTTACAATGCAAGGTACCTTCCAGCACATGATGATATCCAGTGGCAAAGCACTGAATGGTCTTCTTAATATCCTTTCTCATGTACTGAAATGCGGTATGTTAAATAATAAATCAACACAGAATCATTTGCTAGTTTTCCTATATAAATATAAATGAAAATGGCTGAGATGAAAATATTGCATAATATTGTGCATTCTATGAATAAATACACAGCCTAAAATACCTTGTTTAAAGCAAAATGCCTTGAAATCGTTGATTAAAATTGAACTCCTAAGCAATAGAGCAACCATTGGGCTGTTATTGTAACCCACTTAAATAATTGCATTTACCCATTAAATCTGTACATGTGCTTTAGTAATAACACCAAAACTATCCTCTCATCAAATAGAAACCCTCAGCAGCAGCAAGAACACGCATAGAAATAGCACAGATACTAGCTTTAGTTAACCTTCTCTCTGAAGGTCTATCTGTCTCTTAGAGATAATAGCTTTCATTCTACAGAGGGTGATTCCTTGGGAAATGTGCAGGTATTTATATAGGGCTATGAAATTAGAAGAACCGATAAAAGATAAGTGTATAAAGCAGATCTTTAAAAGCTCCAAACTTTTACAACAGAATATGGAATGGCAAGAGCAGGAGTCGGCTCTGAAAGGATTTCGCTCCGGTAATGGTCTATACAGATAAAAAAAACATTCTTGTTATATTTTTAACAGCATCGTATCTTGCCATTTTCAACATCTTATAACAATACCAATCTAGGTTAAAAAAACTTCACAATCGATTGCTAGCAGGTAATGAGAAAATACAGTAACATTTCAGTAGGTAAAGGGGAAGTACACCCCCTTGTTCAACATGAGTTCAATGAATAGGGCTTATGCTGAACATACTTCTTTGCCTATTGTTTAATCATAAAAATCAATAGTTTTTATTTCTTGAACTACAGTTAGATATTGGTATGGGATCTCTTATCCGGAAACCTGTTATGCGTGAAGCTTCAAATAAGGGTAAGACCATCTCCCATAGTCTCCATTTTAATCAAATAATTTAACAAATTATTTCCTTTTATTCTGTAATAATAAAAAAGTACCTTATACCTAATGATCATGAAGATGTAGCTCTATTAGCTTCCACTTCAGATGGGGGAAACAATAGTTTTTGGGGTTTTTTAGATGCTCCGGGAAGGGACCGTGTTTAGTGACACACAGGTGCATAATGAGTCTCCGACTTAGGGCCAGATTCATGAAATCATGAGTTTGAATCAGGTTGGATACAATAATTTCTTAAGATCACAAATATCACGATTATGCTAACGAAAAAATCGTATTAGTCACGATAATATCGTATTGCCGATCTGAAAGTCACTAAATATTTTTATACCGAACAATCGTAAAATGCAGGAAAACCTTTCTGACTTTGATCCTTCTGTGCATGATTTTGGAACCCTCCCATAGGAATCAATGGCACTCTGCAGCTCCAACCTGGCCCAAGGAAAGTCTCCCATAGGGCTCAATGGCACTCTGCAGCTCCAACCTGGCCCAAGGAAAGTCTCCCATAGGGCTCAATGGCACTCTGCAGCTCCAACCCGGCCCAAGGAAAGTCTCCCATAGGGCTCAATGGCACTCTGCAGCTCCAACCCGGCCCAAGGAAAGTCTCCCATAGGGCTCAATGGCACTTTGCAGCTCCAACCCGGCCCAAGGAAAGTCTCCCATAGGGCTCAATGGCACTCTGCAGCTCCAACCCGGCCCAAGGAAAGTCTCCCATAGGGCTCAATGGCACTCTGCAGCTCCAACCCGGCCCAAGGAAAGTCTCCCATAGGGCTCAATGGCACTCTGCAGCTCCAACCCGGCCCAAGGAAAGTCTCCCATAGGGCTCAATGGCACTCTGCAGCTCCAACCCGGCCCAAGGAAAGTCTCCCATAGGGCTCAATGGCACTCTGCAGCTCCAACCCGGCCCAAGGAAAGTCTCCCATAGGGCTCAATGGCACTCTGCAGCTCCAACCCGGCCCAAGGAAAGTCTCCCATAGGGCTCAATGGCACTCTGCAGCTCCAACCCGGCCCAAGGAAAGTCTCCCATAGGGCTCAATGGCACTCTGCAGCTCCAACCCGGCCCAAGGAAAGTCTCCCATAGGGCTCAATGGCACTCTGCAGCTCCAACCCGGCCCAAGGAAAGTCTCCCATAGGGCTCAATGGCACTCTGCAGCTCCAACCTGGCCCAAGGAAAGTCTCCCATAGGGCTCAATGGCACTCTGCAGCTCCAACCCGGCCCAAGGAAAGTCACTATACTGAAGCTTGAATGAATCCGAAACTTTTGTGCTCGGCGCGACAATACGATTTTGTCACGCAATCGAAGGAAAAGTCGTGGAAAATACGCTCGGAGCGTTCAAACGAACGCTCGGAGCATTTGTGGATTAGTAAATTTGCCCCTTAGTGTTCCAACATGGCTGCCCACACCTGGCGATTCCCCCAGGGTTGCTTAATGTTGGAGGAGGGAATATAAGCCTGCACCTTGGGTGTGGAATTTTTTTTGACAATAGGTTAACATGCATAACCTTGTTTTAAAAATCCCAGCTTTCACCATTATTTTCGGCAATTTAAGGTGAAGTATATGCTACTGTCAGCAACAGTCTCCTATTAATGCATGTTTAATAGGTCCATTTATAATCTAATTGGGGTGTAATTATCCAGCAGCAAAGTAGTTTAACAGAACTGTCAGCATTAAGGAGACAACCGTTCTTCAGTTTTGCTGTATGAAGATTTCAGTGGTCATTTATTAGTGGAGGGAAGGATGCAAAGTGCAAAAACAGACACAATTCGCTGTTTTATGTACTTTGCGTCTGCTCTGCACAGAGGCAGGGTTGGCATTGGTTGGCAGTTAGGTGTCTCCCCTCCTAACCCCTCACACTCCCTTAAATTGTGAATCATTTAGTGCAGTGCTGTCCAACTGGCGGCCCGCGACCCCCCTCTGTGTGGCCCCCCACTTGTCTGGCTGCTTTGATGGCTTACCTTTGTGTAAGCTTTAAATTGTATCAGTACTGAGAAAAACTGGCCCCCTGCATGGTTCTCACCTCAGATTCAGGCTGTAATCCCCTGTATTGTTTAAACATGTAATCCCCTGTGTTGTTCACACCTTTTAATCTCTGCATTGTTCACCCCCTGCAGTGTTCACACCTCAGGCTCAGGCTGTAATCACCCACATTGTTCTCCTGTTCACACCTCAGACATTGTATGTACTGTCTGGTCTATGCTGCCTGTGTGTAGGCAGCATAGGGTAGGCAGAGTATGGCACATAGGCAGCATAGGGCAGGGAGGGCATGGCACACACAGGCAGGGTAGGGCAGGCAGAGTATGGCACACACAGACAGCATAGGGTAGGCAGAGTATGGCACATAAGCAGCATAGGGCAGGGAGGGCATGGCACACACAGGCAGGGTAGGACAGGCAGAGTATGGCACACACAGGCAGCATAAGGCTGGCAGAGCATGGCACACACAGGCAAGGTAGAGCTGAGTATGGCACACACAGGCAGCATAGGGCAGAGTATGGCACACACAGGCAGCATAGGGTATGCAGAGTATGGCACATAGGCAGCATAGGGCAGGGAGGGCATGGCACACACAGGCATCATAGGTCAGGGAGAGTATGGCACACACAGGCAGCATAGGGCAGGGAGGGTATGGCACACACAGGCAGGGTAGGGCAGGCAGAGCATGGCACACACAGGCAGCATAGGGCTGGCAGAGCATGGCACACACAGGCAGGGTAGGGCTGAGTATGGCACACACAGGCATCATAGGGCAGGCAGAGTGCTGCCTGTGTGTGCCATACTCTGCCTACCCTATGCTGCCTGTGGGAGGTGAACCTGGCAGGGGTTTGTTTTGGGAGTTTGTTAACAGTTGGAAATAGCGATGAAATGGTCCCTAAGGTGTGTAATTAATATGCTGGGGGTTGCTGTGCTATCCACAGGGGAGGAGGCATATGGAATTAAGGGTACGTCTTAATATGACATAATATAATTCTTTCACATATGAATGATGGTGTGAGTGAGGACGAAGCATTCGGGTTTTTGCTGGACTACCACCATAGTGATAATACGGGTGTGGTTTGAAGTGGGTGTGGTTTAAAGGGGGAGTGGTCAAAACTGGCTTCCATTAGCGGCCCTCCACCATGTATGTGAAAGAAATTCCGGCCCTCGGCACCGCAGAAGTTGAACAGCACTGATTTAGTGCAAGTAAGAGGAACCCGCAGGTGCAGGTTGTAGTGTGTTCTTGTACTGGTAAAGCCATGGCTGCACTCGCACTGCACCTCACGCCTAATTTGTTGTCAGGTTTTTGATGGTACTATGCACTCGTGTTCATGGGGTTCCTAAACAAATAACTTGCACTGGGCCCCAAGAATTCTGACAGTGGCACTGCTAGCAGATGACAAAATAACTCTAAATAGCTCTCAATCCAAGCCAATTGCTTGTTCCCAGTTACTTGCTTCCGTCCATCATGCAATTCAGCTAGCTAGCAACAGGCAATTTCAAGGCTTTGCAATTAAAATGTATTTTCAGGTGTGTTGTGGCCTGCGGAGAGAGCACAGTTTCCCTGTGTGCTATTGCCCTTTGAGCTGTGTTTATTAATTATATATTTTTAACCATAACTTATACTTATACATAACTTATTAAAGGGGAACTTTAACTATTATACACATTCACTAAACTCTAGTGTCCCTTGCACTTTAACAGTAGCATAGGGTACTAAACAAGTACTTACCCTCATCTTCAAGTATGATAATGCAGCAGGGGGCTAAGCTTGCCTAAGGATGCAGGGAGAACCAATGAAACCAGAACCCAGATCATTAAACAGGTTTTTCATCATAGCTTTTTGTTCAGCAATATCCAGTTTGGTATTTCAGCAGCTATCTGGTTGCTAGGGTGCAATTTACCCTCGCAACCAAGCAGTGGTTTGAACAAGAGTTGCGAATAAGATCAGAAGTAAGTCTGCATAGAATAATATGTAGGGGTTTACCAAAAATGAGCCCTTAGGACAGACACCCCTAGGACAGGCCACAGGGTGGTGCTAGTTAACAGGGACACTGGGATGACTGGGTTCTAAATAGTTAATAGGGAGTATACTTGTAGTTCGGGTTATGGCCACAGGGTGGTGCATAGGCCCATATAAGGGGATGCAGCCTTGTGCTTGCAGACATCTTAGGCTGGGATAGCTTCTGGGTATAGGAGCTTCCCAGGCCCAGTTATTAGATAGACAGTTTAAGTAATAGGACACTCTAGGAGTGCCATGTAGGACACTAAGTTAGAATGGGCGGATATTGCCCCTCCAGGAGTGGTAGTGGGGTTAAGACCCCCCGGCATTACATCTGCTGGAGTGCAGGGCACAAAGTGGCTAGGTAGGTGGAACAAGTCCCCGCTAGTCCAGGAGGCCGGATCTGAGGGTGCCTAGCGAGAGTACCGGTGTGGGTCCCTGTGGTGTAACGTCCTAGCGTGAGTACCGGGGGTACTCTAGGATAGAGTGTCTCTGCCGAGAGTACCGAGGGGAGCACCTAGAGGGGAGCACATGCGAGAGTACCGTGGGGTAGTCCAACAGGAAAAGGTTCTCAATGAGAAGTAAGGAGATATGCCCTGCAATGTGTATGAATGATATGCCACTCCTGGAGAGGTCTCTGCCTGAATAAACCGTTTCATCTGATTCACTTATACTACTGTGTTGTATCTATCAAGCCCAGAGGACCACTATCAAGCTGGTAAGGAATAACCCCTGGGTGGGTTACATTACACCAGGAGTACTTGGGTCCTAAGAGGGGCATAGCATCCTGATCGTTTCCCAGGGGGTGGATTATAGTTCCACAAGACCATCCCTGGGTGGAGGCACGCCATTAAAGGGAGAAATCCCTGTAAACCCCCATAGTAAGCGGGGGATCAGGACTCCTGTAGCAGGTAGTGCCACAAGCGTTTAAAAAGTGGGCTACAACTATATAATAAATAAACAATAAAATTGTAGCCTCACAGAGCAATAGTTTGTGGCTGAACCAGGTTCAGCCACAGTTGAAAAGAGTAAATAAAGAACCAATTGAAAAGTTGCTAGGAACCACCCCTTTAACAGATCTGGTTAGAAGCGTGCAAGAAAATGTGGGTGTAACCCTTATTTTCCAATCCAGGACTAGCCCAGATTAAGTTGTGTAGAGAATTGTTAGCACTAAATCCTTTTCTCTCAGTTTGGCCCTCGCATTAGTGTGTGAAGATAGGGAGTGGTGATGTTGAACTACACCTTTCAGCTGCACAAAAGCCTATTATACGCCAGAGGTTTTTAAACATTAACTTAATGTTTATTTAACACAAAAGCAGTACACCCCTGGTATGATAAGGAAAAAGAGAATAGATCCAGCAGTACACAATACAGCACATTAAGGGGAAATCTAAACACAGGTGTGTCTCAGTAAACGTACCTTACACCCCAGGGATGTACTATAACAGGATCTAGTTTATCACTAATTGGTCCTCATTCTCAGAGTTCTGGCAGCCTCAACTTTTCCAAGGGTTGGGATACCGTAGGGTTTAGTGTTGGACTGGCCCACCAGGATACCAGGAAAACTCCCGGTGGGCCCAGGTGTCAGTGGGCCCTCTTGCTCCTTACCATTTGGCCTATTTCATGGTTATTCCCTATTTCTGTATGGGAACAAGGAAGCTTGATAGAAGAAAGAATAGAGTATAGTATGTAGAGAAAAGAGACTAGGATAATAAAGGGTTTGATGGAGGAGAGGAGGAATTAAAGTTTTGAGAACAGGTCCATGGTCCAGGGTTTTCTGGTGGGCCCCTGCCATCTCAGTCCAGCACTGGTAGGGTTAACTGTTCCGCTACTGAAGGCTTTTCTCCATTGAGGCCTCCTGCGTCAATGACATTTTTTTTACAAATGTATTTAGTTATTTTTTTTACATCCTTTTTAAAATAACCACTATCTATAACCAGGTCTATGGGACAGACAGACAACCAGCTGTTGCTAGTTATGTATTATGTCTATTTGATATATATGTTATTGTTATAATTTGTAATAATCACTGCTTTTTTATTTTATCTTTCATTCTTCGTGAGAACCAGGGGGCGGAGGGGTTTACTGAGCAGGACATCATTATAGGGTCAGAAGACTTAAATTCAGAGCTGACTGATTTGACCAAAAATACCCATTGTTGTATAAGGGTAACACAGAAGGATTATCCATCTCTGCAAATTCAGCATAATGTTCTGTGTAAAATGATCATTAGCATTCCATTCCCATCAGAGTATATTGTAGCTTTCATTTAGCTTAGGGGAGTTACTTACTACAGAGAATGAACATCATAGCTATTATCCCGAGCAGTGAGCATAACATGTAGCTCTTTTCTAAGTTTGATTTTTCAAAACAAACAAGAGATTAGTATTAAGAAGCAAAGAGGGATTATCCCATCTCAAATGAACAAAGACTAAATCCATGAAGCTTTATGTGTGGTTTATAAAAGCAGTGACATAAGTATGTCCACTTTGTGCAACTGATTTCATTGGAGTGCATTGGATGAATGTTACATCTGAAATGCTGAACACAGTCAGCACTGTATTTACTGGGGAACCACAGGTCTCTGTGCTCTATTTTGGAGGATTGTAGATTGTGCCAGTTTTTCCTTTTTGTATTTTGTACACTGCCTGCACTTAGTAAATAAACCCTTTGACTGTGTTGTTTCTTGCAGAGGACAACAATAGATGGAATTTACTCATTTTCACATAGACTTTATTTAAGCCATTATCAAGTTTACACATATTATGTGTGCCCATACAGTTTCACACTTTGGGATCTTGATGCTCATTTACTAACCTAGGTGCTCATTTGCACCAGTAAAGTTACCCACAGCAACCAATCAGATCTTTCATTTCTTTTCTAAAAGCTGGCCATATACATATATATATTTGATAACATTTGCCCACTTGGCTCCTCCAGCATGAGTCAGCTGCTTATTGGTCCATGCATGGTGACATGTAATCAGCTTGCCGAACTGATTGGGGAGGTTTGAAAAGTTGCCAACGTTACAGATCTGTCAATACCGCCAACTTTATCTGTACCTGTGCTGGTGCAAAGAAGCACATATGTTAGTAAATCAGACCTGGATGTTGTTCTGCTTTGTGCGGTTCTATTTTTAGTATATGTTATATAAGTATTCAAATGCTTGGGAGTGGCTAGTAGATTAAAATAGCCTAGGTATCCAATATAGAACATTAAAGATCCCTTTCTAACTATAACCCAATATTAGCAGGCGCTGTCCTATATCACATGTATGGAAGTTATTAAATGGCCCAACAACTGTTCCTTGACGTACAAAAGGTCAGTTTTAAGGTAAATGCCTACAGAGTTCCTGCATTTTAGCTCGCGCTGAAGCTTGTCATTACTTGCTCCTATGCGGTGGCCTGTTCTGTTTTTAAATAGAGGAATCCTGTTTGTGCCAGTAATATGCTAATATATGTTCAAGAGCAGAAGATACAATTACATGTGGAATGCTACTGTTTGCATTCCAGCTGTTCATTTTATCTTGATTTTAATCAAATAAAGGATAACGCCTGAGAGACAGGTAATTGTATCTTATATAGGCGAACAATTTTCAAATCTTGATTTATTGCCATATAAACTTTGTGTATGTCGCTGCTGATTTCTGAGGAAAAGGTGATGCAATTCTGTTACCTGTGTCAGCATTGCATGAATGCAGTGATATATTACACAATCTGGTTGTCATCTAAACAGTACATCTGCATAAAGTCTGGCATATTTTATTTGCTATGTCTGGAGGAAAGTGCCATGTTCATGTGAGCCTTCCTGTTCATAAGGTTTAGTGCAGGGGGAGAATGCTGGGTAGCCACAACCCGTGAGCATAACCCCCGCCAAAAAAACGGTGCCACTGCACATCTACTGTATAACTAGCCTTGGAAGACCTCTATGTTAGAGTAGCTCAATAAAGTTAATGAAATTATGGGGTACATTAGGTTACATCTAAACACTGGGGTTCAAAGCTCTAAGACAGAAAGGCAAATTACACTTTACCTGTAGAATTAACTTTTCCAATAATATTGTTTATGGCTAGAACTGTATTCAATGCTTCATGCGTGTAAAGATTTCTTGCCCCCCTGTTCCAGAGTTACACCTTCACTGAACACATATTCCATCCCCTACACAAGGCTACAAGGTTTTTTCTGGGCCGAGGAGTTAATAGGGATCTTTCTCTGCAGTAGTAACCTGGGGGACACCATATTGGTGCCAAGAACAGGGCTCCGACATGTTTGCTTAACTGCTCAGTTCCCTTCAGTTCAGATACAAGTATCAACCCTTTTGCACCCTTTTTAGGCTTAAATAATGAGTCCTATAATTCTAGTCTTTTCAGTGCAGTACAGGGTTTTATAGTTATTTTATACTGTGAAGTACATTTAGTTATCAGCACAGTCTAAGCCAGGGATCCCCATCCTTTTTTACTTGTGAGCCACAATCAGATGTAAAAAGTGTTAGTAAGCCACACAAGCATTAAAATAAGTTCTTTGGGATGCCAAATAAGGACTGTGATTGGCTATTTGGTAGCCCATGTGGCCTGCTGGAGGCTCTGCTTGGAGTAAAACGGTGTCTCTGTGCTTCAAAAACTTGCCTTCAAGCAGAAATGTAAAAATGAGCACCTACTTTGAGGCCACTGGGAGCAGGGCCGCCATCAGAAATCATGGGGCCCCTCACACCAAAACTTTCTGGGGCCCCCTCCTCCCACGCCCTGCCCCCCAATGGCCCCTCCCATCAGTACATAGGATACACAGACATTGGTAGGGCCCCCTATAACATTGGTAGCCAGGGCCCCCCTAAAAAATTGGTAGTCAGGGCCCCCCAGCATCCTCCAGTTCCCCCCCACAGCGTCTTCCAGCTCCCCCCAGAGTCCTTCCCAGCATCCTTCAGCTCCCACCCACCCAAGCATCCTAAGGCTCCCACCAGAATCCTCCAGCTCTCCCCCCCCAGTCCTTGCCAGCATCCTCCAGATCCCACCTTCCCCCCCCCCCAAGTATCCTCCGGCTCCCCCCCAGCTCCCACCAGAATCTTCCAGCTCCCCTCCAGAGTCCTTCCCAGCATCCTCCAGCTCCCACCCAGACTCCTTCCCAGCATCCTCCAGCTCCCACCCAGACTCCTTCCCAGCATCCTCCAGCTCCCACCCAGACTCCTTCCCAGCATACTTCAGCTCCCCCCCCAAGTATCCTCCGGCTCCCCCCTCTTCCTATGTGCCCCAGCTACCCCCAGCGTCCTCCTGCGGCTCCCCCCCAAGTAGCCTCCAGCTCCACCCCCAGTGGCTTCCTCCAGCTCCCCCACGACTTTCTCCGGCTCCCCTCAGCTCCCCCGCGAGTTTCTCCGGCTCCCCTCAGCTCCCCCCACCTCACAGCGAATTCCTCCGGCTCCCCTCAGCTCCCCCCGCCTCACAGCGAATTCCTCCGGCTCCCCTCAGCTCCCCCCGCCTCACAGCGAATTCCTCCGGCTCCCCTCAGTTCCCCCCGCCTCACAGCGAATTCCTCCGGCTCCCCTCAGTTCCCCCCGCCTCACAGCGAATTCCTCCGGCTCCCCTCAGCTTCCCCACCCCTCCACCAACTTCTTGCAGCCTCAGCGACTTCCTCCGTGACTTCCTCCGTCTGCGTCCTGTTGACGGCTCCACGCTGCATCTGAACATTTGATAAGGTTGCGCGCCGTGCGTACGGACGCACGGGGCGCAACCTATCAAATTTATTTGATAATTATAATTTGCTTATAGCGTAATCATTTATTTTATGAAATTTTAAAACATTATGCTTGTAATTCACTCTTTCTGGAAATTCTATACATGCAGAGCAGCATCTGACACTGCATAAAATTCCTTATCCAGCAATCTCCCAGACATCTCAAACATCTTACTGTATTTGGTTCCGTCCATTTCTCCACCATCACATTATGTTGCAGCTACTGTACTGTATGAGAATAGAGGGATGCAGTGAACTCTATGCAGAAAGGTTCTGACCGGAGATGAACTTAAACCCTGAGCCCCAGGCCCTTTAGTGAGACACTCTGAAACCAGGTGAGCAAAAAAAAAAAAATCAAAATGCAAAAGTCCTTATACGTTCTGCATATTCATTTTAATTTTAATGAGCCTTTTTTATGCCTTTAAGGATGTTTCACCAGTAGTTCTGCAGCTGTTACTGAACTATACTCAGCACCTGTGACAGAAAAGTTATGTTAACATATTAATCGCATTCTGCATTAAACTGTGAAATATGTCTACCTATACAACTTATGCAATTTTAATAATCGAAAAAAAAAGACTTGATTCAATGCCCTTAAGGTTCAGTGAATAAAATGCAGCAAGTTGTTAGGAGGATGCAGGTCTGTCTTGCTTCATTCATATACACTTGGCTTATTCAGTTAATTAGACAATGTAACTAAATAAGTACCAGTCACACATCAATATTTATAAAACCCTGTTTTTATAGCTTAATAACATGGCAATGTCCATTCTGAGCCTCTAGGTGTAGTAGCACCAAACGTAGTGTAAGGTCACTTATACTTGTTTTGCTGTTTGCACATAAAATGCACATGAATAAGCCAAAGTAAACATAAAAATCACAATGAAGTAATAATAGTCAGTGCTGAGGGACTGAAGGCCCCTATTCTTCCCTAGTATTTAGATGAGAATGCAGGAAATAACTGACACATTTATCAAAGTTGAAAGATGTGCCAATTTGTTTAATCGTGTTTAAATGCTTTGAGTGGTTGAACGCATAGATTTTCAGTGGGTGTCAGTACACAGTGCTACATATCAACCAAATCACTAATCCCTGATGCAGGGATTAAAGATTCAGAAAGTTAGTGTGAAAAACAAATTGTCAAATCTAAAACCACCAGTAACCCCTTTAAAACCCTTTGAAAATACAAATACAGCTCATACAGAGTTAGCCACCATTTGTTAAAGAACCCCACACAACAAAGAAACTCCTAATAAATAATAAAATACCCATTTTTTATAATCGGTATATCCTGTAAAAAGTATAAATAAATGTAATTTTTATATGATGAAACCCAGACATAAAACAGGTTTTCTATTTCTGCATCATTTGAAATTATGGCGGAGGTGGGGGACAAAAACATTGATGTTACAAATAGTAACAACTTCTCCTGCATCAGTATGCAGGAACTACATAACCCACAATGCATTACCCTGAGATGTTACTTTCATTACTGGCATCACACATGCAGGGGACTGTGGGATTTGGAGGATGCAGGCTGAAGGCAGGTTGTGGACAGTTGACTCAAAGTAGGCAGCCAGATCAGCAGAAGAACAGTGGGCCGGGCTTTACTTTATGGCCACCTTTCTATTCTTCTGATCATTCATACAAACAGCATGAACAACAAGAAATGCAGCAGGAAGTGTGCGCTGGCTGACTTGGTACATGGACAGATTACATTTTCAAACCTGCCCAATTCTCAAACCAACCAATATCCATAGTATTTCAGGATAGACAGTACAACTGGGGTATGACAGTATATCTGGGATATATCTGGGACAGTACATCAGGACAGACAGTATATCTGGGATATATCTGGGACAGTACATCAGGACAGACAGTATATCTGGGATATATCTGGGACAGTACATTGGGATATGTACAGTATATCTGGTGGGGCACATGCATGAAGAGAAAATTGTTTGTCAGCGTTTGTAGGGGCAAGAAGATCAGCTAAATAAGAGTGTTTACCTATAGAGCTACTCCTCCAAGAACCTGAGCCATTTTATTTAATCATATTATCCTAGGTACCAAAATGTAGTCGCTTTAGCCACCTAGGATGGAATTAGTGATGGATAGACATTGGGTCAGTAATAATCATGAGGGCAGCACCAAAATGTTCTACCCAGTGCTGCAGAACATTGTGTTCTAATCTGGACAGCTATATGTTAGAAAAACCCCGCACTACAACCCGCTTATAGGGTGCTCAATGTGTAATCGGAATTTACAGAAAAAGGAAGGAAAGACACATATATAACCCTGGCACACCTATAGAGTAAATAAAATCAGTCTTTATTAATTGGTTTAATTAAAATCAAGTTTAAAATGAAAGAAAAAGCAAGAAAGAAATTAAAAGTTGATACCCTATGCCTATGAGAAGAGTAAACTGACGAGTCTGTGAGACTGATCACACTTGTGACATTGCACAAGCTCCCGATTCAAAGTATCAGGTAAGTAACAAATGTACTGGGAGCAGCAGGTTCCCTTGTAATGATACGTAAGGCTTATACCTTGTTGCAACAAATGTGTCAAATTCTAAGCGGTCTGATGACACGGTAAGTATAGTAGCCCATTTGTTTCTTTTGCAGGTTTGACATCCGTTTACATTGCTTCTTGAAGATGTATATATGGCACTGAATAATATTGTTGCACCTTACTAGTACCGTACAATAAAGACACTATTCTGGAAACATTGTATCAAGGTTTATTATCCAATGGGTCTGGAATAATAGATAATCGTTATGAATAAAACCTAATCCGTCAGCTTCATTTGGTTTATGTATAGGCGCAATACAGAATAATATGGAAAGTGCCAAGATAATTTCTTGAGCAACTGTAAACAAATTGTAAAGCAATAACTCAATACCGAATAAGCAGTTATGCTCTAAACTAGTATTTGTTATACTTACCTAATCTGGACAGCGACACAGAGTGGTAATATAAGTGCTTGCTGGGGATTCAGTCACAGGACAATCAAAGGAATGGCTAGCAGGACTACTGAAGAATGGGCTTTGTTTACTATTTCAAAAGGATTGTTTGTACACCAATATTTAGTAACCAGGATAGGCCAATTCTATAAATGCTTTCACTATTCTACCTCCCAAATGTTGAATGCTCCTAAATGCTGAATGACTGGCTGCAATGGATTTACTGTGCTTTTTCCCATTGTTACTAATTCCAACATGGGCTGTACTTTTATTAACAGAATAAACATCTGGTTAATAAAATAAAAGGTACAACGTTTATTTCTGGTCTAGTAACCCATAGCAACCAGAAGGTAACATTTACTGATCAGCTCTTATCAAAGTATACATATCTTGCCAAATTTTGCACCTTTTATTACATTATCCTGTTAAGAGTGATCAGAGTGATTTGCTCCTTCTATGACACCTCCTATCACAGCACAGGGAACAAATTCACATTTCAGCATTCAAAAGCTTGCAAGTGATGATTTTGCAGGGAAAATGAGGACATGTCTAAACACCATGTTGAAAATTATTGGAGGAAATGAACGGTTTGCTGAAGAGAGCAGAAGCATGTTTGCTCAAATATAGGATAAAAAAAGGCTAGCAACTCATGGATGGCAGCACTGAATGAGAGTGCTTATCACAGCAATCCATAAGGGGAGATCCACAGCTGCACAGAACTTCATGGCTCCAGCTTAAATCATTGTTTTAATAGAAGCAAATTCTTCACTATGACAAAGAGCATTTGATCGTCATTTCTCTCTTTCAGCTGAAGAAAAATGGGGGCAAAAAGCAAAGCAATTCCCATGCTGTGAAAAGACTTAACCACAGGATTTCACAACAGGCTCCTCTTTTCATCTGCCTGCCTCTATTTCTCACTCAGAACGTCTTTGAGATAAAAGATACATAAGACACTCTTATAATTTAACACCCTGTTAAGATGAGGGCTCAATTAGAAATGGGTCTATCATCAACCAGCGCTGCAACTATTCTTACATGCCTCTAGGGACCCGTAAATATCCTAGAAGCAGCAATAAAAGGGCTGTAAGATGACAGGAGGAACATGGGGATCACTATACCTATCCAAGGTGCAAAGATTAGGTTAAATTCAAGGATTTCTAGAACAAGTATGGATGCACCAAATCCTGGTTCATTTTGGGATTCGCCCGAATCCATAAGCCTTGCCAAACTAAATCCAAAACCTATGTATTGCAAAAAACCTGCATCAATTTGCACTTTGCACCGGCTTTTTTTGCGCTTCTGCAATTTCCGTTCGGCAAGTGGGTTTGGTATTTAGCCAAATCTATACCCAAGTATTTGGGGGTTCGGCCAAATGGCAAAACACAGAGTTTGGTGCATCCATAATACCTAGCCATTTAAGTTGCTTTAATACAGTAAGGAGACCCATGACAAATTCGTTCATTTTAGCCAATAACAAAATCACACATTTTTACACAGAAATGTAAATGTAAAACAAATCATTCCAGCACAGAAAAGAAACTGTTAAATCTGGGTAATTAATTACAGACCGCTAACAATAGTTTTATGGCAGGATGATAAATCAGCAAAATCAAAATGATAAATAATAATAAAACATAATCATATTTTGTTTGTTTCTATTAGCAATAACAGCTTTAAATCCTTTGGGGTATGTAGTTACCAGTTTTGCACACTAATCCAGAGTGAATTTGATTTCTGCCAGGCAATATATGTCACATCAAGGGCAATTTTCCACAGACAAACCTGGACCACAAATGATGTGTTGAAATTTAAAGCTTCATCTGCCAATGCACTTTGTTGGTAGGTGTATGGGGCACTGGCAAATAAGGAAGCGAGGAGCCCCATCTTCTCTTCATTTCCTGCAGAGTGGATTTTGACATCACTGTCTATTGCTAATCATGCACTAATACATCAATATACATCAATTCTGCCTTTTGTAGTTGGCCAGTGTATGGCAATCTTACAAATACAATGAAACTCAGCCAAACACTGACAGTGTATTTAGACCAAAATGACATATACTATAGTTCAATAAAAAATTTAGATTTAAAGTTAGACACACAGTATTACAAAAATGCCGTTTGCATTAAAATGAAGAGTGGTATTACTGTAATATGAGAAGTAATATCTTTCACTATATATATATGTGATACACAAGAGCCACAAATACCCTGTAAATTCTATCCCTATGCTTTTAGTGATGTTATCAGTTATAATTGATGCTTAGTAAAGTAATTTCTGTTACATGACTCACAAAAACTTGTGTATTATAATAATGTACCCCTTTTGTAAAAAATATAAATATATAAGAATCACCTTGGTACTCCATGACCTGTATAAAAGTACAAGGCCCTGCTTTTATATGGTCATGTAACTCCTCAGTGACTTATAATATAGTATCAGTAAGCCCAATCATATATGGTGTATGGAATAAGCCAAATCGTGAGTACAGGCGCATCTATATATGCCTGGGCCATGTTTCCATGAGATTATGCAATAAATACATCATTAAAACCTTCTAACTTGTATGGAACAATCCTAGTGGAGCTTCCAAGCAGATAATTCTTGGGGTCTCCTGTGTATTTGTAGAACATGGTAGGTTGGCAAATGTTTTCTTAATTAAACTCAACCTTAAATACACTGGATAGAAATGCTACACAATATGTTTTGGGCTTCTTTACATAGTATGTTTTGGGCTTACCAGGCCAATGTGGCCACAGTACTTTAAAAAACCAGGATCTGTGCCTCTGAAAATGCCCCAGGTCTGCTGTCAGTTACCTGAGCTGAGAGACTGACCCCCAATATACAGTACAACAATACAACACAAAGCTAATTAGAAATTATTTTCCATTTACATTAAGAACCAGTGTAACTAGCATCAGAACTTAATAATGCAGCATCAGCTTCTATGACATTTGAACCTCATTTTCTGTTTGATGATTTCCGACAACCCCTCAGCTTAGACACTCAAAAGATGACCAAACAAGATCCAAAATTTCATGCTTCCGTGGACAATTTTGAAGGCCTGAATCATTTTTATAGGGCTGCTGACCCTCTGTGCTCATACAGTATGTTCAATATAAAGCACATTACAGAATATTTATAGCTATAATCATTTTTAGGCTTTAGTACTCTTATAAGCCTATGATAAATAGATACTGCTGCTCTCTACACAAGAAACAACCGGTGTAGCGTTAGTTAAAGGGAAGGTACACACCCCTTTTCAACATGAGCTAAATTAATAGGGAACATGTTAAACATACCCTCCGCCCATTCATTGTCAGTAATATCAACATCTGAAGAAATATCTAACATCTATCTTTTTGTTATTTATGCCACTAAACAAAGCAGATATTGATGCATAATTTTGCATTTCTGCGCAGACATGCACTCTGTGTAGCTGCACACAGGCCGACTCTGTGTCTGTCAGTCAAGTTACACCACTTTTTTCCATCTATTCTCAGCCGGCTGAAAAAAAGCTTCCTTTCTTGCCTGCACCCAGATCCATTGTGTCGGCCAAGGTGCAGGCAAGGAAACAGGCTCATGCCAGCGTTTTTCCACAGGCCGAAAATCAGCCCCATGTGGTATTAGCCTTAGGGCAGTGACAGCCTTGCCGTGATGACTAATCTCTCCGCAGTGCCATCCCACTGGCAAGAATGTAAATCGCCGGTGGAGTGGCATACGTGTCGCTATAATTTCCGGAAGTCACCCCAAGGCACTCTTAAGGTAACTTCGGGCAACTTTTGAAAATCATAACGACGCGTATGCCATTCCACCGGCGATTTACATTCCTGCCGGTGGGATGGCATTTCGGGGGGGCGACTAATCTCCCCGTGTGCCAGAGTCCTTAGGGTGAAGACATGCGGAGCTACTAGTAGCAGCTACTTGTCATGGCTACTAAAATAGACAATGCTGATCAGTTACTGATAATTGTCTCTATGTGTGTTTTAGCAGAGGCAATTCTCAGTATTGTTTATGGCAGAGGATTTTCTGGAGTTTACTATCCGTGAAAAAGTAGCTGCTACTAGTTCCTCAGTGTGTCTTCCTCCTTAGGCTAGGAAGCCATCTGATAATGAGCTGCTGAAAGGCTGCATCTTAGGGATGGAAGTTTTGCTGTTTGTTTAAAGGGAGATAAAAACCCAAGCAAATGACCCTAACAATAAAGGGAGGGTAGACAGGAAGTTTGTTACAACTGACAAATTTGTAAAATATATATTTTTTTACTTAAAAGAATAGGCAAATTGCATTAACACAAGTCCTATTCATTGTGCTCATGCTCAGCAAGTATTTTAGGTGTAATAGTAATAGTAATAGTAATAGTTCCAATTCTAAAACAGTTGTTAATAACTGGTCTAGTGGTTGTCACTTCAAATGTAACAATATTTGCTAATTTGTCTTACCAAATGTTTCATTTCAGTAAATGTGCTACAAATGGTGGTACATTCATATCTCGAGTCATTAAAAAAGACCTGTAATTCCTTGGCAAAGTATTAAAAAAATGTAGGAAGAAAGATAACTTCTGAACTCAGTGGGACAAAGGACAAGTAAGCAATGTTTAAACAGACCAAAAGGTACCAGTCATGTAGATAACAATCTTTACTTTTTAATCCAATACTTATCTATCTAGTTAGGTATTGAATTGTATTACATTCCTTATTCCATTTGTACTTGCACATACCACACTGTGACAAGCCTAGAACTTTAGTATGGCAGACACTCCTTCTTTCCTTTATCAGTCTATGCACAGACTCATCCAATTGCCCCATTTCTGTGTGTCTGGTAACTGACAATATTTTTACCACACTGTTATCTATGTTGTAATCTCTTGAGGACAGGAATGCCAAATATATCTGATACACACCATATAATTGTATCTTTTCATCCCCTAGAAAAGAATGTGCAATATAATGGATTAATATTTGGCTCATTGATAGAAATCTAGCATAGCATAGCAGGCTCTCTTCAAAAACCAGGCTTAAATCTACAGTCCTAGTCGAAGAGACTTGTGCAAAAAATGCTTTTACTTCCCCTAATGTGAGGATAAAGAAGATGTTCAAAGCGAAAAGGCCGCCACACAGTAGCACCCACCATAGTTCCTTATAATGAGAAAACTGGCTTAGAAAATTAAAAGATGTAAAAAGCAAAAAACACATACAAAATGTAAAAACTGCACTATTTAACAAAATCAGTAGCTAATTGGCATCGTATGCAAATATTTCATTCAGGGCTGTTGCTGAGCTGTTTAACATATTAGGGCAGAGGTTGCCAGACTTCTTGGGTTCAAGCCCCTCTTTCATATAGTTAGTTTGCTGCAGTCCCAGTAATGTCCATGATCTCAAAGTAACAACTGTCCCATCTTCAACACATTGCCCCTCTGTGGGGGAGCAGCCCTACAACATGGGAAACTGAATATCAGAGCAATGGTGGCCACACATGGGCCAATAACCTGCCAACTCGCTCTGGAGGGATAGAGTCGACAGGTTTTATTCGCTTCAGGCTATGGGGCTGTCCCAGCAGGGTAGGGCAATGTATAGAAGATGGGCCAGGTGCCACTTTCAGGTCATGGATATTACTGTCTTGCTAGACTGGTACCTGGATAAAAATCATTCAGATGTCTATTGGGCAGGTTAAAAAGGCCACATTGCTGCACTGATGTGGTTCTTACAACAGGTTTCCCTTGGTCCTCAATGTGATCCTATTACTGGCGACAATCAAATCATCAAAATTTGGCCTGGCACAACGGTGGACAAACTGGGTAAAAATCTACTTCATTGGAGACCTCCTCGAACAAGCAGGTTTTACAGTGTATACTTAGCCTAAGTTGATTATAAAGAAAACAGTGAGGCATTTTCAGAATATCAATATATACATTGCTATTATGTATGTTAAATGATAAAAAAATAACTGCAAAAAAAAGAAAAAGCAAAAAAAACAAAACAAAAAAAAAAGTCTCACAATATACATTGGCTACTGCATTAGCACAAATAACCCATTTCTTGCTTCAGTAAGCTTTAGGAACCTTGCTGGCAATCAGCTGGCTCATCATATTAAATGGTGAGTTTCAGCAGCACAGACCAGGGGCAATATCACAATGTACCAAATGAGTTTATTTTACCTTGACTAGAGATGCAGAAATATGAATGAACCCTTTGCTGCTGCTGTCAGGCACATTTAGTCTGCAGAGCAGGTAAATAACAGAAGGGGACTAAATGGGAATGACAGCTTTAATATGACATGAATGAGAGGAACCTCCCTGCAAATAATTTGCACGCATATATTCCTATAATGGTGTGCACTGGGTCATGCAGCTCGCAGACCTCCAGATGTCAAATTGCAATTCTCAGTGTCTGACCACCAGCCAAGTAGCCTAGACTAAGTGGAACAATGGGATTTGAAGTTCAACGCTAGCTTGATGACAATACATTGCCCATTCCTGGCATATAGCATATACATGTTAACACACAGACTGCTAAATATATTCCCCAAATGAATACAGTTCAATATATATGCTTGCTGGATGAACCAATGATTCCCCCTGACATCGTTTTCTGGACGATTAAGAATATTAAATACAGCAGATAATATTTTAGAGTTTTATTGGATCTCTTTCAGGTTTAAATGGCTAAGTACAACACCAGACACACTTGTGTAGCTTTGCTGTTCCCTTGTAAAGGTGCTAGTGTCTAATACCATGCTGTACACACACTGTACACCTACATGCACACATCACAGCGCCGTACGGCAATGGACAACCCTTTGATTGTGATAGTTAAATACATTTAGTGGCATCTACTAGTCGATATCCGTTACAAAACCTGAGAAGCTTTTTTAAAGTCAAGTAACACTGTCTCCATAGGCAAAAATCAATTAAATGGCACTGTTAAATCACAAATAAAAACTGATTTACTGAACTATATTAAATTACAATAGTACAAAAATAAAACATTTTTTCGTTTCCACAGGAGCTTTAAAACACATACTAAATGCAAAAAAGGTCCACAGTACATTGAACATGTATATCACATATGTATCCCTTCATATTCATTTGACAAGATATCGGATATCATGCCCCACATCAAGAAAATGTAACGTTAGGTAAGTAGGAGCTGGGCGAACTCTTCAGCCCTATTTCAAGACGTAATATACTTTGTGTATTTGTTCAGGAGAGGGATCAGAACTGAAAAAAAATATATAGAATGAATAAAAAAAAGGAAAGTGCATTGCTATAGCACGTGGCGCCTGAATGGAACCAAGCTGAACACTTAGCCTGCATTAATGGACAGCAAGTAGCTAATCATCTAGCAATAGCTAACTAGTAGGCTTTTTAGCCAAGGAAGGGTTGTTCATTTATTAGCTTTCCCCAGTGATAAGGCCCTTAATGATCAGATTTCTCTATGTTTAAAAAAAAGTTACTAAAGAACTCCTTTTGCTGTGTAATAGTTACAGAACCCAAAAGCTCAATCTACACAAGATGAAAGGGTAAGTAAAAGAAATAAAAAGCAGTCTACTGCTCGCAATAGACACGGGAGGGGGAGAAAATCTATTTCATCTTTTCTGTTAACCCAATGTACTGGATTTGGGCTCAAAAATATTTCATTATGTTCTTCTACTTTTACTGACACAGCTACATAACAAGATTGACAGCTATATAAAGGGGTACTTCCCAGCCCAGCCCTCTCTGTGTATAGAGAGCTTGTTGAACATATACCTCTAGCGCAATAATACTCAATGGATGTCCCTCCTGGGGGGATCACAGATAGGTCTACTGCTAAGCCGAACTGATGCACAATAAAAGCAGCTGGTTAAGTAATACTTTAGAATATCTTGAAACAGCACATTAGCACTCGTTGAGATACATTCCTTCACCATGTTAGCTGCAGTTAATCCTTATTCACAGTAGTTTCTGGAATAATTAGTAAAAGTAAAAAATACCATGGTTTAGATGTGTAGATAGCCAACACACACGCACACACACACATACAGATAGAACATCCTTTTTGTTCTTCTCCAATCTCCTCCCAAAACAAATGTCTGTCATACAGTATAACGATGGTCAGCTCCCTTTAACCAAAACGGCAGTGGTTCTTGCCTGATCTGTTCAGTATTTTAATTAACCCGTAAGCACCATCACAGGGAACATCTATGAACGGATGCTTTCGAACAGTTGGCCGTCACGGTCAACTCTGACCTTTCATCTTCACAAGCTTGTGTCCCCATTCTGCTTGTACTCTGATAAAATGTTGAGAGTCATCTCTTCACTTTTAGATTGCACATTAGCCTCACTTCTCCTGGATGCTTTCCTGGTCGCCCTGGAAAGCTTCCTCCGAAAGGTATCTCCTGCCAAGAAGTATAGGATTGGGTCTACACAGCTATTGAGGCTAGCAAGACCCCTAGTCACTTGATAGGTGGCATACACCCTGTCATTGAAGTTACACATCTCAGGAGACTGAAAATCCAGCCTGGCTCTTAAATTTAGATTCTTCATCACATGGAAAGGAAGGTAGGAGACAGCAAAGACAGTCAAGACAATAATAACCAGATAAATAGATTTCTTTCTTAGGGGGGCATTGTTCATGTCTTTGTAAATCAGAGCTCTGACGATTAATCCGTAACAGCCCAGAATTAAAATGAAGGGAATGCAGAATCCAAAGACGGTGGTGCACATGCTGTAGATGAAGTAGCTTCTCAGGTACTCATCGGAAGATGTATCAAAGCAGGTGATGGTCTTGTTTTTCCTGATCCCAGTGCCGGAGAAGAAAAGGATGGGAGAAATACCGGCTATGACAATGAACCAGACCAGTGCACTTATGTAGATGGAATTCTTCTTCTTCAGCCTCCCAAGTGACTTAAGTGGATGTACAACCCCTGTGTACCGGTGCACGCTGATGCAAGTCAAGAACAAGATGCTGCCATAAAGATTAACGTGGAAAATAAAGCGCTGCAGTTTGCACAAGGCATCCCCAAATATCCAGTCTGTTTTATTGAAATAATAAAATATCAGGGCTGGGAGAGACAGGACATAAAGGAAATCCGCCAGGGCCAGGTTAAACATGTAGACTGAGATACTGCTCCATGGTTTCATATGAAAAATGAACATCCATATGGCCACACTGTTCCCAATGAATCCTGTGATACAGACTACAATATAGACGGCAGGGAGGTAATAGAACTGAAAGCCTGTCTTTGTCAGAGAGCATTTTGTCACATTCCCAGCTGATGAGCCACTTGCCAGCAAAGTGCTTTGAGTAACATTCAAAAGAGCTGAGAGAAAGACTTCTGTCATGATCTTTTCAAGTCAAAAACAGGCAGGGAGAGGAAAACAACACGGCTGGTGGCTGCAATCATCTAAAAATGGGGAACAAAAAGAGGCAAGAAGGAGCTGACAGTCATTTCTTCAACAGTTAAATGGTTAGTGCAAGGTTTTAAAATCTCTTGCTGGACTACAATTCCCAGCAACCCTCTGACAGACGAGGGTGTCCGGTGATTGTGGGAACTGTAGCTAAGCAACAGTAGAAAGAATGTGTTAGAGCAATGCAGTATTACAAGCCCTATAGTGATAGGGATACTATTTATAAGTGATGGTATTTTTCATTCATTTTTTTTAAAGTACAACATTGAACTGATTTTTTTGCCTCTGCATTTCACATTTTTCAATTCATACTCAAGTAGAGTTGCCATATTGCTTGCCTCTTGCATTTTCATTAGGCATTTTCCTTAGACTTCAAGAAAGCAGCAGAAAATATGCATGGCCACTAGGGGAGCTCTTGCTATGACAGGCTGTACAGCAGCAAGGCAGCCCTTTGTGAAGTATAAAATACATTCAGAGAAGCAACTGCATAAGCAAAAGGGGATCTGTGTGCCCCCTAAACCAAAAGGGGATCTGTGTGCCCCCTAATGCAAAAGGGATCTGTGTGCCCCCTAAACCAAAAGGGGATCTGTGTGCCCCCTAATGCAAAAGGGATCTGTGTGCCCCCTAAACCAAAAGGGGATCTGTGTGCCCCCTAAACCAAAAGGGGATCTGTGTGCCCCCTAAACCAAAAGGGGATCTGTGTGCCCCCTAAACCAAAAAGGGATCTGTGTGCCCCCTAAACCAAAAGGGGATCTGTGTGCCCCCAAAGGGGATCTGTGTGCCCCCTAATGCAAAAGGGATCTGTGTGCCCCCTAAAACAAAAGGGGATCTGTGTGCCCCCTAAAATAAAAGGGGATCTGTGTGCCCCCTAACGCAAAAGGGATCTGTGTGCCCCCTAAAGCAAAAGGGGATCTGTGTGCCCCCTAATGCAAAAGGGATCTGTGTGCCCCCTAAAGCAAAAGGGATCTGTGTGCCCCCTAAAGCAAAAGGGATCTGTGTGCCCCCTAAAGCAAAAGGGATCTGTGTGCCCCCTAATGCAAAAGGGATGTGTGTGCCCCCTAAAGCAGAAGGCACAGGGTCATGCAGAGGGGATGTAGGGAAGTCCCCCCTCAGTGACTGGCGCAACATGGGCACAGTATCACTAGGCGCAACATGGGCACAGTATCACTAGGCGCAACATGGGCACAGTATCACTAGGCGCAAAGTGCAGGATCATACAATAAACTTCCACCCACAATGAGAGCCCGGGCGTGAGCAGCACATTCCCCACTACCAGACTATACCATGTGCCTTACCTCCCAGCGCAGCCCCTGCGATCCCGGCTCCCAATCTGCCTCCCAAAACTCATCTCAGCAAGACGCACAGTCGCACCAGGAAAGTTGCATTGTCTGTCAGAAGCCTTGAGCGCTCGCACAGTGTGCCTGCCCGCATTGATTACAGCACACACAACTACTCGCAAGTGCAGCCTCAGCTCCTCCGGAGACTGCGAGCCAGTGAGAATGAGGAGGGAGGCGGCAGGGAGAGCTGGTAGGAGGGAGCAGAGTCCAACCTTCCTTGCAAAGAACTTGTCACATGGAGCAGGCGTGTCCTCCCAGCTCATCCCTCTAAAACAACATGCGTTCTGATAAGGAGAGATCTGTGTGAAATTGGGGAGGGGGATGTTTCCCGCAGGCTTCCGCTGGTCAGCTCCTCTCCTGCTGCTCTGGGGCCCCTCCTGCACCAACTTCAGCCTAATCTGCTGCTCTGGGGCCCCTCCTGCACCAACTTCAGCCTAATCTGCTGCTCTGGGGCCCCTCCTGCACCAACTTCAGCCTGATCTGCTGCTCTGGGGTCCCACTTGCACCAACTTCAGCCTGATCTGCTGCTCTGGGGTCCCACTTGCACCAACTTCAGCCTAATCTGCTGCTCTGGGGTCCCTCCTGCACCAACTTCAGCCTAATCTGCTGCTCTGGGGTCCCACTTGCACCAACTTCAGCCTAATCTGCTGCTCTGGGGTCCCACTTGCACCAACTTCAGCCTAATCTGCTGCTCTGGGGCCCCTCCTGCACCAACTTCAGCCTAATCTGCTGCTCTGGGGTCCCTCCTGCACCAACTTCAGCCTAATCTGCTGCTCTAGGGTCCCTCCTGCACCAACTTCAGCCTAATCTGCTGCTCTGGGGTCCCTCCTGCACCAACTTCAGCCTAATCTGCTGCTCTGGGGTCCCTCCTGCACCAACTTCAGCCTGATCTGCTGCTCTGGGGTCCCTCCTGCACCAACTTCAGCCTGATCTGCTGCTCTGGGGTCCCTCCTGCACCAACTTCAGCCTAATCTGCTGCTCTGGGGTCCCTCCTGCACCAACTTCAGCCTAATCTGCTGCTCTGGGGTCCCTCCTGCACCAACTTCAGCCTGATCTGCTGCTCTGGGGTCCCTCCTGCACCAACTTCAGCCTGATCTGCTGCTCTGGGGTCCCTCCTGCACCAACTTCAGCCTGATCCGCTGCTCTAGGGACCCACTTGCACTATAGTCAGTCTGATCTTTGGCTCTGGGGTCCCACTTGCACTATAGTCTTCCTGATCTGCTGCTCTGGGGTTACCTGTTGCACCGACTTCAGCCTGATCTGCTGCTCTAGGGACCCACTTACACTATAGTCAGACTGATCTGTGGCTCTGGGATCCCTCTTGCACTATAGTCAGCCTGATCTGCTGGATTGGGGTCCCTCTGACACTATAGTCAGCTTGTCCTGCTGCTCAGGGGTCCCTCTGGCACTATAGTCAACTTGTCCTGCTGCATTGGGGTCACTCTTATACTAATGTCAGCTTGTCCTGCTGCTCTAGGGTCCCACTTGCACCATATTCAGCCTGTTCTGCTACTCTAAGTGCCTCTTGTGCCATCTTAAGCTTATCCTGCAGCTCTGGGGTCACTGTTGCACTGCAGTCAGCCTGACCTGCTGCTTTAGGGTCCCTCTTTTACCTCCCCCATCCTTAAATGTGTAATAATGTTAACATGTTTCCATATTTTTACTACATATGTTAGGATTGTTCAATCTGAGTCCCTCAAGTTGGTGGGGGTAATGAATGAATAGTGGACAATTTTGCAACCCAAAGTAACCAACAAATAGCTTTCAACAGTCTACTGCAAGTTAGAAACTGAAAGCACAATATTAATTAATGACCCCTTGGGTGTGTGGGCAGTTGCTAGAAGTTTGGACATTTCAACCCCCCCCATTCAAACCCAGAACCTGGGCAGTGCCAGTCAAGATGAATGCTAGTTAGAGTATTATGTGGGCAGCAGGAACGCATGTGTAGCGGGGAATGGGAAGTGGCCTCAGCAGAGATATCACTATGAATACAGGAACAGGGAAATAGCACTAATGTTTGAGCTGCAGCGTGGGTTAGAAAGTCTCTTTGGAATGAAAGCAATGTCAAAGCCTGAGCATTGTCAGAATCTGCTGTGTGGTTTTTAGAACCATATTTTGGAACATGAGGGGGATCCTAGTAGTACTGTGATCTATGTAGTCTGTATATTGCCTAAAGCTGGTAGATACTCAAGTGACTACTTCTGCAGGGCATATTTTATAATTACCTACTGCCTACTCATGGCCGCATTAAACAGCCTTAGAATTCTGTAAGTGATCAGGGAAACTTGGCAACCCTTTGTGGGAGAGAATGACAAACCTGATGTTTCCTCCTAATAGCTCTCATTAGATATGCTGGAATTCCACTAGGAAGAAAAATTAAAACATGTATACGGCAATAATAGCAAAGTTTCTATTAAAAAAGAATGTGCAGAAGGAATTAATATATCAGAGCAAGAGTACAGGTTTGCTGACTTTTCATGGTCCAATTAAAGGAACAGTCCCAACAAAAGGCACCTAATACATAAATGAAGTCACAGTTTAGTTTCTGTAGGGCTTAAACCCCTCCAGGTAAAGCTACCTTCTCCAGTATACAGTGTATATCCCTTTAGGTAAAACACCTGCTGTTGAGTGGGAGTCACAAACAGAAGTCCTTGAAGGGTCTTCACACAAGGGCCACTTGCTTGACATGTTGCCAGTATCCTCTCAATTGCAGCTTATTCGCTTGGGGGTGCTCTCATGGGCTAGCTTATTGGAGATCACAGGCAATATCTCAGGACTGGCACTCTCACCAGTGGCTTCAGTCATGTCCTACGTGTCTTGCAGAAGGGTCGGCAGCAGCATAGTGATCTTTCTGCATTACATTGGATGCTGGATAGAAGCCCTTTATAGTATCTGGCCGTGCTGCCCTTTTTATGGACTCCAAGATTCATCCTGGCTCCTCCTTTCTCCTTTCTCCTAGCAGTACCCTGATGGACCCGGTCCAGTCAAATTGCTCCCCCACTGCACAGCTAACCACCTACAGTTCCGTTTTATACAACTTTGTGAGCAGAAGCAGTAGCAATTTAAAAGAGGCCAAAATCTCCCAGTTAATTTGGACATTGCCGTCTCTAGCACTTCTTGGTTTCCCAGTGTTCCCACACACCTTAATGGGACACATCACAGCCTTTTTTTTCTCATTTTTGTATTATAAAAGACTTTAATATCACCATTTAGCAAAATATCCCTTTGTTGAACATCTCTGACCTGTTGATGTTCTATTAATTAGCTAGATAAGCTTAAAAGGGGATTTTAGCATTTTACTACTGTGACTGAATCTTTATTACTTTGCTAACAGCTTCTTAAATTCCCCGCCCCCACCATCACTTTTTAGCATTATAAATAGGCATTTCCATCACTGACAGGAATGCAAGGTGTGCTGAAGAAATAAATTAATTAAAAAATTACTTATACTGTCTATCTATCTATATATCTATCTATCTATCTCTATCTATATCTGTATATCTATCATCTATTAAATTAAGTTATTTAGATTTTTACAATGTAAAGAAAAGAATGCATTTAATATAAATGCAAGAGTTAATGCTGACATTGCAGAGGCAGAGAGTCTGAGGTCTGAGTCTGAGGTTGTAAAATATTCAGTGGGCAATCTGCTGCTAGTAGAGAAGTGTGACTTCACAACAGTATTGTAAAAGGGTGGGGTTCAAACGTTTTTCACAACAGTATATAAATGGAACCGGATATGGGAGAGGAAGTGAGAGGATGAACTAGATTACAGATCTAAAATGTGGGTCTAAATGCTAATCTAGGGCTAGAGTAAACTACAGTGGAACTACTACTGATCATTTCTATAAAAAATAAACAGATTGCATGTGCTTCGAATATATGCTGGGCACCAAAAAGTAGGTTTTTTATTCTAAATCATGAAAATCATTTTGGGGGTTAAAAGTCACAGACCTTAAATTTAAAGTTAACCAACCTCCAGCATTTTTTTCAGTTCTCTATATTCCAAATTGTCCTTTATCATGTTTCATGCAGCAGTCATATATTTATCCCACAACATATTATGCAAGTGTATAAATAAAACAATTTCAGCTTAGCGTTTTGAGGGGCCTGCAGCCCACTGTTGCTCATAGTGCCCACAGTTATCGAAGATTCATCTTTTTGAACATACAGGTATCTGTAAAAAATAATTCTTTATTATAGTCTGCACAATTATAGTGCCAGGTGGAAGTAATACAGTTGTTTTTTATTGGTGAGGGGGTACATGTTGGAGTAATCACACACACATGCCCATATATATTTGAGATTTATGTGTGTATAGGTATTGATGATGGAATTTTTTCACCAGGCTTGGATTCGCAAAACTACATACAAAAGTCGCTGCGACAAAAGTTTAGGCAAGAACAACTGCCCATTGATTGTAATGCATTTGGGGTGAGAAAAAAAGTTGAGCGCGTAAAAAAGAAAAAGCGCCCATTGACTTGAATGCATTTGGAGTTAGAAACAATGTCGTACCCATAGGAAAACATTGTTGCATTTAAGAAAAAATTGGTGCACGTAACAAAATTGTCGTGAATTGACTTCAATGCATTTCATGCATTTTTCAGCAGTTTTGCAGATTCGCTCATCACTATGTATAGGATATTTGCTGAACTGCATATGCATTGCTCTGTTTATTAACTGTGTGACATTGTGCCTAGTCAGCATTTGCTTGGTTGCCCTATCTCTTCTCTGTCTTCATCCAATCTGACAGAGCCCTGCCACAGAATTCATTCCAAAGGCTGCTGGACTGCCTTGGCTCTACGGTATTATTGAATGATCTATGGGCTCAGCACTTTAAGGAATATTTCTATAATATCTGTCAAAGTAGTTTTTGTTTATGAATTAACCAAGTGGTTTAAAGCACGGCGCTGACAAGGCACCTAACAAGTCAAGGACACAGCTGAGGGGGCATAAAAGGGCAGCTCTAGGGGTGCTTTTTAGAGAAGGTATTCTGTGTATAAGACCATATACCTCAGCTGTGTGATATTAATAGAAATTAATAAAATAATCAGGGAACTTTAGTTTTTTGTAATATGTAAATCTAGAAGGAAGCAATTCTAGTTTGGGGTGTGTTATGTATAAAACTGTATTTTTTATGCATTTAAGGTAAGCAGCTGTAAAAACATTCAAATTTGTTGTTAAAATGCAGTCAATAGCATGACACTGAAAATATAAAATGACTTGCCTTAATGAGTAGGAAAATCAACCAAGGCATAAAGGGTTAAAACATGCCGAGATTGTTTGCATACATTGGAACTGTGAGCAGAATGCATTTCTGCTGGCTAAACTGAAATAGGCCAAATATGCACACAAGTATGGACATGAAACCACAAACAGAGTTACAACACAAAGAGGTACACACCCAAGCACATTCAAAAAGTATGGAGATTTCTTGCATGTCCTTCAGAAACTTTCACTTGCTAGCACACTTCTGCTCATTTCATTTAGGGTTAAAGAGGAATTATCCTTACAAACTGGAGGCTTGCATTTATATATGTTGTGTATAAGATTATATGTTGCCACCTATATATATTTAAGATTCAGGTAAAGTATTAATGTCCTGTCATTATGAACAGGTTCTGACTGGGCCGATGGGGCACTGGGAAAAAGCCTGGTGGCCCCCGCTGACCCAGAACTGTTTCCCATGGCGCTCTCCCGGTGTCTGTTATCTCTCTCCCCCAATGCACTGAAGATATTTATGGGCAGGGAGCGGCGGCCTCTAGGGAGGGTGTGGGGTCCACGGCGGGGGCCCTTTGGGGGATATGGTAGCCCCCAGTCTAACCCTAATTATGAAAGGGAAACTTCAAATATAGCAGTGCCATACTGCACTGTAAGAGATTATTTGGGATGCTGAAAATCACATCTCTGGTTGTATACTTTTTCCATAAAAGACCATGATGCCATTTGTGTGTTTTTCTCATGCAGAACCCTTTTTCTATTCTTGCACTCTGTGTCTGCCAGGTGCAATGGCAAGCAATTTAGAATACAGGTATGGGATCTTTTACTAAGAAAAAGCTTTGAATTACAGGAAGGCCATCTCCCATAGACTCCATTTACATCAAGTACCTTGTACTTGATCCCAACTATGAGATAATTAATTCTAATTGGAGGCAAAACAATCCTTTTTTGTATATTTAATGTTTAAATGATATTTTAGTAGACAAAGTATGCAGTTCTAAATTACGGAAAGATCCATTGGCCAAAAAACCCCAGGCAATGTTGGGCCAAGCCGGCTGGGCGCCCTAGGCAACCTGGTCGGCTTGGCCCACCCCTAGATCACTCCCCCCCGTGTGAACGCGCGCATGCTCAAGCGAGCGCACACTGCAGTTAGGGGAATGGGCCCGGAACTAGTGGTAGGTGAAAGAAGAAGTACCTGCCTGGTGTCTCCCCACTGTTGCGCCCTAAGCAATGGTCACTTCTGCCTACCCTTAGTTCCGCCCATGACCTCAGCTCCTGAGCATTCTGGGTAACAGGTTTTATACCTGTATTTTTAGTGCTCTGTCTATCTGCATAATAGCTGTATTTGGGGTATCTAGAAAATAAAAAGCTGTTGGTTAGCCACACCATTTAGCTTGCCCATTGGAGTAACATCATCATACTAAATCAGCAAGTAATATTCCCAGTTCTTTGTGTCCATGTATGCATAGCGCTTTGGGAAATCTGTTGGTAGTTTCGTTTTTTACAATCCAAATTTAATCAAATAGCAGTTTCATGTTTCAACGTAACCTTGAGCGCTTTGGTAATTCCCCATGCAGCTGAGTCATAATTTGTTCTTCAGAAATTAAATCAATTAAAGGATAACGAAACATAAAATAAACTTTTCTCTCATGGAACATGAGACAGAGCTGTAAAATAGTCATACGGCAGTGTTTCCAACTGTGCCAGTGTCTAATATTTAACTAGACATGCAGCATGTGCATTTTATAGGTGTCCTTTTTAAGTAATCATATTAAGTGTATGGGTGGCCCCCTTAACGTATTCTTATAGGAATAATGCACATTATAGGAATATATATCACTGTCACTTTCACAATCTCATTATCTGGCCATTTTATAATGTGTAGCACTCCCTAAACTTATAGGCAGCTGAATGGATGAGCCAATGGTTTTTTTAAATTTAAAGTCTGGTGGTCCTGCAGCAGTGACTTTAGTTGCAATTGTCTCAAATGCGGTAAAAAAAGGAGAAAAATTAAGATATAGCATATTTTTACATAAGTTACCCCCTATGTTTTATTGAATAAAAGGCATGAAGTTTGCCAAGGGGCAGTAACCCATAGCAACCAATAAGATGTTATAAGATAGTTGATAAGTTGGTTTTTAAAAAGGTGCCCTGTAAATGCTACCTGCTGATTAGTTACTATGGGTTACTGTGCCTGGTCAAACCTCATTTTATGTATATTAAAAACAAGCCTCACGCTTAAGCTATTGTAGGTAAATTATATTTGATTTCTGACTTTATAATGTCTTGGCTCTTGAACAACTAATTGAAGAATATTTTATTCAGTTCCAAGAATAAAACCTGATTTGACTCTATCCCAATCATAATTGTACCTTTTATTTAATAACATGCTTCTGACTGTCCTTATTAATGACATGAGTTGATACAGTAGCTGTAGCCACAGTGACCTGAAATCACTGAGATATTTTCTGATTAAAAGCGGCCTTATGTTATGTACCAGCCTAGGGGAAAAGACTAAAACGGTGCCATGGTGCCATCTAGATAGCTAAATTGATGGATATAGATAGATAGACAGACAGACAGACAAATGCCTAATTCATTAAACTCAACCAGTGTCTAAAGGTGGCCACACACGTGGTGATCTGCGATCTTTCTTGCTGAAACGGCAGATAAGGAGGTAGAAACAATAGGATTTCTACCTCCTTCTGCTGATTCAGCCCTGACGGCAGATTTTGCTCAGGCGCCTTCTATGGCGCCCGATCAAAATCTTTTAACCAGTCCGATCGGCGAGTCGACCGATATCAGCAGCTTCCTGCGATATCGGTCGACTTGCCAACATGCCATACACGCACCGAATATCGTACAAACGAGGTTTCATACGATATTATCGGTGCGTGTATGGCCAGCTTAACATGAGCCCAACAACCTCTTGCTTACTATGTTATCAGGCACTGGAGTCTGTCGGTGAAACGTCTCCTGAGCACTAATATAGATATTTCATTATATCTGCCTACAGGAAGGTATAACAATATTTAACTTCTGCTTTAAATATTTTCATGAATGATACAGAAAAATCAAAATTATTTCAGAAAAGTGCAATGAGAGTTCAAGTACCTGTAGCTGCTTTCTCCTTAGCACAGTCTCTTAGCAAATGTTTGCATGATTTTTGCATTTTATTTCTGTCTTTTCCAGTGTTTTACACTCTCGTACGTTTACTGGCAAAAGAGTACAAATGTTTCTATGTTGTGTAGCCCACTTTATCAATAGATGTGGCACTACCTGCTGATATATCACTATACTTGGCGCTTTCAGGAGTCCTGAGCCCCGCTTACTTTGGGGAACAGCTATTCCTTTATACTTTGGTGTGCCTCCACCCAGGATAGGGATAGAATGAACTATAACTCCCCTCCTGAGACCTTGATACTGTACTGCAGTGTGGGGACTCCCAGCACTCCTGGTACCTTGCCCCCTCCCTGGGGTAGTTGCTTACCAGGCAGGTGGATCCTCCAGATATGCAGAGACAGGACACTGGATGGATGTTTAACCAGTGGAACTTATTTATTGTCACAGATGTATCAGACAGGCAGGTTACACACAGGAGCAATGTTACAGTCAGGATATACTCCCTCTTCCTTAAGAGACCCTCTCTCCACGAGATATTAGCAGTACTACACGCCAGATGATTCCCTTTAGGGGTTCCCTCCCGTACTTCCCGCCAGAAGCCCCTCTCTAGGGCACTTCCCGGTACTACACGCCAAGCGGACACCCCCTCAGCAGACCTCACCCCGGTACTTCCACTTAGATACCCCTGGATTAGGCAAATCTCCTACACTTAGCACTTTATACCCTGACTCCAGCTATGAGTGCTGGTGGATCTTAATCCAGTAAATTCTCCTGTAGGGGCCACGCTGCCCAGCTAGATAACCTGCCTACCACTCCTAGAGCGGTCTATAACAATCACTCACTGTCTAACTCTGACCTGTTGTTAACCTCTTCTCCAAGAGGGGTCCCAGGCTGAAAGACCTGCAGGCACATGGCTGCACAGCCTTATATACTGTGTGCACCCTGTGGCCTAACTATTGAACTGCAGGGAAGCTAACTCCCTGTTAACCCTTATAGTGCCAACCACCCAAGGTGTCCCACTACTAAAGTACTACCCTCCCTTGGGGTCTATCCTGGGGGCAACCTTCCTAGGGGACCCTAATTTTGGGGAACCCTACAGTTGTAAAATTTGTTCAATCGAAGTTGGCATCACCCTGACCAGGAAGCTCATTTCTTGTCATCCCTGATCTCTTTTGGCATGATTATCAATTTAACATTTTAAGAAATGTAGCTTGCCTGACAATAAATTTAAAATATACATTGCCAGTTGTCAGTAAATCTGTACATTAGAAAAAATATTACAATTGGCAACTCTAGTCTGGGCAGCGTTTATCTGTGGTTACCTATTCTGGTGACTGATAGGTTTATGGGCTGGGCTGCTTGGAGCATGGGTCAGTTTAGATAAGACGAGCCATTGCGGATCATTTATAGCAGGACCATGGAGGCAGAGGACTAGGCAATGCCAGCAAGGTTACGGGCATGAGATGTTGAAGCATTGTATATCATTCCACTAATTAGATTATAGATTATTTTATTGGATGTGTACAAGACATCCTTAAGTAACAACATGCTTCTAACAATACAGCAGCTCCATTGCAATACCAGTGTTGCCTATCACTATGAATGACAGGAGGCCTTGAATGCATTAGTTTTGTTCTGTATCCTGATTTGGCTGAAAATAACAAGCAGATATCTATTGGACAGGTTTGAATATGCTGTCAGTAAGATCCTAAGCCCAGCCCATGGGTGGCCAGTTTGAGCAGGAGATCTCATAGTATGTAAACTATGACAACTTTACACTGAATTTATGAATATTTTGAATAGCAAAGCTTTTGCAAAACATTTCAGCTAATTCATGGTAAGGTAGAAGGTGTGAAACTAAAATGATACTCCATCACTCCATTATAAAAAATAAATACTACACAAATACAGAAATATGAATTTTCTTAAATCAAACGAATTGGCAGAATTTATCTTAGCTTAAGGTGTACATAGGTACATGCTTAAAGGAATACTGTCATGGGAAAATGTTTTTTTCAAAACTCAACAGTTAAAAGAGCTTCTCCAGCAGAATCAAAAAGGGTTTTAAAAACACAAAGATTTTTTTTTTTTATATTACATTTTGAAATTGGGGTGCCACAACCATGTGACTTGTGCTTTGATAAACTTCAGTCACACTTTACTGCTGAGCTGCAAGTTGGAGTGATATCACCTCCCTCCCAGCAGCCAATCAGCAGAACAATGGGAAGAGAGTAAGATAGCAGCTCCCAGTAGGTATCAGAATAGCACTCAATAGTAAGAAATCCAAGTCCAGCTTGGGACTCCTCCAGTTACATGGGAGTAGGAGAAACAATAGGTTACCTGAAAGCAGTTCTAATGTGTAGCGCTGGCTCCTTCTGAAAGCTCAGGCACAGGCACAATGCACTGAGATGGCGCCTACACACCAATATTACAGCTAAAAAAATACATTTGTTGATTCAAGAATAACATTTTAAATGGTAGAAGAATTATTATGTTAACAGTGTAATTTAGAAATAAACGTACACAATAAAAATTATGACAGTATTAAAAGTAAATGGATGAACTCGGTAGAGCCAGTACTGGCATATGATGACAAACCCAAAACTAAAATTTGGCCTAATGAAAAAAAAAATTCTATGCAACTTTCAAATATATTAATTATACATTTTCGGTGATGTGTAATTGCACTACTGGATCTTAATTTTTAAAACAATTGTGTTTCATTGGCTAAAATGTCTTTGGTTTCCAACACTTACCAATGTGCATTCTGCATTGTGCTCATTGTTTAGACCAGCATTAAATTTAAATGATTTTACTACAGTATTTAACAGGGATAGCTAGTTAATTTGATTTTTAGCAACACAATCCTAGCAAGCAAGGAAGGTGAACCAGGAACCAATGCCTGCACTGTTCAAAGGATAAGTATTCATGATATTTGTCCTAGCAGATATGATGGCATTGGAGCTGCCCAACTAAAGGGAGGAAATATGATATGCAGTTATGCAGTTGCTTCCAAATATAACCTGGCCTTATTATTTTTTAAGCAAATTGATATTGTGTATTCAAGCTTTGATTCTGTGTCTAAACATATAAAGGTAAACATACAGATGAACAACTCTTTATTTTTCTTGTTCAAAAATACACCTTTTTTAAATCATATATTTATATAGTTATATATGTGAGTGCCTGTATAACTATGTGTATATATATATGCACTGGGGTTTGCTTGAAGGGTTTGTACTTGTTAGACTTTGGTCTTTTTTTAACCCGACTTAACTAAGTAACTGTATAATTTTATATTATTTTAAAATTGTGCACTTTGCTGGTCTAATGCAGTTAGAATGACAACTGGTAGCTATGGGACAATGCACAAATGTACCTTTGCAACTATATAATAAAAAGCCTGTTCTTTAAATATAAAATGTGCAAAACATGCAGTATTTTGTTGTTTAAAAAAACACTATCATCAAAATAAAATTTGTTTGATGCCTGAAGTTTTGTGTGCACTTTAGTGGATGAGATATATGTTTATATATTTCCAATAGGGGCCTTATTGCTAAATTCCAGCAATTCGATCACAGACTCACTGGAAAAGAAAAACAAAACAAAATAAATAGCTAGAGGAGAAAAAATAAAATAACAAAAACCACATTTAATAGCACTTATGAATTAAACGGGGCAATTAAGCCAATTATTGTCATTTTGCCTTTTTTTTTTTTTACTGGCCTGACTACAGCATTCAGAAATTTCGAGCCACTGATTGTGCCTAAGGGCTCTGGCATACGGGGAGATTAGTCGCCCGCGACAAATCTCCCTGTTCGCGGGCGACTAATCTCCCCGAGTTGCCATCACTTGCCATCCCACCGGCGAACATGTAAGTTGCCGGTGGGATGGCACACGCGGCGCCACGATTTCGGCAAATCGCCGAAAATGCCTCGCGAGGCCACTTCGGCGATTTGCCGAAATCGCCTGCGCAGCGTGTACCATCCCACCGGCGACTTACATGTTCGCCAGTGGGATGGTAGTTCGGGGAGATTAGTCTCCTGTAACAAGGGAGATTTGTCGCGGGCAACTAATCTCCCCGTGTGCCAGAGCCCTAAGTTTCTGCGATAGTGGCAAGCAGAAACTAGGAGAATCAGACAAAAGGCAACTTACATATATTCCCTTTTGCTGCTAGAAAAAAGTGGCTATATATATATATATATTCTGAACTGATTTTTAGTTCAATTAACTAAACAATTCACACTGTGTAAAACACTTTTTTTTGATTATAGCCTTTGACAGCCAGAAGCCATTAATATTAACGAACAGTTTTTATGATTATGTCCACCACTGAAATGCTTCTGAAACAATTTAGCGTAACCTAGCTTTTTTATGTATTTGGAATTATGGAGTAAAACATTCCATTACAAAATGTTAACAAGACACTGCAAAGTCAGGTGGGCCTATAAAACAAATGCATTTAGCACACCATTGGTCCATCACTTGGGCCTAGTGGTGGGTGGAATAATTTGGAAAAATTGAGGGAAAACAGTTCTGGTAATAATCCTGAACAAACTGTACTAGAAAAGGCACTTGTTTTACAGTCTAAAAACTAGACAGAGACGTAAAGTAAGTGTAAACTCTCAAAACAAATGAATGTAAAATTGCTCAGTACTCTTTCCTACTGTTCATTTGCCAAGAACTGATCAGTGGGAGGTCATATGAATTTTTCTCTGTTTGCTGAATTCATTTTTGAAGCAGAACAGCATAACAAGATGTCAGAACAATGTTTTCTCAGAAACATAATTTTCAGCCGACTGTAGCCAGCTGGTCAATATGGACAGGTGGCACTGTTATCTCAAATTCATTATATTAGCAGTTTGAAAACTGAAAATATCTTGAAAAGATGAATACACACTTCAGCTGCTCTGGGCTCTCTGGCCCCACCAAGTCTTGTCAGTGGGCAAATGAGACTCTTTAAATTGATCTGTTTTCGCGCAGACAAGAAGTACAGTACTTTAGAAATGCAAGATGCTGTTGCAACTGTCAGGAAGGAAGTCTGACAAATGAGTCAGCACATCTCCTCCTTAGCAAGCAAAACAATGAGAATTGCCTAAGAAGCATTCATCTCGGGACAGTGGCCCTGGCAGCCATTTATAGAAGTTCAATTCAAATCTCTGCTAAGGTTGAAGGCTCTGACAATGTCTTACAATTTCTGATACAGGTATGGGATCCCTTCTCCGGAAACCCATTATCCAGAAAGCTCCGAATTACGGAAAGCCCATCTCCCATAGACTCCATTTTAATCAAATAATTGAGAATTTTAAAAATGATTTCCTTTTTCTCTGTAATAATAAAACAGTACCTTGTAATTGATCCCAACTAAGATATAAATAATCCTTATTGGATGCAAAATAATCCTATTGGGTTTAAATAATGTTTTATTATTTTTTTTTTTTAATAGACTTAAAGGACAAGGAAAGGTTAATATAAATTAAAAGTAAGTCTAAAGGCATTCTTTTAAAGTGCTTACTGCATATCTAAATTCCCAGATCCCTGCTTGCTTCTCTGAGATATGGTGCTGGCAGCCTACAGCAGTGTGAAGACTACAGTGACATCACTGAAATCTCTCTCTCCTTCCTGTAGGTGCCAGCGGCAGCCTTCCTATTCTCTGAGCATGTGTGTAACTTGATCCTGTCTCCTGTTCTGAGCTACACATGCCCACCAGCCAATCAGAAGCGGATCTGCCAGAAGGGGGAGGAGAGGGAATGAGCAGTATGAAGCAAGGAGGGAAAGGAAGGGAGAATACCTTTTTAAAGATGGCTGCCTGTTCAAGAAAACAGATAGAAAATGTGAAGTAAGTGTGACTGAGTAAATATTTGATTAGGTGAGCCAAAAGTGTGGCATTTTTACTAAACAATAGGAGGACTATTGGGCAGTATGCTTTTTAAATTTTGACTTGCATTCTCCTTTAAGGTATGGAGATCCAAATTACTCAAAGACCCTTTATCCTACCCTTGGTCCCGAGCATTCTGGATAACGGGTCTTATACCTGTAGTAGAAAGGGTACAGATGTAGGGACCCCAAGATCTGGACCCCTTAGCTGGGTTTCCCTTTTGGACAGGCAATATAGAGTGTGGCCTTGTGGGAATAGGACACCTGAGAGTGGTCCTAATTGTTTGTGTAAAAAGAGAGTTTCCTAAACTATATAAGCAGCAACCACTAGGTGGCAGTGTGCTGCTGTATAAAAGGTGAATCCACACCATTTTGGAGGTCTTTCTTCCTGGGACTTCTCCTCTTTCAGAGATGAGATACAGGACTAGCTAGATAACTCAGATAAATTAATAGTCACTCTAGGAGTGAAAGGAGTAGATAGGGTATCTAGTTGGGCAGTTGGAAGCCCCACCAGGAGGTCAGTGAGGTTATTACCTCTTGGCAGTACTAGCCACAGAGCAGGGACTTAAAGTGGTAAGTTCAGGTTATATTATATTCCCATAGAGGGGAGGTGATCTGGAGGAAGAGAAACCCCTGCACTGTTTATGGAAAGAGATACTTGAATTTGCTTGTTATTCTATTGCACCCTGTGTGGATTAAATAAAGAAGTTCATTTGTTAAGCAGCAACCTACAGTCTCCTGGTCAATCACTCTCCTGTCGGATTCACAACACCCTGGTAAGCGGCACCCACGGGACAGCAGGGTCCTGGGAGTTACGGGAGTTGCCAGATTGCGGCCTACACATTCTATCATAGCAAATGTAGCACAGACAGCTCAAAGACACTTATAGTCTCACCCAAGGGTGTGCTACACGGATACTGTTCATTTGCCTTTCCCCTTTGCCACTCTTTTAGAAACTTCATAAAAGAGTACTAAATCCTAACAAACAATTCTTAGAATGAATGTACCATACTTATTGGACTATTCTAACCTAGAATTTACAACACTTGTGTGACAAGTAATAATCCAAACCTTCAGTAATCCATACCTTCAGTACTGTACAAGTAATGGCCCAACCCTTTAAATGTATTTCTCTTAGCTCCCATCTATACAATCTTTGTTGTCCCTGTCCCTATCCCTGTGTCTGTGACACTCGACATGCTCTTTGGTCTCTGGGCTGCTGTATAAAAAAGCTACAAATCATGAAAATATTTTCAGAAAGTGATCTTTCATCTACCAGGGTTAATTACTAATCAATTCCATGCTGGTTTCTGACACAGTAATGAATGGCCAACCCTGTAGTGTCATAATTGTGCAGAATTTTACAAGGATACATTTTTCTGTGCTTGTTCGGTAGCACTTCATTAATATTTACATTACATATTGTATTGTCAATAAACTGACAAAATCTATGTAATCAAAACACAGGCACCCAGCTATATTCATCAACCCAGTCTGTTTTAGTTTCATAAACTACATATAGGTTATTTTCATTTTTGTTGGGAAGTTATAGAAGTGCATTGAGTAAATATAATTAGGGGAGGATTTGTGATGAATATACTTAGATTGTAAGCTCAGTGGGACAGGGAATCCCTTCCTAATGTGTCTTTTACCACAGTAATTTTTATTAATTCATTATAATACATGCCCTCCCTGTGTGTACTTTTCTATACTGTAACATTGTACAGTGCTTAGTATCCTAGTATTGCTTTATAAATAAAGTTATACATATATACAAAATATATAATATAATGTATAATACTTCTGCTGGTATAGATTTATGGTATCGCTTAATGAAAATCCTAGGTAATTATTTATGTTGTAGAGAAATTCATTTAAGGGTCCATTCAGACCATGACCCCAAATGACATCATATCATGCCCTGAGACTGCCCCTCCCTGCCATAGTAAAAGAGAATTGCATGTTGAGCAACATACATATATTTTTGGAAGGCAGTTTACTAAACAGTTTTCATAGAAGGAACAAGGTATACCTTGAGGAAAGTGTTTTTTATTGATAGGTGAGGAAGTTGGAATATGCTCAATGAAGAGTTGGAAGTTGGAATATGCTCAATGAAGAGTTGGAAGTTGGAATATGCTCAATGAAGAGTTGGAAGTTGGAATATGCTCAATGAAGAGTTGGAAGTTGGAATATGCTCAATGAAGAGTTGGAAGTTGGAATATGCTCAATGAAGAGGCTGTATTGTTAGGTATAATACCAAAGAAATCATTGGTTAGTTTAACAACTGAACAATTTAGGGCCCCAAAACATGAGTACATTGGTCTAATCTACCAAGATATATTAAAATAGCTCATTAATTTGGTCAGTACTGGGTCCCCTACACTCCAGGCCCCCCTGCAATTACAGTGTCTGCTTCCTCTGAAATTACACCTCTTCTTACTTATTTATAGGAGTATTATTTATTATGGATTGAACTTAGAGATCCAGAAGGATTCACAGCAATTTCAGCTTAGCGATTTAATAAGTGGACACATTTATCGATGCTGATCCCAATTCGCCCAAATGTGTTAGGCTAATGGCACACAGGGAGACTTGTTGGCTGCAGATAAATCTGTGCCACTGTGGTTGACAAGCTGGCTAGCAGGGAGAAAATTGTGCAGAGTAGCATCCTGAGATACTGTCGGCATCACACCAGCTGACCAGCACTTATCTCATTAGGTATTAGGAATATAAAACTGCTAATATTTTAAAGACAAAAATAAATAAAATGAATGTAAATTGCAAAAGTACTCATAGGAGCACTCTGAATGATTTATGTTTTTTTGGCCTTTAGATGACTTTTAATTAAAGTATCTATAGTGTTGTTAGAAACACTGCAAATAGTTCAGGGAATGAAATAAAAATTCTTTATATTAGACTCTGCCCTTTACTCTTTCCTGTATTCGGCAGATTAAATAAGGAGAAGTATAGGGGAATTAACTGGAAGCGAAAGTCTCTCTGGACCCTCACACACTGACTCAGAAGGAGGCATGTGGTTGATGTTTCATTGTTAGTAATGGAGTGCTTACTGAACCATCAGCAGATTTTTACATTATTGTGAACACTTTAAAAGCACCTTTTATTATGCTAGAATGCGTTTGCTAGTGCTGTTTGAATTGTCCAATCATTTCTCTATGTAAATCAGACAAAGTCATTGCAAAATATGCTGTATATGTTTGTATGCAGGAAAAATAGTAACCATTGTTACATTATAATTCTCCAGTGACTGCAAGCTTGTGCAAATGGTTCCTTCTGCATCCTTCCACTGCATATATAACAGATGTAAGAGTTGCAATTTGCTTTTGAAATACAAAAAACAAATGCAGGTTTCTTATATTAGTCCATTGGGAAAACCAGTGGACCATTCAAGACGCATTAGCAGGAGCGTCTGAGTAGAATAAATGAGCATTAGAAAACACAAAGAGTAACAAAACAGTATTCTAAGGATATTTCAATGGAACTCTAGTCTGGAGAAATGAAACATACGGCACAATTATGGTATAAGTTTACAGGGAGCTTCAGGCAAAGGAAATTGTCACACTACTGCACGCCTTTTTCTGTCTGTTCTCAAGGCACTAAACCGGGGCAAGGGAGCCTGCTAAATGACTAGGCAAGGCAACATTTTTTAGTAAATATAAAAGTACCTGTTTACATGGATTTGAACAAGATTACATTTGAGAAGATCTATTTCTTCTATTCTGGAATATCAGCACAGCTAAGTGGGGAACAGAAACAGAACTGAAACTGCCTTTACAGAGGGCCCTGTTTAGTGTAGTTTGGTAGTCTGTTATTCAGTATAGGGCCTGTATGAGAAGATTACTATATTAAGTCTAATGAACAAACGTCTAGGTTTGGCAGTAAGTTTTATCCAGGGCTAAGAAAGTGCAAAAGATTCAGGCTGTATTTGGGCTTCAAAATTGTTCTTTTGCTCTGCATGTCTTTCATTTCTCACTTTCTTTATAAGTATGTAACAAACAGTGTAAAGAGGGAGGGATCATTTCCCAAAACTGATCATATACATCTACTATGGTTGAAGTTACCTATTTCTTTCAAGTTCAATTAAGCGTTTCACACATCTCTCTATGTTAGCCAATCTACTGGGATGGTGGTGAGAATGACCTAAATAGCACCAGTGGTGCCACTTTCACATGATTCCCAATGCCCACAGAAGGAAATTGTAGGCATTTTTCCTGCTTAAAATTCATTTAGAGAAGAGATTTTTGAATGAACAGAGGTATTATTATACTTCACAGAAATATTTGTAAGGATATCCAATAAAAAAATATGTTTATCCAATGAATAAACTAATATTCACTTTTTTAGAATAAAGCTTATCATTTTTTATATACTTTGTAATTAACATTGGGAGATATTAATGATTAAACATCAGCATGGTACTTACATAGCCTTAACTACCTAGACGCCATTGGTGGCACCCAGCAATGATGACACAGACTACAGCAGCATAAAGACAGGAGATTTTAGGCTATTGGCTGCCAACTAAGTTATAAAAGCTAACTATTTGTGTACTATATTAAGGCAGAATCATTACAAATCTGGTCCACTTTCAACTTTTCTGACAGTTTAATTACTATCCAGGTAGTTGAGTTCCTGAACATGGGGGGTAAGAGGATTATAGGGGTCAAACATTGTTCAGAAGAACAATTAAAAACAGATCAATGCCCATTTTATGCTTAAATGTTGTACAGGTATAGGACCCATTATCCAGAATGCTCAGGACCAAGGGTATTCCGGATAAGGGGTCTTTCCGTAATTTGGATCTCCATACCTTAAGTCTTCTAAAAAATCAATAAAACATTAATTAACCCTAATAGGATTGTTTTGCATCCAATAAGGGGTAATTATATCTTAGTTGGGATCAATTACAAGGTACTGTTTTATTACTACAGAGAAAAAGGAAATTAGTTTTAAAATTCTGAATTATTTGATTAAAATGGAGTCTATGGGAGATTGGCTTTCCGTAATTCGGAGCTTTCTGCATAACGGGTTTCCGGATAAGGGGTCCGATACCTGTATTTCCCATTATCTTAACATTAGTAGAAATGTGTAAAACCATAGTAAGGGGAAATGTTTATTACTGAATGTCAAACAAAAATGAATGTTTAATCACTGTTTGGAAATCATGTTAAATTACTGCGATTGTTGTAGAAAAATATGAAAGGTAAATCAGACTGAAAAATCATATTGTGTAACTGTAAAGAGAATTGCTGAGATAAAGTATTTGGGCTGTTTATAAAGAATGTATTATATACATATATTGTGAATGCTGCTTTTCATCCAATTGTATTTATTTTGACTAGTTACCAACAGGAAGGCTAACTGAATTTCCACTGAGTTTATAGGACCAACATAGAGCTCAAATGGACATGTTAAGCATCCTAGTTTCCGATATGCCCAAACCTAGCTTATTTCAATGTTTTTTTTGTGTCACAGATTGTAAGGATTTCATTGCTTTTTCTTCACCTTTCTTAAACTCGCCTTTTGAGAGCTTCACAAGTCATACACAATCAGTCAAGTCTACCTAATTATACATTATAACATGCCTCCCAATTACTCATTATTATTCAGCATCAAGTGGCTGCTATTTCTGAAATGTTCACACAGAGCACATATCCAGCATCACAAACAGGATTCCAAATGTGGTCTCTATGGAGCCGGGAGGAGAGAGAGAACTGCACTTAGAAACATGTACATTGCAGAACGCTGCATGTGTCGGAATTTGTCGCCAGCAATCTGCAGATGGCTTTCTTTCATTTCTCTCCTGTGTAATGCTGCTTTTTAACACTAATTAATGTAACTTGATACAATGCATAGCAACATAATTAATTGACTAATGCTGTTCCTATTTTTGTCATTTCACTATTATCATGTTTTGTATTAATTTTATTAAATGGTAGAAACTGTTACATTATCCTTGAATGCAACATGCTTCAGTGCCATAAATGAATATATTTATTATAGATCTAACATTATAAATTGTCTACCATTACTTGGGCTTAACCCTGAGCAAGGTCAAGCAATGTGACCAAAATCTTTATTGCTAATTACTCTCAATAGACATGCTGAGATTAGATGGCCAGGCGGTCCATATGCTGGCTAATGCTGAGAGACAGTCACATAAACAGTTTGCTGAAATTGAAAGGTGTGATAACTGCTCAAATTGAACAGTACAGACAAAGGGGCAATTGCAAAATTAGGCCAATGTCAGGGCAGGCAAATACAGTGAGTCTAGAAAACAAGACAAAGTGGCAGGCAAACAGTCCAATAAACAGACAATGGTCAGGGCAGGCAGCAGAGAAGCTGAATCCAAATATTGGGGCACAAACGCACAACAGACAAGGAACAGGTAGAGAATGGCTAGTTGAATATGTGGTGAGTAACGTCTAGCACACATTGCCCTAGCTTGATAACAGTGTACAGATTGGTGGCAACTTTAATAATGGAAAAACCAAGGCAATTGCAGATTTATGTACAAGAAGCAGACAGAGAAGCAATCCTATATAACACAAAATGGTCTGGTTAAGCCTGCACAGGGTTCTTTGGCTCACCCAGGAGAAGGAGCTGCCAAAAAAACACCAGGCCCCTTGTTCAAGACCAACCAGTGACACAGGAACTAGGCAAGGGATCAGGACAGAGAACAAAAAATGTACCAGGCTTTACTAAAATTGGAGGAGGAGACTAGGAAAACAGTTCTTATAAGAATTTTATGTGATGCAGAATTCTGTAAGGCTCAAAAGAATAATTCCACTTCCACTCAATGCCATATTGTATACCACCCACTTCTGATTTCAGAGTAATATGTGATGGCTCTAGATGAAAGCAACCAAGCCACTGGCAAATCAATAATTTGTTTTGAATGGCTTACTTTTATATTTCAATAATGTAAAACATGATAAAGTAATGTTTATGTTAAAAAGTATTTGCCTTGTTCTTAGAAGAACCTGTATTTATTTATAAATATCATAGAAAACAAAGAATCCTTTCTTCTTTATATTGGATGGAAAGCTTGTTTTTGTACTGGGTGCGGCAAGGGAATTCACAGCAAGACTCAATACCTCAAGGGACGGAATACATATTTTATAACAATCCATAAAACAGAGGGACAAAGCATTATTCTTAGCCCCCCAATGGCAGCAGAGGTGCTCTTGTGGCAATATCAAAGCAACTTTCATCAGATATACAATACCAGAAACTGCTTCGGATACAGTTTTGCCAGCTGCTCTCCAGTTTAATGTGTGTCAAGTAATAGTTACACATCATTATAACTTATAATATATAATAATATAACTAAATTATATTAACTGGCTAATGTGAGCAAACATGCATGTGTGTCCTTGCTTTGTTTGTGTGCTCCATAAATCATACAGTCCCTGAGAGGGTGACCCAAAGTACTTAAAATTGCAGTTTTCTATTCAGGATTACCCAATGGCACATATGACAAAAAAGTATATTACAGGTATAGGACCTGTTATCCAGAATGCTAGGGACAAAGGGTATTCTGGATAAGAGATCTTTCTGTATTTTGGATACCTTAAGTATACTAAAAATCAGTAAAATATTAATAAACCCAATTGGATTGTTTTGCATTCAATAAGGATTAATTATATCTTAGTTAGGATTAAATACAAAGTACAGTTTTATTATGAAGGAGAAAAAGGAAATTGATTTAAAAAAAATCTGAATTATTTGATTAAAATGGAGTCTATGGGAGACAAGCTTTCTGTAATTCGGAGCTTTCTGGATAACGGGTTTCCGGATAATGGATCCGATACCTGTACTATGAAAACATTTTATATACCTTCAGATAACCACATTGGAAAGTTTTTATTTAGTCATTGTATGGCTATTCTGCAGGTTACATGGATGTGGCAAAATGCATGAAACAGCTATAGACTAAAGGGTATATATCACCAACCCACCAAATCATTAACCCCCTGAATTAGTGGGCATTGCAGGTTAATGGCAAGATCAGCTATTTGTGAAAGGCTGCACTGTAATAGATTGCTGCAGCTTGGAAAACAAGATTTGGAAATCCTAGACTAAATGTGCTTTGCAAAGCAGTAAAAATAAAAATAATGAAATAATAATTATCATTTAAACTATATAAGCTCTAATAAACCGGATCCTTGTTGTCTCCTCTATTGGTCAGTATTTGTATGTGCTTTGAATGTTTCAATTTTACAGAGCTGCAGAATATGTTGCCTCTTCATTATCATGGGATAATAATATTATATTGTTAAACATAAGAAACCAATAGGCCATTACCAATTAAGTCTGAAAAGTTAAGGTTATCAATGCTCAGTTTCTCATCCTAACCAATCAGGGTGGAAACTAGAAAGCAAACTGAAAATATAGTCCCCCCTCCTCCTTGGATGTAGCAGAATAGCATGCAGCAATCCCCACAGAAGGGTCTCACAGTGAGTTCCAATGGCAGAGCACTCGTGCCGAACCACTGCACATGTATATTGATGCCACCTCAGTGCCACACTCAGAGCCAAAAGTGTTACTTTTCTTTATGAATGAATCTTCTTGTTAAAGGACCAGTAACACCAGGAATGACAGCTAACAATTTGGCTGTATTTTAATTCTGTACATGTTGTAATGTATCTTCTCATTGGATTGTTGTGGAGAAAAAAAAATCTCCTGTGCACTTTTGTGATTTACTTTCTTCTTTTATTTCAGTTTTTCAAAATATTATATTTACACTGCTAATACCTTGTGTTTGGCTGAGCTGCTCTGAGCTTCAGCACTAGTCAGTCAGCTGCCACAGGGTTAAATGACTGATGCAAGCACCATCTCTGGGGCCCTATTCCTTGTAGCTGTAAACTTTGAAATCTAAATTAGCTACCAAAAAGTTACAGGTATATGTACTTAAAATTATCAAGCTTTCTAGAAAAAACACGGAATTTCTAAAAGTACCAACTAAGGGGGTATTTTAATTTCCTGGTTTAACTATTATAAGTATCCACTTCCTTTTAAATAAAGTATGATTTCCTAATTTTTGTATTATTGCCTACCCTATATTCAATTTCCAAATTAGGTGGTAAGATCCTTAAAACAAACAATCTGTCACTTTTCCCCCCAAAATATGGGTTCTATCAGCTATAAAACCCCCACAAATACATTCCCAAGCTTTTCCCAGGAAGGGTCATGTAACACTTGGGAGATCATGTCAATGACACTCATTGCAGAAACAGCAGATTGCTGCATCTGGAGGCACCAGAAACCCCCTGGCATGTAATCTAAGGAATTACTATATATATGCACTTCAAATGTGGCTGTCCTGGAACCTGAGACTTTTACAAACAAATCTAGTCACTAGGGGGAGGAAATTTAAAGAAAAGGAGCTGAGTCTTTCAATATTATTATTACACTATGTACATATGTGCCAATCTTCTTAGACTCTACATATACATGGATTACACATCTTAAGTAGGGATGTAGCGAACCTCAAAAAAAAAGTTCGCGAACCTGTTCGCGAACTTCCGCCGAAAATTGCGAATATTCGCGAACTTTGCGAACCCCATAGACTTCAATGGGAAGGCGAACTTTAAAAAAAAAAAAAAAAATTTCTGCCCAGAAAACTGATTTTAAAGTTGTTTAAAGGGTGCCACGACCTGGACAGTGGCATGCAGGAGGGGGATCAAGGGCAAAAACCTCTGAAAAATTGACACACGCCGTTTTTCGAAATGATCGGTAATTTTGCGACTTTTTCGTATTTTCCGGCGCTTTCGTAAAGTTATCGTAAGTTTTGCGACTTTTTCGGAGCTTTCGTAACGTTATCGTATGTTTTGCGACTTTTTCGGCGCTTTCGTAACGTTATCGTATGTTTTGCGACTTTTTCGGAGCTTTCGTAACGTTATCGTAAGTTTTGCGACTTTTTCGGATCATTCGTACCGTTATCGTAAGTTTTGCGACTTTTTCGGATCATTCGTACTGTTATCGTAAGTTTTGCGACTTTTTCGGATCATTCGTAACGTTATCGTAAGTTTTGCGACTTTTTCGGAGCTTTCGTAACGTTATCGTAAGTTTTGCGATTTTTTCGGAGCATTCGTACCGTTATCGTAAGTTTTGCGATTTTTTCGGTGCCGGCGAACCCAAATTGCGAACATCACGAAAAGTTCGCGAATTTGCGGACTTGCGAACACCCGATGTTCGCGCGAATTAGTTCGCCGGCGAACAGTTCGCTACATCTCTAATCTTAAGTGAAATGGCAGCAACTTTTGGGGGCCCATTTACTTACTCACGAACCGGCCGATTGCGTTTTTTTCGTAATGATCGGTATTTGGCGATTTTTTCGGAAAATTATCGCGACTTTTTCGTAGCCATTCCGAAAGTTGCGCAAAATGTTGCGATTTTTTCGTAGCGTTCGGATTCATTCAAGCTTCAGTATGGTGACTTTTCTTGGGCCAGGTTGGAGCTGCAGGGTGCCATTGAGTCCTATGGGAGGCTTCCAAAATCATGCTAAGTCTGAAAGTTTCGGCCGCCGCTTACGAGCGCTCAATACGAAAAAGTCGCGACAAGATACGAGCGAATCGTAATGGCTACGAAAAACTCGCGTTTTTTCGCGAAAATCGTATTGGTAACGAAAAAGTTGCGCCGAAAAAATTGAAAAAAATACGAAAAAGACGCAAAATGTTCGTTTTCCAATCGGAATTTTTCCAATTCGGATTCGAATTCGTGTCTTAGTAAATCAGCCCCATGGTGTATGTCCCTTAGATTTAGATGGCAAAAACTAGGGGAAGGAAGTCAGGGAGGTACATGCCCAACGCCCCCCAGGCCAGTACCACTTCTACCTATCCTTTGTTCTGGCCCTGGTAGTAAAAATGTCTATTGCAAATAAGATGTTTGCTAATAGGGTAATCGAACACAGGGTGCCTTTGGTCACTTTGAGAGTGAGGTTTTAGATTTTTTTTGGGCTGCTTGAAAATGTGGTGCTCAAAGGACGTGAAAGTGCTCCATGTGTCATTACCCTTACAAAGCCCTACATTGTGTCCAGTCACCACTCTTTATTTGAGTTTATGGGCCCATGGAATATTTTCTAAATTCCTAGGTTCTTATCTGGCAAAGACATACGGGCTGATAGCTCTAAATAAACTTTTTTTAAAACTATGCAGTTTCCTCTAAATTAACACTTGATACCTGAACCCTAAAGCATCTGCTGTACTGGCAGTATATCAACGTTTTCCTTGTGGCAGGACTTCCGACTCCATCCAGTTTTTAGTACAGGTATGGGATCTGTTATGCGGAAACCTGTTATCCAGAAAACTCCGAAGGCCATCTCCCATAGACTTCATTTTAAGTAAACAATTCTAATTGTTAAAAATCTTTTTCTCTGTAATAATATAACTGTACCTTGTAATTGATTCTATCTAAGATATAGTTAATCCTTATTGAAACCAACACAATCCTATTGGGTTTAATTCATGTTTAAAGGATTTTTTTTAAGTAGACAAGTAGTATGGAAATCCAAATTACAGAAAGACTCCTTATCTGGAAAACACCAGGTCCTGAACATTCTGGATAACAGGTTCCAAACCTGTACTTTGAGTGGGAGGTTTCTTACATTGTACCATTTTCTCCAATACCATTGTACAAACTGTAACTTAAGGAATGTACATTGTGAGTTTAAAATTGATAGAGAGTATGTGGTCGGGAAAAAGAAGAATTAAATTATGGCTTTATATGTTGTAAAGATATCATAATACATAATTCTGGATATCAGAATACATGGTTATATAATATATCATATATAATAGAAAGCTTTTTGCCACTGCTCAATAGCACACTGTCATAGAAATCAGTGCGGAGGTCGCAGCGCTAGGCAAAGAGTAGCTAAAAATAAGGAAACCAAAACAACCCCCCTAAAACGGAGGTTGGCAGATGATTATTATAAAAAACTAGGAGCTCTATAAACCTTTTTCAAGAGACACACCTAGGAAAAGGGTATTATGCCTCTAATACTGTCAAAAAATGGGGTTTGACTATTCTGAAAAATACCCCCTTTGTAGAGCAATCTGTATTCCAGGACACCAGGGAGTGCTTCTTAATTCTTAAGGGAAAATTAAACAATAGGGATACCAAGCTAGTATCTGTGTACACACCCAATGATAACCAAAACACTTTCTACACTACCCTAGAATCCAAGCTAGCCTCCACAATAACAGGCCATGTCCTAATAGCAGGGGATTTAAATGCAACACCAGACAGAGCAAGGGACAGATCAAACAACACAATATCCCCACCCCCCACAATCCTTAACTACCACAAAGATACTCCTCAAGTTCATTAATAACCTAGACCTCTGTGACATCTGGTGGATGACCCAGGAGACAAAACATACACTTTTTACTCCTATGTCCACAAATTCTATTCCTGTATAGATCTCTGGTTAACTAACCCTAAGACTCTTCTCCATGTCACTCACATCAACATCACTGAAATTTAATGGTTAGACCACGCTGCAGTCATAAACAAACTCCCAAACTGGGGTAACCCAAACATCTACAAGCCATAGAGACTTAATGAATCTCTTTTGGAAAGGGGGAGTATAGTGAAAGAGCTTGCAACATTACATCACCGCCATAAACAGAACAACAGTATGGGTGGCATACAAAGCAGGAATTCAAGGCTATTTAGTTAAGCTTGCAGCACAAGAGAAAAAAAAAGAATTCAAACCAAATTAAATAACAGACATCATTAGGAAACTGGAAAAAACTGGGGAAAAGAAGCCGAGCAGAACTTCCTAAAGAGCAGGGGCGAGCTTAACATACTACAGGTATGGGACCTGTTATCCAGAATGCTCGGGACCTGTGGTTTTCCGGATAAGGGGTCTTTCCATAATTTGGATCTCCATACCTTGTCTACTAAAAAATACTTTAAACATTAAACAAACCCAATAGAATCTTTATGCATCCAATAAGGATTCATTCTGTCTTAGCTGGGATCAAATACAAGGTACTGTTTCATTATTATAGAGAAAAAGCAAATCATTCTTAAAAATTGGGAGTGCTTCTAGCAGCCCTAGCCAAACATTAAATCCACTCCGCAATACCAGTGGGGACCAAGACTATGATCCTAGCAATATAGCTCAAAAGTGTCTATGTGGAACTTCCATTTCCACCATAACTGCCTTCTTCGATAAACTGAATATACACAAACTAACACAACAAGAGAAAGAATAATTTAATGATTCCATATCCGATGAAGAATTAAGTGAAGCAATTAAAACATTAAAGGCAGGGAAGACCCTCAGCCCAGAGGTATTCTCTGCTTTATTCTACAAGAAGCTAGCCAATAAGCCAACCACCCACTCACCCACTCTATTTAATAGTGAACTAGATGAAACCCTCCCATCAGAGATTCTTAAAGTAAAAAAACACTGACGTCAAATTATTAGCTAAAATAATGGCAGCTTATGGAGTTATTCACAGAGTAATCAATCCAGACCGAATTGGGTTTATCCCTGGCTGCCAAATAGACAACATTAGGAGGATTCTAAAAATGATGCCAGTAGTCAGAACTCGAGGCATGCCATCAGTCACTCTGTTACTGGATGCAGAAAAAGCATTCGACAGATGTTGACTGGTGGTACCTACACTGCGCTCTCATAAAATTTGGACTCCCACCTGAATTGCCACTTATACTTCTTTCCAACAGTATGTAACATGAGTATATCTTCACCAGAATTTCTGATTCTTAATGGCACCTGACAAGGCTGCCCCCTCTCTCCTCTGCCTTTCAGTCTATGCATCAAGCCACCTGCAATCATGTTAAGATTTAACCCCTCAATTCATGGGATCACAATAGGGAACAACGAATACAAACTTACATTGTCCACAAATGACACCATGTTTACCCTCTCACAATCACTAACATCTCTTCTTCTTTTAGAGCATCCACCACTTTAGCACAGTATCAGAATTCTGTATAAACCAATCTGAAACAATAGTGACTCCACACAGGCTAATGGATACATCTCTTAACTTTCCCAAATTTAGTAATATTTAGGTGTCAAGCTAGCAGACACCCCAGAATAGCTATACAAATGCAATTTCCCCCCAACATTCACCCACCTCAAATATTTAATGCACACCTGGATGCCTTGCTCAATATCTCTATTAAGCCTCGTTAATGCAGTGGAAATGGTAATATTGCCAAAAATACTAAACCTATTTAGAGCCCTCCTGATCCAGGTTCTAGATAAAGATCTTTAAAACCCTTCAATCACAAATTGCCACCTTCGTCTGGCAAGGCAAAAGGGTGAGAATAGCAAAAAAAAAAGCTCATAGCAAAATCCAAATACAAAGGAGGCTGGGGCCTGCCAGACAGCAAAAGCTACTATCTAGCAGCCAGGCTAGCACAGATAAAACAATGGCACTCCATAGAGATGAAGTATAGGTAAGTAGAAAATGCCTTAACACAGCTAACAGGGGTCAGAGATATTCCCTGGCTCACAAGAAAACACAAGCACCTACCCATAATTCACTCTTCTCCCTATACTTACCACACAGTACATATATGGGATCATAAACTAAATTTACACTAAAAGGAGAACCTAGCACCATTATCCCTATACGCAATAATCCTGAATTCCCTCCTGGATACAAACGTTGGACCAACAAAGGTATCAGGTCTATACACAAGTTCATTAATATACATAAACTAGCCTCTTGGGACAAAAATTTGATCTGACTGATACAGATAAATTTCAGTTTTGGCAATAATCCATTGCATCAGATCCGTATTCCCTTCTCTTCATGCATCAAAACAGACTAGATTTGAACTAATCTATAAAAATGTATCATTTGGAAAAGCACTAGTTTCCGAAATGTATCACCTGGTGTGGCATGCCATCAGATACCTGATAGAACTAAATACCAACATGAATGGGAGTCACTCAGAGGAGAATCCCTCATGGATGAACAATGGACATGGCATGCACTTCTCTGAATGTTGACATTAAGAAGAAACGCTATACAATTGGTACACATCCCCAGCACAAATAAGTAAATGGGACCCCAGTTATCAAGGAACATGTTTTTGTGGCTGCGGAGCGGGGACTGATAACTGGCATAACTAGTGGACCAGCCCAGCTGTAAAACAAACCTGGTCCAACACAGTCTCTCTTATTTCATGATTTATTAATGTTTAGTTAACTTTTTTATGTAAAAGAAAGGTTGACAGGTTTGATCTGTCGAGTACCATTGAGTCCTATGGAGGCTTAGAATAGTAGAGGAATAGAATAGTCAGTGACAGCCTGTCTTTCAAGGACAAATTAATCCCCTCATTGGTTTCAGTTCAACTATCTTTACCTGTGAGCTACAATCAATGTTAAAAGAGTTGGGGAACAACACAAGCATAAAAATGATTCTGGGGATGGCAAATAAGGGCTATGATTGGTTATTTGGTAGCCTCTATGTGGACTGGCAGCCTACAGGAGGCTCTGTTTGCCCTTCATTTGGATGTAACTAAATCTTGCCTTCAAGCCAGAAATTCAAAAATAAGCACCTACTTTGAGGCCACTGGGAGCAACGTCCAAGGGGTTCGGGAGCAACATGTGGCACTGACTCAGAGTACAACATACTAAGGAGATATTGATAATAGGTAGTGAGTGTTCCCAGATCTTTCCACTGATTCCTTGATCAAATTAATTTATCAGACCTTGTACTGTTAGTATGTGCTTTACATCAGTGGCATAATTTTGAAGTGCTGGCCCCCACAGAAAAATCTTCTGCGGGGCCCAGTGACAAACCCAACCTTCCACCCCGCTGCCACATTCCATGTCCCTGCAGGCTCACACCGAGGTAGGAGAGCGGCTGTGGAGGGGGGATATTCTTAACTACAGAGAAAGCAGACCCCATGGTTCAGGCCCTCCCAGCCCCCTTGTGATTACAGGGGCTTCTTCCTCTATAGTTACACTAGTGCTTCACATGAAGGTTTATAAATTCATATTGCAGTGTATTCATGTATAATATGGAACTATATACTGCAACAATGGAAGAATATTTGTAGGCAGCAATGTGTTGTTAATTGTTGCCCAAAACATACTGCCTGTTTGTGTGATATGAGTTTCAAAAAATATAAGCAAAATTCAATTATGTTTACTCTCAAAAAAATATATCTGTTTCCAGGTCAGTGACTTGTAGATCTGAAATGACTTGTGATTTTTTTTCCTGTACCAACAGGATTATAAACTTTTTTTTTATACCCCTCCAGGGATTTTCTCACTTCTCAAGAATCAGTATTTTTTATATTACTGCACAGAAAACAGAAACTTCTGAGCTGATTTATTTATCCTTTCTCATACAGTGAGCATGTTTTATTTTGCTCTTGAAAAATCATCCACTGCATAGATAGATTTCTTTGGCAAATATTCTTGCCATATCTTCAGTGGCAAACCTATAGAAGTTCCAGGAAAAATAAAAAAAACTTTATTTGATGATGCCATTTGTTTCCTTAGGGCAGTGACACACAGGGAGATTAGTCGCCGCACGACAAATCTTCTTTGTCGCAGGCGACTAATCTCCCCGCAATGCCATCCCACCAGTTAGAGTGTAAATCGCCGGTGGGATGGCATACGAGGTTCCTCTCAAGGCAACTTTGGCAACTTTGGCAAATCGTGGCACCGCGTATGCCATCCCACCGGCAATTTACATTTACATGGCATTGCGGGGAGATTTGTCGCGCGGCAACTAATCTCCCCATGTACCCCTGCCCTAAGGAAACAAATGGCACCATCAAATAAAGTTTTTTATTTATTTTACAAAGGCATTTCTTGAAGAGTGCATAGTTTTTAGTGTAAATATAATCACATAGCACTGGCAGCTTTTTATTGTAAAGTCCAATTTATCTCCTCCACCATTTTAGGACAATTAGAAGATCTATATTAACTTTCATATCCAGTCAGTTTATTCTTATAGATTTACTGAGGGGTCATTTACAGTGCAGGATGCAGTGTTCAAACAGAAGGTGTAACTGGCCATTTGTTTGCAATTTGCACACTGTGCCCCGCATTGTATAAGTAGCTGTAGGCCCTTGAATCAAGCGCTACCTGCATTAAGTATGTAAGCATCCCAAGGCATCCCACCAGTTACCCCCTACCCAATCCTTGAGATGTGCAGGGAGTTAGGGAGTGTCTGGAGGCTAGCAATGGGTTAGCTGCACCCCCTGATGCTGCACTCTGCCCCTTGCTTTGGATTTTAAGTGACTTGGGTGTGTTTGCTCCATGGCACAAGTGCTCTTTGTGCTCCTCAGTTGCTGAGTGCATCAAATTCATCCACCAACTTTAAGGTAGTTATGCACAAAGATAACATTTCATTCCAACCAGCTTCCATATAAAATGGCACACCTAATTTATGTTAATACATTCAAACATCCCTAGTCTCTTTTAACGTTCAATAGCTAATGGTAGAAGATGATTAAAAGTGATGATTTATCCCAAGCGGAATCCAAAATGTGCAAATACATATAATGTCACTTTATTTGGGTTACGACTGATATGGTTAGAGGATGAACAACATATTTCTTGCTTTAGGCAATTGCAGTATAAAAATATGAAAATATTTTTCAGACATTGAAGTGGTGTCTTCTTTTAAGTGGGTCTCTGCAGTTGCAAAGTATAAATAGTGTTTATACCCACATTTAAATACAATGATGTGTTTATGTGAAACAAGCTATTCCTTGCAACCTTTGTTCTAAATGAAGAGTTACCAACTTGTGGTTTACCGTCTATTGCATAACTACAATTACCATGATCCTTTTCCAGATGGTTGCTTGCAAATGCTGAAATAAAGAGTAATTCAGCAAAAACTGGTGGGCAAAGTACAGCTCTCTTAGTCCTAGAACATTTCTTAATAATGATTTCTTTCAGCTGAGGGAACTAATGCAGCATCCGTGTGACCCAAGACTGATCCTACTGATCTTTAGACATTCAGTTAAAGAGTATGAAAATGGCTTTATATTAAACCCCAAAATAGATCAAAATGATAGGCATAAATGAACAAATGAACTATGCAAATGCAGACCCTGAAAGCATAAATGATGGATCAGTAAAAAAGCAAGTTTCTGAGTTGTAACTACATTTTAATCATTAAAAAAAAGAATCAACAGTTGATTCTGTGTACAATATACATCAATATACAAGATCTTACTTGTGCACAGAATGTTCCTTGCCTTCAATACAGTAATTATTTAGCAGGAGTATAAAAGGATTGGGCTTCCAACTGGAGCCACCAGAATATAATAATGCTAAGAAAAACCACATATAGGCATAACATTTTGTAATGGCATTTTATATAGGGCTAAAATTAACCAGAATATTACAAAATAATTGCTATGGCTTAGGTAATTTTTTTTTTATAAAAGCCTTTTTCATTTGTCTGGAACATGCTAATAGCCTAGCAACCATTGGTTGCAGCAAAGATCATTCATTTCCCCCACTGACATTCAGGGCTAAATCATCAGATATGGAGGTAGAAACATTAGGAATTCTACCTCCACCTGCCTAATCAGCCCTAAACGTAGATTTTGCTTCAATCTTTTATCCCACCCAATCGACGAGACGACTGATATCTGCAGCCTTTGCGATACTGCTCGTCTCGTCGAGCCGCCAGCTTTAGGGCTCTGGCACACAAGGGAGATCTCCCTTGTTGCGGGTGACTAATCTCCCCGATATGACATCCCACCGGCGAAAATGTAAATCGCCGGTGGGATGGCATACGCGGCGGCGCGATTGGCGAAGTTGCCTCTCGAGGCAACTTCTGCGATTTCCGCAAATCGCGGTGCCGAGTATTACATCCCACCGGCGATTTACATTGCCAGTGGGATGTCATATCGGGGAAATTAGTCGCCTGCAACAAGGGAGATTTGCCGTGGGTGACTAATCTCCCTTGTGTGCCAGAGCCCTTAGAGTCAAGATCACCAAATGAGAGGCAACATGTCCAACCCAAAATAGAGAGCTCGGAGGCTAGGCATAATCCCACTAGGGTTTTTTCCCACTGCATACAATCAATTATTCAAAGTCAAATAACTATCTAACCTGCATAATAAAAGGATATGGCTTAAGACCAGTAAACCATTGTTTGCTAAATCTGCCCTTTCTGTGTCATGTTTACCTTGTCCTTACCTTTATTTTTTTGAATTGAATGCAATACTCTATCAGACCTATTTATATAGTATTTTCTGTGAAAGAACTCTAGTGTGTCAGTTTTTGCTAGACAAGCACAATACACAGCAAAGCCACATCCCCCCTTGTGTGGGTTGAATTTCTATTTGGCAAGTGAGACAATTCAATGTTACAGAAATCTATTCTTACTACATAGTTGATCTGGTAAGTGGTCTAGTTTCTCTTTTGTTCAATTTAAAGATTTTTTTCCCTTCTGAGGCAATTTGGAGATAAATCTGATGGACATGTGTCTTGTTTCAGCAACATCTGCTATCTGACTATATGTAAAATTCACTTTTCTTGTTTGATATGAAATAAAATGAATGGTGGATGCAGTTATTTTCTTATTGGCAACTTACATATAGAAGTACAGTAGATAGACCGATAGATACTGTAAATATAAATCATAATCTTTTTTCTTTTTTGCAAGGTGCATAAGTATAAAAACAACTGGATACTCATTATACTGCATTACAAGGAGTATCCACAATGCCATGGGTTAAAGGTCTGTAATTTTCACAAAAATAATAAATTTGCTTAATTACAATATGGTAACTTGGGGACAGGGCTTCAGTTTATATTTCCTTCACTGGCCACAAAACCACTTGTGCATCAGATTTAGGGGCAGGTTTATTAATATTCGGATTTTTGTGGTTTAGAGTTTTTTTAAACCACGACTAAGCTACTTTTCACAAAAAAACCTACCTAGCACTTTGCTGCACCTATGACCCTATAATTTCCTGCTTTAAAGGAGAAGGAAAGTCATTTTGGCATTTTACTGCCAATAGATTTGCCACATTAGTGCCACCTAGAACACTATATTTATTCTGCAGAAACCATTATCATACCTGAGTAAACAGCTTTAAAAGCTTTCTCCATTTGCTTAAGACAGCAGCTGCCATTTTAGGTAGCTTCCTTCCTGCAGTCTCCAGTCGTTATAGCTGAGATCACACATTCCTAAGGGAGGGGGGGACTTCTTAGCATTCTGGTGGGAGGGGAGAGCAGGAGAGGGGAGCAGGAGAGGGGAGAGAGGAGAGAACTGCACAGACTCTGGTCCCAGGAATTAAGGCTGTTTCTGATAGAGGAAGTCAGACACTGGAACATTATGTTTCCAAAAAAAGAGACTCAGTGCAGCGTTTTCTGCTTACTTAGTTTTTACCTTTCTTTCTCCTTTAAATGTTTCTTTAAAACGAATCACTTCCATTAAGCTTGCACACTAACCCATTGATTCCCAACCAGTGGTTTATGAGAAACATGTTGCTCACCACTTCTTTTGATGTTGCTCCCAGTGTCCTCAAATTAGATGGCCATTTCTAAATTTCTGGCTTGGAGGCAATTTTTGAAAGCATAGAGACACGGTCTTACTCCAAGCAGAGCCTCCTGCAGGCCAGCAGTCCACGTGGGGCCCTTATTTTGCATAATCAAGGCTCTTCTTTAGCACTTCTTATATCTGAATGTGCCTCGCAAGTAAAAAAAAAGTTGGGTATCCCTGCACTCAGCTCCTTCCCACAAGTCATCACATTCCATAATATACATTAACTTCCACACATCACATCCTGCTCACCCATCATCTCCTCACTAACAGTTGATGTCATCTACTTGGACTTTGCTAAAGCGTTTGATACAGTACCTCACAGAAGGTTAATGATCAAATTAAGGAATATTGGCCTAGAACATAATATTTGTAATTGGATAGAGAACTGGCTGAAGGATAGAGTACAAAGATTGGTTGTAAATGGAACATTTTCTAATTGGACCAGTGTGGTTAGTGGAGTACCGCAGGGGTCAGTCCTTGGGCCTTTGCTGTTTAACTTGTTTATTAATGACCTGGAGGTGGGCATAGAGAGTACTGTTTCTATTTTTGCTGATGACACTAAATTGTGCAAAACTATAAGTTCCATGCAGGATGCTGCCGCTTTGCAGAGCGATTTGACAAAATTAGATAACTGGGCAGCAAACTGGAAAATGAGGTTCAATGTTGATAAGTGCAAAGTTATGCACTTTGGTAGAAATAATATAAACGCAAACTATCTACTGAATGGTAGTGTGTTGGGGGTATCCTTAATGGAGAAGGATCTAGGGGTTTTTGTTGATAACAAGTTGTCTAATTCCAGGCAGTGTCATTCTGTGGCTACTAAAGCAAATAAAGTGCTGTCTTGTATAAAAAAGGGCATTGACTCAAGGGATGAGAACATAATTTTGCCCCTTTATTGGTCCCTGGTAAGGCCTCACCTTGAGTATGCAGTGCAGTTTTGGGCTCCAGTCCTTAAGAAGGATATTAATGAGCTGGAGAGAGTGCAGAGACGTGCAACTAAACTGGTAAAGGGGATGGAAGATTTAAACTATGAGGTGAGACTGTCGAGGTTGGGGTTGTTTTCTCTGGAAAAGAGGCGCTTGAGAGGGGACATGATTACTCTGTACAAGTACATTAGAGGGGATTATAGGCAGTTGGGGGATGTTCTTTTTTCCCATAAAAACAATCAACGCACCAGAGGTCACCCCTTTAGATTAGAGGAAAGGAGCTTCCATTTGAAGCAGCGTAGGTGGTTTTTCACGGTGAGAGCAGTGAGGTTGGGGAATGCCCTTCCTATTGATGTGGTAATGGCAGATTCTGTTAATACCTTTAAGAGGGGCCTGGATGAGTTCTTGATCAATCAGAATATCAAAGGCTATTGTGATACTAATATCTACAGTTAGTACTAGTGGTTGTAGTTATAGTTTATGTATGTGAGTGTATAGATTGGTAGGTGTGGGTTAGGTGTGCTGGGTTTACTTGGATGGGTTGAACTTGATGGACACTGGTCTTTTTTCAACCCTATGTAACTATGTAACTATGTAACTAACAGTCATAACACTAACACTATTACTCAAACATATATATACAGCACTGTTTCTCCTTACAGCTACAAACAGAACAGCTGCAGCTCTTGGGGGAAAATAATACATGCAATGTCCCCTAGAAATTCCACTCCCAACTGTTTGTGGGTAATTGTACCAGTAAAGAAAATGTAACCACAACCTACAGCCACACAAAATCATGTTTGCACTGCAAGAACAAACATCACTTTATATGCTGACTTGCTGCAATTTGTACCATCTTACAACTTCATCACCATCTTTAGCCTTGCTCAATCACAATTAAAAGGTTTCAAAGCAATACAACTCCAAGAAGAACACCGTAGAGGTCTGGAAAACTGTGGAGTTAACCTGTAGATGCGACTTTGTTTAAGTCTTTGATCTAGTGGCATTCTATAATACGTACATAAAAATGACAATATAAATCCTCAGTAAGTACTTGTGGAGTCAACATATTTCATATGGAGGTAATGGCTTGTCCAGGATGAATTTGAAACTGCCAGAATTAGGATATCGACAGGAACATTGTCTTTTCTACAGAACATGAAAAGTTTGAACGAATTGAATTGTTTGTTCTGCCAAGAAAGGAGCTGTTCTTCTGCCTTTCTATCTGTGTTTCTCACTTAGTGCTGGAAACACTGAATAGATCTAGATGGCAAATATTGTAAAAAATTAAAGGTTAATGTTTACATTTTAATGCAGCCTAAGATTGTGTGGTGGGGTTAAGTAACTGCGCCATTTCACAGACATATCAGTCTTCTAGATGTGTTTTTGATTGATTTTGTTCCATAACTCTTCAAGCTTAAAAATAAATTACTATATTACGACACTAATGTAAACAAGTGATTGCTCTGCTCTTCTCTGCACAAATCCATTTACTTTCAGAATCAATAAGAGTTCATGGATAAATCTCTGCCTAGCACGCAACACCGCTGTGTTTTATTTATACTGAAAAAAAAAAGTTTGATCATTTGAAATGGTTCCTTTTAAACAAGAACAAAACCAGTGCATTTTATTTATTGTTGATTTTTTATTTTATTTTATATATTTAATGTATTATCAGACAATAAGCATAGAAAACCATAGAAACAGCCTATGCATTGGTCATAGATATGTTTGTATATGCAGTACAACTAATGCATATATATGCCTGAATATAGCTTAGTAATAGAGAGATGTAAACTATGCATAGAATTTTACAATTGCATTTTTAAATAATTTAATCCAAAACTGAACAAACCCAAAGACAGTTGTGCTGGGGGTAAGTGTCAGGAGCACTCTGGTTAGGAGTGCTCTGCTTCATATTAAAGATGGTGGCACCTATGGCTGCAACATCACTATGTCGATGCGCTGCATAGTGAAGTGCTAACCCCACATGACATGCCTGTCATAAAAATTTTAAAAAAAAATAGACACTGAGGACCCAGGCTCAATGTATGAATATAGGACCTTTCTTGCAAGTTCCTGGGTGAGCAAGAAAGGGTGGGACCCTTATTATCACAGGGAGTTCAGTTAGTTGATGAGAACAGGGAAAAACAGAAATTCTGAACTCTTATTTTTCATCGGTCTACACAACTGAGGAGCCAGTTAATTTTAATAGATCCAATTCTAGTCAGGAGGAAATTCAAAAGAGACTTGAACATGTAAAGGTAAACAAAGGACCGGATGGGATTCATCCCAGGGTATTAAACAAGCTGAGCGCTGTGATTGCCAAGCCTCTTCACTTAATTTTTCAGGATTCATTGAGGTCTGGCATGGTGCCGAGAGACTGGCGGATTGCTAATTTGGTGCTATTTTTTAAAAAGGGATCCCGTTCTCAGCCTGAAAACTATAGACCTATTAGTTTGACATCAGTAGTAGGAAAGCTTTTGAGGTGGGTAATAAGGGATAGGGTACTTGAATACATTGCAGTTCACAATACTATACGTTTGTGCCAGCATGGTTTTATGCGTAACAGATCTTGGCAGATTAAATTAGTTGCCTTTTATGAGGAGGTGAGAAGTAACCCTGATGCTGGAATGGCAGTTGATGTCATCTACTTGGACTTTGCTAAAGCGTTCCCGCATGGAAAGTTAATGATAAATTTAAGGAATATTGTCCTGGAACTTAATATTTGTTTTGAAAACTGACTGAAGGATAGATTACAAAGAGTGGTAGTAAATGGAATTTTCTAATTGGGCCAGTGTGGTTAGTGGAGTACCGCAGGGGTCAGTCCTTGGTCCTTTGCTTTTTAACTTGTTTATTAATGACCTGGGGGTGGGCATAGAGAGTACTGTTGCTATTTTTTGCTGATGACACTAAGGGGCTGATTTACTTACCCACGAACGGGTTGAATGGAGTCCGATTGCGTTTTTTTCGTAATGATTAAGTTTTAACGCTACGAAAAATGCGCAACTTTTCGCGTAAGTTTTAACGCTACGCAAAATGCGCAACTTTTTACGCAACTTTCGTAATGGATACGAAAAACTCGCGTTTTTACGCAAAAATCGTATTGGATCCGAAAAATTCGTACAGAATCCGAAAAAATCGCAAAACATACGAAAAAGTCGCAAAATATTCGTTTTCAAGTCGGAACTTTTCCAATTCGGGTCGGATTCATGGGTTAGTAAATCAGCCCCTAAATTGTGCAAAACTATAAATTACATGCAGGATGCTACCACTTTGCAGTGTAAATGCAAGTTACACCATGTTTCCATTATGTTTTGAAAGAGCCTCCTAAATAAATCCAGTGTTTGAGAAGGCTCCAATAGTCCTAGATTTGATGATATGAGATACAAATTACTGAAATCTAGGAAACCCTTTGGTACTGAGTAGAGGAGGAAAGTATATTCTGACCATGTAAACCCTAAGGATATATGAGATATATTATGAGTATATTTTAAGATTGAGGGGATACTATACTTTCTAACCAGTTGGGGATTTGTCAAGACTGTAGGTGCGTTACCTAGATGCGCTCCATGCACAGTGCAATTTCAAGCACAATTGTCATGTTTGCACCTCTTTTCCCAGAATTTGTGCATCATTGCAGATGCCCACGAGCAGCTCTTTTGACGCAGTTATGATATGACCATGACGGTTTTGTCTAATTTACCAAAATGAATGCAACTGTTTGTGCCCTTCATTGCAAATCAGGTACAGTTCTGCTGAATATTTTTTTAACTCTACCTACTTTATTTCTGGTGTTCATTGGCATTATTTTCGATGTCTATATTTGTAGGCTTGGGAGATTCATGACATTTAAAACCTATGAGTAACTGGTATAATCTGGTATAGTCTTCTTTAAGAGTCATTAGGGCTGATTCACTAAAGTGCGTTAATTATTATCACATGCTTTTTTGAGTTAAAATAGACGCGACAATTAGTGCGAGATTCACTACAATATTACCGCGTGCGTTAATTTACGCGCAACCACATGCGTTCATTTTAATGCATGCGTTAATTAGCACGCAGAAATAACACTAACGCATGATTCACAAACACTTAGACGCACTAAATATCGCATTAGTCTGTGCGAAAATTACTTGAGGCAGGCGGTAATTATAGAAAAGTACAGTTAATGAGCTTTTGGCAACACAATATGGACTTTGCAGTGGGATTTATTCAAGTCTGTGTTGGCCCTAGAGTGATGCAGCCTCCAGTTTGCCGCATATAAATAGTAGCATATAAATAGTAGCATATAAATAGTAGCCGCGTATAAATATTTATATGCTACTTTTTATATGCTACTATTTATATGCGGTATATTTATATGCACATAATAATAGGCGTTAATTAGCGCACATAATAATAGGCGTTAATTAGCGCGCATGTGGTAAATGCCGCATGCAGAATTGCGCGTAAATGAATGCAAGTATGCTTATAGTGAATCGTGCGTTAAGTCGCGAAAATTTAGACGCGATAACATTTTTAACGCACGCTATAAATAACGCACGTTTTAACGCACTTCAGTGAATCAGCCCTATTATATCTTTACCCAGCACCCTTATGTGAAGTTCATGCCACTGAATCACTGAAGCTTGTGATGATTCTCCAGTAACCCATAGCAACCAAGAAGATCTTTGCTAATAAACAGGTGACCAGCAAATGCTACCTCCTGATTGGTTGCTGTTGGTGTTAAGTGTATCAAACATTGCACCTTTTATCAGGGTAATATATTCATTTTATATAATATAAGCCTTTTAATTGAAAACTGGCCATAGGGTTTGCCATCATTTTTATATGTATTATTTCTGACAAGCTTGTTTAATCTGAGTCTCAATTTAAGTGGTATTTGGATAAAGAAGATGACATATTGTTTAAGGATAAAAGACTTTAGTTAAAGATGAATTTGCATTATGTATATTGGATGCTGCAATTAATCCTTCACTATGTAGTGCCTATGGGCAACAAGAAAAAACATGTGATTAACTTCATTTGCATGCTGATTTGAATTCTTGATGTGTATTTCAAAGCATATACCAGGATAAGCATAATGCCTAATAACCTTAGTAAAGTACTAGTTGAATGTAGCCCGGTTAAGTAAGATTGTTGTCGTCCAGAATGCTCGGGACCTGGGGTTTTCTGGATAAGGGATCTTTCTGTAATTTGGATCTCTATAATGTACGTCTGCTAAAAATCATTTACATATTGAATAAACCCAATAGGCTTGTTATGCCTCCAATAAGGATTAATTATATTTTAGGATCAAGTACAAGGTGCTGTTTTATAATTACAGAGAAAAAGGAAATCATTTTTAAAAATTAGAATTATTTGCTTATAATGGAGTCTATGGCCTTTCCGTGATTTGGAACTTTCTGGATAACGGGTTTCAGGATAAGGGATCCCATACCTATATATATATATATATATATATATAATGCAATAAATCACATTGAATAAAGAATCTGGAATGCTGGTGTATATATATATATATTAAAATAAAGAATCCAAACTAATATGAAATCAGCTAACTTTCTGTTGGCATTTGGTCTCTTTTGACTGGGGAGGGATACGAGATGATTGGAGGGATTTTTGCACTGTAGAGTCTTTTGTTGAGATCTGTGTTAAATGTGTGAAACTTGAAGGAAATTTTACTGGCATTGTGAAGGGCAGTCAAGGGGTGAGAGATTTGTTGGAGGGGTGAAAGAGATATGATTTGTCAGGGCAATTGTCAACTGCAAAGTCTCGATGAATGGCAATTGATAGTTTAATAAATAGAATTACTGTATTGAAAGTAATAAATGCATTTATTGTTAAAAGAAAGAGAATAAACTAGTTGAATTCAACAGTATTAAATGGCTTGCATATAGTGGGTGTGTTAGAGAATACCCATGCAGTGAATATGTGACACCAAAATCCAAATTCATAAATACTGCATCCTGTTTACCCAAGGAAGCAAATATGAAAGCAGTAATGATGCATAATGTTACAAAATGTGTTGATATTTGTTGTTAAATGCAGGTTAGTACACATTCTGCCAAAATGCATTCACCATACAAACTGCTTGGAATTTATAGCGACACAAAAAAAAAAACTCCTGTAGCGCCAAGTAAAGTAAAACAGCAGGTAGCAGCACAAGCATTTAAAAAGTGGGCTACACCTATTACAAATGTATTTAAAAATCTAAGCTGTCAGTCACATATTGCCTGCCCTGCCTCTATGCCTCAGAGATAAAGGTGGGGCAGGCCGTTACTTTCACTGTCCATTCTGCACTTTCTAGGTGTCACTGCACTACTTTCATTTCCCCTCCTTCTTACAATCTATCTTTTTATCCTGTGCATGGACATAGGCATTGGTACTCCATTCTGGTGCATAAACAGAATTTTAGGGGTGATACAAAACTTGCCTTTATAACAGTGCCCACAAAATGGCCCCTGCCTGCTTGTAGTGATCATGAATTCCAAGACTGAAGGAAACAAGACTTAAATCATTAATAAAGTGTAAATAAAGTTTATTTTGCTTGCCTAGCACAAAAAATAATTTGGAATTATATATTGGGGTGACAGGTACCCTTTAAGTTTACAGTTTAGAATTGCACTATGCCAATACATACAAATATTAAGTATTAAACAAACACACACACCGTTCTGTTTGTATTACTTAAACTACCCAGGCCCTCCCTAGAAAGTACTTAAGGATTTTTTTTAGAAAGAAATAGAGATTGTTATCATTAGAGAGATAGGATAGGATTAGAGTTCCCTTTCCCTTGAACACATCAAAGTAGAAAAATTGCTTCTACTACAGTGAAAACCCTCTTGGGCAAAAATGATAATTATGACTTTTTAATCATAAATTAAAAGAATCAGTCATGTGAAAGTTGACAGGGATTGTTGCTCAAAGAAAGTTGATTTTATTTGAGGCTTTGAACGATAGCTTCTACTATTACATGTACATTCTGCCGAAAATGGATTTAATTGAATATCAATCAGCCTAGAGAAGGAAGGAACAATAAGAGATATCTTAGACCTCACTTTTTATGCAAATAACAGTATTCCCTTGTGAGATTTTAGCGTTAAATGCACATCTATTCTATGCCATCAAAAGTCAAATGTAAATGCACAAGTTAGGCCTTGCTGTCTTCTCAGACCTCTACCCTTGCCCTCTTTGTATCTTTGTAAGGCAGTGCTTCCAAGCCCAAACATTAACAACTTCTACATGTAGAATTGCACAGTAAGTGAAAGGTTGGAGGGTCTCTGTGGTTACTGGTACCACCATGTTCACCTTGGAGCCTTCCCCTTTGGTAGGGACCTATTAGGAGCATGCATCTCCCATCTTGGTAAATCATTAATGGGCTTTTTTGTTAAATATATCCTACTTTTGTTGACTGTGGCAGTAATGTTAACTTAGTCTATAACTTCACAAAAACTCAAATACAGTTTTATCCTGATCCTATTTCAGTCTGTGCTCTGCTGTCACCTTGCATTGCTTTTGCTGTGTGATCTTTAGCCTGGCTGCTGACACATCCTCTGTGCTGATGTTTAACTTCTTTGTTGACTGTGCATCTTATACACATTCTTTGACTTGACCTCCAGCTTGATTTACTTTATGCATCCATATAATGCCACATGTATTGAACTGAGCTAACTCTTTTTTTTGTTTATTATAATATTGTGTATAATATAATTTATATGTCATATTCAATCATAAATTGAACTTGGCTATAGCTAGAGTACCACATTAGTCCATTGGTTTCTTCCTTGTTCTTTCTCATACAACAATTTAGGGTAGAATATGAGTATTTTTAGCCACAGTGCTGATATTTGCTGTATCACTGTTATTCAGACAGGGAAACTGAAGCTAAATTTTTGGTTCTTGCAAAGTAGATAATAAGATTACTAATGCACAGACATTTCCTTTGCACAATGTACAACAAGTGGTGAGCAAAGCTGGTAAAGTAATTAAACACTTGAATGTATACTCTGAAATAAAGGCCTTCCATATTGTTGCCATTATGTATTATATTTACCTATACATGGAAAGGTAACATACACACAGTTGTCTCTTGCACAAATATAGTTCAGACCAATTATTTGTATCTGGGTTACTAATAGCATTGCAGATGGTCCAGAAAGTGTTGTCTGTATTTGCAAATGATGTAACATTGTATAATCTGAACTAAACAGCTACGATACATATGTAGAGGGGTACTGATTTGTTACCCTTTATTTAGGTATGGCTCCAGGAGGGTTTTGGCCGGCTAAAGGCTTGGCCTATAATACATTTGGAAGCGGGGAGCATGTCCTTTGGCAGTTCAGCATTTGCCCAGTAAGTGTATGGGCTCCCTACTTTATAAAATGTCACAACATGCTCTCTCTCTTTTGGTCCCAACTTGCTGCAGAGGGTGGTGTGCTAAAGGACTTGGTATGGAGGTAGTTTGCAATAGGAGAAGTAAGTGCCAGGAAAGATTTGTAATAGCTCATTCTAGGAGTGAGAGGCAGGGTTAGGGTAGTTAGTAGAGAAATCAGAGGTTTCAACAAAGAGGCCAGTTTGTTTAGCACCCTGTGGTGTCAATGCTGCCGGTATAGAGACTCAAGCAGTTAGTCTCAGGAATAGAAAGAGTCCCAGGACTGTGAGCTTTGCCTAGTGCTGAGGATTGTTACACGAAGGCAGTGAGTAACTCTGGGGTGTTACTGAACCTGTATTGGCGTGAATAACAACTATTTGAGAAGGTATTAGAAGCATTTACTCATTGATGTGATATTGAACCCTCTGAATTAGCACCCACTAATCCATCAATAAAGAGTTGAATTTGTTTTTAAAACATCTGGCACCCCACCCAATCCAAATCCGCCTATCCATTCCAGCAGGCAGATGACTACAATGTCATTATTCATATAATCAAGTTACACAAGGTTTCTCCACCAAAATTAAATTAAGAAATTATTGCTTTGATTAAAAGTACCAAAATTCTCATGACACCCAGTGTGGCTGAAGGTTAGTAGGGGAAATGTTCATCCTTCCTCTGATCTTCTAGGCTGGTCAGTCCTTTATATCAGTAGGACAAAAATACCCAATACATTCAAAAATTGTGAATAATTTAGTAATTCTCAAAGCTAATGGCAAAATATGTATGAGCTCTTCCTGATGAAAAGAATTTTAGTTTTCAGCTTCAGTTTCATCCTCCCGCTGCTCTTAATTAAATGTTACTTTACCAGCATAATGCAGCTTTAATTCACTTGGTCACATAAAAGCCTTTGCCTGTGAAATGAAAGTGTTGTTTGTAATCGTTTGAATTTACAATATTTAATGGATAACCTCACTAGGGACAGCAATTAAATGAATTAAATTATATGATGGAAAATATTGCTAAGATTAAATATCAGCCCTATTTTATTGCATGCATCACTAATGGTGTGCTTATTGCAACATACATTAATTAGCTAAGCTTATGACCAAATTACTATATTAGTATATTGCACACACCTCACATATCACTGTTAAACACTGATATTTATATCTTTTAACCCACAATCATTTTTTCCAGTTTAAATCAAGAGGAACATAACATATATTTGTGGACCTTCAATCTCTCCTAAAGAGCCATTGAACCTCCAGTTTTAATTTGCCTGGTCTAATTGTTTTTGGTCTGGTGGTAATATAAGAAGACTTACCCCTAATGCAAAGAAAGCACTAAGTTTGCCCAGAGGCAGTAACCCATAGCAACCAATAAGATGTTTGCTTTTAAAGAAGGAAAGGTTAAAACTAAGAAAGCTCTTTCAGGAAGGTCTATGTAAATAAAGCCATATACATTCACAGAAAAGCTGCACGGAGTTCTCTATTAAAAGAAACACAGAATTAATTTTCTTCTTTTGTGTACATACGTTCTTTGGTATTAGACTTCCTTTTCTCAAAAAAATCCTTCAGGGCATGGCATAAGTCTGCTCAGTTTGCTCCTATCTCCCCCTCCCTTTTCTGTCCTCCCCTCACTGCTGTAATCTGAGCTACTAGCAGCCAGAGCTGCATCGTGGAAGTTACTTAGACCAGGTTAAAATGGCAGCAGCCTAAAGGAATTCTGTCATGATTTTTATGGTGTATTTTTTTTTTTAATTACACTATTTTTATAGCAAATAATTCACTCTACCATTCAACATTTAGGAGCCAGTGCTGCATTAGAACTACTTTTAGATAACCTATTGTTTCTCCTACTTCTATGTAACTGGAGGAGTCCCAAATCAGACTTGGTCTTCTTATTATTGAGTGCTATTCTGATACCTACTGAGAGCTGCTATCTTACTACTGCTGGGGGGGTGGGGGGGTGAGGAAAGGGATGGGAGAAATATCAAGTTTACAGTAGCACCCTGAGAAATGAAGTATATGGTTAGTCCCATGTGAAATTTCAAAATTAAATATACTGTATATACTCAAGTATAAGCCGAGTATAAGAGTTACCTAATGGTGCTGAAAAACTCGGCTTATACTCGAGTATATACGGTAAATAAATCTGCTTGCTCCGAAAACCGGATTTTAATGCAGGATTGCTGGAGCAGCTCTATTAGCTAATGCATTTTGAAAAAAAAAAAAACCAGTATTCCTTTTAACAGAGGGAGCTTCTAGGGCTGTTAACTCAGGTATGGTAAAGCTTTCTACAGAATAAATATGGTGTTCTAGCTTTCACTAATCTATTTGCAATAAAATGGTAAAATGCCTTTCCTTCTCCTTTAAATAGGTGACCAGTAAATTCTACCTGCTGATTGGTTGCTATGGGTTACTTAGGGCCTTTTATTACATAACCCCCATAATATTCTATAGACAGAATGGTTGCCCTTTTATTGGCTGCACTGGGATCACCTGACTGTTGAGCACAACTTTCCCTTGTTTGTTATAGCTTATACAGGAGAAGTGGCAAGCTCCAGGTTGTAGCTCTCACCCTTCCCAGCTACAGTCAGGTGATCCCAGTGCAATGTCGTAATGTCCTGTATAGTATATATTTATAGTGGGTGAGAGCAGAGGAACTCTTGTTGCTGTGTGTAATTTGTGGTCACAGCCTCATTGCACCCCCGCCAAATGGTTAAAAATGTAGTGTGAGCACAACTTTCCTTTGTTTGTTACAGGTTAATAGGTGTGCTAATAGCCAATAGAACATTGCAGATTTCTATAATATAATGTTTTATATTATGTATTTTAGTAATAGGAATAATATTATAAATTTTGATTCTTCAAGACACAGAAGGAAACTTATTATATTGCAGATTTTCTCTCTAAAGTGATAGCTCCAGAGATGGGAGCAGCTTAGTACATGTTTATCGAACTGGGAATTTCTTTCACCATGTCCCATTCCATTTTAGTTATATTTCATGACATAGCTGCCAAACACTGCAAGCCCCCACAGATTTCTACACTGAGAAAATGTAAGTTTGTGTTTTAGCCTCTATGTTATCCAGACCTGAAAGGGCTAAATCTCCTTCCTCAACAGATGTAAAATATGAAAATGCTGTTCCTAACATTAATAATTTGAAAAGTCGACCATGCGTACTGTGTATAATGAAGGCTTACTTTTATTTAGTTTGGTGCTCAAGCTTCACATTTCCGTGCTTAGGTTTTTTAAGAGTCTTGATGACTATATTGTTTTTTTCATAGAAGCTTGTCAACATGAATATGCATTCATTTGCATTTTCTATATGAAGGGAACAAATGTTCATACTGAGCGAACATGGCTTTAACAGGGCCAATTGAGCATTTCACATCAAACAAACATACAGTACATCAGTGCATCTGAGACAGATAATTTGGTTGACAGTATTGTGATAGTGAAGGAAAAAAACCCCTATACAGGTATGGGACCCTTTATCCAGAATGCTTGGGACCTGGGGTTTTCCGGATAAGCGGTCTTTCCATAATTCAGATCTCATACCTTAACTAAGGTACTAATAAAATTATTTAAACATTAAATAAACCCAACAGGATGGTTTTGGCTCCAATAAGGATTAATTATATCTTAGTTGAAATCAAGTACAAGGTTCTGTTTTATTACTACAGAGAAAAAGGAAATCATTTTTAAAAATGTGAATTATTTGATTAAAATGTAATCTATGGGAGGTTGCCTTTTCGTAATTCTAAACTTTCTGGATAATGGGTTTCCAGATAAGGGGTCCGATACCTGTACTAAATCCACACTCATAGAACACCAAGCGCTCCGGACACAAGGGTTTCGCTTAAAAGTAGGTTTTTATTGTTGCTCCATTAAAAAGAAAAACGCCTAACGCGTTTCGTGCGCTTGCGCACTTACTCATAGGCATAAACATTTAGATACCTGTACTAATGTTACTGCCATTTTTAGTATTAGTGAAAATTGGTTATTTCCAGCTACTGCTGCACTTGCAGATTAAAAAGCAGTCTAAATCAGAGAGTATTGCAAAGTATCTCATACATGTCCTGTAGGTAAGTTCAGTGAACAATTTTCTCATCTCAAGGGGAACTCCAAGGGATGTACATTTTCAGCAAGGCAAATATTAACTAACGGCAAGATTCTTCCATGGAGTCCAGTGTTCTGCAATATCAAAGCCAACATATGATTAAGATTAACATGCATTTTGTAAAAGCTGGCAGCAATAATCTTATAGAGCCAAACCATTCATACTTACAGACATGGATTAACTAGATATGCAAAACAGTATGAGATTTACTCAAAATATTTATGTGCAGCATGGTGGGAAGTCAAAATGGAAGTTGTCTGACCTCAACAATAAAAAGAGATTTTTCTTAGTTGCATGATGGCAACAGAAAGAATTGGAATGCAAATTCCGAAACATAATAATGGAGGAAGACCAAAACTGGAACTGAAAAAGTGATTTGAATAGGTCATAAATAGACATACTAAAATATAATGTTAGACATTCACTTTAAAGGGGACATATTGTGTGACACACAAAATTGTGCGAATACATTGTTCTCATCTAAATATAGAAGGAATGTGCTTTAAAAAGCAGTGTTTCAGGCTGATTTATTGAAAATAAATTGATAGGGAACTGAAACCTGTCTTTGCTTGTGTGACTGCAGGGCTGTGATTGGCTTCTCCCCTCATACTGTGATGGCAGGGACCTTTAGGGCACACCTACCCCTCATTTAAAACTCGAACAGGGACAAGAGAGGATCTCGAACAGGTATGGTTATCCAGAATGCTTGGGACCTGGGATTTTCTAGATAAGGTGGTCTCTCTGTATTTTGGAACGCCATGCATGGTCTATTAAACAAATAATTTAAACATTAAATAAACCCAATAAGATTATTTTGCTTCCGAGAAGTATTAATTATATATTAGTTGGGATCAAGTACAAGGTACTTTTTTATTATTGCAGAAAAAAAGGAAATACGGTATGTTTTAAAAGTTGGAATTATTTGATTATAATGGAGTCTAAGTGAGATGGCCTTCCCATTAATCTGAGCTTTCTGGATAATGGGTTTCAGGATAAGGGGTCTCATACCTATATAGTTAAGTGCTTCCTAATCAAACATGGGGAGATCAGTTTATAAATTTTCGACATGTTTGTAGTGGTGAGCAAATCTTTTCACTTTGCTACTAGTTTATACAAGATCAGTGATCAGTTACATGTTGTAGCAGCTATTATTGCCAATGTCTCCCAGGGGATTGCTGTAGTGTCTAATAAATAGGGCAACAATTTGGGAATTTTAACTTGTTCATTCAAGCTGCAGTATATTTTCTTTAAACAAAATCTAGTAAAAGAGTGTTGGAATTCTAAATATATTAAATATAAATGAATGTAATTTTAACCAGACTAGGAATTATTTTATACAAACTTTATATGAATTAATATAGGTGAGTGCAAAAAGCCATAAGTTAAATGGGGTGAGGGCAGGGAGCTATACATTAGTATAAATGTGAGTGCAGAGAGCTATAAATTGCTATTGGTGAGTGCAGAGAGCTATAAATTTGTATAGGTGAGTGCAGAGAGCCATAAATGAATAAATGTGAGTGCAGAATAAATATAGGTGAGTGCAGAGAGCTATAAATAAATATAGGTGAGTGCAGAGAGCCATAAATTAATAAATGTGAGTGCAGAGAGCTATAAATTAGTATAGGTGAGTGCAGAGAGCCATAAATTAATAAATGTGAGTGCAGAATAAATATAGGTGAGTGCAGAGAGCTATAAATAAATATAGGTGAGTGCAGAGAGCCATAAATTAATAAATGTGAGAGCAGAGAGCTATAAATTAGTATAGGTGAGTGCAGAGAGCCATAAATTAGTATAGGTGAGTGCAGAGAGCCATAAATTAGTATAGGTGAGTGCAGAGAGCCATAAATTAGTATAGGTGAGAGCAGAGAGCCATAAATTAGTATAGGTGAGTGCAGAGAGCCATAAATTAGTACAGGTGAGTGCAGAGAGCCATAAATTAATAAATGTGAGAGCAGAGAGCTATAAATTAATATAGGTGTGTGCAGAGAGCCATAAATTAGTATAGGTGAGTGCAGAGAGCCATAAATTAGTATAGGTGAGTGCAGAGAGCCATAAATTAGTATAGGTGAGTGCAGAGAGCCATAAATTAATAAATGTGAGAGCAGAGAGCTATAAATTAATATAGGTGTGTGCAGAGAGCCATAAATTAGTATAGGTGAGTGCAGAGAGCCATAAATTAGTATAGGTGAGTGCAGAGAGCCATAAATTAGTATAGGTGAGTGCAGAGTGCCATAAATTAATAAAGGTGAGTGCAGAGAGCTATAAATTAATATAGCCAAGTGCAGAGAACTATAAATTATATACCACACCACATTATAGGAAAATGCTAATATCACAGTGGATGCTTTCCAGCCCAATGTATTTCAGCCAACTGCAAGGTGGTATCCCCCTGTGGTTTCCATACACTTGAAGGAACATGGCCAGAAGAATAAGTGTGCCACAAACAAGTCCCTAGAGTTTCCCCTAGCTTAGGGTATCATTTTGTACTATACGCATTTAAACAAAGGATCTAAGGGAACAGTGGCCCTTCAAACTCAGGACTGTTGCAGATTATCATGAAATACCTTTGGGCCAATACCTAGAACCACTAAATTCCCAAATTCAATATATGGAGCCTAACACAGACCCAAAGCTCAACACTATTCTCGCAGTTTACATATTTTTGCTATAGACCAAATACTGATAAATATTTAATGTGATTTATTAACTGCAGTCGCCCCCAGGGTAGGCTGCCCTCAAGCACTGACAGTTCCTTCTTCAAGGAACAACTTCAGTGATGCATTTTTTATAACCCTGTGGCATCTACCTGACCTACCAGTTACACTGTGTGATATGTGTGATTGTAATGGGCCTACAAAGTGCTGTACATGGCTGCATAAAAAAGAAATTATGAATCATATTTATAATAGTTATAGTAAAATGCTAGGCAGATGGGCCAGTGAGTAAGTTTAAGAGGTTTTTAGGAGACTGGAAAAAAACCAGAATGCACATTAAAAAGGCAACTCTTAGAAAATGTTATTTTTTAATAATGTATTTATGTATGTATAGCTTTATTTATAAAGCGCTACTTATTTACGCAGCACTGTACAGCAAAATACATTAATACAAACAGGGGGTTATTAAGATAATAATAGATAAATACAAAGTATAACAATAAATACAAATAAATACAACATACAGTTGCATTCATTAGATACTCCAGTTCTTGGCCCATGATATGCAGTGTCTAATCTTTATATTCCAGGAGCTCACCCCATTAAACCAGTCGCCAGCTGCCCACCAAAGTTGAGCAATCAAGCTGCCCTGTAACGCCCATGCAGCTGAATTGTTACCCTCTGCTGAGCTCCAGTTGTCCTATTTGGTCCAATGGCTGGTATGAACCAGTGTATGTGGCATAAAGGAAAAAACTCTTTTTCGCATGAACTCACATAGGCCTTTGTAAAAGCAAAAAAGTGCATAAACACTATTGACTGTTAAAGAATGGAAATATATATTTTACACCGTCATACCTGATATTACAGATTAAAAGGGTGCCATGATAGTCTATCTCTGAGTTGTGAGAACCATTCCCCAACCTGCCCAGGGTTATGTAACCCCTCTCTCACCCTGTCGCTTTGAAAAGTGATGGATTCTGAAACCCTCTGCTTTCCAAAGAATCTGTGCACCACCCACTATGGAAAGAAGAAGGACTTCAAGTCCCACAATCCATAACTTCACAATGGAACAAGGGGGCATTGAAAAATGGTTCTTATGAGTCTTCAGAGTTTTCGTGAGGGAAGAGATTCATAACAATGGAGAAATATAAGGAACTGAGATTTCTCCTTGGTTCTCACAACAGTGTTCAAATATCTATTTACCTATCTATCTATATGTATGTATGTATGTATATTTTTATTTATAAAGCGCTACTTATGGACGCAGCGCTGTACAGTAGAATACATTAATACAAACAGGGGTTTATAAAGATAATAATAGATAAATACACAGTTAAGTTAAAAGTCAAAGACACAAGATGAAGGAGGTCCCTGCCCCATAGAGCTTACAATCTAGATGGGAGGGGAACTTACAGACACAAATAGGCAAATGTAAGTGCTATAGGTCACAGTGGGTGACATTACAGTATAAGTGCCAGTTTCCAGATCAGGTGCTGGGTGAGTGCTCCAAAAGGTAATCTTTAAGTTTAGTTTTAAAAAGACTGAGGGAGGATTCTCTCCGGAGAAAATAATAATTAGCTAATGATGATAATTACCACTTTTCCCTGAGGTTAGAGATGTGGAAACTTTTTGGAATCATTGGTTTCCTGAACTAGGAAATTGTTAGTTTACTAACTGGAACATTAGTTATCATTAGTAATTGCAAGATGGCAACAAACATCTTTACTTATGTGCTGCTTTGTTGACTGGCCACCATTTTTATCAGATGTCATCTATTCTGAGGTTTACTTACATGCTTTAGGTTAATGTTACATGTAGAAATTTTCATTCTGGCCTATATCAGCTGGTTGAATAGGGCTTGTGACCTCCTGCCATTTCACACATTTACTTGAATGGGAAACCCTGGCAAACCCAATTAAAAATATTATTCACTCAACAAATTTATAACTAAAGCATTTCCATTCTAAATTTCATAAGCATCTGCATCAGTCCTGAGGTTGAAGGGCCGCTATTACCTTAGATTCTTTGTTGGAATATGTAGTACAAGATAATACCCTAAGCTAGGGGAAACCCTAAGGACTTGTTTGTGGCATTGCTGATGATTTGAGCTGTTAGCAGCAGTAGCGAGATGAAAATACACAATTTCAAAACTGAATACTGTATAATTTAATGGTGGACACCCTATTCTCTTTAAAGAGATCCTTAAAGATACAAAATCTTTTTGATACAAAGTGAGAAAGCTTATACATAAAGTACTTCATACAGTATATGCCAAAGTTGTGCTTTCCCAATTCTATATAGGTAGATTTACATGTAAACTAATGGGATATCTCACTTGAACAGAGAATCAGAGGTATTCCCTCTAGCCTTGTATAATGTTTTCAAAGAACTTTTCAAAGTTTTGCAGGTAACTTTGTTGCTGTGAACAGTCGCACATCTTATAGTGCAATGAAAAGAGACAAAATGTCAAAGATCAAGAAAAACTTCTGAATTAATTATGATTCAGTGAGGTTCATGTCACAGGGACAAACCCGTTTACAGATCTTCTAGTTGTGCATATGCATATTAATACAGTAAACTAATGTCAAAAGGAAATGTTATTCGTCATTAATGAAACATTAGTCTTTGCCTGTGACATGCTCTTGAAGCCGTGCCACTGTTGCTAATCTCTGTGTTTACGTACTTTTCTATGCCATGTAAATTATTAATGACAAGAAAATATCTGCACCTTAAAACAAAGGTTTTAACAATGATGGATTAACATCAGACTTTTAATTAGCACCCATTCTTAAATGTCAGTGTATTGGTTAAACCTACACGCAGTTTGTACGCTACATCATATTGGCAGTGCATCTTCATTTTTTATATGAGATTTGTAAAGGGTAATAATATGATATATTTGTTTCATAAAAGAATATGCAGAGATGGAAAACTGTTGAACTGTGGGTAAAAACATAATGATTTTTCTCCAAATTGTGCACATTGCCCTGCATTTGTAAATGAGCCTTTGGCCTCTAGAAGTTTCTGTGTAATTAAATCAGTTTCTACACTGAACCACACAAAATGGCAAATATCTTTAACGAAAACTGCTAAATAATCCTTACCCAGGCTCAGCTTTTTATCTATAATAAGATAGGCTAAAAAAAAATTACTGGAAAGGTGTCTCCAAAAAACATGACTGGAGAATCTGGCTAGTCTAAGGGATATAAAACTGTCTCTTTCTATTTGTCCTGATGAGGAACCACCTTTCCAGTCCCAAGTCCTATGCCAGTTACTCTTTCCAAGTTTGACATAGTTCTTGATTCTGCCCTTTAATCTGGCTTACTTGTCTCTGACCTCTGCCTGTCTGATTCCATTTATGTTGCCTGCCTTGACCTTTTATTGTGATAGCTATACTGCCTGATAGTTGGTACTCTAGGCTTGTTATGCAGCATTGTATGAACTCTGAGAGACATGCACTATAAGACCTGGGAACCTGGCAAATTCGGTATTTTTGAGCTGTTCCTTAAGTAAAAGGCCACCCTAAACATAACGCTTGTGAGCTTAATAGAAGATCCTTCAGGCCAATGCTTTGACTTGAACAAAAAACTGTAAAAATATGTACTATCTGAGACCAGTTTAGCTGATGTCGAACTTAATCAATGGATAGTACTTCAATTCCTTAGCTACCAGAAGCAGTTACTGATAACCCTAAACACAAACATCCTGGAAAGCCACTACAGTGGGTAGAATATTTAAAAAATAAGTTATATAACAGCCTAAACCCAAATACATTTATGGACAAAATATCTATAAATAATGTCTTTTAAAATAAAAGGAAAAATCTTGATCTTGATTATAAACTAAAATTAAATATAAATAAATAATACATTTCTCCTATTATAATTGTATTTTTGTTTCATGGTTGGAACATAGGTAATCTAAAAAAAAAAAAATCTAGTTTTATGAAGACATTTACATTGCCTTTTAGAATAATAGTATGTTATCCTATTCTGTCTTGTTTCTGTGTAGAGAGAAACATAAGAGCTGATTATCACAATGACAGCAGAAAGTAATTATGTTTAGTACCTGCACTTGGACTCCCTTAGCAAGCGTAAATGCTAAAAATATCTGTACAGCACTTAATACAATGTTTCCCCAGTAGCTATTGTAGCTCGTTTGCTTACATTTTGTCATGTTGTAACTTCAGTGAAAGGGAACCCATGCAAGCCTCACTCAGATACCTTTGGGACTATAAAAATATTAAGATCAGTAAAAATATAGATCCATGGGTTTTATTGCAGGTATATCCTCACACTTTATATAAATTGGTGTCATAACTTGCCCGTCCTCTTGAGCCAATGAATTCTGTTTACTTTGGATATAAGCCTCACATTTACCAGCTGTCTCAGGTTGTGTTAGCAAGTACTGACCAAAATGCTCATTGGCCTGTCAAGTCTACCCATGAACTCTTTTCATTAGGATATAACCTCACATTTACCAGCTGCCACAGGCAAAAGTACAAACCAGAGGGAATTATGAACCTACTTGGAGCCTCCCTAGAAAGACCACAGTGACATCAACAGGTTCATTGTCATGTTTCCATACACTGATTGCTGGCCTATATCTGACAAATATCATATATGTACAAAGTGATAAAGTGGTTAAAATTAATGGAAATTAAATTGACCTGAAATCCAGCTAGATAGAATTGGCCAAATGCTGCCATTAGCATTTCCATTAACTTTTAAGTAGTGCTGAACTTTCTGTTCTGTGAATTCTCATTGCAGTTCACATGTCAACTTAAAATGGAAGCAAGGTTAAGTAATATGGACACCCATTTAGGCATGAACAATGACCTGCTTTAAAAATGCTGCTACTTTCACAGTTTAACTGATCATTTATTCTGCATAACATATTCCTGCACTATAGAGCTTTAGCAGTTTGCCATTTAGTTAAGCAACTGAGATGACACTAGTTGTCAGCTACAAGTTCATTATTCCATATATATATATATTTATATATATATATATATATATATATATATATATATATATATATATATATATATATATATATATATAAAATAAGCATGTAGAACAGAGAGCACTCTTGGGACTTAAATTATGTGCACAAATGTAATGGTGTAAGTCTTACACAGAGGACCTTTATAAGGCATCATATATAATATATAGATATAGAAGTTGCAAAGTAGCTCCATGACCATATGAAAGCACAAGGCTTACTACAGGTCATGCTGAGGTAACATTTTATCCACATATTTGTTACATGGGGATACTTTACATTTTATAACACAGAAGTTTTGGTTATAGAAGAAATGGTTACCTCCTATCACCATTTATAATGAATAAGGAACACATTTATGCAATGTTTTCCCAACTTGATGCACCCATCATAATATTATTATCAGCCATGTTTGTTTTGACCACTATGTAAAAAAGCAATATCTTATACCCCAGGGTATCAGCTTTAATGCATTGCTATAAACATAGTCAAACTGACTTTTAGCAAATGTGTGAAATGTAATTTTTATGCTCAGCAAATTTGTCTGAGGAAGTGTGTTTTTTTACTTTTCTGAACACTAATTCTTCTAGACATGAGCGCATATGGCTCCACACAGGGGGCCCAGATGTGCTGAAAAGAATGGCTATGTACTAGAGCCATTCACTTTTAAGTGGTGCATTATAATTCTCTTACACAATTAAAGGAGCAGTATATCCTCTTTCCAATATGAGCTCAATGGATAGAACCTGTTCTGAGCATGCATTTGCCATTGAATTGGGAAAAGCTATGTTTTTGTTAGTTATTTCTTGTACTATATAAAGAAAAATGATGCCTTAGATACATTTAGATTGTAAGCTCTATGGGGCAGGGACCTCCTTCCTACTGTGTCTCATACCACATGGCACTTATTCCCTGTGCATTTAAATATATTTATTGTATTTATTTATTATAACACTTGTCCTCCCTGTGTGTAATTTTGTATTTTGTAAGATTGTACAGCTCTGCGTACCCTTGTGGCTCTTTCTAAATAAAGTTATACATACATACATACATACATACATTCATACATACATGCCTTGTATGATAAGCTGCTTCATATCTCAAAGAATCATTGTGATTCATTGTAAATCATTGTAAATTTTACAATTTGCATGGTGCACTACTTTGGTAAATTAGCAATAATTTTATAAGATTTGGGTCTGTTCTAATATGCCACATTTTTCTATAGCACAGTGCCACAGAATATTTTAGTTCTCTATAAATATATATTAGTGATAATGTCCTATTAATTAGGGATGCACCGAATCCAGGATTTGGCTCAGTATTCAGCATATGCTAATTTGGATTTGGTTTGGTATTCGGCCAAATCCCTTGGGATGGATTCGGGGGTTCGGTGCGTCCCTACCATTAATGTCATAATAAATTATCCTGTTTATGCCTTTTGTGCTTAAAACTTCTGCCCATTCCGACTCACTTGTTAACCATCCAGCCTATGTGCTATGCCCACCAACTCCTCCCTGAACATAACCTCACTCCTTTCTGCCATGACCATGGTTCTTCTATGCAGAATGTAGGACTGTCATGTAGAACAAAACACTGACAGTTATGGAATAAAGAATTGGCTCATACTTAATTTCTCCGGGGGGGGGTTAAGAGTTTCTTTTACTAGGGCCCTTGTTCTGAAATATCATTGGTGAAAGGAAAATCTGTACTTATAACACCATATAACCACAGTTTCAATAAATAAATGATTATTATAGTTGCCAAAGAGTGTTGAATTCGATTCAGTGTGTAAGGATGCAAACATTACAATTTCCTTCTTGTATAAATAAACAAATTATGAGAAGAGCAAAATGTATAATGTATTGTCAAAACTGTTGTTTTTGCACTTATTATTCATTTAAAGCAAGTCAAGCTATAACTCAAAGCATTTGAAGTGGATCTGACATTCCATGACAGGTGAATTATCTTTCTCTTTATTTCTACTGAATGCACATGAAGTGCACCATACGTTTAAATAACCATGTATGTCTTTTGCTTTACAACACTGCAGACAGTCTAATCATAGAGAACGGAGTTTAAAGTGCAGCTGACAAAGTAATCTTATCGCCAGGGATCTCTGAGCTTGCTGATTCCAAGTGGGGTCATGTGTGGTCCCTCTAACTGCTTGTTCTTTCTATATTCACCTGTTATTTTAAAACTCAATAAAAAGCTCTCCTGCTGTTCCCAAATCCATTCAGCACAAAGTAATTGCAAAATGTTTTTGACTAAAAAATTGCTGGGCATAAAAAATGGTTCCCTATCATGTGAAAATACAGGTTGTGCAATGTATTAAGTTAACATTGTGCAAGAAGAATACTAATAAAATGGAAAAACTGAACATACACACTTGCATGAACCTGTTTATATAAAAAAGGATTATAAAAACATAACAATAACATAACATTTGGAAAGCATTAAATATTTTCAGATGTGGCTTAGTCTGTAGAGTAGGGGAGAAACAGGGAAAGTAGCTGAGATGAAAAATTATGAGTAGGAAATAAATTTATAGGTGACTGATCTTGAAAATGGCAAAACCAATGGAGTGTGGATGCTAGGATGCTAGGCTGCTCGGCGTAAACTTTACTTTGCATTTCATCAAATCAGCTGCAAGTTCAGTAATGTAATGTTAACCGGGTCCATGGGAAATATTGCAGCCAACCAGTGCCTGCTCTCGTACCCACAATCCTCCTTAACTAAAATCTTGACAAGGTGCAGCAATATATATTCTATATAATATATAGAAATGTTAAGAAAATGGAAAGTGCTTTCCAGAATTGTTTAGCTTGTTTCAGGCTTGTGCTGTTTATTGCTATGGTCACATTGTTCAGTTGCAGGAAGCTGATGGGGCACACTCAGAGGGAAATATAGAGCTCCCTTTGTTTCCCAGCTCTAGAGAAATGTGACCAGAGTGTTAAATGATAGCATTTCCATTTATTTGCTGTTAAATTCAACAATGAGTGACCTTGAAGTTAAAGACTCGTATGTTCGCAAAGAATCTCACTTTATAAATAGCTGGTAAGTACACCAAAAAAGCGCCCTGCACATATTCAAGTCTAATATCAAAGTCCTACTCTTTTTACTGTTATTAGCCCATCTATTTAAAACTGATTCAACCCTTCACTTGAATATGCAGAAAGATAAACATTCGGATATTGTGCTAAAGTAAAAAGCTGACCCTGTTTACACCCTTTTTTACAGTTATTTGCTCCATGCCTTCATAAAAAGCCAAAATAGTTATATCGGGAAACAAATAACTTGTATTCTCATGTGGGAGATTTGAAATTTATTGATTAAAAATTTGTTACAACTACGAAGTAACATAAAAATAAAAGGTTTTCAAATCTATTTCATGTCTCAAACTTTACCTAAAGAAATACTATAATTCCATTCAAAAAATCTGATGATTAGCCCCAGCTGTGGGACAGGGCAACCTCATTTACTGCTTGGGTTTAAACCCTGCTGGCTATAGGACCTTAGTTATATAGTTGGTTTATTTGGCTCCCTGCAGTTTCCCTGCATTCAGGTGCACTTCCATATAGTTGCTCTCGGAAGGGGAACCTTGAAGCTACTGCCCCCTCCTAAACTGATAGTAACTTTAGGGTTCCCTTTGTGCCCATAGGTGAAGTGTATTTTCCTCCGCTCCTCTGAGAGCCTCTATCTTTTTACACCATTCACAAGCACTTCTCTCTCTCATCTTAAACCTTTCTATCTCTCTGCTCCATATCTCTGAAACCCCATACCTGAATTTCTCTGTAGGGACCACTCACTCTCTTTAAGAAAAAACTCAGATGCTACCTTCTGGAGCACTAAAATATTATTTTGTTTAGTCCTGCACTTAAGGGCCTTTACATATACCTTGTGTACTCTTGCCTTCCAATTTGTGCCTGTATGTTACCCAGCCACTTAGGGGCACATTTACTATGGGTCGAATCCGAGTCCGAATTGGAAAAATCCGATTTGAAAACGAACATGTGACTTTTTCGTATTTTTTGCGATTTTTTCGGCACCTTTACGACTTTTCGGAAATTATCGCGACTTTTTCGTTACCAATACGATTTTTGCGAAAAAAACGCGAGTTTTTCGTAGCCATTACGAAAGTTGCGATTTTTTCGTAGCGTTAAAACTTGCGCGAAAAGTTGCGCTTTTTTCGTAGCGTTAAAACTTAAAAGGCGCGATGTTTCATGCAAGTTTTAACACTACGAAAAAAATCGCAACTTTTTGCGCAAGTTTTAACGCTACTAAAAAATTGCAACTTTCGGAATGGCTACGAAAAACTCGCGTTTTTTCGCAAAAATCGTATTGGTAACGAAAAAGTCGCGTCAATTTTCCGAAAAAATCACAAAATACCGATCATTACGAAAAAAACGCAATCGGACGCATTCCGATGTGCCCCTTAGACTGTAAGCTCTACGGGGCAGGGCCCTCCTTCCTACTGTGTCTCATACCACATGGCACTTAATCTCTGCATATTTATACTTATTAATTGAATAAATTATATATATATATATCACTTGTCCTCCCTGTATGTAATTGTGCATATTGTAAGATTGTACAGTGCTGCGTATCCTTGTCAATAAGGTTTTACATACATACCTGTGCCTTAAGAATCAGACAAGGGAGTCACTCACATGACAAACACAAGAAATGATGCCAGATGAACTTCCACACAATTGTGTCCAATTTGCGAATAAATGTAATTTTGCTGAATTGCCTGCTTGTGGGCACATCACAAGTGCATTGTCCCCTTGTGACTGCAATGTCACTGTAATTCTGGGAAAAAAAGTTGCATTGTGGAAAAAGAAACGGTGAACTTGAAATGGTACCTTGCTTACTTACAGACAGTTTTTACGTTTTACCTTAAAAACAAAAAAGTGCTCTTTTCTGTCAGGAACTGTAGTTCCTGACATAAAAGAGCACTTTTTTGTTTTTAAGTTAAAACGTAAACACTGTCCGTATTTGGTTTTGTAAAGTATCCATCCTTTATGCTAATATCATGTATTTCAGGTTCTTAAATTTAGGACAATTGGACCCTTGTCTGCAATGCAATTTCCATTTAAGAAGTGATCCTGAGCTGAACTCTGCTGTTGTATTCATTCAGATAAATAGCAAAAACTTTTGACAAAGAGTGTGACAACTGTTTGTAAGACACATCTATTGGTAGTCATTGGGTGTACTCTCTAATTGAAATCCTTTAGAATGTTTTCCTGGGCTGGAAACACACACACAGTATCAAAATAATGCCAGATACAAAGTCTAAATCTAGCTTACATAGGAAAAGAGACAGGAACAGTAAAAGGTGGACATACTGTAACAATGTAAATATGTATTTAGTTCATAGGTAATGAAGGTTAATTAAGTGTGTAATCTGCATTCTCTAAGGGCTCTGGCACATGGGGAGATTAGTCGCCCGCGACAAATCTCCCTGTTCGCGGGCGACTAATCTCCCCGAGTTGCCATCAGTTGCCATCCCACTGGCGACAATGTAAGTGGCACACGCGGCGGCGCGATTTCGGCAAATCGCCGAAAATGCCTCGCGAGGCAACTTCGGCGATTTGCCGAAATCGCCCGCACAGCATGTGCCATCCCACCGGCGACAATGTAACATTGCAATGTTACATTGTCGCCGGTGGGATGGCAATTCGGGGAGATTAGTCGCCCGCGAACAGGGAGATTTGTCGCGGGCGACTAATCTTCCTGTGTGCCAGAGCCCTAAAGCAGTATTGTTAAAACAAAGTGACTGTGTGGCATTTACCGCTATTGTTAGGGAGAACAGATAGATTATGGCCACTACCTACATCCTCACAGTGGGAGGAGCCCATCTCCTGCCCTTAAACAGGCTAAGTAATGTAGTAATTTTTAATGGAAAGTCAATTTATAGGCCAGTTGTGGTGAGATGTAGGAATAAGTGCTTCTAGAGTGACATTTGTACCCTTTTTTCACACTGGGTACTATTGGTGGACACAAATATCTTCCCAGATACCCTCCCATTTAAAGCTTGGTCCTCTGTGTATACCATGGTCCTTATCTCCTTGCTGTATGACAGCAGATGTGGAAACAGAGGGAATGAGATAGGAATGCACCAAATTCTGGATTTGGTTTGGGATTCAGCCCAACTCCGAACCTGCTTTTTTATAGCAACAGAGCTTTTCCTTAAACCATGCTATGATGAATGATATATTACAAATACAGTGCTTGGGGCAGGAGCTGGAGACAAGACTTTTATATTTATTATTCCACCTAAATCTTATTGTAACCTGCAAAGTGAGGAACTGAATAGATGTCACTTGCTAAAGAGACATCTCTCACTTTATGAGTCACCTACTAGTTCTCCAGTTATATCCTAACAATTCAGTGATAAAAAAAAATGCACATTTTTGCAAAGATGACATCTTATAATATATTTTTAAATACCAAAAATGTTGTACATTGCTGTACATTCTCTGGTTAGCAGTTGCCATTCTACAGCACATTGTGTAGATTGATCAGTCAATAACAAAGCTTGTGCTTAATGTCCACAGAGTCAGTTTAATATAAATTCAGTTGCTGAAAACATGTGGAGTAATAAAAATGAACGACTGAAGCCAAAGCAATTCCGAGCAAGGGATAAATAAGAAAACATACTGTCTGTATGTACACCATGAAATGAAAACAAAAGTTCAACTAGTCAGCAGCCATTAGTGTCTAACCACAGATGGTCAGACTAGAATGCACTTGTAGCATTTTCTATTAAAAACACCTAGTATTGAGCATTAATCTCACATAACTGTGCCTTATAAAACAGAGTAAAATACTCAGATTTGATGTATTTTTTAAGCAGATTTTTTAACAACTGAAAGGATTTGGATCTTTAAACAGAGCCACTGATTTTGAGAGCTTAATTTATTGTGACTGAACAAGTCAAGTAAAGTCAGTTCTGCGTGTGCTGCAAAGGCAGAAGCCATGTTATTTTGTGCCTGCTTAGTAAGTCTTTTTTTGTTTTTATTTCACTTGATCAGGGCTGTTAAATTTGCCAACTGCAGTAGGTCCAATTTAGAAACAAAAGGAAGAAAGCATTTGTGCACAAGTGATATGCAAGTTTTATTCAAGTGTTTTCTTTTAATGCAATGTAGAGTAACACTTAGATTGTAAGCTCTATGGGGCAGGGACCTCCTTCCTACTGTGGCTCATACCACGTGGCACTTACTCCCTGTGTATTTATTCTTATTTATTGTATTTATTAAAACACTTGTCCTCCCTGTGTGTAATTTTTGTAGCTGTGTACAGCGCTGCGTACCCTTGTGGCGCTTTATAAATAAAGTTATACATACATACATACATACAAACATACAACTCAGAAAGAAGAATAGAGATACCCAGACTAGAGGTGTGATGGGAATATAAGTAAATCTGTATGTTTATAATTATGTGTTACAAGTGTACAGTGTTGTGGGACTGGTATTTCAGTGACAAGCAGATGTATATTTTCTTTAATAGGGAATTCAAAGCCTTGCTTATGTCTAAAAATTGCACCCATGAGGTTTTAACCAGGCTCCTTTCTTATAACCATTAGAAGTACATAGGGAATATGTAGGGAAAGTGTGTAGGGAATTGTTTTAAACCAGGTCTCAGGTGCTGCAGCTGCAAGGAAATGGACAATAGGTCAAGCAGAACCAGTCTGCCTCTATCAGTAGGTCCCAGGAGAATTTAACATGCTCATATATTACTGCAATTGTTCTATATGTGCTTTTATTAAGAAAAATGATTGCCAAAAGGGAAAGCCCTGAAAAGTATAATACAGTTTTTAAAGAAAGACCATTCTAAATATATATTATTTCATCTAACTGAGAAAAACCACCTTATCAATGAGAGTACTGGGGTGTGGAAGACTTTACTTACTGAAGACCAGCCTTTTCTGATTATCATAGTTGTCATCTACTGATTGTAAGAATTAGCACCATTGTCTTTTTTTTTTTTTTAATAATTTGCAAGGGCAGCAATCTGATGTATATTTTTAGTACTTCTGGGTCACTAACCTGGAATTTTTGTTAATTCCATTTCATCTAAGTGGAAGAAGTGCTGAGAATCTAATGTGAGAAGCCTCTATCTATGTAAAATGTAGATTGTGGCACCCTATTTTCTTTTCTCTTAGGCACAAATAAGATTGGACCTCTGTGTATTTATTGTTTTCCATTCTGACAGGATGTGACATAGAGGTGCCCGCGATATTATTACATATCCTGCCCTCTAGCTGGTTACCCAGGTTACCTGGGGCGGCAAAAGCCACTCCTGGCAGAGAGCACAATTAGTACTCCCTATTACATGCCTGAGGGACCTCAGTAAGAAGGGACCCATGGTAGCCACCCTATACCTGCTGGGAATTGCCCCTTATCCAGTTGGATTTAGGGCAGGTAAAGCTTTGTACAGTGTCCTTTGTCTATACTATCGCAGAGTACATAACCGCATTTTAAAAATAGCCATTTAAATGTATATATTTACACTTTTTCTTTACTTTAATAAGACCTGTGAGTGGTATTCTATAATAATTTTTCTTTTAATAAAATCTTTATTTGTAATTTTTTTAATACATAGAGAACCTAATAGAGATGGATCTGTTTTTCAACCATCAAAGCTTTGCTGTGCTTGCATTAGGTATGTCTTCTTAGTTGACTGACCAATTAAGAGTTTAATCTCACCAAAATGCCATCCCACCGGCAAGAATCTAAATCGCTGGTGGGATGGCATATACTCCACAAGGAAACTTTGGAAAATGGAAGCGACACGTATGCCATCCCACTGGTGATTTACATTCTTAATTAGTAGAGATTAGTAGCCCAGGGTAGCAAAGACTTATCATGGTGACTAATCTTTCCGTCTGCCACCTCCCTATGGTTGTATTGGGCATGTTGGCAAAATGGAAGACTTTGCACTTGAAATCTAAAAGCAAGAGTGGACAAATCTGTAGTGGAAATCCCCAGAAATTCCTTATTCTGTCTGTAAGGGATGATTTGGACAAGAATCATAGTAGTTACCTTAGAACGAACATGCTGGATACTACTGAATATGCGCTTGACAAATACCTGTAGATGTAGATTAGAATGTATCTGAAGTGTACAAGGAATAGCTTACAGTTATTTGCTAAGCCATAAAACCCATTTATGCAAAAGTGATATCTGTTCTTGCTGCTCAAGTGAGAAACAGGGATTGAGCTACTTTAATCCAAAGGCAAGCAAATTTTAAGAAAGTTGTAGGCAAGAAGTATGCTCCAGACAATCACTTTTAACCTCTATGAGTGGCTCAACCATGCCTTCCCAAACTTGTACCAGTAGAACATGGGTCATACTGGACTCTCTCACCCAGAATGCACCTTTGCTAAGTGGAAGAGTAAGGTTAGAGAGTTCTATATTTATACAGAAAAATAAAGACAGAGGGCTCAAGAGGTTCTTGCAAACAACACAAAAAAGGTTTATTTAACATCCACAGGGTTTTACTTACAGTACTGGATGACACTCCCCTGAGGACAGACTTGGCAGGAATCTCACTTCACTTCTACTACACCTGGATCACCTCCAGGTAATTCTCTATTCTGAATCCTGATTCTATTATATTCTAAATCTAATCTTATTCATTGGGATCCCTACAGTACAGGCAATATTGCCTGGGAGAGATACCTGTAATCTGACACTCCGTTGGAGTTTAGGACTGCTCTTTCTAGCTTAACCCTAACTGACTTACACTCCTAGACCCTCTTCAGTAGCTGGAAACTGATAATGTCCTGTAACTTCCTCCAATGAATCATCATCTCTATGGGAGGCAATGTTTTACTGCTCAGATGTCTTCGTATGTTGAAGTGCTTTGCTGCATTTATTACCCAACTCTGTTTACAATTTATTGTGCTCCATTTTCAAATATAATTATTTACTTTTATTTTCAATTGGATTTGCAAAATATTGTTGAAAATAAATTAATAGTCTACTTATAGAAATGACTTGTTCAGTATTTGATTATTTAACACTGTGGAACACAATTTATAACAGAGAACTATTGTAACCATTATTATTGTAACTACATATTGGTAGTACCAGAAATTGCAATTCAAACTTTAAAATGGGACTGTAGCCGCGAATGCAGTGGCTCGCTAATGACTTTTGGTAGTTTCCTGGCCTAATATTCACTATAAAATAATAAGTAGTTTGTGGTTACCTCCATGAGTACAAATGCTTTTATGGAGAACAGATAATGAGAGAAGCTAAACGTACATAATTGTACTATACAGAAAGTCTGAGAAATATATTCTGGACCTGTTAAAAAGGTGCAAGTCCAATATTCAATTTATAATTATTTCTAGTGCAATCGCCATGTGTTTTTTCCCCATGTTGCAGTGTTTTTTTACCCAAGAATTCCAGCATTGTTTTGGTCACCAGGGGAAGTTGGGTCTGCTGCAGTTTGCCTCTGAAATTGCACTGCACTGAAAAACTTCTAAACCTGTTTAGTGTGATGTCTGTGTACGACATGCGACATATACACCCTGTTCTTTCACCTCAACTGCACCCCAGTGATTGATGTAGGGGGCTGCCTGGTTTGGAGACAGTAGCTCCTGGGTTCCCCTGCATCAATGGGCACAACTACACTTGATCTGGAATACAAGTGCTGAGCTCAGCAGTGCCCAAGTGAAGAGTTTTTGATGCAAATACCTTTAATGAATGGGATTTTGTTTTTACAAAACTGACTGTGGTGCAATTTCCTCAACCGCAACTGCATTTGCAGTCATAAAAGAATTGTATTGTCTTGCTTTGTTTTTACCTATACTGTGTTTTTACTTATGATTTTAAGTATCTGGAGATTCAGATATAATTATTTACTTAAAGAAAAACTAAACCCTAAAAATAAAAATGCCTAAAAGGGCCATATTTTCTATTCTGAATTTATTGCACTAAAGGTTTAGGTTACAGCCTAAAGTTTTAGCATCTCTATAGCAACAATCCAGGCCTTCAAACCTGTCACAGGAGCTCCCCATCGTGGAAAGTGTCAGTGACACTGCACATGCTCAGTGTGCTCTATGCAGGTGTTAAGAAGCTAAGCTTAGAAAATGCTCAAGAAAATGAGGTTTGGCTGTCATATAAGCTGATGCTGCAAGGCTGATTGTTGTACTATATGAGCTACCATGTAGAAATTATCTGTATTAATTACTAATCAGTTTGATATCAAATCAGTTTGACATTTATATTCTATACATACAGTATATTGTGAGTCGGTCCCTAAGCTCAGTAAGTGACAGTAGCACAGAGCATGTGCAGGGAATCAGCAGAAAAGAAGCTGGGGAGCTACTGGGGCATCTTCATGGGCAAAGATCTTCCCTGCTAAAGGGCTGTGGTTGCCTTGGGCTGGTACAGAAGCCCAAAACATAATGTACAATATTTTTAGCCTATTCCTTTAGTTAGGCTTTAGTTCTCCTTTTATGATATTTTCCATGTGGTGGTGAGCAGACTATATTTATTTGTATCTCCAAACTACGTGACTGAAATACAAAAAGGAATTCCTTTCCTGTTAGGCAGTATTTTCCATATTGTCAATATCTCTGTTTTTGTTTTCTTTCCTTGTGTAATAGCTTCTTCTTCTTCTTTAAAAAAAAAAAAAAAAAAATCTGACATATGAACAGAAATATACTTGAACTTTTATGTAACTTTGAAAATGTGAACAGGTGGACATAAAGTTAAGCCACACAGATTGCTGAATGTCTGCCCTTTGGTAAGCGGGTTAAGTAGCAGAACACAAGCTAAAGCACAACTTCAAAATTCTTTCTCTCCAAAGAATCTCTAAGAAGATTGAATGTATCGTTCAGAGCTTTTACACTCTTAAACTATAAAGGCTGCCCTGCAAATAAATCCTTATTTCGTGTTTGTTTAGATGTAGAAATGCTACTATGGCACTTAGTAAAATCCACACAGGGCCTTTAGCAAACCAGGAGGCACTGTAAATGCTTTTTGCAATACATGAACTTATGAAATACATGCAGCAAAAGAGAATGAGGATGAGGAATCCACCCACATGCTGACTCAGATCCAACCTTTTTGGCTAGGGATTGCTTGGTCAGAACAATGAGAAGAATGTTCCAGTTGGAACACAGTTTAATCTTTCTGGACAGTCCCTTTGAGCCATAATCACAAAGAAATGTATGGTCAAATTTGTATAAATGAACTGCATTTTACACACAAATTACACGCCCTCAGGGGTCATTTAGAAACGCAAGAGCAGTGTGCACTTGGACGCAAATGCTTGTTTGTAAATGACCACTCACTTCTTTCTGTTTGAAAGCATTGTTATGTAAAAAACTAACATACAGGTATAGAATGCCTTGTCCGAAAAATTATTTCCTTTTTTCTTTATTAAAACAGGAGCTTTTACTTGATGGTAATCCATGAATCTATCCTACTGGGTTTATTTAATCTTCAAATTATTTCTTTGTAGAGTTAAGGTATGGTGATCCAAATTATGGAAATAATCCTCATTCGGAATACCCCAGGTCCTGAATATTCCTAATAACAGGTCCTGTACTTGTACAAAAATATCTTCATTCTTTTAGACATATTTAATATTATAGCAATAGACATTCATAAATCAAAATAGATATACAGATATGGGATATGTTATCCAGAATGCCCAGGACCTGGGTATTGACAGATTTCTATAATTTGGATCTTCATACCTTAAGTCTACTAAAAAGTGATTTAAAGATTGTTTTCCTTTCAATAAAGATTAATTATATCTTAATTAGGATCAAGAAAGAAATACTGTTTTATTTTATATTCCTTATTTAAAAGGAAATAGTTTTTAAAATTTTGAATTATTTGATTAAAATGAAGTCTATGGGAGATGGCTTTCTAGTATTTTGGAACATTCTGGATAATGGGGTTCCGGACAACGGATCCCATACCTGTACTTTATAACTCACCTGTTTGTGTATGTTAATTGGGTGGCAATTATAACATCACTATACAATAAACTGAAAGGTAAACAAACCACTTACAAATGAAATGCCATTAGAGAGCACTTATATATTATAAGATATACACAGCTGTAGGAAATGGCATCAATTCTGACAATCAATTATCCCCAGTTGTAATATTGGGGTTAAACATTTTCTCAACAGAACAATATATTGGAAAACAGTAGCCCTGATCTAATTCCAAGACATTATTTATTTTATATTATCTTCCTCTAATGTGAAATTCAAAAAAAAAAAAAAAAAAAAAAAAAATGGGTCCATTTGGCTCACACATATTTTGCCTTGACGAATCAGAATCATTATTTTACCAAAACAGCTGACAACTAACTTGACCTTCTGATAGATATTATCTCTGTGAAGATGTCAGTGTTGCAAGATGTCAAACTCATTTTCTCCAATGGTTTAAACAGATGGGGCTTTGCTATTTCATAGTAGGCTAGGCAGGGCCGCCATCAGGGGGGCACTGGGGGGACAATCATCCCGGGCCCGGACGTTTCTAACTTTAAAGGGGGCCCGGCCGTGCTAGAGTTTTCTTAGGTCGGGCCCCCTTTAATCGAGTCCGGGCCCTGTCACTACTGGCGTCCCCTGCTATGTCCCGCTGCTCTCCGCTCCATCTGCGCTTATATAAGGTTGCGCCCCGTGCGTAGTGACGTCACACGCACGGGGCGCAACCTTTATAAAAGCGCAGATGCTGCAGACAGCAGTGGGACATAGCGGCGGACGTCAAGGGAGCCAGCAGGGGAGCCAGCAGGGGGACCGGTGAGGAACTGAAGGATGCTTGGGGGAGCTGGAGGAAGCAGGAGGACACTGGGGGGGGGACTGGAGGATGATGGGGGAGCTGAAGGATCTTTGGAGGGGGCTGGAGGAAGCAGGAGGACACTGGGGGGAGAACTGGAGGGTGATGGGGGAGCTGAAGGATCTTTGGGGGGGCTGGAGAAAGCAGCAGTATGCTTGGGGGGGCCTGGAGGAAGCAGAAGGACATGGGGGGGGGGAACTGGCAGATGCTTGGGGGGCCTGGAGGAAGCAGGAGGACACTGGGGGGGGGGGAACTAGCGGATGCTTGGGGGGCCTGGAGGAAGCAGGAGGACACTGGGGGGGGGAACTGGAGGATGCTTGGGGGGGCCCTGGAAAAAGCAGCCGTATGCTTGGGGGGCCCTGGAGGATGCTGGGGGGGAGCCAAAGGACACGGGAGGAAGCAGTAAGCAGCGGGGAGCGGGCCATAGTATGAGTAATTTGGGGGAGGACCAACAATGTTTTAGGGGGGCCCTGGCTACCAATGTTTTAGGGGGGCCCTGGCTACCAATGTTTTAGGGGGCCCTGGCTACCAATGTCTGTGTGTACTTTGTATTGATGGGAGGGGTCACTGGGGGAGGGGCCATTGGGGGCGTGGGAGGGCCTAGAAAATTTAGTTGTGAGGGGCCCCGTGATTTCTGATGGCGGCCCTGAGGCTAGGTGTAGGTACCAACTTGGCAAAGTGGGCTTGACAAATATTCTTGATTTTCCACATTGTTACCCAAGACTAACTGGAATAGATGCAGATGATGAGCAACCTGTACTTTAGAGAACAAGTTTTAAAGGGGACCTGTCACCTTAAGAAATAATTACAAATTGTTTTCTATTGTGTTTGTCAAGCAAAATAAACTTTACTTACACTATATAAATTATTTGAATCTTATTTTCTTCAGCCTTGGAATTCACAATTGCAGTAAGCAGGCAGGGGCCATTTTGTGTACAATGTTATCAAAGCAGGCACTGCATCCTGCCAATATCTTGTTTCTGTGCCAGTATGGGGGGACTTGGTGCCCATATCCATGCACTGGTTACACAATTACATGGTGAGGAGGGAGGGGGAATGTGAGGAGAGCAGTGACATCTAAGAAGTTCTGAATTGAAAGTGAAAGTAACTCTCTGCCCCACCCCTAGGCCTAAGGCGTAGAGGCGGGGCAAGCAATATATGACTGCAGCTGGGATTTTTAATTGCCTTTATAATGGGTATGGATGTGGTAATAAAAAAATGATTTTGGGTTTCTTGTTTAATTTGAAAAGGGCTTTTATTATACAGCTTTTTATGTCTGGGTGACAGGTCCACTTTAAGCCTTTTACAGCAGCCACTGTAGAATGTATGATTTTCTATTACTACACGTGTACTGTCTTTTGTTTCATATTTTTTTCTGATTTTTGTTATCGTATTAAGCACCATATATTTAAATGGATTAGGTTTTTGGCATACTGTATTTACATCACTTATATTATAGTAAAAGGCTAGTGTTGAGTCCAAGAATGGTATCCTGACTTATATTCCTCTAGATCACTAATTTAGGTTGAAAAAAAAGGAAAAAGTTACATTCACCAGTCCAAATAGCCACAGCATCCAGTCAGATATTGTACTTTTTTGTATTTTTCACTTGTATTAGACTGATCAAGGATAATTCCTGATTTCGCCACAACCAGTTGTGCGTAAAACCCCATGCATTAAAGGTACTTTTATCTTCCTCCTACCTTCTGTTTCAGATCATGTGCTTCTGAGCCAATTGATGCTACTCTCACTTCTGGAACAGGCCGCAGCTCCATGGTTCCCTTATTGGCCTGTGTCAGTAGGAATCTTGCATTTAAAGAATAGGGCAATTGGACTTGGAAAACTTTTATCACAATTGTCGTCTGAGCACAATTGCATTCATTTTGATGAAATACCCTCAGTTATGTCAGGTGCAACCCCCTCTGGCAAGTGTAACAACACTGGAATTCTGGAAAAATCAATGCATTCCGGAAAAAAACATGGGGATTTCACTCTGCATCTTGCAAAAAAGCATTACGTGATTCATCCCAGAATGGACACATAATTGCAGCAAGGCAAAAAATGTTTAAAAATAAAATGCCTGTCAGGTTGTATATAAGACCTAAGGGTTGGTTCACTAAGATGCGTTAAAACAAGCGATATTTATAGCATGCGTTAAAAATTTTATTGCGTCTTATTTTTCTCAACCACGCACGATTCATTAAAAGGATACTTGCGCTAATTTAGACACGATGCTGTTTGCGTCATTTAAGTTGCAAAGACTATTTTCGTGCGGTATTTGACACAACGCGCTAATTAACGCAGCGCGCACAAATTGTAACCGTGTGCGAAAAAGTGCACGCCGTATGAGCCATACACGCCATTACTTTCGGAAAACTACTGTTCTGAAAATGCCCATTTCCCTGCAAACTGGCGGCTGCATCACTCTAGGGCCAACACAGACTTGAATAAATCCCACTGCAAAGTCCATATTGTGTTGCCAAAAGCTCATGAACTGTACTTTTCTATAATTACCGCCTGCCTCAAGTAGGTGTTAATTTTCGCACAGACAAATGCGATATTTAGTACGTTTAACGCTTCATATGTATTTGTGAATCATGCGTTAATACTATTTCTATTCGCTAATTAACGTAATGCGTTAAAATTAATGCATTCAGTTGCGCGCTATTTAATGCACGCGATATGCGACTTAACGCATGCAATAATACTTTAGCGAATTGTGTGGTTTTTTTCTGCGTCAATTTTAACGCAAAAAAGCATGCGATAACGCTTATTGCACTTTATTGAATCAACCCTCTAATTTTTTTACATTATTTTACCCAATCCCCGTATTTCAAAAGTTAATAAATCACAGTGGTTGGACTGATAAAGACCTTAATAAATCAACCCTCTGTTACATAAATAAATTCATGTTGGTCAGACATGTGCTACTAAGGGGCTGATTTACTAACCCACGAATCTGACCCGAATTGGAAAAGTTCCGACTTGAAAACAAACATTTTGCGACTTTTTCGTATGTTTTGCGATTTTTTCGGATTCTTTACGAATTTTTCGTTACCAATACGATTTTTGCGTAAAAACGCAAGTTTTTCGTATCCATTACGAAAGTTGCGTAAAAAGTTGCGCATTTTTCGTAGCGTTAAAACTTACGCGAAAAGTTGCGCATTTTTCGCGTAAGTTTTAACGCTACGAAAAATGCGCAACTTTTTACGCAACTTTCGGAATGGATACGAAAAACTCGCGTTTTTACGCAAAAATCGTATTGGTAACGAAAAATTCGTAAAGAATCCGAAAAAATCGCAAAACATACGAAAAAATCGCAAAATACCGATCATTACGAAAAAAACGCAATCGGACTCCATTCGACCCGTTCGTGGGTAAGTAAATCAGCCCCTAAGTGTGCTTGGAGAAAGTGATCTGATATGGAATATTTAGCATTTTTTTAGCTTTAAGGCTAATTCCAGACGAGGCATAGGGCGGATATTTTCGGCAAGCATAAAAACGCTTGCTGAAAATTCCGCCCTACGCCTGCTACATGTACCTGCACCGGAATGAATGAGATACGCTCGGGTGCAGGCACATGTAGCCGATATATGCATAAAAACGCGAGACTATGCATTATCTTGCATTTTCATGCGTATATCGGCTACATGTGCCTGCACCCGAGCGTATCTCATTCATTCCGGTGCAGGCAGATTACGCTTGCCGAAAATATCCGCCCTATGCCTCGTGTGGCATTAGCCTTAGATCACTGCTGTCTAAATGAGATTGCCAGCACTAAAATCTCCTTCTTTATTTATTTGATACATTTTTGTATTAGTTGATTGTTTATGAATTTTAGGCATACAACAAGCATTGCATTGCAGTTAAATAAGTCTATTTTTGCATAAGTTATTCTGGATTGGCCTTTTATTTTTTAAGCATTTCACGCTCAGTATTATCAGTGGCCTTTGAATCTTTTATACCTTCTGAAAGAATCGTGGTCATAGATCAAGAATATTTCATCTTATTTTGTATTCCTAAAGCCCTGCGTGTGGTGAGTGGCAGTACTACAGTGATACTGTACATTACAGACAGATAACCTATCTTATATGGCTTTCATTTTTAATGCCTCTCTCCGCTCTGTGGGTTAAGTGGTTCACATTTCTGCTCTCTGCCTGCATGCAAAGCAATTATCTCATCCAGAATAACCTTAAGATATAGCTTGGATAGCAAATCTTCTCTTTTATGTAATAAGGATTCTACAGACTACATTTTATTATTCCTGTGTCAGCCTGTTTGAAATGAATATTAGGAGCTTATGTTAAGATGCCTTTAAGATTGTTTCCCTCTCGTGATCATGGCCATCTTTTCTGCAGGTTTCTTTCAATCTGTTTAGCATGCTCATTATTCTCAGTAATAAATGCAGTCCCAGGGAATGCTGAACTTCACAGAGAAACAATCTTCCTTGGAAAATACTATGAAAATTGTATTCAGTAAATACACACAGCTTTCTGAAATATTTAGAAAATGTCTCGGTAGCAAACTCCCAATCTTCATCTTTGTCTGCAGGGTATTGCATGACTTCCAGTCTCCCACTTGTGCTTTATTTCAAATAACTGGCTTTTGCATTACTTTAGCATAAATTAAGCCAATAGCTTAGCTAATAATACTATTCTGATTCTGATATAGTTAAGGAAATACTAAGAATGCATCAATGCCTGCTTGCTGCTTTTTTATAGAAAGACAGAATACATTTAGGGCTTTATTTATTGCATGAGACATATTTAGTCATTTCTACTTTCTGGGCTTTTAATAAATGTTAATTAACAAGATGCTGATTGTACTGTCCATTTTCAGTCCCCACAGCATTACCAGATCAGCATTCAAATCATCTGTTTTTTGCCAAAACTTTACTTGTTTTCCAGTCACTGCAGCCTAAAGCAGTGTTTTGTTTGTCACAATTGCATATGATGCATCAGAACTACTGAGCGTGCATCTGTGAGTTTTCAAGGGGGGGGGGGGTGGAATTGCTTCTGGCGTGTGGTGTTAAAACAGCATTAGTATGTGATTCTTTAAGCACAAGTCTCCTACTGATGAAGCCAACGTGGCAAACCTTGAATTAATGATTTAGGGTGACAGTGACTCCAGGGTTACCCAGCATCAGTAGGCTAAATTGATCATGATTCTTCATAGAAGAAGGGATGGGAGCAGTGCCAAACTAGGCCCTCTCATAAGCTCCTCTACAAGGCATACCTGATGCCTCAACCCCCTGCCCCCCATATGCCTTTTACTTCTCCATAACAGCAGCGATGAAGGGTCTCACTCGGTTTTTAACTGGTGTCCCGCCGGCCCAGTGTGACCCCGGGGAGAAGATGTGCAAACGGGAAAGTCTAGGAAGCATGTTTGAATGCAAGTACCTTTAGTAAGTAGCATAAATATGCACACTTGTTTGTGTCCATCGGAAATTAGGCACACTTGTGTTTGTAATTTTCTGGTTATTTATCCAGGAGAAACGAAAACCTCACATGGACCTTTGGATGTCTAATATATATGCAGTATATTTACAGAACAATAAGTAGAGTGAAACATGGTAAATCACTGAAAAAACTCCCTAACTGTACAAATTCAATCATTTTCAATGGTAGCGCAACTGAAGATGAATTGCAGTCCAGCAACAGCCGGAGAGCCAGGTGGTCCCCACCTCTGCTTCATTGCTTAGTATAACTGGCCCAATGTTGTTCTATTTCTTGCTACAAATACCCAGTCTAATCTTTCCTTTGATTTACCAGGAAACAGCCATTGCATTTTCCTAGAGCCACATGTTGAGTTCACAGTGCAAACTTTCCTGTGCTTGATGAGCAGACACAGTGTTGGATGCATGTCAGTAGCTGCAGTCCAAACTAATTATACAAGCATTTTGGCAGCATCTCATTGTGTAGTATTGTACTGGATCTGTTCTCCTGTTTATCACATTCAGTCTTGCTAGGGCATTGCCAAACATAAGAATGACTCACAAAGATAAAAATGGAACACACCAAATACAATCCACATCTTTAATATGTAGCGAATATTGTTTTCTGCATGCTGATAAAGTGTATTAAGGCTTGTTTCTGGGTGGTCTACAGAACGTTGCTATGCGGCACACAAGGTCATTACTGTGATTACTCCCATTTACAAAATCCCAGTGTGACCTGCGTGCGTTTGCCGTCCAGATCTCCAGAATTTACAAATATTTTTAGTCTTTGCAGGGTTGTTTTGTGGCTTTAATCACACATTGCCTGTCTCTGGGCATTTAGCTTGATGAACAAAGGCAGTAAAAATGTCCCAGTTTGTTTCTGGTAGCTAACTTGTTGCTCGTAGGCTATGTGTAAACAGGTGGCACAAATTAACAAAACAGATTTTGCATTTATACAGAATACTTATTACTCCTAACAGGAAAAACACACTAAATTGGAAACATTCTTTGAACTTTGAAAGACAAAAAAGACATTGTCATGAAATTTTTCACCATACGCATGTTTCTGCATCTGAAGATTGAAGTGTATATGAATAGATTCCCCATTGTCTGTCAGGTGCAATACAATTACGATTCTGTATTTTTCCGCCCCTAAGTGCTTACGAATCAATTTCAGCCAGAAGAGAAATACATTGGCATGAATGAAATACAATAGTGGTAAGTTAGTGTGACCCCAGACACAAGTGCATCCCTTAGTCCTCACTCAAATAACGCTAGGGTCTGGCTGTACTTTGCTGTGTATAGAGTGCAGTTTTGGAAGGCAAGAGGCTGCCAGGTGGTCAGCATATTCAATGGTATCTACAGTCTGTCCTGTTGATTTCTTAAAAGCCATAAATAATACCTGATTATTGCAGTTATAATATACAGTGTCTCCTTATTACACAGGTAGTTCCTCCTCAGTATCCCATATGCAGCTTTAGAGAAACATAAATTACTCAAAAAACCAGTCCCGGTTTCCCCACTTACTCATAAAATAATTTTGTTATTGGAGTTTTGGCCTATTGGAGTTTGGCCCCCTGCTTTTACATGGGCAGTCCCTACCCACCTCATTCAGATAACTGAGATTGCCCTAAAAAAGACAGCCTTTACTATTTAAATACTTCACACTTTTTAGTGTCATTGGGGCAGGGTATCAACACAATAGGGGGACAGAAATGAGTCTTAAGCACTTTATTATAAATTATCTTTCTAGGGTTGGATTTAACAAACCCACTTTCTCAGCATTTTCAGTGCCAAGGCCAAATATGATAGAAGAGAATCACTTTGAACCTGAACCTCCTTCACTTTCCCTCTCTGTAACCATTTCTTAATAAAGCGAAAGATTGGGCATTGGGGAAAAGCCTGTGTGTTCCCCCTACCTGCCCCTCATGAATTACAGTGCCGTCAAACTCCAGCAGAACTCTTACATAGGCAGGTCTTTAGCAAAGTGCATACCAGGGTTAAAGTGTGCCTACAACATGGCAATTTCCACGGGCTTTTAACACTTTGCACCCTACCCTGCTCTGCACTTAGTAAATGAGGCCTAATGTGTGCTATTAATGTATACCCAACCTATTCTTCTATAAGCAACCATGTGTTCCTCTACACTGGAGATTATACATTACTTACACAAGCCTCTGCCCGTGTGGAGCTTATAATTCAGGCCTCTGCCGACTATGTTTTTTGCTACAGTGAGATACTACTGGCTTGTTAGCGTACAAATGATGCAACTAAACTGGCAGAACTCTTTCTGTTTGTGAAATGCTGGACCCTTTTTGACCATGGTCTACTTACAGTGTGAGAAATGTGAAAACATTCTGTAATTCTGCAGGCTTTTTCTGTGCTACTGATCTCCTAAATGTGGCTCTGTAATTTAAATCAAATTGAATTTCTAGAAAATATGCAGCTCTATGAATATGCAGACCTGCAAATTTACTTTCCAAAGAACCATATGGTGTCATCTGAATATGGCACTCTCAGTACAGAGGGAAAAAAAAAACAGGGAAATTGTATCCTATTTATAAAATGGCTGATATTATCAAGCTTTTCTCCCTAACCTGTACCATTTTATAGAAACACATATGACTGTAATAAAAATGGCTCTCCAATCTCCTTCCTCTTGATGAGTAAAATGATTGATTCTTTTTGCCTAGTATTTCAAATATTTTCCAGACCTGTTAGAATTTAATATTGGAACCTCAGTCTGGTTAGTACCACTTTGCTGGCTGCCTTAAAAAAGATCTTTTTGTTCAGCTATCAGCTAATGACAAGATGATGTGTGAATAAATGGGCAATTTCACTTTCCACATGGGTCACAAATATCTCCATGAACATATAAATAACCAATATAATAAACCATGCTGTAATTTGTATGTTCCTAAGCATTAAGCTGTCCCAGCATTCCTTGACCTCATGCTTTTGTTATTTAGTTGTGGTAATACAGTTCATATACTTGTCCTCTGACCACTATCTTACACTACTTCCAGTCCTCATAGTAAAAATAAGATGTATGCATCTCTCTGATTTATAGGTTTCCTAAACAGAAATATAATTCTGTCTGTCTGTCCCAAAGGTGTTCTTGATTTTATGGTTGGTGAAGTTGCTGTAGTCATAAAGACTTCACTGTAGTACTGAACATGAACTTTGGGACAAAATTGTTACTGTTATTGTTTTATATATCTGAGGGTCCAGAAGATTCCTATGGAATGGGGAGACTTGTAAAGTATTTACAGTAGCTATTTAACCAATATCTGATGATTTCAGAATCATTGTTTTCAATGTTTAGACCATAAATGTTTAGATTGTCTAGATTGTAAGCTCTATGGGGCAGGGACCTCCATCCTCTTGTGTCTTTGACTCTTAACTTAAATGTGTATTTATCTATTATTATCTTAATAACCCCCTGTTTGTATTCATGTATTCTACTGTACAGCGCTGCGTACATAAGTAGCACTTTATAAATAAAGATATACATACTGTACATATAGATAGATAGGTAAATAGATATTTGAACACTGTTGTGAGAACCAAGGAGAAATCTCAGTTCCTTATATTTCTCCATTGTTATGAATTTCTTCCCTCACGAAAACTCTGACGACTCATTTTTCAATGCCCCCTTGTTCCATTGTGAAGTTATGGATTGTGGGACTTGAAGTCCTTCTTCTTTCCATAGTGGGTGGTGCACAGATTCTTTGGAAAGCAGAGGGTTCCAGAATCCATCACTTTTCAAAGCAACAGGGTGAGAGAGGCGTTACATAACCCTGGGCAGGTTGGGGGATGGTTTTCACAACTCAGATAGACTATCATGGCACCCTTTTAATCTGTAATATTAGGTATGACAGTGTAAAATATATATTTCTATTCTAGTCCAAATAGTGTTTTATGCAAAAAGTGCTGGTACCAGATAAAGTAGACTGGCTTCAGCTTTCGCCTGTATTAGCAAAGACAGACAAAAAGAAGAGGTGTCTCACTGCTGAAGTGTGCCAATTAGAGCACTAACAACAATTTCTCTATTGGCACTATAGGAAACTGCTGTAGTGAGAGCCCTGTACAGCTCTCAGATCCATATTAAATAGGCAATATGAGATGGTTAATTCATTAATTTTCTGTTGATTATTCAACAATTAGTTACAGGTATGGGACCTGTTATCCAAAATTCTTGGGACCTGGGGTTTTCCAGATAAGGGGTCTTTCTGTAATTTGGATCTCCTACCTAAAGTCTACTAAAAAAATTATTTAAACAGTAATTAAACCCAGTATTATTATAATATTATGGTATATTTTGGCTCCAATAAGGATTAATTAAGTCTTAGTTGGGATGAAGTACAAGTTTCTGTTTTATTATTACAGAAAAAAAGAAAACCATTTTTAAAAATACTATACTATACTATTTATAGCTAGAATTTTTTATCATTTTCAGCAGTTAAATACTTACCAAACTCCTATTAAAGGTTGTGATTGGTACTGTACCTTGACCTCCTGAGGCACAGTGGTAGCACACAACATGTTAAGGCTTTGATAGAATTTTTTAACAGTTAAATACATTGAGTTTTTTTAATATGTCACTTGGAGTGCTCGCCTTTTTGTTGCTTTAGATTTTGTCCTGTGTTGAGGTAAAGAGGTGATATGGCAGTCATGTGATCAGTTGTAGTTGAACCTGAACCAGAAGTTGCAGCAGAGCTTTGATGGAGGCGTTTGCCATATCCAGCTGTGATTTTATTATTCCAATTCCTGACTTTCAGTTAACTTTAGCTGTTAGAAGCTTATGAAACAGGGAGAAATCAGAAAATAAAATACATTTTCAAGGAATAATTTCAACTACAATCACTTGTAGGGGAAGGTATTTTGTGAACAGAAAATTAACAATCAGAAGGCCAATTTCAGAAGGCAGTTAAGGTGAAAACTGCTAGAGAACTTGTCATGGGGTCATAAGAGGAGACATTTACTATTCCTTCATTAAAAGTTATTTCATTTGCCCTCTTGGAATATTTTTTTTTTTTTTAAAGGTGTTTTAAGTTCAAATGACTTGTATTTTAATGACCAAATCATTGGTCATTAGCAGTAAATTTGAGAAGTCACTTAATGTTTAAATGAGTCAACGAGCCACAGATGCATGAAGTTCTGTAGAAGTGCTCCTCCAACTCTTTGAAAAATCGCTGCTTACTGGATATGGGAAAAGACATATGAATTGGGAAGGGAGCATTAATAGCAAAACCTTATATCCAATCTGCCTTTAGCTTGTGGATGATACAGTTTCGATGTTTAATTCTTTGAGTTTCCTACTTGATTTAATAAGAAAGTCTTAATGCAGAAAGCACAGTCATTTGTTGAGACTTCTTAACTGCAACTCGAATAATTTAATGCCCATGGGCAAGTTACTTTGTAAGTTTCTGGAAGAAGCAGCTATGGATAAAACAACCAGTATAAAAGCCAGTTAAAGAAGTAAAAGGTTTAATTGTTGGATCAGTCCTGCAATTCTACACAGGTGCATTGGGATTTGCCACTGGTGTGCAGTTAAATAGCAACAATTCTAGAAAGAAACCCTTTTACCTGCAAACCAAACCAGTAATATGGTGCTTTTTTAAAATTATTTCCTACTACTTGCAGTCCAGTTGTATTTAAATACCAGACTTGGGATTTCAGGTTCCTTCATAATTCACGATGATGGCTTACCTCTAATATACATTCTAGTTGTACTGAGACAGAAACTGAGCAGTTATGTTAGGGTTGGACAATACCAGTATAAAAGATGGAAGGAATAGGGCAAAAGTGGGTTTGAATATATATATATATATATATAGGAGCATAGAGATCAGGCACTCACGTCACAAAATATAAAGAATGCTGCCTGGGTGCAGGGTCATAAAGCATAGACAACGGTTGTATAGAATCCGCACTCACAGGTCTTATGAAGATGAACACAATTTATTAGCAAAGGACTAACGTTTCGGCTGGCGCAGCAGCCTTTCTCAAAGTGTATGCACAACAAACAAACCCCCAAATAAACCCAACAGTGGCGCCAAAAACCAGTGTGACGTCATATAGTGGGCGTGTATTACTAAACAATTGTGTAATAAACAGTAAACAATGAAACATAAGAGGTATAATTATAAATGTGATCGACAATAAGAAGAGACACCCAGTGTGAGTGGAGCAAGGTGGAAAAAATGAGAAAGTGGAAAATAAAAGGCTTGTACAGACGTGTGTTGAACTACAACTCACTGCTACACATATAACTCGCGTATTGAATCGTAACTTACATAAAGTACTAATGGGCCGGACCTAATAGAGGTAACAGTGGGCATAACAAAGGAGTATACTCGTACCACATACAATAAATAATTACAGCAATGTTAATAAAGCGGCTTTGAATGCCTGACTTGCCGTTGCGGACCGAAGCCATAGATGAACTATATCGACAGCGCTGATCGTTACATGGCTCATACCAAGGCAGCGCATGTATAAGTGTATATAGAAGTCAAGTACCGGCAAATAATGTGTAATGTAACCAAAGACGGCTAGTCGCACACATGATTATGGAATCCGTGCCGTGCGGGGGACCCAAAACATCAATGTTGTGCACAAATATATACCATCAGAGGTGCATCGTGGAGCGAGTGGCGGATCAATAAATATGCCCGCAGCCAATGATATTAAATCCAACATGGATAATAAACAGGTAAGACAGGTAGAGTGTTGGTGCACGAACTTGTCACAGTACGGGCCGCCATACACAATAACCAAGTCTAAAGGTGGTATTGGGAAAGGTATAGAAGGAGCCAGCCTCGGTACTGCGAGTGTGGATAGTGAGAAAGTAGTCCTACCAGGTACAAGTAAAACTGAATGAAAGGTGGTGTAAGTTAAAAACAAAGTAGAGGCGATTGCAGACAGAAATTATATAAGGTTAAGAAATAATGATAATAATAGTATAGTAAAGAAGTCAAGAGAGAAGGAAACCAGGACCAGAATACCTCAAGTAGGAAGAGCAAATTAGGTAGTAATACGAAGCGATACATTGTGATACATGTATAATGTGGCAGCATGTAGAAACAGTTGCTGTCAGGCAGTGAAACAGTATCGCCCATACGGCAAATTGGGACAGTGTGTACCACATCACCCAGGCTATAGAATGGGAGGGTGCGAGGGCAGTTCACATAACACAGTCATTTCAAATAAAATGAGGAGTAGGAGACCATTTCATTAAGTCCATGGGGATTAATGGTATTCAGTCTGTGCATCCACTTGAGTTCAGTGCGTAACAGGAGTTTCTCCCGGTCGCCACCCCGTGTTGGGGGGGGGATGAAGTCTATTACCATGCTCCGTAAGCTGGCCAATGAGTGCTTGTTGGTAAGAAAGTGGGCGGCTACTGGAGTATCGGCTGATCCTGTAGCTAGAGCAGAGCGTATAGCCGATCTGTGGTTAGCCATACGGTCTCTAAAGGTAGTGATGGTTTTGCCTATATACATGAGCCCGCATGGGCACTTGATGAAGTATACGACAAACTTTGAAGTACATGTCAGTCTATGTTTAATTTGTATAGCCTTGCCCGTGTGGGGATGGTAGAACACAGAGCCCGTGATAAGTGAGCTGCAAGTAGTACAATTAGGGCATCGATAACATCCAAGCTGGGTTGATGGTAGCCAGGTAGTAGGTGATTCCGTAGTGTAGCTCTGAATAGGGTCCGTTTTGACCAATAAGTCGCGTAGACTCTTGCCTCTGCGATATGCTATACGCGGGGGAGTCCTAAAAATAGGCGGAAGAGAACGGTCTTTTTCAACTACTGACCAATGGTATAGTATAGCATCCGTGAGCGGTTTCTTGTCGGGAGCGAATGTTGTAACAAAAGTCAGTCTTTCAGGTAGATTGTTGGGAGGAAGCTGTTTACATGTATCAAGGGTCTGTTCACCCAATACACTTCCGATCTCCATAAATTTAAGAAACAAAAAGTTACCACGGTGTCTGCAGATTATCAAAATAGACGTGTCTATCGCTGGCTAACTGGAGGGGACACCTTTCCTCGGGGAAGGAGGTCACACACTGCCTCAAATTCCTATTCTGGCAGAATTGATTCCTCACCTTACACCTCTACATCTTCTGACTCCGATACCCCTAACCGGGAACGTGGGTTTCACAGGGGAAGACACCCTCGTGCCCCCTCACATCCAACACCCCGGTCAGACGCATCCCAGTCTCATTTTTTAGGACCCGACTCTCGCCCCCCACTAGGGGGCGCCCCTACAAGAGGAGAGGTGGTCACCAACACCCGTTCCGTAAGAAATTTACGCCCACGGAACAAGTAGTGTTTAATTTAAGCTCATACAATTTGACTGTGCCTGAATTGTCACTTCTCTCGAAAGGTTTATCCTTTGTACCTACTTCGCGTAAAAACAACCTTGACATGATGATCGACATTCACCGATTCCAACGCAGCATGAAACTACGTGATCATTTTCGCACCAGTGCTTTTGCACCTCACACCACTAAGTTCAAAGCCCCTAGTCAGTTTGAGCCTCCCAATACACCCAAATCAATAGCAGCTTTTACTAGATTGCTCATTGATGAGACTGGTAAACAAGCACAGTCCACACAGTCATACCCCAATCTCACCAGAAGTGAGAGGTGTGCCATCTCTTCCTTGGCCCGTAACCCAAATATCACCATTCGCCCAGCAGACAAAGGAGGCTCGGTAGTAGTCCAAGACTATTCAGACTATAGACAAGAAATCCTACAGCAACTTGCAGACCTCTCTGTATATCGCAAACTGGACAGGGATCCTGTCCTCTCTTTCAAAAAAATCATTGACAACTCCTTGCACCTAGGGGTACAGGGGGGCTTTATCACCACAGATGTATTTGATTTTTTGACTAAAGAATTTCCTATATGTCCCATTTTTTACACCTTACCTAAAATTCATAAGAACTTAACCTCACCACCTGGTCGACCAATTGTCAGTGCTTGTGATTCACTTTTACAACCGCTTTCTGTTTACATCGACCACTACCTTCAACCCATTGTACACAGAATGAATACCTACATTAGGGATACTGGGGACCTACTGAGACAACTACAAGACCTTTATCCACTACCCAACAACCTTCTTCTAGCCACAATGGACGTTTCCTCGCTATACACTGTTATCCCAATCACGGAAGGTATGGCTGTGATCAAAAAATTTTTACAATGTAATCCCGATAAAGATAGACCACCAATCGAATTTTTGATGTCCCTACTCAAACATTGTTTGACCCTTAACTACTTCAAATTCGAACTTTCATATTATCTCCAAATCAGCGGGACCAGTATTGGCTCCAATGTTGCTCCCTCGTTCGCAAATCTTTACATGTCAGACTATGAGAACTCCCACATTTTTCCTAAATACGGTACACATATTTTTAGACTGTTTCGCTATATTGACGACCTATTGATCCTTTGGTCCGGATCACAAGAACAGTTCTCCACAATGGTCCAGCAACTGAATGATCTTCCTACCACCATTAAATTACGGCTCACATTGACCCTATTTCTGTAGCTTTTCTGGATCTAACTATTACTCTATCTGGCTCCACTTTCATAACCACCACTTACCGTAAGCCTACAGACCGCAACACACTACTGCATCATTCCTCCTGCCATCCCCCGCATCTTCTGAAGAGCATCCCTTATTCTCAGATGGTAAGAATGGTGCGCAACAATTCTGATCAACTATTTTTGCACCAACAACTGGACGACCTTGTCCAGCGTTTCCTGCAGAGGGGCTACTCGCTAACAGATCTCTTACAGAGCAAAGAAAGAGCCCTTGGCCTGTCCCGTGAACAGACCCTTGATACATGTAAACAGCTTCCTCCCAACAATCTACCTGAAAGACTGACTTTTGTTACAACATTCGCTCCCGACAAGAAACCGCTCACGGATGCTATACTATACCATTGGTCAGTAGTTGAAAAAGACCGTTCTCTTCCGCCTATTTTTAGGACTCCCCCGCGTATAGCATATCGCAGAGGCAAGAGTCTACGCGACTTATTGGTCAAAACGGACCCTATTCAGAGCTACACTACGGAATCACCTACTACCTGGCTACCATCAACCCGGCTTGGATGTTATCGATGCCCTAATTGTACTACTTGCAGCTCACTTATCACGGGCTCTGTGTTCTACCATCCCCACACGGGCAAGGCTATACAAATTAAACATAGACTGACATGTACTTCAAAGTTTGTCGTATACTTCATCAAGTGCCCATGCGGGCTCATGTATATAGGCAAAACCATCACTACCTTTAGAGACCGTATGGCTAACCACAGATCGGCTATACGCTCTGCTCTAGCTACAGGATCAGCCGATACTCCAGTAGCCGCCCACTTTCTTACCAACAAGCACTCATTGGCCAGCTTACGGAGCATGGTAATAGACTTCATCCCCCCCCCCAACACGGGGTGGCGACCGGGAGAAACTCCTGTTACGCACTGAACTCAAGTGGATGCACAGACTGAATACCATTAATCCCCATGGACTTAATGAAATGGTCTCCTACTCCTCATTTTATTTGAAATGACTGTGTTATGTGAACTGCCCTCGCACCCTCCCATTCTATAGCCTGGGTGATGTGGTACATACTGTTCCAATGTATAGCCATTCTATAGCCTGGGTGATGTGGTACACACTGTCCCAATTTGCCGTATGGGCGATACTGTTTCACTGCCTGACAGCAACTGTTTCTACATGCTGCCACATTATACATGTATCACAATGTATCGCTTCGTATTACTACCTAATTTGCTCTTCCTACTTGAGGTATTCTGGTCCTGGTTTCCTTCTCTCTTGACTTCTTTACTATACTATTATTATCATTATTTCTTAACCTTATATAATTTCTGTCTGCAATCGCCTCTACTTTGTTTTTAACTTACACCACCTTTCATTCAGTTTTACTTGTACCTGGTAGGACTACTTTCTCACTATCCACACTCGCAGTACCGAGGCTGGCTCCTTCTATACCTTTCCCAATACCACCTTTAGACTTGGTTATTGTGTATGGCGGCCCGTACTGTGACAAGTTCGTGCACCAACACTCTACCTGTCTTACCTGTTTATTATCCATGTTGGATTTAATATCATTGGCTGCGGGCATATTTATTGATCCGCCACTCGCTCCACGATGCACCTCTGATGGTATATATTTGTGCACAACATTGATGTTTTGGGTCCCCCGCACGGCACGGATTCCATAATCATGTGTGCGACTAGCCGTCTTTGGTTACATTACACATTATTTGCCGGTACTTGACTTCTATATACACTTATACATGCGCTGCCTTGGTATGAGCCATGTAACGATCAGCGCTGTCGATATAGTTCATCTATGTCTTCGGTCCGCAACGGCAAGTCAGGCATTCAAAGCCGCTTTATTAACATTGCTGTAATTATTTATTGTATGTGGTACGAGTATACTCCTTTTTTATGCCCACTGTTACCTCTATTAGGTCCGGCCCATTAGTACTTTATGTAAGTTACGATTCAATACGCGAGTTATATGTGTAGCAGTGAGTTGTAGTTCAACACACGTCTGTACAAGCCTTTTAATTTCCACTTTCTCATTTTTTCCACCTTGCTCCACTCACACTGGGTGTCTCTTCTTATTGTCGATCACATTTATAATTATACCTCTTATGTTTCATTGTTTACTGTTTATTACACAATTGTTTAGTAATACACGCCCACTATATGACGTCACACTGGTTTTTGGCGCCACTGTTGGGTTTATTTGGGGGTTTGTTTGTTGTGCATACACTTTGAGAAAGGCTGCTGCGCCAGCCGAAACGTTAGTCCTTTGCTAATAAATTGTGTTCATCTTCATAAGACCTGTGAGTGCGGATTCTATACAACCGTTGTCTATATATATATATATATATATACAGTCCCAAAATATGCACTCACCAAAATGGCGAATTGAAACCGGGTGCTAACCATAAATTGACATATTCTCCTTCAGAAAGCACTCACGGTATTTGCAAAAAAAGCGAGTATTTATTTACACAAAAATGTCTTTTTTTTTTTGTGTAAATAAATACTCGCTTTTTTTGCAAATACCGTGAGTGCTTTCTGAAGGAGAATATATATATATCTTCAGGACATTGTTACAGTTGCAAGGGCATTTGTATTTGCCCAGGATGTCACTGATCCCATCTGCATGGCCATAAGGAAAGTGTTAAAAGACTAAATATTGTTCTGGATATAATGGATATAATATTAAAACAGTTTGCTTGTTATTGTCATGATACTCCTGAATAAACTCTATGGTTTTGTCATTCTAGCAGTGTCTCTGAGATTATTGCATGATGTTTTTCCTTTTTAGCTTGTTGTCCTTACTGTCCCATGGGTACTGGATTGTTATCCAGGACAAGCTTAGCGGAGAGGGGGAGCTGGTATTCCAAAGGACGGTACTTATATGCAGACAGAGAGGCAACTATGATTCTGAATTGGAACAGCTGCTCTTGTCAGGCTAGGAAGAAGGAAGGTGGTCTCTGTGAGATGGTACATCCCAATAACAAAAAGGACCACTAAACAGCTGTAAAAAAATGTAAAAAAAAAAAACAACAACAACTATAAATTTGATTTTGGAAAAACATATCATGGCAACCTATACAACTTTTGCTTTCATTAATCGGACCTCAGTTGACAGATCAGAGCTAATAGCTGATCGGTTGCTCTTTTAACGCTGGAGTAAAACTTGCACCTGTTGTTTGAAGTCTCCCTTTGATTTATATTTGTGAATAATTTAGGCAAAAATTATAATTAAAAAAGGGGAGAAAAACAGATGTATAGATTTAGATGTAAAGGCTTTACAAACTGTAACTAAATACTAATGTAGCTCTGTTATAATGTATACAGCATTACGCTGTCATCACTGACATTCTATTATGCTAATACAATCATTTTTAATGCATGTAAATACAGATTACTGTGTTTGCGAAAGGCAAAACAAATTAAAGACATTTAAAAATAATACTTCCACTATTCCACTATTCCCAGCCAGCTGCTGACTTTCTAGGAATACTTAGATTATCAAGTCAAGTACAACAGGAAGGCCACAGACTTGAAATGAGTTCCTTAGCATATTCGTAGCATATTATTGATCCCTAAATTAACCCAAATTGCTTTAAAAGGATGGACATACTGTAATTCCATGGAATTAATGTAATTATAATGTTGGTGGAAGCAGTAGGCGTGTGACTTGGGTTAACAAGAAGAAAAGAATGTTTTCGAGATTCATTTCAAAACAATTTCTACTTTAGCAAACCTTAATTACAGTAGTTAAACCAAGCCGGCTTTGCGTTTTTGCACGATATTCTTGGTACATTTCGGTACCTGAGCTTGTGCTGAAGAGAAATGTACAAGACAGAATAATTAGGGCGCACGTGTCACAAATCGGTAATTGTGCATTTTTATTGAGGCTTCAATTCAGCGTTTCGAATCAATAATTTCATTTTGCGGTTAGATCTTCGATGGATGAATTGTTTCCACCTGCTGCCATTTACACGGAGAGAAGAAAGAATCAATGAGGGTGATGTGATCCTGCTCATAGTAAAATGCCCTCTGTTTTACACAAGTTTTATAGATTTCAGTATAAAGAGAAGAGATGCAATAAAAATGAATTGTAAGGCTGCTGGCGAGAAGACATCACAGCACGTAGAGCAACAGACGTAACAGCCATTTCTGGGTAATTGTTGCTTCTTAGAATCAAATGAACATTTCAGATTGATTGCATGGACAAACAAAGTTATTTTTGTCACATTAGAATCCTGAAGCCTTTCAGGTGGATTCTGTGTATCTGGTTTTTATTTTATTATGTTGTAAGCAGGTTTGGATTTTAGCTGAGGGGACAGACCTTTAGGAGGATGGTGGGCTGCTCACACTTCATTAAAACCTACATTTATAATTCCCATATAATTGATATGTAGGATTGCATGTCAGCTTTTTTAAGAACAAGTAAAGTCTCCCGTCATTTAGATGGTGCCATTTAACACCTGTAATATCCCTTTCTTTCCCTACCAGCAGAATCAGCTTGGTAAGCTGTGGTTGTTACAACTTTTAGGATGAAGACACACTGGGCTATTTGTCACGGCTACTAAACGCCGGAAAATACCCTGCCATAGACAATACTGAGAATTGCCTCTGCTAAAACACACATAGAGACAATTATCACTAAATGATCAGCATTGTCTATTTTAGTCGCCGTGACAAGTAGCTGCTACTAGTAGCCCCGTGTGTCTTCACCCTTCTCCCATCATGCATTTGGCTTCATGCATTAGACCAAAGCTGGCACCACTGTCAAACGTATTGTCGTGCAACATTTTCCCTGTTTGACAAATTTTTCGCCATTTCGCAAAGCTTTTGAAAGATTTGCGGTTTTTTTTGGCGAAGCGAAACAGGACACATTATTTTATTTTGTTGTAATAAGTTCATCACTATTGATCAGATTTATTAATGGTGGAATAGGTTTTCCTGAAGAAATTCATAGGTTTTCCCAGTTTTCTAGCATCAAATGACATTCATGTTCTGGCAACAATTATCTCCACAATTTTGCATAATCAAATTGATATATGAATTGGTTTTAAGAAATAAAAACTGTCAACAAGTGAAACCCGTCATTAACTTTTATATTCCTTTGGCCAAAAAACTTGTACACTTGCTCCTAACTCTATCCATTCCTCATTTCCGAAACGAGATACAATAGACACTAATAGAGAATCTGAGTGATTCGTTAATATATTTTTTGTGACTTTTCTGATTAGGAAAGTGACAGATTTTACAGAAGGCTTCTAATCCAGTTTTTGTCCAAATTAAAACCTTTTTTAAAGGTTTTGGTTTATAACTGATGATTTCTCTCCTGTAGTAACTCTGTAGTGCATGTTATTGCTCCATAGCTTATAACTAGATTTGGATTTACATGCAGTAACAAATTCTGATATTTTGCCTTACATAGCATGTCTCTGAGCTGTTTCTCATTGCTGACTTAAATGACATCATCCATTTATTACAATGTATAATTATTATGAATACATATTTATTTGAGGATCACAAACTAAAGTATGTATAAACTAACTCCTTTTTACCCACAGAATTGGCCACACCAGCGCTGTATCTTAGGAATATAACAAGAAGGCCCTAGTGGTCATATATGTTCTTTACTATAGATGTGTACCTCTATCTATAAACTGTTGCTATTGACTTTTCTGTCACTAAAGCCAAAAATAATAAACTACATGGAATTTATAAAAATGCAAAGCAGAGCAAACACATATACATAGAAATGCCTTTGTGTAATTAATTTTACAGTTCACATAATGGTACCTTTGCAGCAAAATGAGCAAATTATACTACATATGAAAACACTAAAAAACTCAAAATGCTCAATGTTATGCATCTATGCTTAACTGGCTGAAAGAATAAAGTCCAGTTTGTATGTGGGTTAACCTTGACTTTATGGCTTAAGTCTGCTGGCATGCAGTATTTCCATTATAATCACAGATATTCTCAAACACTTAAGTAAATCCTGGGGTTTTCAATTTTATAACCAACTGCTAATGTTCCAGGATATTCTTAGCCGTTGTTCTGCAAAACAACATTCTTGCCAAATTAATTGGGCTTCTGTCTTCTGTTCATGTCCATGTTAAGAGGTGCATATTTGGTGGTATAAAAATATATACATTTATTGCTTTTATACTCATACATAAAATATGGTGTGGTATTAAAATGCCAGTATGATTGGGAATAGGGACAAGATTGCATTTGGTATAAAATCTCACATGGGAAATATTCCTCCCAAATTATTCATTTGATGGAATTTAATGGAAGGGCTATATTATGAGCAGGTTTATATATGAGATAAGCAAAACTTACATGAAACAGAGTTCTTTTCTGGTTACATACATTTTATGGGTACAGCACCAACTGTAAGGCAGTAAGAGTAGAAATTTTAACCATGTGATGACAGAAGATGGCCACACAATATTGTTGATTTACTGAAAGATAATTTTAATATCACAGAGCTCATCAGTGTATTGTGAACTGATTGTTATACTACAAATAAAACCATTGCACCAAGCTTCCCAGATAATGAGGTTACTGATATTACAACATACTGAATTTGCATTACCTGTATTTTTTTTTTTTTTTTATAATTTTATAATCTTTATTGATTTTCAAATAGGGGGTACAGAAAGGAAGAAGGGAAGGGGAACAAGAAACCATTTGAGGATTGCAGACACTGTCACATTCGGTAAGTATATAACAGGTATATGAGCAAGAAATAAACAAATATTATATACAGGGTTAGAGATCAAACATTTGTCATATTACACAGGGATAGAACCTTGGGGTTGATAAACAAAAGGGGGGGGGATATGGGTGGCACTTATACCAGGGGGGGGGGGAGTGGTCTTCGTAAATGTTGGTGGTTGTAATTTGTAATTTGTAACAGGCGTTTTTTAACTTGCGGGGATCATGGAATTCTACCTCAAGTATTGTTCCATACGGACCATATTTTCCTATGTTTGGTAAATGTGCCTTGTCTCATAGCCCTGATTTCTTCAAATTTTTTGATTTCCTCCATAGTAGAGTACCACTCTGATATAGAAGGGGGTGTCTTTTGGAGCCACTTTCTGGGTACTAAGGATTTTGCGGCTTGAATCATAAAGAGCAGTAGCTGGTTTGTGACCACCTGTTTAGTAGAAGAATCATAGGGGCTGATTTACTAACCCACGAATCCGACCCGAATTGGAAAAGTTCCGACTTGAAAACGAACATTTTGCGACTTTTTCGTATGTTTTGCGATTTTTTCGGATTCTGTACGAATTTTTCGTTACCAATACGATTTTTGCGTAAAAACGCGAGTTAAAACTTAACGCTACGAAAAATGCGCAACTTTTCGCGTAAGTTTTAACGCTACGCAAAATGCGCAACTTTTTACGCAACTTTCGTAATGGATAGGAAAACTCGCGTTTTTACGCAAAAATCGTATTGGATCCGAAAAATTCGTAAAGAATCCGAAAAAATAAAGTACCGATCATTACGAAAAAAACGCAATCGGACTCCATTCGACCCGTTCGTGGGTAAGTAAATCAGCCCCATAGTGTAGCACAATTAGGGCAGGGAGGTTTACCTTTTGGTGTAAAGGTGTTATTTTTTGCACTATTTCCATTACCTTAGACCAGAATTTTCTAATTCCCGGGCAATCAAACCAAATGTGTTTATACGTGCCATTTTGGCTGTGACATCTCCAGCATGCCTTAGATACATTTTTAAACATTTTGTTTAGTCTAGTGGGGGTATAATACCATCGTGAGATCAGCTTATAGTTAGCTTCTTGGGTTTTTGAAGCTATGGAGCTTTTATGCATAGATCTATAGATTTGATGCCATATTTTTGTGCATTACCTGTATTATATACACTTAAAGGGACATTACTACTTGCAGGTAAGGGTGTAAAGCGCAAAAAAAATGGGTGCAATGTATTTTAGCACTTTGAACCCTGCCCTGTAGATAGAAGACTTGCTTGGGGGTCTCTGTGCTCCAAATTTAAATGCTGTCTTTGTGTGGGCTGGGCCGACAGCATGCTGCTGAATATAGCTCTAGAATTCATTACAGCAAATGGAGATTTTTTTATGTTTAGAAATTTCACGGGGGGGGGGGGTATGGGAGCTTCTAGTAATTTTGTGTAGTGATAGAAAAGAGTTTTCCTCCAGTATTGGATTCACAAATGACATTGTATTATACTGTACCTTGTGGCCTTAATGATGTTTCTAAAGTTGTTGCTGTATTCCTGTGTATTAGATATCACCTATATATCAGTCTACTTGTACATACACGTAGTTGTGTTAGCATAGAAAGAATACCTCAGTATTATTCATGATGAATAATTATGTGGTCCTAGGTTCAGTTCCGGCCTGGGCACTATTATCAACAATGGACAAACTTGCACCTAGACAGTAACCCACAGCAACTCATTAGTGAATGTTAATACAGTAGTATAATTTTCTGTCTGACCTCAACCATTTTGGTACACCTTAGTGTTCATACTCTCCAAATCAGTATACTGTATTGAGCCATCTTGGTACTCCCGTTCTGAGTGGGTCCATTCTCATAGGAATGGTTAGTCATGGTCAGTCTCTTCTACGTATAGAAAGGAAGCCAATGAGCTGTTAGTCAGGGCTGAGAGAGATACATGTGTTTTTATCCTTTTTGTTATTATCTGTATGTGGGTTTTCATATTCACTAAACACACTGGGACTTTTTATAGACTCTGAGTCTCTGCTGAACGCTCTTTCTTACTCTGTTTTACACTCTTATATGAACCATCATAGTTTTGTACCATTGGGCCTAAATCCTTAGGATGAAACCATTATCTAGCTGGTGACTGTGTGTGGAATCCTTTTTAAGATGCTGGTAGAAAGCTGATATACTCGGTTAATAATACTGCTTAATAAACATATGTTTATTCAGTTAATCATAAATCAACTATATATCTTTATTCAAGATATTAAAGTTTAGTACACTATACAAGAGCAGTTGTGCCAAATGTTGGTGCTTAGGACCCCATGCAAAACATTCAGTGCAAAAAGGAGTCATCCACTTTATATCTTCCATGTAATATTAAGGCTCCCTAACACCTTGTGTCCCCTTGTGCTCCTTGTATGTACAAAGTGGCATTCACCTCTAGTCCCCAAAAGCACAGTGTATTCAGAAAGGCACACGACTGTGCACCATTAAGGAAAAGCAAAGACTTGTGCATGTGCAAAGAACATGGTACTTCCGATTGTTTTGTTTATTGTTTTTAGTGTTTTTGGCACCTTGTACCTTGTCCCTTGTGAATGAGATCTCCTATCTTCTGGTTTTGGTTTTGCCATATTAGTGCTTAATCACTTCTTGTAGTTTTTACCACACTGGAATTTGTTTCTGATGGCTTTACCTCCATTCACTGATGTGTAATAGACTTTCCCTACTGAGATCCATTGACTGTAAGAGAAATAGAGCTATATGGAAAATCAGGGAGCTTTTCTTTTTTTTTTTTTTTTTTTGAAAAGAGGAATGATATGCTATTATATGGTCTCCTAAGGCAACATATGAATAATTTACTAATAAAATGAAGTATTCTTTTCAGCTAACTTATACACAGTCATTATTCTGCTGAGAAACAAATCTAGTTATTTTAATTAAATGTGTATATTAAAAAACACCCCACATAAGCCAATGCCTCTAAAAACTGAATTTACAAGATATAATAATTTAAAGTCTTAGCAGGACACATACCCAAATAGCAAGACTAAACAGTAATTGGCAGCATTTAATTACTAAATATTGTATACATATCTCATGTCTTTGGGGACAAATTGAAATTACCATCTTGTTCCTTTCTTCAGAAAATAATAAATATGTTATATATGTGTATTTATATATGTGAATGCACACCATTAATAATAATCACAAGGGTGCTTTACAGAGTGCTAAATGCCACAATATTACAAAATAATTGAAGCCATTCAACCAACACTTTTTCTTTGTAAGAGAAGCTCTTACAAAGGTGAAACTAATTTCTGTAAAAACATCCATATAGGCAACAAGTACACTCCGTAATCATAGCCATAGCTTAGAAATGGCCTGAGAAATGTCAATTGACTCTTCTCTACGGAGCAAGAAATCACATAACATTCATTTTATGACTAGCTTAAAGGGATTCTGTCATGGTGTAGTTTTTATTAGTGAATTATACTGTTTATAGCAAATAATTCCCTTTACCATTTAAAATGTTATTGTTGAACCAATAAATGTATTTTTTAGCTGTAATATTGGTGTGTAGGTGCCATCTCAGTGCATTGTGCCTGAGTCTGAGCTTTCAGAAGGAGCCAGCGCTACACATTAGAACTGCTTACAGGTAACTTATTGTTTTAATCCTACGTAGTGTAGCAGGAGGAGGCTGGACTCAGTTTTTTTACTATTAAATGTTATTCTCATATCTAACACTAGGTGGGGAGCATTTTCAGCAATACAGGTGTCAGGGAGCTGTGATCTTGTTACCTTCCCATTGTTCTGCTGCTGGGGAAGAAAGGGAGGGGGTGATATCACTCCAACTTGCAGCGTAACAGGAAAGTGTGACTGAAGTTTATCAGAGCACAAGTCACAATGCTAAGGCACCTAGGAAACTAAGAATATGTCTAGCCCCACATCAAATTTCAAAATTAAATATAAAAAAATCTGTTGGCTGTTTTGCAAAATGGATTTCAATTCAGGATTATGCTAGAGGTGTGCTATACATTGATGTATATTGTAACAAACTTGTTCTCCCATCACATAATCCCTTTAATGTTCTTCTAACTGTATCCATTTGGCTGAAATGAACAGAAAATTGTGCCGTTGCTTCAGATTCATTATATTAATGCTGTAAAACTGCCAATATCTTGAAAAGTAAAACAAAAACAAATATACATGTAAGGTGCAAGTTTACATTCAATGGTTCTGAAGCTTTAATAGAGAGTCTGTGGGGTTCATTTATTAACAGTGGGCAAATTTGCCCAAGGGCAGTAACATAGTAACCAATCACCTTGTTTCAGCCAGCTGCAGGTAGACCAATAAATGTAACAATTTGATTGCCATGGGTCATTGCCCACAGGCAAATTTACCTACTGTTGATAAATGACCCACTTGCAATTCTGTAAGTTTAGTTTTAGCCACATAAACAAACAACACAGGTATTTTAAGAAGTAAATTCAGTGGATTAACTATAGAGGAAGCAGAGGGGGCCGGACCATGGGGTCTGCTTCCTCTATAGCTGCTCTCGTTGCTGAAGTTATGCACCCCAGAGGGTGTACATAACTTCAGCGTGCACGTAAGAGCAGGAGGCAGCTAGGTATCCGTGCTCACTGGGCACAGGGGCCTGCCCAGTTCTCAGTACGCTGCTGGGTACAGTCTTCAGGCAAATAACAACTTAAACTATTTTAATGAGGAAAAAGCTTCTATTGCATGTCAAACATTTGGTAGGCAGAGTGTTATATGGACAGGGCAATTCTTTTAGGGTGCATGCAAAAACAATACATATTTCAATGCATAGAGTTAAAATATTTAAAATGTAAAAATTGGAATGTGTATCTGTACAGGATCCCCCTACTCAGTGTTTGAGTGAACCTTCTTACTGCCATTATCAAGGGAAACCTTTGTCAAGTAATACCACTGTTCTTCCAGTAGATGGCAGGTCTAAGGCTTAGTTCACAGTGTGTTTGATGGGAAGACTGTGGCTATGACATGTAAATGTAAATATTCAATGTATAGGTGCAGGACGGTTGGATATTAGGTGGCTCTAGTCATCTACAGGCACTAAATATTTACATATAGGTTGCAAAATGGTATTTTGTGATTGTAGGAGAATTGTACCATGATACAGAATGTAGGAATGTATTTGTGTTTTTCTTTCTTAGTTTTTTTTCAATATAACACTTATGAAGCAGCAACAACTCTGGTTTACTTGCTAATGACACAGATAACCAACTCTTTTGAAAGTGTAGATCGGCATTCTGCTATAATTACCTTAGTTCCTGTACCCAGTTATTGTCATGGTAAATCATTAAAATGATGACTAATATTTTGTCATTCCCTTGTGAATTGTATGTTTGGTATAAAGCAAACTTTTTATTGTGTGATTTTATCTGTGCCATTTCAATAGAGCAGATCATCCTCTGGCTGATGAATGGGTAATCCACATAAGTGGCCATCTGATTCAAGCAAGGGACTCAGGCAGAAGTGGGATGCAGATGCGCAGACTACATTTTCTATCCAAATGAATCAAATGGGATTATAACTTGGCCTTTCTGTACTGCTTTCTGTATCAGCCAACAGTTTGGCAGTAATGCTCAACTATATTGTTTGCAAAACTCTATAAACCTGAATCTGCATTTCTGAAAGCATTCAACCAACAGATCCAAGATCTGTATATCATCAACATTTTGTAATAATTGGGCCCACAAACATGTGAAATAGCACATTTCTCACCCACAACATGAATTATAAGGGTCTGCACTGATCTAGAATATAACCACGACACCTGCAAATACTGTATATCACCTACAGGTCCTACTTTATTTCTCTTGCACTCATTCATGTCTTCCAAAATTACTGGGTTTAACTCTTCCCACTTGGTCCCAGGCAAAAGAACCTCTTTAAACAAAGCTTTAAAACGTATACATTTTTTTTACTGCTTCAGCAAAGGTGTTCTTCTGCCTGGACTCTCATGAAAGAAACAATGTAAATTTGCTTAGAGCATGATTCTAAGCACTTTTGCAATTTACATTATTTTTATGGAGATTCCAATATATGAAGAAAAATGGATACTGCCAATATAATGAATTTTGTCACAACAGCGGCGCCTGCTGGTTAGTTTTCTGATTGTGTCCGGTCAGTAGAACATGTCAGAAAAAGAAAGAGGGCTGTACTGATGTTTCTCTCTTTAGGAAATAGATTAGAAACCTCAGATACAGCTGTTCTGATGTCTTTCCTGAGCAGATCAGCATCACAGTAGGAAAACTGTCCAACAAGTGGCGCTGTTATTACGAAATTAGCTGTGTCCATTTTTCTTTACATCTAAGGCTTAGAATAGTACTCTGATCAATTCTACATGAATTTATTGTACAGGTTTGTATTCCTTTTAACCTATTCATTTTTTAAGACATGGAAAACCGAAGACAAATCACATCACAAACAATTTTCCCTGATATCAACTTTAGAAGTAGCACTGAAATTCCACCCACTTTTAACACCACTATCCTACCACCAGGTGAATTCTTAGTATTTTAGAAACTGTAGTTAAGTAATGAACAATACATTTCATTAGTGCCCAAAGTAGTCTATGCATGAGTCATATGGATAAACACGGGGGTGGCCAAATCAGGCAGAGATCATTTGAAGACCTGTACAATGAATGTATTGCTATTTTTATTCTACTCGTGCCTATTTCTGTCACAATCCGGTCACCTGTTTATAAATGGCGCTTAAAGCTTTGCCTTAGTCTTTGCCAACGGTGCTTCCCGTAGGACCCAGTAGTGCAAGAACAGGTAGAAAACATCCATGTAGCCCTTTGGCAGATTTTATTCCTCTACTGCTTAATACATCGCTGCCTAGGATGTTGTTGGTTTTTCCACTTCAGAAGAGAGATGTTCAAGTAAATAACCAGAATCTTATTACGTTTTGATGATTAAATAAGTGTTTCCAAAAACCTAGTAGGCTTACTAGCAATACGCATTCTGGTGGAATATATCGTGACTTCACAAGTAGATCTTACTGGGTACAACAACAGGGTATGGAAAGGAGAGGGATCCTTGTTGTTCAAAGTTGTTTGAACCTCTCTTCAAGCCCTTAAAGGCAGTGGTAGAAGCTGTACATTGAGTTATGGATGGGAAACCACAACATACAATAAGATTGTACGTTAATATATATATAATTATTTTTGAGGGGGTTAAAAAGAATGGAAACATGTTAATAAGTTAATAAACGTAAGAGAGAAAACCCATAAGTTTTTTTGGATTCTTGCACATTTTATGTCAAACGGACTTGCTGAGCAGCATCAGGGCAACACTTCACCTTTGAACAAATGTATATTTGTATATTTATTATATTTTATATTATTAGTCAAATGTCATTCTTAGCATTCCTCTATCTACATGTAATAGTAACAAAGCTACATATGCACAGGTTTAATTGTTACATCATTGCTGCCTTATAGGCTTGGCTTTAACACTTTCAGTGCCAGTATACATGCAAGAAATAATAAAGTGCTGTCCACATATAAAGATGAACAATTGACTATAGAGGTAGCCTACATTTCTCATCAATTATTCTCTGGCAACATTAAAGGCAAATATTGACGCCTGCCCCAGTCCATCATTTCCTAATTGGTACTTCAATTTCAGGTGCAATATTCAGGAGAAAGCAAAAAAGAAAGAAAAGCATTACATTGATCTGTGTTTACAAAGAGAAGCCTTAACTTCTTCAATTCCTGGGATTGAATGCCCTTGAGTCCTGACTCTAACACACAGAAGTCAATGTAAGTTTTTTTACATAATTTTAAGTGTTCTACTTGACAAGGAAATCCAGCAATGAAACTGGGTCAGTACTGGGATAAGAGCAAAAGAGGCTACTGCTACTTCTATGACAGATAATAATGACTATGCATCTATGCTGAAACCAAGTAATAAAATGAATCTGGGGGAAATTATTACTTATTGGGTTTGTTGGCATTTTCTTAAGAAAAAAACCAAGAGTGGCCACACACCATACACCCATTTTATACTGATCCACTTGTCCTGCCTGCAGCATAGTGTAAGCAAGGTCCATGTTTCTTACATCCAAAGCTTAGGTCTCTTCCTGTAAACACTTTCTTTAATATATTAATATTCCCTCAGTATCACCTTATGCAGACTTTTCCCAAATCTACTTACCCTGTGCCAAGCTTTTAGAGGTTTTTGAAACCACAACTAAACTTATTCCCACTAAAACTACTAATGTGTAGTCATGTATAAACAGATGTGAATTGAAAAAGCACAAACAAATTAAATTGTGTAACGAAAATGAAACAGAAATCATAATAAAATACGTATGGATTCTTCATAAGGGGCATATTATTAACATTGGAGACAAACCTCACAGGTGGTGCTGCCCATAGCAGTCAATCAGCAATTACATTTGAACGGTTGCCTACAAGCTAGAAAACAAAAGCATGGATCTGACTGGTTGCTAAGAGCAACATCACCAGTGATGTTTGTCTTCTCTCTGTTTGTCTGTTAAATTAAAAAAATACACCCCTGAGCCTCCATCCTCCATTGCAGGCCTATCCCTCACACCTCTCCACATGCAATATCCTTGTGATCCTTCCTTACTTGCAATCCTAAGTCTGCCCCCTGCTGTTACTTAGCTGCCTCCTACCTTCTCCTAAGGGCAGGAGGAAAAATGTTCTCTTCACACTGTAATGCACCCTGTTTCTGACATGTTAAGCTTCTCATTAAAAGCTCCCATACCCCATCTCCCCAAACTACAGCCACAAAACTACAGAAACACCAATAAAAAGCCCAACCCCATTAACCTCTGAAAGGGGTCTAATTTGTCCTAATAACTTTTACTTAATAGCCCACATCCTCCTTATAGTATAATCCAACCTCTCTTAATCTTTGGGATGTTACTACATCTGTATTTACAGTAACTACCAGAGTTCTTCTTTGTTTTTCTTTTTAATCACAATATTTGACTTTTTTATATTTGTATATAGCATGATATACTGTATTACAGGAAAGAGGTGTAACATATGCTGACTGGGAATCATTTGTGCAGTAGAGTATTGATGGCAAATAATTTCCTCTGCTTATCTCTCCTTAATGCACTTGTGCTTCAGTGCTGTCATAATTAAACTGACAGGTGCTCTTGTGTAAGAAAATCAATATACAGTACATTATCAGCCAATTATGTAGCTCTCTCTTATTGTATTAGTGTTTCAGTTTTCTAGGTTTAAACTATTTTTTGTTTTCTTTTGATTGTAAAGTCTTGAATTCATTTGTCTGGTCACTTCATGCTTCGATACACTTCTAGACACACTTCTAGAGTGCTCCATACTGAGCCATGAGAGATGCTAACTGTGAGCCTGGAAGCTGAGGGCAGAAAATGCTGACCTTTCAATACTGCTGCATCATGTTGTATTTTTATCCATCTTATGAATATCATTGAGGCATATGCAGGTATTTAATACCATGGGAACTAGAGGCATTATGTTAGTGAGTATGGATGAAGTTGAATAAGAGCAGGTTTTGGGAACAATGCACAGTGAGATACAAATACCAACCTTAAAAGAATCTGTTCTTTACTACTGCTGCTAGTTTGGCACTCAGGTACAAGAAAACCATATACTTAACAGGGCTCCCCTTGTAAATTCACTTGCAGGCACTCATGGTATCCCTAGTCCAGGAGTTCCCAACCTTTTTCACCCATGAGCCACACTTAAATGTAGAAACTGTTGGGGAGCCACACAGGCATGAAAAAAAAAATCCTTGGGGATTACATTTATTTATAAAGCGCCGACATATTCCGCAGCGCTGTACAATAAGGATGCCAAAAAAGGGCTTTAATTGGCTAATTGGTAGCCCCTTTTGGACTGTTACCCTGCAGGATATAAACATATATCTATGTAACACTTGTTTGACTTAAATAAGGCAAATCCAGGCTAGTAGCGTAGTGTAGAGCATGTGTTACATGCGACCCTTAATTCTTAGGCATGGGCCTCCGCTAAGTGGGAGATTTACTATGGAGCTGAGGGCGTAGTTGAACTACAATTAGCTGAGGTTGTGTGGTGCAGAGATGATAAATGGACGCCAGAGGATTCTTATGGTAAACTATAATACAGATTTATTGGTCCAAGACACAGATGTTATGCAGGGTTGTTATATACTCACAAGCAGTTGATATAGAATGTCATAGTGGTAAATAGCAGTTGTGACCTTTAGAGACAGTATAGCCCACCATGGAGATATGCAGAGGTAGTAGCTGAGAGTCCCAAGATAGATGCCCTTTACTGGAACGGATCCCTACAGCCAACAGTGGTTCAGGGGTAAATACTAGCCTGAATCCTTTGTCTTAACTGTGGTCCCTACAGCAAGGCATACAGAGCCTGGGTAGGCTGAACCCTTAGTATCTCCTTTGGTGGGGCTAATGGCTGCCCTTTCTAGCTAAAGCTGACTATGCTCACTTCTCCTAGAGAGTGCTGTTAAATAGTTCTGCTGTGCTTACTTGTCCTCATTCACGGGGCCCTGTCCCCGACTTTAGTTGTTCCAGTAGTGTTACTGGGGCCTTGCTGCCTCCAGGCTCAGATGGAGCTCTGCTTGGGACACAGCATGCAGCCATGTGCCCTGTTCTTAAGTAACAGGCAAAAATGGTTGCACTTGACTATCTGCTACAGATCTTACTGTGCTTACGGTATGTGGTGACACATTACACTGGATACACAGTGACACTGGAATTCTATAAAATGAATGGGTAAAAACAAAGGTGGGGTCATTTAAAGGTACCCTGGATGCAATATATTGCATAAAAGCACTCCCCTCACCCCACCATGACTATATGTCTCCCCCTATCATCCCCTCATGAATACAGCACTGCTTAATCCAGGTTGCACTGTACTCATGTAGCAAACAGGGGGCGCTGCAATCCATTTTGCCATGCAGCAATATTTCTTCATGCATTCTTTGTTCCGGTGACATATGGTACTCGAGTTTACTAAATCTTTACATGGCAAATAACAACGAACTTTGCTAGGGATGCATTTAAATCCATACAGACATTTCCCTGTTAAATAATAAACAGCAAAAGGTCATTGTCACTTTATTCAATATGAAAATAGTAATAAATGTATGAAATGATCTATAATAATGTAGCACCCCTTGTGATATTGATGCTACAGTTGTTTAACGGCTAACTAATATTTATAATGAGTTTTGCATACAGCCATTGATTAAGAGGCTGAGCTTCTTGGCAGCAGGCATCTTATAGAGATATAACAGTTTAAGTGCAATTTCACGCACAGCAAGTGGCACAGTTTCAGGGGAGGGGGATTTTCATTTGAAGTGTAAATTTGAAACTGGGTACAGTGTGTTAATTTTGGCATAACACTCTATCACCTACAGAGAGGTGTTTAATAATGAATTGGTTTTAATAAGGAAAGAAGTTATGTGAGCAATGGCATTACTCATGACTCTTATTTCCGGTTATTCCTTTTAAGGCAAATAAAGCAAAGAGGCTGGATATTGTGTATCATGGGTCAGGCTCTGTTTATGCCATGGTTACACTTCATAAAGGAGATAATGTTGCTTCTAGAGCAGGAATGCGCCCCTCCAGCTGTTACACAACTACAAGTCCAATCATTATCAGTCAGTTCAATTTGATGGTCGATTTTATTGCCCAAGAACAGATGACAGTTAGTTATCACAAAGAGGTATGCGGAATTGCAGATAAGATGCAACAGAAGTAAAAAAATATACTGTATGCAGTATCTTAACAAGATTCAGATTGCATGTACCTTTCTATAGGAATATCTATAACTTACCTGCATTTGAGTTGTATAGGTTGCAAGAGATTTATGGGAAGGTAGAAAAAGTCATTTTGGCATTTTACCAATAGATTTGCCACATTAGTGCCACCTAGAACACTATATTTATTCTGCAGAAAGCATTATAAAAGAGCCCTAGAAGCTTTCTCTGTTGGTTTCAGCTGCCATTTTAGCTTGTTCTCAGTAGCTTCCATGTTGCAGCTCAAGGGGCTGGTAGCTCAGATCACTCATTCTGATGGGAGGGGGAGTGAATTCCTAGGGGATGCTGTTTCTCAAGGCTCTGCCTCAGGTCCCATGCTCCTTTCACTCTTAGATTACAGCACCCTCTTTATAAAGATGCCCCCTAAATCTCCCTAACTTCTGCAAGTTTATCTTCTTTCTGTGGCATCCACCTCAATGTCACAGTATCATTTAAAATGTTCAAAAAGTCAAGTTAACTGTATTTACGACATGAACTTTTCTAGTCCCTCAGATTTCACTCACATTTAAACTCACACATAAAACCCTACAGATTCACTGCCCTGTATTTACACTGATCTCACTTTTATACCCTTCCACCAAACCTTTGCCAAATCCTACTGCTTTTATCTGTGCAACATTGTCGGAACTCCCCCTTCCTTATCTTAGCTCCAAATGGATTCAATCTCTTTTTAATTTTGCTAATATTACACAGATTTCTACTGTGTAATAGTATAATTTCTTCATTCTTCATTTATTCTTCGTTCTTATACAGTCTTCACAATTTTTTGTCCGTTTGCAATCCTGTGGCTTGACTCGTTTACTTATCTCACTATTTCATATACTCTGCCCTTTCAGAATGAAACCCCATCACTACATCTCAGTTCTGATGATAACAAAAATGTGTTATGGGACGTTTCCCAACTACAAGATTTCTCTGGAATTCCAGAGATCCATTGCACTCTTTTCCTCCAAATTTTTCCCTAAAGTGCCATCTGTCTAATTGGTGCAACCTAGATTATCAGAAGTCAAAATACAATAGGTAACAACCAGCAATTATTTCCTGGTATAAATTGTTCCATGTGCCTTTGAATTATAAGCTCTTGTGAACAGGGTTCCCTGATCCCCCTGTTTCATTCTTTGACCCCTGTTTGTTATTGTATCCTATATCCCCAGGGTGTTACATACATAGTTACAGAGTTGCTTTGGGTTCATAAAAAGACATGTAAAACCCCTGTCCATTATCAGTTTCTGTGTGAGACTAGATTTTACTTTTGTTGTATAAATGTATTGCTTTATAACAGGGGTCGGGAACCTTTTTGGCTGAGAGAGCCATAAACACCATATATTTCAAAATGTAATTCCGTGAGAGCCATACCATATGTTTGGCCGCGGATGCTGCAGGGCAAGGTAGGGTGGGTCAGAAGGATGCCGGATGCAATGCAGAGGAGGGCGTGGCCTGCGCTTGGCGGATAGACGACGTGTTCTAAGTTTTAGAACACGTTTTCTATCCGCCGAGCACAGGGGCAAGGTAGGGTGGGTCCCAAGGATTCTGGCTGCGATGCAGAGGAGGGCATGGCCTGTGCTCGGCGGATAGAAGACGTGTTCTAAGGCTTAGAACACGTCTTCTATCCGCCGAGCACAGGCCACACCCCCCGTTTGTTTTTTTTTTATTAAAGATTTGGCAACGAGCCAGATGCAGCCATCAAAAGAGCCACATCTGGCTCCCGAGCCATAGGTTCCCTACCCCTGCTTTATAATATTACCATATAACAGTATATCACAATACTATTTTTTCATAATTTGCTTTACATCACATTGTGCTGCATATGTAACAGGCAGATTATATATGAACACCCAGGCCTACTTACTGGTAATAATAGGCAGTGACATTTCAGGTGAGATTCGGCATATATTGAGTATTCAGATACATTATTAGGAAATGTACATTTTCTGTAAATTCCCTCGAATGATTTAAAAATGATAGAATCTTGTTTTAAATCTTAATTTCTGGAATATTTAAGAGACATTTAATTGCCAATTTCCTGATACAAATGTAAGGGGGTCATTTACGAACATTTGGATTTTTGTGGTTTTATAGTATTTTTGAAACCACAAATAAACTCATTTCCACAAATGGCAGTCATTTGTCAAAAGATCTGAACTGCAAAAGCACGAACGAAAGCACAGAAAAAACATCACACAAAAATGGCAACTTGTTTGTATTGTTGCACAAAATCCAGCGTCAAAAACTCCAAAAACAAAGCAAAGACAGATCTTCAGGTTGTAAAAGGGACATCTGCCATTGACATCTACATGATTCCGAAAGGGTTTAGATAGCCTTTTTTTCCATTTGGATTTGTCATAGTTTTGTTGCATAATAAATTGCTCAAAAATTGCAATTTTTTTTTCTTGACAAACTGGTTTTGGTGTCAAAAAATCTGAACCAAAAAAATCAAGCATTGGTAAATGCCCCCTTAAGTGTGTGTTTTTCAATTTTGTGGATATTTTGGAAACTGTAACTTTTTTTGTCTTTGTAGATGATGTGTATAAAATCCATTTCAGACTAAAAGCAGACATGCTTCTATAGTTCTTGTCTGTAGAATTATACTGAAATCCCTTCTTTTCTCCCTGCCAGTTGTGATTGATGTTTTGTGCTTTAGCATTCATTATAATCCCCAACTTTCCTTTAATCCTCTTTGCCGAATTATATGATTTTCTTATAACATGAGATTGAAGCAATATTTTATTGTTACAGTTTGTCTTCTTAATTTTAGACTTGTAGTAGTCATACAGCTTAAACAATTTAGGGCTTTTTTATGACAGTAAGGTCAACTTGCATGGAGTACAGAAACGTGCACCTCTCTAGAGCTCCATCCTGGGGGAGCAGCAGCTGGGCTGCGTGTGGATAGTACCTTGGACCTCCGCCTAGTGCTGGGAAGCCCTTTACTCACTGCCTGCCTACAGCAATGGTACACAAGTCATTATATCTTTATTTTAAAATTGCACTATGTAAGCACCAAGAATCCTGTTCTTTCTTAGCATATCAGAGTAGGCTTATTTGCAAATACAAGCTTTATTTGCAAAGCGAAGCACTCAGCCCAGAACTTGTGTCTATACATGGTTTTTAACTACACTGTACAATCACCAAAGGGCTTTTTTTAAGCCTGCTGTAAACAAGGGAAACATAAATCCTAGGGAACTTGTTTTGATACCAAATAAAAACAAAGCATTGAGGGGAAAATTATGGAAATTTGCATCCAAATTTAGAATTTTGCACCTTGTCATTAAGCCCTAAAATTTACACTTAATTCCAGATGAATTTGTGAATATTTATTTCTGTGTACCTTGGCATATCAGAGATTAATAACTGTAATAGTTATTGCTAAGGTAAACTTTAGGGACACATAGAATTAATAGCCCCTATGGCTTTAAATCCCTACAGGCCCTTAGTTACCAGACAGAAGTGCCTGTATCAAAGTTAGTTCATTTATCTATGTATGCTGTTGGCTAGCAGATAAGTTGACCACTTCCTGCCACACTTTGATATAGGGCTGTAAATGGGGTGGTGAAGGGTGAATGTTGCTGGGAGCCTGGGCACAGGTCCAGTTAAAGTCAGGGAATAAAGCCCCATGGATGAGGTGTTAGATAGTGGCAGGTGTAGCTCCCATACCAGTACACTCTAGGATTGTGAGTCAGTTGAGGTTGAGCTGGAAAGAGTTGTTCTGAGCTCCAACATAGGAGTGTCAGATTGTAGGTATCTCTCCCTGGCCATATTGCCTGTAGTGTAGGGATCCCAGTGGATAGGGAATCAGTATAGAGAATTCCCTGGAGGTGATCTATACCACCATGGGGTATCACAGAGGTAAAGTGAGATGCCTGCCAAGTCTGTCTTCAGGGGCGTATCGTCCTGTATTACGCTTTACTTTAATGTTGCCTGTTCCACTTGCCTCAAAGAAACTGTACTGTAAGTAAAACCCTGTCATGTAAAATGAACCCTTTCTGTTTTGTTTACATGAACCTCTGGTACCTTCTGTCTTTATTTTTCTGTATAACAACCAGAGAGGTCCCCTTACCCTGTTTAGAGGTACTGTAGGTATATAGGCTACAATTTAATTCACACCTAGATATGTATTATTTCAGTGTAATCAGAATTAAGTTTTAATGTGAATTTGCTAAATAGCTTGGTTCTGTCACCCCTGTCTAAATCCACTCTACTATTAATTTATTAATAGAAAAAAGTGTCAGTGGTAGGTGTAAATAGCAGGAAATGTGTGAGGAGTAAGAACAGCGATGGTAGACAGAACGTCAGGGTCGAACCAGCGGCCCAATCCGACCTTTGCCGGCACTCCCCCTACTGACTGTTCCTCCCCTGACGCGTTCAATTTATACGCGCTCGGGGAGGACGTCAGGCCCTGCGGGGGGGTTAGGGGGCCCCTGGGGGGGTTAGGGGGGACGCGGCTGGGGCACCTGCAGGGCCCCTGGGGCAGGAGCCCCGGTGGGCCCTGCACCCCCCAGTCCGACTCTGCAGAACTTTACCAAATGGCACCCACAGTTAAGTATTGAGAAGTAAATGGTGTACATCATGGTTATTAGCATTTGGAAGCATTGTTTATTCCCTGTTTGAAAAGGCATAGGAACTCATAGGTTCATTCTGCTACCTTTCGGGGCACACAGCAATGTAAGCTTTCTGCATCAATAATAAAGCAAATGTCTTATGGGCAAGTAAAGGACCCAGCTCTTTAGTGACCTGGCTGGTGAGTGTGGGCCTGGGGGTGCATGTCTAGAATATCTAATTGTTTTTTAATATATTCAAACACCAAGGAATGTTACAAGATCCAGTGACAGCCCACTCTTCTCTAGTTACATCTCTTACTGTATGCCAGCAAATGACAGCATTTGGCAAGCACAAACTTCTAATTATCCTACATCAAATTTTCTACATTTAGGATGAAGTGTTTTCTTCTTCAGCACATTCTAATCATGCAGATAAATGAAAAATAAACATTGTTAAATCAAGAACATTAAATTGGCTTTACATGATACAATATATTTAAATACGGTTAATGCAGCATGGAGGAGACAAATGTGTCTAAAGCGTTACAGCGTTAAATGCAGATAAATGTATGCAACTGAAGGTATATCAGCTCTTGTCAGAAACCCTAGAAAATACAGTCGATGCAGTATCATCCCAACTAGCTCTGATAATAATTTCCATTAAATCAAACCGTCTTTCGACAGTATTTCAACACCATTAGATCTTAGAAGCCATGTAATAATAAGGACAGAAGAGCAGAAAATTGGAAAAGGGAAATAAAAGGCTTTTAATTCCCCAAGTCCCACCAAAAGTTCTGCCTTATCCTGTATGTAGCCCAGAGCTTTGCATCTTGCACTGGATATTTTGGTCAGTACTGGCACAGGCACTAATAGCACTCCAGCACTCAAGCCTGCACCAGTCATAAATAAGCCCTCAAACATCTTTAATGTTTCATATAAGTATCTTTGGGTTCTTCACCAAGAAAAATTGCAAAGGTTGCATGTTCTGGAATCTCTCTTTCTATTGGGGTTGCCACCTCAATAGTTTGTGAAGGGGCTGCCCGGGTCAAAAACTTCTGCCTGCTTTTCAACATTCTGAAAATGGGGCAGAAACCCTCCGAATTGCATGTGACAGACACAATAACTCCACCCCTGACAACATCACATGGCAAGAAACTTCATCACGTGCATTAGTCAGCGATAGGTGATCCTTATATAGAGTTCTTCTGTGCACTTAAGACCTCAAGGCATTCTTTTTTCCACCAGTAAACTCTTTAACATTTAAACAAATGTAATACATATACAATTTGAAGATATGAAATCCTTTATAAAATACATTTTAACCAATAGGCTTTAATAATGTAATAAATGTATTGCACTAACATTCTTTACACAGAAACTAATCTGATCAGTACACTTTCAAAGGTAAATAGCTACCTTAATTATTTAGGTACTAAATTAAGAAACGTTGTACTATGGTGGAGGATTTCTACTGGTTCTTGTGTATTTCTCTCTCTCTCCCCTTTCTTTTTATGGGCTACTTCCTAATTCTCAATGTTGACAATAATTGGCTCCTAAACCTTAGAAACCATGGAAACAGACAATAGTCGTCAAAAAAGAAAAAAACTGTTGCTGAATACTTCTAGCTATTGTCATTGGTGAAGGTAATATGAAACTTGAAAGAAATGAATGGGTGAAAATTCTTCTTTAGAATTCAAGAAACTGAATGATATGCTCTGTTCAATTTGCAATCCTTTTTTTATAACCTTATTGTGTCAATGATCCTGCTGTTTACTATGAAATATAGCATTTAGTTATAATATTTCAGTCCCAGGTTTTAAATTTGATCATCTGAGCTCAACGAAAAAGAGATTTTTTTTATATTTTTAAATATAGAAATAATTGTATTTATTTATTAAATAATAAAATGACAGTCTGTGTTCTTCATAAGCAGGAAACAAATGACAATGTAAAGTCATGTGACTGTAAACTGACGCAGGCATCCATGGATATATTGGTGTATTTCAATAGTACACATTACCCACATTTATTGATTGAGTAATCCTGACTGTAGCTTATGCTTAGAGCAGCTATCATTGTTTCATAACAAATTAGAAGTGCTAACTACTGATTTTCACTGTCATTTGAAGCCATTTGGATCCCACTACCGTTTATAATCGAACAAAATGTTCCAGCCTGCTGACAATTAGGGTTTTGACTCATTTTGACAAAGTAGAACCTAGATCAGTAGATTTAATGTTTCTGGTGTCATCTTCCATACATGTATTTGACAAAGCAAAAAGGTCTGAAAATAGTTTTTTTAATTGAAATTAAGGGACAAAACCATGAATAACAAGGTGTCGCACAGCTTGCATCATTTAAATAATTCCACTTTGATGGGGTTTTTTTTAAAAAATGGTCTATTCAGTTTTATTATGATGTCTAAACAAAAGAAGCAAAGGGCTTTTCTCTATAGTCTATGGACAATAACACAGGTTTTTATACTTTCTTTAACTTTCATGTTTAATATGATTTTTTTAATCCATAATAATTATTGGTCTAATAAGAATAACATGCACACGTGTACTTTTCAGAACAGAGGGTGTACTACATAGGGTTTGTCTCCATTTTTTTGTGACACATTTTTTATTGTGTTAATTATTGATAAATCTAAACATGTGTGAAGAGGTCTCATCTCCAGTATGATTAAAGATAGTTAGTGAAACACCTCCAGGCCAGCAGAAGCCCCAGGCACCAGAAGTATCTGCCTTTCAAGTGAAACAACAAGGCCGATTCCTTGATATTGTTTAGCCATATACCTATAGGCTCTGCTCTAATGAAACAAGCATATTAGCAAAACAACCCCCTGTTTAATTTTTACTTATACTAGAAGAGTAATGTGATAACATGGGCAAAACCTAGATTAGTAGCCCAAATCAATCAATATAATGATTGGTTTCAGCTAGTGTTACCTTTATAAGACCTTTATAATACTATAATGAGCCTTAAATCAGTGATCCCCACCCAGTGGCTCGTGATCAACATGTTGCTCACCAACCCCTTGGATGTTGCTCTCAGTGCCCCCAAACCAGGGAGTTATTTTTGAATTCCTGACTTGGGGGCAAGTTTTGGCTGAATAAAAACAAGATTTACTACCAAATAAAGCCCCCTGTAAGCTGATAGTGTGCATAGAGGCTGCCTAATAGCCAATCTTAGCCCTTATTTGGCTCCACCATGAACTTTTATGATGCTTATGTTGCTCCCTAAGTCTTTTTATATTTGACTGTGGCTCAGAAGTAAGAAAGGTTGGGGACCCCTGCCTTAAATCATGACATCTATACAATTGCCAGGTATGACAGGTAGTTTGGATGACAGTTGCCCATGGCCAGCCAGGTTTTTGATCAGTCAGAGGGTGATCTCAGCTCCACCATGACCTACTATATAGGATTTGACAGAATCAGAGATATATATACGAATCAGAGATAAATATATAGCTGTGATATCACAGATATTTTAAAAAGTGTGAGTGTTGCAAACGCCATCATGTTTCTACAGCAAATTGCACGTTAAAAGATAATGACTCTGTGAGAGACTTGACTCTTGTTACATTTGCAAGAAGTACCTTACAAAATGATAAGCACTGGCTACCATTAAGCCTAGGGTGCCGATTTACTTTTCGTTTTTTACCATCGTTTTTAAATTAAACTCAAATTGAATTTTTAGCACTTTTCCGAGATTTACTATGCATCTAAATGGCTAAAAAACCAAATTTGACAATTCCCCAGGTTGTTGTTATGTTGCTATGTTTGTGTAAGTAATAAGTCAAATCAACTGGAAAAAAAAAAAACACAGCAAGTCCAGTTGACAGCAAGTCATCCGGCAAAATACCTATTTTGCCTGATGAAGGGGCCTTAGAGCTTCGAAAGCTTGCAATGTATTTTTATTGTTAGCCAATATATAATTTCTACAATACTCTGTATTTGTGTTTTTTTTATTACTTTTGACACTGGCTAACACGGTACTACAGTTTTTGTTTTGAGATTAAAATAACAATAAAAATAACAACATAACATCTGTAGTAATAAGTCAAATCAACTGGACTTGCTGTGTTTTTTTTCCAGTTCTACAATACTCTTGTATTTGTGTTTTTTTTATTACTGTTATTTTAAAATTACAAATATGTTGTTGAAATCAGTATTTAACAGAATTCACTGAATCAAAATACAATTGTAAGTGCTGCATTGCAGTATTACCTGGTAGAGGCTGCCGCCCCAGGGGCCCTGCACCCCCCAAGGTGCCCATGCCAGCCACGTCCCCCCTGCGTCCTTCTAACCCCCAAGTAAGTGAAACACGCCAGGGGAGGACAACGGTGGGGAGCAGTATCTGGGATCGGCCCACTCTGACCCTGCACATAACCATTTGTAAAAGGGTGAAATAAAAAATGTATTTCAATGTCAAAAGTTAAATGTATGTATAGAATGAGCCAGTAGGTGGCACCAAAGCCACCTGGAAACCTATATAAGGTGCTGCATTCACAGTGCGCTTCCTCTGGGAAGATCAGCAGCCACCCAATCACTCCTAGGGTAGAGAGGGAGTGTAGGAGTTAAACTAGCTCATACTAGGCACGAGATCTAGGTAGGCTATTTAGCATGGACAGTTTGGGTCCCCACAAGAAGTCAGAGTTTTGGGGTTGAGCCCCATGGTAATAGTGCACCAGATAGGGATTAATTGTGTAGGAATAGGGTTGGGGCCTGTTGGTAAAGCTGAAGGGAGACAGCTTGGATAAAGCTTGGACAATGCAGGAGACAAGGGTCCTGGAGGCTTGGAAGAGATACATTGTGAGTAATACTTGTAAAACTAGCCAATGATTGGGCTACTCCAGTCTGCGTCGTGTTAAATCTGCAATAAAGCCAGTTCTGTTGCATGGCATTTTGTGTGAACATGACTGCTGTATTTAGTAAAAGCCCACAATGGTCCCGGGCACAGAAGGTAACAACCCCGGGTACTAATGTTACACATTGATTCCCTTAATTTGTGATTTCTGTAATGGCTGCTGTTTCTTTCATACATTATTGTACAATTTGTTTATCTTGGACTACCCCAGCTTTATCTTAATGTGCACCTTTAGTGATGGACGGAATGTTTCGCCAGGCATGGATTCGCAGCGAATCTCTGCGTTTCGCCACTGGCGGAGTGTTTCACGAAACGGATGAAAAAAATTGCTGCGGAAAAATTTGCCACGCATCCAAAAATTTTCGCAAGAATAGTTGCGCTTCAAAAGAATAGTCGCGTGTCCAAAAATTGCCGCAAGAATAGTCGCGGGCGTCAAAAGAATAGTCGCACGTGAAAAGATTAGTTGCGGGTGACAATTTTTTTGGCGCGCAACATTTTCGCAGTTTCGCAAATTTTTTGGCGTTTCACGAATCTTTTGAAATATTCGCAAATTTTTCTGTGAAGCGAACCGGGACAGATTTGCTCATCACTATGCACCTTTACATAGCATTTAGGAGACCCCCAGTACATCCAGTAACACTGTCTATTGCAGGCAAATCCTTCTCACAGACAGTAGAGGAAGCAAACGCACTAATTGACTGTAATACACCTGCGTGTGTCATCAAATAAAGAGTGGCAAAGCCTTTGCACAGCTTTTTTATTCACAAGTCAAGGCGCAACATGATCTCAACAAAACCTTTGAATAATATGTGCTAAATAGACACACGAAATACTATTTCTGCTTTTCTTTTTATATTTAGAAATCATGTGAGTAAAAAAAGTGAGAAGTGAGAGACAGAGATGGCAAATGAGAAGGCCTAAACGCTACAGGATGCATTCATTTCTTTCCACTTCATTTCTATTTGCATTTACACTGTATATCTACATGTAAGTTCAGTACAACATTGTCCTTTCAAGTTTCAGATAAGGTCAGCTGATAGAGAAAAGGGGGCTCAGCTCAATGTCAAAAGGCCCCAGGCCCCAAATAACACTGAAAATCAGTTGAATAAAGTTGCTACAAAGAAGGCTTACTGCACAATAGTATATTTTCATAAATTAATGTAGAAAATCTAAATTCATAAAATGTGCCCTTTGCACCCAGAGTTGTCTATTTCATAAACTGTGGACGCACATTACCAATGGCTCAGTTACTAAACACACTGCACTTTGACCCCTTTTTGGTTTTCACTGCAAATCTTTACTTTTCAAGTATGAGAACAGCATGCCGGCAGGCTTATCTTTCACTTGCCATGTATATTGCAGCAAACCAGTGCAGGGGAGAGAGAACAAAAAAATATAATGTACCGGTAGTATTTTTCTGTTAATGAATACAAATTAATGATATTATATATAATGATAATTGGTAAATTGAGCACTAGCACTTTATTATATAAGCACAATTAGTAAATTGTGCTTATATAATAAAATGCTAGTGCTCAATTTACCAATAACCCTTAATGCTGTAGATCTTATAGTGCTAATACCCATAGAATGAGAGTTATAGTTTTAAATAATAAAGTTTTAATAAAATTACATGTCTTTATAATAATGGCATGAACATTGTGCATCATGGTATAAAATAAAGGGCAGAAGAACAGCTTGTGATGAAATAGGACAGGCTATAAGATAAGCATTACCTTTTTCCTATTTTCTTGGTAGGGATGCTAGTGAAGCCATGAACAAACCAGGAATGTAAAGATGTACCTCTTTATATATATATACAGGTATAGGACCCATTATCCAGAATGCTCGGGACCAAGGGTATCCTGGATAAGGGGTCTTTCCGTAATTTGGATCTCAATACCTTAAGTCTACTAAAAAATCAATAAACCATTAATTAAACCCAATAGGATTGTTTTGCATCCAATAAGGATTAATTATATCTTATTTGGAATCAATTACAAGGTTCTGTTTTATTTCTACATAGAAAAAGGAAATCAGTTTTAAAATTCTGAATTATTTGATTAAAATGGAGTCTATGGGAAATGGCCATTCCATAATTCGGAGCTTGCTGGATAACGGGTTTCCGGATAAGGGGTCTGATACCTGTATATATATATATATATATATATATATATATATATACATACACACACATTTATATATATATATATATATATATATATACAGCAATAATTTAACTTGAACATAACCAGACACAGCTTGACCATTTACAAATATATGATCTGTTATCTGGAAACCCATTATCCAGAAAGCTCAGCCTCCATATTAATCAAATAATTCATATATTTATTTTAATTTGTATTTTCTTTTGTCTCTGTAATAATAACACAGTAGCTTGTAATTGATACCAACAAAAATATAATTAATCCTAATTGGAGGCAATCCAAGGTCCTGATCATTCTGGATAACAGGTCCCATACCTGTAGTACAAAAATGAGTTGTGCAATGCATTAAAGGTCTACTTCTATATAAAATTAACTAGTGTGATGTGGATAGCAGTGTTCTAAATAAACGTGCAAATGGTATTTTTATTCATTTTTGTGTGAGGGAGTGTTATTTACTTTTCCTTTTGTTTTGCAACTATTAAGCTCGGAATTTAATAATTTTTACTAGGGATTAATTGTCCAATTAGCAACCAAGCAGCAGTCTGGGTGTCAGAATGGATTATGAATAGTCCATTATGGCAAACTAGAATTCCTTTCTGTAGCTACTTACATGTTTCTGGTGTTATTTAAAGTAAGCATTCTTTTTTTCTGGTTTCAAATAGATTAATAGCTAGATTAAAGAAATATAAACTAAATACAGCATGAGAGGATACAATACTTGGGGGACTATTCATATGGACTGTCCATATGAATAGTCCCCCAAGTATTGTATCCTCTCATGCTGTATTTAGTTTATATTTCTTTAATCTAGCTATTAATCTATTTGAAACCAGAAAAAAAGAATGCTTACTTTAAATAACACCAGGAACATGTAAGTAGCTACAGGAAGGAATTCTAGTTTGCCTTTAGGGCTATCTGGCCTTTCAATGTCAGACCTGCTCCATATCAAGCAAACAGCTTTCTTTTTTGATTTAGCTGTCGGTTTAGTTAAACCCAAATGCCAGACAAAATGACACAGACCTTCCCTTATTTGCTTCTAGCTTTCTTTGATAGAATTCCGTTCACATGAAAGTAAGAAATGGCCCTTTGAGATAACTATATGTTTCAGCTGGGGAAATTTGCTGTTTTGTTTGACTGTAGGATGCTTTTTTTTCTGTTTAAGAGAAAATGTTAATGAAATGCAAAATATCATTCACATGTCAGGGCTGATTCTCGGCCTGTGGATAAAAGCAGGATGACAATCAACTAGGGTTGCCACCTCTGCCAGCTAAGAAAGGGCCATGGGGGGCGGGACAGTGACATCATGGGGGCGGGACAGTGACGTGGCGATCGGCCAATCAATGCTACTGAGTCCTGGCAACCCTAGAATTGTTAGCAACTTCAGGATGGCAATATAAAACAGTTTACCAAGAAAATGAGATGGCTCCCACAACGAGACAATCATCCTAAACATACCTCAAAGCCACCATGAGCTATGTGAAGAAATGCAAGCTGAAGGTATTGGAATGGCCCTTATAGTCCCCTGGTGTAGGCATCAATGAAAATCTGTGGGTAGATCTTAAACATGTGTAAACATAACCCAATAGGATCTCATAATCCAAAGTGATCAGCAAGGAAGAGTGGGCAAAAATGCCTTAGTCTAAGCTGGATATGAAAGGTGTTTACAAGCTGTGATCTATACCAAAAGAGGTGTTACTACAGTATATACTGATTTAATAGGATGCCATAATTACTGCTTTCTTCTATTGTAACTGTATATGTAGATATTTTGTTATGCAACATTTGCTAGGTTTCACTTTTTAGTTCACAATGCTTTTGAACAACATTTTTTATTTCTTGTATATGCTCACTGGTGTACATATTGTAGCAGTCCTTAGCTAACCCCATTAGCAGTTAGTCTTTAGCCAGGGCTGTAACATTATGTAAGTCCTTTCCAACCTCACCTTCTTCATTGCCTGTTTGTGAATAGTATGTAAAGTATCTTTTTTAGCCCTGAGCTACTTTCTGTGTATTTTCTGGCCATGAGCTGTCTCCTCAGCTTTAACACTTTTTTGGACAGCCAGCTAAAAAAATATATCCAGCCTTGTTACATTTCACAAATATTAATATAGAAGGATTAGCAGGTCAATATGATCTTCAACTCCAAGCTTTCAGCATCTCTTCTAATTTTCATTAATAACATCATAGGATCACTTTGGATCACTCTATGAATCTGTTCTTATAAGCCCTGTACTGTGCATTTACATGTATTCCCCAAGGTGTTATGGTGGGTGGAAGTATGAATAGCGAAGCAAATGAGGGCACAATTTCAACCTTTTCCCTGTCTGTAGGCTACATAAAATATACAAAAGTTATAAAACATATTCAATAAATATAAAATGCATTTCTCCAAATGTTTTTACTCCATAATGCTGTGTGTGGTTTGCAGTGTATCTGCAGTATATTGTATGTGTTTATTGTGCTATCATCAAGGAGTTCTGGACCAGCAGAGCCAAAATGTAGTGTACAGTATGGTAAGTATAAACTTGAATTTTCTCCCAGGAAGATATATTTGAAAAAAAGAAAATGAATGCAAAATAAACATTTATGAAGGAATATTTAACTTGTGGAATTCAAACATAGTTCAAAATATTAGTGTAACCATCTATTTTTTAGGTCTTTGCACTCTGTCATCCGCTTTATTTGAACAACCACAAATCTCAGTGCTGTATTTATAAGTGGTGGGAGAGAGGCTAAACCTTCTCCTGCCCCTTCCTGCCCACTTATTCGCTAGTTGGAGGCAGGACACAACAAGTTCTTGCTCCCTTTAGTTCTCTTGTACTTCTGCCCAGGTTTATAGAATATAACCCATGGTGCTGAAATGCTACCATTGGGTTCTCCTCATCCACAGTTATTTAGTAGAACTTGCTTGTCATTCTAGCAATAGTACAGTGTTATGTTAATAAAGAGACCTTCAACCATTAATTTCAAAACAAATATAAACTGATGCAGAGGAAAGCAAAAAACAAATAAAAAAAATCCACAGTTGGACCATCTGCCAATACAGTCTCAACCAGGGAAAAAACTTATTTGAATATTTCTGTTAATTAATTACTACTGCCATTATCCCTCCAAAAGAAAGCAGTATCCTAGCCCAGAAAGGATAAACCTGTAGACTAGACTTATACAAATGTAAGGGAAAATGTACATAAAGCCAACAAAAACCTTTAAAAATTTATTAAATAGTATAGACTCTATACTATGGAGGCTCTTCAATGATTTTTGAAACCATGGACATAAATCCAGCTGAAGGATCAAACAGAGCAGTGTTTTTGTAACATTCTTCAGCTAAAGAGGCAATATAGAGGTTTCTGCAAAAATTGATAGAGAAGCGGAGCACAGAAAAAACTTAGGAATAAAAACATAAATTTATTTCATCATTTAAAAATAGGTCAGAGCATATTCACCTCTTTAGCTTAACGCGTTTCGTGGTAACACCACTTCCTCAGAAGCCCAAATTGTGGGACCCTCCATTTGAGTTTAAATAGATAGAACACACACCCATTCTTAATTGGCAACTCACTGTTAACCCTGAAGTGTGAAAAACAAGCACATATATGTCCATAGACGTGATGAAAACCTTGTATATATAAAAACATATAAAGAGCACCCACCCGGGTAAAAAACTGTACCCTCCACAACACACATCATTTAGGTAAGCTTAGGTGTTATATAAGTAACAATAATGATGATAGTAGTAATAATAATAGTAACAATAGATCATAAAAGTCACATGTATTAAATATTGTTACAAGTTGTTTCTAAGTTGCATGTATATGATTATATGTCCAATTGTCAGACCACAATACTAAATTAAAAGTGTACATATAAACATACTACTTCCAAAATCATTAATCGATTATATAGCGGTGTGGTCACATGATTATCAGTAGAAACAGGATAATTCCCATTCTCTATTGAGGCCCCCATATTGCTCTGTTGTTTTCAACCGATATATCCAAAAGACCTCTCTCTCTGAAAGTTTCTTATCTATATCACCTCCCCTAACACTTATACTAGGTCTATCAATAATCTGAAAGGTCATATGATTACTACTTTCATGTTTCTCTATTATATGTTTTGCTATCGCTGATCTTGTGTCCTTTCTCTCTACGGCTGATAAGTGTTCCAGAATCCTGGTTCCAACCTTGCGAATGGTTTTCCCCACATACTGAGCACCACACTCACATGTGGCTAGGTAAATGACCCCTTTGGATTGGCAGTTGAAATATTGGGGAATGGTAAAAGTATGTCCTGTATATGTACAACTAAATTGCTTGGAAATTCTCACTACCCCACACGCCTTACATTTTTTCCTGCCACATTTGTAAGTGCCCTTATGGCGTAACCATGCAGCTTCCGAGTCATTATCTCTCGTGGAATATAAACTCCTAGAAACCCAGGAGGCCACATTCCTAGCTCTCCTGAATGTGAAACTAGGGATCCCCCTTTACGCACCCCGTCAGTAGCAGTGGGGTGTAATAAACTCATCCTGTCCGTGGCCACAGCTCTATCATAAGCTAATTTGATAACCTCCGTACTATACCCCCGTTGGGCAAACCTATCCCATAATTGCATGGCCTGTTGCTGGAAGGCATCCCAAGAGGAACAGATGCGTCGTAATATAGAGGTTTCTCAAATGATTTTGGAACCAGAGCAATTGTTTACCTTTCTATCTCCACAGTTTGGTTATTGGTACTACTGACAAAGTAAGTTCTGTAGCAGGTAGTTACTGCTTTTACTTTCCCCTTGTAATAAGGGGGTACTACAGAGGAGTATGCAAGAACAGTTTTAAGCATCAGAAATATTAGCAATACAGGAACTGTAATCATTTGGCAAAACAGGACAAGCATTCAGTATAAAAACCATACAATTGTATCCATCCTTCAGCTGAAGGGACAGTTACATGGACATGCTTGTAGCCTTGACTGTGAAGAATTTAGACCATGATTGATCTTTAAACAAACCTTTCTGACTTATTTATTTATTTGTTGCTGGGTGCAAACAGCTTGGTTTGTTGCATGTGGCACATAATCCATATAATGCACATAGAGATACTATACAGGCCAGAAACAGATCAAAGATCAATAATAACATTGTCGGATTGCATATTTATAGGTACTATAGTAACATACTGTTTGCGTATTTGTCTTTCGCTTAATTATTGATCACATTGAGTTGCAAACTTCCCAAAAATGTCATTCCCAAAAGCATCTGCCCCTTTATGGAATTACACTGAAATATAGCAGCCAATCACATGTCTATTTTCAATGTATTTTACGTAGACATGCATTAATTAAGGGAGACCTTATAGAAGAATTTAGTCCGTTAAATGTACACCAAACATTTATTAAAATATATCATCATAAAAATAAAAAAATATTTAAACAGTAATTAAACCCAATAGGATTGCTCCAATAGGGATTAATTATATCTTAGTTTTAATCAAGTACAAGGTGCTGTTTTATTATTACAGAGAAAAAGGACACCGTTATTAAAAATGTGAGTTATTTGATTAAAATGGAGTCAATGGCGGATGACCTTTCCGTAATTCGGAACTTTCTGGATAATGTACTGTACTGTATAGTAATTAATTTTGTGTGGTTAAAAAAAACACTAAAATCATAATGTTGGTAAATCAGCCTCCCCATATTCAGTGGCTGAGAGCTTTATCAATCACCCCTGCTTATAGTAGCCCAAAGCTGCTGCCATAGACAAGGGTGGTTGTGAAAGTATGGCTCTGGTTATTGCTGCAAGAGCTTTCACAACTAAATGTATTCCACATATGGCTTTGTTCATTGATAAAGCTTTTTTAATTTGTAACATAGATCACATTTTATGCCATAATCTCACTGTGATACTGACGCGAAAAAACAACGTGTCAGTTACAGCTTCTAATGCTAATGGCCTCCTGCTGGACAAATATGGCCGCCCCCTCAGAGGAACATGGGGGATCAGATAGGGAATGTAAAAGCTTGGACAAATACTTTTATGGCCAAATTATAAATAGCATGCAAAGACAATGTTATGACAGATGTAAAAAAGGTTTCATTTCTGGTGTCAGTATCTCTTTAAGACACTGCATCTAGACGTTCTGACAATAAAATGACCAAGGGGCAATAGCTTGTAAAATATCTTCTGAGTCTGGAATGTGCAAATGCAGTTTCCATATTGAACTGACATTTAGGGTTAGTGGCTATATGAGCTAGGGGAGAAGGAAATGAGAGTATCTCTATTATAAGAATGTATGCAATGTAAGCTAATAGAGGTCATCTAAATTACCCAAGGGTGCGGTGCTAGAGAGCTAAGAGGTGCAAGAGTATGTCCCTTAGTGCTTAATTAGCAAGCACTTGCACACTGGGGTAAGCTGCACTCTGCTCTCTGCACAGGATTGGGGGGCAAAGCTCGGCATCAGGAGGTGCAGCTGAGCCCTGTCCTTGCCGCCATTATTATACACAAGTTAGGGAGGGGATAGTGGGCAGAAGGGGGGATGCCTAGGTGAATTCTCCCATCCACCTTTCTTGGATAGGGAACTGCCTAATACAGACAGTGCCCTATTCAAGGGGCAAATGTTAGGTCTTAAAAGGAAGCACCAATACAGGAGATGTAGAATGCAGTGTCAAAAAGTGCAAAAACATGACAGCCTTTTTGTATTTTGCACGCTTAATTTAGGATTACACTGGACCCAGATTACTGTTTCAAAATATACGTCTGATATAAAAAATGCATTTTTATTTAGTATTTGGGAATTACTGGCAAATGATTTCAGAGGTTGCATGAAATATAGAACTTACTTGATTTTTGTCTGGAATTTAAATAGACATGTTTTAGGCTTAAGCAGATTTGGTACTAACACTGTGATATATATTACATTACTCCATAAGAACTGATTTACCATTAAGTCCTTCCAGCACAAATGTGGGCATCAATTCCAATTAGAAGAAAGGAGGTTCCATCTTAATATTCAGAAATGCTTTTTTGCAGTGAGAGCTGTGAGATTGTGGAATTCTCTCCCTGAATCATCCGTACTGGCAGATAGCCCTAATGATAGCTTCAAGAAGGAGCTGGAAGGCTTTTTTCCCCTTCTGCGGCAAATTAGAGAGGCTTCAGTTGGGTTTTATTGCCTTCCTCTGGATCAGCTAGCAGTTAGGCAGGTTATATATAGACATAGAAGGTTGAACTCAATGGATATGTGTCTTTTTTTGAACCTAAGTTACTTTGATACTAAGAAAAAAAGCACATGTTCATATGCATCTAAGCATTTAATGTTATTCCTGTGTTACGTAACAGACATATAGATTAAACAGAACCTCTTTATTAACTATTAATATCCACTGGTCATCTTGTATAAGTGCTTGTTGCTGTTATGACATGGGCACATTTTGCCTCTCAAGGGAACACTGCATATTGGATATCTACTAGAAGAGGGGTGACAAAATATTTTTTTTTAAAAAGCCTTTTCCTACATCTTACATTTAAAAAATGGGAAGACAGGCTTTTAAAATTATAAGTGGGTTGATAATTGCAATCCCTAATAAAATGCTAACTGATCAATAAAATACTCCAAAGTCAAATACAGGTCAAAAGGTGACTTTGTCACTTCATTGAACGAGAACCCAATTTAGGGGCTTATTTATCAAAGTACACAGGCCCGAAATACAAAAAAAATCATATTTTTTCATACTGTGTGTATTTTTGCGACTTTTTCATACTTTGCAACAAAATTTTGCCGAGTACAAAAGTTTTGGATTCATTCAAGCTTTGGTATCGTGGCTTTCCTTGGGCCGGGTTGGCGCTGCAGAGTGCCATTGAGCCCTATGGGAGACTTTCCTTGGGCCGGGTTGGCGCTGCAGAGTGCCATTGAGCCCTATGGGAGACTTTCCTTGGGCCGGGTTGGAGCTGCAGTGTGCCATTGATTCCTATGGGAGACTTTCCTTGGGCCGGGTTGGAGCTGCAGAGTGCCATTGATTCCTATGGGAGGCTTTCCTTGGGCCGGGTTGGCGCTGCAGAGTGCCATTGAGCCCTATGGGAGACTTTCCTTGGGCCGGGTTGGAGCTGCAGAGTGCCATTGAGCCCTATGGGAGACTTTCCTTGGGCCGGGTTGGAGCTGCAGAGTGCCATTGATTCCTATGGGAGGCTTTCCTTGGGCCAGGTTGGAGCTGCAGAGTGCCATTGATTCCTATGGGAGACTTTCCTTGGGCCAGGTTGGAGCTGCAGAGTGCCATTGAGCCCTATTGGAGACTTTCCTTGGGCCAGGTTGGAGCTGCAGAGTGCCATTGAGCCCTATGGGAGACTTTCCTTGGGCCAGGTTGGAGCTGCAGAGTGCCATTGAGCCCTATGGGAGACTTTCCTTGGGCCAGGTTGGAGCTGCAGAGTGCCATTGAGCCCTATGGGAGACTTTCCTTGGGCCAGGTTGGAGCTGCAGAGTGCCATTGAGCCCTATGGGAGACTTTCCTTGGGCCAGGTTGGAGCTGCAGAGTGCCATTGAGCCCTATGGAAGGCTTTCCTTGGGTCAGGTTGGAGCTGCAGATTGCCATTGAGCCCTATGGGAGACTTTCCTTGCTCCAGGTTGGAGCTGCAGGGTGCCATTGAGCCCTATGGGAGACTTTCCTTGGGCCGGGTTGGAGCTGCAGGGTGCCATTGAGCCCTATGGGAGACTTTCCTTGCTCCAGGTTGGAGCTGCAGGGTGCCATTGAGCCCTATGGGAGACTTTCCTTGGGCCAGGTTGGAGCTGCAGGGTGCCATTGAGCCCTATGGGAGACTTTCCTTGGGCCTGGTTGGAGCTGCAGGGTGCCATTGAGCCCTATGGGAGACTTTCCTTGGGCCAGGTTGGAGCTGCAGGGTGCCATTGAGCCCTATGGGAGACTTTCCTTGGGCCAGGTTGGAGCTGCAGGGTGCCATTGAGCCCTATGGGAGACTTTCCTTGGGCCGGGTTGGAGCTGCAGAGTGCCATTGAGCCCTATGGGAGACTTTCCTTGGGCCGGGTTGGAGCTGCAGAGTGCCATTGAGTCCTATGGGAGACTTTCCTTGGGCCAGGTTGGAGCTGCAGAGTGCCATTGAGCCCTATGGGAGACTTTCCTTGGGCCGGGTTGGAGCTGCAGAGTGCCATTGAGCCCTATGGGAGACTTTCCTTGGGCCGGGTTGGAGCTGCAGAGTGCCATTGAGCCCTATGGGAGACTTTCCTTGGGCCGGGTTGGAGCTGCAGAGTGCCATTGAGCCCTATGGGAGACTTTCCTTGGGCCGGGTTGGCGCTGCAGATTGCCATTGAGCCCTATGGGAGACTTTCCTTGGGCCGGGTTGGAGCTGCAGAGTGCCATTGAGCCCTATGGGAGACTTTCCTTGGGCCGGGTTGGAGCTGCAGAGTGCCATTGATTCCTATGGGAGGCTTTCCTTGGGCCAGGTTGGAGCTGCAGAGTGCCATTGATTCCTATGGGAGACTTTCCTTGGGCCAGGTTGGAGCTGCAGAGTGCCATTGAGCCCTATTGGAGACTTTCCTTGGGCCAGGTTGGAGCTGCAGAGTGCCATTGAGCCCTATGGGAGACTTTCCTTGGGCCAGGTTGGAGCTGCAGAGTGCCATTGAGCCCTATGGGAGACTTTCCTTGGGCCAGGTTGGAGCTGCAGAGTGCCATTGAGCCCTATGGGAGACTTTCCTTGGGCCAGGTTGGAGCTGCAGAGTGCCATTGAGCCCTATGGAAGGCTTTCCTTGGGTCAGGTTGGAGCTGCAGATTGCCATTGAGCCCTATGGGAGACTTTCCTTGCTCCAGGTTGGAGCTGCAGGGTGCCATTGAGCCCTATGGGAGACTTTCCTTGGGCCGGGTTGGAGCTGCAGGGTGCCATTGAGCCCTATGGGAGACTTTCCTTGCTCCAGGTTGGAGCTGCAGGGTGCCATTGAGCCCTATGGGAGACTTTCCTTGGGCCAGGTTGGAGCTGCAGGGTGCCATTGAGCCCTATGGGAGACTTTCCTTGGGCCTGGTTGGAGCTGCAGGGTGCCATTGAGCCCTATGGGAGACTTTCCTTGGGCCAGGTTGGAGCTGCAGGGTGCCATTGAGCCCTATGGGAGACTTTCCTTGGGCCAGGTTGGAGCTGCAGGGTGCCATTGAGCCCTATGGGAGACTTTCCTTGGGCCGGGTTGGAGCTGCAGAGTGCCATTGAGCCCTATGGGAGACTTTCCTTGGGCCGGGTTGGAGCTGCAGAGTGCCATTGAGTCCTATGGGAGACTTTCCTTGGGCCAGGTTGGAGCTGCAGAGTGCCATTGAGCCCTATGGGAGACTTTCCTTGGGCCGGGTTGGAGCTGCAGAGTGCCATTGAGCCCTATGGGAGACTTTCCTTGGGCCGGGTTGGAGCTGCAGAGTGCCATTGAGCCCTATGGGAGACTTTCCTTGGGCCGGGTTGGAGCTGCAGAGTGCCATTGAGCCCTATGGGAGACTTTCCTTGGGCCAGGTTGGAGCTGCAGAGTGCCATTGAGCCCTATGGGAGACTTTCCTTGGCCGGGTTGGAGCTGCAGAGTGCCATTGAGTCCCATGGGAAATTTCCAAAATCATGCACAGATGGATCAACGTTGGAAAGGAAAATTTTGTGACCGTCAAATCGCCAATACGATATTATTGTGACTAATATGATTTTTTCGTAAGCATTTTTGTGATATTTGGGATCATCAGAAATTATCGTATCTAATCCGAATTTTACCCATTTCGGGATTCGAACTTGTACTTTGATGAATGTGCCCCTTAGTGTTGCTTACATAGTATTAATCCAGACCAAGTGGAGTAATACAGGGTATGTAAGTTTGTACGTACAACTGCTTAAACATTAGATATGCAATAAGTGCATACCGTCGCAACATAAGAAAGGGATTTATTGTTTTAACTCATGTTCATAGAGAATCAATGGTGATCATTTATTGCCTTCAGTAGTCGTTGGCTTCTACCACTTGTAACAAGGATATTTATTTTCCTGGAGCAGAGTTTTTGCATAACTGAGCCTCCCATCTGCAATGATGTACATTTAAAAATGCATCAGACTATGAAGGAATATTTGTCTGTCTGTAATTTGCTTGTCTTAACTATACAGTAAGTCAGGGGATTTATACAAAAAAAGAGGTCATGTCCTAATCCAGTGTTTTCCAGTTATGTTTTTCCTCAGATTGCCTGAACACTATCAATGATATTCTTGTGTGATGTAGACTGAATACACTTCAATGATCAGCATACACATCTTGCTAAATGCCACATCCTAATTTGTGCTTTTAGCTCTAGGGGAAGCGGAATGATTTCTTGAGTAAGTCTAATCATTACCAGTCTATTTTTTTCCCAGCTTCAGATTTGTATTATTAATCACAGAGGCAGCCATTACATTTGGAAACTATTTTGCATTAATATCCTAAAAGTAATTTCCAATGCGTTTTGGGGTTTTTCTGCGTACATGAATGAATTTTTGTTGGCCTGGCAACTTAATGATTTTCCTTAATTGGACTTAAATTGTTTATTCGATAAGTTCTTGGTTGTAAATGTAGTCAGCAATTTTCTATATTTTGTTTTTGAAATGGTGCTACATACTGTTTATTTTCATTTTACAGTAAGCTGAGAATATCTGTGAACCATATAGTGAGTTCTATATTATTCCCTATACTTTATGTTGCTTTTAATCTAAACTTTGTACCTTGACCACTGTACTAGCAAAACCATTACTGTTAGAATTTCACCATCAGGGATATTGCTGCGCACACTGGTTGTGCTGGATATTTGATTACTGTACTGCAAACGATCGCAGACTTTGAGCCGTGGGGCTCTGTTTTCTCTCTTTGATTCTCTTTGAGCACATCCAGTTAATTGACATCCTGATTTCACAACACAACAGCCATTTTAGATATTGGATACTTGACAGTTTCCTGTCATTAACCATATTTGATGATAAGTAAATGGACAGTTGACCTACCAATATATTGGCACATTATGTTTCCCTATTAGTGGCAAAGATTGCATAACAATTTTCCTTGAAGGGGATATATTATTTAGCCTTTAGACCTTCAGCTTGCATCTTCCTAAACCCACAAGGAAAGGAAAATCACAGGGCATGCATTGTGGGTTATGTAGTTCCTGCATGTTGTCTGTGAGCTGTGGAGAAGTTGTTACAATTAGTAACATCACTGTTTTAGTCCCTCCACCCCTGCCAGGATTTCAAATGATGCAAAAAGAGAAGAATTGTTTTGCAGCTGGATTTCATTGCATATAAAATGGTATTTATTTATAGGTTTTAAAGGAACAGATTACAGTGATGGGTATAATAGGGGTTTCTGTGTTTTGTGGGGCTTTTTAACATATTTTGGTTCCCCTTTAAAGGACAAGGAAAGGTTAATATAAATTAAAAGTAAGTCTAAAGGCATTCTTTTTAAGTACTTACTGCATATCTAAATTCCCAGATCCCTGCTTGCTTCTCTGAGATATGGTGCTGGCAGCCTACAGCAGTGTGAAGACTACAGTGACATCACTGAAATCTCTCTTCCCTTCCTGTAGGTGCCAGCGGCAGCCTTCCTATTCTGTGTGTAACTTGATCCTGTCTCCTGTTCTGAGCTACACATGCCCACCAGCCAATCAGAAGCGGATCTGGCAGAGGGGAGGGGGGGAGGGAATGAAACACATGTGCAGTATGAAGCAAGGAGGGAAAGGAAGGGAGAATACCTTTTTAGAGATGGCTGCCTGTTCTAGAAAATGTGAAGTAAGTGTGACTGAGTAAATATTTGATTAGGTGAGCCAAAAGTGTGGCGTTTTTACTAAACAATAGGAGGACTATTGGGCAGTATGATTTTTACATTTTGACTTGCATTCTCTTTTAAGCATTTTCCATGCTGCCATCTGGTGATGTGTTTGCAGGTCTATTAAGCTGAACTGTTTTGTCTGAATAAACCTGCGTAACTTGATCCAGAGGAGGGTGAAACCCCCCATCTGAGGCCTCTTCAAAACTTTTTCCCCTTCTGAGGCAAATTGAACATTTTTGAATGTGATTTAACAATCTTTCTAATAACTTGCTGCCCATGTACCACTACACCCATAATATATGTAACGGCTATTATTTATTTGCTTTTTTTAATACTCAATCTACGTTATTTTCTCATTTCTGCCAAATGCATTGTCATTGAGCAGAGAAGCCTTCATTGGTTAACTGCTTTCTCATGGTGACTGAGTCTCAGCAGCTCAGGAAGTAACATTTTAAGTATGCACAATACGATTTTTCTATCCTCAAACCACACTGGAGACAAAAAGCTGTTTCCTTGGTAACACACGCTGCTTCAGTCACATGTTATCAATCAACCTAAAAGTGCAAGTTTTACAGATTTGCAGCCTGGAAGGTTTAAAAAAAATCTAGGAACACACACCTGACAAATCAAAAGAAGAAACATCAGATTTAGCCAAAGGGATTTCCATTGTATACAGCAAAGTAAGAAGAGTTGCATTCAGGTGAGAGGGTTTCTGTGTGTATAAATGATAAATCCTCAACAAGGGAAGTGTATTCAGTTTCAAGTGCTAATTTTTTGAATTTATTTATAGGCCCTCTGGGAACAAAGACTGGGAATCAGAATGTGTAAATAGAATTACAGTTGTATTGAAGGCCAAACTCATACATAATAATAATGCAATGTGTTATTTTACCAAGTTCTACTCAAGGTACCTAGTTTCAAGGAAGTACTGTGTCTGGAAAACACTACAGAAGGATGTCCATGTATCTGAGCTAAAGTATGTTGTATGTACTAACAAATTCATGCGTATGTACGTACTGACGTGTAAAGCAGAATTACTAATATCTCACTCAGGGACCTTATTCAGCTCTCCTTTCCTGCCACATATATATATGCACTGAAGGTAATTCTGTGATCTAAAAGCAGAATTGCACATTAATGATTTATTACATTGCAGAAAAGAGCTTTTCCAAATCATTAAACCCCCAACAGATGCATTGAATCCCGGATAAGATGTAATCTGAATGCTGCAGAAACTACTGGGATTCAGCCCAGTTTTTCCAGATTCAGACAATGGCCAAGCCCTTAAAGTAACAGTAACACTTAAGGGCTCATTATTGATTGGTAGAGCATTTTGGAAATCACACAGGGTTTCGGGGGAATATACCTCATTCATTGAGGTAGTTTTCCCTCAGCGATCATAAATCAGCCCCTAAGATTTATTTTAACAATATCCTATCTAAGCCATTAACAAGGATATCCTAGTAAAACATCATTATTTCCATTGTTCAATATGTATACAATAGCAAGATGGGTCTTCTACATCTATAGGGCTTGACAAAACAGAGCTACTGGGCACTATACAGTCTGAAAAAGCACTGTGTGGGCGTCAGGGCCGCCATCAGGAGGGAGAGGGGTAAAGTTGTACTGGCCCCTGGTCATGTCGCGAAAGTTATGGAAACTGTGTAAGTTATATATAAAGTTACACTGAAACTCAATTTATGTAACTGCAAAAACTTTCTAGAATATGACATAACTTGCCTAGAAACTTGTGTATGAAGCAAAAGACAAAACAGAGAAGCTTTGTGGGGACAAACTGCACTGATCCCCAATTAATTAAAAAGTGTAAGGTAAATTCCACTGTCCCTAATGAACAGACTAACCTATTAGCTCATTAATTATTCATTTTTATTAATTATATGAACCGCTTATTAAAGAGTAACATCAGCTGTTTATATATGGATCTGTTTACTAAATTACATCAGTGTCTCCTACATGAACTTTCCAGCAGTGGAATGACTGGTTATTGGGCCCCACAGCAACATCATTTGGCCCCTAGTGATGAATGAATCTGTCCCGTTTTGCTTTGGCAAAAAATTTGCGAAACGACAGCAAAACCGTTTTTTTTTTCGCCTGGTATAGATTCACAGCAAATTTCCACATTTCACTTCATTTTTACGAGAACATTTGCGCAGAAAAATTTGTCCCGCGTCAAAAAAGTCAAAATGGCCACGGGCATCAACAAAATCATGTGTCAATTTTTTAGCGAAACGGGACAGATTCACTCATCACTACTAATGAGCTCTTTATGCATTATGCTTTATAAATCTACAAGCAATTGTAGCATATGGGTAGCAGTTATAATATCAATGATAATATTGTCCTTTTTGAAAGGCTACCTTTATTCTTTCTTTTACCTTTAAATTTGCCTAATAAAATATTTTATTTAACTATATTTAATTGCAGTTTAAGCATTGTCTAAGGAGCCCTTGTTTTATTGGCACGCTAGTCACAAACTCAAAAGGCTCATTATGTGTTTATAATCTCATTAAAAGAAGCCAGAAAGGGGAATGTGGTCAGATGGTACAGTGGACTGGGAGCATGATCATCAAAGTGAGGCCATGAATGATTCCCATGACTTTCTCTGGTATGTACAACTCCCTAAATTGCCTGTAATTAATACATATGTAATGCTACATATGTAGCACCTCCTTCTGTATGATGCATAATAGTGTTGGAAAGTTTGAGGGTATAGTTATCCCCTGCGATTGTTACCCAGCAAGAGGGCTAGATTTTTGTTGGAGGTGCTTTAGTAGCACAACATAAGGTTAAGGACAGTCCAAAGTCCCAGTAATGAGTGTTAATAGGTAATTGCCATGGTGATTAATTATCTAAGTAAAACCCTGACCTTTATGAAAACTGGGCAGATGGCAACCCTAGTAAGAAGCGCATTGTAACCTACACCAATAACTATATTATTGAACATTAAACTACTACAGATACAGATCATCTAAAATCTAGATCATTCCTATCCCATACATACCTACATTTACATCTCACTGAATGCAGATGTTGGGAGACAAAATGAAGGCTTTACATTGTTAATATCTTATATAAACTATATAAACTATCATATATAAAACATAATAGTAGATTGTTGCATTGGGAGAGTTCTGGTCTGCACTCTGTAGGAATGAACTTTATGAAAGCAGTGATTAGAATTTCCCCATACTGAGCAATGGTTCTGCTTCACATCCCTATTTTAGTAAAACTGAACAATTCTGAATTCTGTGGAAAGTATTGTACATTCCTGTCACTCCTGACAGGCATCAAACCCCAAAATGTACTTAACATATACTGTGTAAATTGAATAAATAACATGCTGAAATGTCAAGCAGAAATGAGCAAAGCCTGTAATCACTCAATGAATATGTCTCTCTTTGTATTCAGAGAAGCTTCCTTTCCTTACCACTCACACAATCTCTCTCTCTTATTTTAATACATATATTTTTGGCAGAACACCATGTGCACATATTCTCATTTCTAATTATGGTTTTGCACTGCTAAGCAACTCTATCTTAATTTATTAATGAAAAACAAATTTACTAATTCACTTCCAATCTGTTTCCGTGCAAGATGTGATTGTTCCTGGAACTTGCAAACACCATATTTGTTCAGACAGGATACAATGGCAATGTTTATGGCACCTGATGTCTGATGCTCATGCAAGATGTTGGTAAAAGATATCCTGATTAAACATCCTTGCACTACACAGCATGTTGTGACTGATGGGAATGGAGCAGTAATTATGCAAAATAGTTCTTATAATTAAGAGAGCGCACCACTTCAGAATAATAGCTTTAGGCTAAAGGAAGCCATTTTATATTTTTTACATGGATCCTATTTAGTTTCTCCATCCTATAGGCTGGATACCAGTAGGTTAATTTTTAGAACAGCATGGCCATTCTTTAAACCAAAAAATGACTAGCAATACATTCCATTTCAGTAGCCAGAACTGTTTACTTGAACTTTTTATTTCATTCCACTCCAATCAACATTTCAGCCCACTAAATATAACATTAAACTGAATACAGGTATGGGACCTTTTATCTGGAAACCTGTTATCTAGATAAATCCAAATTACAGAAAGGTCATCTGTTATAGGCTCCATTTAAAAAAAAATAAAAAATTTCATTTGCAGAAATGATTTCCTTTTTCTCTGTAATAACAAAACAGTACCTTGTACTTAATCCCAACCAAGATACTGTATAATGAATCCTTATTGGGGGCAAAACCATCCTATTGGGTGTTTTTGATGTTTACGTGATTTTTTACTAGATTTAAAGCATGGAGATCCAAACGACTAAAAGATCCTTTATCTGGAAGACCCCAGGTCCCATGTAATTTGGATAACAGATCCCATATTTGTAATAGATATTAATAAACATGATGGCAATATGGAATGTTTACTGACATTTTTGCAAATGTAATGGTCAGTTGTACAATTTTAGTACGTTACAGTGTTTAAATGGGGAATATCAGTAAATCGACTTTTTAGGTAAATCTCAAGTATGTCTAGTTATACAGTATAATATGAAATTGTTTTGGATCCTCCTTAACTGCAAAAAATATTGGTTTTATAGTGGTTAAAATACAAATAGTTACATAGGGTTGAAAAAAGACCATCAATTCAACCCATCCGAGTAAACCCAGCACACACAACCCACACCTACCAATCTATACACTCACATACATAAACTATATATACAACCATTAATACTAACTGTAGATATTAGTATCACAATAGCCTTGGATATTCTGATTGTTCAAATAATGACATTAAACTAAACTGACATGAAGGAAGGAAACCAAGAGGGAAAATAATTGAAGCTGGAGTTAAATACAGTAGGTGACATGATGCATTTTTGCAAATTATAGAAGGGCATGGAATAAAAATAGCTTATTTTACAATAAATCAGATAAAGCTACACACAAATAGGGCATTATCACAAATGGTTTTCACTTTGAGCAAAAGGAGAAATTGTGCTCACCGGTACATTTTAAATCACTAAGCGGCACAATGAGGGTGTAACCACAGAATTCATACAGGCAAAGCTTGTTCTACAGCTTCACAGGGAGTGAGTTTTACCTGCAACTTACTTGCTTTTAAGGTTAAAACTAGTATGGGCAAATTTTTCAGCAGGCATGGATTCACAGCAAAATTCAGCATTTCGGCATTGGCCAATTGTTTTGCGAGACCTCTGCAACATTTCGGAGCACGTCAAAAAAGGCGTGGTCACGTAAAAAAAAGCACGCTGCGTCAAAAAAAACACACATATCAAAAAAGGTGCATGGTAACCGCATTTCGCTAATTTTTTGCTGTGTTGTGAGTTTTTTTGCAGTTTCGTAAATTTTTCGGCGAAGCAAAATGGGACAGATTCGCTCATCACTAGTTAAAACTCCCAAATGGTTGCCCTTTTATTGACCCATTGGGATCACCTGACTGTAGCTGGAAAGGGTGGGAACTACAATATGGAGCTGGCCACTGTATAAACTATAGCAAAAAGGAAAAGCTGTGCTCACCGCTACATTTTTTTTTGTAACTTATTTATTGAGTTTAAGAATAAACATAGAAAATTGCATTCCCATGTATCAGTTCAATTATAGACAAATGATATGTTGAAAATAACTAGAAGTAGAGAAGTAAGGGGAAATAAAATAGAATAACATGAAAGTTACATAGTTACATAGTTACATAGGGTTGAAAAAAGACCATTGTCCATCAAGTTCAACCCATCCGAGTAAACCCAGCACACAACCTATACTAACCAATCTATACACTCACATACATAAACTATATACACAACCACTAGTACTAACTGTAGATATTAGTATCACAATAGCCTTGGATATTCTGCTTGTTCAAAAACTCATCCAGGCCCCTCTTAAAGGCATTAACAGAGTCTGCCATTACCACATCTCTAGGAAGGGCATTCCACAGCCTCACTGCCCTCAGTGAGTGGTAGTAACATCCAAGAATATTTAAGTGTATAGCAATATATCACATGTCTAAAGAAGAAAAAAAAGGGATAATGAAATTCAGGGATTAATATTGACTTAATCAGTTCCTCCATCTTGAGATTGCAGCTCCCAAACAGACCATTCATCTAAGAAGTAAGGTGTTTTACTCTGCAAAGTAGCTATACATGATTCAAAAGCTTTATTGGGATTTACTCCTCTTTATTTCTTCCATAGAGGGTGGAAGCATTGACTTCCAATTTGCTGCTATAGCTAATCGAGTAGCTGTGAAGATTTGATTTAATAATGTTTGGGAGTGTTTGTGAATTTTAGGAATTGGTTTGCCCAGTAAAAAAATTGAGTTATCTTTTTGTATTGGCTCATAAAGTAATCTGCTCGTGAGAGCTGCAATCTCTCACTTCTAAATTTTAAACCATAAAGCTGGCCATACACACCAATGAAATCTGTGTATGATTTTTGGACCATGTATGGGCTCAGAATTATCATCCCTATTATTTTTGTACCATGGCGATCGGTCGTTTAGTCGGACAGGTTAGAACATTTTGGGGAGATAAGAATAAAATCTGTGCATGTATTGTGTATCTGACAGTATCCTTGGGGGACCTACAATGGAAGCCACTTTCATGTGATCAATGTCTGCCAACTATTTCATGTTCAGAACATCCGCCAATTTATTTTTGGGGCTTTATCCTACAATCTCAGTCTGAATGTTAGTTTTAGTTTAAGCGTGCATTTAAGCGTACCATCGATATCCGAACGTTCCTCAGAAGTAGACTAAAATCTGAATGTGTATGGTCAACTTTAGTCGTGAGTCCAATAAGTGATCAAAAAATTCATACATTTACAAGAGATCCTCTGCACTCCATTATCAATATAAATAGGACATTAAGACATTCTGTGCATTAAGCTACCAAGATATGCCCTTCCCTATAAGCAAAACTCCCAAATGGTTGCCCTTTTATTGGCCACTACTGGGATCACCTGACTGTAGCTGGGAATGATGGGAGCTACGGCATGGAGCAGGCCACTGCTCCTGTATAAACTATAGCAAAAAGGGAAACTTGTGCCCGTCAGTGAGCAATAAGGCTGAAAAATGCTCTCTCTGGTGATGTGATAGTGTTGTGTTTTTTATGGTTATCCTGCAATATATCCTGGTGGAACCTGAGGTACATTATATATGTTTTTTTACCAAACCAACTCATTAACAATGTAAACAGAATGGGGGTCAAAAGCACACCCCTTAGTGCTCATTTAACAGCACAATGCCCCAATGCAGGCTGCGTCTCCTGCTCCTTAACTTGCGCGTCTGAATGCATCTTGAGGGCAGATGGGGGCGCAATGTTACCCTTTAGAATTGAGTGGGGTGTAATGAAAGTGTTGTTACATAAAAAATCAGACCAAACTGCTGGGAACTCCAGTCTGGCATTTAATACATTTTTTCGGTTCTAGAAGTATATGAATGGAGCCTGAAAGAGAAAAAATAATGAGACCAATATTGTTCTGTTATTTTGCTTTTGTTCAAAAGAATTGTCAGAAACATAAAATCAATTTTAATTTCAAAAAGCTGTAAAAATAGGAAAAAATAGGAAAAGGAAAAACAGACAAGTGCTTATATATCCTCTGTTTCTGTATTTCATGTATGCCAGTTGGAGATGGGAAATAGGATAACAAAAATGTTGACTATTAATATGTTTAACAAAATAATAGATATAGAGGGTTATGTAATAGTTGGAAGTTTGCTAATTACTGATATAAACCAATTAAAAGGTACCATTTACTTTTCAGCTGTATACTTAGACCTTTTATTACATTATCCCAATAATATCGTTATGTGTTCCTAATTATTATCCCTTGATCTAGTAAAAAGAATTCCCTTATGCACTGTGCTTATGGGAAGTTACACATAAAACATGGAGTAACCTGCCCCAAGGATTCTTCTGTGGAAAATAAAAGTCAACTGATTGAATTTTAAGTTCACTTAAAATGTTGCAAGGTTTTGAATCTTACCTTCCATGTTTGCTGCTGTATCTTTTATCGCCATAATGGATAAAATAGGATGAGACAGGATACTTCCCATAGTAACAATTACATTTCTCTCTGCTCTTGGAAATGGAATATTGGCTCTTTGATTCACATAAATGTGCTGGTAATTATGTGCTTTATATTTTATTTATGAGGCTATTCTTTAACTATATAAGCAAGAGTCTGTTTGCTTTATCACTTTGTGTAATTATGTTTATGATTGTATCTGCAGAACTCTCCTTTATTGATTTTCTCTGCAAGTCTTCCTTCATCCAGCTGGTTTGATAGAACCTCCTAAATGTTTAGTTGATCATTATGATGGTAGATTCTATTTTTATTTACTTGTCATAGTTCTATAACCATACAGACCTTGTTTATCTCTGTTACACAACCACAACAGCTTTATTCTCTAGCATGATTCCGATACACTAGTAATGACTTTGTGTTATTGCAGGCTGACAGCGTTCCGTTGCAGTTCCATAAAGATTGTACTTCAAAAGTACCCTTCTAAGAGCCAAGTTCATTTCAACTGCTAGTACCTTATTGATGAAACAAGTGATAAAAGGATGTGGATCTATTATTAATGTAGCTTCCACTTCACACACATCATGACAATTACACCGTTTACCTATTATAATTAATAGCAGTAATATAAGGTATCACTTTTGTTTATTTTTTGGCTATATTTGTTTATTCTGCTGAGTTATATTATTAACCACACCAAGACTTCAATATTATTAATATAGTATTAGTATAAGACAAATCTAAATATGTATTATATTTATCAACTGACTTTGTATTTTGGCAGGTGGAACACACAGAGATAACTAACATGGTACATGACATTTATGCAAATACAGTAATTCAGCTCTCTGCAATTATCTTTGGCTCTGATGAAATACCTTAGAGTCAATAGCCATATTAGATGTCCTAAGTAGAGATGAGCGCAGATTTGGACTGGGGGGTGGAGAGTCTACCGGGCCCCTTGCACCCCCTAGGGGCCCCCACTACACTGCCTAACCCCCTGCAGGGGCCCCTGCTGAGCCTCCCTAACACCCCCAGGGGCCCACACCCGACATCCTCCCCTGATCGCGTGTAAATTTAATGCATCAGGGGAGGAACAGCGTCGGCCTTGGGAGCACACTAGGGCCGAGGCCCACCGGGTTTTTTTCCCGGTGTCCTGGCAGCCCAATCTGACCATGGATGAGCAAAATTGGCACATTTCTTTGCTGAAAAATTCAAAAGACTACAAAATTTTCCCGAAATCCTTTGGAGTTAATTGCCATTTTTTGCTCTGCAACAGCATTTACATGGAGCTACTTTGTAGCAGCTACTTGTCACAGCTACTAAATGCCAGAAAATACTCTGCCACAGCCAATACTGAGCTTCTGCTAAAACACACGTGAAGACAATTATCAGTAAATTATCAGCATTGTCTGTTTCTGTAGCCACAAGGGGCTGATACTAGTAACTCCATGTGTCTTCACCCTTACAGAAGTTAATTCCACTATGGCTCAACTGCTCTTCATAGAAAAAAAGGTTTCCATACTGTTAAATTCTTCCAAACACAGAGCCCAGACAGCTGCTTATATAGACAGGGGGAGGGCACAAATCCCATAGGTTGATGTGGAAAGCAAGAAGAAGATAACAATTCTGTCTGTGTTTTTTCCCCTGCGTGACAGACTACGTTTTTTTTCCAAAGAAACAGAACGCAAGGCAAGAACTGGAAGTAAGGGTCTGATTGAGACTTTAGGAAAAGGGGCAGGAATTAGTTATGGGGTAATTTATAGAGATCAAACAGGGGAGCCCTTGAACTGTAACTCAAACAACTTTTTTGCATAAAGGAGGTAAGTATGTACTGCATACAGGAGGTAAGTATGTACTGCATACAGGAGGTAAGTATGTACTGCATACAGGAGGTAAGTATGTACTGCATACAGGAGGTAAGTATGTACAGGAGGTAAGTACGTACTGTATCTGTGTATATATGATATTATCTTCTTCTCAAATCCTGTACACAGATCCATATTAGTGCCCAGTAGACACAGGGAAGTATATCTATCATAAGATTAACAGATTCATATTTATAAATAAATGTTAATAATAAATAATAATTTCTGGGCAGTTACAATAAACTCCTGTAAAGTTCTAAATAAATTATAATCAATCCTCCATATCAGATAAACATGGTCAAATGTCTTTTGATACACAAAGGGCTTGTGGAAAGTGAAAAGTTGTTGGTTGTTGGGCTTCCCTGAGCTGAGGGTCTGGGACTGGAGCACCTTAGCCACTTTTATGGATTGGTGAGTCTTTCATTTGTGTTCTGGTGCCCTGATCTCTCTTTTGTTTTAAAGGGCATATGCACTCTCAGCGTGACACTACAATAAAGTAATAACTGCAGTTAATTCTGCAGTATGTCAGCTCCTTTTTAATCCAATATTTTTGGAAATACCTTGAGGTCCCTGCAGAGACACTAACAAAACTGTGGGCAGATGCTTGTTTTAGTGCGAACTAATAGCCCAGATGCAACTTTATTATATAAGATGCCAACAAAACTTGATTTTTTAGTATTTGTCACCTTTGTTTTCTTCATTAAAAAATATGCTATTATATATGCCGCTATATTTTTTATGCTGTCTGTTTAGTTAAGAAACATGGTTTTCAGACAGAATTAATTGACTTTTAGCAGTACATTAAATCTTTCTGCTCCACTGGATTGAAATATTTTGTGAGGACCGGTTGCTTCATAACTGTTTTCCTTCAGCCTGCTTGGAAGGGTTGCAAGATCTAATTTATCCATAGCTGTCAAATCTTACGCCATTTGTTATCTTACATGGTGATGGATGGTAATATTCCTGCAACTGATCTCGCATTTACTATCTGTCTTATCTTGAACACTCAGCATATGTTATTCCGAAAGTCACTTGGTGGCACCGATACATTCATCAATCAACAAACCAAAAATAATGTATTGGGTTGTGCTGCTGATTAACTATTCTCCTTGTATTGCCCTTTGCTTTTTTATTTTCTGACAGCCTTGTGTTCTGGCAGCAATGAAACTATTTTGAAAAGCAAAACACAGAACAAGCCAATGTAGCAACTATGGTGATTGTAATACTATGCTAACACTATGGACCCGCCATTCTCCAAGGCTGCACTTGCTTTTGTATATACTTACTGCTTCATTATATATTGTAGTGCTACTTTTGTATCCAGTAGTTCTAAACAGCCTGAAGGAGGATTCTTTATGAAGGAATTGCATAGGTAAGGAGCAGCAAAGTCAACAGCAGTGGATGTTGGTGGTGTGGCCAGATGGTGGCTCTTAGAGAAACTTACCAGTTATTATTATTATTATTATTATTAACATTTATTTATAAAGTGCCAACTTATTCCTCAGCGCTGTACAATAAGTGGGTTTCATACACTGGACATACAGAGTAACATATAAAGCAATCAATAACCGATACAAGATGTGAAGAGAGCCCTGCCCAAAAGAGCTTACAATCTACAAGGTGACCAGTATTGTTCAAGGCACAAGAGAAGAGATATAGAGAGTTGTACTATGTTATGTCAGTCCTTGTGATGGTCATGTTTTTCTCTATGCTTCATGGGGCAATTGGCTAAACAAAGTCAGGTCTGCAGTAGTTAACATGGAGTCTTCTAAGGACGCTACAATGGACACTGTCTTTTCAGCATGTCATTATTTTGTTCAGAATAACTGCTGTGCTATTATGATGCTTTGCCTTTGGTCATTTTTATTCCTTTTGGCTAGATAGAAGATCGAATGCTAGGCAGACTAGATGTCAGTCTGGCACAGCACTAATGGGATGGATGATTGGTCCCCCCCCCCCAGAACTCCCCCAAGATGAAGGTGCAAGAAGCCCATGTATACACATACTCACATACTTATATGGGATATTCTTGTACAACACAGACCAATGCTAACATAACATGGAAAAAAGAAAAATTGTGTTTATGCTTGAAAAGTTGCACTTTGACACCTTAGTGATGCATATTCCATCTGTATAAATACCTACGCTGGGTCTCAATGTTGATGGTTAAGCGCAGGCTTGTGAAGCTGTCTTCTATTGTGTCAAACTCCGCTGTATACACAGATAGAAAGAAAGGAAATGAAGCTTACAAATGTTTGCTAAACCAATTGCTTTTAATTGCCTCCCAAGTGCACAGTTAACAGCGCTGTTAAGGAAACATTTGTGAACTCTTTCATTTCTAACACCTTTAAATGTTTTTTGTCGTGTAATAAAAAAGATTGCTTTATACTTTAGCATTAGCTGACCCATAGAGTACCCCACACAGTTGACACAGAAGCCTCATGTAGTACCCCAAACAGCCACTATCAGACTGGGGTACCTGACGCCAGGCCCGGACTGACAATCTGTGGATTCTGGCAAATGCCAGCGGGACTGCTGTAACATACCATAGACAGTTACTATTTATTGAGCTGGAGGAGGGCTGTTTGGGCCTCTACAGTATGTACTTAAAATGCCAGGGCCTATTTTGAATCCTAGCCTGCCTGACGCCCACCAGGGAACATGACCTTAGGGCCCCCCTGTCCAAACTGCTATATCCCCAACCCCCCCTGAAAATTCCTTCCTGCCAACACTCCCAGAGCTGTCAACCCCCACCCCCCTATATTTTATTTTGGTAGCTCTCCTCTGGTCCCCTGTCCTCCAACAGCAGGCCGTTTGTTATAAAATCTCCTGGAGTCCAGGGCTGAACAGCTACCACAGCAGCCCCATAGAGTACCCCAAACAGCTAACCCAGCAGCCCCATAGAGTACCCCAAAAAACTAACACAGCAGCCCAATGAAGTACCCCAAACAACTAACACAGCAGCCCCATGAATACCCCAAACAGCCAACCCAGCAGCCCCATGGAGTACCCCTAACAGCTAACCCAGCAGCCCCATGGAGTACCCCAAACAGCTAACCCAGCAGCCCCATGGAGTACCCCAAACAGCTAACACAGCAGCCCAATGAAGTACCCCAAACAGCTAACCCAGTAGCCCCATGGAGTACCCCAAACAGCTAACCCAGCAGCCCCATGGAGTACCCCAAACAACTAACACAGCAGCCCAATGAAGTACCCCAAACAGCTAACCCAGCAGCCCCATGGAGTACCCCAAACAACTAACACAGCAGCCCAATGAAGTACCCCTAACAGCTAACCCAGCAGCCCCATGGAGTACCCCAAACAGCTAACACAGCAGCCCAATGAAGTACCCCAAACAGCTAACCCAGCAGCCCAATGAAGTACCCCAAACAGCTAACCCAGCAGCCCCATGGAGTACCCCTAACAGCTAACCCAGCAGCCCCATGGAGTACCCCAAACAGCTAACACAGCAGCCCAATGAAGTACCCCAAACAGTTAACCCAGCAGCCCCATGGAGTACCCCAAACAGCTAACACAGCAGCCCAATGAAGTACCCCAAACAACTAACACAGCAGCCCCATGAATACCCCAAACAGCCAACCCAGCAGCCCCATGGAGTACCCCAAACAGCTACCACAGCAGCCCCATGGAGTACCCAAACAGCTACCACAGCAGCCCCATGGAGTACCCCAAACAGCTATCACAGCAGCCCAATGAAGTACCCCAAACAGCTAACACAGCAGCCCCATGGAGTACCCCAAACAGCTACCACAGCAGCCCCTTGGAGTACCCCAAACAGCTAACACAGCAGCCCCATGGAGTACCCCAAACAGCTACCAAAGCAGCCTCATGGAGTACCCCAAACAGCTAACACAGCAGCCCCATGGAGTACCCCAAACAGCTAACCCAGCAGTCCCATGGAGTACCCCAAACAGCTACCACAGCAGCCCAATGAAGTACCCCAAACAGCTAACACAGCAGCCCCATGGAGTACCCCAAACAGCTACCAAAGCAGCCTCATGGAGTACCCCAAACAGCTAACACAGCAGCCCCATGGAGTACCCCAAACAGCTATCACAGCAGCCCCATGGAGTACCCCAAACAGCTATCACAGCAGCCCCATGGAGTACCCCAAACAGCTAACCCAGCAGCCCCATGGAGTACCCCAAACAGCTAACCCAGTAGCCCCATGGAGTACCCCAAACAGCTAACACAGCAGGCCAATGAAGTATCCCAAACAGCTACCACAGCAGCCCCATGGAGTACCCCAAACAGCTAACCCAGCAGCCCCATGGAGTACCCCAAACAGCTACCACAGCAGCCCCATGGAGTACCCCAGAAATTACCTAGTTAGAAATGACAAAGTTGTGCTGTCCTTGCCACCCAGCTATTCTAGTGACCCCCTCTAGATGTAAGTAAGGTCGGCAGCTATATGAAGTGTTAAGTAACCAAATAGAACAAGAGTATTGAGGTTAGTGCCCTATAGCAAACGCACACATGCTATGAATATCTGGAGCAATACAGATCTCGTTCAGATACACGTTCCTTTAATATGTTAATCCCCTGGATTTTAGAAATGTTATATTTACAATCTGCTTATATTTGACTGATATTGGATTGATGATAGATTTATATATGTAAGATAAATGAAGATAAACAGAAATTATATTTGTTTCTTACAGCTTTCATATCAGAAGCTTATGTCACGTCTCTAGGGAAAAGCAATACATACACAGAAATAAACAGAGAGAGATGTAGCCTGCAAAACCTTCATTAATTGTTCCCCATTATCCCCCCTATTGCAGTCCAAAGCCAGGAATTGCCATTATATAACAAATCCTAAGTACCTTAATGCCTGCAGCCTGTTTCTTTGCCTGAATTGTAAGATGTGAGCGCTTCTGATTTACAAGGTTACTATCTCTCAAATCACTTTAAGAGCAAAGCCCAAAAGCTCTACTTTTTGTTGCTCATTCTTTACTCTGCTGTATCTTTAGTCAGACAAGTAAAATAGGGCATGAAAGCAAAATGACACAAAGATTAAAGTAATGAATCCCGGGGAACTCTTATTTGACATTTATTAAACAAACGGGCAAAATGAAAACATACAGAAACTATTTCTTCTTTGCTTTTTTTTTCCATATGATAGAGGCCAAAAACAGAAATAAAAGTGAAAAATGTCAAGAAATCAATATTTCAGCAGCACATTAGCGTGTAGCCTCCAGCTTACACGTAACTGCAACATACAGGAGGTGAAGTGACATTATTAAACCTTGTCAAAGCTTTTATATAGCGTTCCATTTTACAAGGGAGTCTTACTATTAAAAAATATTATTGATGACAAGAAACAACAGTAGTGTTTAGATACAAGTTAATACATTTATGTATATAAAATATATGTCAGCACCACATACATATGACTAATTCCAGTTCATTTTGTAGTTGTACCCCTAAATACAGAGAGTCACAAAAACTGCGGAAATTCACTTGCAAAAATAGTTCTCTAACTACTAATATCTGTGGATCTTAAATCAATAACCTAGACTTTCTGTAGATACGGGTAATGCTATGGATGTCTTATAAAACAGGTGGAGCCTAACTGGAGCTTTTGAATTGCAGATGGAGTGGCAAGGATAGTAATTCTCTCGCCTGGACAAACTTCTCAATGGTTTAGAAAGTATTTGCATGATGCTTTGTTGTGCCTGTTTCTATGTATTTCTAGATTTATACATTAAAAAATATGTACCAGACTCAGCTTTATTGCTAGCTTGCATGCAGGACACATTGGTGCTGCTGCTGCTGTTCTGTTGGGTTCAGAGGCAGACCCTAACACTAATAAGTATAAGAGACACTTGGGGGTAGGCAAGGGTTTCATTTTAAAAAGTAATAATAATACCAGCTGAAAGATATGTAGTTATATGTATCCCTACAAAACCCTGTATTGGGTTGGTAGTCCTTTTAGTGCAGGAAGAGCTGGACTGGGATTCAAAATAGGTCATACTAGCCCACTAAAATAGTGACTGTCTATGGCATCTTACAGCAGCCCCTCTGGCATTTGCCGGAACCCACATATTGCCAGTCTGGGCCTGGGGGCAAGGCACTGTTGCAGCAGAGCAGCAGTACGTTCTATAACAATTCATAATAACCAGCGGCAGTGGAACAGGGCCAGCCCAAACTAATGAGTCACAGCAAAGTCAACAAAGCCCTTGGGATCTGATGGTAAGTATGTTTATCTGTTTTATTCCAGAATTGCACCCCATTTATATATGACTCCAAGGACATTAAAATAACAAGGGTACCTGACGCCTCATACAGATTTGGTTTTTGTGTTTTTTCTACAGTGCAAATCTAGAGATTTTGATTATACAAGTGCATAGTTTAAATCAAAGCACATAATTGGTCCATTTCTATCAGGTCTCTTCATTTAGCAGGTACACTTTGAAGTGGAAAGAGCTGATTTATGCAGTGAGTATTTCTGTACTAATACTGCTCACAGCTAGTTTAGCACTTGCCACATGAGCTATTTTGTCTGTTTCTCTGTAGTCAATGTTTATGGAAAGAAAATAGATCAGCGTGTTTTTTTTTTTTATAAATACATTTTTGTCAGCGTAAACTAAGGCATAAACATGATCATTTTGTCTCCCTGTTAGTAAAAGACAAATGTGCATTTACACAACTATTTTTATATTCCCTAGCGACTGGGTTTTATTTTCTACTATACAGAATAGAACTTCTTTTGAAGTTCACAAAAAAAAAGATATTTATTACCCATAAGTGGTGGCCTCAATGGTGAAGGGACAATGTAGCTTATTCCTAAATAACTTTGGGAAAATAGGGCTTAACAGCACCTATGGACCTAACAGCATAGCTTAGGCAGAATATCTGAATTTTTGTGTAGAATTTAATTTTCATTTTTTATTTTCATGCATACAATTTTTCACATTTTTCAAATTTGTAAGAAGGTTTTCTATTGCTGCTTTACAGTGAATTTAGTTGTATTGGGTGGCAGTTGTTATAGAAAACTGGTCTTCAGCTGCTACTGTTGAATAGTGCTTTATTGACTACCAAGTGACTACCCTACCAAGGGGTAGGGCGCAAAATACAAAAATAGGTTGAAGCTGTCGTGTTTTTGGCACTTTGTGCCTTGTCCCATGGGTGAGTGCCTAAACGTGCAGGTCCTTGACGTACAGGCACTGCTGACAGTTGAGTCTGCAAAGGAGTCCCATACATGAAGCAGGCAATATGGGTTGCCCTTCTGGCACAAGGTGCAGCAAAGACCTGGATACAAGAGCTTAGATGCCCTTTAGTGTGCCGTGTTTGTGTGTGATTTTGCTCCCTTAGTGCTCTAGCACTTCTTTACAGGTCATATAGATTGTAAGCTCTACGGGGCAGGGACCTCCATCCTCTTGTGTCCTCGACTCTTAACTTATTGCAACTGTATCTTGTATTTATTTGTATTTATTGTTATACTTTGTATTTATCTATTATCTTATTAACCCCATTTGTATTAATGTATTCTACTGTACAGCGCTGCGTACATAAGTAGCTCTTTATAAATAAAAATATACATACATACATACATTAGTAAATGACCCCTGATTTTTTGAACTTGCTTTAGACCTGTTACAAGCTTATTGCTTTAATAAGAAGTTTCCTAAATAGTGAAGCTAAAGGCAAACAAGATAAAAATCCTGTGCATTTAATGCTTTAACTAAAGGGGGCTTAAGGGTCCCTGTAGTTTACACCTTACATTAACCAGGCATTTTCTCTCTCTATTTGGTATATATATATACATAGAAACAAAAAGGTTCAGACTCATTTAAATGAAAAAATCTTTACTGCATTGTGCATAACAATTGCATTACTCACAACGTTTCGAGGCTCCCACCTCTTTATCAAGTAGCAAGATAATGAACACAAAGCACACAAGGTATAAATAGGGGCAAGTCCAAAGGTCACTCCCCCAACTAATTACTGGATCCAAGTAGGGACATTCCACAACCCTACTTATAGAATACCCATCGACCAGGGTTCCCCCTTGAGAAAATAAAAGTGCATAACATGTTACATTCAAATTTGTAACAACAAGAAAAAAAGAATCTTCAATATAGGGTATCCATATTGGAAACAACATGCAAGATGACACATGTGCTTATAACCTTTTTACAACACCATAGCCATCCCCTTTAAGAAAAAATGGTTCTATAGTACTGGAAATACTTTCTTTAAGCAATGCTTCCTTTCAGATAAATGCATACAGGTCATATTCTCTATTAAGCCCCCGTGGATGCAATGTCTGCAAATTATGTCACTTACTTATACATTTTATACTCTTTGTTATTCCTTTGCATTTTTTGGTGTATGTTTGTTTTATCTACACATTATGCTAATTTCCTGTATATACACTCTATGACATCACTGCTTGGCGCCAAATTTGTTTTTTTCAGTGCACTTGTGTTTTCTCACTTTGTCTTTGAGAAAGGCTGCGGATGCAGCCAAAACATTAGATGTTGTTCTGAATAAACACGCTTGTTATCCACTAAGACCTGTGAGTGCGGAACACTTTCTTCAGCTATTGCCTTTACAGTTTTGGGACTGCACCCGGGCTCCTTTGAACCTACTGATACGTGAGTGCCTGTCTACAAGCTCTATATATATATATATGTATAATCTTGAGAAGGAATCTGCACTATTCAGGTCTTATCAAAAATATGTATTGAAGGGAGACTGACATACATCAAACAATAAGCCTAATAAAGTACTTGTGGTGGGAAAGGAACAGCAGGCACTTAGGAGAACATCACACTGTGAGTTTATTTGTGTGAAATTATGTGTAATAATTTATTTGATATTCTTTACTTTTAGGTTTTCCACTTTGAGTTACTGTTACGGATTCTTTACATCAAGACGTCACTTCTGAGTACCTGCTGTTCCTTTCCTGCCATGAGTGGTTTATTGGGCTTGTTGTTTGATGTATTTGCACTTTGAAAAAGACCCTAGGTGGGTCGAAACGGCAGTTTCCCTTCAATACATTTTTTTGATATCGGACATTAGACCTGAGTAAAGTGGATTTCTCCTTGAGATTATTTATACTTCACTCTGAACCTGCACCCAGGCTATGATGACCCCGTACACGTGACTGCCGACCTTCTTCTGTGCATACATATATATATTGTTCTTTGACAAATACAAACCGGATTCCAAAAAAGTTGGGACACTAAACAAATTGTGAATAAAAACTGAACGCAATGATGTGGAGGTGCCAACTTCTAATATTTTATTCAGAATAGAACATAAATCACGGAACAAAAGTTTAAACTGAGAAAATGTACCATTTTAAGGGAAAAATATGTTGATTCAGAATTTTATGGTGTCAACTGTAGATATTGGTGTTTTAGATTTATGCTATAAACACGTTTATTTTAGTTATTATCAAAGGACAAAGATATAGAACAGGACACAGGCACAGAGCAACTGCACCTGTAGGTTGATTTTATACATAAAGACCAGAGGTCATTCTATTTACTGTACTTGGGCCTTAGAATGTTTACAGAACAAGGAATCCATCTGTTGTCTCCTGTCACAAGTATACCTAATGCAAGGTTAATAATGTCACAAATAGTCTCAGAAACACCAACTGCACAAACACCATTTGGGACACTGCGCTGATGTAGATTTCTTACCAGAGAGATACCTTTTTGGGCTATTGTGCTGGGACAGTGAGACACTTAATCCTTTCCTAAAGATGGACAGAGAGAAACAGTTATGCTAAAACAAGGCTAATGATTGGCTGCCATGGGATCAGCCCCAAGTAGGATGAAATGGTTAAATGGCAACATTTTTGTACTTGACTTTGTTCCCTTACGTCCTCACGAGCTTTCAGGATGTGTGAGCTATTATTTAATACTCTGTATTGTAATACTCTGTATTAATGTATACCTCTAATAAAGCTGTCTGGTTAATATCCTTTGTGAATCTGAATGGTTCAGGTCAGGCCCAGGGGGAACTTCGGGGCCAGGCTCGATTTGAGTAAGTATTTATTTAAATCCAAGAGCGACTTACTCACTGTGGGCGAGAATCCTATATCCCTAGTGGAGGATCATTGGAGTATATAGAAACGAGCAAATTATAGAATTACGAGCATTATATATATATATATATAAATAACTACGACATCAACAAATCCCAAAAAAGTTGGGACAAGTAGCAATAAGAGGCTGGAAAAAGTAAATTTGAGCATAACGAAGAGCTGGAAGACCAAATAACTCTAATTAGGTCAATTGACAACATGATTGGGTATAAAAAGAGCTTCTCAGAGTGGCAGTGTCTCTCAGAAGCCAAGAGGGGTAGAGGATCACCAATTGCCACAATGTTGCGCAGAAAGATAGTGGAGCAATATCAGAAAGGTGTTACCCAGCGAAAAATTGCAAAGATTTTGCATCTATCATCATCAACTGTGCATAACATCATCCGAAGATTCAGAGAATCTGGAACAATCTCTGTGCGTAAGGGTCAAGGCCGTAAAACCATACTGGATTCCCGTGATCTAAGGGCCCTTAAACGACACTGCACCACAAACAGGAATGCTACTGTAAAGGAAATCACAGAATGGGCTCAGGAATACTTCCAGAAACCATTGTCAGTGAACACAATCCACCGTTCCATTCGCCGTTGCCAGCTGAAACTCTACAGTGCAAAGAAGAAGCCATTTCTAAGCAAGATCCACAAGCTCAGGCATTTTCACTGGGCCAGGGATCATTTAAAATAGAGTGTGGCAAAATGGAAGACTGTTCTGTGGTCAGACGATTCACGATTCGAAGTTCTTTTTGGAAATCTGGTACGCCATGTCATCCGGACCAAAGAAGACAAGGACAACCCAAGTTGTTATCAACGCTCAGTTCAGAAGCCTGCATCTCTGATGGTATGGGGTTGCATGAGTGCGTGTGGCATGGGCAGCTTGCATGTCTGGAAAGGCAGCATCAATGCAGAAAAATATATTCAGGTTCTAGAACAACATATGCTCCCATCCAGACGTCATCTCTTTCAGGGAAGACCCTGCATTTTTCAACAAGATAATGGCAGACCACATTCTGCATCAATCACAACATCATGGCTGCGTAGAAGGATCCGGGTACTGAAATGGCCAGTCTGCAGTCCAGATCTTTCACCTATAGAGAACATTTGGTGCATCATAAAGAGGAAGGTGCGACAAAGAAGGCCCAAGACGATTGAACAGTTAGAGGCCTGTATTAGACAAGAATGGGAGAGCATTCCTATTCCTAAACTTGAGAAACTGGTCTCCTCGGTCCCCAGACGTCTGTTGAGTGTTGTAAGAAGAAGGGGAGATGCCACACAGTGGTGAAAATGGCCTTGTCCCAACTTTTTTGGGATTTGTTGACACCATGAAATTTAAAGTTTAAACTTTTGTTCCGTGATTTATGTTCTATTCTGAATAAAATATTAGAAGTTGGCACCTCCACATCATTGCATTCAGTTTTTATTCACAATTTGTTTAGTGTCCCAACTTTTTTGGAATCCGGTTTGTAAAAAGTATGAGCATAATGGAAATAATATAATTATTAGCAATGAAGACCTGTAAAACATAGTATTTAAGTGTAAGCAAAAATAATAAAAAGTTATATGAAAGTGCACTTATTGCTCATTCTAAGAGTTTGTACACCCAGGGCGTGTGCTGTTTTTTGTAGGGGGCGCCAAATCAAATGCCGGCCCTCTGGGTACACCCACTATTAAGCATCATACCTGACAAAGGGGTGTGCCCCTGAAACATTGCATTCACTAACAAACCATGCAGGGGTAACCCCACTTGAAATCACTGCTGGTTTTACATTTGTAATAATTAACTGTAAGCTGAATGACCCTCTAAACCAAGCACTTGGCATGTTATAAAGGAGAGGTAGTGGGTGTGCTGGTGAGATTGTGTTTCTATAAAGGCAGTTGTGCTTATTAGTGATGAGTATAATTTTTTGCCAGACATGGATTTGTCTGCAAAATTCTGCATTTCACACGGGTAGATTTTTTCACGAAACGGGTGCAAAAATACGCATAGGAAAAAATTTGCAGAGTGAGGAAAAAAATTGTGGTTGCGTAAAAAAAATAGCTTGAGTCCAAAAATAAAACAAAAGATTGTGTAACAATCATTAAATGGGAAACAGTATAAAACACTGGAGACTTTATGGAGCAGCAGCAAGAGGTGTGAGGCTGATTGGAGACAATAATTGAATCAACAATGGTTTCGTCCTGTACACTCGTTTCTCCAGGCTTTCTCTAAAATCTATTAGAACAGGCAATACCAAAAGGTCATTGTTATTGAACTAACTTACCATTATTTCCTGTCACTCTCTAAAATGAGTTTTCAATAATACGCACAGTAAGGGGGAAGAGATGGAAATCTATGAGTGCATAAGTGTATTCCAGGTATGGCCATAAAGGGCAAATTCTATCCATAGACAGACACATATAAATTCAATATCAACATATACCTGAATGTATGGACATTATATAGACTTCTGCTTGTTCTGCATACACACACATTCAACCAAAGGCATTGGGACGGCTGGCAGTGATGCATCTGGCGCATCATTATAAACAAATTAGACATTCATGAAGTATGAACTTTACGGATGACTCAGGCGGAGGCTTTTGCAGATGAAATGCTTTTGAGCTGACACTGAGTCATACATTGCAGCTTTGTTCAAAACACATTTTTTTTTCTCACATTCTGAAAAAAAGTAGGAATAGGATGTTTAATACCAGACAGGGCAGACTTTGTACCATCTTTTTAAGAGCTAAGCACAGAGATGTATGGCTGCACACTGTGTATCCATGGCAATGAGAACTGAAACAAGAGGGCATTAAAACAAATAAAACCATTTCACTGCAATAAATATACTTGCTCCATTTAAAGGTTGTCGTACAACTGCTAAACCAGAGATGTCATGAATACGTTATGGATGGGTAATTATCATCATTGTCTTATTCACCTTCAGACCTCTCAGCAGTGCCTATACAGTCAATGTACTGTAGCACATAGGCTCAAGGATTGTTAGTATCAGATGCATCCAATGAGGTGCCTTCCAACTTACGTTGGATATTTCCTAGCTTGTTAATATCACTTTATGGCCAAAATGTACTCTTTGGTTACAGGTATTAAGATGAAGAGGAGTTAAGGTGCACCTTATTTTCCTTTCTTTCTACAGAATATGATTAAAAGCTAACCACTAACAAATGCACAATATTTATATAAATATAGATGGCATAAATAGACTGGCAGGATATACCAAGATATAACTAAAAGAAAAAGCTAAATAAATGCAATTATGTCCAAAAAAAGTCCAAAAATCTGGGGGGTAATGTAATAAATAGTAAATAGTCAAAAGTCTTAACTAAGATATATGCTTAGTTGCTATGGGTTATTAGATGTCTTAAGCAAACGTAGGAGTTTTTATTACATTATCCTGTTGGTGCCCTGTGTCAAAGTTGATTTAGTCCAAGCTTCAACTGGAGTTCAAAGGTAATGTATTAAGTTTGCTCACATCTCATAACTAGTGATGAGCAAAATTGCAGTGTTTGCATTGAGTACAAGTTTGTCAGACCACAAAACTTCACAAAAATTCATTGGAGTGAATAGGAAGGCAAAATGACATTGTGATAAAGACATTTCAGCTCTGCAATAGTATATACGTTTGCCCTACAGTTGTCAGGGCTTGCAAAAATTATCAGCCATGAGTTGAAAAGGAGGGAACAGGCAAAAATACAAGTACAAAAACAAGCAAAGGTTGGGGCAGGCAGCAATCAAACAAACACAGTTTGCCACAAGGGCTGCAGGACCAAGACATATGGGGTAAAACTTTCCTACATACTAAGAAATATCCAGTACCCCAAGCCAAATAAATCAGTAGAGGACTAAGCTTTCCATTACTTTATTGTTTCACTTTCTTTTGCCACATTCTGACCATGCAAAGCCTTTAATCCCTGAATATACTCTTGCTAACGGCTAAATGTTTTAAAGATTTTTGATTGCACATTTGTTTTTATGCTTTCTCTTGTGTTTTCCTCCTTCTTCTAGAGCTTGTAAGTAAGACTTGGCAGCTGGTTTTCCACTAGTCATTGTTTAGTTATAGGCCTAGCTTTTTCCACCATTCCTCTAGTGCTTGGAAGTGAGACTTACAATAAAAAATGTTACACCAGCACACCCTTACCTCCCCCAACAGGTTAACTACTTTGTGCACGGCCCAGAGAATCGGCACTCTCAGCAAAGTCCAATGGAAATTATTTCAACCGGCACAACAAGTAAAGTGCAAGCGGGGCAAAGCCCCTGCTTGTTTATTCAAAATGCAACGTTTCGGGGGTGTACCCCTTCTTCAGGCACAACGACGAAGTGCCTGACGAAGGGGTACACCCCCGAAACGTTGCATTTTGAATAAACACGCAGGGGCTTTGCCCCGCTTGCACTTTACTTGTTGTGCCGGCTAAAATATTTTCCATTGGAAGTGAGACTTGGCAGCTGGTTTTCCGCTGGTTTGTTCATTTATGGGCATAGCTTTCTCTTGGAGTTTTCTCATTCTGCTAGAGACTGGAATTAAGATGTCGCAACTTGTTTTCCACTGGGTATTGATCAGTTATAGGCCTAGATGTTTTCTTGAGCTTTTTTTCCTTATTCTAGAGCTTTAAAGTATGACTTGGCAGTTAGTTTTCTAATGATCATTGTTCAGTAACAGACCTGGCACTAGCAGGATTTTGATTAGTATCAACTAAATAAACTGTAAAATAACAGGAAATATACAACAAGCAAAAAAATACAAAAGTGCAGTAAAATACTCCCTGTTTCAGAAACAAGTGCCACCTACAGATAATACAAACAATACTGAGCTGAACCAGCTTTTGATGATCCAATTTAGCCCTAAAGTCAAATCAAGGTCCTAAGGTCCTAGAAATTCATGATTTTTCCAAGAAGATCATGCAACATGTGTCCCTCACCAAGTGCAATAAAGCCCCATAGAGGTGCAGTACTGGATAGTCCTTACTTCAGCTGAGGGTTTTCTATTCTTCTATGCTTTATAAAACGTGAGTGCTCTATTAATCTCTAAAGCAATGCCATGTAGTGAAAGCTTTGATATTCATGTGTTATAGGACTCCAGCCAGTTTCATCTTGTTCCTAGCTGTGAGCATTGTAAGTGCATATGTACATATGTTGGTTTTTAATAGATCAAACATCCATCTCATACTATCGCTGCATAATAATAATAACTGTTTGAATTACTAGAGCATTGTTGCACTTATGAATATGCAAATGGATACAATTACTTGCTTAACCATCTTCTATGACATGACAGAGCTTGCGGTAAGAACAAAGGAAAAGTGGAAAAACACAAAGCAAGATAATATTATTCAAACTGTCATACAGCTTGCCATACAGAGGCCTATTCATAAACTTTAATCCCCAATATGTAGTAAAAGGCACTAAGTTTGCCCAGGAGCAGTAACCCATAGTAACCAATAAAATGTTTCCTTTTAAACTGGTGACCATTAAATGCTACCTGCTGATTGGTTGCTATAGGTTACTGCTCCTGGGCAAATTTTGTGTCTTTTATTAAATAAATCTGGCGCATTTGTCAAAGTGTATTGATTTTAGTTTAATGAGTAGTTTGTGTAAAATTCTGGCCTAAAAAAATCAGCGGTTGCTCCAAAAATGTTATGTTAATGTTTTTTTCATGGCTCAGTTTTATTGCCACCTGAATATATGTCAGTGACATCAGTATGCTATGGTATATCATGGAGGTTTAAAATAATAAATTACGTAGATTAGGGGGCTTAAAAAAAAGATATTCAAATTTATAAATCTCGCTATTGACTCTTTTTTTTGTATATTCTTTATTTTCAGTTTTATATGCAGACAGTACATTCATGTGTCAGAGTGAGTCAGGCAAATTTAGATTGTTTACAACCATACAGAATAAAATAACGTTTTTTGTGTCGTTCTACTTTACCAAAGCTATTAGTTTTAGTATTTATTTCTTATACTTAGTTAAATTTTAGCAATGATGTTTCCTATGGCTGCCATTATTACAGTATTATTGCCTGATATAGTACTGAAGGGGAAGAACAAAATAAAAATAGAACCAGAAAAAGGAAAAAAGAAGACGATATCAATAGTAGGGAAAACAGAACTTGGAGTCGCTCAGTCGCTCAGTCGCTCCATTGTTGACCTCCTGCCATCTTCATCAGTTGACGTTTGACCTTTTTAATTATATCCACGCTATTGACTCTTTTTAATAAATGACCTCAGTGATTTGGATGGGCAGCGTACAACTGCCCTAAAGGAGACATTTACAGCTAAATACACTATATACACCATTCCTATCATACCGCTTTTTACACTGATTTTCCAGCGTAAATCATTCATAGCGTTACAAATAGGCTCCAGAATGTTTAAGGGCCTTAGAAACTGCAGTGTGAAATAATAATTGGATTTATATAAAGAACTAAATATTGGGAAAGCTGTTGAACAGTTTTCTGTGGAATGATAAACACTCATCATGAAGACATGGAAAATAATAAAAGCATCATTTAATAAACTCAGCATCTTAAATGGTTTAGCAAGCCACTCTAGTAAATGATACCAAAACAAGATATATTGGTACTTCAGTATTTAGCATTTTTATTAAATATATTTATAGCCGTTTTTATTAACGGTATTCTCAGGAACACCCAATAAAGAAAATTTCTTATCTGCCACAGAAAAATGTTTTCAAATTGTGAGGAACTATTACCCATAACAGCAAATTAACAGAGGTCAAATATCTAATTTGTCTAATTCAACCTGAGATTTTCCATATAAGTGATGGTCTGTAATTTGGATCTCTGCTTATAATCATTTATACATTAAATTAAACCCAATTTGATTGTTTTGCAACCAATATGGATTCATGCAGTGGTGCCTCTCAGATAGGAAAGATGGCGGGGATTTATATGCAAGCGGGCAGAGCGGAAGGGGGTAGGGTTTGCTACTCTGCGCCGGTCCCCTCTGTAGATTTTTTGGTGGGCTGGCCTACTACATAAGGCACTGGATTCATACAGTTTTGTTAGGATAAAGTACAAGAAACTGTTGTATTATGAGAGAGAAATAGGAAATCATATTTAAATATTAGAATAATTTGCTTTAAATGGACTTAATGGAAGATACCTTCCTGTACTTCTGAACTTTATGGATAAGGGATCCCATACCTGAATATAAAAGATACGAAAGCACTCACGACACTCAAAGAAAGAAATCATGACGCTTTGGTGCTTCCATCTGAGCTTATGCCACTTCATTTATGCCCCACCCCCATGGCCTCTCATATTATCTTATGAGACTTGATGAGAGTGGGAAGTGACCCAACTGCGATTGCAAACCAGAGGAAGTACCTGCCAGGTTCCCCCAAAGGCCCTTACACCCCATTTTATAAGCAAGCAGTCATTACTAAAGAAACATATCAAAAGGATATTTATACAGGGAATTAAATGGAAAAGACTGTAAATAGAAGAAATATATTATTTAATGAAGTCTGTCCTTCACTAGGAAACTATAAAAAGTCACTTAAGATCAAGAAGCAGGGAATTTGATGGCAATGGATGGTTGGATCCAGAATAAGTTACTTTCTGCAAGTAATCTGAATCTCATGTCTGCTTGGGTTCCTCTAGGTACCTCTCTCCTATTGCACACTGATGAAAGTAACCTTAGTGTATGGATGTGAACTTGGTAGAGATCTTAGATTAAAAGTTCTGTTGCCTAATATGATATGTATAACTAATGAATTCTAAATAAGATTTACAAAATGAGGCTCATATAAATTAATTATTTAATTGCCATAAATTACACTTTATTTGCAATGCAGTTTGCTATACAGGTATAGGGCCTGTAATCTGGAATGCTGGCGATAACATTATTCTAAGCAACTATCCAATCTGAATTTATTAAAAATGTTGTGTTGTGTTATTAGTAACATTTCAGCATTTGCTGAACTCCTGGTTGTTACTCTTTAAACAATGTTGCCAATGCCAGTCTCCTCCAGCAAGGCAGGTCTGTCAGTCTGCTGCTTGTGTTACATTGTTTCAAATGCCAGCGCCCCCAGGGCAGGGAATAGAAAAGGACAGACAAACACTGCTTCTAATAGCAGAAATGAATGTATACTGCAAAGTTTCTTAGAATTGTGTTTTCTTTAATTAGGCAAAAAATTATATTCGACATGTCGACATGTCCTCTAATGCAAAAAGAAGTCACTGATCAGTTGCAGGGTGGTGTCTAATGTGATCCTAACATACATAGATTCACAAGTGAAATTCTACTCAGTGGAGCAGCATTGCGTTCTGTAATGCCCATACAATTTGAAGTTAAAGGAAAACTAAACCTCCAGAATGAATACATAGCCAGCACACAGTTTATATGTAGAGATGTAGCGAACCTCACAAAAAAAGTTCGCGAACTTCCGCCAAAAAGTGCGAACTTTTGAGAACTTTGCGAACCCCATAGACTTCAATGAGAAGGCGAACTTTAAAACCTAGAAAAGCCATTTCTGGCCAGAAAACTGATTTTAAAGTTGTTTAAAGGGTGCCACGACCTGGACAGTGGCATGCAGGAGGGGGATCAAGGGCAAAAACTTCTCTGAAAAATACGTTGTTGACACAGCGTTGCGTTTTGTGCTGTAAAGGGCAGAAATCACACTACATTTCTAAACTTGTGTAATAAACTGCTTTAAAATGTCCGGCGTCTACATGCCAATCAAGTCGTGTAAAGGTTACAGCCGGTTCACACGCAAAGACAAAACGCTGCAGTAGTGGATACGGAATATATTATTGCTGGTGGAAAAACATCGCTCAGGTGATTTTATTGCAATGCAATGTCACTACTATGGGGCTGATTTACTTACCCACGAACGGGTCGAAATGAGTCCGATTGCGTTTTTTTCGTAATGATCGGTATTGCGCATTTTTTGTAGCGTTAAAACTTACGCGAAAAGTTGTGCATTTTTCGTAGCGTTAAAACTTACGCGAAACTTTGCACCTTTTAAGTTTTAACGCTACGTAAAATGCGCAACTTTTCGCGTAAGTTTTAACGCTACGAAAAATGCGCAACTTTTTACGCAACTTTCGTAATGGATACGAAAAACTCGCGTTTTTACGCAAAAATCGTATTGGTAACGAAAAATTCGTAAAGAATCCGAAAAAATCGCAAAACATACGAAAAAGTCGCAAAATGTTCGTTTTCAAGTCGGAACTTTTCCAATTCGGGTCGGATTCGTGGGTTAGTAAATCAGCCCCTAAGTGTAACGTGTTTGGTGCACTACTATGAACAACAGCAAACAGCACTGGGCACATTAAAGAACAGTAAGTTAAATAAAAAAAAAAAAAATTAATAATAATAAAAAAGTGATCTCTGGTTGGTGCTGCTGCACTACTATGAGCAGCACACCTGTCTCCAACACACACAGACGGAGCTGCAGTACACAATGAAAAGAAGACTAGAGTAACAGTTATCAAAAAATAAAAGCAGTCCTTACAAGGACTATTGGGTTACAGCAGATGAGATCAGCAGGACAGCTGCCCACAGCAGCTACATACAGAGCAGTAGAAAGTAGATTACTAGTCAGCAAAGCTACCTAAACTGTCCCTCAAACCCCTGCACAGCTCTCTCCCTATGCTAACTCATCAAGCACACACAGGCAGAATGTAAAATGGCTGCTGGGCTTTGGTTTATATATGGAAGGGAGTGGTCCGGGGGTGGTCCAGGAGGGAGAGCTGCCTGATTGGCTGCCATGTATCTGCTGGCTCTGGGGTGAGAGGTCGAAATTTGGCTCCAGCTAAGGCGAACCCAAAATTGCGAACATCGCTAAAAGTTCACGAACTTGCGAACTTGCGAACTTGCGAACACCCGATTTTCGTGCAAATTAGTTCTCTGGCGAACAGTTCGCTACATCTCTATTTATATGATGTTAAGCGACCTTTTAAATAATAATGCCATAATATATATATATATATATATAATTCAGCTTTAACTGTAACAGGAAGTAGTGTTGAAGCAAAAGGCAGAACTTTGTCCATTAATTGGCTGATGGGGCCTAGCATGTATGTGTGCCTTGTGTGTGTGCATTGATCCCAGAAGGAGGTCCCTTATCTATTTGGAATTACTCAATGGTACATAATACTAAAGAAGTGTGTTTCTTTGAACATGGTGTATTTAAAGGAAGTGGGGATTTACATATGAGCTGTTTTATAATAGAGACCTACATTGTTTGGGGGTATACGTTTCCTTTAAGAAAAGCTCATTCATTAAATGGGGGACTCTAACACATTTCTATTATAAATGTGTTTTATACATCTGATAATGTAGCATCAAAAGCAGAAAGCAACCTGGCTCCATCTGTATGTTCCTGAAATAAGGGGGGGGGGGGGGGGGCGGGAGCCAAGGTAGCCCTAACCGTGGGGTCAGCTGTATAGTAGGGTGAGGGGGTTGGGCCTGAGCGTGCCTGCCAGACTCATCAAGGTACACTTCTGTCACAGATCAAATCTCACATCATACAATTTCATTTACCAATGGCTAAGTTCCTAAACATTTCAGTTCCTACACATTTCAGTAAGACTGGGCACACTCCTTCCCAAATGGTATTTCAGGAAGCCGAAAGTATTACAATTCACCTAGGGGAGGCGACAGAGTGTTCAGTTGGGAAAATGGTTGCTACAAAATATCTACATACAGTATGTCTTCAAATCCTCCATATTTGGCACAAACCACTTTGTTTATAGTTTGATAAGTGGAGTAATCTGTTGGTGAGTGGAGCAATCCATTGTGTTTATTAATAAATAGGGATGTAGCGAACCTAAAAAAAAAAATTCACGAACATGTTCGCGAACTTACGACCAAAACCCGCGAATATTCGCGAACTTTGCGAACCCCATATACTTCAATGGGAAGGCGAACTTTAAAACCTAGAAAAGCCATTTCTGGCCAGAAAACTGATTTTAAAGTTGTTTAAAGGGTGCCACGACCTGGACAGTGGCATGCAGGAGGGGGATCAAGGGCAAAAACTTCTCTGAAAAATACGTTGTTGACACAGCGTTGCGCAAAAAACGCAAGCTATTCTAGCGAAAATACGCGGCTTTTTTGCTATATCGCGCTAAACACCATGAAAATGGGATTTGCGGAAAAACGCCATGTGTGACTTGTGCGGCATATTGTACAATACTTTTGCGACGATAAAAAACGCTGCGGAAAACGCTGCGCGAACCCAAAATGCGAACATACGCTGAAAGTTCGCGAACATACGCGTTCGCGAACACCCGATGTTCGCGCGAATTTGTTCGCCGGCGAACAGTTCGCTACATCTCTATTAATAAATTGGCCCCTAAGTAGTGATGAGTGAATCTGTCATGTTGTTCTTTGCTGACAAATTTTTTTACATGCGCAACTTTTTTTGACACAACTGCGATGTATTTGACGCGGCCACACTGTATTCGACACAATCACAACTTTTTGGGCGCGACTGTGACTTTTATCCCCACCAAATTTTTTTTACGCCAAATTTTGGTGCCCATTTCAGGAAAAAATGCGGGATTTTGCAGTGAATCCATGCCTAGCAACAAACGTTGCTCATTGTGACCCCTAAGTCATTGTTAAAAGCTTGCGAGTTCATGTAGTTCAAGTCAATGGCAGTTGTTCTAGGCAAAGTTAAGCCATAATTTCAGTTTGGAATTTTTGAATTATTTTCAAGTTTGTAAACTCGAAGATTCGAGATGTTTGAACGAGTTTTCCATGTTAGCAAACAAGCAAGCATTCAAGTTCTTGTTTAAATGTGAATTTGTTTGAATTAGAAGACTCTCAAATTCACAAGCTTGAAAATTGATAAATACGCTCATAAATGTGTTTATTGGTCAGAAATGAGCATTTTTACTTTCATGTTGCTATGGCTAATGGCTAATGAATAATTTCTGGCTGCCGGTGCACGTTTTTCTTGAAATACTTGTATTTTATAAACAATTCATTTTAATGGAAGATGTTGTTTAATTTGTTACTTCAGAACACTTCGCAATTAAAAAATAATTTGATTTTGTTCATTCATTCATTCATTCATTGCTCACGGCCTCATATATTAATAATGTGTGATGCATTAGGTACTCTTGCGAGATACCACTAAATAGCAATAGAAAGTGTTTCACATGAGCAATATAATGAATATGATCAAATATTTAACAATGTCTCATCCTGCAGGTAATTGCAAGCTCTGTAAACATGAACTTTAAAAAGGGGCCATTTTTCTCTGCTTGGATAATGTGTGTTGCATACAATTAGGTGTGTGTTTGTACATGGGTATCCCATTGCTTATCCAGAAACCCATCATCCTGGGTATAAAAAAGGTCTATGGAGGTGCCATATAAGGGCTGTGATTGGCTATTTGGTAGCCCCTATATGGACTCTCAGCCAACAGGAGGCTTGCCTACAAGCCAAGGAATTTAAAAATAAGCACCTGCTTTGCGGCCACTGGGAGAAACATCCAAGGGGTTGGGGAGCAACATGTTGCCCCTGAGCCACTGGTTGGGGATCACTGCTCTGTATAAATAAAACAGTAGCTTATACTCGATGGCAACTAAACTGCATAAATCCATAATTGGTGTAAAAACAATCCCATTGGGTTTATTTCATGTTTACATTTTAGCAGACTAAGGGGCGTATTTATTATGCTGTGTAAAACGAATTCGCCAAAAAAATGGAGTAAAAAGCTGTGTAAAATAAATGGAAAAGATCACCATCTGAACGCCGGATATTACGCCGGATATTACGCCGTTATTTTCCATAAGTTCAGATGGAAACAATTACGCCGTTTTTACACCATTTTTACACGCCGAAGCCTGGCGATGTGTGGCGAATTTTCTTGCCGTTTTTTACACAGCATAATAAATATGCCCCTTAAGGTATGGAGATTCAAGTTACAGAAAACGCCAGGTCCCAAGCATTCCAGATAACAGATCCTATACACGTATCACAACAACCAGAGACATATATGAGGCTGTAATATGGGGGTGACTGTGAATGCAAAGGCAGATAACTAGGGATCAGCACTTGTTTTCACCTGATACAGATTTGCTGCAAAATTTACATTTTTGGAAATGGCAAAAATCAAAAAATCTTAGTAAAAAAATTTACACTACAATTTTGTTGCACATTTTGTTTTGCTGGGAAGAAACTATGAAAGCATATTAAATGTTTGTATGGTTTTGCAAAATGTTTGTGGGGCAGTTTCTTTATTGATAATATCCACTATGTTTAGTCAAAAATTACTGTTCACTAGTTCTACCTATAAGGCCATATTTACCAATGTTGAACCCTATAGGATATCAATTTTGCTATGCTAACTTTGAAAACTTTAAAGGACAACTAAAGCCCAAAGTGTTAATACCTATTAGTTATGCAAATCAGCCCCCTGACTTTAGGACCGTACTTTATTTTTTCCCGCCCCCCGGCAGCTTTTAAATCCTGCTCCTATTCGGCAGTTCCAGGGCTGGAAGGCAGCGCCATTGCTGATAGCCAGTTATAGGTGAAGCCACACATTTCCCATTCACACGCATTTCAATCTGCTAGGGAACATAGCAATGACAGGACAGTTTATGTACTGCACAAAGCGAAGATTTGCGGCTGGAAGAGACCCGCGCCGGTCTCCATAAGTGACAGTCCCAGTACTAAGTTCTAAAGATTTCACCTTCACCTTCAGTTTCCAATTTGCTGTGTTTTCCCTTTGCCTTGATATTGTTATCTTAATAAATAAAATGTTTTTGTTTCTATCTCTCGGAGCCGATCTAATCGTTCTTCTGCCAGAGTATAAAAGTTACCTCAATTCATGGGCATGAGAGAGTATGGGTAACATTTTGTGCATTGCCATGGTTACAGTGCTGAAACACTACAGCGCACAAACAGGCATTAGCAAGACTTTAGGATAAATGAAATCAGGAAATCATTAATAAGAACACATTTCAATTCTCATGTGAAAATAAAGGTATTTTAGGAGTGTAAAAAAATCAAAAGCCCTTTTTTTTATATTCTGACTTGGGGTTTCAACCCGTGACCCTCCTGTTATGGAAAGCTGGACTGTATAGAGGCTCCTTTGCAGTCTTAAAAAGAAGTTGGGTTTTCCCTCATTTGAGGAACAGTGCCTAACTCCTCTAAGCTGAAAGCGCCACATTTGAGTTTGGTTTGCCCAATGGCTGCCCCATTCTCTGGCCTTTGCAAAGTACAACAAAACAGGCCCTTAGGCAGAACAATCTACCTTTTATCATTCAGGGCACCCAAGGCAGGAGCACCAGGAGATGCCAGAGAGCATTGATTTACTGCCTGCCAGAAGGTTCTACAACGTGAGTCGTACTCCTTGCATCAGATTTTCTTGGATTAATCTCCACCTCTAAATTGCTATACTGCTATACTTCAGTGCAGAAAGAGTCCTATGAAATACGGTAATCTAGATTGGTTCAGATACATAAAATTACTGCCAAAAATGACTGGCTCATAATCTTAGTAAATAGTGCTGCAAGCAGAAGAATTAGGCTGTTCTCATGCTATCAAATCTGCCCCATCTGTTCAATTAACTGCAGAGTTAAACCTGCATGAACTGATTTAGTCTTAATTAAATGAAATACATAATGGCGCATCTCTCTAGGGCCTGGCAAATCCAAGGCTTTTTGTGTCAAGGTATTTTTGCTGTCTCCTGGTTATCAATGTTTCACAGGGCTTTAAACTCCAAAGCTAAAATATTATTCAGCTTGTTATTTTCAGCTTAATATTCTTGTTATGCATCGTTATACAACAATTATAGCCCAGGAATAATACAAGACAATTACAGAATGAAACAGAAGTCGAGGGCCCTCCAAAGGTATCCTTAGTGCAGCCGGTGGAAAAGATTTAAGTGCACTATGCTCTTGTGGTTTTAATGAATTTGGGAGTGGGCAAAACAATAGAATAGAAGAGAATAGAATAGAAGAGAACAGAATAGAAGAGAACAGTTGATCCAAATGCTTTTTAGAGGGGACAGTTTTTTTCTTTGCAGGAATTAACAGTGTTATAAAGCTTACAGCATTGAGAAATCTCCCCGGAGAAGGGATAGTTGTGTGAAATGAATATGCATAGAAATGTATAGTAAAAATAAAGATGATGATGAGGGTTTTATTTCATTATTGTACTGTTCTTGCTGGAGTCTAATATGCTTTACTACAACTAGAATGCACCTGATTAACCCATATTATAAACAGCTAATAGTTAGACATGATTGTAATTCATTACAAAGTAAGAGGCACCTTCTTCTTCTGAATATTTATTGCATTTTCTGCTTCCAAAGATTCACAGGATGCCCTCCTTCTTGGCAGAGATGAAAGCATTGTATGTAGTGTCATCTGGTATGTGTTGCCGCACTGCTCAGCCAATTTTCTTGTTCTGGATAACTAAGCTCCAACACTGACATCTACTGGCCTGTGGAGTTGGCTGGAACATGCAATATATAAAGCAACTACAGCCTAATGCATAACTGATCGGCATTGTATCATACAAGCTGATTTGATGGAATTGCATTTTTTTCACATAGTGTATTAAACTGTACATTATGAGCCATATCCTTAATTTGAGACAATGCTCCTAGGGCGAGCCTTCATTACTGTGCCCAGGGGGCGGATAGTGGAATGGCCTATAAATATGTAGGTTAGCCGTGAACAAGAAAAACCCAAATACACAGTGCCAAATAGAGGTGTCAGCTTTACCAGGGTGTGGAAAGGTAACTGACGGCATATTCGTGCTCTAATAAAACCACATACTGTATAACCAAGGATAAAGTTGTGACATAGCAAGCAAATGCCACTATTACTTAAATAATGCCCTGGTTTTCCAGTTTGGGGATTAGGCATCTATCCTTGGGCATTAGACAACCCCAGCTTGTAACCACTTTATATTACTGAACTCAAAAAAACAAACAAGCCAAACTGATTCTGTGGGTGAACAATCATGACAAGAAGCAGGTAATTGAGGAGAGTATATGGATATGGATATACAACATGGCATAAGAGAACTCTATACAAGGCTGGTGCCCTACAGAACCTAAAAGAGGAATTGTAAAAATATAAAGAATAACAGCAATACAAGAGCTGAGATGGAGTTGGTAATAGACTCTCTTTATAAATCAGCTGAACCTCAGGCCTGTTAATGAAAGGATCTTAGATAAAGTTCAATTTCTTTAAAATCTTGTTTGTATTTGTGAAAAAACGGCAGGGTTGTCATAAATGTGATTGTCAAGGTAGCAAGGAAAGTTGGATTTAAGGAATACCACAAGCAGAAAGAGTCTATATGAATTTACAAATGATAAAAAACTAACAACTGATTATCCAATGGGGCTAGCCATATTCTTCATTTCCCAGGGTGCCAGAGCCATGTGACTTGTGCTCTGATAAACTTTAGTCACACTTTACTGCTGAGCTGCAAGTTGGAGTGATATCCCCCTCTCCCAGGAGCCGATCAGCAGAACAATGGAAAGGGAGCAAGATAGCAGCTCCCAGTAGGTATCAAAACAGCACTCAATAGCAAGAAATCCAAGTCTGGCTTGGGACTCCTCCAGTTACATGGGAGTAGGAGAAACAATAGGTTACCTTAAAGCAGTTCTAATGTGTAGCGCTGGCTCCTTCTGAAAGCTCAGGCTCAGGCACAATGCACTGAGATGGCGCCTTCACCCCAATCACATTAGAAATAAAAAGTACACCATAAAATCATGACTGAATCCCTTATTTTTTCCATGAACTAATGAACATTCATAAGGAGGATGATTGGGAGAGTGACCAATTTGCCACACATACATACACTGAAGTATGGTGGGTGTAGGCTGCAAGGCTGCTTTTGGTCAGAAGGAACTGCCTATCTTTTTAAAATAGTATGGATGGAGCCAAATACTGGGAAATCCTACAAGGCATCCTATTCAGTCTCCTAAAAATAGAAACTTGAGTTCATCTATCAACAATGAACAATTGGACAATGATTCAAAGCACAAGGTCAAAGGAACACCATCGAATATACTCATATATCGACTGCTCACTTATTTATTAATAAGAAAAACTTGTTTAAATAAAAAACTTAACTACCTTGAATTTTTGGAGTTTACAAACTCAAAAAATTTGAGTTTAATAATATGGATTGACTTTGCCAAGGACAACTCCCATTGACTTCTATCGAAACATCTGAGATATTTAAACATAATAAGAATTCAAGTTTTTTAGCACAAATAAACTTGAATCATGAAACTCAAAAGTTGATATATCTCCCCCTAAGGAGTAAGAAATATATACTTGTAGCCCACTTTTGTGGACGCTTGTGCTGCTACCTGCTGATTTGTCTAGTTTGGCGCTACAGGAGTCCTGAGCCCCCGCTTACTATGGGGGTTTACAGGGATTTCTCCCTTTAATGGCGTGCCTCCACCCAGGGATGGTCTTGTGGAACTATAATCCACCCCCTGGGAAACGAACAGGATACTATACCCCTCTTGGGACCCACTTACTCCTGGCTGATATACCCCCTGGGGTTATTCCTTACCAGCTTGGTAGTGGTCCTCTGGGCTTAATAGATATTCAGACACCTCTTGGAGTCCTCCCCGGTACTCACGCTAGAAGCCTCACCACAGGGACCCACACCGGTACTCTCACCTAAGCACCCTCAGATCCGGACTCCTGGACTAGCGGTGACCTTGTCCACCTACCTAGCCACTTGTGGCCCTGCACTCCAGCAGATGTAATGCTGGGGGGTCTTAACCTCACTACCACTCCTGGAGGGGCAATGTCCGCCCATTCTAAACTCTGGTGTCCTACATGACACTCCTAGATCGACCTCTTATATAACTTCTACCTATAAACTGTGCCAGGGGTGCACACTACCTGAGCAGTCCCTGGACTAAAATGTCTGACTACAGCACATGGCTGCATCCCCTTATATGGGCCTTTGCACCACCCTGTGACCATAACCCGAACTACAGGTATACTCCCTGTTAACTATTTAGAACCCAGTCATCCCAGTGTCCCTGTTAACTAGCACCACCCTGTGGCCTGTCCTAGGGGTGTCTGTCCTAAGGGCCCATTTTTGGTAAACCCCTACATACTTATAAGCAGCATATTTATTTTTATGAATTTCTGCGCTTTTAAATTATATTTTAGGCCGAAAAACTGTGTCAGAATTGCTTTTTGGTCAAGGATCTGAATGGTTACCTGCATGTTTTATTCCTTTGCTTTCTTGTAGCTGCTCAGAGAGATGGAAATTAACCTACGGTACATAGGAGAGTACATAGGAGTGTTCCGCTGCATCCACTCTTCACAAATCATTTGCTGAACCTAAGAGAGCAGCCATTAAATCTTTATGCTAAGGGAAAAAACGAATTACGACCCTCCCAAACCATAAATGTGAGGTCATATTGCTGCGTCCTATTATTTTGGCAGGACTTGATGAGAGAATAAGACAATGCCAACAAATCCATAGCCCATAGCTTTAATTAAGTGTAGGCACAATATGGGGAGTTATATACCACAACATTGGCCTTCATACCTACCTCCTTCTTCCCCATGAACCCCATATTTAGGGTATAATATGGCCTCATTACCCCCCCCCCCCCCCCACACACACACAACTTTATTTAATTCCACTTAGTCCAAATTTGACAGGCCATTATGTTTAATCTTTTAAGACACTCTCTTTTCCTGTATGTTGCTAATAGATAAGAAAGTGATGTCTTTTCAATATTTAAGTAGCAGGTACAGGGCTTAGTTATAATAGCAGTAAGTTTGATGTCAGTAAAGGGAATCTACAATATTTGAGGGTTTGCCAAGAGGCCACGCTCTAACGAGTGGCACCATAATTAAGATCGACAGTTATTCAATGAGATACAGATCTTGTCAAACATATTTACTCAGTGTTTAAGAATAGGAAATATGACAGCTGTGTTGCAGAAAGTGGGAACTATTTGTATTTTGCAAAGGCTACAGGAATCGGTAAACACCGTGACATAGAAACACTTGCCATTTAACACTTTGGGGTGATTTATCAACGTTCAATTTGACTTTTTTCACAATTTAATTTTTTTTGCACCAAAACTCCCAAAATGTGAAATATGGTTCCAAAAATTGAATGTCCAATATTTATTAATATTCATCTTTAATTTAACTTTTATTTTATTAGTCTTCATTATTTATAGTTTTTGAATTATTTGCCTTTGTCCAACTTTCAAATGGGGGTCACTGACCCCGGCAGCCAAAAACTATTGTTCTGTGAGGCTGCAATTTTATTGTTATTGTTACTTTTTATACCTTGTTTTTCAATTTAAGCCCTCTCCTGTTCATATATGAATCTCACATTCAAACCACTCCCTGGTTGCTAAGGTAATTTGGCTCCTAGCAACCAAATAGCTGCTGAAACTCCAAACTGGAGAGGAGAGCTGCTGAACAAAATGTTAAACAACTAAAAAAACTACACACAGTACTTACTGTTGTGCACATCCATAGTTCAGAAATACTTGTATCTGTGCAGCAGGTATTGACACACATCATCTGCAGCAGTGCAGAAAAGTGCCCCCAACCAGGGCAACTCGTATGAGCAGTGTATTCCCACTTGGGAATTGACACAAACATACTTGCCTCTGTATATAACCGATCACACTATACAAGTAACTCAGTTCCAAAGAAGGTTGGTGTCAGCCACACAGAACTGACAGATATAAAGTCTATTTACTTATTTATTTTGCAAACAGATATCCAATTTTAATGTTTACTGTGTGCACAACAGGGAAAGCCAATAAACACAGCATGTAGTACATGCTTTTGCCAGATAAATGGATTAAATATTTACTTCTTCAATTTTCAGCAGAGCTTTTAAATAATTAGCAGCTATGTTGGGAAGTTATGCAGTGAGTTTCATCTTTCCAGGAATAGATATTCTCTGAGGTTACCAACAAACACATCTCAGGGACTGTATATGTTAGCACCTGAAACTTTTAGGCCCCTGAAGAGAAAGCAGGTATCTACATCACTGGTCTGAGATAGTATAAATTGTACTGCCTTCCACGGCTTTTCACTGAATATGGCAACAGGAATAACTGGCCTTCGCACTTCAGCAGCAAGTATAAAGTGATCAATTTTGAAAAAAACACATGTGCTATTGATCGAAAGAATTGTACTCATGAAAATATATTTTCAATACTTTTAACTACTTGAAAAATGAAATTTAAATGATAAATTCTTCACTTAACATGACAGAAAATGTTGTGCAGGTATGGGACCTGTTATCCAGAAAGCTTGGGACCTGGGGTTTTCCAGATAAGGACATATCTGTAATTTGGCTCTCCATACCTTAAGGGGTACATTTACAAAAGCACGAACGCTCGAGCATTCATGCGAACGCTCCGATCGTATTTTCGCCAATTTTTTCGGGCGTCCGCACGACTTTTCCGTACGGCGCACAACTTTTACGTCCGCCGCATTACTTTTTCGGACGTTTGCACGAAAAAATCGGAAAGGTTTTATCGCTGTTTACAATTGTTCGGTACGAAAATTTCGTGACTTTCGTTTCGCCAATACGATATTATCGTGACTAATACGATTTTTTCGTAAGCATTTTCCTGATATTTGCGATCTTACGAAATTTTCGTTTCCAATACGATTTTTTCCCATTCGTGATTCGGATTCGTGGATTAGTAAATGTGCCCCTAAGTCTGCTTAAAATAATTAGACATTATTTAAACCCAAAGGGATTGTTTTGCGTCCAACAAAGAGTAACTATATCATAGTTGGGATCAAGTAAACGGTACTGTTTTAGTATTACAGGGAAAAATAAAATAATTTTAAAAAAAAATGTATTATTTGAATAAAATGGAGTTAATGGGTGATGGCCTTCCTGTAATTCAGAACTTTCTGAATAACAGGTTTTCAGATAACAGATCCCATACCTGTTGTGGCAATCATGCACTATCACTGCACATTTTCCCTTTTTACTGGCATTAAGGCAATGCATTATTTAAAAACACAAACAGGGATGAATAGTATAATTGTACTAATCTTACTTCACATAATGAAAATTCTAATCAGTGACTGTATGATTATTATATACACTGTCTTTTCTAGCTTCTGTTAACATCTCAGTTTTCAGTATCAATCTTGTTTAAACTAAAATCTTATCATCTCTAAAATTCAGTAGAGGATGAGCTCTGCCAAATCAAAGTGGGCACCTGGATGCGTAATGGAATATCCAGGCATAAGTTTGCTTACAGAATATACAGCAAGAAGACACCATAAGGATATGCCACAATATGCATTGGCCTCTGTTCCGCATAATGAAAATTTAAATCATTGTGAACCTTTATATAAAAAACTGCACAGTTCATACTTGTTAGGGATAATTACAGTGCTTCCTACTGGATATCCAGAGTGTGATTCTTTTTAACTACATTAAAGGAAATCTTTGGGGGCTGTCAAATGTTAAGAACCGCCCAGTGATTGTAATCACTTTCCTAATACCCTGGGCTGTTGCTCCTGTTAGCAGAAACCTGCACCGGCCCAGGGTACTTTTGTGTGAGGATCATGAAAGGGATGTTCTTCCTCCACTTCTTCTTTCTTCAAATCATTCGCATAGAAGTACCCTGGGCTGGTGCAGTTTTCTGCTAACAGGAGCACTGGCCCAGGATATCATGTAAATGATACAATCATTTCTAAGGTTAGTGCCACATGGTGCCAAAAATGGCATGAGCCTGGGTGCAGACACACGGAGCGGATTTCATGTCTGGCTGATGCGGTGCCTCTGGGGGCAGGTGCAGAAGTGGATGTGAATGGAGGGTGTGTTTCTTGGCCTGTGCTTATATACAAGCTGAAAAACAGCCCAGTGTGGCACTAGCTTATAAGCTATGAAACATACCATTTCGGCTGGCTGACAAGTGCCACGCATGTCCTGTGGTCCCTTTTTATTTCAATGGGTAATGCCTTAAACCTGTGGTAAAGGCTCTTTTCACAACCAGTACTCCATAATATCTAATGCCTTCTACCTTGTGGTCCATACAGACTCTGTGCTACACACTAGTGATGTGCAGGTTGACCTCCAACCCGCGGGACCCATGGTTTTACCCTTAGGTTACATAGGTTAGGGTTACAATTTGAGCAACCATTACAGGTTTGGGTTGGGTGTGGGTCAGACTGGGGAAGTATACTTTTCCTCTGCTCTTGAATGTTCCTGTCCTGGAGACTAAAACGCAGACAGAAGTAGCGTACAGAGCAGAAAGACCTGGGTACAGGTTGGATACAGGTCCTATAATGGCAACATATTGTGGGTTAGGGTTGAGTGCGGGTTAAGGTTTTGTGAATTATAGTTCAGTGTGGGTTGAGTTTTTCCTGACCTGCACATCACTGCTACACACTTACCTGCTCCTTCCTTGTAATACTGTACTGATGTACTAAAGTATGCGGTAACCACCCAAAATCAGCATTCTGCATTCACTAAATGGCAAAGAGAATGACTTCAACTATCACAGAAAGGCAAATACATAAAGAGAAGTTTTATTAGGGAAATTTCACTTTATTTTTCATACAACAAGGTCAACTATAGCATTAAGAATAAAGAGTAAAAACAAACTACAGCCGAAGACAGAATACATAATTGTTTGTAAGCAACTACAAGCAAAATGAAAATCTCTGGTTACACGATAGCAAACCAAGCAAGTCTGTCCTTCCAGCAGATGAAGTTCTCTAAGTTTTACATTTAAGTGCAACTTACTTATTTACCAGTGTGATTAGTTAATTGAGTAATGGTCCGAGAGTTATGGTACTCAGCTTTGGTTTCCCATGTTATATTGTCTGACAAGTGCAATTTACTAAGGAGTTGAATATGGATCATCTGCTTAAAGAACAAGTTATTACAGCAATAAAAGAAAATCACCTAAAGTTCTCCGGCGACAGCACGCTATTTGCATTGCCTGCTTATGGTTAAAGGACTGTGAAAATAATACTTTCCTTTAAATTTCTACAGACTGCCAGAAATTGGTTTCAATAGTATATACCCTTAATATAGTTGGATTTGTGTGATACGTTAAACATGCAGTTTATTCTTGACTAATATACTGTAGAGATTACTTGATTGGTTGAAGTATCTGCTCTGAGTATGATCATTGGGCAGATTTGGACCAAGTGGGTCTTAAATGTCAGTCATGTGACTTTGGAATAATGGAATATCTAGCCAGCTAAAAAATCCTGGCAAACTACAAGCTCTTCACGGAAAGAAACAAAAAAGAACAAGAAGAAACAAGCAAAGCATCCTTTTAGGGGGTAATGGAGTGCTAACTCTGTGCCACTTTTGCAAGCAATTTTGTTCAGCCTGTCATTTTATGAGCCTTAACAAAACTCCTTGTAATTATAGACATTTTTATTCAAAATAAGATCTTATTATAATACATGTATCTCTCTTTTTTGACTATATACAGAAGTGCAAAAAAAGTCAACTTCTCCCTATCTGTTCCGACATGCTCAGTTGCAGCATAATCAACCTTCAAGAGTTTGCACACTCTTATTCTCCTTACGTAAACTTCGAATATTTGGATTATCAACAACAACAACGACAAAAAAAAAAAAAAAATATTCCCTTGATTTATTGATTATGCAGCTTATTTATAACAAGGCCTGATATTCAGGGATTTCCAAAAATATTAAAACAAATATTTTAACATTTGAAATGGATACAGTAGAAAATAATTTTTTTTTACTCTAATATCTAGGATTTCATAATAACTAATTACAAACAAAATAACTCATCAAAATATTACTCAATTGTCTGCCAGGACTGTTGCCATAGCAACATCTTGATTTCTTACTTGTCAATGATTACATAATATAAGATATCCATACAAAAAATCTTTGTTCTTTAGTGAAATCTAGACAAGAACTTACAATGACTGATATTCTTACACTGTCATATTAAATCAGTAAGATATAGAAATCATTTCGTTAACAATAATACAAATACCTATATGACAATACATGTAAATTCAGGGCTGTGTATGGTATGGAGGAAAAAAAAATAAAACTACTTTTTTTTTTTATCTTTTTTTTTGTTTTGTTTTTTTTTTGTATTCTGAAAAAGTCATCAGTAAAATCTAATGGAACCAAAAAAACAACTAAAAACTGAAACAGTATTTAACTTGCAATAGAAATAAAAACATTCTAATAAATGAATGAAATAAAAACTATATGTTTAACAAGAGAAAATGACTATTCAAATATGTAAGTAACTACCATAAATCGTAAAATCATTGATACTTTCTTAACGCAAGTGAAATTACATCAGTGTGGGGTTGCGACCCACAATGTAATCTAAGGCTTTAATAGATGTACAGTACAATCATTAAAATCAACATCATTCTCATACTAAAAACATTTCTTTAGAGAAAAAAAAGAAGTAAACATAGAGGTGAAGACATTTCATGTCCTACACTTCTCCTTACACAGCCTGGGTCTCTGGGCTCTCCTGCACCAAGCTGCAGATTCTTGGCAGATATATTCTCTCCTGATGTACATCTACTATTGTTCTTTCATGTTACAGTTGAGGGGTTCCTATGGTTATTAACACATACACCCCTTGCTGTTGGCTGATCCTGCAAAGCAAAAACTTACTCACAGGGCGTAAAACTGCATAGCAGTGCCCTAACTTGTCTTAGGGAAACTCCTCAAAACATCCAGAAGCTTCCAAATAACTGTGCGGGGGGTGGCATCTCGCCAGCTTAGATTCTGAAACCCTCACATTAAGCTCATGCATTGCAAGCTCCTCTGCCAGCAAAGAGCTATATTTAGCACACAAATATTTTAAATGCTGTGCAGGCCAACCTAGGTATCTTCCAATTCAGATGGAGATAACATCTTGCAAACTTTGGGGGACACCAGCTATTTAAGTTTGGCCCAGCTGTAGTTTCAGTGTTTATAGTATTCTAATACTTTGGTTGAATTTAGGTGGTATTACACTAATCTTCGAACCCGAACGTTTTCCAATGTTACAGCAGTTATAGCCACAAGTGTTATTAGCTGTGCGACACTGCTACATTTAAGGAAAATGGTGATCGCATCGCTTTCAACTGTGAACGTACAGAACCCCTTTTATAAAACATTCAAAAGCAGTGAAGTTTCCATTTTTTCCCACAAATGTGCCTACTTGGACTTTGACCAAAATATAGCTTAAAATGTGTAAGCTAGATCAAACCAAGCGGAAACCTATTATTTCTTATGAAAAGATAAAGAACTTTGCTTAAGAAAGAAGAAATTATCAGTATTATACTACTTAATGGTAATTTGTCAAATATGTTGAAATGCTATGGAAATAACCGAATCTGGGTAACAATTAACTATTTCGACGAAGCACCAAACTCAATACTGCTCACTTTGCTGGATACTTTTTAAACTTTAGAAATACATTTTCCAACATTCATGGAAATGGTGTTGCTATGGTAACCTTTACTAGTTTTGATGCTTTATAATAAGGGCTCTTAATGTTCAGAGGGTTTAAAGCCAGGAAGGACCATGACATAAACATGAGATAACATTTACAGTCTCTTGTCTTAAGGAGCCCCATTCAGAAAACCAAAGTACATGAGGGCAGGTTAGTTCATACTAAAACATTTCTATAATAATAGGAAGTTATCAGTATTATTAGTAATGAAGGGCTCCATTTTTTTATTCAAACTTTTCCGAAATGAACCCCAGCCTTAGGGTATTTATACCAATAACACTCCAACCGGTTGCCTGACCGATGGAAGCAGCTCTCTTGCCTTATCTCTGCTTGGGAATTGGAGTTGTAAGAACCTCTGGTTTGGGATTGGCTAAGGGGCAGTTTTATAAAGTCAAATAAAGAAAAAATAGATTGCAGCCCTCCATTGCCAGTCATACTGACACAATTGGACCAATTATACTAACTCTCAGTATCACTTTAATGGTTAATTATAAAAACAGGTTTTGGGGGGTATTTCTTCCCAATTAAGGAGCAGATTTATCTAAATTTGATTTTCTAATATTTGAATTTTGTTCGAATTAGAAAAACTTGATCACTTAGAAATATAAAGAAAACAACTGGAAAGAGGGAAATCATATTATGCCAAATTTCAAATTAATCTCAAACAGTTGAATAAAAAAATAGCTTGGCATTTGAAAATACAACTCCTATTGTCTTCTACACGAACTTGCCAGCATTTAGATGCCACATTTTTAATTTAAGGTTTCTTGTGCTTAATAAATCTCAAAGATCTAAGTTTTGAAAACCTGAAATCGAATTCTTATTTATTTGCCTAAAAATATGGAATCAGTAAAAAATCTACTTCGAATGTTGATAAATCTGCTCCTAAATGTCAGATTAGGAAGGAACTCTAAATCTACTAATGTCAAGGAATCCTGCCACCCGCTCCATATGTTGTGACACCAAAGATTTAGCAAATCCTTTTATGTTTTTGGCACCTGAACATTGGAGAAACGTAGTTGAAATGGAATTCTAAGGACACTGTATATAGTGTAATCCATGTTTCCACTAAAATGAAGCACATGTTCCACTCCATACAAAACTCTTCCACTGCAAATTTAAATTTAAAGCATTTCATTATCCAACATTCAGTGAAAAGTGTAAGAACTAGCAATTATTGTTTTCTCATTTAGTGCAATGGACACATAACAGGATTGCATATCTACTGATGTCACCTTCTCATATTAAGAGTCTGTTGGTTTCTGTGACAACTTTGGCATTAAAAAAAATAAAAGTGTGCCGTTGACTGGTCCATTCTAATACAAAACTGTGGCTCTTGAAATAACACTGCTAGAGTAATACATTATGATGATGTACAGTCAATGGCACTTCATGAGATCATTAGTAATAACATACTTAAAGCCTTTATGTGCTTAAAAAATATACACAATTGTGGTTTACTTGGCACATTCATCTGTGTCAGATATATCTTTCCACCTCTTACAATCTGTAACAATAAAAATACTATCCTTAAAAAACTAATCTGCATGCGTGTTATAAGATATAATAGCAATTTTAAATACAAGGTGCACCCTTTTGTTATTTGTAAACCTTGAAAGAAAGAAAAGAAACTTATATTAAAAAAAACAACATACTCTTGGTCTACAGACGTACCAATACACTGGAGATTGATGAATATGATGGGCTAAATTTTAAAGGTGTCAAATCAAACAAATCAATATTGAATGTGATACTGATTGGAAAATGGATGTATGCAAAACTCTGTATTAGATAAGACAAGGTATGTTGTATGCTTAGACAAGATTTCACTTGAGCACAAATATTAATAAAATGTACAAATGATATATGCAGCAGTGTGCGGTGGGGTTCCACGTGATCTTGTCGTCATAGAGCATGCAACATGTTGATGCGTTACGGTGGGAATCTCGGTTGTTCTTGTCTTTATGCATATAATAGCTAATGGCCTTGTCCTGTATTGTTTTTCAAGCACACTGTCCATTTCTCCATGAGGAAATCTAGAAAGAGAATTTAAAAATAAAAGGATTTAATTGAAGCATTTATTGCTACTAGTAATTCTTGAGGCATTTACACTTACAGGGTAACAAAATAAAAGGCACAATATTTGCCCAGGCCTAGAAACCCATAGCAACCATTAAGATGATTTTAACAAGCTAGCAAAAAACATCTGCCGATTAATTGCTGTGTTATTACACCAGTAGAAAACGTAGGACTTTTTTTACATTTGTCCCTAAATGAGAAGGATTTTATTACTTAATTGTTAACAGTAAGGGATTCCATATACATGTTCACTAAATCTCCTCATTTGACTTTGAGTCTTATCAGAAGTTAGAGGAAGTTTTGGCCCCTAAATCCCATAAGTATACCAAGAAAGTTATCAGAAGATGGAATCTTCTGTCTATTTGGCAGGATCATGGTCTCTTTAAACTGCTGCCCCAGGGGTAAATACTTGGATTGATAACAACTGGGAGGTTAAATGATCCGAAATGGTATATCGGTCATTTATTTGTTAAAAAAAACTCACAATTTTATTGTTTTCTTATAAACTGCTACACTAGGGGGCTGATTAACTAATCCATGAATCCGAATCCCGAATGGGAAAAAATCGGATTGGAAACGAACATTTTGCGACTTTTTCATATTTTTTTGCGATTTTTTCGTCACCGTCGCGACTTTTTCATAGCCATTATGCCTTTTGTGAATTGTCGCGACTTTTGCATAGCCATTATGACTTTCGTGAATTGTCGCAACTTTTTCATAGCCATTATGACTTTCGTGAATTGTCGCAACTTTTTCATAGCCATTATGACTTTCGTGAATTGTCGCGACTTTTGCATAGCCATTATGACTTTCGTGAATTGTCGCAACTTTTGCATAGCCATTACGACTTTCGCGAATTGTCGCGACTTTTTCGTATTCATCGCTCGAAAAATTCGCAACAATTCACGAAAAAGTCGCAAAATACCGATCATTACGAAAAAAACGCATTCAGACGCTTTTCGGACGTTCGTGGATAAGTAAATGTGCCCCTAGGACTGTCCATGTGGAGGCCCTTAGGCCAGATGTAAGAGTTTTATGGCTTAATTCTACAAAGCAGTCATTTAGCTGCATTTTGTGCTAATTATGGCAATTTCCCACTTAATTCAAAAAGACTCAAAACACTCAAATGACAACAGCAGTTTACTGCACTGAGTAGTCAGCCTTATTAGGGGTACTTCTGAAAGCGTTCTTGCACCCAAAGGGTTAAACAGCTTTAAGACACCAATATGTGCACTCATCTGAATAAAGGGTGTCAAAAAGGGGACCCTTTATGCATGAACATACATTTTCAGTTGATATAACTTTCATAACTGATTTGTTTTTATACTGAACAGAAATACTTAGCTCCAGATATAATAGAGTTATTTTATACAAACTTTACCAGAATTGGCACAAACAAAAAATACATGTCAAATCCCCCTAGGAAATTACTGTAGCCCTTCAGGCATTCCACTCTCTTGGTGTGAAGTTCTGAACTGGTGAAAGAATACATTGCCGCAGTATAAACATATGAAACTTACAAATACATAAATAATAATGTTTCTTGAAACACTGAGTCGAGGAGACAGAACTTACTGTATAGCGATACATTCTCTAGAGTTGTGTGACGTACTTGTGATTACTCAGATGATCTGCAGATATTATGGGTATCTGTAGATAAAACATGGTTACAAATATTTGTAAAAGGGTTTCAGCCAACAATGAGCCATTTCAAGAGACAGAATAAAATGCGTTGGCCTGAATGTAAAGCAGTAGGTAGTACATTGTAAATCTAAATGCTTAAGTAGCAAAATGATGTTAAGAATTGCTCAACAACTCTAAGTAAGTGCCAGTGGCTGCACAGGAAGCAGAGAAAGCAACTGATCACCAAATCCATTCCATGCAGCAGACTAAGAGGAGTTTGTCTTTTGTTGGCATACACAAAGCATATACAGGTATGGGACCTGTTATCCAGAATGCTCGTGACCTGGGGTTTTCCACATAAGGGATCTTTCTGTAATTTAAACATTAAATAAACCCAATAGAATTGTTTTGCCCCCAATAAGGATTAATTATATCCTAGTTGGGATCAAGTGCAAGGTACTGTTTTTATTATTACAGAGAAAAAGGAAGTTATTTCTAAAATTAGAATTATTTGCTTAGTGGAATCTATGGGAGATGGCCATCCCATAATTCGGAGCTTTCTGGATAAGGGACCCATACCTGCATCCATATCCAGTACATGGTACTGTCTCATGCTTACACAGAAAAAACAAATCAGTGTTCAAATTATCTGTTTATATAGGACAGTGTGGCAAATAGTATTGCCATATCTCGCAGCTTTCCAGATAGTTGGTTTCCGGATAATAGAGTCCTGTACATTCATACAACAAATCTGGAGAATGGTATAGAGGATAAAACCTTTTCAAAGAAATATAACTTAAAAAGTTTCCATAAATGGCATTAATGTTCAAACTCATTCTGATTTTAATAATTAGGACCCTAACCAAAACTCTTGTCTATAGCTTAAATGTAGAGTAGTGATGTGCGGGCTGGGCAAACGCCCACAGGACCCATGTGTGGCAGTGAATCGCTTTTTTTTAGCAGCTGTTGGCCTGAAGTTGGCCCATGGCTCTCCCTGACAATTATGTCAGAGTGAACCTATCGCACCCATGCCATCTCCCAACTCCAGCCGGTGACGTTAGAAATGGAGTGAATGGGGGCACTGGCATATAAGGACAGTGTCGGACTGGCCCACCAGGATACCAGGAAAACTCCCGGTGGGCCCAGGTGTCAGTGGGCCCTCCTGCTCCTTACCATTTGGCCTGCTTCATGATCATTCCCTATTTCTAAATGGGAAGAAGGAGGAGAAATAGATGGCAGAATAAATACTAGCATGTAAATAAAAGAGACTAGGAGAATGAAGAGGTTGGGCAAGGAAAGTCAGAAAAATAGTTGGAATGTGGGCCTAGGGTCTAAGGTTTTCTGGTGGGCCCCTGAGGCCACAGTCCGACTCTGTATAAGGAACAAGGGCTAGTCGGGTCGGACCAGGTACAAGTTGGAAGAGGGCAGGCTAAGGTTGACATTTTGATACTCCATTCATCAATATACAGTTTTATAATTCTCTAAGAGACATGGCTAAAAATGAACTATTGGCCTGTATGGCGCAAGCTGATATACATCTCTCCTGTGGCACACCTATCCAGACATTTCAGCTTTCTCATGCTCAGATTTTAAAATCAATAAGAACAACCAGCTCATGAGAAAAATGGATGAATGAATGAGCAGCTCAACAGTGGGAGTGATTAGTCCTATAGAACTCTCTGAGAGCAATATACTGCACACCCCTATGCTCAATGGGTGATTTTTAAATGAGATCTCCACCCACACAATATACATGCATTTAATATTTGCAGCAGTTTGTGTATGCAACTGCTATTAAAAGCAGTATATGCCTAGTGGTTTATATTCTATGTTCTCTTGGCTTTGGCTCCTGAAACTATCAAGAGTCAAATATGGCTTTCAACTGCAATTACATTTAGAAATATCTTTTAAAGCATTGAACATTTTAATGAACGTATATTGGAAAGAAATACATTTTTTTCATTATGCACAAAACTGTTTTTTTGGTAGAGGACCATTTAAAGACTGATAAGATACATGCCATGGTTAAACATTGTTTACATACGGTCTTTTTACCTTTGTATGTGCATCTCTTTCTCCTTGTATACTTGATTTAAGTTGCTCTCCCACCCAGCTATGTGATTGAAGGTGATTGAGGTGAAGAAACAAATGACAGCCCAGGGGTGCGAGCAAAAAACGATGTCATAAGCCAAGAAGCAAATGCTGCTCCAAGCACAGGGCCAGCATAGGCACAGTGTAGCACTACCAACTATCTTATGCTCTTTTTCAGCTGACAATAGGACATAATATGCTTGAGTGACCTAGGCATGGGTGTTTGCAATTTGCCCTTCCTTCCTTTAACTTATTTTTTTTGGTACAAATTAACTTATTGGAAATGTACAACTTAGAATATTAACAGACATCCCTTTAAGCCCTTTTCATTGCTGCATAATGTTTGCACTTGATTCATATAAATGACCTTTTACTTATACCTTTTGTACTTACAGTGGTGCTTAAATGTTTGTAAACCATTTTAAATTGTCGGCCTCTGCATAAATGTGACATAAAACATAAACTGTTTGTAATGCAAGTCCTAAAACTAGATAATGAGACCCTAATTAAACAAATGAATGAAAAACATATTGCTTGTTCAATTGTTTATTGAGGAAGATGATCCAAAGTGACATATTTGTGTGGCAAAAGAATGTGAACCTTTGCTTTCGATGACTAGTGAACCCCCCTTGGGAAGCAATAACTGCTTGGAGGAGGAATTTAAGCCCATTCCTCCTTACAGAACAGCTTCATGTCATGGATATTGATGGGCTATTCTCAGGAACTGCCTGCTTCTGCTCCTTCCAAACATTTCTACAGGATTAAGGTCAGGCCTTTCTAAAACATTAACTTTTTCTGCTTTAACCACTTTTTAGTAGATTGACCTGTTTGTTTAGGTTAGTAATTTTGCTGCATGGCCCACTATTTCATGAGTATACATCTTCTGTAGTAATTATTCTGGCACGTCTGGGTTTATGTTTTGGTGAAACGGGTGTGGGCAAAGAGTTGGTGTCATTAAAAATAAAAATATTCCCGTGCTGCATGCAGCAGGATAATAGGGCCCCATTCTTTGGATTTTGGTCTTGAACTTCAGTTCATAGATGGATACCCTGACATATTCCTGCAGAATTTTTATTCAAGCCAAAAAGTTCTGTTTTGGTCTCATCCATCCACAGAACATTCTTTCAAAAGCCTTTGACTTATGCACATGGCCATTAACAAACTATTAATCACCATTAGTGTTCTAGGTACAGGTATGGGACCTGTTATCCAGAATGCTTTGGACCTTTGGTTTCCAGGATAAGGGATTGTTCCATAATTTGAATCCCCCTACTCTACTCCATAACCATTTAAACATTAAATAAACCCAATAGGATTGTATTGCCTCCAGTAAGGATTAATTATATCTTAGTTGGGATCAAGTTCAAGGTTCTGTTTTATTATTACAGAGAAAAAGGAAATCATTTGTAAAAAATCTAAATGATTGGTTTCCAGATAAAGGATCCTATACCTGTAGTGGCTTTATTCTTGCAACCTTATAATGAACACAACTGCTGTTCACTGTTCCACTAATGGTAGACTCATGAACACCGACACAGCCTGTGTATTTTAATATCTCCCAGTATTACACATCTTGCTTCTGGTGTGATCTTCCATTTGTCCGATTTGTACACAATCTGCCTGACAGTGAGCTGGTGGAGTCTAAATACTTTATAATTTAAGAATTATGTTTCTAACTAATTTGTTTAAGTTCTAATTTTAGGACTTGTATGAAAAACAGATATCATATTTTAGGTAATACAAAAGGGTCCCCAAACTTTCAAGCATGAGTACAGAATGCTTATTCTTGCCAGACTTGTATATATAAGCACTTCCTACATGCTACATAGTTCAGTTCCCTTAGTTGCTGGGCAGAAGGGAACTGTTTACATTTATATACTATTGGCTAGCAGGTAGGGTGACTACTTCCTGCCTCACTTTGATATAGTCCTCTTTGACTTCCACCTAAGGAACAGGGTGGATGCCTGCAGGGAGCCTGGGCACAGGCCCAGTTAAAGTCGGGGAAAAGGGCTCCATGAATGGTATTATATAGTGGCAGGTGTAGCTCCCTTACCAGTACACTCTAGGATTGTGAGTCAGTTGAGGTTGAGCTAGAAAGAGCAGTTCTGAGCTCCAACATCGCAGTGTCAGAATGGAGGTATCTCTCTCAGGCCATATTGCCCATAGTGTAGGGATCCCAGTATATAGGGAATCAGGATTGAGGAATTCCCTAAGGTGATTTAGGCCACTACAGGGTGTCGCAGAGATGAAGTAAGTTTCCTGCTAAGTCTGTCCTCAGGGGAGTGTCAGGATTACACTCTACATGTGATGTTGCCTGTACCTGAACTTGCCTCTGAGAAACTGTACTGTAAGCCTGTATATGTTATATGTTAAAGTCTTATTTTGAATACTTTATAACAGACATTTATGTACCAATACAAATTTCCCTATGAGAGAAACACTTGGGCAATGCCATACTTTATCACCTGCGGGATATCTTCTTTCCTGCAGGTGACACAGTGTCCCATCTGTTGCTATTGGAATTTTTGCATAAAAAATACTTTCTATGCATTTATCTTGTGTAACTACGCAAAAATGTGGAAGCAGTCATTTTTGCAGCATTCCTTGGGCTCATCACATGTAAAATATTTTTTATGTGCCAATTCCAATTATTTCGAGGCACTTAAGATATTTCTTGCATAGTTTTGTGTGTTTAAATCTGAATGTTTATGGTTTTCACATAAAGGGAATAAAATGCAAAATATAATGTATATTAATATCTACTATACGGTAGAAAACTAATTTTTCTATTTTTTTAAGTGGGGGTACATATTTCTTATACTATGGATTTGATGAGTCACATGACAGTAGACCTCACTAAAGAAAGGTTATTAATGATAAACCACAAAACACTGTTGATAACACTATACAGTACTTTATGGTTTATTTATGATTGGAATGTTTTCAAATTTTTGATAAACCTAAGGAAATAAATTTCAGTCTTTGTTTTTGCTGATGCCCCAACTATAATTGGCATCTTAAGACTATATAAAGTAGCAGTCATAGCTAACCTGGAGTATTCCAGTAATTGTTGGACTAGAAATCCCAGAATCCTCCAGCAGCAATTGGACAAATCCTGGACGAGAAGCAACTGGAATGCCCCAGGGAAGGCTTGATAGGATAGCAATTTGTGCTTTTTAACTAGTCTTCTCTTCCTTGCTGGCCATTTAAAACTGTATTAAGCATTTACGGTTGAACAGTGATTTTTATGTATACATGCATATGCCAACAATAGATAAAATTTACAATGATCCATCCAGAAGCACTCATTTAGAGTTGTTCATAAGAAACAAAGCTGTAAATTAGCAAACCTGGTTGGCTGTGGCTGTTGCAGCGAAGGGGACACTTGTGGCAGATGTTGCTGCTGCAGACACAGTGGCTGGCGCTGCACCGTGCACCATGGGAACTTTCGGAGGCAAATCATATAAGCAAACATATAGTAGAGTGTAGCGGAATGGGAACCATAGCAAGACGTGGCAGAACAATTGGGCATAGGATTTTTTCGCAGCAAAAAGCCACGTGGCGTAACGTCATCACCAGCGAGTGACATGCAATCAGAGTGCAAAAGCAGGATAGCATTCCGGGGAGAAGAGGAAAAGGGTGGGATGAAAGAGAAAAAAAAAAAGGAAAATGTTTGTTACCATCAAAAAAGGTATTCAACACAAACAAGCTTCATTTATGTATCTTTTTTAAACCAGGAGATATTAATTTAGCTTTTCAATAGGCTTCTAAGCAGTTCTTGATTGACATGACAGTAAGCCACTAAAACAGATATACAGCAATTCCATATCATAGTGTTACTAAGGCTGAGCTACAGTATCATTTACATATGACAGTCAAAATCCACACAGCTGCCTGGAAGCGTCTGCCCCAATTAGTGTCACATTGCCACCCAGCAAAGTTAATTGCACCCCAACTTGTTTGTCAGAGGTTATGGCCAATTCACAGCTAGTGCTCACTCCAAGCCTGGACTCCCCTATGGATTTTGAGTGTTAGGATTTTGCTTTTAAGATATTCAAGAAACGAAGCTGTCACCTACCAACATTTGCAGCGGGTGTCATGCACAATATTGAGCCTGCCCATCATGCATTGCAACAGGAAGGTGGATTGAAAAGGAAAGAGAATTAAAACAACCCATCACACATGTTATTGGAAAATAAAAATAATTGAACAAGAAAGAAAAAAAATGTTGTTATGGCAACAGTGGCATAAAACAGTGAGCATAGTCAAATCACAGAGGAGCACGGTGGGTGAAGGGGGTTCATCTGAGGTGCGGGGACAAACATTACAGCTAATTTACACGTGGCATTATTAGTTAGTGGGCAATCATAAGGCAGTAGGCAAAAACAGTGGTCTTTGCTTGCTGGATTGCAAGGGGCAAAGGGTGCAGAAATCATTTTTGTATCAAGAAAGGTTATTTAGCAATCATATTGTACATAACCAAGCACAAAGCTGCCTATACCAATGCCAATATATTCAAATATGTGCTAATCCATCAGACAAAACTGCAACATAAATGTCATAAGAGCCAACCTATAGAGAGTCCATCAGTCAGCGTGTATAGGGGTGAAATATCCTGCCAGAACTGTTTAATTAGTGCTCAATAAAATGGATGATAGCTTGCATGGTTTACCTGCATATCAGTTCTGAATCTGATGTCAAGGTATGGCAGATATAATAAAAGGCAGCCTATAGCAACCAATGAGATGTTTGCTTTTAAACAAATGACTAGTAAATGCTACCTTCTAAATGCTTGATATAGGTTATATATACAAACCAAGAAAGACCTAATAAACGTACTGTGGCAGGAACAGAGGTGGGAGTGATAAGGTGACTTCATATTACATCCTTATCTCTAGTGATCCATAAAGTGCAACAAAACTACTTGGTAAAATGATGTAATATGAAGTCACCTTATCACTTCCACCTTAGTTCCTGCCACAGTATGTTTATTAGGTCTTTCTTGGTTTGTATTTGCACTTTGAAAAATGCCTTTGTTCAGGACGAAATGTCAGCCTCCAAATAAAACATTTTTGTTGTCCTGAGTTGTGCAGACCCTCACAACGTACTGGATATTCTCCATTTTGAACTGTACCCAGGCCACATCATTGGACTTTTACGTGAGTGCTGGCGATCTGAAACTTTACTATATATAAATATATGTATATATATATATATATACATGTGTAAAAATGTTGCTGGGTCCACTAACTGGCACAATTGTCAACTACTGCCATTACAACAGATGAACTACCATTAAGATACAGACACTCAGAGCTACTAGTAGCAGCTACTTGTCAAGGCTACAGAAATAGGCAATGCTGATCATTTACTGATAATTGTCTCTACATGGGTTTAAGCTGAGGCAATTCTCAGTATTGTCTATGTCAGGGTATTTTCTGGCTTTTAGTAGTCATGACAAGTAACTGCAACTAAGAAGCTCTGTTTGTCTACACCCTAAAACTTGCAACTGTTAAACTATGCTGAATTAATCTGAACAGAATTAAACTAAAAATAAACCACCTTCCTCAGATATCTGCCAATAATTTAAACATACAAAACAGAAAAGTGTAAAGGTATAAACTATTTCTTTTGTGGTCATTAAATATTTATTCACTGTGTATTCGCATTTATTTACAGCTATACTGCTTGCCTTAAGGTATTCTACATAAGAGCATTCCACAGAAGAGCATTGCCTGTCTTCAGATATTGATTTTACTATTATTTTGTAAATCCATGGAACATGACCCACATTAGGCAATATGGCATTAGGCAATATGACTGACCTACTCATATGTATAAATGCAAATGTGATGTGGCATCTCTAAATAAGACAGAAGGAATAAATTCATTTTTTACATGGCCAGGGAAGTAGACAATATTATTAATGGATCTTTGATTACAAACACTGAACAATCAGTCAGAGTTTTCATTTATATATATATATATATATATATATATATATATAGATGATATCTGAACCATTTATGAAGCAATTTATAGGCAACTCATGCCAACTAGAATGTGAATATTCATGAAGAAAAAGTTAGCCATAATATTAGTGACAGCTCTGTGCCCCCTGGGGTTTTCTGTTACTTCGGCACAAATATGCCAATTTTAAAGTGCATATATTAATAATTTGATTTGAGCCAATAAGTTAGGGATATAAAATATATTTCTCTGGTATTTGTATAAATTGACATTACCCATCACATGCTATTTATGAAATACTGGGAAGCAGAACATAAGTGGTCTAGCTGTGATGTGTAGGTTTTTACCAAAGGAATGGATTTTAAATATGTGTCTTACCTGGTGGGAAAAAGGCTGCCTGTTGCTGTAACTGCATGTTGGCAAGAGCCTGTTGGTACTGGAAAAAACCCGTATTAAATACTCCGGTGGCACCATTGGTTTTCTCAAGTGCAGGCCTCTTTGGTAGCGGGGGAAGTACAGTTTGAGGAATTCCCTTCAATTCAAAGGAGTTTGAGGAAATTGTAAAAGTAAAAGAAAAGGATACATAAATAAATCTACTATACATTATGGTTCCAAATATACCATTGGCACTGGAGAGGGCTGCAGCATTTTCCAACAGTTGCAGGCATATCCAGGCCCATCAGGAAACTATTAGCAAGAGGAAAAAGCAAGCTAACCTATGGCACTAAACTGCAGAACCCTCACAGGTTATTGAGCCCTAAGTACAATAATACAGGTGGCAGTGAAATGGTCTCAAACTACAGAGCAGGATAAACGTCATTCCCAAGCTTTATTCCATACAGTGCACTGATTTAACTTAAAATATAATTAGTAAAGGAAGCAAACTGAAACCAATATATACATGTAATTGAAGTTCAAAAAAGTACTGATTTTATGAGCCCCTGGTATAATTAAGAAATTCAACTTGGTTAACTTCTGCAATGCCAGAGGGGTGCAGAGCCCATTACTGGGTAATGAGCTGAGGTTGAAAACACCACTGGCTTGTGGTTCACAAAATAATGGAAAAAAAAACTTTGAAAAAAACTGGGGAATAGGGAAAAGCTGCACTGCTAGCTCCATGAATGTCAACAATAACAGCAATGTTAACAGTTGGTTTACAGAACGACTTTAAAAGAAATATTCATGTTGGACTGTACCCAAACTTCCCAAAATCTATCTAGACATGCAAACTATACCAGTGCATGCAGGTATGTTAACATTGACTTACAAATGTTAAAACTACAGATATAAGAGTTGCAGTAAAGCCATGCCAAAAACACAGATACAAACATTTACATTAACAGTTCTTCATTAGGTGCCCATTGAGAAACTGAAATAACCCCTTATCTGCTGGGGCTAAACTGATTGTGGGTTGCGGCCCGACAGGGCTGAGATAGCTGTAATATTATGGAATTAAATCGATTTTGCCAGCAGCCCCACAATCACTTAGCACAATTTATAGCAAAAAACGACTACAGATTAAAAAGGAAAGAAAAAAAACTGCACTTGAAAGTTTATAACTAGTCTGTACAATAAAGCTACATGCCAAGCTAAAAGGTGAAAGGACATAGTACCAGGTCAAAGGTTGCCTCGAGGGGTCGCTTCAGTGATTTGACAGCCGACTGAGTCTTAATTAGCAGGCAGCGAGCACATGATGGCAATGGGCCAATGGGGTTCAAGCGCATTAACATAAACAGCAAGCAGAGGTGCATCATGGGGGCAGCAGTGCATATTTTGGTACGTGAGAAAAAAAAACAAATAAAAAAAAAAACAAATCATCCGAATGCCATAAACAACAAGTAACAAGACTAAACATGCACAGTAAACACACTGCATTGTTACTGTGAAATAACTTTATCAATACAAGTCAAACTGACTACATTTATTAAAGGGGAACTCCGGCTTCCAAGCCAAAATTTGAGCCCCACACAACATATAAACCCCTAATATACCTATCACTGTAATATGTTCCTTCAATAACTATAAATAAATACCATTTTTATATGCTGAAATCCCTACATCATTTGAAATCCTGGCAGGGGAGGAGGGACTTAAACATTGATGTTACAAATTGTAACAACTTTTCCACAGCATACAAACAGCATGCAGTAACTACATTTCCCACAATTCATTGCACTGTGATGTTACTTTCCTTATTGACATCACATATGCAGGGAATTGCGGGATTAGGAAGGTGTAGGCTAAAGCCAGGCTGAGGACAGTAGATTATTGTTACATTTTATTTGAGTAAATGTTCCAAACCACATTATTACAATAATTAAATGATTCATTAAAAATCATGAACAGGCTGCTTGATGTATATTGCAAAGTTTCTTGAAATTATGTTTCAAAAAGTTGTGGTTGGGTGGAGTTCCCCTTTAAGACTTTTTCTTTCCCATTATGCTAAAATGCAGTCAAAAATATGTTCTTCATTTTGTTACCATTAATGAGCATATTTGTTCTTTATAAATGCATTGGCAGAACCATGAATCTCCGTGAAGCTAAAAAACACAAGCACTCAGTGTAATGACGTGGTGCCATAACAGGGAGTCAGTAGCATTAAGGGAGCAAAGGACATGTGCATTTAGAGGCTACAAATCTTCCTTGCCTTCCAAGGGACACCAATGCAAGCACACAATTGCACACCCATGGCCCCATACCACTACTGAGCCAATCACAAGTGGCTCTTTCACTGCCTACAAGGAGATACATGGTGTTCTGCATTTGCCTACAAGAAGAAGAGCAGTATTCATACATGCCAAGCAGTGACACACAATCTATAACTTGCCTAAAACTCAACTTACTGTATGCAATTATTTAACTTGCCTAAACTGTGTTTTCATTAGTATGCTATTAACTCATTCTGTTGGCACAGGCTGAACTTTCTCCATTCTATTATTTGCTACATTTTTAGTTTTCCTTCATTTTACACCATTCTTTTGTGGCTCCACCAACATATAATGCATTTCCCAGATTTTACATAATTTTTTCTGGTCCCCTGAAAAATGTAAAATGTAGAAAATGTACGTAGAAACATCCTAACCAAGCACACTTAAGAAATGGTTAAATGGGGCCCAATGGAGCATAGAACATTTTCTGACATGTCTCATATAACCACAGAATGTTATTGTTAACTACCAGATATTGGCCTGAATGATGAAATGGTAACTAAAACAAAGAGGGGAGAAGTGATTAATAAAATGGATTACATAGTTCTTTTATTTTTCTAGCATACTTGGGAGGATTTTGGTGTAGACTTATTTACATTTGTTTGGAATATTGGTTATTTACTAAGTACCTCACTAGATAGACTCACTATGGAAAAGCATATAATGGGAAAAATGTACTAGCTGCAGGACTTCTTAGTTAATGTAGGGGAATAGTTGTTTCAGCGCTACCACACACAATAGGGTTGATTCACTAAAGTGTGATAAGCGTTATCGCATGCTTTTTTGTGGTAAAATTGACACAAAAAAACCCCCGCATGATTCGCTAAAGTATGATCGCTTGCGTTAAGTCACATATCGTATGAGCTAAACAACGCATGATCGCAAGGTCTTAATTTTACCACATTGCGTTAATTCTCGTGCAGAAATAATACTAGCGCATGATTCACAAACACTTAGACGCGCTAAATATCGCATTAGTCGAAAATTAACACCTACTTGGAGCAGGCGGTAATTATAGAAAAGTACAGTTCATGAGCTTTTGGCAACACAATATGGACTTTGCAGTGTTATTTATTCCAGTATGTGTTGGCCCTAGACTGATGCAGCCTCCAGTTTGCAGGGAAATTGTAATTTTCAGAACAGTAGTTTTCCAAAAGTAATGGCGTGAGCGGCTAAAATGACGTGCGTTTTTTCTCACGCAGGAACAGTTTGTGTGCACTGCGTTAATTAGCGTGCGTTGCATCAAATACCGTATGAAAATAGTCTTCGCGACTTAAATAACACAGACAGCATTGCGTCTAAATTAACGCAAAGATCCTTTTAGTGAATCGTTGCGAAAAATAAGGTGCTATAAAATTTTTAACGCATGCTATAAATAGCGCTCGTTTTAACGCACCTTAGTGAATCAACCCTAATGTCTCAGAACAAATGTCAAAGAACAAAGTGCTGTATTTATGATTTAGCAATATTTTGCTAAAAATGTCATTATATCAAGACATAATTTAAATTCCAAATAACCAGCACTGAAAACCTTCAAAGACACTGTCCATTATATACACTCTGCAATACCAGGACAAAAATGCTTTTTTTTCCCTTCAATTGATTTAATCTGGCCATTTAGAGTCTGATAAATGCCGCTGATCATGCCTCTTCTAAACAAGTCCATGTTTTATCGGCCCTTATATGGGGCCCTTAGCAGGTTTGCCTGATCAATATCTGGAATTCCATGCATCACTGTGCCAAAATGAGCTACTTAGGGGTATATTTATCATGCTGTGTAAAAAGTGGAGTGAAGCATTACCAGTGATGTTGCCCTGGGCAACCAATCAGCAATTAGATTTCAACAGTTAGAAAACCAAAGCAAAGCATCTGATTGGCTGCTATGAGCAACATCACCGGTAATGTTTCACTCCACTTTTTACTGAGCATGATGAATATACCCCTATCAGTTCCACCTAGCAGCTGACTGGTTCCTATCCCACAATGCAGTGTGCTAAATGCCGGTGGTTCCCTTGCACAGCCTGGCAAAGGAGGTAGCAGGGTGTGGAACAGATGAGTTGGAGAAATTTTCAATAACTCAGCCCAAAACACAACTTTTCTCAGCACATTTATATTTAGAGGAGTATAATACATTGGCACATTCTTCTTTTGCAGCACATTATGTCCCCTTTAAGTGCTGTGTAAAATTTTAAAACTGCATGCAGGGATCCCCAACCTTTTCTACCTGTGAGCCACATTCAAATTGAAAAAGTTCCTGGGGGTGCAAATAAGGGCTAGGATTGGCTATTTGTTAGCCCCTATGTGGACTGGCAGCCTATAGAAGCCTCTGTTTGGCTTTACACTGGGTTTTGTGCAACCAAAACTTGCCTCCAAGTCAGGAATTCAAAAATGGGCACCTACTTTGAGGTACTGGGAGAAACATCCAAGGGGTTGGTGAGCAACGTGTTGCTCACGAGCCACTGGTTGGGGATCACTGACTGCATGTATCAGTCTGCTTGGATCATGCAGTACATCTAGTTTAATGGCACTTTAGTTGCCATGAGATTAGCTGCTTGAGATTGTACCAAATAAGCATGTTTCTTTTATGAAGCAAATGGCAAAGCCAGTTAGAGTATAGGCTCCCCGTGTCCACTAGCGTGTTGTTAGAAAGCTTATGAAGCAAGTGCGGTACATCCCACTGACTAATAGATAAATGCAAGGAGGCCTCACTTTTTGTTAGTATTTTGAATTTAGAAACGTTTGCAAATAAAACTAACCAGCCAAATCTTCACAATTGCTTGATCTGTGTTTTTGTCAGAATTACAAAATATACAGGGAATAATGTACCCATTATTGCAAAATCAAATAACATTATAGGTTACTAAGGAGTTCAGTGACCACATAAAAGCATAAAATAAACATGAAACCCTTTGGTGACTTACAATGTCCTTATATTTAACAACAGGGGGTGCATTATTCTTTTATTTTCATTTTTTTTTTTTTAAATACCCAGTGTTCCATGAGTCGTGTGACACAAATGACATCCTTAAGCACCTTGAGTCATGTGACACATGACATCACTAAGCACCTTTTATAACTGATGCCATGACAAAGAACCATTTGTAAGGATATATTTTGCAGGATATTCATGCTATACTGCAAAACACGCTTTCACTGCTATTCCCACCTCTTAAACTTTAAGACCAGTTTTGTTTTTCTTTAAGGAGACTGAGTTTATAAGCAAAATTCCCAGACAATACAGCAGAAATCTAACTAACAGAGTTGCAGTAGACAGTAGACAGTGGCCTACATATACACATTAGCCTTTAGTGAAAAAGGAAGCTGCAATCAACTGGAATATATCACAGTAGTAAAGACCACATTATCCTTATAATCAGACTTCTTTCTAGCAAAGTCATTTGAAAAGGACAGGGCTAACTTACCATGGCGGCTGCAGTGGCGGCTGCCTGAGCTGCTGCAGCTTGGTTGACCTGGTATTGGGCAGCCTTGATCTTGGCTTGCAAATGTGCAGGAGGGTGGAAGTATTTGCACTTTTCCCTTGAGCATCTGCCTTTAATATAATCCATGCACACAGTGACTGTGTTGTCGTTTGTGTCAATCATTGCACTCTCAGCCGGGTGAGCAAACCGGCATTCGTTCTCCCCTCTGTTGCAGTTTCCACGCTGATATTCTCGGCATACCTACAGGCACAAAGGCATTATACTTTAGTGCAAACTACCAGGTCATATAGGTCATATACAGTATGTCTGTATACTGTCTGTATACTGATCAACTGTTCGATTAAGCTGTGTTTTTCCTATACATACTATGCCACAACCTGAACTGTGTGATAATAAAGGACAACTGCATTAGCATACAGAGTACCAAAGTGAGCAAATGCTAAGTTTCAGTTTTTTACAATTAGAAGCTGAATAGATGCAAATAGCCTCCATAAAGTATCTGTTATGGACTTAGTGTGTTCTTTACTCCAAGAACAATGTTAACAATACATCCTGCCATGTCTCTACAACCAAAACCTATTTATATTTTCATAATACGTTGCCTACTATTCTCACCTCCGAGTTTAATTTAGATAATTTTCTCTTTCAGCATTGCAGCAGGAGACTATAGCAAGCATTCAAGAATAAACAGAGCTGTTCTCCAATAAACCACAAGGGGGACATCTAAGATTATTTCTGTAACATAAATTCAGCTTGTCAAAATAATAATTTGTAGCCAAAGTAGCTGTAAAATGAGGAATCAAATCCATATTAGCTACAGGCCCTTAACCACTCTAAACACTTGTAGTCAATTATTAAATTAACTTTTTATTTATATTATTTGGTATGTTTTCCTTTATATAGTGGCCACATATTCCACAGCGCTGTATATTGAGATTATACATCATTCAGTCCCTGCCCCAGAGGAGCTCACAATCTAAGGTATGTCTGAAATTGGCTGTTTCAGTCAAGATTCTAACCATTATGATTGTAAAGTGTTTATGGCAGAGAGAAAACAACCCTCAGTCCTCCAGCACAAATAGAAAAATACACATTCAGGCACACAGGCTGGAAACATATTGGTGAATCCCAGAACTTTTTGGATGAGTGTGTAATAAAGGAAAATAGACTAAATGCTTTCGATATTTTTCTACCTATTGACATTATCACTTATATATCACTCGATTTGAGCCATCTATTTCTCATAAGTTTATCCCAAAGAAGTTAATAACAAACAACTAGAGGACAAATATTCTTATTTTATCCTGACAGAGAAGATTTATTTTAGTTCTCCCGCTTTTCTTCAGTATTAATCCATGCAACCACAGATATATGTGTATCCAGAGTTCAATAAGGCACATTAAATGCAAGAAAGCCTTAATGAATCAAGGTTTCAGGTAGTAAATGTGTAAATTTGTATCTATAATAAACTGCATTCTGCTACAACTAACATAACTGATTATAACCAACTGCAAGTAATATAACATATTACATTTAGCCAGCTGCAATTAAAGCAACATACTGTATCAGCATGGACATACAAATTTGCACAAAGGATCTTGGATACCCTTTACAAAAAGGAGCACAACCAGGGGTTGTGCAGGAAAGTGGCTGTCATGAGTAAGCCGAGGACTGGCTTTGTGTATCACAATGCTGCCTAGTATGTTTTTGGTTTATAAACAAATTATTATTATAATAAGAAGATATTGATTTTTTTGCTGATGTTTTTCCCCAAATATTAAAAAGTTCAGCCTATACCTGATTTATTTATTTATTAATTAGTACAGAAATACTGTATATTGGTAACCACTCCTCTCTATCCTCACTCCACTCTATCCTGAAAAACAATGCTGTTTTTATCTTTCACTCTGTTGCATCACTACATTTAGCAGCCAGGTAGCTACCATAACTACTATGGACCAAGTGTTTTCCAAATCCCCCTTGAAAAGCCATACTAAAAACAAACAAAATAACAGGTCAGTGTTTGGAAGAACTGATGATTTCAATATAATGTTAGTGCTCAGCAAAGGTCAACAGTAGCTCTGAGTACTAACACTTTCTTGAATTGTTAATCCCTGATGCAAATAAAAAGCTAAGATTAAAGATTCAAGTAATTATTTTCCTTACTGGAATGAATCGCTTAGCAAGAAAAAAAAAAATGTTAAAACCTTAGCACTGCTTGGTAAAATTTTGTGATGACTGAAAGTATATCTAAATATCAGCCCACTACATGGGGAAAGCACTGGCATACTGACAGTAATGTGGTATTTCTTTCTTTCTACAGACTAACAGTAGAGCTGTATAGGGTTGGAGAACACATTATTCATCCAGCAGAGAGCAGCATCTGACAAGAGAATTTTAGTGGTCAGGGTTCTTCCCTCCAAATGATCATCTGGCGTAAACAAGACTGTCATTTGTTTCTTTTAGACTTGGAACATATGTACATGTTCAGATATACCGAATCCTGAATAGACTCTGCTGTACAGAAATAGGGAGAATACAGAGAATTGAAAAGGATAGGTCAGTAGGAGCTAATTAGGTCACAGAAGGGTTAAATCTTCATTAGCATATGCTAATTAGGTTACGGAAGAGTTACATTTTCAACTTACGTGTTTACGTGACAAAAAGTCACAAGATTTTTAGGAATCGGTTCAGCCAGGAGCATGGATTTGGCCGAATCCGAATCCTACCGAAAAAGGCTGAATCTTGGCCGAATCCTGGATTCGGTGCATCCCTAGTATGTTATGCAAATAAATGTGACATTAATGATAACACTTCAGCTTCAGATGGAAGCCTATTCATTCCTTAATTTGGTTTCTATACTTACGCTGTATTCTGGCATTTCTCTTGTTATTTTTACTTGTATATCAGATCAACAAACACAAGGAAAGACAAGGAGCAAAAAAATGAAATTAAACTAATTTGAAAGTTGCATATTTAACCATATAGTCGGCAGATTAAAGGACCAAAGTAACTTTTATTTTAATAACATCCAGAGTGAAAGGCCATTTTTATTAGTATTCTTTATATATATATATGTATACAGCACAAACATATTCCACAACTCGGAACAAATACTTCACATCAGTCCCTGTTCCAGTGGATCTGGGGTCTTTCTAACATTCACATTTCTAACATTTTCAAAAGTCAATAGGAGTATGGTAAGAAACCAGAGCACCCAGAGAAGACACAGACTTGGGGAGGGCATAAAAAATTTTTCCCTGGGTGAAACAGAACCAAGGACAAGGCAGTAATGGTACCTACTGAGCCACCACAATTACTTTTTTCATGTCCGCCATCTTGGCTCCATCACAAATGATATGGGAGAAATAGCGGCTATGAAGAGGACTGTAGATCTCTGACAATTTCTGATACAGGTGCAGAATTATTACTCTGTGAAAACAGTGCGGCCCAGGAGGGAACATTGCAATAGGCAATATATAAACATTTTTGCCTTTATTTAAACAAGACCAGCATGATAATGGAATACATATATATATATATATATATATATATATATATATATATATATATATGCATTTTCTCTGTATTTTTTCGATATATATATGTGTATAACAATGAAGCCATAAAATGCATCTGTAAAAGTCTTGCCATAGTTGTACACAGCAAAGATGAGATGCAGAACATGTGCAGATGAAAAAAAGAAAAATGGAAAAGGAGAAAAGGGGTCTTATGTCATTTGAAGCGATAAAAATGACTGCTTATGTATTTGATTTATGGACTCCAGATGGAAAGAAAGAGTAGGATGAAAAGATTAGTGTTATAACAAGAAAGGTTATCACAGAATAAAGTAAGAGGAGCCAGCACACTGACTGTGATTGCAATTTATTGTAAGCCTCTTCTGTGTAGAAGATAGAAATATTATGGCCTACTTGCCAAGGTGGAAAACACTCGCCTTTCTCTTCTGGGACCGGGGGTCAAGTCCAGCCTGATGTCCTAAGTGAAATGAGTTTGCTGGTCTCAGTTCGGTTCCCAGAGGGCAGGAGTCCACATCACAAAACCACCACACATAATTTGGAACAATTGGCAGTCTCTGCTCAGGAGAGGCCCAGGACTGAGCTGGCATGGAGACTGAACTACCTCTCACCCATAAAGAGGGTGCTCCCTCCACATCGGGGCTGAGGTCATTGGTTGGGCAACGCGGGGAAGCTCGCACTGCAGCTGCCTGATTGTAGCTGGCCTGTGGATAAAAAGAGGACTTCAGTTTCCATTCCAGCCAGTCCCTTAACCATCAACAAAATAAATCTGCACTCAATACCTGTTCTGCGTTCAGAAAGTCAATTCTCTGGGATACAAGGAAGCTGACCCAAATAGAAAAACCAAAAAGAAAAATGATGCAAATCTCGTAAAATCAATATATTGGGACGATGCCATTAGACAAGTGGCAAGTTGTTTAGGAACTTTATCTGAGAGCCTGCATCTTCCAATTGCAAGTTGGATGTTTAGACATAAAAGTAATATGAACTATTACAAGGCTTGTGATATTTTTGTTTTTTTGTCTAAAAACACAATTATAATGCCCATCTATCTTCGTTTGCTTTAATTATTTATTTTGTGCCAATATTATTTATCTTTCTGTCTTCATTGATCTTTCTATCTGCCTTTCTTTCTCATTCTGCCACGCTGTGTGCAGTCAAGATGGCTCAATTATATTTGTTTTGTTTATGTAAACATGTGAGAGCCACTCTTTCCTCCTGTTCATGTCTGTTAATGCTTGGCAAAATATTTTTTGTTCTGCCAGTTTTATTAATGTAATGTAAGAAAAGTGAATTATTTAGATAATCTGTATTGCTTTTTCTGATCAGTCTGTTATGACTCCAAAATGTTTTTATAAAGGCTTTGAAGAAAGGAAAGTTTATTCAGGTAAAAAGTACACAACAGAATATGAACAAAAGTTAATAGGAATTTGTAGCAGTAGTGAGTATATCAGCAATATTGAATTTGGATTCACTGGTTAAGAATCAAGGTTAAACACAAAAACAGTTTGGTTGTCAATTTCCACTATGTAAAACAACATGACTGTAGCCAAATGAAGAGCTGCCTAAATGCATTTGTTTATCTAAAAATAGAAAGGGCTTCCAAAAGCTTGAAAAAGTTATGGCTGGGATGAAGAGAGAAACTAAAGGGCAGTAATGAACAGGCCATATTGGGAGCCCATGCAATAATATGTTCCATTACATATGAACATACCATTGTGCAAAAATGCACAAAGATAAAAAACACTGACCATTCTTACCAGCTTTTAGGTGGAATGTAAATGTACTTTGCTGGGTCAATGTGCAGTCTGAAATAAATGTCTAAGAAATTCCACTATAATTCTTTATGATAAATGTAGCCTTTACAGAACTCTTATATAACCAAAGTTGGAAATGAACCCAATAATTGAATCATAAAGGCATTCTAGAGAATAAAGTATAAATGTATAAATGTTTACCTTTAGTAAAGTATTCCTCAATTGTTGCTTTGCAATCATTGACATCAGTGGATAGAAGCGAGCAGGCATTGTGAACAAAAAACCACTAATATTATCATATCACCCTTTTGTAGTTGCACAAATTTACTGTATGTATATTTACATACAACTATGAGTATGGGTTTATGATTACATTGTAAATATTGCAAATATGTATGCAGGTAAAAACAGGATCCCATGGGCCAATGAGATTGGCCACATTACTGCAATGACAATGGCAAATTCATTATTATGAAACCATCCCCAAGTCTCTTGCTCCTCCTACAGGCTGAAGCTGTAGATTGGTATAGCCTTTAGAGATTGGAACCCAGTGGATTGACTGCCTTAACATCATTTATTTTGTTAATATAAATAGTTTCTTGTCTAATTAAAATATATTACAGTAGCCATATCTTCATCTGCCAGCAAAAGTATGAGTTGATAACTTTAGCTCCCAAACTCTGTTTTTTGTACACTATAAAAAGTATGTCTCTAAGTAGAAAACAATGAAAATGCTGCTGCCCTTACCACTGGGAATAGCAGATACTAATTAGGTCATTAGAAATAACTTGTTTAAGCAATTTCTTGTTAAGAAAAGAAAAGACAAATGATGTTATCTTGCGTCCAGATAATTTGCAGAACATTTTTTATATATATATATATATATATATATATATATATATATATATATATATATAGATATATAGCTTTTTTTTTTACTAAAGAGAAGTGACACAAGCAGGTGTGCCAGTCCTATTGAATTAGTGAATTGCCTCTTTACCTCTAGTCTGTCTGTTCGCATTAACTTCTGTGCAGCTGCGGCTGCAGCTGATGGAACTGCCACTCCGGGATTTCCTGTGACAAGCATTGGCGTAGTAGGAAGAATTTCAGCTGGCATGAGACCTGGAGAAACTGGTCCCAGGTAGGGGTTAAAGGCTGCTGTTGCACTGGTGGCTAGGCTTGGTGCGACTGAAAACATTGGCTGAAAAAAAAAACATTAGAATAAGTCACTTAAGGCCAGGATAAGGGTTTGTCTTTCTGTAGCATAATCTGCATAATACTGTTATGTACATACATTTAATTTGGTTTGTTATGGTCACAGAAATGATTGTTCAATCACAAATATATACAGCACAAATCAAACAAGGAATTAACTGTTAGTAAACTCTACCTAAACTGACCTCAATGATAACCAATGCAGGATGTTATAATTTACAGATGCTATATACATTCTTTTAATTATAATTTATTTCTGCCCTTTGGTTTTACACAGTCACAGTGTAAAACTGTAACATCTGTTGCAAGTATTAACGGACACTGGTGATTCCAAAAGTACAGATCTCCTTCAACAGTTTATGGAAACATCAGTGCCATCCTGTAACCCACATAAACTTCCTTCCATGTACAGCATCTGTTCCTACTGAACTCTGGTGGGCATTTCTTCCCACTGCATGCCATGTACTTGATAACACCCATACAATATGCCAACCTTTTATACTGAAGGCAGTAGATAAGATAATGATTTACATTTATTAACTGAACCCATGCAAAAGGGTTTATAGTAAATGTTAATTTTGTGTAGCAAAACAAAGGAAAATTCCATGTCTAGCAGCAGCCAGTTCTCCTCCAGGTCTTTAAGTACAGTCATTGAAGCATTTCAGGTGATGAACACATGACATAGTGAATTATGTCACTGACACAAGTTTTTCTTTCATTCTTATCTTCTGATTAACTCTTGACTTGAACTGACAAATATAAATTGTGGAAAACATTCAGCACTGTAGGTCTGGTCTTTATGGTATAATTGGGAATATGTGGCATCTAATTGCAAATGACAATTTATGGATCCCACCTATTAGGTTGATGCCAGACACACAGATATTTTCGGCAAGCGGAAAAACGCTTGGCGAAAATACAGCCCTACGCCTGCTACTTGTGCCTGCACGCTAATGAATGAGATACACTCGGGTGCAGGCACATGTAGCCGATATACGCATGAAAACGCGAGATAATGCGACTTTGCATTATCTCGCGTTTTCATGCGTATATCGGCTACATGTGCCTGCACCCGAGCGTATCTCATTCATTCGGGTGCAGGCACAAGTAGCAGGCATAGGGCTGTATTTTCGCCAAGCGTTTTTCCGCTTGCCGAAAATATCAGCCCTACGCCACGTCTGGCATCAGCCTTACCTGCACGTTATTAAAAGGTGTTTAGAATTAGCACCTTTGAATGCAAGTGGCATATGGGGCTTATATAGAGGGTTCTTTTGTCCAATTACTGTACTCTGCACCTTGCACTAGATGCTTTGGGTGCAAGGGTACAGGGGTACAGAGTACTGTGCATATTGGTCATTGATGGGTAAAAGTATGTTGTATTACCCTGTATTAGAATCTCTAGAGCAGTTGTTGTCTGACATTTTCAGTTCAAGCCCCCTTGGGAGTTTCAGGCTTTAGTATGGGTAACAGTGTACAGGTATAGGATCCATTATCCAGAATGCTCGGGACCAAGGGTATTCCGGATAAGGGGTCTTTCCGTAATTTGGATCTCCATACCTTAAGTCTACTAAAAAATTAATAAAACATTAATTAAACCCAATAGGATTGTTTTGCATCCAATAAGGATTATTTATATCTTAGTTGGGATCAATTACAAGGTACTGTTTTTATACTACAGAGAAAAAGGAAATCAGTTTTAAAATTCTGAATTACTTAATTAAAATGGAGTCTATTGGAGACAGGCTTTCCATAATTCGGAGCTTTCTGGATAACGGGTTTATGGATAAGGGATCCCATACCTGTATTAGCAATTTGAAATGTCTAAAACACAAGAGCTTTGGGACTTTGCCCTAATGGATATGATTCGCTCCCCTTAGTACTCAGCCACATGAATCCAAGCGTTGGTAATTTACCTCTATACAGTTTTGTACCCAGAGAGAGAGACAATTACCAAATTTGCTCAGAACAACCCTTTGGGATACAAAGCCATATGGTTCTGCTAGGTTCCTTGCTAACTTAAACGAGCACCCAGATGCATTAAAGGAGATGTCAAGGCTAAGTTTTAAATTAAGTCTAATGCCAAGGGCGCCTTACCCCCACCCTAACCGCATACGTACCACTCCACCACTTCCTCCTACAACCCGAACCGTTGCATTATTCCTTTTTCTGTTTCGTGTTTCACCCGACGGCCATTTTGACAGGTGAAGTCATCAAGAGCGTGCGTGTATGTTACAAATGCACATGTGTGCCTAGCCCCTCCTGCTGATCTCTTCAAGGATTTTTTTTAAGTTTTTTTTTAAACAAGCTTTGTTAACACGCACAACCGCGTTAACGAAGGGCCGGTACTGACGGCGCATGTGTTTAATAAGGCTTGCTACAAATGCACTTGCGTATACGCCAACACACCAAAGAGTGTTGTCTGGCAGTCTGTAGGCAGCGGTTTGTGAACACTGATAGCCATGGAGCACAACACTGCTCAATTATTCAGCACTCAGAGCCACAGCTATAATAAGGTACTGTTCTGCCCTTTATACACTATATTAAATTTTCATCTAAGGGGTTGACATGTCCTTTAACCCTTGGGATGAACCCATAAATAAAAAATAAAATAATAGCGATAACATTATAAAATACATTATCAGTAAACTACAGGTTAGAAAACTAAAGCAAAGCTTAGATTGGTGCAATTGATGCAGTGGCAAAATGTATTTCCTACATTAGAGTCCCATTATATGTTCAGACTGCTTTTGGGTTACTGGCAGGCACACTTTGATCTTACAGTTAAGTTTTGTGTAAGTTCAGCTATATCTGTTGTCCCAAGGGCAGCTACTTTGTGTCTGTTTCTGGTATTTCAAGAGCTGGCTGTGGAATCAGAAAAGGCATCCTCTGTTTAGGAACTATATTGCTTCTGTAATTGAAAGTTGATAGCCTCCCTAAAAACTTTAATTAGGCATTGTTGCTGTAAGATCACTGAGTGATGAGATGCGCTCAAGGCATGGGTGAATCACAGCTAATTACTCAATACACACCGGACACAGAGAATCCTCATAACAGCTGCCACATGATTCGAACACTTAATCAGACAGCATTCTATTACACTTTCTGTTTTACTCAAGAGATTGAACGTGGTCTTTGGACTTACCACAGGTTGTATCTGAGTGCCAGGGATCATAGCATTGGCAAGCTGCATTTGTTGGGCCAGCATGGCCATATTCTTTTGTTGAATTAAGTTATTCCTTCCATTTATCTCTAGCTGTGTTTTTAAGTGTGGAGGAGGATGGAGATATTTACAGTTCTCTCTTGAACAACGACCCTAAAAGAAAGAAAGACAAATGATAATGAATATGAAACCATGTACAAACAAGTCTGACCCCAAAAATATACATATAATATACCCCTACTAACAAAAATATTATAAGGATATTGGAAGTCTCAAAAGAATTTCAGGATCATATACAGTATTTTTATATAATACAGTAACAGAATCAATTGCAGTACAAAGACCTGAAGGGAATAGAGAGTTGTGTTTGAAAAAAATGTAACGCATTTCAGATCCATACCCTGGAGATTTTGGATTGCTTTGTTTAAATGTTAAAAACCGTTTAAATTTAGGTAATTTGCACAATAATCTCAACGTAAAGGAGAAAGATACAGGCATGGGGATTAATGGATAAACACAGTGCAAACGGATATTGTAAGTGTTCATCATGTTTAATTAAGGGATATCCCAAATGGTCACATGTTATATGTTTTATTAGTTTTTCATTATATGCAAGATTTAAAGCAGTCTGACACCTTGAACCCAAAATGAGACACAGCAGAGTGCTGAACACATTGCGGAAATGTATATATATGTGAATTTCCACATATTTTCTCCCCTATTGTAAAAGATAAGGATGAGTTGCAGAAGAGTTTCTTATAAAGGCATAAGGCCAAAGGATGAGTACTTCTAATATCCTCATATTTTATAACAGGGGTTCATTATTTATTATAATACACAAGTCTCTGTAAGATTTATTATTATTCATACTTCAAGCTTAGGTGATGTAAAAAAATGTGAGTTCTTAAACGCATTTGTGTTGTATTAAATTTTTTTGAAAAAAGCACAATTGAGGAGAAAATAATCCTTTTCTACCAATAATAGTAAATCAACTTCTTTATGTTCACTTGGGGCTCAATTTACCAGTGAACGGCAAACTGACACATCAGCTCCAATAAATGCATCGATTTGCTAACACTCTTCTGACAGCCAGCTAAGTGCTGATAAATGAGGGGGAAATTTGAAATGCTGGGAATCCTTCTGGATTCCCCAGTTATAGAATGATAAATCTGCCCCTGAGTTTACAATATTGAAAATTTGTACAGAAAAAAATAATAGGAAAAAAAATATTGGGCTTTTTGGCAGGCCAAAAAACGTGGGAAAAAAAAAAATATATATATACACAGTATATAAATATATATATATATATACACAGTATATTAGAATGTAAACTCTTGTAAGTAGGGCCCTCTGATCCTACTTTTACATTTTGTTCAATTATTGTAAGACCTTTACTTGTTATAAATAATATAAAGTGCTGCATAACTTGCTGGCTCTATATTAATAAATGATGATGATAAATAATATTTTATTACTTAATTACTCCACTGTGAGAGGGTCCCTTCGTCCAGGCTAGGATTTTATGCATATACTTTAAAAGTGTTTCATATGCTCCACACTACAGCATAATGTTCCACTTTATTTTTACATGTGTATGTTTTATATATTTTATATCCTATTGAATCTCTGAAAAGTAGAGATTATAGGATCTATAATCTGGAAATCCATCATACAGAAAACTCAGACATTTCTTATAGTGTTCTACTGAAACAAACAATTCTTCATTTGTTGTCTATATTATTGGACACTACCTTGTAGTTGATATTTACCAAGTCAGCATAAATCCTTGCTGTAAATAAAACAATCCTATTTGTTTTTTTTAATGTCTAGTTATTCCTTAGTAGCTTAAAGATGCTTTATCTGTTAGAAACCCATGGTTCCAAGCATTACAGACAACAGGACCCATTCCTGTACAATATATATATATATATTTAACAGAGACTAAACCTGAAGGTATCTGTAGATACTGGGGCCAGACAACATTACTTCTGTGCCGTGTACCCTGGAGAGACCTGTAACCGTTGATATGAAAATGCACAGACTACTTTATCAGATGTAAAGGCACCTTGCAGAAGTGTGTGAAATGAAGCCAATGGAAAAGCTAAGCTTTCCCACATTCAGTATCAGAGCATATACTGTCTTATTCCCTATAAGTATATGTTGCACTAACCTCTTTAGAAATAAGCAGGATATGTACATATCTGCCCTATTTCATTATTCTTTTGCAATATATGAAAGGTTTCAAAGTGCAGCACAGATCATTCTATTCTACAATGTAATCAATCTATTATAACAAGCACAAAGTAAGCACATTTGCATTTGAACCTAAACCATCTTGAAAAGAGCACTGTTAATCCTTATAGGCAACCATACCAACAAGAGATTTCCAAGGAAAACATGCACAATCATGAGCAACATTGTTTGCATTAGCTGGCATAACATGAATCATTTTAACACAGAATATTTTGCAAAAGGATTCTGTAATTATGTACAGTTTTGCTTGATGAACTGCAGTGACAGCAAGGGAAAGTGATTGGTTGACGGACTGGGATAAAAGAGTTTTCTTATGGTCACAGAATTTAATGCTTTTTTACATTTCTTTTTTGGTGTTGTTAATTCATGCTTAAATGTAGATGGACATTAACTGCAGTACTGTATGTCTTCCTACATCACCATTCTACCCACATGTACAGGAATTCCTATGACCCTGAGAAGCTTGCTATTCAAAACGAAAACAAGTGGAATGCTCTTGAAAACATCAACTACAGATTATCTGTCAGTAAAACATCCTTGGGCAGAGAATTCCATAATTCTCCAACTTTCACATAAAAGAATACTTTTCCTTGTTTAATATAAAAGCTTTCCTAGAATGACATCAAATTACTTTTGCATTCCTGTGATTAAAATGATTCACTGACAGATTATGGGACTCATTTACTATTGTCAGGGGCAGGCAATAAACGTGACTATCAGTGCACAATTAAGTATCACTTGTGCCTTACACTGAGGTTGCTCTCCTTGCCATTGTGCCTATAGCACCTTTACTAATTAATTCAGCGCAAGCCACAAGCAGGGTTATATAATAAAAGGTTCCACAGTTCTAACCAACCAATCAGCAGGTAGCATTTACTGATCACCTTTTTAAAAGCTGAGTAAAAAGTGCTAAGAATGAGCCCAAACCGCCATGTATTTTGCCATTTGCCCCTCAGTTAGCAATAAAGGTGCAGGGGTAAAGACCTCCACTTTTCTTATAAATTCAGCAGTGCTGCAGGACAGGCTGGGAGCAGTACATGGGCATTCCCTTGGACACTCCAAGGTTAAGCATCATTCAGATAGACAAGCTAAGGTGAACCAATGGATGCAAAATGCAGTGGGGCTGTGCACCTACCACCTGCATATGGCTCTAACTCACAGTGCTGCTCCCTTTGCTGGATCCAGCATTAGTGTAACATTTAGACCAGTGATCCCCAACCAGTGGCTTGTGAGCAATATGTTGCTCACCAACCCCTTTAATGTTGTTCTCAGTGCCCCCAAATCAAGTAGTTATTTTTGAATTCCTGACTTAGTAAAAAACAAAATTTACTACCAAATAAAGCCTCCTGTAAGCTGATAGTGTGCATAGAGGCTACCTTATAGGCAATCTTAGGCCTTATTTGGCACCTCCATGAACTGGATGCTTCTGTTGCTCCCCAAGTCTTTTCCATTTGGCTGTGGCTCATGAGTCAGAAAGGTTCGGGACCCCTGGTATAGATTGTATGGACATACCCCTTAGTGCTCTGTAACTGAGCACTAATGGGCATGATTTTGCACACCTTAATGCTCTGGCAATTGCAAAGGGCAATTAGATAAATGATGCCCATAGAGCACAGAACACAGATGTGCAAATGAGCCCTGCTCACTTACCAGACTTTTTGTGTGGCAGGATGCCACGCAAATTGAAGTTTCACATGGAAACGGAAAATGTAGAATCAACAGCGCTGCCATGCTGGTACTAGCAGAAGGAGTTTTGAGTACAGCATTCTAGTACTGAAGGAGATCATAATTTAGTGGTATGAGTGATAATTTGTAGCCTGAACAGTTCATTAATTCAAAATTTGGGAGAGCAGCTGAAATAAAAGAGTGACAGTGACTGCAAAGCCACTAAACATTTGATCACAGACTAATGGCAGCTGCTTCAAAACGTTTATCAGTTTTTCACTTCTCATGATGGCAGCTGAAGAGATAAACACTCCTCAGTATTTGCTTTTTTTTCTGTCCAAACATTTCATTTTCATCTGCCACGAGCAAACAGAAGGTATCCGATATGAGGAGAAATGTAGTGAAAGCATTAATCCCAGTGTCCTAATGCTTTCTCTTGTCTACAGGGCCAGCCAAACATTATGTTATCAGCAAGAACACAAAAAGAAATGCACTTAACTAAAATATGGATGACAGAAGTAAGCTTGGAAAGATGCAAATGGAAACATTTCCATATTTCAGGGAGACAACTTTATATAAAAGTTAATTATTTTTTAACAAAAGTTTAAATTGGAAAGGTAATGCCTTTTATCCTTAATTTAGACTTCTAATAGATGTCAACTTCTCACACTCTAATTATACTTCTGAATGTAGCTTTGCCAGTAGTGTATCTGCAAGTACCAGAGATATAATTTTAGGATACCCCTGGCTATGTTATTTATATTCTATCGACCCTCAGAATAGCAATCTATGATATCAAATGAGGTCGGTCTGTACTCTGCAACACTAAGAGGAGGTTATGAAAGGAACAAAATGAATGTAACTGATAGCTAACAGGCAAATAACTCATTTAAGGGGAAAAAGGCTTTATTGTACCATTAAATAAAGATGTGAAGATGAACATGCTGACCATGGCAAGGGTCAAGATAATGCCAGCTTATGGATGCTCTGAATCTTAATCAGCAGGAATGTGAAAGTGAGAGGGAAGGCACAGACAGCTATCATATGATGTTTTTCTTCAGCTATCACATCAACAACATTTAGGCTGAAAGCCCAGCTCTGCTAAACAACCAGCCTGTGTGTAATTAAATTAGAGCAGCATTATGTCTGCAGTGCTTTAAAGCCTGCTCTTGGCCACAGCAAAGAAGGCTGCATTGACTCTCACAAGACCAATTTGATCTCAGCTGGGCCTTGTTCACTCTCACGGCCATCTAAACTGTGCTTATTCTGCGACTGCAGTTCAGCAATACTTTGCTGCAAGGTTAATTAAGAAACTGGGGCTTATATGTAATATTAATATCTGCTCCTATTGTTTTATTTAGAGTAATGATTTCTGTTATTGTTTCTATTACTTGGTAAAGCAGCTACTAGTATTTCTGATTACCATTAATATTTATTTATATGTTTGGGGGTGCAAATAAGCTCATGCAGATTTTAGGTTAAAAAATAACACTGGTCTCAGAACCTCAGAAACTAAGATATATGTAAGTGTGGTGCTGTGTAATGATGTACAGGTATGGGATCCCTTAACCCAGAAACCTGTTTTCCAGAGAGCTCTGAATTACAAAAGGCTGTTTACCATAGACTACATTATAAGCTAATAATTCTAATATTTAAAAGTGATTTCCTTTTTCTTTGTAATAATAAAACAGTACCTTCGACTGATGGTAAAAAGGCTGCATGTTCATATTAGTGGCAAAACTCATTGGGTTTATTTAATGTTTACATGTTTTTAAGCAGATTCGGTAAGATGATACAAATTACATAAAATCCCTAACCTGGAAAATCCCTGTTCCCAATCATTACAGATCCTATACCTGTACTAGGTACAATAGCAATGAACCTAAAGGAGAAGGAAAGGCTAAGTCACTTGGGGGTGCCAAAATGTTAGGCACCCCCAAGTTACTTTAATCGCTTACCTTGTACCCTGGGCTGGTGCCCCTGTTAGGAGACAACAGCACCAGCCCAGGGTAGCTGCTGCGCTTTCTCCTTCCTGCTTCGTTTTGCCCATGACAGGCGCATGCGCAGTAGAGTGAAAAGCCGACTTCTCTGTTAAAGTTCGGCTTTTTCACTCTACTGCGCATGCGCGAGCGAGCGAACAGGTAGTAGGAAGCACTGCAGCAACCCTGGGCTGGTGCTGTTCTCTCCTAACAGGGGCACCAGCCCGGGGTAAGAGGTAAGCGATTTAATCACTTGGGGGTGCCTAACATTTTGGCACCCCCAAGTGACTTTGCCTTTCCTTCTCCTTTCAGCTGTCCAGCTTCTGAAAAACTACTGCTCCCATCAACTTACCCAAAGAGGAATCCTGGGGGAAAATGCTTATCTTTTTCATAGTAGTGTCCCTTTGGCAAAGTGGCCAAAAGAGTGGCTTTTTCCCTTGATATGTCCACCTAAGGTGAGTATTATTAGGCTGATTGACTGTAGGGCTAACGATTAAATTACAACAACAGGAAGAGAAGCCATCGGAGCAAGGACCACATTAATGAGCTGATGCGGTCCTCGATCAGATGGAAAAATTAAACCTGTCCAATCAACATCTGGCCAATTTTCACCCAGATAATGGTCAGGGCAGGGGCGAACAAAAGGCTCCACATAGGCAGATAAGCTGCTGAACTGGTCTGAAGGGCCCAAATCAGCAGTTTAAATCTGCCTTGTATAGCCACCTTAAAATTAGCATGTAAAAATGTAGCTGAAGTCTGGGGAAATTTAGAACTGAATTAGGAAATACCCTTTTCTCATCAAATTGAATCTAGCGTGTTGATTTGTTTAGGAAAGAGGATAAACATCATTAGTTTTTGTTTTTACTTCTTTAAAAAAATGTGTCTACATTAAAGGGGTGGATCACCTTTAAGATACAGAATGTCCTATTCCTAGTAACTTTGCAGTACGTCTTAATTTTTTTTTTATTATTTGCCTTTTTCTGCCTCTTTCAAATGGGGGGGGGGGGGTCACTGAACCCAGCAAAATTGCTCCCTGAGGCCACAATTTTATAGTTATAGTTACCTTTACTTATTGCTACTAAGCCCTTTACTTTTTCATATTCCAGTCTCTCATTCAAATCACCACCTGGTTGCTTGGTTGTTAAGGTAAATAAGGCTGAAATACCAAACTGGAAAGCTGCAGAACAAAAAGCTGAAATCCACAAAAATCCGCAAGTTGTCTTAGAATATCACTGTCTTCATCATACTAAAAGTTAATTTAAAGGTAACCACCCCTTTATTTAGAGGCAAAGTGTACTCTAAACAATGCCTGAAGGGCACTTACCAATGATGGAATGATATAAAAACACAATCGGGCTGCTTTGTGGTACCTGTTTATTGCATTTGAAAAAGAAGTCTCTAAATATGTTGTCCTTGCAGTGTTGCTTTTGTTTGATGTAACCATAGAAACACCAATAAAATACACTCCCAAACATGTTGACTATTTGGGTTATAAACAAGTCACTTTCAAAGGACGTATTACGTTATTATTCGTGCATTTACTGGCATCACAAAATGAATAATGCAATAAGGCAAAGAGGATGCATAACAATAAACATCTTGTAAATGTTCTCAATCACAGCATGTTACACTTTAAACATGTAAAGGTGATTTGGTTACATTTTTGGTAAATTTTTCCTCTTTCTTTATTTTTAGTTTTTTTAACTGTTTACCTTTCTATTTTACCTTTCTCTAGCCAGATATGTAATAGGGTCTTTATTAATATAATTATAGCTTACCTTTTTATTATGACCCTCTCCCTAAAGCTGGCCATACACGCACCGATAATATCGTACGAAACCTCCTATTGTTTCTACCTCCTTATCTGCTGTTTCAGCCCTGAACGGTGTGTGGCGGATCTGACAATGTTTCGTGCGACCGATGGTCGCATAAAAGATCGTCAGATTGCCACGTGTGTGGCCACCTTAACACTCCCTAATCCTTTGGCAGCCACTGAAACCTCTGCCTAGTTGCTAAGGTAGGTGGTACCATAATAACCAAATAACAGTTTACATTCCAAACTGGAGAACAGCAGAACAAACAACTAAATTATTGAAAAACCTAACAAATAACAAAAGACTAAATAGAAATACCCTTATTTACAGTATTCTAAAAGTTAATTTCAAGGTGAACCTACTAAACATGCACACCTTTTATGTCCTGCTGTTCTTACAAGCCTGTAAGAGCTTATGGATCTCTGCATCTCTGTTTTTATACCACCATATCACGTATTGATCATAGGGCAACAACATATTACTTTCTGTTGCCAAAAATGTAGGAGCACTGATATTTTTTATGGCTGAAACTAATATTAGTCTAGTAAAAAGAACATTGACAGTGTAGAATTAGCAATGCCAAACCCATGATTAAATTGATGAATTCAGAAAATATGTCTATGAAGATTTTCATTCATCCAGGTCATGGTATATCTAGTATAAATAAATTTAAAGCAACAAGTCCAGTTGCTTTAAATTTATTTATACTAGATAATTCAGAAAATAAGTTTTTGAAAATGCAAATACTCAATTGAATAGCCTGGTTATGAAAGATTCATTGTTTCCAATAAAGTAAAGAGCCCATATGTATGAATAAAAGCTATTGTTATGCTTGGGTATTATTCACCTGCAATTTAAAGTCAAATCTGAAATAATACATTAAAGACCAAATTCTTCCCAGAATAAATCTAAGGAAGTCCTGAAAGGGAGGAAATGAAATGACTGGGTTCAAAATATATATAATATATAAATGATGTTCACATGGCCTGTTTGAAGTCCTACATGTAACACAATATATGATGCTGCAGAAAACAGCATGGACACACTGATGCATGATTCTTACAAGCTCCTGCCAGACAGCTTGTGATAAAAAGATCAGTACCCGTCCACAATGTAAAGCCAAGGCAAAGAGTTCCCATACACATGGACTGTACTGTAGTTGTATATACCTTGAAAGGCTGCAGTTAAACAAAAGCATTAACTGTCCATTGACATGGCCCCTAGAGGCATGACATCATGGTGAGTGAAGGAAGCTACCCAATTGAGACTCACTGCAGAGGTCTCTGCAAATAACACAAATGCAGGGGTTTTAAACTCCTCAAGTGTACATGGTTATCATTGTAAAAGTATCCCAAAAAATATCCAATAAAGAAAACCCATTCCAACTTTAAGGCAATTGCTTTCCGAAAGTCACAATATTTATGTGCTGAAAAGTTTGTAAAGCCTTCCATGTCTGGCTTTGGAAGCCTTCCATAGGACTCAATGGTTCTTGACAGATCAAACCTGGCGAAAAGATAGCCCTGAGGAAATGTTACCAAAGCAGTAAAGAATTCCGAAATGTTTGTAGTCCTTATGCAAAATGCAATATATTAGTGGAACTTTAACGAAAACCACAGAAAAGTTGTGGAATTTTAACTAACTTTTTGCATACATTCCAAAATGTTTTATAAGTTAGAAAAAATAGTTTTAGGCCCCTAAGTGTAGATGAACTCTATGCAATTAGGACTTAATATTAGGGCAGGAGCTTTTTAGCCCTTTAAATGTCATGTGCAAGTGCAAGTGTTTGTAACCCTACATCTCACACTATCCCACATACCTCCCAACTGTCCTGATTTTCACTAGACACTCCCTCTTTTGACAGCTCAGCCCACAGTCCTGGATTCATTCTGAAAACTCCCTCATTCCTTTGATCTCCTGCACTGAACATGCACTAAATGCTAAAAAAGATGCAATGTTTCTAAAAGTTAACAGGCTACACCTGCACTTAGATACAATTGTAACTAATAAGCTAAACAGGTCTCTTGGGGGAACTGAGACTTTTAGCTTAAAGGGCCATTTCACCTTTATTAGCAAAACTGTAATAACACGTAAAACAAGACCCCCAAACCCCCAGAAATATGTTCAAACTTTACATAATCTGCCAAATTTTGTAAAATGGCATTTAAGGGGTGTGGATGCAAAAATAGGCATGGTCAGAAAATTTGTGCTGCGCTACATGCACCATTTCTTTTAGTCCCCCATTTTTCAAACTGTATGATCCCATCTGTAACCTTTGTTTATAGTGTGAAATGTAGCCTGATTAATTCCTACTTTTGTAGCACAGGGAGCATGGGAGCTCCTAGTTTCCATAATTCAGTGTCTGGCTTCTGTTTCCAAAAGGGGAACACTTTGGGTTAAAATTTGTATATACGCTGTACTTCATCATTACACATTTTTTGCTGTAATTACACAAACAATTACCAGTCCTTTAGCTGCGCCCCTTTATCGTTTGCCAGATCTTGTTTTTTAGTATAAAGATTACATGTTTTTCTAATTAAGTACAATTTTCTAAAACTTTAATAGATGGCAAAAGTGACTGCAGTTTGCACTGCACTTTCTGCATGGCTCTTAATTTTTTAAGTGTTCTCTTGATTAAACAATGCATTGTGCAGAGCACAGAAAACACATCAACAAGTCTTCTTTGGGCTGGCTGTTTGTTCTGCTAAGATTGAAAAAGATTATATTTGAACAATCTGTCTGTTTGTACTATATCCACATGATTGGATGCTTGGCTTACATCAAATTAATTGATGTAAACTGTTAGTAATAGGCAGAAGAGGCACATACCTAGGCAGAGCTATCAACCAACCCCATGTCATGAGGCAGATAATGAATCAGTCCTGTTTTTAAGGCTTGAATTCCTCTTCACACTAAATGATAATGTAACACTTGTTTGGCTAGGATATGGCCAAACCCAGGCTAGTAGCATAGTGTAGAGAATGTGTTACATGCGACCCTTAATTCTTAGGCATGGGCCTCCGCTAAGTGGGAGATTTACTATGGAGCTGAGGGTGTAGTTGAACTACAACTAGCTGAGGTTGTGTGGTGCAGATGGTATAAATGGACACCAGAGGATTCTTATGGTGAACTATAATACAGATTTATTGGTCCAAGACACAGATGCTATGCAGGGTTGTTATATACTCACAAGCAGTTGATATGCAGAGGTAGTAGCTGGGGGTCCCAAGATGGATGCCCTTTACTGGAACGGATTCCTACAGCCAACGGTGGTTCAGGGGTAAATACTAGCCTGAATCCTTTGTCTTAACTGTGGTCCCTACAGCAAGGCATACAGAGCCTGGGGTAGGCTAAACCCTTAGTATCTCCTTTGGTGGGGCTAATGGCTGCCCTTTCTAGATAAAGCTGACTATGCTCACTTCTCCTAGAGAGTGCTATTAAATATTCTGCTTTGCTTATTTGTCCTCATTCACGGGGCCCTGTCCCCGACTTATCCAGTTGGTAAGTGTTCTTTGGATCAAGGTGGCTTACTGGGGCCTGTTTCTGCACCCAGGCTCAGAGGGAGCTGTGCTTAGGAAGCAGACAGGCAGCCAAAGAGGAAGCCACTCCTCTGTGCTAGACACTATATCAGTCTGCAGGGGGAGTGGTCAACCTGACTAGACCTATAAGGAATATAGTTACATAACTGAAACCTGAGTATAAGGGCTCTGCCCAATAACAGTACAGACTGTGAAGAGGTAAGGGTAAAGCCAAAGGGAGCTTAACCCTATGGGTCCCTACAATAACATGAAATATGGTCTCAAAAAGGCCTGGAGTGGATCATTATCTCCCTCTAACAGAGGTGGCTGACAGCTCTAGGACACAGTAGTGGTGGTGTGGTAGTCATGTATTTCTTCTGTCTGCCCAACCCTATTTCAGGGTCCTGGAGGATCTCTGTTTTCATCATTCTCTCCACTCCTTCTACTTCATTCTCCAAGAAGATAACAGGTTGCCTTGGGGGCCATTCTTGGCCAGTCCCTGGTTTTCTCCATGTTATCCACTATGCACTTCCTTTATACTCAGTTAACCCTGACTGGACTGAGGCAATAATGTAATAAAAAGTTAAACACTTGCTACAACACCTACAGCAATAAATCAGCAGGTAACATTTACTGCAAACATCTTGTTGTTGCTGAAGCTGGGCAAAATATGTGCCTGTTATTTTTGCCAGTGGCATGCCATTTTAACCCCCCTCCAACATAATATTCCCGCACCATTGGCAAATGATGTCTATTTCTAACCTACAATATTGCAAATGTTTTAAATTTTTCACAAATTATTTGTAAAGCTCTTTCTTTATACTTTCCCAGAGAACAAGCTTTTAACTGAATATCTATTTTGGTATCTATTAATTTAATACTGCTAAGCTTTAAATAAATCTGGGTCATTGAAATACTTCACATGTATTATTAAATTAAATTACATTCAACATTCTATAAATTAACTTGCATAGCTTCTGTATTTTGTGTTTTTTAATTCCTGGAACCTCATTTCATTGGTGCTATATTATTGCAATAAAACTAAATGTAGGTTGTAGCTCCTTAGCTATAAAGCTAGACTGGACTAACACATTCTGTCCAGTTTAATCAAACAGAGCTGACTGCCCTAAAATCCCTGGTTGACAAATAAGCCTCATTGTTGCAAAACCTACAGTGGTGTGAAAAACTATTTGCCCCCTTCCTGATTTCTTATTCTTTTGCATGTTTGTCACACAAAATGTTTCTGATCATCAAACACATTTAACTATTAGTCAAAGATAACACAAAATGCAGTTTTTAAATGAGGGTTTTTATTATTTAGGGAGAAAAAAAATCCAAACCTACATGGCCCTGTGTGAAAAAGTAATTGCCCCCTGAACCTAATAACTGGTTGGGCCACCCTTAGCAGCAATAACTGCAATCAAGCGTTTGCGATAACTTGCAACAAGTCTTTTACAGCGCTCTGGAGGAATTTTGGCCCACTCATCTTTGCAGAATTCAGCTTTATTTGAGGGTTTTCTAGCATGAACCGCCTTTTTAAGGTCATGCCACAACATCTCAATAGGATTCAGGTCAGGACTTTGACTAGGCCACTCCAAAGTCTTCATTTTGTTTTTCTTCAGCCATTCAGAGGTGGATTTGCTGGTGTGTTTTGGGTCATTGTCCTGCTGCAGCACCCAAGATCGCTTCAGCTTGAGTTGACGAACAGATGGCCGGACATTCTCCTTCAGGATTTTTTGGTAGACAGTAGAATTCATGGTTCCATCTATCACAGCAAGCTTTCCAGGTCCTGAAGCAGCAAAACAACCCCAGACCATCACACTACCACCACCATATTTTACTGTTGGTATGATGTTCTTTTTCTGAAATGCTGTGTTACTTTTACGTCAGATGTAACGGGACACGCACCTTCCAAAAAGTTAAACTTTTGTTTCGTCGGTCCACAAGGTATTTTCCCAAAAGTCTTGGCAATCATTGAGATGTTTTTTAGCAAAATTGAGACGAGCCTTAATGTTCTTTTTGCTTAAAAGTGGTTTGCGCCTTGGAAATCTGCCATGCAGGCCGTTTTTGCCCAGTCTCTTTCTTATGGTGGAGTCGTGAACACTGACCTTAATTGAGGCAAGTGAGGCCTGCAGTTCTTTAGATGTTGTTCTGGGGTCTTTTGCGGCCTCTCATTCTTGGGGTAATTTTGGTTGGCCGGATACTCCTGGGAAGGTTCCCCACTGTTCCATGTTTTTGCCATTTGTGGATAATGGCTCTCACTGTGGTTCGCTGGCTTTATAACCTTTACCAGACTGATAGATCTCAATTACTTTTGTTCTCATTTGTTCCTGAATTTCTTTGGATCTTGGCATGATGTCTAGCTTTTGAGGTGCTTTTGGTCTACTTGTCTGTGTCAGGTAGCTCCTATTTAAGTGATTTCTTGATTGAAACAGGTGTGGCAGTAATCAGGCCTGGGGGTGACTACAGAAATTGAACTCAGGTGTGATAAACCACAGTTAAGTTATTTTTTAACAAGGGGGGCAATCACTTTTTCACACAGGACCAAGTAGATTTGGAGTTTTTTTTCTCCCTTAATAACGTAAACCTTCATTTAAAAACTGCATTTTGTGTTCAATTATGTTATCTTTGACTAATAGTTAACGGTTTTTGATGAGCAGAAACATTTAAGTGTGACAAACATGCAAAAGAATAAGAAATCAGGAAGGGGCAAATAGTTTTTCACACCACTGTATATGATGACAGGGCCAAAGTTCAGAATATATTCATTCAAATAGGATGTGATGGGATCAGTGCAATTGGAACATTACCATATGTGAATAAGCTGCACTATATCCAGTCTAACTGGATATCTTCTGAATAAAGAAATGGGCATTACAAAGTTCAAACTACGCATGGACAGATTTAAATTACATCCCTTGTTGGATATGAGCTAAAAAGGGTGAGAAGCAATTCCCAAAGAATAAAAAAACATATCTATGCCTGCTTTGGTTACTATCAAAAGGTACACCGACAACTACATAGAAACAACCCTTAGGTAACATCTGCCATGACTTGCTGGAGTAAAAGACACATCATGCTGCCTGTGAGAGGGGGTTGGCACAGACTTTATTTTACAGTTTTCCTACAGCATGTTCTAAAAGCTTCATTTCATCTTACCAAGCACCGAGCGTTGCTAACTGCTCTTATTACTAACAAACTACCTGACACATACACAAATGTGCTATACAAACTCATTCCTATAAGATTAACTTCAGCTTCAAAATTACACTTCCTTTACCAGTAAACTAAATGCAGTAAGAAAACTAACTATGTGTAAATAATATGGTTTATTTCTTTAAGTAGGTGTTAAACTATATTTAATGTTACAGACAATTCTGTAAGGTGATCACAGATATTTCAACTCCCTCGTATCTGTCAGGAGTCTCTCTGATGGCCCATTTTAAACTTTTTAGTTGGTCTTTTTTATTTTGTATAGTTTTTTAAATGATTTGCATTCTACTTCTGCCTCTTTCCAGGCTTCATATAGGGTTCAGTGACCCCGACAGCCAAAAAACTATTGTTCTGTGAGACTACAATATTATCGTAAATGTTTATATTTATTTTTCTGTTCAGATCCTCTCCTTTTCATCTTGCAGTCTCTCGTTGAAACCATTGATGGTTGCAACATGAACTGGACCCTATCCAAATAACTGCTAAAACCCCAAACTGGAGAGCTGCTGGAAAAAAAGTCTAAATTTATCAAAAACCACAAAACATAAAAAAATGAAAACTGCAATTTTTCTTAGAATATAATTGTTAACATAATCTGAAGGTGAACCATCCCTTCAAGTCCCTCTTCCCGGTCTCCCGCAGTAACAGGTTCATTTTCCACTGTCAGTAATTTGCACCTGAAACCTAACTTATCCGCTCCACTGAAATGCATAGAATCATCACACAAAGTCCTGATACTGTCCAAGTGAAGCAGGGAGCACAGATGCGAGTTGGAACGGTGACAGGGTAGAATGGGGGCAGGGTGGAGCCAGGGGTATGACAGCTATGTCACAGATACCCCCAATTACTTTGAATCCGTGTTGGCATCTTTCTAACCATACTTTCCGCAAAGCATTCCTTCTCTGGAGATCTGCCGTAATATACATGAGAGAGTGCTATTATATGACTTGCCAAGGCATTCTATATAGACACGAGAAAAATAGCATCACTTTGGGATCATAACCAAGCTGCAACATCATTGTTGTTGTAAAAATGAAAACAATAAACTTTACTTTTTATTAAAGGAGAACAAAAGCATAAACCACTGGGTGTGCCAAATTGGTAGCCACACTTTTTACCCTAGGCCAGCTTGCCCACAATTCACCCATTTCCTAAATATCCCTTGCACCAATTCAGTGCATACTACATTAAGCTCATGCACCTGCCCTTTGCAGTGCAAGGGATAAATGGTATTGGGGATAACATGGAAGAAATGAATCCTAGGCTGATGTGTGTGTTTTTTTTAAAAAATGATAAGCCAGCCCATGATAAAAATGTTGAGATTTTAGTCACTGGCAATCACTAACTGGCTTTAGGATTTTGATCTCCGTTAGAAAACAAATGAAACATAAGTCCTGCATACTATAAGCAATATATTCCCTTAAAACTATTTTGTTTTAAATTCTGTAAAATATATACAATAATTAAAAACAACTTAACAAGCTGTTGGAATATTTAGAAACTAAGGAGAGGAATGTAAAAGGCATGTTCCTTCAACACATAATTGCATTCTGAGCACGTAATGCTCAAGAGACCTTGGGTGACATTGTTTCTTATGATTTCACTGAAAAGACAAGAAGCAAAGCTTGATAGAATATCAATAAAGGTCCATTAGCCTTTTTAGAGAGACAATAAATTACAAACAGTTTTGACACCTCTTGGCCCTCCACCATTGATAAACATCTTTATTTTCTTTGAAGCAGTCAATATATGTTCTAGTAAAGCTACAGGGCAGCCATACACATAATATACCCTGTAATATAGAAAAAATATCATGAAGTAAATTCATATAGCAGAAATGGGGGTAAGCAGAAGAGACACCTGCCTAGGGCGATGGAGGAACGTATGGTAGGGGCCTACCCCTACTCCATGCTCCCTTGTCATTGCCCTCGCCCCGTAATTACATGGCGGGGGCAATTACATCCCCCACCCCCGCAACGGAACTTTGCATGCGTGTGCGAGTTGGTTCAAGGGTGTGATGGCCGACCGATGGCAGACAGGTTTAAACTGACCCTAGCGAATGTGACTTTAGACTGTAAGCTCCACTAAATCATTGTACCACCCCTCTACCTCTATAAAAACAATGATTATAAGTATTTCTATGCTTTAATTATATCTTACCCAGTGCTTTACAGAGGAAATTTTAAACTTTAACATCATAATCCACTCCAGTAACACATTTTAATTTCCCAGCTATAAATTTTAGGAAAACTTCCTTGTATGACATTGCCTTATGGGCTTTCAAAGATCCATTCAACAGTGATTGAACCGCCTCATTTAATTATACATTAAGGGTGTGGTGATAAGTCTGGCACAGAAACATTTTTTGCTGGCAATAAAGCAACCATTCATTTCATCCAAGTGATAGCGATAGGGCCACAATATTCTAAGCCACATGGTTACGTGAAGAAAAAACACTCATAACAGGGCATCTGTATAATCTGTAAATCCACTATGGCACTGTTAATGGTACTGTAACATTGAGAAAAATATCTATACTCTCTGTGTCTGTAGAAATGTAAGCTTCAAACTTTATCCATTTTGTAGATACTGTATACCGTACATCCTGAAAGAACCAGAACTTTTGCAATGTATGAAAACTCTCCCTATCCCATTTTCTGAAGTCATTACATTTAAGGAGCTGCTATTTCTCCATAGATTTCACATGCAAAGCTGTATTTATTTGGATCCAGACACAGTCATGTCTATAAGATATCAGCCAGAGCCTCATGAAAGATAAGAATGTGTTATTTAAAAATAAAGGCATAATGAAATAAAAGGGGCTTTAGTAACTCCTGTGTCTGAATTGTAAGGCACTGCTGAACAATTCACCTACATGTAAATTACATGCAAAACTTAAACTGGCCATTCATAGGAAAAATCTGGTCATTTGAAAAAGCCTGATTTTACATACAGAAAATCTTGGCTGGTCCAATTTATGTTGAACACAGCATCCATTGGTCAATGTAATTTTTTGCAAATAGGATTATCTGTTGAATTAGCTCCAGTCAATACTGATCAGATTGCTTCTTTTTGAGACAATTTACAGACCAATGGCCTACTGACTCGATTGTAAAGGATTAGCTTTTGGGCACCTTTAGCCTGTATTTATGTTGTTGAATATAGCATATATTAATTAAAAATCCATGGCTATCAGCTGCTTGTGGTCCCAAGTAACAACATGATCTTGGTGGTAGGGAAAAACCAAGGAGGCAACTGAGGTTATGTAATACAATGCACTAAGTTTGCCAAGAAGCAGTAACCCATACTAACCAATAAGATGTCTGCTTTCAAACAGGTGACCAATAAATTCTACCTGTTGATTGGTTGCTATGGGTTACTGCTCCTGGGCAAACTTAATGAGTTTTATTACATATGGGGAAATGTGCCTTCTCAGAGCCTCATTCCAAGCTTCTGTTTTATTTATGTAAAAAGAGAAATTGGCTCCCTAGAAATAGAAACATTATTATGAAAAATCAATATCTCTTCCTTTTCAAAAAGGAAAATCAGCCACAGAAACATTTTATTACTGTACGTCAGAGAATTGTATAATACAGCAGACAAGGACACTTGGCAAAAAATAACAGCATTTAGTTTAACCATGAAACCTTCACAGTGTGAGTCATTCCTATGTGGCCATGGCAATAATCTGTTTAGTTAGGAAGATATATTTATTTTCTATATTTCAATGTTATGTGCCATTCAATATAAACAATACTCTAAAACAGTGCTGATCAACTTTTCCATGTAGTGGGCCACATTCCGGTGGCGTCTGTGACTACTGAAACCATTTATATCCCTATAATAAGATCAGGTCTGTTTAGTAAAATAGTTTTAAAATTTATTTTTAGAGATGAATGTAGTCTGGGAAGCTATTAATTTTAAGCTCTCTAAAGCAGCCTGAACTATTTATATATGGCTGCCATGAAAAAAAAGAAAGAAAGAATACTAACCCCAATTGCAAGGACCTAAAAATCTAAAGTAATGTATCTCAGGTTGCCCATGGTCAAGTGACATTTATGTACAACTTTAGGAAACAAAGTGCTTCTATATCAGAAATGTGTCCCTTAGTATCATTCCTTAGTATTACCTTTTAAACTTTTATATAAATATCTTAAAATGAAATCTGCAGCTTGCATTTGGGTTAAAGAATTAACAAATGTACAGATTAAAGAAGCTACTAAGAATGTAACATGGATTTCCCAGCTAACTAGCATTAGCTATAGGATAATATTTATGTCAGCACTTGAAGCTTCCTAACATTTGGCAGAAATCTTAATAATGGCTGTACCAAATGATAGCTTTTATTTAGCCAAAATGTGACTAAAGGCAGCACTTAAGATGTAGAACATAAGGGAATAAGTACAAAGTTACATCACATGAGAATTGTGACTTTGGGTAGCTCAACGATCATCCAAACACACACTTGATAGAAACCTTTCATTATAGGCTGATGTGAGCAATAGAGCAGCACAGATCATAATTGCCCATGTTTGTTTATCTGCTTACAATTTAAAATCTAAATTATATCTATACATTAGAGATTATTATTACTATTATTAACATTTATTTATAATGCACCGAATCCACTTATTTTAGGATCTGGCTGAACCCTGAACCCTTTGTAAAGATTACTGAATACTGAACAGAATCTGAATCCTATTTTGCATATGTAAATTAGTGTAAGGAAGAGCTAAGGAGAACTGAGCGTGAAGCGTGTGGTGAAAAATTTTCCATACTTAGCTTGCACAAAGTCACATGATTTTAATGACTCCGTTCAGCCAGAGGCATGGCTTTGGCCAAATCCAAAACCTGCTGAAAAAGGCCGAACCCTGAACAAATCCTGGATTTGACGCATTCCTAGTATATATAGTACATGTAGGGTTTACATTTTATGTAGAGTTCATCTCCCCTAAAGTCCATTTTAAACATTTTAATAAAATGATTACTTATTTCTCTGTTGTAATAAAACATTAACTTGTACTTGATCGTAACTATGCGACAACATTCCATATCGGAGGCAAAACAATCCTTTATTTAGGGGCAGATTTATCAAAATGTGAGTTAAGAGCTTAATACAAAAAAACTCACCCACGTTCTATTTATTCCTATGGGATTTTTAGATGCATATTTATCAAATGGTGAGTTCTAACTTTCACCCCTAACGTGGGTGAGTTTTTTTGTATTAAGCTCTAAACTACCATTTTGATAAATCTGCCTCTGATGATTTTTTTACCCACATGGCCAGTAACATTTACAGCCAGGTGGTAACCATGCAAAAACAGCCTTGACCAGCTGAGAAACCCCCATTTTTAATTACCTATACGCCTATGTTTTTTTTGTATTTACCAATGACGCCTTGCCCAGAACTTGTTTTCAAATGATTTGCTACTTGAAACTGTAAAAACCGATGGTGAAAAGGGGGCAAAACTTCTCAAACATTCCCAGCCTTGCACAAAAGATTACCTATTTTAGTACCTCCAGCTCCAATCGCAGTAAAATAATCGGAAAATAAACACCTAACAAAATCAGCAGGAATAAAGTAATGGTAAAACAACCTGCATTCTGGTACATCTGTTCTGCATCAAAGAAGGCTGTTAGAATTAAGAACAACCGTTTAATTTTTTAGTGAATAGTGGCTTACAGATTGAACATTTTATTAATATATCTGCTTTATTAAGTTTCAGGTCGCATGTAAACTTGCAGAAAGAGAAACAATGCAGAGACAAGCTATCTGAATCAATTTTTAATGACCTTGGCTAGATTTTTTTCTGTATAAATTCCGTTCTTGGTGAGTCAGCTTGTACGCTTGTGACTGTGTTACCAGGCAGGGATCCAAGAGCAACACCCTTTTGGCTAAAGAGTTGTTGTAAGCTTAAGGCAATTTTGTAGAGAAGCTTAATGTCTCGATTGGTACTAAAGCAGTAGCATTGTCGATTTTATGTAGTTACCACAAAAAAACTCAACACAACAACCCCTGTAATTACTTGAAATGTCACCTTTGTTTGTTTAATGAAATAGAGAATCATATTCTTCTTCTTAACTATCAAGATGCAGAGATAATAGTGTTAACAGGATATGTTTTATCTAGACTGCTAAGCTACTGCATTCATCCTGATTTGTAGTGCCAAAAATGTAATCCACAATGCATTGAAGAAAGAACAGAAGGTTTGCGGTTACATAGGATGAGAGCAAATGAGTGGGGCAGATGGGCTTTTTCCTCTGCTGTGCATTTCTCTTGTTGTATGCACCCAACTGGCAGTTACTATTTTAGTATAGCCAACCTTATTTGCAATGCAGGAGAGGAAACATATTGGTGTCATTGTGAAAGTAAATGAACAAGTGTGTGTGTGCGCGCAAAGGTGGAGAATAATAAAGATTTATAAATGAGACTGATATACGCAGTATCTTCAAAGGAAAATATTTTTTTAGTAGCCCCCAGATAAATATGACACCCTTGTCCTCTGTGTGTGTGTACAAACACTAATACATTATAACATCTCATTAAGCGATAAGCAGCATTATAAGCAACAGATAATTTTCACCCCTCAGTATATTCTAAATAGGCTCAGTTGCAACCTATTGCAATGTATCACTTATTGCTGACTCTGCATATGGGATAACAAGTGGCATCTAGCTAAGATATAATATTTAATATGTTGTTCTATAAAGTTTGTGAATTATTTAATTCTTTTCCTGGGAATCTGATTTGGAATTGTAACTGCTACCAGGTTGCTAGGACTTAATTATCCTAGAAATCAGTAAAAAGTAAAGTGCCTGAATAAAAAGATAACCAAAACAAATAATAACAAGAATAACAATAAAATTAAGTTCTGCCATTTTCAACATATGGAATTAATGCAATTAGCATACATACAGGTAGCCACAAGGTATAAGACACATGCCTTGAGAGGAAACTTCCGCGATTTCACTGAAATCATGCCGCCGTGTATGCCATCCCACCGGCGATTTATTTTTTCGCCGGTGGGATGGCATTTCGGGTGATTTGTCGCAGGCGACTAATCTCCCCGTGTGCCAGAGCCCTAAGACAGCAGATGCCCCAATTGCTGAAAAACACAGGGGTACTAAAGGGCATCAGGAGGGTCTGAAATGATGTGCAATATCAATATACCGTATATGTGAAACCTTTATTGCTCTCAGGTTTGGGGTTTGGCAACACTAAATAAAATTCTATCTTGCAGCTCAGTTACTTCCAGTTATACAGTTTTGCTATTAGCATTATATTAATTCTGCTGAAGGGGTTTAAATTCAAATTACCATAAAAATTATCCATGCATCCATTTCAGCTCATAGGAAACTGGTATTAAACATATTCCAAACAATATCTAAGAAATTCAACTTTTCCCCACTTGGGAACAGAAGGGTCGCACCATTAAAATAAATTCTATTCTGCATTTATTCAGATCTTTTGAGCATGAAGTATTTAACCAAACTAGCAGGTAAATCAACTGTGCAGAATCAGATATGATTAGATCGTAGGGCTCTTAATTATGATCTGAACAAATTAAAAGGTTTGCTGTCACTAAGAGGTAGCTTAATCTTAGCACTAACAGCTGAACACTATTCATAGATAACAGTTATATCCCTGCTGACTGCATAAATATATCAATTTAAAAAGCATACACAATGGGAAAGTATGGCAAACACATCAGTGAAATAAAAATATTATGCATGGCTGAATAATGTAGCTGATGAGCAGGCAACTGTCTTTCTTCATTCCAGTTCTAGCTTTCACAATAGGAATTGCTGCATACTTGGGAAATTGTTCCCATTGCTGATATGTGATATGCTCTATAGTAAAGCCTTAGCCAGACAGACAGTAGTAACAGATTAGCATAGAATGGACATATGGAGGTACAAAATGATAAGCGCTGCGTAACTTGCTGGCGCTATATAAATAAATGATGATGTTGATTAATGACCAGCAAGTGTGAAGAGGTTTGTTGAATGACATAAGATAGTAATAAAAATATTTAGTACAAATTTAAACGTGTGCCAAACTTGTATTTTTTGTTAGAATGCTTCAGATTCTTGTTTCATAAAAGATCATTCTAAGCCATAGGGGTATGTCATTCTAGGCAACTTTACGATATACATTCATTTGTGTTCCTCAGTGTGGAGTTAACTCTAATTGTAAACATTGCCATGGAAAAATCAAGAGGTCCGACTATAACTTTTATAAAGTAAATATGAAGTTCAATAATGGCACTTAATTATCCCCAACAAGTAATAGTGAACACCAAGTATAAATCTTGCTGACTCCCATACTGTTATTCCTGTGATCCAGAGGTACAGTACATGCCACATGACCAGTGCTATCTTTCAGGACACATGTATTATTTAGTATGGGCATAACCACTAGTGGTACAGTGTGCTGCTGGCAAGAACCCACAACAATAGTAAGGATGCCATATACAACACAACATTATGTAGAGAACAGCCTATGTTTTAATTATAATTGCAATATTGTAATTGAAAGCAGTTTTTGTTGTCCCTTGCTGCACTGCTGTTTTTGACTATAGAAATATTGTAGTATAGTGTGGTATACACATCCCTGAAGACAGTAAGGCTCATTTATCATATGTAGACATAGCACAAGTTTCAATGATGTGTGCCATTAACATACCATTCATATAAGATTTCTGCTTACTAGCCCAATCTATAGGGGTAAATTGCACCGATTTGCTGGTCGTGCTTACCTTGTGTACCAGATACAAAACATAGTTCACTGCTACACAAAGAACCCCTGTGCTTTGAGCACTTACTAAGTACAGGGAAACCTTTGTACATTTTTATTATTGCCACTCACAAGTTCTCCTACTGAATCCCATAGAACTAATAAGCACAATTGAGCACCCCATGTCCTGCCTTTATGCCACCTAACCAATTTATGGCATTTGCAACATTTGCCACAATTCATTCAATTCCCAACCCACCACAAATATTTGCACTTCTGGAATTTGGCACATAAATCTGACCTAGGCAAAATTATATTGTAAATCTAGAATAGAACTGTGGGTAAAATACATGGCAGCATTCTGTAATGATTCCAGTATGATTTATTCATATGTATTAAAATTTTCATGAAACCCATCACTTATGTTATCTGCTCCTTGCCCCTCTTTCCCTGATTACTGTTGGGTGTGGTTTTAAGTACATGTTTTTGCTGCAGGTTCCATTAACCAGCCAGTGCAAATTAGCCAAGCTCTAATAAAAGTATTCAAAAAATTAGAAAGATAAATAAAATTGCAAATTTCTTGTTCTTGCTCAAAACCAAATAAATGAAGAATGATACTTGTTTATTATGAAAGCCTATATCATGCTGACCAGCGTTAACCTTTAACAAAGGGGTACTGTATGGGCCACAGCCAGCTGCAGGTACCTTATTTCAGTAACAATTCAGTCTACTGTCTAAAGCTTTTCCCCTGAACAACCCTCTTACTGTGACTGCTAACAAGTCTACTGCTGAGATAAATGGTCATTAATTCAAAGTTTTCTTATGGAGCCTAAAAGGTGATACACACACCAAATAAGAATTTTGTTTTTTCAGTTATGTTATAGAATTTAATCTCCCCAATTCCCAAAGCAGTGCAGATGATGCAACCAGATTTATGTAGCAGATAATGTATCCTCTAATGTTCCTGATATAAATAATAACAGTCAGTAAGTTGCTTTTTTGGCCCTATTAATAGAGATGCTTGCAGGCAGAATGCCTTTAATAAAATAATTTGAGTACAGGTAATACATAGTAGGATCTATATTATGCCTTAGTACAAATATTTAAAAATTAGTAATGAGAAATAAAAACGAATTACAATATGCCTGATTAATATGGCAGGCAATGAATGTTTGAAATCTCTCCACGGATATTCAAAAGTATTCATGTCTGAGGACGTAAAATCCATTTTTGCATCACTCAATGTGGGATCATTGCCTTGTTGCAATATCCAGCCAAGGCCCATCCATCCAGCCAAGGCAATTGCGCAGGGCCCACCAGGCGTCGGGGTGCACCATCAAACCTTTTAAATGCTATAACTTTCCACTGAAGCATCCCCTAGAAAGACCACTCTTTTTAAGTAGCTGGAAGAGCTATATATAACTATTTACTTTAATATTCTATTAGAACAAATATTCCTCTGGGATGTGTTTTACTATATAATCACATAATCACAACTACCATTATTTGTGATTATGGGTTATCTGTTTGCAATACTATTGGTACACGGCAGCTCACTGGATCACATGTCTACTTCACTAAGTATAGGATATTAAATTAATTAATTTTTAATTAATTTTCTTTTCTTTGAGGGTAGTCCTTTTACAAATATTTTGGGCCGCTAAGGGGCTAAGTAAGAACTTTGCTCTGGGCCCACTGGTACAAACAAATTCACCCCCATGCAGCTGACAAGATTCTCTTTTATTTCCTTAAAAAGTAATGTTGGTAATTATAGTCAGAGTTCATTATCAACAGGTCTGTTAGTCACAAAACTTAAAAAGGCATTCTGAGAATTTAACGGTTTCAATGGTACATATAATCAGAACCAGTAGTGCAGAGAATAGCAAAGTACAGAGATGCAGGTATGGGATCTACTATCCATCTATCTATGTTAGGGGCATGGTGTTTGTTTTGGATAAGGGATCTTTCCCTAATTTGCATCACCATAACATAAGTCTCACTTAGTTACCATCAAGTACAAGGTACTGTATTATTGTTACAGCAATTTAAAAAAAGATACAATTATTTGCTTAGAATTGACTCTATAGAGTAGCCTTTCTGGATAGCATGTTTCCAGTTAAGAGATACCATTCCTGTACTGTGTTCAATAGAAAATCATTGAACATGTGGAATGAATGTATATTGGAAAGCTGAGATGCAAGTAGTCAAGTAGATACCATTTCCTCATGTAAATCTTTGAATATCTGTGAATAATGTTTGCACTCTCATAGCCCTGAAGTTAAAGCTGTCTCTACCCAGAAAAAGTGATTCTATTTGGAAAGTGACATCCATTAATGTTCACACGAGTTTCTCAGCTCATACACCTACGTGCGCTTTGACAGACACAATGCCATTTGTTCCATTTTGTGAGAGTTTCCTTGGTAATTAAGAATAGAACTTTCACTGCTCTTCCTGACACTGATAATATAATGTCACAAATATATATGTCACCTGAGTTCTATGAAAGAAAGCTTTTAGAACAGTTTTTTTTCTTTAACATTCAGATTCATGTATATTGCCACAATAAAAGACAATACAAGTGTAAACCATATTGCTCTCTACTTTAACAGGACACTCTTACAAGTCTAAACTGAGCAAATCCTGCCATTCTCACACATAAGTAATCTGCGTGTTTTGCCAATGCATTGGGCGGGTTTGGGAAGAACAGGCAGGATAAAATTATAACAAAATGCTGAAAGACTATGACTACAGAAAAAGTACAGAAGATGTAAAGGTCTTGTTTGGTGCCTGAAATTAATATATGCATAGGATCACTTATCTGGGAATCCTTATTACGGGAAGTCCATCTTCCACAGACTCAATTTTAATCGAATGTTTCAATTTTTTAAAAACATATTTCCTTTTTCTCTGTAATAGTAAAAAAGTATCTTGTACTTAATACCATTTAAGATATAATTAATCCTTAGTGGGGGCAAAAAAATTCTATTGGGTTTAATTAATGCTGAAACGATTTCTTAGTAGACTTAAGGTATGGAGATCCAAATTAGGGAAAGATCCCTTATCCGGAAAACCCCATGTCCCAAGCATTGTGGAAAACAGGTCCCATTCCTGTAGTTTGCTCTTAACGAGATACTGACACCAGGAATTAAACCCTTGTTTGCATCTATCATAACATTGTCTTTGCATGCTCTTTAAAATTTTTCCATAAAAGTATTTGCCTGATGCTTTTAATTACACATCAGATCCCCATGTTAGAAACTATAATTGACAGGTTGGGAAGGGACAGTCAGGCTGGCAAAACAGTCAGGTTTATGAACTTCAAGTAACAATTACTTCCAAAAGCAGCCCTATCAGCAAAAAAAAGGTCAACATGAACTATAGGTAAAGTTTTACGTACATACATTCATGTTTTGAAGAGGTGTTTTTTAGTGTCAGTATTGCTTTAAACATGGAAATCAAAAGCAAAGATCCTAAGCTTTCAGACTCCTACAAGAAACATATACTTTAGCACAGGGTTTGGGAACCTTTTTGGCTGAGAGGGCCATAAACACCACATATTTTAATATTATTTTTTTTTATTAAAGATTTGGCAGCGAGCCAGATGCAGCCATGAAAAGAGCCACATCTGGCTCCCGAGCCATAGGTTCCCTACCCCTGCTTTAGCACAACAAATGTTGCAATCACCAGCAAACTACAGGGCAATTTGTCACACCTACAGACTGTATGCTATTGTTACTCATTACCAATCTGTGGAATTTTCAGTGCAACAGGCAAAACCAAGCTTCGCCAACAATTTGTAAAAACAAAGAAAAATATGTAAAAAGGCAAAATGTATTGTAGTCAATGGGAATGTGAAATGACACTGCAGTTAAGGGGTTTTTAGCTCTGCAATAGCATATACATTGTTCTGCCTTTCCATTAAGCTCCAACTGTTCTTGTATGTTACAAATGTCTTCCAAACACAGATAAACAGGGGGTGGACTCCAATGCCTTTGGCTAATGTGGAAGGAAAGGGGCAAATAATAACAACATCTGCTTTTTCTTGCATTTTTTCTGGTGCAGAAAGGTGCAATTTTTTGGTGAAACAGTATGCATGGCAAAAAACGTGAATTTTGCCACAAAACTGTACTAGCTGAAAAAGTTTGCTCATACCCACTAATTCCTTTAGAAATCCTGCTTTTGGCTTTGAAGAAAACACTTTTTCCCTTTTGTAATTCTAAGTCACTTTCCAATATATATTAGTTATTTGTACCCAAAACTGCAACAGCGGTTTCTCTGTTTCCATTGCTAAATAACCCTTGCTTCTACAGCCCTGAACTACAGCTTGGTGTCCATTAAACCTAAATCTACATTTGTACAGAGGGTAATATCAGCATCTCAACACTAACAAACAGATTTGCATGGTGCTTGTACCTGTAACACAGTACAAATGTATTCTGTGCATTAACTTATGACAAGCAATAGGTATTCAGTATTCCAAATGAATTCAGCAGAGAAAGGCACACTGCTTACTGCCTGCTACCAGAACAGATTTCTTTGTTTGGCAGCATTAATAGACATCCATTAAACATTTAAAAAAAAACTATGACTCATATCATCATATAAATTATATGAATGCTTTTTAGGGGAAAATGAATTAAAAGGGGAGGTTATGCAATGCATAAAGTAGCTTGTCTAAACAGGTAATTTAGAGATTCTGTGCTGTAAACTGATCATATACTTAAATTCAACAAGGGTCCCGCCCTGATGATATTGAAGAAGGACCTGGGTTTGTAACGATGGCTCCTGTGGAAACACCCATACACAGCTGAACTTGCAATTGCAGTTTCCATTTAAAAAAAACATACAAACTCTCCCATAATTAAGTATAAAAGATGACTTGTATTAGATCTTGAAAGTGAGAGAATAAACACATTATTAATTGAGTTGAAGGTTACAGTGCATATCCAGTTTCATTTACAAGGTCATTGGCACATCTGGGAGGAAAATACACAGAGCAGTGAGGGTTCCAGCTCAGCCGCACCCATACCTAGTAATAAATGGTTAAAACCATAAGCTTTGACCGGGGACTAGGGAACAATTTGTTCTCTGGTGCCCACTTGCTTCCAAAGTTATCCCCAATGTTCTGCACACCCTATACAATGTATATTTTGTAGATAAAAAAACGTTCCAGATACGTCATTCAGAAGAATAGAAAGGCCATCTGTCTCCCTCTGCACCTATTCTTAGTGCTCATGGAACCTCATTTCTATTTGGTATATAAAAAGACCCTGCACACTGGCTACACATAAATCTCTATTCCAATCTGCTTGGCAGGATATCCACTGACTGCTGCTTACAGAGAATTAAAGTATTTTCCATGCATAAACCAGGATACTTCTATCCTTCCAAAATATAAAGGTTAATGTTATTTTTTAGTTTCATGAATATATATATATATTTATTGTTGAATACTTAAAATTTGGCTGTGCACCCTGCAAAGTTACAAGCTTTGGAGTGCAGACACTATAAGTACTGAGAAAGGTCCTAACAAGGACCGAAACGTTGGTTTTAACAATATATCTGCAATAAAAATTTTTTTGATGAAACATTGAAGGGTGTGCTGGCCACAGATGATTATTTTCTATGCATACATAATTTTGGCTAAGCACCCCGCAGAATATTGAGCCTTGGAGTGCGGACACCATTTGGATTGATATATATATATATATATATATATATATATATATATATATATATATATATATACTGCAAAAAGATACCCCGCACTCACAGGACTTATAAGAAAATAAAAAATGTTATTATTGGTCAAACAACTAACGTTTCGGCTGGCGCAGCAGCCTTTCTCTGCTATTACGTATCTGACTTTGTATATATATATATATATATATATTTATTTATTTAGAATTGGATACTGAGAACTTCATTACCCAAATGTCATCATCAAAGCCAATAACTTTTGAAAATGGCTAGTGTATTTAATGGTGTCAGTTATTTATAAATACTACACTATGGGGCTGATTTACTAAGACACAATTTCGAATCCGAATTGGAAAAATTCCGATTGGAAACGAACATTTTGCGACTTTTTCGTATTTTTTGCGATTTTTTCTGCGTCTTTGCGTTTTTTGCGTAAAAACGCGAGTTATTCTACGTCTTTACGATTTTTGCGTAAAAACGCGAGTTTTTCGGCGTCTTTACGAAAGTTGCGCAAAGTCGAGATTTTTTCGTAGCGTTAACACTTGCGCGCAAAGTCGCGCCTTTTTCGTAGCGTTAAAACTTAAAAGGCGCGACGTTTCGCCTAAGTTTTAACGCTACGAAAAAATCGCGACTTTGCGCAACTTTCGTAATGACGTCGAAAAACTAGCGTTTTTACGCAAAAATCGTAAAGACGCCGAAAAACTCACGTTTTTACGCAAAAATCGTTAAGACGCCGAAAAAAATCGCAAAGTTACCGATCATTACGAAAAAAACGCAATCGGATGCATTCGGCCCGTTCGTGGGTTAGTAAATGTGCCCCTAAGGGTCTTCTGAGGCTGGCCACAGGATGACAGTATTAATGTCATGGACCAATGGATATCAGACCATACGTAATAAAGGAAGTCTACAAAATTATAACCCCACCATGTAATAAAAGCCACAAGATTTGTCCAGGAGCATTAACCCATAGCAAACCACAGCAACCAATAAGATGTTTGTTTTTAAAAAGGTGACCAGGAATTGCTACCTGATGATTGGTTGATATAGGTAACAAAACATGTTGCAAATTTTGCACCTTATATTACATAACCCCTTGACTCTTGATACTAAATGTGGCATCATTTTTCTGACACTACATTGGTGTACATAACGGGCAAAAAAACAGGACCAAATGCACTGAAATAAGCAGGTTTCGGATAAGGACCAGGGTTCTAGTTTTTGTCCCACTTGGCCAGCTGAGGTGGAGCTTTTAGTATAAGGTATAGTTGTACTATTCCTTTGCAGCTGAAATGGAAGATGAAGTCTAGTGAGAGAAATGTGGTTCCCTGTGCAAGATGGGGCTAAAAAAAAGTAGATGACATTGTTATATCTAATACCTTATTCTCTGAGGACTAACTCGGTCTGGTTGAATCAATCTGCAGAAGGGAGGGGCCCAGCACTTTCTAGCTATGACCCTTATTTATGACTGGGGATTTTTATAAGGCTTTAAGGACCACTGAGCCATTGTGAGAAGCCCAAGAACCAGAAACCACAAGGTGAAACATATAAATGCTTAACTGATTATCATTCTGTGAAAGAGCTTGTTGTGAAAAGTTTCATATCTAAAATGCTGAATTCAAATAATTAGCTATAAAAATACGGTCAGATATAGTCTATTTTACATGTAAGGCCCGGCCTGAAAAAAATAATTTAAAACTGGCAAAGCTGATGTGTAATAAAAACTTTTACAAATGTAATAACATTATATGAAACAACCCTCAAATGTTCTCTTGGGCATGTAAGCTGTGCATTCACAAACACACCTCCCAACTAAAAGTACCAGCAGGCAGTGGAAGGAAACCACATTATATTACTCACACAAAGACACTTTATATGGTCTTTAAGTTACAAAATAGAGCTTCTATGCACATGAATGTGTCATCCTGCTTGCTGCACACAGGCACGCACAAAGCAAATATTGGAAGTACATGCTACAATATATTCTGCCCAGACATGAAATATTTGGGAAGATCCCTTCAGCTTGTAGTTTACAACTCTTAATAAGAGCTGGTGATTAGAAAATTTATATTTGACATTTAGACAAAAATATAGATTAAAAAATGACATATCTTATGATATGGCTAATGAAAAGAGCAGATCTTTTTGTATATGGCTAGATTAAAGGGGTAGTAATTAAAAATCAATGTACCTTCTCTTTACCCTGTAATAACAGGGTAAAGAGAAGAGGTGCAGGGGGTGCAAGTGGGGCCTGCCAGGGACATCAGCGTAAAGAGGAGAGGTACAGTGTGTGTGTGGATGTGCATCTCAGGGATGGGTGGGAGGTCTGGGGGGGGGGGGCAGGTGCACCTGGACTCATAGGGAGGTAGTTATGCCACTGCATCTAACCCTCGGTCACAGCTGCTCTGCCGGAAGCAAAGTATTAGCAGTAGAAATGTGTTTAGAATTGAACTCTAGTGAGCAATTTTTATATTCAGAAAAAATGTACTGGCAAGAACATTACCACTAAATATGTGCAGAGTGTTGTGTGAAGACAATGCCTGCATCAGTCACCTAATCCTGCTCACAGCTGCTCTGCCAGAAGCTAGGTAATGGCAGTGTAAAACTGCTAATATCATTAAAATGGGACTTGAAAAAATGTAAAACTCCTTTGATTAAAATAAAAGAAAAAAAAAATATAAAAAATGGCTTACATCAGTGCTGTCCAACTGGCGGCCCGCGGGCCGCATGCGGTCCGTGACCCCCCTCTGTGTGGCTCCCCATCTGTCTGGCTGCTTTGATGGCTTACCTTTGTATAAGCTTTAAATAGTATCAGTACTGAGATTAACTGGTCCCCTGCATGGTTCTCACCTCAGATTCAGGCTGTAATCCCCCTGTATTGTTTAAACATATAATCCCCTGTGTTTTTCACACCTTTTAGTTTCTGCATTGTTCACCCCCTGCAGTGTTCACACCTCAGGCTCAGGCTGTAATCACCCACATTGTTCACCTGTTCACACCTCAGACATTGTATGTAGTGCCTGGACTATGCTGCCTGTGTATATGGCACACACAGACAGCATAGGGTAGGCAAAGTATGGCACATAGGCAGTATAGGGCAGGGAGGGTATGGAACACACAGGCAGCATAGGGTAGGCATGGTATGGTACATAGGCAGCATAGGGCAGGCAGAGTATGGCACACACAGGCAGCATAAGGGAGGCAGAGTGCTGCTTGTGTGTGCCATACTCTGCCTGCCCTATGCTGCCTGTGAGACGTGAACCTGGCAGGGGTTTGTTCTGGGAGTTTGTTAGTAGTTGGAAACAGCCATTAAATGGTCCCTAAGGTGTGTAATTATGTTGCTGGGGGTTGCTGTGCTATCCACAGGGGAGGAGGAGGCATATGGATTTAAGGGTGTGTCTTAATATGACATAATATAATTCTTTCATATATGAATAACTGTTGATATCCCCGCAGTGAGGACCAAGCATTTGGGTTTTTGCTGCACTACCACCATTGTGATAAAATGGGTGTGGTTTGAAGTGGGTGTGGTTCAAAAAGGGGAGTGGCCAAAACTGGCTTCCATTAGCGGCCCTCCACCATGTATGCTAGAGAAATTCCGGCCCTCGGCACCGCAGAAGTTGGACAGCACTGGCTTACATTAATTACAAAATGTATCTGCAAGTACACTGCCACTACATTTGTAATACTGGCCTTGGGCTTTGCAAATATTTTACCTGTCATGTGGCAACTCTAATTCATTTTGAAACTGAGTAAATAACCATTCTTCCAAAAATAATGTAGCCGAGTACTGAACTGAACCTTAACTTGAACTCTAATCTCTAATCGGCAGGGCTATGAAGTCACAGGAGCAGGGGAATGGACTCAGTGGACAGGAGTTGGTGGATTGGGGGGCAGAAAGTAGAACGGGTGGAGCAGGGAAGGTAACTGCCCACTTTGAAGAGAGGTAATTTACTGCCCAGGTGGCAACCCTACCTTAGTGATCATTAGTGATCAAAACCATTTTGCTTTTCAGTGAGCACAGCAAGTCTGGCACCTCTTATAATGAAACAGCAATGCATTATGCATTTTCCTTGCCATCTTACATAAAAAATCGTAATTTATAATCAGCACAATATACACTATAAAATACAAAATAGATCCCATGTGAATGCCTTATTGGGTTAAATTATTAATACTGACTGCTAGGATATATTTCAAGGCATTCATTATTTTAACAGCCTTTTTCATCAAAAGGAGGAACATAAACTGATAATAAAAATAAGGAACCTACTGAACATGGAAATCAAGCACTCCTGCAAGATAGCTTTTAGCATTTGACAGTTTGCTACTTCCTCCTACAGAAAGGAGGAAGTGCAACCAGATGAGAGGACTTCTGCTTGAAATGCCTTTCCTTGCAAAACTAGTGCAAATACTCTCTTCATATGCCCTTATATAGACATCCATTATACTGCTTCATAGCGTAGTCTTTCTGCTCAGAGTATGAAATGTGACTTACACACACAGACACATGAAAACACATATGTGTGTGCTTATTTGATGTACTGACCTATTGTACAGATCAAGGGCTATTTCTGCATGCAAATAAAAGTTATGTGCTCATAAAAACATTTTGTCCCAGCCTCTCCCCGACACACCACATTTTAGGCAATCCATTGTTTAACTGTGTAAAGTCATTTTTTTTACTATTTTACATGCAACCTAAAATATGGGGCTGATATATTATTAATCAGAATCTAGGATTGATACAAATTACTTATAAAATTGTAGCATAACTTTTCCAATGTAACTGTCCAAATTAATCAGTTATTGGGAGTAACAATTTAGATGGGTGTTAGAGCTCAGTACTGCTGCAGAATTGTGACAGGTACTAACAACGCATTGAATATGAATGTGTTTGGGCTGCTCAAAGCAGATAAATTGACAAATCAATCTAATTTGATAAATGAAAAAAAAAGAAAAAAGATTGAACTGCTGGGAATAATTCTGGATTCCCCAATTTAATCAATGATTAATCTCCCCCGAACATTTTTTTTTAAAGGAAACTGCATTTTAAAGAAGCATTGCAATTTTTTAGTTTCAGTAATACTGATTAAAAATATTGTCAGTCACAATTAACATATAAAATAGAGATGCACAGAATCCATGATTCAGTCAGAGATTCAGCCAAGATTCGGCCTTTTTCAGCAGGAAAAAGAGACCTGGCTGAAAAAATCCAAATCCTTAAAATCACGTGACTTTTTGTCACATAAACACAGAGGCTGTGTACTCTTTAACCCTTCTGTATCCTGTTTGGTATTCGGCCGAATCCATTACAAATGATTAAGGGGTTCAGCCAAATTCGAAAATCGTGGATTCGGAGCATACCTGATATAAAAACATAGAGACTGCTCCTGTAAAGTATAAGCAGAATACTATAAGGGGAAAAGAACTGATAATAATAGAAAACGACAAAAAGAAGGGAAAAGGTGCAAACAGCTAACAGAAAAGAAAAGGACTTAAAGGGAAGGCATGTGGATCTCATCTTCAGGATTTGAAAGTCACTGAACAGAAAATTATTTTCAGGTGAATGGATTACTCTTTCAAGAATACATACAGGGAAAGGTTATCAAAACTCCATCAACACTGACCTTTATGAAGATATGTGTTTTGTACTCCACACTAATACCAAGCATTATACCATTTTTACATCGCTTTGGATTTAGCTTAGGCTAGTAAAGTGAATGGAAGGTAAAGAAAAATTTCTGAAGTAAGAAAAAAGTGGTGGGATTTTACACTGAGCTACTCAAATGGTAATTCATAATTACACATGAATTTACATATATGGGGCTATTTTTTGTGAATTTGTTTACACTGTTTTATAATAAAGGTTTCATACTGTTTAAGCACTAATTTTTACACATTTTTTCCTGCCAGAGAAAATGACAAATATTTAGCTTGTAAGTTTTCTTTGGCTAGTACTTCTTGCAAGAACACATACAGAACTGAAGCCTTATGTTAAAAGTGCACACTTGCAAATATGCTGAACAGTTGGTGAGAAGTTCAGCACCTATGTTCTAAGATCCAATACTACTTTACTGCATAAACAAATAGGTTTCTTTGTTACAAGGTCACACAGTATTATGCTGCTATATAACAAGAGCGCTTGGAAATTGGTTAGAACAGAACACATAAGGCATTGATAATTTAGTTTTTTTTTACAATGTATGCAAGGTGCAATTGTTTACCCAAAATGCACAATGAAACCACCTAGATGCACCCGCCACTCACATATGCAACTCCTGTGTTTCCTCATCTGTACTATTGACCTTTAGGTTGATCCAAAACCCACAGTACCCATGGGTTTACCTGTGGGTCTGTCAAGTTTGTGTTGAAATTTGGGCTAGCATTGCAGGTTTGGGTGCAGGTCAGACTGGGAAGTACACTCCTCCTATGATTCCTTCTCTTGCAACCAAAAGCATGCATAGAAGTAGTGTACCAAGTGGGAAGAAGTTGGTAACTGTTGGGTGTGGGTCCTACAATGGGCAACATCTTGTATGTTGGAGTCGATTGTGAGTCAAGGTTTTGTGGGTATGGGTCTGGTGTGGGTTGAGTAGAAGCTGGCATTGTATACATGGGCAGGACGTGAGCATCCCAGACATGTCCCATTATTGTGCATGCCTTGCAGTGTGCTTTATACCCTGGTCAAGAGCATTATAAAAGTTTAACCAGCACAAAAGCACAGTTGCTTTGTGCCAGCACCATGCACAAGCAGTGTATGTAATCCATGGTGACAAGGAAGAAGGGAGACACTTTTGTTTGGGGAGTCTGCCAGTTATCATTGCAGAATAACTTATTAACGACTTATTATTTACTTATCAAATTATATGTAAATTTATACCAGTTGTCCCATTTTGTGAAGGCAAATACTTCATAAACGTTTCTCCCCTTGATGCAAAAGGATGCAATTTAGAATCCATCACTGCGCATTGCATTTGTGTTTTACATTAGTAGTTCATACATTCACAAATACATTAAAGAACATGAATACTCCACCCATGTTTTTAATGACTGGCTGCAATCATTGCAGTGTAAACTGTACGAATTATGTTACCAGCCATCTGAAACAAGATTTCTATTTTTCAGCATTTTGTACAGTTTTACTGAAGCAGAGCATTTGTTCGATAGTGTGATGTTTTCCAAGTTCCTAACTTTTCATGAAACCAGCATGGGAGACAGATGAAGAAAATGTGCAGCACAAAACTCTAGTTTGAAGATGAAAGACAGGCCACATGGTTAATGCAATATGGTTATTTGCAAATGAACTCCATTGTCAGCACTCCTATGTGTCCAACAACCAGACGCCAGTCAGTTCAGAAGAAGTGAAGTAAGTGGTAATGGACCAAAACTTGTCTGACTTCTCTTGTTATGTTTATAATGGGCATGTAGTCATAAGGGGGCTGAGCATTTGGGCATGGATCTGAAAAGTAGCCTACAGGCTTGTAAGTCACATCAGGCAGTGCACATTAGGCAGTTGGTCAGTGTACTGGAGCCAAATTTTCCCTGTTACCAGAGCACAACATCAGCAATGTGAATGTTGTAGCTTGCCAAAAATTATTAAAACTACATTTCCCAGGATTCCCTGACTGGTAAGATTTTGTAGCTCTGTGAGAGTTACACAAACTTAAACATATTGTGGACATGACTATTGCATAAACTATTTTGTTGGTCAGTAAAAGACTAATCCAGTATCCTTTTATTGGAACAAAGTACTTCAGTAGTTCAGAGATAAACTGCATTTTTCTTGAGAAAGACATATCCTTAAAGAAAGACCTGGTCATTGAATTTCGGTTGAAATAGACTACTACCTAATATGAAATGGAATGCAGAATATTGTAACTCAATAGGTTCACTGTCTGTGTCTAGAAATAAACCAGCTTTAAAAGTTTCCATGCTCTCTTTTGGGGATATTTATTAAGTTCAGGTTTTGCCAGTTGGGGCACCATGGCACGGAAATTCTGATTGCGGCGTTTCGGCAGGGAGATGGTGCCAGCAAAATAAATAACAGTGTATGAATTCATTTTGTACTCAGGACAGATGTAAAATAATATTTATAGAACTCATAAAGCATTGTGAAACATTTTCACAAATACTTAGACAGACTAGCCTTGTCTGCTACACAGTTGTTTATTTTTTTTATAGCTTGCATTACGTGTATCCTGGATTCTGAGCTTCTTTTTATTATCTGAAAGAAAAAAAGGAGCATTTTTCCAGAAATGAACATTATGAGAATTATTATGAGTTTGTATGTATTATCTAGAACTGTTGTGGGCTACACTTCTAGCTACAGTAAAACAAAGTAAATCAAGAATATGGATAGAGAAGGGTTGCTCCCTTAGGCATTTCTTCTGCCTGAAGCTGGCACAGAGTCTGCTTAGCAGTGACATTATTCGCCCTGCAAGGAAACTTTGTATACGTGTCTGGAAGATTGCAGGATACATCTGGTAAAATGAATGCCTTATATTGAATTTCTTGTAACTTTAGCAACCTTAAAGCCATGTTCAGTAGGAATGACTTAAAGAACAATACCATATAGAACAAGTGCAGATATAATACACAGAGAATGCAAACTAGATCCTACAGATTTTATGGGTGCCTCACCTTATTAATATATTTTTCAATGGTTAAATCAACATATGTGTGAAAATTCACCAGTCGCAATTCAAGTGAGAATATGCAACTGCTTTAGTTTGCTGGGGGATTTATAGTAATATTAAAGGAATACTGTCACGGGAAAACATGTTTTCTCAAAACACATCAGTTAATAGAGCTTCTCCAGCAGAATCCTGCATTTTCTAAAACACAAACAGATTTTTTTTATATTTAATTTTAAAATTTCACATGGGTCTAGCCATATTTTTCTTTTCCCAGGGTGCCACAACCATGTGACCTGTGCTCTGATAAACTTCAGTCACATTTTACTGCTGAGCTGCAAGTTGGAGTGATATCTCCCCCCCTCCCTTTCCCTTCCAGCAGCCGATCAGCAGAATGTTGGGAAGGGCGTAAGATAGCAGCTCCCAGTAGATATCAGAATAGCACTCAATAGTAAGAAATCCAAGTCTGGCTTGGGACTCCTCCTGTTACATGGGAGTAGGAGAAACAATAGGTTACCTGAAAGCAGTTCTAATGTGTAGCGCAGGCTCCTTCTGAAAGCTCAGGCTCAGGCGCAATGCACTGAGATGGCACCAACACACCAATATTACAACTAAAAAAAATACATTTGTTTGTTGGTTCAAGAATAAAATTTAAAATGGTAGAGTGAATTATTTGCTATGTAAATAGTGTAATTTAGAAAGAAAAAGTAAACCATAAAAATCAGTATCCCATTAAGGTTTAGCAAGAAGTTTACCAAGCCTTTAAGCCAGCGTTTTTCAACCACTGTTCCGCGGCACACTAGTGTGCCGCGAGATGTTGCCTGGTGTGCCGTAAGCAGGGCACCAATGTACTAGGGGGGCACTGCTCTTGGCACCAATGTACTAGGGGGGCACTGCTGCTGGGCACCAATGTACTAGGGGGGCACTGCTCTTGGCACCAATGTACTAGGGGGGCACTGCTGCTGGGCACCAATGTACTAGGGGGGCACTGCTGCTGGGCACAGAGTTACATTTTTTAACATTTTCTAATGGTGGTGTGCCTCGTGATTTTTTTCATGAAACAAGTGTGCCTTTGCCCAAAAAAGGTTGAAAAACACTGCTTTAAGCAAACAAGTAGGGATTCAGCGAATTTTGGGATTCAGGAAAATCCCACATCTTTTATGAAGGCATTCGGCTAATTGCCGGACTGGATCCAAACTCAATTTTCATATGAAAATTAGGAAAAGGAAGGGTTAAAAGAACCAAGTGTGTGCGACACACAGAATTTTTTTTGTTTGTATGATGAAGTCATGATTTTAAAGATTTATATTTAGTCCGGCCAGGCACTTGGATTCAGCTGAATCCTGCTAAAAAAGGTCATATCCCAGCTGAATCCTGATCTGAATCGTGGATTTGATGCATTACTACATTTTATACATATATGTTTCCATTTTTCTAATTTAGCCCATGGCCCACTTTTTTTTTTATTTTTTTTAAGTGACCATATACCCCTTAAGTACCTCCTCTCTAGTGTAAAATGCAATCTTGGCCAACATCTGAGGCCTTTAATACTCTTTATGAACTTAGTTTAGATCTTTCAGTACCGCCCCTTTTAAGTAAAGATGACCAAAACAGCCCTAAATATTCTAGACTGGCCTTCCTAAGGTTTAATAGGTACTCCTTAAAGTTATGTAAATCATCTAGTATAATGTTCCTTTAAGGCAAATCTGTACAAGGAGTAACCATGTTACTGGAACTGGAAACTAAATGCATAAAATCTACAAGATAAGTGCTTGTGTTTTCTTTTTCACACACACCCTTTTCATATTTTTTCTTTAAACAAGGAGATGCAGTGTGTGGAAGGCAGCTTTGTTTTACACCCACACACTGTGGCCTTCTTACAAGCATTAGAGCTCTCTAGAACATAGCATTATTTTGTATATATGCATGTGTGCTTTTGGGTTTTTTTAGGCTTTACCTTTCGGCTATATGATCATATAGCACCACTTATCCAATCATAAAAATAACATTAGCTGAAAAAGGAATATGCCAAGGCTGCTACTTATTCAGAAACAAAATAAAAAAAACAGCAGATGGCAAGCACTGTGGTAACCATCATTGATTTTATTTTCTGTCTGTATATATCACATTTTCAATGTTTGCAAATAAAAGTAAATGTGGATTAGAATTTTGAATGTACAAAACCAGGTATGCCTCTCTTGTGCATTTTCAGTTTTTATTCTTTGAGCTCTGGATATGCAACCTATGGACATAAGGTAGTTTGTATTTTTCCAAAAGTCTAATTTATTACAAAAAGACTATTTTATATCTTTTTTCTTTCTTTAGGACCAACACCAATAAGCTGACACAAGACATAAGGGCTAATTTGGCTAATGTCCTAATGGGAAATGGACTCGTCAGTGGTCTGGTTTATCTTTCAGGAGAACAAGTTTGTCTTGGAGACTGAAGTGAGACTTTGCATCCTAGAAGTCTTTGTATAAATGCCCCTCGAAAAAGGCAAAGGGTTACCAAAATACCTGTTTATTTACTCATAAAAAAGGAACATGCATTTGAGTTACATTTAGCTAGCTACACCTTTATTTATTTTTTTATTTCTTTCATCTAATGAAGTACGGCACCAAGAACCATTTAAAAAGTCATAATAATGTACAGATTCATTGGAACAATGTTTAAAGTCTTATAATGACAGATCCTACTTGCGCTAAACACAGTTAGTATACCAGACCTACTTGAGCTGTTTATGGCCTCAACCCCAGGAATAAAATTTGTAAGCGCTGCAATTTATTTATCATATAGAGAAGGATACCGTCCATGTTTCTATACCTTTATTACTTCTACTACTTATGATAGCATGCTCTATAGTTTATGAGTATATTTTGGGATATTTCCAATGCTGAATTAACAATTTTGGTGCCCAGAGGCCACCCCCATTCCCCGTCCCCTTACCCCCTCCCTCCATCTTGGATTGTGCACATGCGCATCCAATAAGCATCCTTTCCCCAGTGCTTCATATGTAAGCAAAGTTTAGGTGCGGCTGGGCGGCATGCCGCCCCTAAAATTGTGCGGTCCTAGGCCCGGGCCTTTGTGGCCTCACCACAAATCAAGGCTTGGGTATTTCTGTTGCTATGGCTGGTATTTTCCCATTACAACCTAATTTCGGATGGCCATGTCCCAAAGACATAGAACCTCATTCCTTCCTGTCTTCTTCCAGTGGGCTTATCATACTACTGGGGGCTATGGCAAGAAAGTATCAAGGTTGTGGCCACTCAAAGAAAACTGGAAGATTGCACAGGAAGGCAACAGGCAGAAAAATAAACAAAGAGGCAATTAACTATACTATTATCACATAGAGGCCCGTTTATCAACATTTTTATTCTAGTGGTTTTAGAGTTTTTGAAACAAATAAATAAATCTCGTTTTTACCAAAAACATGAATGTCTAATCATTTATTTAAAGATCCTAATTAAAATGCAGAACAAGAATGAAAAATGGGAGAAAACCTAAAATTTCCATGTGCTTACAAATGGAAAAAAACCCTGAAAACCTCTAAAACCACAAAAAGATGGCATAGTTTTGTCTCTTGCGTGTTTTTCTTAATACATCACAAATTTTTTTGAGTTTTCGTGTAATTAGTATAAGCAATAATTAAGGAGCACTGTCTTAAATGTAACAAATGATGCATGATAAATCTGTTTCTGTAGTCCCTAAAGAATGTATACTGATTTGCAATTTACATTCATTCTAATACTCAACATAATGGTATCAGTGTATATCAAACTGAAATAAAGATGTATCTAGTTGCAAGGAAAAATGTAAAATGTAAAGTAAAACCCTGTATGTTCTGCATAAATTCAGCTCTTCATTTTCGGTTGCTATGACAATGTATTTATGTGCCTTGGCAGTCAGACAGTCCATCAAAGGTCAGTAACTGGCAATGCTCTTCAGCTGGCACAAAATGCAGCATGCAATTGCCATACTTTTTAAAGATATTACAAGACAACTGCCACCTGAAACTGGGCAAACTGATATCCTTCATTAATACTCTTAAAGTAAATACAAAGGAAAAGCCCACAGGAAGTTGCTGGCAGATTGATGCAGCCTGACGAGAAAAAATAACTTAAGGGAAAAACTGAGAGCATAGAATAACAGGAAGCTTAGTCATTTCTGTATGAAAAAAGGCAACAAGAAAATATGTGTGAATACACAATGAAACAATGAAATGCAACAAGATGGATGGCTGATATTCAGAGCACCAAGAGTCCAGTTTGCATGCTTTACCACCGGGTAAGATCTGGGTAAGAGACAGCCTTCCACTCATTTAACTGAGTCTCCGGTACAACTGCAAACCTCTGTTTGGGTCCTCTCCTGTTCATATTTCATGCTCCCATTTAGGCCAAATGACTAGGGCAATAGTAACCACTACCTGAATGCTGTCCCTAGCAACCAAATAAATGCTGAAAGTCTGCAGAACTGCTTATCAATAGCTAAATAATTCAAAAAGCAAAAACATGAAGACAAATTGCAAATCAAATTATAGTAAAAGTTAATTTAAAGGTGAACTACCTATTTAAGGCTAAAGCAAGGAAGACCAGAACACACAAATAAATTAAATTTCCATGTTTTTTTACCCCTGGATGTTTTAGAAATAGCTGAGCATTATCACTATTTCACATCCTTCTCAAACTGTTAACACCCTAACCATAAACAGCATTATCTATCCATATAGACAGGATGACTTGACAAAACCATTAAGAAAGCTGCTGTGCATAGAATGAGAACTGCCAATACTGTTTATGTAATTTATGTTAACAGAACTGAAACTCATTAAAGCATGAATGTAGTAGTGCCATGTCAGACAATGTATAGGTAATCAGATTCAAAGGACAGAAAATTTGTATATGCTACAATGTTTAACATTCAATATGCCCAATTTCCATAAGTGCTGCGTACAGACCAACAGCCATAGTTGGGATTTTAACCCATTCCTAACAGAGCATCATCCCCACATACCAAAGTCACATACAGTGGTGTGAAAAACTATTTGCCCCCTTCCTGATTTCTTATTCTTTTGCATGTTTGTCACACAAACTGTTTCTGATCATCAAACACATTTAACTATTAGTCAAAGATAACACAAGTAAACACAAAATGCAGTTTTTAAATGAGGGTTTTTATTATTTAGGGAGAAAAAAAATCCAAACCTACATGGCCCTGTGTGAAAAAGTAATTGCCCCCTGAACCTAATAACTGGTTGGGCCACCCTTAGCAGCAATAACTGCAATCAAGCGTTTGCGATAACTTGCAACGAGTCTTTTACAGCGCTCTGGAGGAATTTTGGCCCACTCATCTTTGCAGAATTGTTGTAATTCAGCTTTATTTGAGGGTTTTCTAGCATGAACCGCCTTTTTAAGGTCATGCCACAACATCTCAATAGGATTCAGGTCAGGACTTTGACTAGGCCACTCCAAAGTCTTCATTTTGTTTTTCTTCAGCCATTCAGAGGTGGATTTGCTGGTGTGTTTTGGGTCATTGTCCTGCTGCAGCACCCAAGATCGCTTCAGCTTGAGTTGACAAACAGATGGCCGGACATTCTCCTTCAGAATTTTTTGGTAGACAGTAGAATTCATGGTTCCATCTATCACAGCAAGCCTTCCAGGTCCTGAAGCAGCAAAACAACCCCAGACCATCACACTACCACCACCATATTTTACTGTTGGTATGATGTTCTTTTTCTGAAATGCTGTGTTACTTTTACGCCAGATGTAACGGGACATGCACCTTCCAAAAAGTTCAACTTTTGTCTCGTCGGTCCACAAGGTATTTTCCCCAAAGTCTTGGCAATCATTGAGATGTTTTTTAGCAAAATTGAGACGAGTCTTAATGTTCTTTTTGCTTAAAAGTGGTTTGCGCCTTGGAAATCTGCCATGCAGGCCGTTTTTGCCCAGTCTCTTTCTTATGGTGGAGTCGTGAACACTGACCTTAATTGAGGCAAGTGAGGCCTGCAGTTCTTTAGATGTTGTCCTGGGGTCTTTTGTGGCCTCTCGGATGAGTTGTCTCTGCGCTCTTGGGGTAATTTTGGCCGGCCGGCCACTCCTGGGAAGGTTCACCACTGTTCCATGTTTTTGCCATTTGTGGATAATGGCTCTCACTGTGGTTCGCTGGAGTCCCAAAGCTTTACAAATGGCTTTATAACCTTTACCAGACTGATAGATCTCAATTACTTTTGTTCTCATTTGTTCCTGAATTTCTTTGGATCTTGGCATCATGTCTAGCTTTTGAGGTGCTTTTGGTCTACTTCTCTGTGTCAGGTAGCTCCTATTTAAGTGATTTCTTGATTGAAACAGGTGTGGCAGTAATCAGGCCTGGGGGTGACTACAGAAATTGATATTGAAATTGAAAATTGAAATTGATAAACCACAGTTAAGTTATCACTTAAGTTAATCACTTTTTCACACAGGGCCATGTAGATTTGGAGTTTTTTTTCTCCCTTAATAACGTAAACCTTCATTTAAAAACTGCATTTTGTGTTCAATTATGTTATCTTTGACTAATAGTTAACGGTTTTTGATGAGCAGAAACATTTAAGTGTGACAAACATGCAAAAGAATAAGAAATCAGGAAGGGGGCAAATAGTTTTTCACACCACTGTAAATATTCATCTTTGTGAGCTGTGTTAGCTAGGGTTCCCACCTTTTTCCCCTCAAACATACCGACCAGCGTTTGAGGGAGGACAGAGGTGGGGAAATGATGGCATGGGGATTGGAAATAGGCGTATTGGGGATTGGATATAGGCGAGTTTGAGTCCCTGGAGAGGTCCTGCTCCTGTTTGAGCGCTTAAAAGTAAGTGCCACAGGCATAAATGATACAATTACTGGCAATTTCATTGATGGTAAATTTGTAATACCAGCCTTGACCCTAACAGGTAATTTACCGGTTATGCCAGTGACTTACTAGGCAGGTGGCAACCCTATTGGCTAAAGCTGCTACATTTATTTCTTTCTAAATATTGCATGCATTACTGCAAACCAACTTTCTCTAACACTCCTATTAGCATTATCTTCCCTCTGCATTTTGCTCTTTAATGTCTTCATATCCTTTTTCATATCCTAAACTAGAAAGAATATGCCGCACACACAGGTCTTAAATGAAAAAAACAAAAAAAGTTTTTATTTGGATCAAGGACTGACGTTTCGGCCGCACAAGCAGCCTTTCTCAAAGTGCGGAGTGTACGGACATGAGTGTCATAATTGGCGCTGTGAGACAGTGCTCATTAGCGGTTTGTTGAGTTGCGTGAGTCTGCTTTATACTTTTACCAGCACTACACGCTCCTAGCCTGTTGGTATCTGCTGCTGCGTCGCATTGACAATAGGGTCCCCCAACATCGGACTCCTGGTCATGCACGCGGCTAGCCGCAGGCACCTCAACAAACCGCTAATGAGCGCTGTCTCACAGCACCAAATATGACACTCATGTCCGTACACTCCACTATATGCCGAGGTATAAGTATACTTAGACGCTCTGAGGAGCGCTATGTGAACTACATGGTTCCCGTTCTTGATACACTGCCTCCCTCTGCAGCACGATATTGTGCTTACGGTGCTCTTATCGCTTCCTTGTGCCCCAAGTCGCCAGCCTACCTATGTTTATGAGCGTATTACTTAACAGTATGGACAAACGTATACAAAGTACTACGGTTCCCTTCTAATTAGAGCGGGTACTGGGAGTTGCAGTTCAGCCTCACAGTGATTCCAGCGCCCTTTCTTCCTTTCTTTGCACACTTGTTGCATTTTATTTATTTCACTGGGATTTCCCACTCCTTTTACACAGGGTGATTCACTTCTCTTGCACTTTCTACTTGTTTTTTATGGTGTCCTTTGTGTTTGTTTTATTCAAATTGTGTCTGTACAGTGTCTGGTGTTTAGACACGCCCACTCTATGATGTCATCAAGCCTTGCCACTGCTGGGTTTATCAGGGGGGTTTGATTGCCACATCTGCACTTTGAGAAAGGCTGCTTGTGCAGCCGAAACGTCAGTCCTTGATCCAAATAAAATCTTTTTTTGTTTTTTTCATCTAAGACCTGTGTGTGCGGCATATTCTTTCTAGTTTTGTATGCTCACTTTATACTGCACCCAGGCAAATTATTACTTCCACCCCCCTTAGACATAGCCCACCCTATGTTGTATTGTTCCTTCCTATGTTACAAATTCATTTTCTTTGAGTCCGACATACTTTTAACCAATGCTCTCAAAGCTTAAGGAGTATTTTGTGTTCTTTACATGATAATCCATTTTATTATATAAGATTGTGGTTATCTGACCTGGTCTTTGTGCCTCATAGAACCCTGTAGGTGTTATCAAATGCAGAACAAATACCACATTGTATTGGCTTTTTATTTCAATGCTTTTGCCTGAATAATTTCCTTACATTTTATTGCAGCAGATGAGTCCATAGGCAGATTGGATTGAAGGTTAAAATTAATATAAAACCTTAACCGGTTGGTATGGTGATTCAGCATCAATCAGTAATGTAAACAATAGCAGGTACCATAAACGTTTCTAGCACTGCCAGTTACAATAAATTACTTTTAGAAAAACCTTTAACAAAGGCAATATTGTAATCTAAGCCACCTCATAATGCTCACCACATAATTATACCAAAAAGATATTACATTGTTCTTGGCTGGGCATTGTTCTCTTAACTGGGTTACATCATTACAAATCAAGACATCTAAAATGAGCAGTGAAACAAATGAGCGCAAATAATGTTGAGGGTTTTACAAAAAGAGCAGCTTCATGAGTAATAAAATACCAATATTGAATTACTAGGAAACACAAGGCATACTTGTATCCATTTTCAATTGTTTAGAACTGAAGAAGCCTCTTAGATGAGTGGTGAATCATTTTCAAGATTACTTAACAAGTCCAGTTACTTTAGATTTACCACCACTAGATATTGTACTATTATTATGAATTATATTATTATTATTAAATCATGTAATACTGCAGCATTAATTTATTCCTATAAAAATATTGAAACATTTGGAGTAACTTTACATAAACTTATGAAATGGGACCTCCTGTCATGTAAACATAAAAAGTTGTATAAATAAAATAAAAGTATATATTAAATAATAAATTCCATTGTTAAATTAAATATGACACCCAAATATTTTTTTTTATGAAAACATCTATACCTGGTATACACTTAATTGAAAATCCCAGCTGTCAATCATATTTTGCCTTCCCTGCCTCTCTGCCTCAGGCACAGAGGCGGGGCAGCCAGACACTTTCAGTTTCCATTCAGCACTTCCAAGTTACTGCACTCCTCACATTCCCCCTCCTGTACCATCAGAAAACCCCATGCCACTGTCAGCAATGGTTATGCATACACCCTCTATGTGAGGTGAATTGGTGACAGCCATGGCTGGTAACAAGGTCTTAGTGCTGCCAGTAGCCAGCAATCAAGTCTAGGGTACAAGGCAGTCTCGCCACAATTCGGATAAATTTGACACTTGGGGCTCCCATGATGCACCATGTGTAGTGTGACACCTGAAAAGTTTAGACCATTCTGTCCTTACCACAACCCCTTTGCTGCACCCATAATGACCAAAACATGCCAGTAAGATTCCTGCAAAAATGGATGAACACTCCATTAACCCCAAATATGCCAGTTAGATTACAGCAGAAAATGGATGAGAACACCATTACTCCAGACATAACAGTGAGATTGTGGCAAAAAATAGATGCGCATACCCTTTAACCCCAGATATGCCAGTGAGATTGCACAGAAGGGACAAACACTCAATTAACCACAAATATGCATTTAAGATCACTGCAATGACATGTCAGGAAGATCATTGTAGTAAATTGAAAAGTATACAGTTCCAGTAAAAAGGGTTACTTCAGAATTGGTACAGGGGTAATGGAGTGATTTTGGATGGACTGGGGAGTATAGATTGTATACAGTACTTTACACATGACTTCCTAATCCTCTGCTGGGCATTTAGCTTGAATTCCCTCCCAGGCCCACCCAGTACTCTGTGTGAACTGGAGGATTGGTAAGTTTGCCTGCCTGGAGAGATGCATTCTTATTTGGTAGGTGCAGAAAAATGTACTAGCCCGGTACATTGGTTAGATTAGTAGTAGGTTGGCCTAGAGATCAAAAATAAGCAAGTGCGGGAGTAAAGATAACTATAAAGACTGCAGAGCACCTCAAAACACAGAATTGGGGCCCACTGAGATTTTTACCGGTATCCCGGTGGGCCAGTCTGAGCCCGAATATGTTACTAACTTAAATATTATCAAGCATTTAACATGAGTTTGTCGATCAATCGTACCTCCCAACACTTGAAAAATGTAAAAAGGGACAAAAAGAAATGGCGCATGTAGCGTGGCGAAAATCTTTTGACCACACCCATTTTTGCAACCACATCACCTAAATACCACTCCTATTTTTACAAATTTGGCAGGTTATTTTAAGTTTGAAAAAAAATTCTGGCGGTTTTGGGGTCTTGTTTTATGTGTTATTAAAGTTTTGCTAAAAAAAAAAAAGGTAAAATTGCCCTTTAAGTTGTGAGTCCATGTAAATTGCAGTCTCAGTTCCCCACCTGTTTAGCTTATTCGTTACAATTGTATCCACATGCAGGTGTTGCTTGTTAAGTTTGCTGGTCTCTATGCCAAAAGCTACTTAATTAATAAAGTTTGAGAAACATTGCATCTTTTTTAGAGTTCTGTGCAGGAGATCAAAGGAAAATCAGCAACTTTTCAATAACAATTGAATAAGAACTGAGGGCAGAGCTGTTGAAATCGGGACTGTTCACAAAAATCGGGACAGCTGGGATGTGTGGATCAATGGATTGCAGTGGCTGTCCAATATGGTAGTGACTTTATTACGGATATTCCCTCAGCCAAAGTATAGCACAGTATTTCATATTCATATGTTTCATATACACTTTGCCTGTAGTTCACACTGCATATTTTTGGAAGTCTGAGAATACACCAGCAATGAGCTAGGGTTCAGGAGGAAAATAAGAACAGTAAAGACAATCTGCATTTATTTGCAATATGAGTGATGAGTTGCCAACATCCCAAGTGCATCCAGATGTCTTATCATTTGGTTTTGGCTTCACCATAAGGGTTTGAATGTAACTGACAACATATTTAGGGACTCAGTTCATATTCACTAGAGATAGATTTCTATTAAAAATGAAGTAGATGATAATCCATGAAGATAATACAAGAGGAAAGTATAACTCTTAGATACCTGTTTTTTTCCTGCCTGACAATCTGTTTGTTGATTTGAACACAAGTTGTACTTTTGGGAACTTATTCATATCTGCAACATTACATTGCCAGTTGAATTCTTTTTTCAGCTACTGTTTTGATAAATTTACATGTCAAATATTTTAGGCTATAGAAATGGTCAAACAAACCAACAAACTCAACAAAAGCCTTGAGGAACTTCAGGTAACTTTGGAAAACATAGCACCTTGTATGTTTTCCCACCGCCAAGTTACTTTATTGCCAGTGGGAAAGCATATTGGGGAGATATGTCACACGTAGTAGGCCAGATTTAACCATAGACAACAAATCTACCAGAGTGCCAGTAGCCTTACAAAAAATGAGGCAATATGGGATAAACAAAAATAAGAAAAAACATAAAAGGTAGTGGTATTTTTACTTATTACAAAGCGGTATAGTAATATACATTCTAGCTCCTCTGTTGGGGTTAACAGATCTCCCACTATCCTCTTCTAAGCAATCTTGTAAAAAAAACAAACAAACAACCCAGCGCTTTAAGCTGTGAGAGCGCAATAACAGTGTAATTATGCAAAACATAGTCCAGATTACATGGCTTTATGTTCATAAATGTGGAATCATGCAAAAAAGAGTATATTAATCCCAGCTCTTACAGGAAGACAGGGATCAGTTGTTAAGGATATAAAGATCCATACATTCTCCTACCAAGATCTTAACACAACTGCAGGTGAGTACTTACTTTCATCACTCAGGCTTCATCAGAGGCATGAGCTTTTTGTGACACAAATTGTGCATATAAAGGTTTGTAAATTGAACTAAATGCTGCCCTTTTATACTATTATTACCCTTTCACTGCTTAAAGCACTGGAATTTTATATGTATAATAATAGGGGTATACTCCTATAGTATAAAACTGCTAATATATTTATTAGGAATAAAAGTAAAACACTTACAATAAAACACAGATACAAGATTGTAAGTCAAGTTGTGTGCCACAGGTTAAAATACTCAATATAGTATAGTATAATAAACAAGATATTGTGTAAATCTGTGTATCTGGCTGCTTTATTAAATGAAGTAGATGAACTGCAATCAACAGGCTGACTAATATAATCCCTGGCAATCACTAGGTTGCTTCCACATGGTAGAACATTTATGTCGATGAAACTCTCTGACAGACAGCTCTTTGCTCTCCCATCCTTCCCAGATTCTTTGCATCCTGATAAAAAGTATTGTGGGTAAAGCAAATTCAATTAGAAGGTGCTATATTTCCATGCAATACTGTATGCTTTTATTCCACATTGCAGTGGCTTTTTCCCTAGAACTCAAGTGTAATGTTAGGCATCCACAAAGTTGTATGACACAATGTGCCTAACCTGCAACTTGTATTTGGTTTATAAATGCAGGCAGCACATGTCTGGACCTACTCAATGTGAGAGCAAAGTGTGTCACTTGGCATGGCAATGTCTCTGGCACTAGAAACAGCATTACCATGCAACTTGGTTAAATGTGGTGCAACATGCCAATTAATCACTGAAAGCAACATCCCTTCATGGCAGGTGTCAGATCCAGGGTTTTCTTGGTTCTGTGCAACTAATACAGCAAACCAAATGCAACCAGCATTTTAGGGTAATACTGCATCTATCTTTGTAGACAGCTTGCCTTTTCTGTGTCATTGCCCTAACAGTGAAAATAGCTGATGCACAGACTATGAAGTATTTCAGATTATTATGTTTTATAAATTAAGACCAGGGGCAGAATGCGGCCTCCACTACGCTCTAATTCTTTATTCTATTTTACTCAGTGTACTGCAATTTAGCCAGCCAGCACAACTAATTTAAACAAAAAGGGCCAATCAGACTTGGGGTATAATTGTTTAACTTTATGAAAAATCTGCTAAATGCAAATACGAAAAAAAACAGAAAACCAAGACCCACAGTACAGTTTTTTTTTTTTTGCCAGAACCTTAAACAAACAAGGAGTCTGGCTACATGTTCAAACCTGACTTGTAAATCTCGCCCAACCTTTTACATCTTAAGCAATGCAATTAAATGCAGTGCTGACTGGCTGGTATGGGGTTTATAAGCATCTGTTCCAGATTGCTTTATGCCCTACATAAACAGCATTTTGATCAGTTTGGAGATTCTTAATCATTTACATGAATAAGCAAAATTCATGTTAATTTCATTAGAAATGTACAGTAGATTGTAAGGTTTTATAGTTAATGAAAAAAAAGTATAAATTATAATTTTCTTTTTGAAAGTAGTGAATCATCATCTCTTCAAAAAACAAACTATGATTAGCTTTGAGACAATTGTTAATTTGCTTTAAATGCAAAGAGGAATTCTGCACCTGGAAAACAGTTATGGGAACTGGAAAACAATTATTATAGTAAAGTTAAAGGGAAAGTAACATAAAAAAAAGATAAAAATTACTAACCCAACCTGACATTATATTTATACATACACAATATTTATGTCTCAATTGTATATGTAGTCTTTTATCTGAAGGAGAAGCCCTGCTTTTATTGCTGTAGTTTGTGGGCCAATTATTCTTTAAATAACTATGCCAGCTATGTCTCAGCATGATCAGTTTCAAAATCATATGTTAATGCTGTTATAATGCCCTGTAAATAATAATTGTTAGTTACAGTTGTACAACTGTAATGTCAGATATATATTATATTAAATGTACAGTATGCAGTAAGACAAAGATGTACAACCTGCTGTGGGGGTAGAAGATGGATTTCAAAAACAATTGGAGGGAGACAGATTGTAGATTATTATCACAAGAACCCCCCACCTGAGTCACATGCCCTGTATACAACTATAAAGCCATAGGCCAACAGATCACCAATCTTTATAAAAAAAATTTAAAAAAATTGCATTTCCTTTGCTTTTAATTATAACTTGAAGTATAACTTTTCAACTGCCATGACCACTCATGATTTCTAATAACTTGCCAATTCACAATATATTAAAGGAACAGTAACACCAAAAATGAAAGTGTTTAATGTAATTCAACTAAAATGTACAGGTGCCCTGGTAAAAGGCCCAGGTTACATAGCAGATAAGCTCTGTAGAATACAATGGTGTCTTACAGAATTTATCTTTCATTTGTTTAGTAACCTGCGTTACTAGAGGCTGTTCCTCCCAGGTACAATATCAGTTACTATTAACTTTCCTACTTATACAGCATTGTAAATAAACCAACTATCCCAATATAAGTCCAAAAATAAGGGGGAGGTTACCTTGGGAGCATCTTTCTACCATTCTACCCATGTTTGTTTCTGTAATTCAAACAGACTTGTCATAAAGCCAAGAATTTGGATATTCTGCCTTTTTAATTAATATTGCTGAATGCCATAAATTATACCCTATGATTTCAACTACTAAATGAAATAATTTGAACAGATATGGGATCTGTTATCCAGAATGCTCGGGACCTGGGGTCTCCCAGATAAGGGATCTTTCCATAGTTTGGACCTCCATTCTTTAAGTTAAATAAAAAATCATTTAAACACTAAATAAACCCAAAAGGATTGTTTTCCATCTAGTAAGGATTAATTATATCTTAGTTGGGATTAAGTAAAAGGTACTGTTTTAATAGTACAGAGAAAAAGGAATAAATTCTAAAAATTAAAATCATTTGTTTAAAATGGAGTCTATGCGAGATGGCCTTTCCGTAATTCGGAACTTTCTGGCTAATGGGTCCTATACTGGTACACAGTGTAAAGCAATTGGTGCAGCAACACATCAGGCATATTTCCTAAACATTCCCATTAATAGGGTGTATCTAATAAAATGCAGAGGTTTTATCCCACCATGTACAGCTGCTTTTTTTAAAAATGTAAAAGTATATCCTATTTATGTCTATGAAGATTTTCATTCATCCAGGTCATGGTATATCTAGTATAAATAAATTTGAAGCAACTGGACTTGTTTAGTAATCATTGAAGACGTTTCACTACTCATCCGAGCAGCTTCTTCAGTTCAACTGACTGGTATGGGAAGTCCTCAGCATATATACTCTTCCACTAATCCAATCACAATGGCACTATGTAACTCTTCAGAAAGGTGACATCTGAAACTCACAGAGGTGCTCGGATGAGTAGTGAAACGTCTTCAATGATTACTAAACAAGTCCAGTTGCTTCAAATTTATTTATACTAGATATATCCTATTTAACTACTGTGGCCAGAGCTGAAGAGCTCCTGGAATATGCAGCTAATAGACCTAGCAATGAATGAAAGCTACTGCTTTATTTATACAGGTATGGGATCAGTTATCCGGAATACTCAGGACAAGGGTATTTCTGGATAAGGGGTCTTAATGTAATTTTAATCTTTATTCCTTAAGTCTACTAAAAACAAGGTAAACAATATTTAAACCCAATACGATGGTTTTGTCTCCAATAAGGATTAATTATATCTTAGTTGGGATCAAGCACAAGGCATTGTTTTATTATTGCAGAGCAAAAGGAAATCATTTAAAAAAATGTAAATTATTTGATTAAAATGGAGTCTATAGAAGATGGCCTTTATTTAGAGCTTTCTGGTTAACGGGTTTCTGGAAAATGGATCCTTTACCTGTATCACTTTTTTATTTAACAACATTTTTATATCTATATATTATAGGGGAAAATAGTTTGTTTTATGTAAACCAGTAATTTCTATTATCTGCATGTAAATTACTTTTCTTAAAAAGTGAAACCAGCTTGCCCATTTTACAACAGGAAGATTTTTTTCCCCATGTTTTCCCTTACTCAGGTTTTAGGAAGGCCCAGGTTATATATGCACTAAATGGGGAAGCAATATACACTCTCTAATGTTATCCACAGCCAAACTACGAGTATTATAGGGTTCTTGTATCAGCCCAGTCTTGTACCTGTACCTTCCAGGCTCTGTGACAGTGAAACAGTACAGGTATCAGACCCCTTATCCGGAAACCCGTTATCTGCAAAGTTCCAAATTAAGGAAAGGCCACCTCCCATAGACATTTGCCATTCCATTTTAATCAAATAATTCACATTTTTAAAAATGGTTTCCTTTTTCTCTGTAATAATAAAACAGAACCTTGTACTTGATCCCAACTAAGATATAATTAATCCCTATTGGAGCCAAAACAATCCTACTGGGTTTAATTACTGTTTAAATAAATTATTTAGCAGACTTAAAGTAGGAGATCCAAATTATGGAAAGACCCCTTAACCCCAGGTCCCAAGCATTCTGGATAAAGGGTCTCGTACCTGTGTAATGCTGAATACTATAAATGTAACATGATTCCCTTTTCTGTGTTCGTATAATTAAAATTCAAACAAAAATGTGTTGTGTTTCTGAGTATTTCTAGCTGATCAAACAGAGCTGCGTACTGGGTGCTTTATCACCACTCTGCACTGCAGTCGCTTATTCATGTGACCTGTCACCTACTAGTCATGTATGCTCACCTGGCACAACCATGCGTTTTCTAAATAAAGTACAAAACAAGGGAGCAAGGTTACTTGAAAAGTTTATTTGCATCTAAATAAAATCCTGATATATTTATCCAACTACTGTTCAATAATGAAATCCAACACACAGATTTTTTTTGTGGGGAGAGTGTAACATTTTATGAATTTTGTAGAAAATGACTTGCACTCAGTAGAAATTTCTAATTTAACCCTTTATTATTATATTTGCCTGCAGTGTATTTAATCACGTTGTTTACTTAAAATTGTTTAATTAAAATTGAATCTTTATCTAAGTTGTACAAACCTACAAATAAAAGTTGAAACAGTTAACTCATGCACTGCTATGAATAAAACCCACAGAGAATAGTTCCTATATTAAAGAACCATTATTGAGCAGCAAAGTGGCGACTATATACAGGTATTGGATCCCTTATCCAGAAACCCATTATCCAGAAAGTTCTGAATTACGAAAAGGCCATCTCCCATAGACCCCATTATAAGCAAATAATTCCAATTTTTTAAAATGATTTCCTTTTTCCCTGTAATAATAAAACAGTGCCTTGTACTTGATCCTAACTAAGATATAAAGATATACAAAAATACTTGTATTTGTATAAATTATGATCCAATTATGTACTCGGTGTAAAATGAAAAGCGTGACTGCTTTATTTTTTTGTGACGCTAGTAATTATCATGACATTTATGACATAAAATGAGCATTTTCTTTCTCTTGTTCGAAAGACACAAAGCTGTTACAGAAATGTAAATTTCATTTTTTCTTTGCAATAATCTGTTTTACACTTTCAAACGCAGTGCAACAAAACATTTTCTTTGTTACAATGCTTTCTGACGTCTACTGCCATCACAGGCTTATGGAAAAGATTCAGTGGGAGACAAAATATCTTAAAATTTAGCACTGAAATATGTGAATCTATATGACCTTCCACAATAAGTTAGGCGAATGAAGCCCATTTAGCTTCACAAATAAGTCAGGTTTGGGAATATTAATTGTTATTTTTAACAGCACACAAACACACACGCATACATATATAATATATATACTTTAGCAGGATGTGGGTACTGGGCAGCATATTAACTGGGAACAGCATGAAACACAGGAGGAAAATGGAATGCTTTTTAAATACAGGTATGGGATCTTATCTGTAACTCATTATCCAGAAAACTCTGAATAATGGCATCTCCCATCCAATACATTTTAAGCAAATAATTCGAAAAAATGCTAAATAATGTTGAAAAATGATTTGATTTTTCTCTGTATTTATAAAACAGTACCTTGTACTTAATAGTAACTAAACTGAATAAATCCATATTGGTGTCAAAACAATCCTATTGGGTTTATTTAAAAGAATACTGTTATGGCAAAACTTTTGTTTGTTTTTTTTCAAAATGCTTCGGTTAATAGAAATTTTTGCAGAAGAATTATGCATTGAAATCCATTTTTCAAAAACAAATTTTTTCATATTTAAGTTTGAAATTTCACATGGGTCTAGCCCAGGGTGAAAAGCTGTTAGAAGTTATTAGTCCACAATATTTTGGATATATTTCAAATCACGTGCCAGCCACAATACATCAAACCACACAAATCTACAAAAACCTAGACCAGTGAGCAGAAACCTAGACGTTGGGGTGGCAGTGGATGCCGTATAATTAAATTTTGCTTAAGTAACACATTACCCAAAAGGTTACTGATTAAAATAAGGAATATTGGAATTGAATATATTACAGGTATAGGATCCCTTATCCGGAAACCCGTTATACAGAAAGTTCAGAATTACGGAAAGGCTATATTCCATTGACTCCATTATAAGCAAATAATTCTAATTTTTAAAAATGATTTCCTTTTTCTCTGTAATAATAAAACAGTAACTTGTACTTGATCCTAACTAAGATATAATCCTTATTCGATGCAAAACAATCCTACTGGGTTTATTCAATATTTAATTGATTTTTAGCAGACTTATGGCATGGAGATCCAAATTACGGAAAGATCCCTTATCCGGAAAGCCCCAGGTCTCGAGCATTCTGGATAAAAGGTCCCATACCTGTACTTGTCAGACAACTGGCTAATAAATATATTACAAGGCGTGGTGATAAACAGAAGATGTTTTTTTTGTGGAGAACCTCAAGGGTATTTGTCCTTGGCCTGATGCTTTTTAACCTAGTTACAAATGTCCTTGAATTTGGCATTGTAAGTGCTGATTTTAAAATTGCATATGATACTAAATTATGCATCACTGTAAGTTCCATGCAGAACATTTTTAATTTGTAGAGTGGTACAAATGGGGTTCTATATATAAAAATGCAATGTTACAATTTCAAATTATACACTAAATGGAATTGGGCTGGGGGGGGTCCTTATTGAGAATTATTTGGGTTTATTGTCAATACCATAAGTTAGAAGCCAAGTCAGTGTTAATGTCTGAGAACTTTATTGTATACAAAAGAGCAGGCCAGATGTGGCCCCCAGCCTGCTTAAGGCTCCATAAACTTCACTGTATAACATAATTCTTTATAATTTAATCCAGCCTAAGACCATGTTATATGAAAAATAATCTTATTACATGTAATAAGTTGGACAGCACTGCAAAAGAGCTACGGTTAAGGAAACAAAAACAAGGTTTGATTTTTTTTATATATATATACACCTGGTAAGACTATATTTAAAGTCTAAAGTATAACTTTCTACATAGGAAGGATATTAATGAGTACAAAAAAAGTGAAAATAAAATAGTAAAAATAATGAAATAGTTTATTCATTTTTAGATGGCAAACAGCAAATATAGTTTGATTAAAGCACCCAATAGAAATAGCAGATTCCTCACTGTACTGATTTGGGTAAATACTCCCCACCTAAAAAATAGGAGGAAGGAGATTAATTTGCCAGTCCATTTTCAGCTGATTGTCTGAAACAGCTTAATTCATGTAAATGACAGTGATTAATTTTCAATGCTCTTTTACTCTTTAATAGTAATTCATGTAATCAAATATATGGGTCAACATAATTAGGTTTAGGATCTGGCTCTAAATAGTCAGTTTGACTGTACTTGTTTTCTTTTTGCTAATTGGTATGTTTTTTGGGCATCAGTGGAAATTCTGTCCATTTTGAATTTCAGGGATTAGATGACCTGTTTATTTTTAGTTAGATGTACTGTACCTATAAAACAGGAAAACCACTTTCAAAAAAAGACACATAAAGATAAACTGAATCTTATTTATGGTTGAAATGTACAGCTTCTCACTCAAAATGCCCCATGAGTCTATTTAAGTTGATCCTCTAATATCTGAAACCATCATTACTTTAGGCTTTGTTAATGCAGATGAATGATCCACTGTAAAACTGTAAACACTGCTGATTTTTTAAAGAATGCTACTTACAGTAGTGTGGCTATGGTACATAGGAACATATGGCACAACAGATCTAAATTCCTAAAATACAGCAACTCCCCTAGGAATATAGTACCAGTAGATGCTTCTGGCAGCACTCTGTGGAGAACTGGCCAAGCAAACTGCCAGTCAGTGACTATAATAAATTCAGTCCAAGCAGAATGAAAATGATATCGGCATAAATTCTAAGCAGGCCATGTGACTGTCATGAGAGAGCTCATCATCTTCCAGAATCAGAGATGCATGATTACCTTATCCCTAGCAATTAGGCAATAATATGATTTGTATGTAAGTAACAACAAAACAAGTCTTAAGGGTTATGTTTCAAAACTGTGCTGATTTGCTCCATGTGATTAATAATCAAGATTTTTACTATCCTGAGTCACATAGATTTCTGATGCAATGGTGGTTTAATATAAATAAAAACCTAAATGCCATTTATTTATCCAATTTGAGTTTGTCGGCGTATTAAAATGAGCTGGGAATAAAATTATATTTATCTTTTGTTTGTTAATGGTTTGTAAATGGTTTGTTAATGCATACATTCTTAAAGGAAAACTATACCCCCACGCAATGTGGGTCTATATAAAATATATTGCATAAACAAGCTCACAGGCAAAACCCTGCTTCATCTAAATAAACCATTTTCATAAAAATATACTTATTTAGTAGTATGTACCATTGGATAATGCTAAATATAAAATTGCCATTCAGAATTAAGGGCCGCCTCCTGGGATCATAGGATTCTCAGTGCACACAAATAAGCCAAGGCACACATACATGCTAGGCCCCATCAGCTAATTAATTTCCTGTCAGGTGATCTCTGAGGGAGCACTCAGCCCATCAATAAATGGTGGATATATGTTCCAGTTTGGCAAGATTATTTAATAGGCCACATAACATAATATAAGCTATCTGTTGGTTAAGTATTCATACTGGGGGTATATTTTTCCTTTAATACTTTGTGTTGTGCATTTTGGTTTTATTATCAAATACTGGGCAAAGAATACATTACTATATGTTTCTTTTAAATATCCACAAATTAGATTGGGATGGAGGACATAAACTAATACTAGACCAGAGCTGATAAAGGCCAAATTGTTTAGGGGACCCACCCACTCCTTGGAGGTGTTATGACTTCATTAAGATTTTACACTTTAAGAGCGTAAATTAATTTACCCAGGACTTATAGTCTTTTTTTACAGGGTGAAATTACTTTACACCTCACCCCATCAGAATACTTTTCACTCTATAGTGAAAGCAAATCTCCAAAAGCAGACAAACATTACAAGTACCTTTAACATGAACATGCCAATAATTCTGTAACAGCATTTAAAATTGGCTTTCGGTCTCTTAAATTACTTCAATAAAAAATATCATGAGAAATATGACTATTAATATAAAATATATTAGATGGCAATTTTGTTGTGAGAAAATATCCCTGAGCAATCAATGAGTTTTACTTTTTGTTATAACCGCCTACTGCTGAGACAGGAGGCAAGCTAAATATAGTAGAAGGTATTGATCCATTTATGACCTCATCTTTTTCCCCATTTGCCTTCTATCTAGTCAGCAAAGAACGCTGTAAAAATATCCAGTAACCAGCACCCAAAAGAAATGCAAAAGGCATAGTAGTGAGAAAACACAAACTGATGAGCAAGAGAAAATGTAAAATGTCACTCTTAAGCTTTACGACCCAGTGGAATATGTTCCAACAAAAAGGTTATTTTTTCCATAAATAAACTGTTACTTATTTTTCACTCTTAGCTGTTCAAACTTGTGTCCCCAATTCTGAATTCTGGGAGGTGTAGGTCCCCACAGCTGGACGTCTGTGTGTTTGTAATTCCTGATCTATACTAACTTCAGATTTTAATGATAATCATTATTGCTTTTGTTACTGCAGACAAGACAGCTGTAGACAGACAATAAATATAATTACCACCACTATATTTTCCCATGAGGAATGCAACTGAATATAAACACTGCAAGCCATACTAGTATTTCCTAGGATGTCAGAGGGATAAGCTATAGCTACTTTTGGCATTTTCTTTGTGCTTCTTTCTGTGACCCTTATATAAACATCTGTATGTTTGTGGAATGCTGCTTAACCAAATGGCAATTTAAACATATAACATAACAGTACAAATAATGATAAGGCCACTCAGTGGTAGTATGCTACCTGCAGTTACAAGTTTTGGTGTCTAAAGTGTTTGTTTTTGGTGTTAACCCTTCCCCACTTATTTACTTACTAACATTAGTAACTCTACACGCAAGAGCCTTTATACAATATAAACTTTATGTTTTTCAAACATGACCTAATATTTTTTGTGGGACAATCAGTTTTATATCCTTATATCTTTTTTCTGCTTGCACACTTTCAGGAGAAACATATTTTGTCCCAGATTTGTTGTTAGAGTGGAAAAGCAGCTGAAGGTATTTGTCTATACGGCTATAGAAGAATTTTCATTTCCCTGTTCCTCAGGCTGTACACTTGAATTGCAGAAGGGGCTTTTTAAGAGGGTACCAAATATGGCAATATACTTTAAAAATACACAAGTTACTCATTTGGAATCATAACAATACACCATATAATTCTTTTGAAGTGCCAGCTGCAGCACACAAATTTCCCATACGCTAGACCTAAAAACCCCAGCGGTTTATAATTTAGCAGCCTGGTCCTTTTCCAGTACAGTATATTCTATGACATTTGGCAACTAAGCAGTTAAATCCCACAACTGTGTAAGCATGCCACTGTTTAATATCTAGCACTGTCATTTAAGTTGCTGCCACTGCACTCTGTAAATGTTGTGCTAAAAACTTGGTGTTTAATCAATGACATGCAGAACAACTAGATTTCCCACAGTGCACTATGAGCTATTCCAAGAGGGCAGCAGTTGTGAAAGAGGACTTTATTCTGATTTTTTTTTCCTTTGGGTTACTTCACTTTTTTCCATCCTGCACTCATGGGGCATGGACTGCAACCTGACTCCAACTCTGAGCAACCAAGCCATGAATTAGCCTTCAGTGCACTGAAAAAGCATTAAAGGGAGAAACAAGTGTCTGTTGATGATTCACACACATTATTTCAAATCTAACACACTCTTTACACAGTGTAACATCCTGGATTCAAAAGTACAAACTCGCGGTTGAGAAAGACCTCTATTACAATGAATTTATACCAAGAACTAAAAGAAATGGCTATAAAAGGCAAGGAATCCCCCCCATAGTATTTTTTGCTAAAAAAGAAAAAAAAAAAAAAGATAAAAGTGAGAGCAACGGTAGATTTCCCATTGTATCCTTTGTATATCTGAAGTAAATATCCTAAAAGTTTGGTTCATTGTGTCAATATTCAACTGACTTTAAAGTAGATAGGGTAGCCAATTAAAGCACCAATTCTTAGAACGAGTTAAAGTTTTTTCAGTAAAAAAGGGCCGCATAAAGACTCTAATTTACAGGGAGGTATGGGGACAAGTCTGGTAAAGTAGATATATACAACCATAGGGCTGCTGTAAATCTGGACTGTTACAGCAGCAATCGTATAAGTAAGAAGGATTAGTTACTTACAATTGTGTCTATAAGTTACCTACCGATTAAGAATGAAAGTGCCATTGGCACGAGGTTCCATTTTATCATATTTTTAGATACCTGTCACTTAAATTGTGATGTAAATTCATACATGCTTACTTTTACTCACTGCACTTTCTATCATAAATTATATGTAAGAATGTGACAAAGCAATGACAGATCTATTTCCAAACTGATATAATGTATTATAGCCAATAATGTTCAAATGTTATATACAGTCGTTCCTTATATACAAATTTTTGAACCTCTTAAAGAGGTGGTTTACCCTCAGGTTAACATTTAGTATGTTATAGAATGAACTATTCTTAGCAACTTTTCAATTGGTCTCATTTTTTTATTTTATATAGTTTTTGAATTATTTGCCTTCCTTTTCAGACTCCAACTTTCAAATGGTGGTCACTGACCCCAACACCTGAAAAACTATTGCTCTGTGGGGCTACAATTTTGTATATTACTGTTAGTTTTTATTCCTCATCTTTATATTCTGTCCTTCTCCTACTTGTATTCCTTCTCTCTTTGAAACTACTGCCTGGATGCTAGGTTAAATTAGACCCTAGCAACTAGATAGCTACTGATATTTCAAACTGGAGAGCTTCTGTACAAAAAGCTAAATAATTTAAAAAAATCACAATTAATAAAAAATATAGTCTAATTGTAAATTGTCTCAAATAGCGTTTATAGATGCACTGAAAGGGGATGTAAACCCAAAAATAACATTTTATAAAAGAGTTATAATTCCAAGCAACTTATATATACATTCATTACAAATATTTTGTGCTTTTATTGAAACCAGTATCTGGCTGTCCTGGTGGTTGATTTTTTGAAACAATGTAGCAAAAGTCAGATACATGTGAAAAAACATGCAAGGCTGATGTCTGCTACGTTATTTCACACCAGCACTGGAAAAAAGGGATATACAATTATGCTTTCCATTGCAATTATTTCTACAAATAACTTTAAAACCACTGAAAATTTTTAATGTAGACTGTTGCCTAGAATAGCATGTTCTTACGTTTTTTCTTAAACAACACTATATTTTTGGGTTTTCATCCTCTTTAAGTTTTGCTGCATTTTATGCAGCTTCAGCCTCTTTGGCCCAGATGAAGGAAGGAACCTATAAAATCTAATAAAGATGGAAAAAATTGAATATTTCTCGTAGTTGCATTCCATATAAATGCATGCTATGCCATTAGATTTAAAAAACCACTAGCAAAATATTCAAAATGGAATGTAGATTTTGGTTGAAAGATTGAAAGTTAATTTAAAAAAAAATATATATATATACAAATAAGATAACACAATTTGTTTTAAGCAAGCAACTTAAAGTAGGCAATACAGTACAAATATAAAAATATATACAATAAGAAATCAGATATAGGTTCCAGCATACAGAGTTGGTAGAAATTCATAATAAATAAGATTTGTATGTAGTCAGAGCCTCTGACACTGAACATGCTAAATGAGAAAGTAATGCATACTGTTGGTTGTTTCCTCTTCATGCTCAGTCATGTGTAAAACCTAGCACACAAGACATATTAACATATTTCAGAGGAAATACAACTCAAGCTGCACTATGTACAACCCACTTGTGCCACGGGCATGAGCTGAGTGCCTGTTTTGGCAAACATCCTATTGATAAAGAGGAATTGTACTCATAAATACTGTTCTGGCTGTTTTAAATATTTGCCCTTTACATTCATCCAGCAGTAAGAAATTCTGCTGTACTTAGTAGAAGACTCCTGGGACTTTGGCCAAAATCTGAGAAGCACAGCTGAAGGGTAATGCCATTTCATGGGGTCTCCTTTGAAAATACTGATGTTGCCTTTCTGCTGTTCTAAAAATAGTTGGCCTTACAAACTTGCACTGCCCCTGTCTCCCACTTAAACACTAATGTTCAGCAGTATCCCATAATGAACCCAGAGGAAGTTCTCTTTATATAAATGCATTCACAAGATGTATTGATGTATTCTTCTAATTAAATTGTTTGTAATGTATTTTTTAAAAAATATGGCCACACGAATGCAGAAGTTGCATTAACCTTAAACAAAACATTAAAAAAGAAATGTTTATTTATAAAAATTAATGTTGTATAGCTAAATGTCAATTAGATTTATGCTTGTAGCAGGAACAATAAACCCCAAAAGAATAGACTATAGTATTATTTTGTCAATCAAAAACCCTGTTACCCTAGGAAGTTTTTAGGGATGTTCAACTACAGCTACCATCATCTTCAGAAAATTGTTGAATGCAGCTGTAGTTTGTAATCCTTCAAGCAAATAAAGTTTGAGGTAACTATAGGGCATGGACAGTCAAAACTTCTAGGGTTGGCATGCACATTATTACAACTGCTCCTCGCCATAATGGATGGGGACTAGTATTATCTGAGCAGCATTCAGTTTAGTCACACACAATTCCTGACATACTCACTATTAGGTATTTATTTATTTATTTAGGTTTCTATTAGTTTGCATATTTTAGCACATTTAGGATCTGCTGAGCATTTGGGTCTCAGTTAAATAAAGTCAGACTGTCTATGTAAGGTAACAGCATAGTTGGCTCTTTGGCTATTATCTAGCCTGTTGTCAGCCAGCAGAAATCTATGTAAATAATAAAAATTATATTCTTCATATATTATCTAAGGCACTTCTAGAGTATCACTTTAGCTGTTAATGGGTTACATATACTAGCATCCCTGGGAGTTACAGTTCAGGATGCACCAATACTTTAGTAGCCTACTGGTTCTGTCAGAGTCCCAGCCATGCCTAGTTGTTTTTCAAGACATCTCTTTCTGTCTATCCATATCCCTCTACCACTGCATGTGAGACTGCAAAATGACCCCTTCACACTTCAGGTATAAGACCACAGGAAAGGCCATAAGGTCCCATGGCCTAGTAGTGTTCACAACCACTTAATACTTTGTATTTAACCTCACTCACCTCCTCATGTATTTAATACTGCTTTAACATACTAGCTACTAGCTTTTTGTTTAGGTTTTCCGACAAAATAGTTTTTCATATCATGCTTTCAGATGACAAGGCCTCAAGTTTCTTAGTTAATATTATATTATTATAGTAAGTAAGATGGATGGCAGTAAGATGGATTTCCAGTATTACGACTCATTTAGAGAGAATTGTGAATTAGAACCTTAGAAAATCTTTAAACCATTTATGCTTATAATAAAATTACTAAAATAGAGAACATTAATTAAAAAATGGAGTTGTGTTGAAGTTTATTTAATAAAACTTTAGGTATAATAGTCATTCATACTAAGCAGATATGTTGGTAAGCCAACCCTATTATAGCCATTGATACCAAAGCAGAAATCTTGGTATACCTACCCCATTATAACCACTGATACCAATTTATTACAACAATTAATGCCAAAGCCTAAATGTTGGCAACCCTACGCTACGGAAAATGAAAGAAAAGAAAACATTTTAATGTCAGTAACAGTAACTGTGTTCATTTCACGGTCTGAATGAAGTTTTTTGTTTGCCACTGTTGCAGTACTTTACGTTTATTCTTAAAGCAAATAGAATGTTTACTCACTTTCAGGGAATCAAAGCAGGCGATTACCCGTCCATTTTCAACTTGGCAGCTTTTCGATGGATGTGCAAATTTACATTCTGTGTCTGGCCGTGAACACGTCCCCCTTTGGAACTCCCTACACACTTCCAGCGTTAGCCATTTAGTGTCCCGTATCGGTGCAACACTGACAGCCATACTTAAAAATTTACAGGTAGTTACAAATACTCAATAAAGCAGGTGGAAGTATATCCAACCGTCTCTTTTTGCCTTTAAATGGTAAGACTGTACACTCCGTATCCACATACAGTCCCACTATCCCTCTTTGGAAACAACCTAATAAATAATAAAGACAAAGTATTTTGAAAAGGTGTGATCATCCAGCTATCATTAAAAAAAAGAAACGGAAAAAAAAGCTACGGCCTGGAGCTTATTCTAAAACTCTCAGCAACCCATTTAGAGTTCCAATTTCGAGCCCGAATTGCAAGCATACAAACGTGGCAGACCCTCTGCTGACACAGAATTTCCAAGCTGCTCTCAGTAAAGTTGTCAGAAAGGTAATCTCCACACAGCTGAATTGGCAATTGGGTTTTGCGGTGCAATCGGTATTGATTAGTTTGGCATAGAGAGATGCAGCAGAGTAGGACAATAATCAAGGCTTTGCTCTCTCTCTCTCCCTCTTTCACTCCCTTTCACTCTATCTTCTCTGTCTCTCTGACAGCAAATAACTTTCAGCAATCGTTCCTCTTTTGCTACAATAATAACAGCATGATGCATAGGGCTTTCTCTTGATTAAGAGCAGAAATAGGGGGTTGTCTGTGCTAGATGAGAAGGGTGGATGTGCTCTCGTCGCAGTCTAGCTGGCAGCAAGCAAGGCAAAAGCAGAGGCTGCTCTACAAGCGGTTCCAAGCAGCAGAGACGTCAGGAAAGGCACTTCTTAGTACCAACCTGTAGAAAAAACAAACATGTTTAAATTTACCAAGCAGCACTTCACTTCTGTCGCCTACTTTATCCCCGTCCCACGTGATACCAAGCTTGCCGATTTCTCACCATGCCAAATACTTACAGAGTAGCATATTGCAGCCAGCCATCGTAGATTTATTAAAAAAAGGGGGCAGTTTCCCTTGTGAAGCAATGCATGATAGGAAGATAACCAATCACAGATAGTGTTGCAGCAATATTCTGGGCAGGAAGCCAGTAATGTGGGCTGTCTTATGAAAGGTTGCTCCTGTCAGGGGTTCATTACTATGCAATAAGCAGAGAAAATATCCATCAGATGTAAATAATTCCTCTGCACCGGGCTCCGCATGTGGGTTTGAATTTACCCAACATGCAGCATGCAGTCAGTGGGTTAAACCATGTTATGTTCCAGCGACAGCCCTCATAAAAAGGCAACGCAGAAGCACAGGGGAGAGTAAGTGAGCAGAGAGGCAAGCCCTAAAACTGCAGATCACTGTTCCGAGCTGACTCTTCCCCTGTGCTGCCTGTTCTGCCTTGTGCACAGCCTGCATTCAGCCTGCTGCATCTCACACATGAATATAAAAGGAGAGGAGGGGTGTTTATAAATGGTACATTCTTCTGACCTATCAGATTCACTTCCTTTAAAACTATAAGCAGGGCTGCCTTCTCACACAAATCTGCACTCGTCTTTAAACTGTAAAAGTATTCCCTTCATCCAGCAGACACTTTGTCAATATACCACAGACCAGCGAAAATATGAACAAAAGCTCTCTCTATCCACTCATTTAAAAAAAAAAAAAAAATCCATACCACGAAGAGAAATATAGCAAACACCCTAAAAAGGATATCTGTCCATGCTTCTGCCTTCCCCAGGGGATACTGGAGTTAAATAGTAAATAGGCTTTTTGATTCCAGTAATACAATAAACTGTAGCACGCTGTTCTGCTGCCAGAAGGTAGCTGTATATACTAACAACATGCTGCTACTAGCTCTGTCATATGCAAGCCATTATCTCTACACCTTTGGGCTCCTTGTTCTAAAATGGCATCTTACTTTTAACAGTTTCCATTGCTTCACCACAAAATGGTGACACCTTGCCAGAAGCTGAACCACGTGAGTGCATCCGCCCTATTTGGATGACACATTTTACAACTGAGGCGAAAGACAATGAAAAAAACTAAATTAACAGTTTCGTAATGAATCTTAGCCTGACTGAAATCAGCTTCACAAATACATGGGACACCCTGTATTCACACCCAGAGCTTCAAGGGAATTCTGGGGGTGACAGTTCAGCATCGACAAGTTAAAGTTCTCTGATTAGATATGTTTAGCACATATAAGTCACTTGCATTGTGCTTGTATTGATTTCTAAGGTTAGTTTTCAGAGTTTTCAGCGACTTCAATAAATCCATCAACTCTGTCAGATCAATTAAAATGAAGAACTAATTCTAGTTTATAGCTTAGTGCTCGAGAGCAATTTCTTTCAGGCTTTGATTTCTATACTACAAAAGACTTCTAATAAACTGTGCTTTTGCATAGTCTTATGTTTGCTTGCATGCAAACACACACACACATGCACGCAGGCACGCACACACACACAACAATATTTTAACATATTCAGTCACTGTAATATTGCTGCATAGTTGTATAATTAATACTTAATTTCTTGTCCATAAGGAAGGTCACTTTATGTGACCGAAGCCTTGGATTTCAATAAATATTCCCTACCAGCAGCAGTGACCTTCCTTAGGACAATAAGAGATCCCCCCCCTACAGCACATATACTATATGGTTACATCAATGATACATATTACAGAATGAGAAAATCTGTGTAACACATATATAAAAGTTCAAAAGATGCAAAGCACGGGCAAATAGGATACTTTTTGTCTAAATCCATATTTCTCATGAAATGCTATTTAGTAGCTATGCGTTTTTGCAAGTATATTAACGGGGGTGTTAACCTTCATAGTATGTGCTCTACTAATTCAATCATTACAATTAAAAAATCAATGTTTGGATCAGTCTTTATCAATGCAAAATATAAAAAAGGTTCAGCATCTTTCTCACAGAACATATGTGAATTGTGGAATTGTGAAACGTCACAAGAAGTTTTCAACCTTATAGCCACCACATTGACATTGCAGGGTTTTTCTTGGACACACAGGCTAAGATATCAATGAAAAGCACTAAAGCTACTGCAAGACCTAACCTTTACATTATGGGGTATATTTATCATGCTGTGTAAAAAGTGGAGTGAAACATTGCTGTTGCTCATAGCAACCAATCAGATGCTTTGCTTTGGTTTTGTAACTGTTGACATCTAATTGCTGATTGGTTGCCCTGGGCAACATCACCAGTAATGCTTTACTCTACTTTTTACATAGCATGATAAATATACCCCTAAGTATATAATTATCTGATATATATGATTGCCAACGGAATCCAGGTTCTTGGTACACTGCTTTTATCCGATATGTTTTGTACCTCCATATACAGAGTCCCACTAAGCTGGTACAATTTAGCACTTTCCATAGTATGGGGGTCCATTATACTGTGCATTCTAATAATATTTTATGGAATATTACCTCAGTTATATTACTAAAATATATTATTAGTGCAGTCTGGCCTGGGCCAAACATAGTCATGTGAGATTTCTCTTGTGTAGAACTCCACACCATTTAAAGACAAATATTATCAATGAAAATGAAGAAAACACCTGGCACTGCATTTTAAAAATATAAAAGATGCAAAATTTGCACAAGGTTTTTATGGCAACCAACCAAAAATGGAACATTTATTGCTTAGCTGATTAAAAAATAAAGCTTTGAGGTACAAGAGCGAGCACAAGAAATAAAAGTATGTATGCACACTGAGAGAATCAGACATTTGATTACTAAAGTTCTGGCCTTGCATTATTTTAATTAATGGCAAAATCCAGCAGTTATTCTCAATGCATGTTGTACACTGCATGGCCTTTCATTTATTGTCATTTACAAATGGCCCACAGACATATTCAGAATACTCTTAGTCTTGCCAAGCCAGGGTACAGATTCCAAATAAAACTGTTTAAATTGTTCAATTTCCGTTTAGTTTATACAAGATTAGTGATTAACACACAGCTTCAGTAGATAAATACATCTAAAAAATACATGAAATTTCAATAACATTCAAACTAACTAGTACCCTGTGTAATATAAAGTAAAAGCCAGCAGATAGACTAATGGCTAATTATAGCTATGCTGTATAACAATACTAATAAACTTTTGTTTTGGGTGACACGTTGGGTAGCCCCCCTCTCTAGTCCTACACCCAGCTCAACAACAGAAGTGGCAAACCCCGCCATCAGGACCTCTCTTTTCACTTTTGGACAATTCAAATAGTCTGAGTATTATCTTTTTAACTTCGTTAGAAAGCTCATCACACTCTCCAACACTAATAAGAACTCAGGTTTCAGTACTAATGTTACATGTGTTCCAGCAGAGCTCATGGAGTTTAACGAGTGAAACCCTGTGTTACCCCCCCATAGTATGTCAGTGGGCATAGAAATAAGCTACATTTTAAACCAGACTCTGTAGTATAATTTTGAAAAAAAATTAAAAGTAATTGTTTCCACAACCTGTATACTGAGGACTCAAGGAAATTAATTATTATAGAGCACCAGGTTCCGTTTATCACAATCATTACCATGATATTAGCTATAATTGAGAGCTAGCTAGAAATGAGTTTGGATAATCCACACACTTCAGAATATCAAGTATTCTCTAAACCAGTGCTGTCCAACTGGCGGCCCGCGACCCCCCTCTGTGTGGCCCCCCACCTGTCTGGCTGCTTTGATGGCTTACCTTTGAGTAAGCATTAAATGGTATCAGTACTGAGATTAACTGCCCCCCTGCATGGTTCTCACCTCAGATTCAGGCTGTAATCCCTCTGTATTGTTTAAAAATGTAATCCCCTATGTTTTTCACACCTTTTAGTTTCTGCATTGTTAAACCCCTGCAGTGTTCACACCTCAGGCTCAGACTGTAGTCACTCCCATTGTTCACTTCTTCACACCTCAGACATAGGTACTGTAGGCAGAGTGTGGCACATACAGCCAGCATAGGGCAGGTAGAGTATGGCACACACAGGCAGCATAGGTCAGGGTGGGTATGGCACACAGGTAGGGTAGGGCAGGCAGAGTATGACACACACAGGCAGCATAGGGCAGGCAGAGTATGGCACACACAGGAAGGGTAGGGCAGGCAGAGTATGGCACACACAGTAAGGGTAGGGCAGGCAGAGTATGGCACACACAGTAAGGGTAGGGCAGGCAGAGTATGGCACACACAGGAAGGGTAGGGCAGGCAGAGTATGGCACACACAGTCAGGGTAGGGCAGGCAGAGTATGGCACACACAGGCAGGTTAGGACAGGCAGAGTATGGCACACACAGACAGCATAGGACAGGCAGAGTGCTGCCTGTGTGTGCCATACTCTGCTTGCCCAATGCTGCTTGTGGGAGGTGAACCTGGCAGGGGTTTGTTGTGGGAGTTTGTTAGCAGTTGGAAATAGCCATTAAATGGTCCCAAAGGTGTGTAATTATGTACTGGGGGTTGCTCTGCTATCCACAGGGGAGGAGGAGGCATATGGAATTTAAGGGTATATCTTAATATGACATAATTCTTTCACATATGAATGATGGTTGATATCCCCACAGTAAGGACCAAGCATTTGGGATTTTGCTGTGCTACCACCATTGTGATAAAATGGGTGTGGTTTGAAGTGGGTGTGGTTTCAAAAAGGGGAGTGGTCAAAACTGGCTTCCATTAGCGGCCCTCCACCATGTATGCTAGAGAAATTTCGGCCCTCGGCACCGTAGAAGTTGGACAGCACTGCTCTAAACATATGTAGCATGCATATTAGAGATGCATGCTACAAAATGATGTTCAGTTCCACCATACAAATTCTTAACTGTCTTTGCTAACAATATTGATAACATTATACTGTATTTTGGCACATTTGATAAAGACTCACTTGATTTAAAATTACCTAGGCATGGTTTCCATAAAGTAAATACATGCCATAGAAATCAAGTCTAAATAGATTTATGGCAAAAAGGGAAACAGTAGCCAGGCCTTTGGCCTTTATAAAGATTTTACATGTCCTTCTTTTATAGTTACTGATCAAGACAGAAACCTGGTTTACTTGTTGAAAAGGTATGTAATGTATCTTCAGCTGTACATCTCACTTGACTTACGGTCAAACTGAGCTTTCTTTTGCCTTTCTCAGATCTATTGAACATTATGGTTTCAACTATTCAGTTGATATGCTAATAAAAACAAATGATCATTTAGAAAAAAAAAAAAAAAAATTTAACTGTTGGTTAGTGTCAGCCAGCTAAAAGGAGCTTGTTTGGGGTTATCGGATTAAAGAAGTCAAAATTAAAAATAAAGGAATGAAAAAAGAAGATTAAATTGGGAAAATAATATATTGAAGGAGCTCATTTGTAAAAAAACTAAATGTTTGCACTGTAGACCATGAGATGGAGCATCATCCATAGCAGTGTCCCCTGTGTGTTTGCATGAAATAATCAGTTCATGGATATTAACGTAGGAATGTGTATATGTGTATCAGACTGCAGGGGGGTGTGGTTCAACAAGGATGATACACAAATATGGGAGTATCTTATTTTGAATGTAATGGACAGTATGTTAGGTAATGTGAGGTCCCTATTGAATCCACCACCACACATTATTTATTTTCCTGTTACTGAGTGCATGCCAGAAGACATATTTTTGTGCAAGGATTATATTCACCAAACATTGTTGACTTCAGAACTAATATAAGAAAATTAATTTTGCTCTCTAAATAATAAATTAAATTATTTTCTTATTAATATCCAAAAAGCTTAGTTGCACACTTGTCCAGATATATTTAAAAGATATGAGGTGAGTCAAATGACTTTAACACAAATAGTAGATATCAGTTGTGTTTACTCAATTTATTGCATTTTCTTTGGCTGCTGTTTTCTCTTTAATAATGATAGGAATCAAACAGACTTCTTAAAAATATGATATTTAAAGAGGAAAAGCTCTATAAAGTTAAGACTAAGCAATGCGAAGGAAACTATCAGACACAAAACACTGCAACCTGACATAGACTGACATAGACTGATTTAACCGAAAATGAGTTGCTAATTGATAAAATAATGCTAATTGGTATAGAAATATACATATAAATATATGGGCATGCAGAAAGTCAAATTACTGCTTTCTGTATTAAATTGAAAATATAATTTGCTTATCTTCATTGTCACATTAAAACAGACATTTAAAAAAAAAAAAAACTGTGTAACATAAAATCTAACGTCAAGTCTGTTGTTAATCAGTGGAACGTAATAGCTTGTAAAATGTTACTTTGCATGAAAAAAGAAAAAAATTAGCACATGGTCTTGTAGTTTCCATCAGTTTGGTAGATATAATCAAAAACAAGGCTAAAAAAGTACAAAATGTTACAAATTTTCCGTCATTTTTTTCCTGTAACTGCACTCACTAAGAGTCAATTTAAAATTCTATTTACGCGCTTTGCTAGAATGCAGTCACAAAACTCAAGATGGCCATACACTTAAAGATCCCCACTTTTGGCCAACAGGATTTTCAAACCAATCTGACAGACAGTATCTGGCCAATTCTTTTATAAGATATTGGTCAGGTAGCCAATCAGTAAGGGCAACATGTTGCTCACCAACCCCTTGGATGTTGCTCCCAGTAGCCTTGAAGCGGGTTCTTATTTTTGGCTTATTGACTTGGAGGCAAGTTTTTGTTGCATAAAAAACATGTATAATGCCAAACAGAGCCTTGTGTAGGCTGCCAGTCCACATGGGGGCTATTAAGTAGCCAGTTATAGCTTTAATGGGCACACCATTAAACACTTTTTTTCATGCTTGTGTTGCTCCCCAACGCTTTTTCCATTTAAATGTGGCTCACGGGTATAAAAGGTTGGGGATCCCTGAGTAAGGGGGTTGAGTTGGCAGCTATTATCTGTCTGTGTATAGCCAGCTTTACTATTTGTCAGTATATTAAATATGTGTGATGTATACACCCTTCTGTTATACAGCCCTGCATGGTATGATGGAGTGATAATGATATGAATATGTGATAATAATTATAATAATAATGGAAAGGAAGTAATACAGACTGTGCTCTTAAAGCTTACAATCTAAAACAAAGTTTTAATTCTAAAGGGGACCTAACTACTTTCTGCAGAATGACCCAACCAACCAGCTAACATTGCTGCTAACATTGTAGAAAGCCTAAATGCAAAGGTGTGTATCACCAACTATGTCAGTAAGTCAATATCTGTTTGATTACCACTGCAGGCTACTGGTATCTTACTGTTCCCTTAGTAACTGCCAAGGGTTGTTTAAGGTTAAGAAATGCCACCTGGAGATTTCCCTGAGAGTGGCTCAGCTGATGCTTGCATACCTGTGGACAGGTGTGAGTGACACTGAAAGAAAAGTTTTAGATGTGCTTGCTGCATTTAAAAGGAATGTTGCTCATCCTAACAAAGTAATGGCAAGCAGATTACCCAGACTGGCTATGTACAGTGTAATGACTTGTGCCTTTGTTGTAGTATACTGGTAGCTGTAGTTATGCAGCAACCATGCATCCTAAGGTTAAATAGTGTATGTTTCTTATTTAGCTTCTTAATGAGCTAACTGTTAAATATACACATGACAAATGGGACTTGCTCCCTCGCTGGTAGTGCCTTTACTTTGGAGTGATGAACATGCACAGAAGCACTGTCTTAAGAACAAAACAGGCAAAATGTTTACATCTAAACTTTTATTATTATTGATAAGATTTTAAAACCTATATTGGAGGAGTCTTGCAGTCTTGAATATTGTTCAGAAATGCAGACAATGTTTTTAGAATTATTTATTTTTTTTTTTTTAAGAGGACTGCTAAACTAAAGAAAAAAAGCTGAACATGTAAAGTCAGGCCAAAAAAAGCACACTAGCTGTATATTAGGATGGTTAGACAGTGGCTCACATATAAGTTATCCAAATATATACATAAGAAATGGGAATGGCAGTAAATTTTTAACGCAAGCTGTCTAAAAGGAATTCAGACTACTAAATGGGGCAAAGCTGTGTGTAGCCAGATGTTATATATCAAGAAAAGAAATGGGAGCAACTACTGTATAAGCACAAGCTAAAAATGAGTGCACATATAACATTAAAGGGATTCTATCACAGGGACATTTTTTACAAACTGCATCCCTCCAGCAGAATCCTGCATTAAATTATTTTTTCAAAAGAACATTTTTTTAATATTTAAGTTTGAAACTTGGGGTTAGACATATTCTTAGTTTCCAGGGTGCCTTAGTCATGTGACCTGGGCTTTGATAAATTTCAATTTCTACTGCTGCACGACAAGTTCAAATGATATCACCCCCTGCCATACCCCCCCCCCCCAATCAGCAAAATGATGTGCAGGCAACAATAGCTTATCTGAAAGCAGTTGCATTGTGACTTGCTGTCTCCTTTTGAAAGCTCAGAATCAAGCACACACCAATATTACAACACAACAACAAAAATATATTTGATGGTTCAAGAATAACATTTTAAATGTTTAAATAAATTATTTGCAATGCACACATTGTAATTTAATAATAACTACACCATAAAAATTATCACAAAATAAGTTACAAAAGCACAGCAATAACAGTGAACATGCTGCCTTCAAAGATAAATGAAACACATTTGAAACATTTGTCATTTTAAATCTGTCAACACAAGAGTGTACTTCTGTGCAAAATGCCAACACTATATGAGTACTGCTGTGTCACTGCAAGCTTGGCTGGTTGCAGAACATTGATATGACATCCAGGAGGCATTGCACTACTGACTTAGGTTCCTGAAAGCTGTCTGGGTGTGCTCAAAAATAAGGCTTAAGCTACTGGAAACCCATAAGCTGGAGATCTTTATAAGAGGAAGATTCAATAGGGCTCATCTATGAGTGCTGAGAGCAGCTGCGATTGTGCTTTGGTTGTTTCACAGAAAATTACCATTTTGGTACTTACACGCAAAGCCACTCCTTGTTCGTCATAAAGCTGCTCCTTGTTGCTGCTGTTATTAAATAGTTACATAGGGTTGAAGGGTTGAGTATATCAAGTTCAACCCTTCTAAGTAAACCCAACACACACAAACCTATACTGACCTATCTATACACTCACATTTATAAACTATACTGTATATACAAACATTAATACTAACTGTAGATATTAGTATCACAACAGCCTTGGATACTATGCTTGTTCAAGAACTCATCCAGGCCCCTCTTAAAGGCATTAACAGAATCTGCCATTACAACATCACTAGGAAGGGCATTCCCCAACCTCACTGCCCTCACCGTGTAAAACCACCAACGCTGCTTCAAATGAAGTTCTGTTCCTCTAATCTAAAGGGGTGGCCTCTGGTTCATTGATCGTTCTTATGGGAAAAAATAACATCCCCAATAACATACAGAGTACTTTTCTTCCAGAGAAAACAAGCCCAACCTCGACAGTCTAACCTCATAGCTTAAATCTTCCATCCCCTTTACCAGTTTAGTTGTAACCTCTGTACTCTCTCCAGCTCACTAATATCCTTCTTAAGGACTGGAGCCCAAAACTGCACTGCATACTCAAGGTGAAGCCTTACCAGGGACCTTGCCTTGCCTTCTGTTATGAGTTTTGCTCAAGTGAATCAACTCATATAGGGGAACTTTGAAGCCACCACCAACTGGTGGAAACTTTAGGTAATCACAGCGGCTGTTGTGACTAGAAAACAGATACAGTGCTCCTGTGCCTTGAGAATAAGCTCAAGGGCAAGCGTCATTTTATGGTGAAAATGACGGCATCCCAACTGTGTCAGACACAACTCCCACTCGAAAATTAAAATGGCACTGGAATTATGGGGATAGTGTTGCCTTGTGGGTAAAAAACATGGCAACCTGCCCTGAACTTGCACTTTGCAAACTGCCTTTGCAGTTGTAGAAACCACTTGTACTGTTAATAAACAGTAAAAAGCATGCATTCTTTTCTGCATGGTTCTACTCATTTATCAGGTACAGAAGAATAAACATGTAGGGCTAATCCTTGCAATATAACTCCTCAAATAATCAAAATTTTGTTAAATGAATACCTCTATTAATTATTGTAAATTTTACACATTCCATATTCATCCCCACCTATTTGTATCCAAAATCTTTACTCTTTGCACAGCTGCTTTTAGGAGATCTCTCATGTGTTGATTATATAGTATTCTTATTTTGCTATATAATATACATTTACATTGGTTATATCTAAGTAAACAAATTTTAATAAAATAATAACAATAAATACTGTACATTCCCAGGCTATCATCTGTGAGTGTGTGTGTGCGCATTTATTACAATGACAGGTATTTTGCAATTTGGCCAGGGTTCATTCAAAGGGATGCATAGTATTGTGTAAGTGCCTAGAAGCACCAGAATAGTGCCAAAGATAGGCAGCAGAACAATTTATCCCTGTAAGCGCCAGTTAGCCTGCAGGGTAGGTAAGTATTAGTGAGAACTACAGCCACCACGGCTTTGAACATATCACTTCATAAGTCATGGAGGAACCCATATGTAAAAAAAAAAAATGCATTATATAAATGATAATTTACTTTGTTAAAATACATTTCATTATACATAAATATACTGCTGTGGAAAAAATATATTTACTCTTGATCATCCCATAATAAATTCCCTTTAATTCCGCACTAACAAAATGAAGACTGGTGATAAGACGAGCCATATAAATCTACTATTCTATACTAAACTTCTACTAAACTCTATAATTACATTGCTCCATGTATCATCACCCTTTCCACAATAATAGCAGTGTCATAGCTATCCAAGAACAACAAGAAGCAGATTTATCAAAATCTTTAGAGCTTAGTACATAAAAACTCACCCACATTGTATTCATTACTATGGGATTTTAAGAAGCATATTTATCAACTGGTGAACTCAAATTTTCACCCTTTGATAAATATGCTTCTAATAATCACATAGGAATGATTAGAACGGGGGGCAGCCATTAAAGCTGGAAAAAAGGAGAAAAGGCACAGGTTACATAGCAGATAACAGATAAAACACCATTGTATGCTACAGAGTTTATTTGTTCACTGCTATGTAACCTGTGCCTTTTCTCCTTTTGAATGGCTGCCTCAATGGCTACATAGCAGGGAATTTATATAAACTATAGTGGTCTTTCTGAAGCAAACACACAACTTTTAACAGTGTAGGCCAGCAGTACATTACAGTTTAAATTTTTTTGAAGCATTTTAATTTTTTGGTGTTACTGTTCCTTTAAGGTGTGCTACCCACACCTTGCATTAAACAGATCTGCACCTGTGCTGTTTCATTGCTCACATACAGACAGTGGGGAATTTTGGAAGCTTTTCTTTTTTTATTCTGACCTTACCAAAGATGTCATGATATAAGAGCACTGCCTTCCTCTATCTCTGCATTTGGAAACCAGATGCCTAAGTTGTAGAAACCAGCAATGTCAGAGGCATTACATTTTCTATTTTACTACTTTCTGCACTGCACTGAAATTAGACTGTTTCTATGGAATGGCAGATGCTTTTGCTTTTATTACCACTACAGTGCATAACAATCTGCAGTCTGCACAGATCTATTTGCTCATCTCTATGCAACCAGACTGGTGGGGTGAAAATGTTCCCTTGGTTGTGCTTTACTGTGCCCGATGGCACTTATGAATTATAGCAATTGGTGTCAATGTGTCCAGGGCAAGTGAAGGTTAGAGCAAGCAAGAAATGATGCACTGCATCAGCAGGAGAATCCTCTATAACAATGAGATTTTCATACATAATCATGCAGTGCAGTCAGAAAAACATTCGTACATTGCACAGTAACAGTTGATTGGTGCTAGGGCTGGTTGGCAGAGGTGAAAAAACCTTTTAGCTTCAAAAAATCTACTTTACCTGTATACACCTCCAGGGTCAGACTGGGGGGTGCAGGACCCACTTGGGCTTCTGCTTCAGGGGCCCCTGCATGCCTCAATGCCCCCCACCACCTTCACCGCCTTCACACCCCCCCCCAGGAGCCCCCAACACCTTCTGACCCCCACCTGCGACACGTCGGGGAAGGGAGACCGGTGGATCACTTGAAAGGTTAGAATATATCTTAAAACCGAAGTTTGCTATACCAATACAATTTGCCAGCTGTCAATATTGTTATATAACCAAAAACATAACAGTCAAAAAACACAGTAGGGACATCTAAAATTCCCTCAGGCATAAGTGCAAGAGCAGTAAGGGGTGCAAGAGTGTGGCCCTCAGCTCTCATGCATGCAGCATTTCTGCCCAGGGCCGAATCTGGGTGCATAGGACAGCTCTCTACTTAAAGTGATACTGACAGCAAAATAATATTTTTCATTAAATGATCCTACCTCCAAACATACCTATAAATCATGTGGACCATTTTTTTCCAGAAAACCCTTGTTTTCTAAATAAATGCTTCCTAAGATCCTGGACCAGACAGTGAGACAAACCCGACTGTCTCTGCTAAGCCTGTCAGTCAAAGCAGGAGCAGGCTAACGTCAGGCTAAAGAATGAAATCCTTGCATCCATGCCCTTGTTTCTGAGCGTCATCGCGCACTGAAGCCAGAAGGGCAGCGCAGGTCCCGCCGCCAATTGGTCTAAAGGTTTTTTTTTATTGCGGGGGCGGCGATCCAGAAGCCAGGATGAGAAGAAAGAAGATGGCGGTGTCGTGGGAGATTCAAAAGGTGCGGACGGAGGACCATGTTCAGCTTACATGGAAGCCGGTACACCAAAAACGTCAGAACTACTACTATATTAGCAAAACTGATAATAATGCAAATATCAGATATCTGTGTACATTCTGCCAAATCTGCTTCACTTATGACTTATGTCTTTGAAGTTTTTGCGTTATTATCAGTTTAGCTAATACAGAAGTAGTTCTGACGTTTTTGGTGTACTGGCTTCCATGTAAGCTGAACACTTTGGGGCATATTTATTATGCTGTGTAAAAAACTGCGAGAAAATTTGCCACACATCGCCAGGCTTCGCCGTGTAAAAATGCCATCAAAATTACGTAAAATCGGCGTAAATGTTTTACGTGTTTTTTCTTACATCCGGCGTTCAGATGGCGATCTTTTCCATTTATTTTACACAGCTTTTTACTCCGTTTTTTCGGCGAATTAGTATTACACAGCATAATAAATACGCCCCTTTGTGTGTTCGGTTTCCATGGTGACCCGCTACGTCACTTCCATCTTCTTCTTATGCACGGAGCGATAAACAAATGTGCTTTGGAATATGTGAGATGGCCACGCTGCTGCGCTTGAGAAAGGGGGTACAAATTTCCCGATTGCTCTTATGGAACTTTTTTTAAACAATTACCAATAAAGATTTATTTTTATATTAACGGAGTGCGACTCGGTTGGAGGATATATATATATATATATATATGTATATATATCCCATCAGCCCCTATGGTGAACACGGAACTACTAGTAGCAGTCTTGTCACAGCTACAAAAATAGACAATGCTGATCATTTACTGATAACGGTCTCTATGTGTTCAAGCAGATGCAATTCTCAGTATTGTCTGTGGCAGGGTATTTTCTGGCATTTAGTAGTTGGGAATGTCTGAGTAAGACAGAGCAACACTACAGACATGGACTGTCCAGTGTGAGTTAAACCCACTGGCAACTGGCCTTACTAGCTGGCCTCATATGAGAATAACACAAAAATGACAGTCTGCATGAGGTTTTTTCAGGCAGGATAAAAAAAAAACTACAAACTATATTGATCAGTTTTTCTTCAACAGTCTACAAAACAAAATAATTAAGTAAATACAATTTTGTGCTGACAAACTTGATTTAGGGAACCACTGGATTGTTACTTGAAGACTTCATACCTCTGCGTTCCTCCATTAATGCAGGATTTAAACATATGACCTACTTCTTTCTCTCTGTTTGACTAATAATGACTTCATGATCACACATTACACAGAGAGTCAGGCAAATATTTACTTGTGGCTTTGAGGATGGACCTAAAGGATTAAGATTTCACAGTCTTGTTAGCTTTTTTGTTAACAGACAGTACTAAGTATAATTAGCTATCTGTTTATCGCATGATGATGCACTTTTTACAGGTCAATAAAACAGCTTAATGAAAATGGTACATAAAGCAGGCCACACACGTACCAATAAAATCGTACAAAACCTAGTTTTGCATAATTTTTAAATTATGGATAAGTCTGGATAAGTTTCGTACCATGGCAATCGGACGTTTAGTAGATCGTCCAGGTTGGAAAATTATGCCAAGATAACAATAAAATCTGTGCATGTATTGTGTATCGGACAATATCCTTGGAGGACCTACAATGGAAGTCACTTTTGTACGACTGGTGTCTGCCAACTATTATTTATGACGTGACAATTAAGCCCTGTGTACATGATAGAAAATGTCTACATTAATAATTAAGCTGGCCATACACGCACCGATAATATCGTACAAAACCTCGTTTTGTACGATATTTGGTGCGTGTATGGCAAGTCGGCGAGTCGACCGGTATCGGAGGAGGCTGCTGATATCGGTCAACTCGCTGATCGGGCGCCATAGAAGGCGCCTGAGCAAAATCTGCCGTCAGGGCTGAATCAGTAGAAGGAGGTAGAAATCCTATTGTTTCTACCTCCTTATCTGCCGTTTCAGCCCTGAAGGTTAGTGGCGGGTCTGACAATCTTTCGTGCTACCGATGGTCGCACGAAAAATCGCAGATCGCCACGTGTGTGGCCACCTTTAAGAAACTGTCCATCTCTGGTTGGTGCCATCTTGTGCCACTTCTATCAGATCCACTGATGAAACTTATCTGAGTTTATGTGTGTTGTGAAGATTGTCAACTAAGCTCCACCAGGGCAGGGACAAGTGTGAATCATAAAAAACCTAAGTAACAAGTTGATGCTACATAAATAAAAGATACTAAAGATAATCATAGAATACAATAAAAATCAGACACAGATTTTTAAAATCCTGGGACATGCCCACTCCCCACCTTATGTGATATGGGCTTTGCCTGGAAAAAGTCACTTGTACAAGTACCAATCGAGGTATATTCAGGTAGTGACTAGTGGGATGGTGCCAGACAAATCGGGATCCTGTAGGTTAAGCATGGGGTAGTTTGAGAAGCCAAGATAGTAATTGTGTTGGGCTACTATATTAACATGATGATACCTTCACCCTTTTCACTGAAACAAACTAAACAGGCACCCTTTGTTGGCCAAAATTTGTTCAGATCCAGATTATTTTTATAGTTATAAAAGTAGCCAGAACAGAAAATTAGCATTTCAGTCTTAAACTTGCACCTTCAATCTTCTGATTTTTAAACTACAGACTGTTGCAACTGACTGCATTGCTTCACATGTGCGTTGATACCCTTTACCATTCATGGCTATGTGTGTTACACCCTAGTCGAACTGGAGGTGGTAGGCAACACCAGAGGAATGTATTTAAGTGGGGGAGACTGAGGGTCTTTTAGGCCAGTGGCACACATATCAGAGAAAAGGTCAATCTCCTCTTGTCACACCCAGGGTGACTCTTAACATACCGACAGACACAGTACAGGCCCTTCAGTGGGCACATGGGGTGGATTTTGGCATGAAAATGCATAGTTTATTGTGTCCGCACTGAAATTCACTGTGTGAGACACTGGTATCAAGCTTTACATACCAGGTGCTGGCAGCGTGCAACCAACAAACGTTCTTCAGTCTAGAAAAAGCAGGTTGCTGATTTATAAAAAAAAAAAAATAAAGGCTATTTAAATAGGCCTTTAATTTACCCTTTAAAGCTAGTGTTACATGTGGACTTCTGTAGCTGCTAATTCTTGCAGGCTACTCTTGGATTTTATAGTTTCCTTTCTGATAAGCCTCTTGGACAGCCAGTGCTTTCATTAATAATTGTCTAATAACTCGTTGCAGGATTAAACTACATGTACTAAATGTGGATTAATATACCTGCTTGTAAGTATAAAAAGGAATAGGTTAAATCATTGAAACACTATCAAGAGTATATATATATAGAGAGAGAAAGAGAGAGAGAGAGAGAGAGAGAGAGAGAAAGAGAGAGAGAGCGAGAGGGAGAGAGAGAGGAGATACCCAGTGAATAAGAAGAATGGAAAAAGGTTTGTAATTCTCCAGTAGAACAGTACTTTACAGATAATATTACAGATTAAGAAGTCAGTCCCTACTTATTAACTTGACTTACAAGGCATGATCACACAGCTCAAGTGCAGAGCAGATTAATGATCACGTCTACAATTTTGATGAAAAAAATGTGTTAATTCTTACTTTTACAGCTTTTGCAATACAAGAGTGATTAAAAATTCAGCATTTGGCATCTGATATGGCTGCCTACAGTCTCATACAATATTCATTTTTAAGATGTACACATTCAGTAGATAATTCAGTTGCAGAAAAGTCAACATTTTTAAAGTAAAGCATTGCTTCTCAAGCCATTTCTTGGGCCTGAGTGGTAAAGGAACTATTCATGAACAACCTCATCTTCAGTAACTGAAACAGATTACTTCATAAATTAAGTAGGATTAATGGAATATGAGATGAGCTAAGGAAATTGTCTATTACATACATGTTCAAATAAACTAAATTACAAAGGGCTTCTATTAGTAATGTGTCCTGCCTATATGTTTTAATTAACACAAATTCCATATTTCATTTTTGTAAATAAATCATGGCTCTGTTTTCTGTCTTATTCTGTCATGATGGAATCAGCAAAAGCTGGCCATATTTGCAACAATGCAACAAGATAGATCATATTTTGGCGGTGTTGAAAGGAAAGGCCAATGTAAACTGGCAATCAACAAATAAATAGGATCAGTCAGATATTCTAAAAATCTGCCCCGGTACATATAACTGTACGTTTATGAGAAATAAAGCAATAACATGAAAACTATTAATGTAGCAGGATTGCTCATTGACTAGTTCTGTTATAATGGCTCTCATGGTAAAAAACTCTACTGTTTTCTGTTACAAATGAGTTTGAAGGGGTCAGTGGGCTGTTTTTCCTATAATTAGTAGGAGGGGGTTCTTCATGCCTATATCAGGGTTTTAACATATTGCTAAAAAAGCAACAACAGTCAGTGAATATAGAAAAAAACACAGGGGCAGAGGGAACAAGAAGCAAAATTGGCTTCTTATATTGAATGTTTAAACAGCCTTATCTTTTTATGGTACAGATTAAAAATAATATAAAGCATAATACATTGACATATCTACAGTATCTAGATTAAAAAGAACAAATTTTAGGTAGTACCAAGGGTAGAAATTGACCTGTCTAGTATAAAAGATGTTTCAGCAGCTAATCCTTAAAATTAAATTACTTTAAAGACATGTCTCTCTATTAGAATACACATGAATGACTCTCTTGACTGAACTTCTCTCATCATTTCAGCGAGGTGTGCAATTCTGGATAATGCCAAGGTCAGACACCAGGCACTTCTAGAAGTCTATGCAAATACAATTTTATTAAAGGATAGTGTTCATTTAAAAAAAACCTCTCTAAATGTTTTCACTGATGGTTTGCTTAAACAAAACACACACTTACAAATGACATTAACACAGTTTCATTTGTAAATGTCACATACAGTGCCTTAATACGTTCCCCTCTAAGTGGGCCTTAAAAGAGTTTTCTGTTGTAGAACATAAATACTGTTGGCAAACTTACAGTTCTGTTTTCCTTGCAATTTGGTTTTGTGCTTTGTGACTTGTAATTTATTTGCTGTCAGGTTTTCTTGACCCATAAATGACACATTATTGCTACTCCTTAACCTAAGAGTGCTAGATGATTTTTGTGCTAAGAGTTGTGTTACAGAAGCTATGGCTAGCCCGTATTGCTCCCTCTACAGATGTATTACCTATCCAAGGAGATGTTGCCCTTAAGCTGTATGCATGAATAAAGCACCCCAATAACAATATGAAAACATACCTGGGCCATGTCTTATAAAGTGCCCAAAACATCACTATAGTTACAAGAATATCTAGGACAACAAATACATATTGACCTAAAATCTTTCTCTAACTGATTTTTAAGCTGGGCTTAAAAGTGTACCTAGTAGAGCAAAAGGCTATTTCTCCAATTCTCACCCAAACTGGCCTTCATGTTAAGCCCCACCTGCTACTGAACCAAGTCCATCTTTCCCCCCTCAGGGGATGACTCAATTTAAGAACCACTAGAACATACCTAGTAATAACTTAGTGAATCACAGAGACAAAATTCAACTGTATAATGACACACATTTTAGCACGTTAAAAACAGGACTTTGGGTTCATGCTATGTCATAATTTTTAAGAAATGTAGCAGTAAAGGGTCATCACTTAAAATTCCAATTAAATATCCCAAAGACTTTTCACACTCTATATACAAAAAGGGCAGTGCAGAAAACTTACTTAGATCCTACCCTTGAAACATGCTGGTTTAATAGCTATTACTACATGTAATTTTGCCTTTCTGTAATGTGTAAATAATCATGTACATTTTCATTGCTCCAGTCAGCCATTAAACACCATTACTTTCATATTTTTAACCTGAGTATGAAAAAACAAAATTTTTCCAATAGCTTATTGACAGAAATATCTCTTTTTCATCTTTGGAATTGAGACATACACGCCAGATTTGGCAGAGTAGACAATAGACTGGTTGTTTATCATGGGAGAGGGGAATAGTTTTGCAGACCATCCTAGGATCCTTTTGGATTGCAGTTGGTTTGTCCAAACTGAAAATGTAATTTGACAATGACAGCAGAAGGGGCCAATTCACTGAATAACTATAAGGCTTACTAGTATTCACCTTTAGTTTAACAGAACAATTTAAAAAACAAAAGGCATCTTGGTGGCTTCATAAATGTAAAAGTCAAACTGTATAAATATAACTTATGAAACTGATTTTTTTTTTTTTTTTAAATAAGGTATTTTAAAAATAAGGTAACATTGCACACAGTAATTACAAAATAATGCGCAAAACAAACAAAAAATTTGACATATTCTGTACAAACAAGAACATCCCATACTTGCCAAATAATGGCAATCACTATAACCAGAGTGAATAAATAACACACAATAATTTATTCAATATACCACCTACTTTTTGTGCTGGAACACTTAAAAGTCTTCCTTATCTACAGGTCCTGCATGCCCAGCTCCAGCAGTAGTCAGGTATCAGTAGGACCAAATGAATATACATATTTTTTAAAATGTAGTCGTAGTGAACCCATGAATGCTGTAATTATCCACAGGCCCTCATACAGTATGAGGACCTGTGGATAATGACAGCATTCATGGGTTCACTATGACTACATTTTAGAAAATATGTATATACATTTGGTCCTACTGATTCCTGACTACACGCAAATGCTTTAGCCAACTGTACCAAGCATTGCAATATCTTCTTGCAGCATTTTGAGTTTATTAGTTTATTTAACGTTTAAATGTCCTTTAGTCAACTTAAGGAAGGGAGACCAAAATTACAGAAAGATCCCTATTCTGGAAAACTCCATGTCCCCAAGTATTCCGGATAAAAGGTTATATTCCTGTGCCGGCAAAACATTTATGTATTGCTTTAGAGATAATCTGCATTGTTGACAGCAATCCCTGCTCCAATGGTGCTTGCAATCTAAGGTTTCTACTACCACAAGTGAAACACAGCATGTTCAGTTTCATCAGCAGCCAATTTCCTTGTATGTATGTTAATGCCTTTAAGAGGGGCCTGGATGAGTTCTTGAACAAGCATAGTATCCAAGGCTATTGTGATACTAATATCTACAGTTAGTATTAATGGCTGTATATATAGTTTATGTATGTGATAGTATAGATTGGTAAGTATAGGTTGTGTGTGCTGGGTTTACTTAGAAGGGTTGAACTTGATGCACTCTGGTCTTTTTTCAATCCTATGTAACTATGTTTGGAAAGTTGGAGGAACAACTTTCTCAACGTTCTAATGAATTATAACAAGAGTGGCAAATGTATCCCTTTAATTGATAGTCCTACAACAACCAAAACAACACATTTATTACTTTCTGTTATATCCTAGGTGGGCCTGCACCTCCCCTATTTGAATGCCAAGCTGATTCTCCAGGAATTTTATTCACCCCACACACAGAATAATACAATTTGGTTTTTAATTTGTTTACAACAACCGCTAACTCATAATTTGTATCTTTAAATCAACTCCGTTTGCAAACAGTTTACTTTTATAGATTGTGTTACCTATCATCATTATCCTTATACAATATGTGACAGCCCAAGGTTTTCCCTATACATCTGTTCCTGTCCCTGCCCTGCCCAAAAGCTGTTAAGCTGTTTAGGATTATTAACATAATGGAATATCTTTGTTGAACAGCTTTAGAATTGCCACAACCTTAAAGCTGGGGAGGAAATATAACAGACAACTATGCTATTTACATAAAAGTGTTTTACTATCTAAGTCAGTGCTGTGCAAGGTTTTATATGTAGCAGGATGATTATTTCTCATGCTGCATCTTCAGATTATATTACAATATACATAAAAAGGCTCCAAAGTCTACTGGGCCCTAGAGCAGACTGGAGGCCATACTGGGAGACTATTAAAGCTACCACTAAGAAATGGGGAGTGGCTTACCAGAGAGTGCATGTGGCTAAGGTAGAACAAGGTTTTGGAAGGAAGCGTGCCATAGCCCCCACAGGCCTGATCAGTTATGGATACATTGTTAAGACAGTTGTCCTTCCTTTCTGCAATTATAAGCCCTACTTCACCCATTCTTAGTAGATAGATCTAGGTGCTACTACCCAATATTTTTACTCAGTGTTGATGTTACCATAGCAAAGTTTAAGGTAAATGGGTATTTTTCTTCTGCCATTACATACAGGTCTTCTAAATGGCTCTTAGGCTTAGGCTCCATGGGTGTTTTTTGACTCTGCCTTGAAGCATTTTAATTAAAGGGGTGGTTCACATTTAAGTTAACCTTTAGTATTTTTATTTCTTTTTTTACAGTTTTTGAATTATTTGCCTTCCACTTCTGACTCTCTCCAGTTTTCAAATGGGGGTCACTGACTCAGCTAAAAGTGAAATGCTTTGTAAGGCTACAATTGTATTGTTATAGCATCTTGTTATCACCCATCTTTTTATTTAGACCATTTCCAGTTCATATTCCAGGTTCTCATTCAAATCAATGGCTGGTTGCTAGGGCAATTTTCACCCTAGAGACTAGATAGCTGCTCAAATTTCAAACTGGAAAGCTGCTGAATAAAAGGCTAAATAACTCAAAAACCACTAATAAAAAAAAATGAAAATCAATTGCATATTGTTTCAAAATATCATACATACTCTAAATTTTACTGAAATACAGTACAACAACAATAAAATAAATTTTATTTGATAAAACGTATATTTCTTTCCTGTATATATATATTTCCTAAGGGGCAAAAGCATAAAGGGCGGTTTGTAGTAGTTTGGCAGTACAGACATATCATCCAAATTTTCCTCAGTACCTTCTATGGTAATTGACTAAACGAGAGTGAGGTCACTGTTGCTTGGAAATATGGCAGTGTGATCTTGCAAGCAACAATCACTATAAAGCATTTGTACTACTACTTTCAGAATTTTTAGGGTGCTTTAGGGCAGCCCATAACAAGAGCTACTCTCATTCATTTTTTTTTCCAAACAGTCCCCATAAATGCACTATTCCAGCATCACTAAATGCACCTGCTTTTTGCCTCTCTCTTTGGTATGTAATGCTTGACTGAAAACTATGAATGTGAAAGCTATGAATTTAACCTTCCAGAGACGCAAAACACTGACACATTTCTGTACTGCAGGAAAATTGGTATGAGAAAAAAGGCATACTGTATGACCTGTACTCCTTACAAGCATATAATGAATCTACCAAATAAACCCTCGGGCCAAAAGATTATTCTTTACCAAATGCAATATTTCCCAGGCGAGATATGACACCTAAAACACTGACAAATTGCTCATTTTACTTTATTAACAATCCTGAGTAAGAGGGTCTAAAGCATACTTCCTATGGATATAAGGATTAAAACACAGCAAACTAAAAATGTCTAACCCTATATTGTATAACAAACAGCTGTTATCAGTATCCACATCATTGACACTGCTATCTGGTTGCTAGCTTTGCTGTACTAATGAACTAGAGAGTGGTTTGACAGACTACAAAATAAATAGAAAATGACCTGGTATGGTGATCCATTGAAAATAATCCTAGCCTAAATAAAAAAAATCAAGGTTAATTAGTCTGTATTGAAAAAATAATCATTTTGGCTTCTTAGCTACCATTTAAAGCTATCAAATATGGCTTACATTAATAGTACTTTCATTATATTTTCTCCTCTTCATATTCACCCCACACCATATTTATTACTCATTTGTCTTTAGTTGGGTCTCACTGCGACTAGCTAGACAGATTACAAAATTAACACAACTGGAGTAATTTAACAATGCCCCTAACATGTGCGCCTGAATGCGGTAGTGGGTAGGGGGCTGTATGGGGATGCCTTTGTGCCTCCCCCAGACTGCCCTTTATGAATACAGCGCTACCCAGGTCATGGTGCTCCACTTGTGGGCACTTACGTTGAGGATAGGATGCAAAGTACGAAAAAACATTGATGCTTGTGTCGTTTTTTGCACTTTTGTACCTTGCCCTGCCATATACAAATAAGTCCTACTCTGTATATACATTTACAAAATGTTTGTGTGTTATTAAATTGATTAGGATTAAAAACCCATGAAAGGAAGGAATAACACTGACATTACCTTCTAATAAAGGGAGCAATGTTATATATGTGACACAATTCAATTCATTGTTACAAGGCAGCAGAATTTCCTGATAAATGGACAAAATGTATCAGCAAATCAATGACTGAAACTGTGTAACTCAGTATCAGTGTGACTGTCTTTGCTACTAAATTATTTACCTAAACACACATTCTTTGCTTTTGGGGAAGTATCAGAGGCTTATTCCTTGCCCTGAACATATCACTGCCCCCTCCATTATAAGAAGAACTATTATATGCTAAATATTAAGATAAAGCTAAATAACGGCCTTTGCTTCTCATAAAAACAACTTATAAGTGACATGGAATATTCTGATTATATAAGGGTGAGATCACAAATCAGAAAAATTACAGCCAGCATGCCAGTAAAATGCACACTTGTGCTAAAATCAGCACCGTGTGCCTGCAACTAGGCCAATGCAATGGCTGAGATGCAGGCATAGGGAAAGTCTGGTGCCAGTGTAGAAGATGATTCTTGGCCTGCGTTATCCAGTCCGAGATTCAGCCCCATGTGGCATTAGCCAAATGGTGAAAATACACATTACAATATCGCAGGAAAGTTCATTCACACTAACATTCAGTACTCTATCATTAGATATGCAGGTAGAAATAAAATAATTTTACCCGGTTTGATAATTCAGCATGAAATGTTTGCTAGTGTTTGGATGCCTTCAAAGCCATCTGATCAAAATTTTCTGTCTGGCTTGAACGGCAAGTTGACCGATATCCAAGGGCTTTGCTGATATCAGTTGCCACGTCTACTGACATACACATCAATACAATAATATCGGTACGTGTATGACCACCTTGAAATGCAATACTTGTTTATTTTTACCACATATCTGTTAATCATCATTACTATCTTTATTTATATAGCGCCAACAAGTTTAATTAAACGGGGTACAAAAAAGAAATGGGATCACGGGTCTCTGCTCACAAGAGCTTCCTCAATTCTTATAAAAGTTATTCTGTTCCTTCTAAATTCAGAGCACAGAACACTTATAAACCGTACAGGTTTTGGGACATTACATCAGTATGTTGAGCCATGCAACATAGTAATCAGGTGCTATTTTGGGTGAGGTGTTAAATCCAGACAATCAAATTGTAGGTATGTTAGGTCTGTGTGGGTTAAATAAACATTTTACACATCCATAAATAAAGAAACTAATTTTGTTTTTAAGCCAGATTTTACCCTAGCATGCAGGCTATGTGTGATGCCAGCCAAAACATAACACAGTTGATTCTATCAATAGCAAAGGCACATATTCCCATTAAGGCTACTAGTCAGTGACTTGTAACACAAACGTCATAGTAAAGATGTTGGCTTTGCTTGTAATTCTAAGAGTAACCTTTTCTCTCTAATATTTATAGCCATTAGGCAACTAATAGGACTGTTTACTTAAACACACATTCTTTGCTTTTGGGGAAGTAGGCCCCCTGAGGCAGCGCTGTTCTAGGAAGTATACAAAAGTGACTTTCAAGACAATATTTTATATATGTGTAGGATTGGGCTAGGGGTTCTCATACAGCAGGTACAGACAAAGGTACCATCCCAGCAGAGTGAATTCACTTACCTAGACAGTTTGCAAAAGGCAATTTTAAGCACAATTGCCGTGTTTTCTATCCCACAAAGCGCTCAGCCTGTCAGACCAGATGCATCAATCCTCCAATTGGCTATCCGCAAGCCAAAACAGCACAGAGTACATGAATGAGGATTGCACCTCTTGCAGAATTCCTGCTTAAAAAGGCTTTATTTCTGACTACACACACAACATATTTCAGGCTCCCTCAAGCCCTTTTTCAAGTGTCACTATGATGCAAGTGCCAATATGGATGCAACTGCACATGTACTTTGTCTCAAATCACAAATTGAACCAAATATTTTGGCTGGTAAGGAGGTAGCGGCAGCTCCAAGGTTCCCTAGTGTCAAAAAGAACAGCAGTTCCCAATTCGGAATGGAAAGCAGGAAAGACTGAGCGCAACTATAGTAAAGTGCGAAGAGCGCATTTTTTATGCAAGTAAGTTTAGTGAAAGTGGTTTTAGGTATGACTCACTGTTAGTAAAAGTGACCACTGCACTTACAGATGTAAATGATCCCTCATTTGTCACTTTAGTATATTTCTTTATCTTTTTTTAAAGAGACAATTCACATTCTGTTTATTACTCCAAATACTGCATTTCTTAGGAAATGAGTTCATGATTTTCAGCAAATTAAGACCTTCATAAATGGTAAAGCTTTTATAGCTCTGTATTTTCCTGTCTCATTTGTTTACTTGTTTAGAGGTGGGCAACAAAATGCATGCAAATACTCCTCTATGGACTAACCTTGTAATCGTTCTAAACCTGCCTGTGTAAATACGATATTACTTGATAATGCTCACTGTCACTTTTTCAAGAAATAATGCAATCATACTGGCAGGATAAGGGCAATTGCAAAGTTTGCTAGAGGAAATACAAGCATTAGTATTGAGGAAGTATTTGCAGTTCCCCATGAGCGAGAATAAAATGCTGCATGTGCCATTGCCATTAAAGTTGTTCTGAAGTTTAAATTAATATAATAATATAAAATTTTATATGTAACCCTGTGGTTTTTGACAGACTTTTTGATTAAAAAAAATGGTCATAAACCATAAATGGATATATGAAAACATAGATCTATTAATTATTTAGCATTGTTTCAAGAATATCTAAACAGGAAATAAAAGGTCAAACCAAATATAACACAAACTGACTGCCTTTATCTTGGGTTCCAGGAATAAAAACAGTCTCCCCAAATTTCACTATAAGTGGATAGCCTCACAATTTGCCTGGCAGGGATAAAAATGACATGTACATAATACACATAAGTCATGAATATCCAGTAAATCATATTCTTATAAATGGGGCATAGTGATATCATCAGTTCTAATCGGTGCTTAGTTATGTAATTTGTGTCACATGACTCATTGAAACTTGCATATTATAAAAAACTGTACCTACTGGAATAAAATATGATATGATATGAGGTCACCTCAGCGTTCCATAACCTGTATAAAAGCACTCAGCCTTCAGCCTTGTGCCTTTATATGGTCATGGAACTTCTTAGTGACTTATAATATCCTTATTTTTTACAATGGGGGGACATTTTCCCTATATTAATAATACAGAAGAACCAAGGCAATTCTGTATATGATGCTTAGTGATTCCATCAGCTATACTAAGTGCTTAGTAATATAACCAATAATGCCTACCCTGTTGTAATATATAAGGATATTAGAAGTCACCTTGAATAAATGGCCATGGAAGACTTTGATGATTATGAATATTCTTATATTTTACTTTATTGCCTATATATACATTTTAAAAGTTATCTAATTATGACGAATTGGAATAGCTATAAATCTAAAATATGAAATACTCAGTCATTAGCTAATAACAACACAGAGAATGAATAATTAAACAACAAAATCTTGATAATTGGGAAGCAGAGCTATAAAGAAAGAAACAAATGCTACAGCGTTTGCCAGTCATCTCCCATCCAGCTAAAAAAGTGCATAAATTGTAAGCTCCAAGGGACCTTCTTGTCCCTGTGTCTCTTAACATTTGGCGCAATCTTTGTGAATGAATAAAGATAAAATCTAACTTACTGCAATATATGTTTGCTGTCTGTACTATTCATGTACTGTAAAAATGTACATTGTAGCATTATATGAAGTAATAAAAGATATTATCTTGTACTATCAAATCATTTTCCTTCATATAACTCATTTTATACATTTTTGAGATCCAATAAAAGTATGATAGCAATAATCCACTGACTGAATCAAATAGGTTAAACTCATCACATTCTTGTGACTCACTAAATATTACCCTAATGCAATGTTGACAGTAAAAATGCCTTTCCATTAAAGGAAAGACAAACCCAAAATATTTTGATACCAAGACAAATTCCCTATTCCGGGCAGCAGCAAACATGATCATTGCAGTGTCCCGCATCCTAAATAGTCCCATTACATGGCACAAAAAGGGTTTCAGTGTCCAGCATACTAAAGGAAATGCTAAAGAGGGGCATCCTCTAAACCTGGCAAGCAACATTCACTAGTGAAATATAGCACTTTCCCTATAAGGAAAACCAGCTAAACATGTCATGCATAATTTATATGCACTAGCAGGCAATTTAACCTTTTAAAGCAGAGTTGTGGCCTCTAGATTAACCCCCCCCCCCCAACAATAACAAATAGGGTACAGTAGCTGCCACATTTCTATAACTAAATAGCTCATTAGGAAAATGAAGCAATACATTTAGAGAACCAGTTGCCATGGTTTTAACTTTTTCACTGCCAGTGGCTTGTACCTTTTGGATTTACACAGCTACTCCCAGCACCCTGACAGTTCAATAGCACCTGCACTGTTGAATGTGATACATCACTAGTGTGACAGACGGCTAACTAGGCATGTGGGACTTGTGAGTTCTATGCACTACAGCTCCTATGGTCTAAGGATTTGTGAAGCTGTAGATCACAGCAGCTGACAAGCAACTAGCAGTACCCTGAGGTGTGCAGTTACATTAAACAGCCAGTAAAAGTTCAACTACAGCTGAAGGTTGGACATCATATTGAAAGTACTTAACAGCTGTTAAGCAATATGTCTTTTTAACATTTATTTTTTTTGTACATTTACTTTTTAGCCTCCGGCTGTTACAGTACTACAACTTAAACAGTTTCAGTCCAGCTACAGCAGGGATGCAGGCTGGATACACACCAAGCAGCTGTGATGCAAAATGTCATTTTTCCTTTCATGTATGCTTATCCCCCGACCCCATTGGGAACCTATATTTAAGGGGGGCCTTAGTGCCCTGCAATGGCCATCAGCAGCACCAGAAGTGATTGGAAGCCGCAGGCACCTCTGTACTTTCCCTACTGCTCCCTAAAGCACAGGAGCACCCTGTATGCCAGCCCCAGACACAACACAGGCTGCGCCACAACTCTTCTACCACTTTCTGCAATACAGACTCTGACTAAAGAAACAAAGTATGAAAAAGAACGTAGGAACTTACCTCTTACATTTTTCATAGACAAGCAGACTGTGAGCTGAACAGCCAAGGCATGGTGCTGGGAAAGACTTCGGGAGGCTTATTAGTTCCCTTAGCCAATATGTGTTATTATACACAGAGATCAGCGAGCAGCAGGGAGCAGAGGGCTGGACCTACTGTAGCTGTGCAGCCCTTATCTGTACTGTCTATAGCTTTGCCTTGCCTATTGCACCGCCCCTCCCCCAGTTAGAAAAAAACCTACCAGGAAGCACTGGGCGTTCATGTCTGGGGCCTTAGGAATGCATGAGGAGAAATAATATCTTCCCTTGCTCGCAGCCAGGACGGGGGTTTTCTAAGCAGCGTCACGGCAGCTGGATTGAACTGCGCTATGAGTATGCATGGCCTGCTGTGTACCAGCCTGACAGGGGTATAGAAGTGCGATCAGGAGAATAGGAACCCCCTGCGCAATCTAATAGTGGTACCTTCCGCTTTATACGCATAACATCATATCCTAGGACAGTGCTAATGTCTCCCTTTGAGAATCATGAGTATTGCATTATGATATCAGGCCGAACTCTGTTCCGCACACATCACGGGGTCTGGCAGCCGGGGCAGATGCAGCACTTGTGCATCAGCTGATAGTTGGGCTCTCCCCTCAGGGCAATAAACACAGCCCTACATATGGCCATAGATTCGTGGTAATATTTTCCCTAACGAATCGTTTTCCTTTCAAACGCACCACTGATCAGAATGTATTAAATCCTTACCAAGCGCTTCCCAGGGCAGGCTGAATGTCCATGTGACCATTGAGTAGTTCTACAAAGTTCCAAATCAGGTTGCAGAACGCAATTCCCTTTATTTTGGTAAACTTTTGTTTACGTGTTTGTTTTCATGTTACATAAGCATTAATGACGGGCAATCTTGTACAAACATGTAAAAATAAATGTAGACTTTCAAAAAAGGCGGCTCTGAGGCAAGTGGACCAGGGATATTTACAAATCCATCTTTGTTGCGTTCATTGAATTTAGGCTACTGTTGGGCAAGTGGTCAACATACTGGGTAACATTTCTGCCTTTTAGTGCTGGAATTCTAAGCTCAGTTCCAATGAGGAATCTGTTTTCCTTGTATCTGGGCTTCCAACAACACTAGTGGAACACCTGATCTGAGTCGGCAACACTTATGTTTATAATATTTTCCAAATAAGAAGTTACCACTATTTTTTTTATTTCTTGAGGGGGAGGTGAGGGTAGGCGTGGAACTGCAATAAAACATTTAGCAGTTTGGTATGATATTGGTACAGGCATGGGTGCAGTGTGTATAAAATAGAAGGCCAGTGGGCAAGGGAGGCACCACCTAGGTGACCAGTGGCTTTTAAGCATGCAGCTCCAGCTAATGGCACACAGGGGCACTGGAATCTTTATGCTGCCAATGCAATTTCCAGTTTGGTAGGTCGGTAACAGAACACTCACAATTGCCCCTTCATTGACTGTAATTGCGATTGTTTCTTGAAAAATGCCAGTGTACTTATGGGCAATGAGAATGGAATACCCTGATCTGATTATGTCCTAGCACTGTAAATGTATTGCTTGACCTTTAGGGCAAAGACACAAGGGGCGATTATTCACCACTTCTTTTTACCCATAGAGCAGGGGTAGGGAACCTATGGCTCGGGAGCCAGATGTGGCTCTTTTGATGACTGCATCTGGCTCGCTGCCAAATCTTTAATAAAAAAAATAACGGGGGTGTGGCTGGTGCTCGGCGGATAGAAGAAGCCTTAGAACGCGTCTTCTATCCGCCGAGCGCAGGCCACGCCCTCCTCCACATCGCATCCGCATCAGGCATCCTTGGCACCCACCCTACCTTGCCCCTGCACTCGGCATATAAAAGACGTGTTCTAAGCCTTTATTAACATTTATTTATAAAGCGCCAACATAATCTGCAGCGCTGTACAATAAGTGAGTTTCATACATTGGACATACAGAGTAACATATAAAGCAATCAATAACTGATACAAGAGGTGAAGAGAGCCCTGCCCAAAAGAGCTTACAGTCTTAGAACACTGCTTCTATCCGCCGAGCGCAGGCCACGCCCTCCTCTGCATCGCATCCGGCATCCTTGCCCCATAGCATCCGCAGCCAAGCATATTGTATGGCTCTCACGGAATTATATTTTAAAATATGTGGTGTTTATGGCTCTATCAGCCAAAAAGGTTTCTGACCCCTGCCATAGAGCATAACTGTGTCGCTGCACCTAATCACCCCATGTGTCTTCGCCCCTAGGGTGAAGACACACTGAGCTACTAGAAGCAGCTACTTGTCATGGCTACTAAAATAGACAATGCTGATCATTTACTGATAACTGTCTCTACGTGTGTTTTAGGAAAGGCAATTATCAGTATTGTCTATGACAAAGTATTTTCTGGAGTTTAGTAGCCCTGAAAAAGTAGCTGCTACTAGTAGCTCAGTGTATCTTCACCCTTAAAAAGGGAAGAGTTTGTACAATCTGCTGTCAACTCTTTCAACACAGAAGAGATTCAATTATGCAATACATAGTATCAGAATTCACAACAAAACAGGAACAAGTTGTACACACATATAATGCTTCTGTCACATGCTGCAGGGATTACTGTCAATCTGAAGGAGAAACCACAAAGCACCTCTTGTTGGCACTTAGGTACATTTGGGGTATGACCCCCTTAGTACTGTATTATGGTGGCTGTTTTTTTCTTTAAACCTAGCTTATCAAAATTCATGAATTCATTTTCTGACCTTTAAAGTTTGTATTGCATCTGTCGCTTTGACTGTTCCAAATAACAACAATTAATAAGACTTTGCTTAATAGTATTTAAGATATAAAATTACACTAGCACAAATCTTGCACAAGTACTAAACCATGTTTATTTCCCTCATTGCATAGCAAAGTAATGTTTTAATAATAAAATGTTTTTCTGCATTTTAATCTAGTTAGCACACCAAACCAGTGGGTCGTTAATGCCATTGTAATCACTCTTATAGTGAATTGCTGCAGCTCTTGTAGCATATCATGCATTTCCCACAATATCTTGTAAAATTGTCATTGTGGAGACCTTTAATTATTACTTTATCTTTTACTTTTATTATTTACTTTATCCAAGCCACCAAATGGTTAAGTGTGTTTTGTGTACTAAGTTTCTGGCCTGAAGGTATTATAGAAGTAATTGGTATTGTTCCTATTTCAGCTTTCACTTCCCCATTTGAAACCCAAGTGTGTGATGAAAGCTGCCTCTGTGCTTCCATATCTAATGTGAGTAAAGAGGCAGGGGTAACACTATTTAAAGCATCTGCAATATATTATAAAGATTATATAAAGATTGCGCTTTTAGTGGTTGATGGATGGGGGACAATCAATGCATAGGACGCTATTTTAACCATGTTTTTATATGTCTGTAACATTGTTTGGATTGAGTTAGGGGCAAACCAAATGTTGGACCACAATGGGGGCTTTAACCCAAAGGAGAAATCTACCTGGATGTTGCCCATATCATTTCCATTAACACCACAGTATTGCAATTACTGTGCTACCCAGAAGAACCTTATACAGGAGGAATTGCTGTTTGTTTAGGACCACAGACAACCACAAGGATACTGATTCACAGGAGACTTCACAAGAGTAAAACTCAGTTCCATAAGAACATGTCTATGGGGAATTTTAGAACTGAATTAGGAGATAGGTATTTGGGTGATATTTTAATTTGTCTTGGTAGTTCTTGGTCACATAAATAAACTTGCACACTTTGATAAACAAGTCTCTTGACAGATAATATGTGTTCTACTGAATTACTATAAATATATATACATACATACAAACCAAGGGTAGTACACTGCTATAACACCTGCCTCGGGTTCATGGTAAATAGTTTGAATAGTACAAAAGAAGACCAGCAACCGTGTACTGATATAGCTTGTACAGGCAATGGGATGTTTTGGTCTGACTAAACTATACGCATAATATACAGGGGTACTTATTTATGTATTTATAGAGATGGACCAGCACTTTTTACATTAGATCTTTTTCTGTCTTTATTTGCATTTAATGGTTTCAGGTCTCAGGGGACTTTTATATACTTTAAATATAAATGTAAAAACGTTCAGGTTGAACCCCATTGGTTGTTTGAACATTCTTAATCTGTAAAAAAAAATATTGGGAAAACCTTTATTTTATGTGACATTAAACGCATTTTTTCTTCCATTAAAGCATCAGTGAATGCAGCTGAGGTTAGATGAGGTAATATCAGCATAAATTGGATAAAGAAGCTTATTGTAGTTTGATTATAGTGGAAGCATAAATATTGCAGATAAAAGGGCTATGAGTCCAAGACTTGTTAGAAGCAGAGGAAAGACAATCAATTAGCATTATATGAAATAAGGTAACACATGCAGCACATACAGCAGCCCTCTGTCAGACAGCAGTAAAAAAAAGAAGCTGCATAATAGTGTTGAACGCAGCATAATAAGCAAAGAATTGTATATTTGTTGTTGTAATAGTGGCACTAAAGCTGTCAGAAAAACAATTTGCATGGTCAAGCATCATGTTCCAAAATAAGAGTCAAGTGTAGACAGTTATATGCTTGAAGGCAAGTGTTAGGAGAGTTATAGGGCAAAAGCTGGGTGGAAAAGAAAGGTCAAGAGAAGGTTTGTTTATAGCTCTTAGATTATAAATGGCCTGATAATCACATTTCTGGATATTGGCAATAAAACTAAATGACCTAGTGAGAGTGATTGCAGACAACTGATAAAAATGCATGCCTGCAATATTGCAATTAATCTAAAAAATCCATTCCCTCAATATTAGGTATCCGTAGCCTTACTAAACAGTTTGCAGTAGGGTTTTGCTATGTGTTCCAGCACAGATTGATTTCCCTTCAGCTTTTAGAAGCACCAAGCAATGTGTACTAGAGATGTGCACGCAGCTGCTAAGTAATACAAAGTCAAAAGCACTGGATTATAAGCTATCAAAGGCAAGCTTCAGGCAGCAGATCGCTTAGGTACACTAGAGGCTTCATACCTTCAGAATAGCAACAAGAGCTCTACAGCTGTCACACTTTGCACAAAATGTATTTCTTAAGAAAAAATACCATTCATTTTTTATTTACCCTTTTCTGCTTATTTCCTTTGCAAATACAAAATTCTATCATGTTTACTATACAATAAAAAAATAAATAAATAAATAAAAAATATATATATACATATAGTATGTGCAGATATATAAAACTTTTTGCTTAAGATGTGTAATTATATGCCCAAGGACTACCTGCGGCATTTTGCCAAAAGCTTTTTAAGTAATGATACGCCATGCACACCATGCAGGCCTGCTATACCAGAACCAGCTCATAGTGTCTTTTGTAAGTTTACATTTCACTGTTAGATTCAATTTAGCAGCTAAGGTGTTCTGTTGGTAACCATTGGTTGCCAATTTCTACTTACATAGCATTATATGAATAAGATGTGCATATGTTTAATGAAAAATAGATGAAAAATGCTCACTTTTGTATCTACATATCTCTTGCCTCTGCCCCTGGCCAGCTTATGAGTGAGCACATCTGCTGTGCACACAGTTCATTTTGCCTGTACTAAGCATCTGTCATCAATATAGCTAAGAGGGGCAACCTAAAATGAGCTGGACATGTAATCAAGGGCAGATGAGTGAAGATGGGCAACTTACCATTATCTTAGAGCTGCTTTTCCTCTGGGCTTTGTACACCAACCATATACAAAACGAGGCTTGTAATGTATTGTTTTAGTTGCCCTTTAATGTATATATATAGTGTATAATTCATAATACCTGTACAACAAAACACTTGGCAACAAAAAAACAAGGGCATTATAAAGAAGACTTTATATACCTGAAGTTGCCTCACATTCTGTTTGATGATTTCCCACAACCCCTAAGCTTAGTTTCTTAAAGGAGCAATTTAGTGTAAAAATGAAAATGGGAAAATAGGTAACCTGCGAAAAATAAAAAAATGTTTTCAATATGTTAGTTAGGCAAAAATGTAATCTATAAAGAACTGGAGTGAGCAGATGTCTAACATAATAGTCATAACACTACTTCCTTCTTTACAGCTCATAGTAACTTGAGGGCAAGTTACAGCAATCAGTGACTTGAGGGGAGCGGGCATATGGGACATAACTGTTTAGTTAGTTTGCTTCTGAATCTGCCCTGTGTGCTCACAAACAAACTGAACACTAAATTCACTGACTAACTAAGGTCTGTGGCACACGGGGGAGATTTATATTTATGCAGCCTATTCGTTTTACCCAGTTTCATTTTTACACTGAACTGTTCTTTTAAAGCAGCCCAAAGCACCCTGAGCATGTGCAGTTTCACTGGCACATGGTCCAAAATGGAAACCTGTCATAGATGATTTTGAAAGTCTGAATAATTACTGTTATAAAGCTGTTGATGCTAAAAGGGTTCATATACATTCACACTTTCCCCACAGTCAGCTGTGCCTAAAACCACTTAAGGTGGTTATTAGATTACTTACATCAAAAGCACTTCCATATAGTTGTGCTCCTTCGTGCCTGTGTTCCAAATTGAGCACTGCTGCACCTGTTAGCAAGTCTGGAGCTACCTCCACCTCTGGACCAGTAACAGTGCCAGGGTTCCCTCAGCGTCCTGTATCAATTCCCAGGCAGACTTTGAAAATATTTGCACAACTGCATCCAAGTTGCAACAAAGGGCACTCCCAGTTGCATTAATTTTAGTGAATTGGACACAATTGAGGTAGGCACAGGGCAACTGTGTCAAGAGCATCTCCCCTTTTCAACTGCAATGTCGCCAGAATGATGGGGAAGAAATGCTGCATTGTGGAAAATAAACATGCTGGTTAAATTTGAAATTTCACTTAGCTCTCTGGACTTGTGGACATACATGTGCCCTAGTTTTAGTTTTCCTTTAAACCTTGTTATTTTTGCTTTTTACCTGTCTTGTGTTTTTCACTTTCTAAATCAAAGGAAACAGCATGCAAATTCAGTGCAAAAGATCTCTGTCTTTATTGTGCTAATTATAATGTTTTCTTTTTTCAGCTTTGAAGATCTAACTAAAGGGAACACACTAAACTTAGGTCTACACATTTACAATTTATAAATGGTATTGTGCTTATAAGTTAACAAACCAATCGGAATGGTGCACATGGTTTACATGTGCTATATGTCTGTTATACTGTATAAAAATAAAGCATAATAATATGCACTGTGTGTGAGCTGATGATGTACACAGTTGCAGAGAAATTAAATTGTATGGAGGAACAAGAAATGGTGACAAAATTCAGTACACAAAATTCACTATTCATGTTAGACAGCTTTTTATACCATTTTTTTTTTTGCATATTTTTCGTTTTACAAAGCAAAATAAATAGGCCCTAATTTTTTTTTTTCTTTTTTGAAAGAGTCTACAATATTAGGTGACTTCTTATCAGATCAGACACATCTTCCCCCAAAAATGCTAGCACAAAGCGACATGCGAGTCAACAAGTGTTCCTGGAATCTGGGTAGTGGTTTGTGTCCACAGGTCTCTTAACTTCCTTCCTCCCCAAAGGCTGCTGCCTGTTAGCTGGTGATAACAACTTGCAAAACTGAAAATGCTTCTCAGCAGCAGCTCACTGAGTCTTGCACACATTCTGTTACTGGTACGCTGCAGGTGCAGTTGAATAACATTCCTAAATAAAACTTGTAGCCAAATATCTTGCTAGGTATTTTAAGAGATGCAAGTGCACAGGATCTCTCCCTTTCTATCAGTCTATGTATCTATGCACATGATTTTTTTGTAAATGGTGAGTGCGACCTTCCCTTTGTAAAAATTAAGCTAGAGCAGTGGCCAAGCCGTGGATAACAAAAGGGACCTTTATAAGAAGCATGGAAAACTCAGTGATGAAATTCTAAATGAGTCACATGCAATTTAATTTAAAAAAAATACCCTTTTTGTACACGTATGCTCACAACACTCCATGGTGCAGAATATCTGACAGAATGTCCTGGGAGAAGATGCCAGATCATCATTGATGACATGTGCCAGACTGGGTCACATTTAAAGCTGTCAACCACCCTCATGTCATGAGAGAGATAATGATCCGGTCCTGTTTTTTTAGGTCTGAATTTCTTTTTACACTAATTAAAAAGGCCTTGAGAGGATCATTATCTCTCTCATAAATATGGGCTGGTTGACAAATCTGCACATTAATTGAACTGCATGTAACATCTGTGCACATACTGTGAGTTTCCCAAGCTGCCAAAGAGTCCAGTTTCAGACATTTGAAACAAGGAAGTAGCTAAATGTGATGTCACATAAAACTACATGAGCTGCTTCCTTTTCCAGGCCCAGTGAAATGACTGGCTAACGCAATGCAATATTATAGAAGAAGAAGTTTTTGCTTTTTCTTTTAGGGTAATGACACACAGAAGTACTTGTAGCAGATACTTGTCATAGCTACAGAAATAGGCAATGCTGATCATTTACTGATAAATGTATCTACGTATGTTTTAGCAGAGGCAATTTTCACTATTGTCTGTGGCAGAGTATTTTCTAGAATTTAGTAGTCATGACAAGTAGCTGCCACTAAGTAGCTCTGTGTGTCCTCACCCTTACTCTCTGGGGAAGCCCCTCCCTGAATAATGAGAGATAAGCAGTTGGTGTTTGGAAAACACCAGTGTGAAGTACAAGTTGCTGATTAGGACCAACACAAAAGATGCTGCAAAAAAGTCTCGTTGGCATTATAAATATTTTGTTATATGTGTTATCAAAAGCATCTCTTAGTATTTGATTTTATTTGTTTCTGTAATATTGGGTGTTGATAGGCATTGTCCAATCTTGCTTATGGAGCTTTCTGGATATTGGGTTTCCGGATAAGGAAACCCATACCTATACATTAATATATCTCACATGTGAATCAAGTGCATTTGAAAAAATAGCTACATTCGCTTGTGGTGAACCAAGTAGGAAATGGGTTTAAATTCCTGTGCAGTGCTGCATGCCATGTCCAGCTGATCTTTTTTTCTGTAGACTTTAGCACAGGCAGACACAACTCAGAGCAAATTATGGGTTTTGCATGTTGCACTTGCATTTTTAATAATGTCTGCTACTCATGGAAACAAATAGAAATACAACAAAAAGATTAAGAAACAGAAGAGATCATTTACAATGTACCACACTGTGCAAAGGGACAAAAAAGGTGCACTGTATAAGTTGACACAAGCCTCTGTGGTAGAATGTAAATCTCCGGTGGGGGTGGAATTTCGGGGGGATTAGTCGCAACGCGACAAATCTCCCTTGTTGTGGGCGAATAATCTCCCTGAAATGCCATCCCACTGCCAAGAATGTAAATCGCTGGTGGGGTGGCATACACGGCACAGCAATTTGCTGAAATCGTGGAAGTTTTCTCTCAAGGCAACTTCCGCGACTTCAGCAAATCGCGGTGGTGCGTATGCCATCCCACCAGCGATTTACATTCTCGTTGGTGGGGTGGCATTTCGGGGAGATTAGTCGCCTGCAACAAGGGAGATTTGTCGCGTGTCGACTAATCTCCCCGTCTGTCACAGCCCTAAGGGTGAAGACACACGAAGCTACTAGTAGCAGCTACTTTTTCATGACTACTAAACTGCGGAAAATACCCTGCCATACTGAGAATTGTCTCTGCTAAAACACATGTAGAGACAATTATCAGTAAATGATCAGCATTGTCTATTTTAGTAGCCATGACAAATAGCTGCTACTAGTAGCTCCGTGTGTCTTTATCCTAAAGGCAGGCAGAGCTTGATCCTAAAGGAATTGGAGGAGTCGCATAGGTGCTCTCCATGTGGGGGGGGGGGGAGCAGAATGCAGCTTACCTGGGACAATTGCACTACCCTGGAGTATTGTAGAGGTATCGGACCCCTTATCCGGAAACCCATTATCCAGAAAGTTCTGAATTACAGAAAGGCCATATAAAAATGGTTTCCTTTTTCTCTCTAATAATAAAACAGTACCTTGTACTTGATTACAACTAAGATAAAATGAATCCTTATTGGAGCCAAAACAATTATATTGGGTTTAATTTCTGTTTAAATAATTTTATTAGCAGATTCGAATTATGGAAAGACCCCTTATCCCCAGGTCCCGAGCATTCTGGATAACGGGCCCCATACCTGTACAGTAAATGACCCTTAAAAAGGCTGATACAAACTAGCTGCTTACCAAAAGATCACCAGAAATGATGCTCTAGAACCAAAGCACAGCATAAAGAAGAACAAGGGAGCAGGCATAGTGTAGGGTACTGTATATCTATTTTTCACCCACAGTCTCCAGTGACACACTTATTTAGTTTGGGACACAATTTTACATAATATTCTATTCATTCCAAAACTCTGTATTTGGGTTATTGGCCACTATATTTTGCTCTGATTTTTAGCATGATTAAACTGGAGTTCTCAAGAAAAAAATACTGCAGTTGCTCCCTGTTTATAAACTATGCATTATTTAAAACATTAGGCCTGTCATTTTCAATACCAAAGACTTAATTAAAAGGTAATTTTATGTTAACCAACTAAATATTAGTCTTCTGTAGTCTGAATAAAGTAATATAAAACACCCTGGTTATGATTCTTTTTTCGTCCTATCATTCCTTTCTTCTGACTACTAACTAAATGTCCTGCACTCTCACTTGGAACATTCCAAGACAACAGAATCTGGCTTGAGGCAAATAGGTCATGCAGTATACTGGAGTATCTAAGATTCATTGATGCCAGTGGTCTCTCCTACTTGGTGAGCAAGCGAACAGGTGCATAGCTATGTGAGATCATAAGGGTCTTATAACATGCCAACAGCCAAAGGCGTCTCACTGTAATCAATACACTGCAGCTCTGCCTGTCAGTCTTATCTAGCACCAGGAGAATACCTTTCACTAACTTCTTTTAAGCCCTGATGTTCAAATATGTGAAATAGCATACTTATGGACTTTGTTACTGCTAGCCATAACTTTATTTCGGTTGACCTTTAAATGTATATATAATACACAAAAGCCATGATTAGCCAGTGATATTCTTATAAATGATACCTAGTGATATTATTGGATATAATCCTTGCTTAGTGATGTAATTTGGGTCATGACATGAATCACCAAAACTAAAACTTACTATGTGTAGTATAAAAATTGTGTAGTATAAAAATGATATACCCCCTGTTGTAAAATATGAGGATATTAGATGTCACCTTTATGTTTTTATGTTGTAGATAACAATTTGTCTAATTCCAGGCAGTATCATTCTGTGGCTACTAAAGCAAATAAAGTGCTGTTTTTTATAAAAAAAAAAAAAAAGAGCATTGACTACTCAAAAATATAGTTTTGCCTCTTTATAGGTCTTTGGTAAGGCCTCACCTTAAGTATGCCGTGCAGTTTTGGGCTTCAGTCCTTAAAAAGGATATTAATGAGCTGAAGAGAGTGCAGAGATGTGCAACTAAACTGGTGAAGGGGATGAGTATATAGATAGGTCAGTATAGGTTTGTATGTGCTGGGTTTACTTGGAAGGGTTGAACTTGATGGACTCTGGTCTTTTTTCAACCCTATTTAACTATGTATGTAACTATGTTATATGGTAAAGGTCTGGGATCCCTCATCAAGAAATCCATAATCTAATTATATGAAAGCCATCTCCCATAGAGTTAATTTTAATCAAAATCTTTTTTTAGAAATGATTTGTCCCTGTAATAATGAAACAGTACCTTGTAGTTGATCCCACCTAAGATATAATTAACCCTTACTGAAGGCAAAACAATCCCATTTTTTTTATTTTATTACAGTTAATAATATATATATACTGTATATAGAGGAAGAGAGAGAGTAAGAGTACACACACACAGAGACTTAGTGCAGAAGAAAAGGTTTTATTGAAAGAAATCCAGCGTTTTAAGCACAAACAATCTTAAGGGACAAACCTGAAGGACCAGGGACTGGTTTGTCTCTGAAGAAGTGCACTGTTTGTGCTCGAAACATTGGATAAAACCTTTTTCCTTTGCATTAAGTCCCTATGTGTGCTCCTCTCTGTCTTATATAAATATATATATACATACAGGTATTGGACCCCTTATCCAGAAACCCATTATCCAGAAAGTTCCAAATTATGGAAAGGCCATCTCCCATAGACTCCATTTTAATCAAATAATTTTTAAAAATGGTTTCCTTTTTCTCTGTAATAATAAAACAGTACCTTGTACTTGATCCCAACTAAGATATAATTTATCCTCATTGGAGCCACAACAATCCCATTGGGTTTTATTACTGTTTAAATAATTTTATTAGCAGACTTAAGGTAGGAGACCCCTTATCCAGAAAACCCCAGATCCCCAGCATTCTGGATAACAGATCCCACAAGAAAAAAAGACCAGCAACACTGAGTTTATTCCAAAAAAATCACTTATGTATTAAAAAATGCATGAACAGCCTACGTTACGTTTCAGTCCCCATCGGGACCTTTCTCAAGGCAACCTGCCTTGAGATATTTTTTTAAACCATTTACCTTGCAAATGCATATAAATGTTAGAACTCAAACACTTTTTGTTCAGAATACTGATCTTTTAAGGGCATATATAAAATAGACAAAATTTGTTCTGATTTCTGTTGAAGAGAAGTGCAACAACAACACTAAGGGGCAGATTTATCAAGATGTGAGTGTAGATCTTAATACATAAAAACTCACCCATGTTCTAATCATTCCTATGGAATTTTTAGAAGCATATTTATCAGGGGGTTTAAGTTAGAACTCACCATTTGCTCAATACATTTCCCATAGGAATTGCTAGAATGTGGGAGAGTTTTTATCAGCCAAAAATGAAATCTATAAAATGTCTAACATAATAGCTAAAAGTTAACTTCCTCCTTTGCAGTTCACTAACCTTGACTTAAGGGGGGGCTATATGGTACATAACTGTTTGCTTTTCAATCTGACCTGCGTGCTAAGGATAAAAAACAAACAAAGTGAACTGTTATGTCCCTTGTGGCCTCCTCTATAACGTGGCTGACTAACTAAAAAGTTAGAAAGCTGCAGGAAGGAGGAAGTAGTGTTCTGGCTATTATGTTTGACATCCACTCACTCCAGACTTTATAGATTACAATTTTTGCTAAATAACTATTTTAGAAAATTTTTTTAATTTGCACAGCCTATCTATTTAGTTAGTTTTATTTTTGCACGGAACTGTACCTTTAATTCTGCCTTGTAATGTGTGTGTTGATAAATAAATGCAAAGCCAGTCACAAATCTTGATACCGAACTGTACTTTAAACAAATGTGTTTAGGTTTATTTTGTGCACCTTTTTTATGTGGTGTTACATTTAAGATTTTTCATGATTATATTTTACATTCCTAGAGCAGGATATATCTATATATATGTTTCTCCCTACCACCAGATAATGGAAATATTTCTGGAATTTGCAGCATATTTAAAAAAACAAAATAACAAACCCAAAAGGAGTTCCCACAGCTTCCCTGACTTTCAGTTTGGCTGGCCTTACTGAGTGGCTATGAGTTCTTGCTAAACACTTAGCCACTCCTTACTGTAACAGGCTAAAAACCATGCAGTCAGTAATGATTGAGGGTTGTTGATCAGACTCTTGCACTATAAAGTACATATACAGTTTAGAATACAAGTCTAAATATTTATTAACTTACAGTTGCATTAAATGGCAGCATTCTGCATCAGAACTGATTGGTAATCAGACCTGTCGCATTAGCTTCTATTACAAATGTAACCTTGCTTTTAACTAGTATTTTGATGATTAGCAATGGCCTCCTATGCTTAGCTACTTAACTGCTGCACAAATCACACCCAGTTGGTTCTTAAAAGATCCAAGATTGGAAGCTGCTGTGGACATCTTTGAGTCCAAGAATGCATGCATGTAAAGGATATAGGTTATAAAGTTCCACTTTTCCCTAGTGAGAGGAGTCCTTCTCAGTACAGCTTAAATGTATAGGCTTATAGGGGGCATACTACCACTACCAACCATCACCACTTGCCCGATCCCTGTTGTCTCCTTCTCATAAGCAAACACTGGTGTTATTCTTTATGAAGAGAGAAAATGTTTCCCATATGGTGGCAAACAGTGACTAATTACCGTGCCTTACATTAAAGGGGGAGAAGGGTGTGATTCATATAGTGAGGAATAGAATGAGGAACTCAAATGTATCCCAAAACTAGCTGATACTAGAGAGTGAATGGTGAAGAAGACACTGACACCAGTGTTTCCTTTGAACATATTTTTTAAACCAAATCAACTGTTCTTGCAATGCCGTAAGGGGCACAAATGTCCACTCCAGCCAGAACACCTCCCCACAGTCCCAGGCTCCTTAGTTAACCACTTTAGTAACAATTATTTGAGGCTCACCTAAACTTTGGGAATAAGACATTTTTCATTAAACTGCTTAGCAGTCAGTGCCCCACTGGGCCCCAAATATATCCTAGGCTCCCTATTAGTCTCAGAGTTTACTTCATCTATAGCTGCACCTCTGGTGGCAAGAAGATCATTTGTATTAGCACTGACTAATTTGGATTCCAGGCCTCCAACCTTTAAGCTGGAGGTTGCAGATTGGTAAAAGCAAGAGGGGCACAAGTCAGATGTTCCTCTCATAGAGTAAGGAGATACCATCATGAATGCTGTAACTGCATTGCAGGATGAAGGGTAAATAAAGCTTAGATGGCAATTTTTTTTTTTACTCTTATTTAAAAAGCTTACATAATTTTATGTTATCTAAAAATATTCAAGACCATCAAGTAATTTGAAATCACATTGTTAAGGGTGAAGTCCATTAATGGTATACTTGACTTTCTTACTTCAGCTTTTATAATTAATTAGGAAAAAGAAAGAATTTGAGTCTTCACAAATTGCTTTGCAACAGGTGAGCCACAACATTCGGAAAATTTCAGCCTGTACACTTGCCAGAATTGCCTTTTAATGGTAAATAATTCACTCAAGCAAATCAATAGCTATGAAGAAATCCTCTACTTCCCCTTCTCATACTTTTGATTGGAACTGGTGAACTCAAATAATCGCCAAAGCAAATTTAACAGCATTTGGAGACCATGACTAAAACAGTGTTGTTCTGTTTCAACCTGCTGTACTTAGTAATTGTTCCTTCTACTCATTGTTATGAACAGCGTGCTTCTTTACAGTTAAGAAATCAAGCTCAGGCTGTTGTTCTAGGCCTATTCTCATCACATAAACTATGGTAAACAAATGTTTTATTGCATTTCAATCTTTTTGATTCCATATTCCACTCCCATTGGCACTCGCATTGTATAAATCTGAATGATGCACAGTATAGCAAGAAGATGGGATGGGCTCCTTTTCATTCTCCTTCCATCGGCACTCCCTAACTTATTTATCAGAATAATATGCAAGTTAGGTAGAGGGTAGGTAGTGGTATGCCACCCCAACCTGTCCATCATGAATACTGTGCTGGCAAAAGCAGGCAACACTGATTCATGTCGATGGCAGCTCTGAATGCTAAAAGCATAGTGCCTGTTTTTTGTACGCTGTCCCACCATTCATAAATTACCCCTCATATATCAATTGTTGCATGAAATGTATGCATATCATCATACAAAACCTAAATAATTAAATTGACTTTGAGCATGTTAATTAAGGTTTCTGAGTCATGCTATATTTATGACTGTGGTGGTCCTTCATGTTCTACAAGTTTACAACATCAGAGTAATCTGCCTTCTTTCCACCTGCACTCTTATGGACAGCAAATGTATTTTATAGTAAAAAATTGTTTCGCAAAACTTCTGTAAAATTTCACAGTGGAACAAACATAGTTACATAGGGTTGAAAAAAGACCAGTGTCCAAATGATGCTGTTGTGTAAAAAAAAAGGCACGGTTGCGTCAAAAAAGGGCATGGTTGCAGCAAAAAAAGCAAGGGCGCTTTTCGAGAACCTTCTGGTGAAGCGAAATGGGAGAGATTCGCTAATCACTAGTAAAGCCTGCTGTAATGGAACCCCTGTTGTTCAGTAGTGTCAGACACATGAGTGTATATGGGTCATTCTTCAAAAAGCAAGTGCATTATTATGACAGCCTAGGCTTTTACATTTTTTCAGCCCCCAACAGCTATCAATTAGATGTTGAGTACAATATCCTGAATGTGATTCCTGTTTTCATTAGTATCTGTAGAGGGTGCAAGTAGCACCCACATTTTTAAGTAGCAATAAAGCTTAAAAAAATACGGCTACAAATTCTGTACATTATGGGGCTGATTTACTAACCCACGAATCCGACCCGAATTGGAAAAGTTCCGACTTGAAAACGAACATTTTGCGACTTTTTCGTATGTTTTGCGATTTTTTCGGATTCTTTACGAATTTTTAGTTACCAATACGATTTTTGCGTAAAAACGCGAGTTTTTCGTATCCATTACGAAAGTTGCGTAAAAAGTTGCGCATTTTTCGTAGCGTTAAAACTTACGCGAAAAGTTTCGCATTTTTCGTAGCGTTAAAACTTACGCAAAAAGTTGCGCATTTTTCGCGTAAGTTTTAACGCTACGAAAAATGCGCAACTTTTTACGCAACTTTCGTAATGGATACGAAAAACTCGCGTTTTTACGCAAAAATCGTATTGGTAACGAAAAATTCGTAAAGAATCCGAAAAAATCGCAAAACATACGAAAAAATCGCAAAATACCGATCATTACGAAAAAAACGCAATCGGACTCATTTCGACCCGTTCGTGGGTAAGTAAATCAGCCCCTATGGCTGTACTGGCCCAGAGGTTCAGCATCCCTATAACAGTAATGATCAATTCCTTTGATTGTGTTTTCAAGAGCTTCCTATCTTTTTTTTCTTGGCACAACATTCTTCTTGTAATCTTAGGGATCATCCAAACATTACACTTCTGTCAAAGGAGTTGATATTTAATGTCTGGTTACTAGGCTGGTTACTAATCAACCAGAAACCAGAAAGTACTGGGTTATATGTTGCCATGTAATAGTATACAGCTGAATTAATACTAATCAGTTTTTACCTTTTTTATCCTTTATTTAAGAGATGCACCGAATCCAGTATTTGGTTCAGGCCAAGATTCAGCCTTTTTCAGCAGGATTTAGATTTGGCCGAATCCAAACTCCTGGGCGAACCGAACCAGAATCCTTAAAATCATATGACTATTTGTTGCATAAATATGCGTTTTTGAAATTTTGCCGCTTGCGGTTCTCTTTAAGGCTTCCTCATCCTAATTTGCATATTAGGAGTTGGTTCAGTATTCGGCTGAATCTTTCACCCGAATCCAAAAATAGTGGATTCACTGCATCCCTACTTTATTTATGCTGCACTGACATATTTTGAAGTGCTTTACAGAGATTATATGTCATTTACATCAGTTCTTGCCTCAGTGGAGCTTGCAATCTAAGGTCCCCATCACATTTACAAACACTAGGGCCAATTTTTATTAGGAGTTAATTAACCTGTCTGTAAGTTTTTGGAATATTAGGAGGAAATGTATTCAAACACAAGGAAAATAATTAGTAAAACTATTTTTGTAGACTTACAGTATGGAGACCCAAATTACAGAAAGATACCTTATCCAGAAAATGCCAGGTCCCGAGCATTCTGGATAACAGGTCCCATGCCTGTATTGTTCTAAGGTGCCACAGAAGTAAAGAGGCCAAAGATTATCTGGATTTATAAGAATACATTAGGTTGTATAAATTATGCATTATTAAACAAATTATAATTCTTGGAATTTAAAAGCTTTGATTCTTTGAAAGCCAAAGATTTGGGATCACAGACGTGCTGCCATGATGTTGCCTAGGCAAGCTGGGGATCTTGTTGCTGCTTGCATTATACTTTTTACAAAATGCTTTTCACAAATGCCAACTTTGTATGACCTTCAAGTGTTCTTTACAGAATAGAGACAAACATTTCTTGCCTGTAATAGTGTAGGTGCTTTAAACACAGATGTATAATGTGCCATTAAATATTTTTTCCATGCTGAGAAAATTGAATAAGAGTGGGAAAGCTCAAATGTAAAGGGGAATTATAAGATCAGGAACCCACCCTTGCTACCATTATAAAGCAAGTTGAGCAGCACTGAGCACTGTTAAATGGAGATATATTACCAAAGTATAATAGCAGGTTAAATAATTTTCTGTGAACATTCTGTTGTTCCCGACATTGTGTAGTTTTCATACAATTGCTATGACTCATTTAGTAACTAAATTACTTTTGAGTGATTGTACATGAGCTGTGAGACAAGACTGCACAGAGAATTATCCAAAACAATCATTGCTGTTGTTGTGCATTCATCTCTGTTATCCAACACATAACTTCCTTTAGCAGTGTAATACTGTTACAGTATTTATCTGATTCATATACGTTGTTCTTGGAAGTATTTGTTGAAAACACATGATAAAATGAGATTGACACCGGTGTGAATGCTGTCAGTATATACATATACTTTTTTGTACAGTTATTATATTTACAGTATTTGCTTAAACTGTATAAGAGTGCTCATGTTGTTTTTCTATCCCTTCTCTATTCTACAGGCTGCCCTGTGTCTCTGACATTCAGAATATTGAATGATATAGCTTGCAGAGACGACTATTCATCAAGTGAATAAAATGTCTGTTCACTTAAGCAAGCTTAGAAATAACAGGGGTACTCAAAAAAGTAATAATTAGGGAACTTGAATGTCTTAATTGGATTGCCACTGAAAAAAATGGTATGTTTTAAAAGAGATATAGCAAAAGTTTGTGTAATGTTACCTCCTCCCAGCTGTATGGCAGGATGTTGGGTACAATAATTGTTCCTTATATAAATTATTAATGATTGATGTATTGCATGGAAAGATGCAAAGATTAGACAAGTGAAATGTAAAACATCATCATAATGATGGCTCTTTTTTAGATGAGATCAAGCCAAATTCACAGGAGTCGAAACAGTAGCCTTTGTGTATCAGACTTTATGGGTCAAGTGAAAGGAGGTGCATCCTGTATACTTTAATAGACATATTATGCAATAATTTGGGTTCTAATGATGTGTTTCAGAACACTCTGTGATGGGATGGAAAAGATCCAGGCCCAGGAGTTGTAATTAGTGCAATCTATCACAACAGGATTAGAGGTGATATTTGTGTATACTTTTTACTATAAGCAACTCCTGGTTTAAAGCAGGCCACTCCGTCACAACTGGTTTAATGCTAAACTGAACCCCTTTAGCTGAATTTATTTTTAACCTTTCTGTACTTTCATTTTAACATTTCCGCATTGCAAATCCTTCATATAAAACTTCACTCTGGGTAACAAATGGGTCACTTTTGCTCATACAGATTCATTAACCAAGTACATTCTGTTTATTTTTTGGCAGGCAAACACAAGTTAACTTTCACTGCATATCAAACAGAAAAATACACATCTGTCTTTTTTTCTGAGTGCCAGTGGAATTTTGGATGGAATTTTGATGATCTGTTTATGAAAGAAGCAAACAGCTAAAATATGCCAATGTTAAAATCCCCTGTAGGACACCCATAAAAGGAAAAGGCTATGTTGAAAAAGAAACATTATTTATCGTGGATATCCTCAGTGTTGCAAGTACCATCTACAAAAACAAGGAACAAAAACAAATGTCTTCCTTTTCAAAGACAAAAGCAGACTTGACAGTTCTCTCTTGCATGTCCCCATTGTTGTCATTGTGTAAGAATATTGCTTGGTCTCTGTTCCTGCTCATGCAGAAGATACAAGCAGACAAAAAGCTCAGTTCTTCACATGCAACTTTACTGTAGAAACTAACTGATACAAATGCCTTGAGTTTACTAACTCTAAACAATGCACCAAATGCATCTTGAACTTTAAACCTTGTCATGTTCCCTGACACATTATAGTTTTGGACCCTTTGCCTTGCTCCTCATTTACAAGTTATAGGCATAACAGAAGTATTGATGCTAGATTCTACATAGACAAGATGCACGCTCCTTCTATATGGCATTTACAGAGCCAAATTTGTGTTTGTTTTTGCACCGAATTAATGTTTAATGTAATTCAATGTAATATGCTCACTGCAAACATATTCACATTCTAGGGAACCCTTTTGTGACCCTTCTTGATTGTTGGCATGTGGTTAAAAATTCCACCATAAATATAGTGTTACTTCAGTAATAATCTCTCGTCTAGCAGTTTAATGAGTGGGCCTCAGCTCAGTCTTGCTCATGTGGTTGGTCCAGTAGGGAGAATTAATTTAATCTTTGGTGAAACTGTCATAGTGATTTAATAGCTGGAAGTATGGTTGTCTTGTCTAGTTCCACTTATAAATAGGCAAAATACAGAATATAGACCCAGTAAATAGTGCTTGTGTTGAAAAATGTAATACTGTGAAATTTATGCAGAGCATAGCCATATCCAGAGTAGCACGTGCAGTCTAGGACACCAAGATAAATTGGCAAGTACAAAAGACAGAACACAATGTCCCTACTACAGTACACACCGTATAAAATGCATGATAGCGTAACAGATAATAGATTCAAACTTTACATTTATTAAACTCATTAAATGGGAAAGGTTACTTACAGCCTACTGGCACACATTTGGAACCCGCTGAGCTCCCTTGTGACAAAAATCAATGAAACTCAAGTTTTCAATGGTGTGACAATCCATTATTCATATGAAAAAGTAAATGCATGTGTAGACCCTTCAATGCTTGTGTTGCTTGGACATGCAAACACTGTTTGCTCAGATGCTTAGACAAGTTAGATTGATTATAGCTTATTTATAGCTGGAATATTAAGGAGGTGAGTAGTATGACAGGCCTAACCCTATAGCTCTTGATTAGCTCAATATATAAGGAATGCACCAATCAGCAGTTAGCATTTACTGGTCAGCTGATGGGTACAATTGGATTCCAGACCTGAAGCAAACATTGTGCCTCATATTTTGCTCATTTCAAATCTATTACATTTATTGTACTGTAGAAGGCAACCACTGCAGTTCTATATCTACATGTTTGCAAAGGAGAAGACTTTATTCTGCTATAACGGCATTATAACATTTTTCAGTTGAAATGGCATTGACAAATTCTGGCATAGGTCCTTGCTGCAAAATATAATAATAATATTAAAGCTGAAGTCAATAACTTGTGGAAAGCTTATGTTGTTCACAGCTGTTGTCATTCTTCCATAACCAAACCGAGGAAAGTGCACTACTTGCTCTACTAGGGACCACATACTAATGAATCTTCATTAGTGGACAGCACACAAGGAATTACTTGTGGGTAATTGCCCATTATATTTTATTAAGCAGATGAAAGGGTTGAATAGCCGATTTTGGGGCATTTTCTCTCCTCAAGTCCATCTAAAAAAGCTTGTACACCTACACCTGCTCATCTGTATTGCATATTATGGCTCATTTACTATAGTGGTAGTAAGGTGTAGAAACCTTAGGAGCAACCCTTTGCAACCAGAGTGGAGTCCAGAGAGTTGCAAGAGATTCGGTCCTGCCTAACCCTGTTTTTATAAGAACATTTGATAGGAATTCAAGTGACATGATACTTGAAGCAAAGAACCACTAGAAGCATGAATAATTAATAAAATGACAGCTTGATTGCAACAAAATGTTTATATTTTCATGAAAACTTGTTGTAATTGTAATGTATCTAAACAGTTTGTAAAGTAAATGTTAACATACAGTAAAGTACACTGGAATTAAAAGAAATGTACATGAAATAAAACAAAATATAATTAGAATTTTTTTTATAAATATTTTCTGCCCTTGGTAAATTGAATTGCTTGATCCCATTGGCTGTTTTAAATAAGATGTACTATTTGTATATTAATTTTTAGGGTTACTAAAGCTAAGATAATATTTATAGTTATCTAGTCTTGATTGGACTATACTGGGTGACAATTTCTGTAAAGGGTGTGATGGAATAAGATTAATGGTTATTTGAACTATTGTATCACAAATGATGTGAAAGTAGGAAATGGTCATGTGAACTCCCATGGGCTGCCGTTATGGAGGCCTCTCAATTGTAGGTAAGAAGAATTTCACTTAAAAGTGCTAAGTGCTACAAATGTGGAGGTACAGTAGATGCACTGTGGGCAAACCATGAAGATTTGAAAATTTTTGAAAAATTTTTCACTTTTACACTTTGCATGTCCCTGCAATATCAATTGAGCCTTTAATATTTAGGATTGATATCAAAAGTAATAATGCATTGTTATGTGTAGGAATTTCAACAGAGATGTTCCTATAGAAATAGTCTACTTAAATATGACAAGTTGTCTCTGTGCTGCAGTCTGCCATATTAGATATTTCCAGAAGTCCCATTCTTAAATAGCACTGGATTTTGGTAGGGATTTACTTGTACAATTCCTTAATGTTCAGTTGAACTGGAGCCCAACTTAATCTTATGTTACATTAAAGCCAAGGACAACTAAAGGTGAAAATGTATTTTCATGCATTTTTGTTAATTTTGGCAAACTGAAATTATTAGATCTTTTATAAAAATTTACCATTACTGATCTGTGTAGCTACATCTGTCTGACAGTAATGAGAATCGGTTTGACTGCAATTGAAACAGAACTGCTGGTCTGAATAAGCCATAAGACCAAACTGACAGACATCTATGGTGTAAAGAAAGAGAATATAATGAGGAATGCACTAAAATATAATATTATATCCTATAATTATTGGTTACTAATGGACTGTTAATTCCATTAGTACTCTCAAATAAATCTCAGACATAATAATAATATATTAATGTAGGTAAATTTTGTCTTGCTAATTCATCTGGGGTAATCTATACAATATGTACATATGTACGTACGTAAATGTATGAAACACAGACAGGGGCCTGAGAGAATCTATAGGGAACTCCAATAAAAGGGCTATTTTAAAAGATAGTATTCATTTTTAGCCAAAAGTTAAACCAGCACCATATTTTATTTATAACTGCCTACAGGATTAGAGGTTTTTTTCATTTATCCTTTAAAGAACTCCCATTTCCTATATATTGTTATTTTACTCACCAATTAAGTTATTTCTCCTTCACCTATATAGTTCTCATTCTGAAAAGGGTAGGGTAGAACCAGATAGAGTCCATGATAATGAGCTAAATAGCCAGCAAATAAACACTACACTTCTGAAGATCAGTCAGTAGCTGCCATCTAATAGGTTCCTGGTTACAAAGGAATAGTAGTAAAGGTTTGTTATATGGGCAGGAGGGTTTACTAAGAAATGGCACATGTACGGTAGAGCCACAAAAGCCAGTTAGATTTGTAACAATCCCGTTGCGTCCAAGAACAGCAGATACAGACAATATATAAGGCAGGTATATCAGTGATACATATGGTAGGTTTCTTTATGAAAAGATCATGTGCTTTGGTATTACAGATAACCAGTTGTTCCATTTTGAAACTTCAGAGACAAGGGCATAACTGTAAGCTCCTTCAGAATGGGAGTGATAGACCATCTTTACCCAAAATTGTCTATTTACATCCACAGTGGGTAGGATTTTTGGTAAACCTATATGGTTATATATTAATACTAATTTAATTATATACTTTAAAGAGCTGGAAGGTTAGGTGTGCATTGATATATAATGTAATGTTACCCTGCACTGGAAGCAATATGTGTATTATTTAAATATAGATTAAATAAGCTACTATGTAGCCATATGGGCTATAGAACCCACATTGCATGGTAGGCACAAGTTAAGCGGTTTAGAATAAAAGTTTTTTGTGCAGGTATGTCTATTAAAATTAAACATTATACAAACCCAATAGGATTTTTTGCCAGTAATATGCAGCTTAGTAACCATCAAGTACAAGGTACTGTCTTACTATTACAGAGAAATAGAAAATCATTAAAAAATAGTTATTTTTTAAAATTCACTCTATGGGATATGGTCTTCCCCTAATTTGATGTTTTCTGGATAACAATCTTCTGGATGAGGTATCCCATACCTGTACTTATAAGTGGTAATTGAAAGGGGTCCGATGAAATTTATGGCTTTCTGTACACCTATAAACACTTTCTTACATTATTATTAGTATTATGAATAAGTATACATATAAGTGCAAACATATGCCATAGCCCTGGCCAATAGAAAAATGTATACAAGTACAATACAGGTTACCTAAAATATAGTTACAGGAGAGAAAAAGGTCTCTAATAAGTATAGCTGAGAAGATTAAACAAAATTGCTGTCCATGGCATAACAAGGAAAGCAGAGCGCATCAGTGATCGCAGATATAAACTTGTGGGTGAGCACAAGGGTTGCAGGTCAGAATTGTGACAGAGGGATCCGACAAATATATTTTTTACTGTTGCTTCTAATGAATATTTTATTGGTAGTCCAATACTTTAATAGTACTTTTAAAGTATTTTGCATTTGTATTTATTTTTACGGGGGGGGGGGAACACTATGAATAACCTGTCAAGACTTCAAGACAATGTGCCAGTGAACCAAATCCCAGCCTCTTTCCATATTGCAAAGAAGACTTCAGGCACTTCAGGGCAAATAAGTGCAACCCAATGTCAGAAATTCTAGAACAGAAGCTGTGTGTGGGAATATGTAGTTCCCATAGAGTTATACTTATGGCATTATGCCTGATTCCTGGGCAAATGTCCATATTCTACCGGTCCCAAGTGACATGAGATGTCCGGAGCAATAAATTATATACATTTAACTCAATTATTCTGGGAGGTATGGTGAAAGAAAATAGAACTGCTCTCTGTTACGCCCACCAGTTAACATTATGAAATGTGAAATGAACTTAGAACTTCAGTGACAAATACCTACATTACTTATGCAAGTTCAGATTTAGAAATAGCAAACACTTGATGATCCGACTTTGTCATTTCTCTAAACTGCACAGCAGTTCTGTTTGCTTGAAATGTACTGCCTATTTGTACTCACATAAAGCAGCACACTTTGGACTCAGCTGGAAGTCATGTAATTGTACTGCAATGTTTTGTTGGGTCACCACAGCCTTAGCCAACCCTGAATATCCTTGATCCACATATATCTCCTTTCACAGGACACTGACATTACAAAATACAATATTTATCCAAAAATGTTGCTTGGTTGCACAAACCAAATCCCTTGAAATTAAATTTCATTCTGTTGGTTTACATGCTGGCTGTAAAAAAGGCAACCATTTGCAAGATATATATTGTATACCTATACAATATATATCTTGCAAATGGTTGCCATTATTTAGAAACCCATTATCCAGAAAGCTGGGAATCACAAAAATGAAGCTTTGTTTGTTAACTTTTTAACAAACAATGCATCATCGTGTAACTGATTTGCATTTTTTTTGTAAAAATAAGATGCCTAATTTTATAAAAGATATTTACTAAGACAGCTGATGTCCACATTGATGCCAAAACAATACTATTTTTGTTTGAGTATAAAGGCTAGTAGCTTTAAGTCATTGTTTTCCACATTACTGCACAACCGCATATCAAGAAAACTTTAAGTCCTGAACAATCTGGGTTATTGGTACCATATTCATATTACAGAAAACATCTTATTTGTTACCTATACCTACTGTGAGCAACAACTATGCAGTTTGTTCAGATTTAACTCATCGTTCATGACATTGACCATCAGGCTGCTAATTCAGTCAAAGAATTGAGAACAGCAACAATATTATGTACATTTTATTTTATATTTAACAAAAAGTACAAATTTGCCATGAAATCTAAGGGACAATGAAGGTTTTTTACCGCCCATTTTAGCATTGGGTGAATGGGTCATTACACACATTCATTTCTAAACATTGCTCTTATTCCTCAATAAAAGTGATTACCACACTTTTTTCCTAACCTGTGAGAGAATTATATACACATCATTTACTACCGGAAGGGCAGGGTGCAAGGTACAATCCACTATGTTTATTGCATTGCAGCTCTGCCCTGCCTTGTATGCAGTAAAATAGCTGCAGATCTCTGCACTCTAAAACATTGCACTTTGACCTGTGTTCACTGTATGGTGAACTTATAGCACTGACTATCTCATGCATCATTTAGACTGCATATTAGGGAACACCAGCAGGTGCAGGTATCAATGGTATGAGCCCTATTAGTTGCAGGCCACAATGGGGCCCTACTTACTTCCTGCTCTATGGCAGGCAATAAGAATGGGGTTGCTTTGTACCCACCAATGTACAAGTTTCAGAGTGTACCAAATTGCACAGCAGTGCTCTTAAATTTTCCATCTATGGATCTAGAGTAAATGACCCATATAGAAAGGAGAAATTTGTGCAGTAAGTAGAATAGGTTTGTTATTTGTTCCTTTTGGGCTCTCAAAGGTCAGACGGTTTCATTTGCCTATCCTTTCCCATCATGTAATATTTCGGTCATTTGTGCCAGCAAGAGAATTTGTACTTCTTCCCTTGTATGGTTCTTGGCAGTGGACTGGCTCGGATAAAGCAGTTTGTGATATGTGATAAATATGTACGCAAGCTAATGTTAACTGCTTACATTTCAGATACTACACAAGAGTAAATGTAGCAGTGAGGCATTTGTTTAATCCTATCAGCCACAATACAGTATAAAGGAGAAAGTCCGGTCTTGTTTTTGTTAAAAGTAAACCTAGCTTTCAACTTGTGTAACTGAGAAGTCAATTAATTTGTCATAATATCTAATCCTACATGTGTCTGAAAAAGTTTCAACAAAATTTGTCATGTGGAACACATTTGAAAGGCAAGGGCACCTTCTATCCCTTTTCTCATTCTAATTACTTTTTCTTTTTTCTTTTTAATAAGCAAAATTCTGTCCGCTGTCTCCTGCCAAAACATCAGATATCTTGGCTGGTTTAAGGCAAATGGAGATATTTTAATAACTCCCTTGAGTAAACAAATGGGCAAATTTCATGCAAACCATTTGGCTGCAGTTGGGATCTGGTTAATACATTGCTTACAAGATACAAGTGCTTCATTAGAAAAATTATTATTGAAAGAAGACAAAGGCTTTTCACATGTTTATGCCCTGGAATTTTTTCACAAAAGTGTCTATTATGCAGAACACAGTGGGGATGCTTTTATTTTTACTTCTTGCATGATGAAGTTTACAGGGTAGTCTCTTACGGCTTTTCCACTTCAATCAATTTTTATTTGGTCAACCCTAGGTTCTAGTTATCGTATTACATGGATCATTTAACTTCAAAGTGAAATAATCACAAACCCAAATGCCTATGTCTCAATAATTTATTTTTTTAGCCCTAGTTATTTGTTGAAATTGATTATATTGATGCCAGATATGTAGATTTTGATAAGTAAGTTTTGAATTTTCACAGGAATCTTGGGAAAAAAACAAGTTTTGGTCCTTACATTGTAATTTTCATAGAATACATTGTAGACTAAAGCTCACACTCTGGGTTTTTCAAGCACAGCCTAGATAGCTATCAAATCCTGTATGTTGGTTGGTTTCTTCCTTGCTGGAGCTCATCAGTATAGCGCAGGGTTGTCAATATACAATTTGACTTACTAGAAGTTCAACACGTGGCACCTTAGTAAGCGTACATGTTTTTAAGAGAAATGTTGAAAGGGCAGCATTTTCTATTGGTACTTTAGGTAACTGTCAAGCCCTGGATTAAGTGCTATTGAGTGAATCCATAGCTGCACCAGCATACATCTTAAGTGCATAGTTACAAGGCCAGCTTCTCTATCCCATCCCAACATTCATACAGGTATAGGACCTGTTATCCAGAATGCTCGGGACCAAGGGTATTCCGGATAAGTGGAATTTCCATAATTTAGATCTTCATACCTTAAGGCTACTAAGAAATCAATAGAACATTAAACCCAATAGGATTATTTTACATCCAGTAAGGATTAATTGTTGGGAAGTACAAAGCACTGTTTTATTTTTACAGAGAAAAAGGAAATCAATTTTAAAAATCTGAATTATTTGATTAAAATGGGATCTATGGGAGACAGGCTTTCCGTAATTCAGAGCTTTCTGGATATCGGGTTTCCGGATAAGGGATCCCATACCTGTATTAGCAAGCCTGTGTCTATACCCCTATCCATCATTTACCTTCCTTATTATGCCATTATGCCACCCCCCAGTCCTTTCCACTGAATCTTTTACTGAGCTTAACTGATTCAAGGACACCCTCCTCCCTCTGTAAAGTTTCTCTTTCTTCTTTATTCAAGTTATTAAGTTATCCATGTATTTCAGTACTCTTATTAGTTTTAAATTATCTTCACTGTTTGTGTCTATTTTTAGGTTTTCATTCCCTGTAGCTTTTTGCTATACAACAAATCTCACCCTGGAGAACCAATTTTTGATGGCTTGACAATGCATATACTCCCAATGGGGTTTTTGTCCTTGGGCCACCCAAGGCGGCTCATCTAATGCTGCCCCCCCTCAGCCCCCCACATTTACATTTACAGCGCCGGAGGGGGTTCGGGGGGGGCTGCATCGTTAGTCTGGAGAGCCGAATTTCCATTTTAAAATACAGAAATTCAGATCTTAAAGTTACCAGGAGCACCTTTTTACTGCCCCTGGTAACGTTGGGGGTGCTGCCACCTGAACCGAGTTTCTCAACTTGCCTCATGGTAGCAGCGCCCCTGTCTACTCTGTATGAAGAACCCAGATACATCACCAATTACTCACTGTTAGCTTTTGCTATAGTCTGATGTCTAAATACTGATGAGAGTGTCTACCCAGAGGGAACATTGTACAGTACATGGTTTCTGAGTACCAACAATTCTTTTTAAAAACCCTTGCATAATAATAGCTGTAATAATAACATTACATTTTTTTTGCTATGGTTCACATATAGATGATCATCAAAACAACAATAATATTCCATTCCTTTCATGTGGCTCATTATGTCATAATAGAGAACCCAACATCATTCTAATGCTACCTTTACATTTCCCATTAAATACACTTGGTGATGTAAGGTATCATGAAAAGTAGTATATTTTCAGCCTTATTGCCACATAAGCTCCATATCAGAGAATATCTGTTTAGATTAATAAATTCACAGTAAATGAAAGAAAGAACAAAAGATTTTTGTAGGCATAATGTGCTCAACCTCATAGTTAAACAGAGTCCCAGGTACACATAAACATGCTGTAACTATATGTAGCCACCCCTTGATTCACCACCAACTACATGAAAACAGGGGTGTCAGCATGAAGATTGTGAGCTGGACTGTAGCAGAGAGGGTCTCACTAGGTATATGAGTAAGTGCTTTCCTTAAACTGGATGTCAGAGACCCTGGCCCTGATCCCTTAAAAAAGTAATTGAATTACCATGTAGCTTAAAATCCATATTGTATACGTGTATGCTTTAAAACTGTTTGCATACTATAGGAGATAAAGTCAGCTGACATATTTAGTTTTGAACCTGTGCTAAGATAACTATAAACCTAAATGGAAATAAAGTGATTATAGATTTATCTTTTTCAGCCTGTACTTGAGCTCAGATTCAGTTTGATGAGATAAACTTATGGTTTATCACCTGAAAACTTCATTACAGTCTATGGGAAATTCTGAAATTGAATTTTAAGGTTTTTCTCATTGGTTAGAATGGAGTATACATTTCTTTGAAGTGAGAATACTGCAGCGTAAAGCCAAGTTGTGGTTTTAAACAAACACTTAAGCAATGTTTAGGTTTAGTCTAAAAACTCACAAGCTATAAAACTTTGTTTTGACTATATTAATAATTTTATTGTAATTCGTTATGTGTCTGCCACTGGACACAGAACTCTGAATGGTATGGACATAAGCTAAATACAACTGGTTTTAATGTAGAAGGAATTACAAACAGGCAACATAATAACACAAATTGTGTCTTTAGTAATGTGATATAAATGATACATTCACTCCTAGACTGGTCTGGCCATTTAGCACTGGAATCCCTAAAATAAATCAGACACTTTCCCCGTAGTGTTCAGAAGATGGCATTATATTATACACATTGACTACTAATCTGCTCTTCAGCAATAAATTATTCAGTGACTGGATTTCAGCTAGCACTGTGCCAAGAAGAGAAATTACAGCCTTAAAAAAGTCATCCAGGTTGTTCCTGACATCAGGGAGGTCAGCGTTTAGTGCCGATGCCACCTTAGAAAAATGTAGAGAACATCTGTAAAATAAAGAACATCTTAGACATTGGAATCATTGCTTAATATATTGCTTTATATTCCAAAAGCTCAATTTAACTTAGATATATGTTCTGTTACAAAGGGTCTTTTTGATGCTATTATGAACTTTATTAAGCTTGAAAATTCAGAAGATGAAAAGATAATTTGTCTACTATATCATCCACTTCTTTTCAGTGATTCAGGGGATACAGTTTTTGGCAATGACAATCCAAAATGTATATTATTAGGGCAAGGCAATTAGTGTTTCACAGACCTTGTCACATGAGTTTCATCCTGGCCAGGACACTAAAGGAGAAATTACAAATGTACTCATGTTCTGCAGGATTGTCAATTCAGGTTTGATTTCAAACCTGAAAATCTATTTCATAAAATGGATATTTCTCCCTGCTCACTTGCTGCACACAGGCATGATACCTTATTTTATGATTATATATAAGAGTACCAAGAAGGATCAAGAACTAATGCAGCAAATCCATTTTTAACATGATATATTCTACAAATGCAGCTAAATTCAGCTAGAGGTGCATTAGGTCACAGAGAGCATTGACTTGGTTTCTCTCAGCCTGTGTTTTGTAGGGAGGCTCTCTTCCACAGACACAGGCACAGCTTCGGCCTGAGTGCAGCTACATAAAGCAGAGAGTGCTTAAATATGCCTGCTTTTATGTTTTTCAGGACTATTTCCACTCTGTTCCTTGCAGCTGCACTCAGGCCAAAGCTGTGCCTGTGAGTGCAGCTATACGGGGCTGTGGAAGAAAGTTGATCCACTTTTGCCAACAAAACGCAGGCTGAGAGAAGCAGAACCAATGCTCTGTGTGACCAGGGTCTTAGATAACAAAAGCACAATAGCCTAAGGAACCTTTGTGTGTTACTCAGTATGTTCCTAAGGTAAAGACCTCAGATGTGTTTTAATGATGATCAGTATTTTTTTCCAAATATTTATGTCTCAGGTATTAACTGAAGCTGTCTATAATTTACTCATGATTTTAAAATGGCAAATGGAGATCAGACTAACAGCAGCCAGGCCTGGTTGCAGGATGTGCACCTGGGACCCCTGCCACACTCTAGACAGGTGCGCAGGAAAAACTCCCCTGCTGTGTCACCCGCAATGCCATACAATGACAGGCACCAACTGCACCCCTAGCAGTAACACCACTGACATTATAATTTGTATAAGGTGAAAAAAATGCATGAAAGGCTAAATAACCCAGCTCAATCAACTCAGTGAGGGAACTCAACAACTTCACTGTTACCAAGGTAAAAAAAATATTTCTGCCTTAAGATAAAACTTATGTGTTGAAATACTTTACTTATTGGAATGGCCACTTATATACAGTAATTAGAAAGAGTGGTCATACCCACCCCAAAGCAGCTTTCCTCAGTCTATACCAGTCTATAGTCCGGACCAGCCAATCTTTATAACTAAAGTCTTTCTTTAGACGATTATGTTAAATTCTTAATAAAACTGGAGTTCCAAGGGGTGAATTTGCACCCCTTAGAATCCATGCACTTTTCACTTTCTCCCCTGCCTTACGTTAACTGATGCAGAACGTTGGGGAAGTACTGGTGAATACCTAAATTCCACCACCTCCAGACCACAGGTGCTGGATTGATGCTGCTGTGGCTGCATATAATAATTAGAGCAACTCTTTGTTTTCTGTTTTGTGAGAACTGAGGGTTGCGCCTACGGTTGCAGACAGGGAATAAAACCAGGTGCACAGTGCAAAAAGCAGATGTGGTTTGAACTAGCTTTTTTGCACTTTGTATCTTGGTCTGCACTAGTCTTTGATGTTTCTCTGTTAAAGGACATGTCAACCCCAAAAATAATTTTTGCCTAATAAAAGAAAACATAAAAAGACAGACAAACACTACTTCTAATAGCAATTATATACACAAATAAATATGTAATGCATGTTTATTAAAAAGTTGCTAAGAATGTCGCTTTCTTTTATTAAACAAGTTGCTTTATTTTGGGTTTACTTGCCCTTTAAGACAATACTGAGTTCAGTTGTATGCTTTCTTTAAAACCTATTTATGAATAGTCTCTCAACAACCCTTCAACTTCCCCCCCCCCCCTGCTTTACTCTGTGGATGCCACTTTGGATGTCAGATATACATGTTTACATACCACATTCCCAGTTAAAATATATTGGAATACTTATGTTTTACTCCAGTCCTTGTGCACCAAATTATAAAAGCAAATTAAGGAACATTACCATTCTATAAAATCATGGAGATATCTAACAAATGTGATGATTTTATTCTACCTTTTTCCTAAGGGGCTCATATACTGGAAAACACTTTGGACAAGGGCTAGTTTAATAATAGCTGAAGTTTTTTCTCCAGGTCTAGTAACTTATAGCTACTAATGGCCAAGTATGCCCACAGCCAGAACAAAATAAGCCAATACAGTTTTCAGGTTTAGTGAATCCTTTTCTGAATGTATGCACATGAGAATTAATACATGCTGATAATGGAAATGTGCATACCAAACTTATAACAAATATGATATCGTGTTTGAAAGCACACACACACACAACTAATTCCCACATTCTTGCAAACCTATATAAAATAAATCTCTGTATAATATCAGCTATTTTTTTCCAGAATTTTACCAGTCTAAACCTGTCAAGATAAAATAAAGGCCTATTATATTAGTCACTGCATAGAAATGATCTGAGTCACTGCTCCTGTAGCTACTCATTGCAAGATTGTGGTAACAGCCCCAGCAATAAAATACCCACAAGGAATATCTGAATGGATGGCATTATTGAATAACATTATTGTAAATAAGTACCTTGAGAAACATTCAGGAGAGTGTAACCGTGTTTGGGAAACAAAAGAATAGAATGGAAGAAAAGAATAGGCCTTTACTTTATACTTTGAGAATAAAATACTACATACCCAAATTTGATAAAAATATATATATTTTCACAGTATAGTTGTAAAAAGTAGAGTATCCAGGACCAGAACAGCTTCAGCACAGGATCAGACAAGGCAATTTACACAGTTGGGAAGGGTTTTGGGGGTTCTTGTCCTTTAAACAAGTTTAATTGGTTCAGTCCAGGTAGGACCATGTTCTGTATGTTCTCATGTTATCTAATTCTACTTGGTGCTAATTGATTGCTGCTGTTTCTAGTACAGTGGTACAGGAGCTGTATCATTAACAAAATTTTAGTTTCCAGTAGTATTTCCAGTTTTTGTTGTGCAGCTGACAGGCCGAAAAGTTTAAGAACTATTTAGTTTGCTATGGCTTAATAATGCAATAACCCAAGCATGAGTTGGGAAATCAGGAAAGAGGAATAGTGCAGGGCCTGACTAAGAACAGAAGCAATGAAAAATAGAAATCATGATAAAATTAGTGCCTCACAGATGGTTTTTTTGTTGCCAGATCACATTTTAAGTTGCTGCCAAGAAAAAAAGACATTGAATAGGAAGCCTTATAACTTGAAAGCAATAACTAAATGAAGAGCAGTGAAAAGGTTGCTTGCAATCAGTCCTTCTATAATAAACTGCACATGTATTTAAAGGTGAACTTCCTATTTAATGGTTCAGCAGTTCTAAAGTTAAATATTAGCATGAAGACAGTAGGTGGCCCAGTATATTCAAAATTGTGTTACTTAAAGGGGAACTGTCACTGTAGTGGATTTTATTATGTATTTCTAGTTTTTAAGATTCTTCAATTTGATCTACAATACCCAGCAAGAAGCTTTTATTAGAAGTTGCAGGCCACATTTTGGACCTCCTACATTCAGAACAAAAATGCTTAACTGCAGGCACATCTGTTAGTTTTATACATACTGTGGAAACAAAAAGAACTGACGAGAAGATTATATATTACTGTTCAGTGCATTTCTTTGCCTTATACCCAAATAACATTTCCCAAAGTGCATTGTATAAGAAGGAGAGAACACATTATTCTCATATTATTTGCAACTAGTGCACACTAAATCTTAAAATCCAACTTAAATGTAATATCTTCTAAGCATACTGAGATGTTTATTTTTTGTGCCCATTGAAGATTGAAAGTCTGATTATAATTTAAATTTCTATCATGTCTGAGTGCAGCAGCAGGTAAAGAAGGGAAAAAGAACAGATGAAAATCGATTAAAAAAATACTGTCTAACAACAGAAAGATAATTGCTTTTTATGTCAGAAGTAGTTTCCTTTAGAAAGAATATAGCCATACTCACACAGGATTAAAAAGGAAAAAGCCCAACACTTTGGGGGCTAATTGCCATTTTCTACATGCTCATTTAGAAACTACAGTACAATAATATACTGAGATATCAGTGCAGAATGCAACAATGAATGCCTTATGCAGAAGCCACTTTAGAAAGTGACTTCGTCTTGCCTCTCCCACAGTATCCTAAATGAGTCTTTCAGGGGTGATACTAACATTAGAGCCGATTATCAGCACTACATGAAGCCGTCCCTCTGGTTGTCATTTGAAGCTTATGTTTATTTAAAGCAATAAAATTCAATGATCAAATTAAATGGGATGTTTCTCATATTTAGGAGTGTTTTGCCTTCCCTGGAATAGGCTAATTTTCATTTTTAATTTCACCTCTTAAAGATAATCACTCCTAACTCACAAGCATGTATGTGTTTGATTGGTGCAGGGCTGGAACTAGGGGTAGGCAAAAGAGGCAAGTGTCTAAGGCACAACACTGGGGGGCCCTATGCTATTCCTTTTTTGCCTGCTTACCCCGAGTACTATGCCGTCTGTAGCTTGTCATCACTCCCTGCCCTCCTCCCCCAATTCCCCTGGGTATCAGCGCAGAGTGAAAGTCGTCTTTTCACTCTACTGCGCATGCGTAAGCGCTCCAATGTGGAAGAAGGAAGCGCTCGCAGCTACCCCAGGCTGGTGCGGTTTTCTCCTAACAGGGGCACCAGCCCGGGGCACAAGGTAAGCAATTAAAGTCACTTGGGGGTGCCTAACATTTTGGCACCCCCAAGTGACTTAGCCTTTCCTTCTCCTTTAAGGGATCTTGATAGCAAAACCTAATTATTATATTGGCCGCTAGTTTTATGAAAACCTTCATAGACAAAATGAAGGGGCCGGTTAATCTCAGTACTGATATCATTAAAGCTTAGGCAGTGGCAGACATAGTTACATAGTTACATAGGGTTGAAAAAAGACCAGTGTCCATCAAGTTCAACCCATCCAAGTAAACCCAGCACACCTAACCCACACCTACCAATCTATACACTCACATACATAAACTATAAATACAACCACTAGTACTAACTGTAGATATTAGTATCACAATAGCCTTTGATATTCTGATTGATCAAGAACTCATCCAGGCCCCTCTTAAAGGCATTAACAGAATCTGCCATTACCACATCACTAGGAAGGGCATTCCACAACCTCACTGCCCTCACCGTGAAAAACCACCTACGCTGCTTCAAATGGAAGCTCCTTTCCTCTAATCTAAAGGGGTGACCTCTGGTGCGTTGATTGTTTTTATGGGAAAAAAGAACATCCCCCAACTGCCTATAATCCCCTCTAATGTACTTGTACAGAGTAATCATGTCCCCTCGCAAGCGCCTCTTTTCCAGAGAAAACAACCCCAACCTCGACAGTCTCACCTCATAGTTTAAATCTTCCATCCCCTTTACCAGTTTAGTTACACGTCTCTGCACTTTCTCCAGCTCATTAATATCCTTCTTAAGGACTGGAGCCCAAAACTGCACTGCATACTCAAGGTGAGGCCTTACCAGGGACCTATAAAGGGGCAAAATTATGTTCTCATCCCTTGAGTCAATGCCCTTTTTTATACAAGACAGCACTTTATTTGCTTTAGTAGCCACAGAATGACACTGCCTGGAATTAGACAACTTGTGATCTACAAAAACCCCCAGATCCTTCTCCATTAAGGAAACCCCCAACACACTACCATTCAGTAGATAGTTTGCGTTTATATTATTTCTACCAAAGTGCATAACTTTGCACTTATCAACATTGAACCTCATTTTCCAGTTTGCTGCCCAGTTATCTAATTTTGTCAAATCGCTCTGCAAAGCGGCAGCATCCTGCATGGAACTTATAGTTTTGCACAATTTAGTGTCATCAGCAAAAATAGACACAGTACTGTCTATGCCCACCTCCAGGTCATTAATAAACAAGTTAAAAAGCAAAGGCCCAAGGACTGACCCCTGCGGTACTCCACTAACCACACTGGTCCAATTAGAAAATGTTCCATTTACAACCACTCTTTGTACTCTATCCTTCAGCCAGTTCTCTATCCAATTACAATTACAAGGAGATTAGTCGCCCCACAACAAATCTTCATGCTGCAGGCGACTTATCTTCCCGCAATGCCACCACACCGGCTAGAATGTAAATCACCAGTGGGATGGCATATGCGGCGCTACGATTTCCCGAAGTCACCCAACTTCCCTCTCAAGGGCAACTTCAAGAAACTGTAGCAAAGCATAGGCCATCCCACCGGCAATTTACATTCATACCAGTGGGACGGATTGCGGGGAGATTAGTCGCCCGTGGCAACGAAGATTTGTCGTGGGGTGACTAATCTCCCCGTCTGCCACTGCCCTTATACAAAGGTAAGCAGTCACCACAGCCAGACATATAGGGTGCCACACAAGGGGGGCAGCGGGATGGATGTGGCCCCCGGACCGCCAGTTACACAGCACTGGCTTATAGCATAGACTAATATTATTAATTTAGTACATTCATTCTGCTTATACGAAAAATAAAGCCCTGTGTGATTCTAAAGACTGACACGTAACCCATTACATTGAATTCATGAAATTCAGATTCTTTTGCAAACATGAACATTGTTGCATACAGCATTCTCAATCAGTTTGAACAAGTGAGAATCATTTTTAAACTTTGTAACTCACAATCATTTAACAGAAATGAACATTAAGTCAGAACAATTTGCCCACTTCACTAAGTGGATTGTGCAGCAATTCATGAAAATAATGCAGCCGGGAACACACTGTATATTAGTGATCCAAGGAGCAATGACCTTCAATTGAATTCACAGGAACATCCAGTTCATTAGGAATAAAAGTAACCAAGCTAAGTTTGATGCAATTATCTTGTTGAGTGGTTATGTTTGCAGTTTCCTACTGAAGGAATATTATAGAAAACTACAGTTTGATATAGGTTTTTTACTGTACATTAAAAGAGATCAGAGTAATTGAAGGGGTTGTTTATAAATGCAAGTGTAGTGTGAAAAATGCGTGCTGCATTGTCCTCATAATTCCTTATCGAGGCTGTTCTCTAAGTTGCGTATGCAATTCTTCCCAGTTCATCAAAATAGACATAATTGTACTTGTGTTTTAATGCAAATCAGGGCAAGTTGCATGTAACATTTGCAGAGTGGGGGTTGTGTGCCGCAAGTCTGGTGCTCCTATTCCGCCTGCTGTGGAAAACCTGGATCTACCACTAGGTCCCGGGGGGTAGCTCCATGGTTCCACAGCGAGAATAGGTGCAGTTGCTCTCACCTTCTTGCAGCTCCCAGATCAACTGGAGTTCTCATTGGCCATTTCTGCAATTAACTTATTGGCAAGTCTGGAGTTAATAAAGTGCTCATTGACCATTTTTGCAGTTATCTTACTGGCAAGTCTTGGGTTAATGGAGTGCTCATTGGCCATTTGTGCAGTGATCTTACTATCATAAAAAGGCAGGTGCCACAGTGTGTTGTGGAATGCTTAGGGGCATCTTGTGTCATAAAATGATGGGGCCACTTTTTCTGTCTTCTGGTGCACTTTGTGCTGCCATTCCAAACATGGAAATGGGGCATGTGTTTGTAAAATGGTATAATATGTGTGGGTGTGGCCAAAAAGTAGATGTGGCTCCCAAAATTTCTGCAAATTATTATTATGCACCATCAGTTTTATTTACATGTTAAGATGTATAACTTTTCTAACTTTAATGTTTCAGTTGTGCTTGCTGATACATTATATATTTTTAAGAAGGGGCTGGATGGGTTTTTAGCAAGTGAGGGAATACACGGTTATGGGAGATAGCTCTCAGTACAAGTGAGGGAATACAGGGGTATGGGAGATAGCTCTCAGTACAAGTGAGGGAATACAGGGGTATGGGAGATAGCTCTCAGTACAAGTGAGGGAATACAGGGGTAGGGGAGATAGCTCTCAGTACAAGTGAGGGAATACAGGGGTAGGGGAGATAGCTCTCAGTACAAGTGAGGGAATACAGGGGTAGGGGAGATAGCTCTCAGTACAAGTGAGGGAATACAGGGGTATGGGAGATAGCTCTCAGTACAAGTGAGGGAATACAGGGGTATGGGAGATAGCTCTCAGTACAAGTGAGGGAATACAGGGGTAGGGGAGATAGCTCTCAGTACAAGTGAGGGAATACAGGGGTAGGGGAGATAGCTCTCAGTACAAGTGAGGGAATACAGGGGTAGGGGAGATAGCTCTCAGTACAAGTGAGGGAATACAGGGTTATGGGAGATAGCTCTTAGTACAAGTGAGGGAATACAGGGTTATGGGAGATAGCTCTCAGTACAAGTGAGGGAATACAGGGTTATGGGAGATAGCTCTCAGTACAAGTGAGGGAATAGAGGGGTATGGGGGATAGCTCTTAGTACAAGTTGAGCCAGGGACTGGTCCGATTGCCATCTTGGAGTCAGGAAGGAATTTTTTCCCCTCTGCAGAAAATTAGAGAGGCTTCATATGGGTTTTTTTGCCTTCCTCTGGATCAACTAGAAGTTAGACAGGTTATATATAGGCATTATGGTTGAACGTGTTTTCAACCTAACTTACTATGTAGCCAAAATCTACTTTATTAATCCTCCAAGGGAAAGGGAGCCACCCATATATGTCTGCAGGGGGGCCCCCCAACCTCTAGTTATGCCACTGAGGGGGAATCTCTCTGAGGAGCTAAAACAATGGGAGCATATAGACTTTTTTGTGTCTTTCAGATCACCATCTACTCACCTACAATTCACACTATCAGTGGGTTCATCTTGGCTTCTTAGAAGGACAGAACAGCATGGAACACAAAAATAGCACAGGTTATTTGCCATCCTTCAAGTACAGCTTTACTTACATTGAGCAATCTTCTATACACTTAAGGAGACTGATGGGATCTGTATATATTGTATAAACATATACTACATGTTTAAAATGCATGCACTCTAGGGTGTCAGTGAGCTTTGAGGACACTCAGTGGAATGCATGTGAGCAAACTTGAACTGATTAAGCAACATTTACATCAAAAATGCTGACTGGTTTGAGGCATAAAAAAGGTTTTAGTCTAAAAACAAGAGGTAGTGGCAGTAGGCTTGGAATTATTATCATATATGTATATGTAAATTCAGTTACTTAAAATATATGCACCTGCTTAGAAAATGTATCTAATGAATGGAAATACATGGGCATATGGATGTGCACCAACAGTTCTATGTGCCTGTTTGTAGCTCTGCAAAACAACATTTACATTTTATGGTTCTAGGCAGAGAAAAGTGTAACTGGGGCCCAATTAAGTTCTGCTTGAGGCCTGGGGTTTGTTTATGGCTAGCTCATACAGTATTCTATCTATATCATATACATATTCTTAGATGTTTCTCTGATCTTTTAAAAAACAGTGGTGTCGAAGCTGGATAAAATTTGCTTAAACACTTTCAGAGAAATGATGTTCTGTTAAAGTGTATACAGATTAACTGTAAGACAATTATGTGTGTTTTTCCCTCCCTTGAACGTTCTAAATTACAGCGATTACAAAGCTCCCGAGACCTTTCTTTTGCAGACAGGCAGGAATATTAACACCTAGTGCTTGAGGATTTGTTCACAGTTCCTAAGACACATTTTATTTCATGTAGAAATATTAAAGCTTTTTGTGACTAAGGAATTACACTGAGTAAACCTGGTAAGCTCCAGCTTCTCACAAATTCATTTAAACTTTGTCAGATAATGATCATATGCCTTGATTCAAATACGTACCAATCTGGAGCCTTGTTATCAGTCAGTTTTATATACTTAATTGCTAAAAGCTCTTTATCCCAATGTCACACCGACAAGTAACTTGGGGCCTACAGCCTCCCACCACCCAGATTTACAAACCTGCCACCCACATCCCACTCCCCATGCACCAGTGCTAGACATAAGTGTGGGGGATGGGTTAACAATGCTTGCATGACATGAATGGGCCAGGTTTATGGGTCACAATATGGGTGGTCTGACTAGTAAGGACTGGGTTTCTCTTCAGGTTGCCTACAGGCCACCCTCCTCTCCATCACCCCCTTCTCCATTGCAACTGGAGCACAAGGCACATGGCGTATAGAGAGCTCCTGCTTCCTAGCCCTCAGTGCCCTGATCTTCAGTTGTGGACAGGGCGGAATGCTGCCCCTTAATTCTGCTGCCCTAGGCCGGGGCCTTCATGGCGTGCCACAAATCAGGGCCTGTTATTCCAATGAACATCTATGGGAGTGTAAGGCTGTGCGTTTGTGTTTCCAGCCAATTTATATACTATAAACATCCCTGCTGGACACTAGAGCCTTTTAGAGTCATAACCATCTGCTGCTGCCTTAGTTTCCTGTTACATTTATAAGACCTATTGTTGTCATTTCATTAATTAGTAGCTATTATAAGTCAGCCTCTTCATACTCTTTGTGCTTCAATGCTTCTTTGAGCATTATTGGTTGAATGCGCCATGTACTTTATAGATAGAAACGTAGACTTTTGCCCGCAACTGCAATCTGAAATCCTTCTGAGCTGACTAAAATGAGGATCAAGTATCTCTATGTCCAAATACATTAAAAAAGACAAAGGGCCTTATTTCAAAATTAGTGCAAGGTGAACAATGCAAAAAAAATAAAAATTGACACAAAGGTTCTTTGCACTTTGCCAATTCCCTGGTTGTGACCTCAGGTGCAATTCTCTAATATGGTGCACCTGGGCTGTGCCACATGCTCTATGCAGCACTGTTCTCTCATAAACAACAATAGAACAGAAATGAAAGCCCTGGAGATATAAGTGCAGGGGCTGCATGACAAGGGATCCGAATAACCAGCAGCCAGATTACACTGGTTTATGTTTAGAGATTGGCAGAACCAGGTGCAACTGTGATTAGGTGAGAAGGAAAGAGTTAAGGCAGGAGAAGGCTGGCCTGGGGAGGGGCGGAGAAAGAGAGGGATGTGATGTCAGAAAAGCACTCACTTCCTTATCTTCTGAGCAGGTAGAAACATCCCACCCACCCTCCTGAATGCACCTGTTATATTGTGCTTTCTGTATCTTTATATGTTTAATTCATGTTAACAACGATTTCTTGATCCAGGGAATGTTTCCGATCGCCCAGGGGGTCAGGAAGGAATTTTTTCCCTCTTGAGGCATAATTGGCACTAGCTTCAGGTTGGGTTTTTTGCTTTCCTCTGGATCAAAATAGTGGATATATGATAATATATTTTAAGTTTTATTTGTCACAGCAGCGGTAGGACCTTGCCAAAGTACTGCACAGGTCATTTTAGCAGAGGGAGAAAGGAGGTTCTCTCCTGTGACTGCACGGTGGATTGATAGATATAGACGCTACTACTGCTAGGTGCTAGGTGACAGCCTGCTTGGATTTCCTATCATCGAGACACTGCAGATCCAGGACCGGCAGCAGGGCTGCTGAACTTCTCTCATGGTTGGTAATGCAGCTCCTGCTGGTAGCAGAGTTTGGGGCCATCCTCTCTGTAGGTAGAGGCAGTCTAATACTCATTCAAGTCTTCAGCGAGGAACGGCAGAGCATAGTAGCAACCTCTTATGGAATTATGGCTTTAGAATATAGCCTTGGGTTAGGCTGGCAAGGTCCTATTTATTTGATAAAATGTCAATAAATGCTGTGGCCATTTTCTCCAGTTCAGTGGGGTGCCTCAAGGCGAAGGGTCAATTGAGGAGTCCCCTTGTCATGGACTGTTGGCCAACTGAACACCTCCACTACCTCCTTTTGACAGAGCCTCAGCTCCTCTTAGCATTATATATGAATATTTACTCACAAGTTTTTCTTTTTCAGCTGCACAAGCCAAATTTCACTTGCTTCTTATGTCATGGGTATAGAGCCCCCCCCCCCCCCCCAGTCACTCTGCGTAACCCAGATGGTATTCATTAATTAATTCCAGCACCCCAGCCTTCTCTTCCATATCTTCCCTTTAGGGCTTTCCAGTCACTCTGCCACTATATAAATATTATGTCCCACCATCATTGTGCCCGAAGCACGTGCCTCTTCTGCCTTCCCCTAGTTAAAGTCCTGTATATGATAGCAGTTCTGATTCATTCAGTTCTGACATTGTGAAAAGTATCAAAGTCACCAGTTCATCTATAAGTGTCTCTGCAGATCTTTAACCTTTGGATAAAAGTGGACTTAACCGAATATTGAACCCAAAATGATGTAAAAAAAAAAATCTAGTTTAGGAATGATAATTTCACTTGTACACTGTCCTGTGTTAGTGAGCAATGCATTCATATTACAAACACTCACTGTTTAGCTTTATAGTTTGGCAATGAACAAACTTGGAAGAGCAGTCAGGTTAAATCTGATAAATAGTGTTTATTTCTTTATCCCTGGCTGATTGACTTTCCAACATTTTCTTCCATCTTTCAAGGTGCATAGACACTTCTTCAGCTTCACGGCAGTGTGACATAAACACATTTCAACAAACAACGACGCACTGAAAGAACCCAGAACTCAGACCTGGCTTTATTTTTTCAATGCTAAGGTAAACATTGAACTTTCTTCTTTTATCATGGAATCATTCTGGCCTGTTGTTTATAAATGTATTCCCCATTACGGCCGAGTGAAGTGCAAAAGGATCATATAAATCTCTTAATGAAAAGAAAACAACTGCAAGGCATACAGTTTCGTTTTGGCAAGCATAGGAGTAATATTTAATGTGCCCACAATACACTTTTAAAGCCATTGTTATTTGGTAATGTACACATGCAGCTGTCAAGTTGGATTTACACTAACATTGTCCTGAACTTCTAGGGAAGAGGCTTGTCAGTGCAAACATATTACAAGGGTGACGCCAGTAGATTTAGAGAAATGGGGAATCAGGTAATGCAACATGAGAACAAAATGCTAGATAAATCATGGATGTCCAATCCTTGGCTCAATAGGTGTCAAACTACAACTCTTCAAACCCAAAGATAAGTTATATTGCAATTAACAGCTGCAGGGTACAGATAGAGTTCCTTTGATGTGTATAACATACCTGTATGTCTGACAATTATTAGACAATGTAATCACTCATAATTTGTATGAGAAATGATAATGCCAGACAAATAAATAAGGTTAATAGTTTATTTTCACCTGTGCAAATAGAATAATATTGACTATATTGTCAGAAGAGGAATTAGCTTGGACCTGACTCAGAAGCTGTATGTCATGTTTCTGCATTACATTACTCTGAGTAGGCTAGAAAGTCCTTTTGCTCCATAAAACTGCCATTACTGACACCCAGAGATCAATGCAATTGAAAAAGCTCCTATCAGCTCTTTCAGCTGCTTCCAACCCTCAATGCTTGGTCCCCACAGCTTCAAAGGAAGCAGCTCAGGATCTGGAAATGCATAAAATCGGAGTTTTGAATCTAGGTATGTACTGTGGCTAGACTGAATTTACTTTCCCAGGGTAAGACTCATTAGTGGTTCAAACAATGATTACAGATAATGCCCCATATGGTACTAAGTTTGCCCAGGGGCAGCAATCCATAGCAACCAATAAGATGTTTGCTTTTAAATAGGTGACCTGGAAAGGGCCACATGCTTTGCTACTTACACTAGTATTCACTTTCCCTTGTTGGCACAGACTATCTTCTGAATTATGTTAGAATTACAAAGACCTGTGGCCAGCTATATTAATGTAGTAGTTATACATAACTACTTTTGAGGGTTTTTTTTATAGTGCAACTTAGTTTGGACTTGGCCGTTATGTATTCAGAACATAATATACAGTATATACCTTTCAAGGGTTCACAGTAAAATATTTTAGGGCCCCCAGAATGTTCATTGTGGCAATGTAAAGAATTAGGGTGTCCTCAGGTACAGTATCTCTTTATCCATGCCTTTGAGAGCTGATCTTTTTTGGTTTGAGATTCCAACAGTTAAATAATCATCTTGGTGTAAACCTCTGCAACTGTTAAACATTGAAGGTTGGTTGTTTCTGTGCCCAACCTTGTAGTATCCTATATGAAAGGCAATTCAGCAGCAATGACTTTGTTTAAATGAATGTTTAAATCACATGTTAACTCACAATTTTGGATACATTGTCATAATATTATAGGCTGATGGTGACAGTGGTTAGCATTTAGTAGTGCTGGTGTCTTGGGCTTGGTTCAAACCAGAGATATATTTGCATTATGTACATAAAATCTGTATAAGGTAAGAGAATAGGTACTGAGAGTAGGACACTGTACCCAACTGCCTATAATGCCTCCACACAGTACTGGTCCTGGGGCAACACAAATAAATTTTGTAGTGCTATAGAGTTCATTGAGAGTAACAATCGAAAATCTAAAAGATAAACTCATAATCAGTACTCTATTTTCTCCTCTCTGTCTTTGCTTCTCTCTCATTCTGTACAGGTGGCAAAATTTAGCCAGTCCCTCCTTCCCCACCCCTCCTCATGTTGCCCGGGCCCCCTGTGGCCGGGGGTCTGCTCTGATTTTTCCTATCCCCTTCATTGCAATGTGATTGTTTTGGCCCTTGATTTTGTTAGCACAAAATCACAACTTCTTCTTGACAAAGTGGGCTGGCTTAGGTGTCCAACATGCTCTCACTATAAAGAGGGCTCCCCTTCTGGTAGCACACAGTTATTAGCTTGAAGACACTCTCAGTTGCTGATGTCTTTTGAATAACCAATTTGTACACCCTCAACTATGTGGGTGTATTTCCTACAATCAAGTGTTATATATGGTAAACAATGTTTTCCCTATTTGCCTGACAAAGGTTGAATAATTCGATAATTCATTAGAACCCCCAAGCTGCATCAGCAATTCCAGAATATAGATGTGGTATTATTATCCATTATAAGTGCTTAGGATTTGCATGACTTTACTGCCAATGAAAATTCTGTGTTCGTGTCTTTTTGCTGAAGCAGGTGTTTGACTTCTCTGTGAATTTAATGCACTTATATATATTCTTTATTTCTCTGGTGTGAGAGAAGGGTTTGTTTAACCGTTTATCCCATCACTACAGATTATCATTCCTCTATACTGCCAAGAGTTGCAGAGTTTCTTTTTAAATAATGCATTACTGAGATGCAATTTGTTTTACTTTCTTGCCAGTTTGATTCATTTCATTATTTGGACATTCAGTTATAATGTGTTATGGCTGGCATGCATTCCAGTCTCCTGAAGCAATCTTGTGCTCTCGCTCAAGAAAACATAATTAATAGCAATATACAGAAAGAAAACTAAGTGGGTGATGTTATAACCATCGTGATACATGAGCCCCAGATTGGCACTTTCTTGGCTTCTCTCCAGTCACCCTCTATATCCTCATAGCAATGTGTATCAAGATCACTTGGAGGAAAGCAAGGAAAGCAAGTGCTGAAAACACCTGAAGCATACAACCATTTTCTGTATTAATATAGTAATAGAGGTGAGCTTAAATCATCATAGGGAAAAACATCTCTAGCCATTCAATACTGCATTTCATTTTTTGTGGTGTTCTTCTGTTTAGGAAAACACTAAATGATAATGGACCTTACTCAATAGTAATAATATTTCAATATTTCAAATAATGCCGATTAAGTTAAGAGCCATGGTCATGGTTTCTATATTTTTTCTGTGTCAATCTCACAAATTGGAATGATAAAGTACTGTTTTTCATTCTGTTACATTTATTATGTTACACGTTTATTTTCTGGGTGCTAAAAATGCCTGGTTTATTAACCCAAGTATTAAATTTTTTATAAAAATGCATGGTTTGTCCAATGGATATTTTGGCTTATGACTGCTGTGCTGTTTACCACAATCAGCAACCCTTAGTCAGACAGAGCCTTCAGATCGACCCCTATATTCCGTACCTTTTATGTTCTACGTAGAATGATCATCTTAATCCTGTATTTTGGGGAGCAGTTCATGTGTAATGTGTCTCAAAGGAATGTAGGGGGACTGATTAAGATGAAGAGGGCCAGGCCAGAGGAGCAGGTGGTGGGGGAGCTGTAACACAGACGGCATGGGGCTGTTGACTGTGGAAAGCAGCATTTAATAAGAATTCAAATAGCCCTTCTTTGTAGTTGCCCAGATGGGATGGGGCAGAGGAAAGCCTCAGGTTCTCAGAAAACCTTTCCCAAAAGCAACTTCATACAATTATAAAGCTATATGGCCCTTGGGGTTATGAATACTCTATATCTCTCTAGAGCAGGGATCCCCAACCTTTCTTACTTGTGAGCCACAGTCAAATGTAAAAAGACTTGGAGAGCAACACAAGCACCATAAAAGTTCATGGAGGTGCCAAATAAGGGCTAGGATTGGCTATTAGGCAGCCTCTATGCACACTATCAGCTTACAGGAGGCTTTATTTGGTAGTAAATCTTGTTTTTATTCAACCAAAACTTGCCCCCAAGTCAGGAATTCAAAAATAACTCCCTGGTTTGGGGGCACTGAGAGCAACATCCAAGGGGTTGGTGAGCAACATGTTGCCCCTGAGCCACTGGTTGGGGATCACTGCTCTAGAGCATGTCTGATGTCTGAGTCTGAGTGTGATTATTATAATAACATATTTACTGTAGATGTTGCCTATTACTCTACAGGTTGTATAGAAAAAATATATTTAAGCAAAGTTGCAGAGACAGGCTCTGTCCCATCAAAGTGAATAGGCATTTTTTCATGGTGACTTTTTCCAATCTCTGTTGACTTTTTCTTTTTAGTGCACAATACGTTGGAATCTAGGTTAATTTTTTGGAGCAAAACCTGGCAAAAAATATTGCTTATTGCTATTCTTTAAGAACATTTTGTTTTAAGAGGATTGTTGATAAACACTGCATATGTTTTCCCATTTAATACTGTAAAGTCTTTGGGAAAATGCTAAGCCAATTTAAGGATAAGTCATTAAATGATTTAACAGCCCATTACTTGTGTATGGTTTGACTTCTAGTATTATTCAAACACTGTTTAAAACTGTAGTTATTCAGCTTACTTGGTGATATATATATTACAAACCAGTTATATTTGCAAAATTTTTGGAATAACACACTAGATAAGAAAAGTTTACATTATGTGTTACCCAAAATACAGCATTTTTTTAAATTTAAATATAAAAAAAACATTTCAGAAAAGAACTTAACCAGTTCTTTTCTTCTGTGTATACAGTAGAGGAGCCAGTGGGCCAAGTCTCACCCAATAGCTTCACTGTTGCCTCAGCTCCAACTACACAGTGGTTGGCACAGGATATGGTGCTTAAAGGGTTACACACGATAAATGTAAACAAGGCACCTGGGCCAGATGGAATACACCCTCGGGTACTGAGAGAGCTAGGGGCAGAATTGCAGTGGCCCTTGTTTCTGATATTCTCAGACTCTCTTTCATCAGGTATGGTACCTAGTGATTGGAAGAAGGCGAATGTCACTCCCATATTTAAAAAGGGAATAAGATCTCAGCCTGGCAATTATAGGCCTGTAAGTTTGACATCCGTGGTGGGCAAGTTATTTGAAGGCTTGTTAAGGGATCACATTCAAAATTATGTAGTGGAGAATGGCATTATGAGCAGTAATCAGCATGGCTTTATGAAGGACAGGTCATGTCAGACCAATTTAATTGCTTTTTATGATGAGGTAAGTAAGAAGCTGGACAGTGGGGATGCAGTAGATATAATCTATTTGGATTTTGCCAAAGCATTTGATACCGTTCCCCACAAACGACTGCTTTCTAAGCTAAGGTCTATTGGTCTTAGTGAAGTCGTTTGCACATGGATAGAAAACTGGCTACAGGATCGGGTACAGAGGGTGGTTGTTAATGGCACATTCTCTACTTGGAGTAAGGTTCTCAGTGGGGTCCCTCAGGGTTCTGTACTGGGTCCACTTTTGTTTAATTTGTTCATAAATGACTTAGGGGAGGGTATTATGAGTAATGTATCAGTGTTTGCAGATGACACAAAACTCTGCAGACCAGTCAATTCTATCCAGGATGTGACATCCCTGCAGCAGGATCTTGACCAACTGGCAATCTGGGCAGCTAAGTGGCAGATGAGATTTAATGTGGATAAATGTAAGGTCATGCACCTGGGATGTAAAAATATGCAAGCCCCGTATAACCTTAATGGGACTGCACTAGGCAAATCCATAATGGAGAAGGATCTTGGAGTCCTTGTAGATAATAAACTTGGCTGTAGCAAGCAATGCCAGGCAGCAGCTGCAAGGGCAAACAAGGTTCTGAGCTGTATTAAAAGGGGTATAGATTCACGGGAGGAGGGGGTTATTCTTCCCCTTTACAGAGCACTGGTAAGGCCCCATCTAGAATATGCTGTTCAGTTTTGGTCTCCAGTGCTCAAACGGGACATTATTGAGCTAGAGAGGGTCCAGAGAAGGGCAACTAAGCTGGTAAAGGGTATGGAAAGTCTCGGTTATGAAGAAAGACTGGCCAAGTTGGGTCTGTTTACACTGGAGAAGAGGCGCTTAAGAGGTGACATGATAACTATGTATAAATATATAAAGGGATCATATAATAACCTCTCTAATGTTTTATTTACCAGTAGGTCCTTCCAACGGACACGAGGGCACCCACTCCGTTTAGAAGAAGGGAGGTTCCATTTAAATATTCGGAAAGGATTTTTTACAGTGAGAGCTGTGAAGTTGTGGAATTCCCTCCCCGAATCAGTCGTACTGGCTGATACATTATATAGCTTTAAGAAGGGGCTGGATGGATTCTTAGCAAGTGAGGGAATACACGGTTATGGGAGATAGCTCTTAGTACAAGTTGATACAGGGACTGGTCCGATTGCCATCTTGGAGTCAGGAAGGAATTTTTTCCCCTCTGAGGCAAATTAGAGAGGCTTCAGATGGGGTTTTTTGCCTTCCTCTGGATCAACTTGTAGTTAGGCAGGTTAGGTATAGGCATTATGGTTGAACTTGATGGACGTATGTCTTTTTTCAACCCAACTTACTATGTTACTATGTTACTATGTTACTAAAAGCATGGGAAAAATGATTCCAGGATGTACTTCAGATTAAAATGTCCCACAGTAAACAAATGTTTACTTTTAATATTTGCTTTTAATTTGAATTTACTTTTACTAGTTTAATTTGTAATGGGCTCCCATTTTTTCTGATATGCAATGTAAAAATGTTATGGGCAATAGGCACTGGGGAAAAAGGGGGTTGATTTTTTGTATAACTTCCAAAATGTTGATGTAACTATAACACATTCATTTGTAAGCCAGAATAAAAATGAGAGGGCAAACTTCCATAAAAGGAAAAACCTTGTTGTCTGTTTTAAATAAACTCAAAAGCTGACTTCATTTCTGCAGCTAAATTTATCCTAAACAAGACCCTAACAGGGCTAATAGTCACTGGCATTAAACTGCAGACTGGAAGAAATAATCAGCAATATTAACAATTTTTTCATTGAATGGACACATTGGTCATGGATTTACTTTGAAGTGTAGTCCTGTTTATTGCAGTAGGTTAGCCACTATGTGTGCCTATGCTTAGATCAGATGTGCCCAAGGCCCGACTGCTAGTGGGGAGTGATTTTTTTCGGCAGACATGGATTTGCAGTGACATTCCCCGTTTCGCAATTGGCAAAGTTTTTCTTGAAAGGAACGCAAAATTCAATGGCAGAAAATGCACAGTCACGGCAAAAAAAGTCATTGGCGCATAAAAAGTCACGGTTGCATAAAAAAAGTTGCATTTCAAGCATTTTTCGCTCTTTCACTAATTTATCTGAAGTTTTGTGAATTTTTCAGCGAAGCGAAATGGGACAGATTCGTTCATCACTACCAACTGCACTCTACAACTTATAGCAGACTATTATTCCAGTACAACATGTAGAATGTAGTACTCTCAGACACAAGGAAGCCCTGTATAAAGCACCTGTTATAGGCAAGATCCAAATGACATGCAAGTTCAGGGCTCTGATAGGAGTTCCCTATGCACAGTCATATATATCAAGTGGCTAAGTCTGATTTAGGGAGTACAAAGAATTGTGCATCTGCACACAATTTGAGTATAGTATAGGGACAAGGTGAAAAGGGAAAAAGAAGTTCCTCAATACAAATACATAATTAATAGCAATATACAGAAAGAAAACTAAGTGGGTGATGTTATAACCATCGTGATACATGAGCCCCAGATTGGCACTTTCTTGGCTTCTCTCCAGTCACCCTCTATATCCTCATAGCAATGTGTATCAAGATCACTTGGAGGAAAGCAAGGAAAGCAAGTGCTGAAAACACCTGAAGCATACAACCATTTTCTGTATTAATATAGTAATAGAGGTGAGCTTAAATCATCATAGGGAAAAACATCTCTAGCCATTCAATACTGCATTTCATTTTTTGTGGTGTTCTTCTGTTTAGGAAAACACTAAATGATAATGGACCTTACTCAATAGTAATAATATTTCAATATTTCAAATAATGCCGATTAAGTTAAGAGCCATGGTCATGGTTTCTATATTTTTTCTGTGTCAATCTCACAAATTGGAATGATAAAGTACTGTTTTTCATTCTGTTACATTTATTATGTTACACGTTTATTTTCTGGGTGCTAAAAATGCCTGGTTTATTAACCCAAGTATTAAATTTTTTATAAAAATGCATGGTTTGTCCAATGGATATTTTGGCTTATGACTGCTGTGCTGTTTACCACAATCAGCAACCCTTAGTCAGACAGAGCCTTCAGATCGACCCCTATATTCCGTACCTTTTATGTTCTACGTAGAATGATCATCTTAATCCTGTATTTTGGGGAGCAGTTCATGTGTAATGTGTCTCAAAGGAATGTAGGGGGACTGATTAAGATGAAGAGGGCCAGGCCAGAGGAGCAGGTGGTGGGGGAGCTGTAACACAGACGGCATGGGGCTGTTGACTGTGGAAAGCAGCATTTAATAAGAATTCAAATAGCCCTTCTTTGTAGTTGCCCAGATGGGATGGGGCAGAGGAAAGCCTCAGGTTCTCAGAAAACCTTTCCCAAAAGCAACTTCATACAATTATAAAGCTATATGGCCCTTGGGGTTATGAATACTCTATATCTCTCTAGAGCAGGGATCCCCAACCTTTCTTACTTGTGAGCCACAGTCAAATGTAAAAAGACTTGGAGAGCAACACAAGCACCATAAAAGTTCATGGAGGTGCCAAATAAGGGCTAGGATTGGCTATTAGGCAGCCTCTATGCACACTATCAGCTTACAGGAGGCTTTATTTGGTAGTAAATCTTGTTTTTATTCAACCAAAACTTGCCCCCAAGTCAGGAATTCAAAAATAACTCCCTGGTTTGGGGGCACTGAGAGCAACATCCAAGGGGTTGGTGAGCAACATGTTGCCCCTGAGCCACTGGTTGGGGATCACTGCTCTAGAGCATGTCTGATGTCTGAGTCTGAGTGTGATTATTATAATAACATATTTACTGTAGATGTTGCCTATTACTCTACAGGTTGTATAGAAAAAATATATTTAAGCAAAGTTGCAGAGACAGGCTCTGTCCCATCAAAGTGAATAGGCATTTTTTCATGGTGACTTTTTCCAATCTCTGTTGACTTTTTCTTTTTAGTGCACAATACGTTGGAATCTAGGTTAATTTTTTGGAGCAAAACCTGGCAAAAAATATTGCTTATTGCTATTCTTTAAGAACATTTTGTTTTAAGAGGATTGTTGATAAACACTGCATATGTTTTCCCATTTAATACTGTAAAGTCTTTGGGAAAATGCTAAGCCAATTTAAGGATAAGTCATTAAATGATTTAACAGCCCATTACTTGTGTATGGTTTGACTTCTAGTATTATTCAAACACTGTTTAAAACTGTAGTTATTCAGCTTACTTGGTGATATATATATTACAAACCAGTTATATTTGCAAAATTTTTGGAATAACACACTAGATAAGAAAAGTTTACATTATGTGTTACCCAAAATACAGCATTTTTTTAAATTTAAATATAAAAAAAACATTTCAGAAAAGAACTTAACCAGTTCTTTTCTTCTGTGTATACAGTAGAGGAGCCAGTGGGCCAAGTCTCACCCAATAGCTTCACTGTTGCCTCAGCTCCAACTACACAGTGGTTGGCACAGGATATGGTGCTTAAAGGGTTACACACGATAAATGTAAACAAGGCACCTGGGCCAGATGGAATACACCCTCGGGTACTGAGAGAGCTAGGGGCAGAATTGCAGTGGCCCTTGTTTCTGATATTCTCAGACTCTCTTTCATCAGGTATGGTACCTAGTGATTGGAAGAAGGCGAATGTCACTCCCATATTTAAAAAGGGAATAAGATCTCAGCCTGGCAATTATAGGCCTGTAAGTTTGACATCCGTGGTGGGCAAGTTATTTGAAGGCTTGTTAAGGGATCACATTCAAAATTATGTAGTGGAGAATGGCATTATGAGCAGTAATCAGCATGGCTTTATGAAGGACAGGTCATGTCAGACCAATTTAATTGCTTTTTATGATGAGGTAAGTAAGAAGCTGGACAGTGGGGATGCAGTAGATATAATCTATTTGGATTTTGCCAAAGCATTTGATACCGTTCCCCACAAACGACTGCTTTCTAAGCTAAGGTCTATTGGTCTTAGTGAAGTCGTTTGCACATGGATAGAAAACTGGCTACAGGATCGGGTACAGAGGGTGGTTGTTAATGGCACATTCTCTACTTGGAGTAAGGTTCTCAGTGGGGTCCCTCAGGGTTCTGTACTGGGTCCACTTTTGTTTAATTTGTTCATAAATGACTTAGGGGAGGGTATTATGAGTAATGTATCAGTGTTTGCAGATGACACAAAACTCTGCAGACCAGTCAATTCTATCCAGGATGTGACATCCCTGCAGCAGGATCTTGACCAACTGGCAATCTGGGCAGCTAAGTGGCAGATGAGATTTAATGTGGATAAATGTAAGGTCATGCACCTGGGATGTAAAAATATGCAAGCCCCGTATAACCTTAATGGGACTGCACTAGGCAAATCCATAATGGAGAAGGATCTTGGAGTCCTTGTAGATAATAAACTTGGCTGTAGCAAGCAATGCCAGGCAGCAGCTGCAAGGGCAAACAAGGTTCTGAGCTGTATTAAAAGGGGTATAGATTCACGGGAGGAGGGGGTTATTCTTCCCCTTTACAGAGCACTGGTAAGGCCCCATCTAGAATATGCTGTTCAGTTTTGGTCTCCAGTGCTCAAACGGGACATTATTGAGCTAGAGAGGGTCCAGAGAAGGGCAACTAAGCTGGTAAAGGGTATGGAAAGTCTCGGTTATGAAGAAAGACTGGCCAAGTTGGGTCTGTTTACACTGGAGAAGAGGCGCTTAAGAGGTGACATGATAACTATGTATAAATATATAAAGGGATCATATAATAACCTCTCTAATGTTTTATTTACCAGTAGGTCCTTCCAACGGACACGAGGGCACCCACTCCGTTTAGAAGAAGGGAGGTTCCATTTAAATATTCGGAAAGGATTTTTTACAGTGAGAGCTGTGAAGTTGTGGAATTCCCTCCCCGAATCAGTCGTACTGGCTGATACATTATATAGCTTTAAGAAGGGGCTGGATGGATTCTTAGCAAGTGAGGGAATACACGGTTATGGGAGATAGCTCTTAGTACAAGTTGATACAGGGACTGGTCCGATTGCCATCTTGGAGTCAGGAAGGAATTTTTTCCCCTCTGAGGCAAATTAGAGAGGCTTCAGATGGGGTTTTTTGCCTTCCTCTGGATCAACTTGTAGTTAGGCAGGTTAGGTATAGGCATTATGGTTGAACTTGATGGACGTATGTCTTTTTTCAACCCAACTTACTATGTTACTATGTTACTATGTTACTAAAAGCATGGGAAAAATGATTCCAGGATGTACTTCAGATTAAAATGTCCCACAGTAAACAAATGTTTACTTTTAATATTTGCTTTTAATTTGAATTTACTTTTACTAGTTTAATTTGTAATGGGCTCCCATTTTTTCTGATATGCAATGTAAAAATGTTATGGGCAATAGGCACTGGGGAAAAAGGGGGTTGATTTTTTGTATAACTTCCAAAATGTTGATGTAACTATAACACATTCATTTGTAAGCCAGAATAAAAATGAGAGGGCAAACTTCCATAAAAGGAAAAACCTTGTTGTCTGTTTTAAATAAACTCAAAAGCTGACTTCATTTCTGCAGCTAAATTTATCCTAAACAAGACCCTAACAGGGCTAATAGTCACTGGCATTAAACTGCAGACTGGAAGAAATAATCAGCAATATTAACAATTTTTTCATTGAATGGACACATTGGTCATGGATTTACTTTGAAGTGTAGTCCTGTTTATTGCAGTAGGTTAGCCACTATGTGTGCCTATGCTTAGATCAGATGTGCCCAAGGCCCGACTGCTAGTGGGGAGTGATTTTTTTCGGCAGACATGGATTTGCAGTGACATTCCCCGTTTCGCAATTGGCAAAGTTTTTCTTGAAAGGAACGCAAAATTCAATGGCAGAAAATGCACAGTCACGGCAAAAAAAGTCATTGGCGCATAAAAAGTCACGGTTGCATAAAAAAAGTTGCATTTCAAGCATTTTTCGCTCTTTCACTAATTTATCTGAAGTTTTGTGAATTTTTCAGCGAAGCGAAATGGGACAGATTCGTTCATCACTACCAACTGCACTCTACAACTTATAGCAGACTATTATTCCAGTACAACATGTAGAATGTAGTACTCTCAGACACAAGGAAGCCCTGTATAAAGCACCTGTTATAGGCAAGATCCAAATGACATGCAAGTTCAGGGCTCTGATAGGAGTTCCCTATGCACAGTCATATATATCAAGTGGCTAAGTCTGATTTAGGGAGTACAAAGAATTGTGCATCTGCACACAATTTGAGTATAGTATAGGGACAAGGTGAAAAGGGAAAAAGAAGTTCCTCAATACAAATGTATAGGGCATTGGTTACTTTAAAAGGAACTCCATTTTAGCTTTCACAGACCACTGAATGTGTTTTAATGTGTAAAGTGACAAAAATAGCCAATTTAGGCTTGAATACATTTTCATAAAATATGCATATAAAGTGTCAAAACTGACTTAATATGGTGAGTCTGTTTTCATATTTGCAAAAATGTGTAAATAAACAGGACTCCAACGAATGCAGATCAAGAATATACCACTAGTACTTTGGTTTTCATTTGGATAATGGGAACTGTAGTTCATTGGCAACTGAACAACTAAAGGGTAAATTAAAACTTTATACCGATTCGGCAGCTTATCTGCCCGTGTATATGCAGGTTTGTTTTTGACGCTGGTTCAAGGACTGCATCGGCTCGTTGATGCAGTCCCCGAACCAGCAGTGCCTATACCCCTGTTTAATTTGATTGGTTGACCCTAGGGTGGTCATATCAGGAGAAGATCCGCTCGCTTGGCGACCTCGCCAAGAGAACAGATCTTTCAGTATATGCCCACCTAACACTAATTTGCACTCTAATCTTTATTGTAGTCACTCATAATTATTTCCATATCCTTATATAACTGTAAGTTAGCATTGCAGTTGGTAGAGTTTATACTATTTGGAAGGATAGTTTTCTGTAGCATTGAGGGGAACCACTGTGAATAGAAATATTTACATGAAGTAATGTCTTTATGCTTTGATCACAGAAAAACTCTATACTCCTTTCACATGTGAAAGATGATGAATAAATGTTGCAATGTGCACTGAAAAAAGTGATAGAAGAAAATTCTGGTATGTCACCCCAGCCCTCTAAAAATGCATGCGAGGTGCTAATGTTTCTGACCTGCAGATTCATGGGAACCATAAACGTGGTTTTAGCAGCAGGGAAAGAAATGATGTTGCACACATGGTGGGAATGTCTAAACACACAGGCCTTTGCCTTATCTCCCAACCCATACAGCAACTGTTGCTGCAAATTCTTTTCATAAATCACCCTCCTACACATATTAACATCAACTTTGTTGAAAGCATATATAGGGCAGATAATTACAACTATGCACCTGTAGAGCGTTGTGTCTCTTTCTTCTCATTTTATTCATTTACAAATTTAAATAAAAGTTTTTACAAATGGTATGAATTATCAAATGACTTGGTAATAATGAATACCATCTGTAACATTAGACATGTTTAAAATGGTAATAGTTTGAAAAGCCTCCAATTGTAAAGGATTTCAGTGATACATCAATAAGTTTGAATGTAGTGTTGAAAGAGCCAGAGGTGTCTATTTCTAAAATGTAAAAGCTGAAGAAATTGTCAAAGTTTGTGAATTTTTTATAACTACACTAGGGGGCTGATTTACTAACCCACGAATCCGACCCGAATTGGAAAAGTTCCGACTTGAAAACGAATATTTTGCGACTTTTTCGTATGTTTTGCGATTTTTTCGGATTCTGTACAAATTTTTCGGATCCAATACGATTTTTGCGTAAAAACGCGAGTTTTTCGTATCCATTACGAAAGTTGCGTAAAAAGTTGCGCATTTTGCGTAGCGTTAAAACTTACGCGAAAAGTTGCGCATTTTTCGTAGCGTTAAAACTTACGAAAAAATCGCAAAGTACCGATCATTACGAAAAAAACGCAATCGGACTCCATTCGACCCGTTCGTGGGTAAGTAAATCAGCCCCTAGCAGTGATAAATCTAAAGCAACTGAACTTGCTTAGTAGTCTTGAACATTTCACCTTCTGGTTGGCTACAAAGAAAAACAGTTGCTTAAGACCTGAAGATGCTACTTATGATGGTTTATGGTTTATGATGAAGGTGCTTAAATGGGTTTTAAAATGTTTTTCAGAATACTGAGTCCAGTTGCTTCAGAAATAAGAAAGCATCTTGGTTGTGTGTTGAAGAAGCTGCTCAAATGAGAGGTAAAACATCAAGAATCAACGTCCGGTTGCTTGAAGAAGCTGTTTGTGCAGTAGCCATTTTAAGACATTCTCCAGCAATTTTCATTAAGTACATGAGCCTTTCATTATGTTAGGCCTTGATTGTTAGGGCCCAGGAGTCCAACTTTTGTGGTCAGACTTCCTCCATGCAATGTCACTCCTCCTGAATGTGTTATCTGTCACAAAATATATGGTATATAAACCCACAACCACAAATGGTTGGTTGGGTCAATTAACCAATGGGGATGGAAAAATAAAAACAATAAGTAAACAATGTGCATAAAGGGCATTTTTCAAAAAAGACTATTATTCATAGCAACAAAATCTGAATTTGAACCCACTGGTTGTCTAGTTTTTTGTAAAAAGTAGCTGCAACCAGTAGCTCCATGTGCCTTCGTCCTTACAGTGTATGTGTTATCTGATAGAATAACTTTTTTTTGTCTCTGTTTCCACCAACACATACAGTACAATTTAAACATTGTGTTGAAACACATCTGTACATGCTATTGCATTTAAGCAGGGAAGAAGTGGTAGGTCTTTTTTCAAGAATATTCCCTAAAATTTTAGATTTCTATATTACAAAACTACAGTCATAATTTACAATCCAGATTAGCAGACAAGAAATAGTTATTTTATAAAATCCCATGGGAAAATGAGGATTTTAGGTGAGGATACATTAAGTTCCCCAGATTCAGAACCCACAGCTTTCCAGTTAGAGACATTTGAGGTGGAACCAATCTGATTTTCACCATGGGCATTATACGGGTATAGAACTCTGTTATCCAGAATGCTCGGGGCCTGGGGTTTTCTGCTAAAAATCATTTAAATATTGAATAAACCCAACAGACTTGTATTGCCTCCAGTAAAGATTAATTATATCTTAGTTGGGATCAAGTACAAAGTTCATTTTTAAAAATTTGGGAGATGGCTTTTCCATAATTCTGAACTTTCTGGCAAAAAAAATTGTGCAGAATATGATTGTAGAGTTACCTGGTGATCTAGAGGGCAGCAGTGGGGACACAGCCTTCTTGTGCACACTGGATGCGCGCGCGAGTGTTCTCTTCCGAAGTGCGCACATCCGGCATGCACAAGCAGACTGCAGGCCTTCTCTTCCCAATGATGCGCCAAAGATGATGTGCCGCGTGACTTCATCTTTGGCACTAAAATTCAAATATTTAATACCCTGCGCCCAGTACCTGTTGTAGGTCCATGTTTATAGTTCCTGGGGGCATTTTTAATACCCTGCGCCCATTGAATTAGTGCCTGTTGTAGGTCTATATTCATAATTCCTGATTGCCTTTTGTTACTGTCCTCTGCCTGATATTTAACCATGCTTGTACTCGGCCTGGACTGACCTTTGACTTTGCTTGAACTCTGCCTGGACAGACCTCTGCCTGTTATTTGACTGTGTTTGAAATTTGCCTTACCAATCCCTGCCTAGTTTTCCCACTACGCTGGTGTTTCGTCCTTCCTTCCTACTTGCTCCTTTGGACTTGGCCCCTTTGCTTACCCAGAACTCTCGTCCTGTTCCTCTTGCATCAAGACCTGGTGGTATCTGAGTAGTAGAGATGTAGCGAACTGTTCGCCGGCGAACTAATTCGCGCGGGTGTTCGCGTACGCGCAAATTCGCGGACTTTTGCCGATGTTCGCCACTTTGGGTTTGCCGCGTTTTTTTTGGCGCCGCTTTTTTTCACCTTGGTTTTTCCGCCGCATTTTTTCGCTTCGTTTTATCGCCTATGCATATACATAGGAATAGCTTGCGGTTTTTTTTGGCGTTATTTTTAGGCGTTATTTTTTTTGGCGTTTTTTTTACAAAGTATTTTTCAGAGAAGTTTTTGCCCTTGATCTCCCTCCTGCATGTCACTGTCCAGGTCATGGCACCCTTTAAACAACTTTAAAATCAGTTTTCTGGCCAGAAATGGCTTTTCTAGGTTTTAAAGTTCGCCTTCCCATTGAAGTCTATGGGGTTCGCAAAGTTCGCGAATATTCGCGAGTTTTGGCGAAAGTCCACGAACGGGTTCGCGAACATTTTCGGCGATGTTCGCTACATCACTACTGAGTAGCTGAGGGCTCCTCCCGAAGCCAAAAGCAGTTTCTATAGGCAGTAGAGTGAGCTGAGACTGGGATCTTGACATTAGTTCTTGGTTTAGGGTGCGAGTCGTGGCAATGATGCTTATTCAGAATGTTGAGAAATACCTGGAACAATGTCTTAATCACACTATGGTGCAAACAAGAAATGCTTTTTCAACATAAATTTTTAACTTGGCAGTAGCATATATATTGCACTACATTGTTAGAGAAGTTCCTTTCCACTATAACTGTTCTTCATAGAATTAAAAAGGTAAACATGGAGCCTGGACAGCTTCTTAGATAGACAGTGGGGAAGGTTTGGTAGGGCTTTGATCTTACAAGGCAAGAGACAGATAATAATGATGTCTCCTTTTTTTCTAGCACAAGATTTTTTTTTCTAGTTAAACAGACCGCATGGTGAAATTATAATGTGGGTTTGCAAAAACATTTGCCACTGCAGACACATGCAGACACTGCAGACAAATTCTACTTTGAAAACGTTAGCTCATCCCTAGTCCTGTTGCTTTAAACCTGAAGAAGCCACTTGAATGAGTGGTGAAACATTTTCAAGAATAATGAGCAAGTCCAGTTGCTTTAGGCTTATCACTCACAGATACTGTTTCAGACCTGAAGAAGCTGTTTAGACGGCTGTTGATTACTCAGCAAGGCAAGTTGTTTTGGGCCTAAAGTGGCTACTCAGTTGGATGGTGAAGAAGCTGTTGGAATGGATGGTGAAACACATACAAAATATTGTTTAACGTGGTTCATGATCTCAGACTAGGTAATACATTAACATTTCCTATGAAGGATGAAGACCTATTTGACAATGTGAGAGGGGAAATTCATAGGTACAGTATTTTATTACCTTGTCAAAGTTGTGACATGCCACAGTAGTTTATAAAAAGGAAATATTGATTATGTGCATAAAACATGGACCACAAATGTAGTAAATTAAAAAGCATTAAAATGCTATTTAAGAATAGCTAGTCAGATCTGACATTTCTTCTTGAAATGAGGTGTTTAATTGATGATCTGATTATAATGTACAAGTATATTCCAAATTCATAAAACGTCTTCTCAGTAGGGTTTTATAGCACACAGGCTAGGAAATAATTAGATGTCATTCTGTCATTTTATTAATATGAGAAAAAAAGCAATTTCTGCTTCAGCAGAGGAAGAAGTGATTTTAGTAAAGGGAATCAAGCTGTGAAATTTAAGTATATAATGCTTGCTTAACAAAAGTTCTAATTAGTTCAAACAGATTATGGCTCTTTAAATGTAGCACTGACAAACGCTATTGATGGCAGGAGTTATATCACTTATGAAGAAAATAAATATTACCTTGGTTTTTCGGACCTCATATACCCAATGATATGTCTCTCCTGTCGCTTACTCTTGCCCTTACCCCATACCTTATGTCTCACACCCACTTTTCCTTTTAGATTGTAAGCTCTAATGAGCAGGGCTCTCTTAGGAATGAATATAACATGGGTAAGTTTTAATGTATTAAGCTAAAAACTCTCATTTTTAGAAATTTGACCATAGATGTCTGAAAAAATGTGTATATCTATGCTTGGTTGGTCATTGAGCTAGCCTGCCACGATGCATATGCAGTGGAAGTGCTATACAAAATAACAGAAACAAAAATACATTCTTTCTCATAAAATTGCTGTATTGGTTTAGGCATACTTCTGCTTCTTCTAATCTGCGCAGTGCAGTCCAAAACTTCCCTGGGTTGTTTTTAAGCTCAAACCACATTACAAATTTTTCTTGCCCCTGAGAATTTTATGACTCTGTGTTATTTGCTTTTCTAAATACACTCCGGTTAATAAACTTCTACGATAGATAGTTCACTGATTCTATTTACACTCCTGCCTTTTGTAAATGTAGTCTCATATGGAATAATGCAGTTCATGGGGAAACTGCAGGGATTGTTTGTATTGGCAGTCCATCTGTTATATTATTCATTTTATTAATCAGTGTTCATCATTATCATCATCATCATTTTTCTAATGTTAAATGTTTTATAGTCCAGCATTCTTACCCAGCTACCCAACTGCAGAAGGCTACCTCTTTTCTCATGGAAACTAAACGTTCCCATCAAGATGCTCCTTATTGTGGTTCTCAGTTCACTCTCCTTGTTTCAGTTCTCCTTTCTTCCCTTGTGCTTATGGGCATGACATCTCTTATTTGCAAACCTAATATCCCGAAAGCTCCAAATCTCCCATAGAATCCAATTTTTAGCAAATAATTCTAATTTTGAAAAATATTTTCCTCTTCCTCTGTAATAATAAAACAGAACCTTGTACTTCAGGGCTAAGCTGCATACAATTATATTAATAGCAAAACAACTATTAGGTTTATTTGGTACAAACAACGTTATGTTTATACAACTCTTTTGTTTTCATGACCTACTCCCAGAATGTAGGCCATTTATTGAGAATGAACTAATGTGTTCAGTAGTTTTGGACATACTAGTGAAGGATTATTTTCAACACATTGCATTGGCCCCATAGTCTATTGCATATGCAATTTATGTGCAAGTTTACTTTTTGGTATTGTCTCTTCCATACATGTATGCAAATCTATCATTTAAGTTTGGTACTTGGGCTTTGCAGATACAGAAGAACAGGAACAGCACCTCTTGTCTTTGTAGATTAAAATGCCTTTATTGCAACATTTTTTGGGGGCAAACAACAATAGCAGCAACGTTTCAGGTCACAAGACCTTTTATCAAGCTTGATAAAAGGTCTTGTGACCTGAAACGTTGCTGCTGTTGTTGTTTGCCCCAAAAAAATGTTGCAATAAAGGCATTTTAATCTACAAAGACAAGAGGTGCTGTTCCTGTTCTTCTGTACCAGGATATGCCGATGGAAAGTGGCCATTGGGGAACCTGCACTACTTCTAACTAATCACAAGGCTTGGTGCTGACTACTACTCTCCTACTTGGGCTTTGCATACATCTATTGTACAAATAAGCTGCAAGTGAGATGAATGACTGGAATATGAAGTTATTATTCTCCCATTTTTACCTTTTTACCTTCATTTGGTCCCTTCATTGAGGAATCACCAAAAGTTTAGGATCAGGTCTTGACATAGATGTAAAATAGGCCTTGGTATCTCAATTACACAGTGGCCCAAACAGCTCCCACCAGCCCAATAAATAGTGACTGTCTATGGCATCTTACAGCAGCCCCTCTGGCATTTGCCAGAAACCACAGATCGCCAGTCGGAGACTGTTTTGGATGTCTAAAATCTTCAAGAAAGTTGTCTGATGTTGCTGGTTCAATGTTCACCTCAGCCTGACTAACAAACCTCACTGCCTGCAGTGGCATGTGGCCTGCACATTCTTCTATAAAGTGTTGGTGTTTCCCAACAGCGAGTAAATATTTAAGCCCGAGGAATTCTTGTGTAACACTGTGTAAACCCCACCTGTTTGTGCTACTGCTCACTAGCTCTACAGTATGCAGGCCACAGATATTTCTTTTGCTTTAACAGATTCCAGTTCATTTTCTCCAGAGAGATATAAAAGTTTGAACACTGTATACATTAACTTTATAAATAGGAATATGCTGTGCTACGAACATAGATTCAAGCCCGTTTAGCTTATATCTGATTTTAATTCCTTCCCATCAACTGAGAGACTTAAATTAGCTTGGGTATTCAATGATGTGTGTTTCTTCAAACAAAACCAACAATATAATTTTATAAATTAGCCACAGTGTCCTACAGAATATTATAAATAAATGTTTTATTAGATAGATTTATAATTACAATTTTCCTCTGATTGCTTTACAAAGCAACTTCTCATCTCCAGCTTAATTACATTCTACGACATAAAAAAGTAATCTGAAACACTTTATTCAGCAATGATACTTCCAGCGCAAACTGAGGGAATTTGTTTTTTTGCTACAGACAGATTTATTTGTCTAACTTGTTTGCAAAGTGTGAAGATTTTCTATAATTGTTTATTGTTTTCTATTTCTCATTTGCCTTTAATATCTGGATATCTATTTTGTTTCGTGATAATAAATGCATTTGCAGGAGAATGCAAGGGGAAGTAGAAAGTGCAAGTATTTGTTACACATACACTTGAAAGGTGTCCAATACCTCAGCACCAAATCCTTAGGTAAACAAGCTAAGCAGTCGTGTCTGATTACTATATGATCACACAACTAAAGAGATAGTAAGCTTCTTAACATATCTGGTGAAATGGAGCTAAGCTGCATGAATCCACATTGGTGGGAAAACAATTTTATTGGATTCATTTAACGTTTACATAATTTTTTTAGTAGGATTAAGGTATTGTGGTATAAATTACAGAGAGACCCCTTGCCTGGAAAACCTCCCAAGCATTATACATAATAGAAATATCTGTATTTATTTGCTTTTTTTAATTTCTAGCATTCCTATTTTGCATTATTCCTCCTTCAGATGAAACTGGTTGTTGGAAATATCTTGCCACTAGATAGGAATAAAGTCTAATTATAAAAATAATGTATGAATAATGTAATGTTTAATGTAATGTTTCCTTCATTGGAGAAAGCTATCAAGACTAAGACACATTAATGGTCTATTATAGTATATATAGAAACCTGATTGCCATGACGAATGGGAAACGTAAGTAAGAAGCACAGCCTAAAGCTCATTTAATTTAGACCATGAACAAATTTTTTTTTGAAAATGGTACAAAATGTGTAATAAGATTATATGGGAAAGTTTAGGAGCTAATATAGAGTTTTTAAAAATAGGGTGTATATACCCTTTATATTAAAGGCATATTGTGTGTACTATGTAATAACGGGCCCGCTTAGGCACTGCAATGTTGCACTGCTCCCTATCAAATACTATCAGCAGTGTGAAGGTCTGATCCATCTGCATACAAATGATTTCATGAAGAGTCAGTATTAGGTAAGACATTGATGGTCGTACCTACTTATATATGAGCAAAGAAATGTAATCTGGAGCTTGGTATCTACTGTTAGAAAACACATTTACATTTTTATTGAATCATTTGCAGATGGTTTGCATTGATTCATAACTTGATTAAAGGGTTCTTCACCTTCAAACGAACTTGTAGAGAGCGCTATTCCTAATCAATTTGCAACTGTCTTAATTTCTTATAATTTGCAGATGTTTGATTGTCTAGCTTTTTGTTTAGCAGTTCTTTAGTTCGGAATTTCGGGTTGCTAGGGTCCAATTTAACCTGGCAACCAGAAAGTGGTATGAAAAATACACAGGAATATAAATAGAAGATGCCAAAATATAAAGATAAGTAATAAAAGCACAGAGCAATAGGGTTTTGGCTGCTGTGGTCAGTGACCCCTATTTGAAACATTTAATGCAAATCAAGGTTTTCTAAATTACTATCAATTACCTTACCTCTATAAATAACTAAAGTTTTGGGAGAGGCCAGGGTGCTGTTTTCACTGGGACATCATTTCAAACCTACTTCATTTCAAATCACAGACACAACAGGGTTTGTCCTGTTTAGTACTGTTTGTGCAGATTTGTCCTCTTATTAAAATGATATAAACTGTGATTATTATGTGTGCAACTGAAATGTCTATTTTAGGAACATGCCAGGGGATATAGCTGTCTTACTTTTTATCATACAGATAAGTACTTTTGTATTATATTACTATACATGTTGAATGAGCAGGAGCAACTATGGAAACACTGACGTCACCCAGCAGTGTGTTTTTGTGCTCACTGTAATCAATAACATAATGAGAATTCACCATTTGTCTAAAAGCACCAAGATGCCTTATTTAAATGCTCACTCGGCACTGCTTTGCACCATTCTAGATTCATCAGTAAATTTTCGAATATGAGTGTGAATATAAGTCTGCTAAATATCATTTAAAATAAACCCAATAGGATTGTGCTGCATCCAATAAGGATTAATTATATCTTAGTTAGGATAAAATACAAGCTACTGTTTTATTATTACAGAGAAAAAGGAAATCATTTTTAAAAATTATAATGATTTGCTTAGAATAGAGTCTATTGATGGTCTTTCCATAATTCGGAAACTTTCTGGATAACAGTTTTTCAGATAAGGGATCCCATACCTGTAATTGCAAAATAAAGTCACCAAAGGCACTGAAAGCAACTGTGTTTTGCACCTACAGCACATCTAAAAATTTGACTGGAAGATGCAGAATACAGTGCTGGTAGTCACAAGGCAGCCCTGTTCTTACAGTACCATCAGCACATACACACTCCCTAGGGGCAGGGGGTAGAAAATGGACAAAGGGGCTCCTATGTGACTCCCCCCCCCCCCCCCCCCCCCCCACTGCCCGTCATTTTGGAGAACAGAGACCTACAGAAATTATTCTAACTGCAGGGCAGAGACCAAACTGTAAAAAACATGGCAGATTGCACTTTGCACCCTGCACCCTAGTAAATTACCCCTAATACAGTATATTCCCAATACACCCTACTCTTCAGTATATCTCTCCTCTCCCTTCAGTATATACTCCAGTTACTTCTTCTCTCCTCCTATCAGTGTATCCCCACTTAACCTTTTAAATATAAACCTGACACATCCACAACGGTTATTTCCCCTTTCTTTCATGTCAGCCTCTCTTTATTTCACTTCCTTCCTTCACTGTTTAAGTACATTTATACCATGAAAAAAATAAAAATATAATAGTGACTATGAAAGCATAGTATGTTGTCTTAGAGCCTTCAAACAGTGGCCAAGTGGGGAGTGGATGGTGCTCATTTATGGTTTTCTTATATACAAATGATTATTTTTGCGAATTGGCCTCATCCATATGCTGAACACATTGCTCAGTAACATAGAATAACAAGATTTCTAAACACTGTATTGGTTATCTGACCTTCACTGAACACGGTCAAATGATTTTAAGTTGTATTTTATTGCCATGTCCATCCCAAACAAATTTCTAATTTATATGTAGAGAGCACTTTCTGTTATACATACAGACAATCTTACTCTAAATGTCAACTTACTATCTAATTATGTTGTGAAGACATTTCCATGCCATTGGTATTTCAAGATTGCACAGAAACACAACCTGGCACAGAAACACAACCTGGCTATGTTAAGCCGGTTAACCTTAAACACACTCACCAATACCAACTATCCATCAACTGCTAGTCACTAGCTGGGAATGAAAGGAAAATTATAGTGTTGTCATGAACTGGCAATACATTTACCTTCATTTTGTTGCACAAAGTACTTTGTTTTTTTGCTATTGGCAGATTATTTTTTTTCTACAAAAAGGGGACATGGCTATTCTGGCAGCTTTTGAGTTTTGCTGAAGAGCTGACAGCTAGGGTATAATTTCCTATGCAGAAAGTTTCTCCTTTTAGAAGACACCACTGTCATGCTCTGGAGGGACCGGCAGCACCCCCAAGCCCAGTTGCTTTTAGCATGCAAAATGTTATACTAAGATTTAAAATTTTTTTAACTCCTGTGCTTTTTTGTCCTTGCTACACAAAACCATTCTGCATGTGTACAGGATTTTTTTGAAGTTTCTCATTGCCTTTAAAGGATTGCCTTTAAAGTAAACCCAACAAAAATGTAATCAGTGAAAACCCTTTAAATACCTGCCACTCTGGTTGTTCAATGGTTAATAGTAAGGCTGCAGCCTCCCCTTAATCACTTAGGGTTCCTTCTGCTCCTGTAACCCACTTTGCCCCCTCCCTTGGGAATTTAAATCAGCTCTTGGCTAACTGAGCATGCTCAATTCTTCAGGTTATCAAACATACCCTCCAGTAGAGCAGCCAATGAAGTGATGGATCCAAGCAGGACTTTTTATCAAAGTAAGATCTGCCTGTGTAAATCTGCATTGTTCATGAACTTTACAGTGCACATGTGCTGATTAAAGATGTGAATGTCACTGATGATATGAGTCAGTCAGAGGGATGGTGAAAGCTACTATTTGTTTTGGGAAAATGGGATGATGCTGGTGAACAGAGGGGATATATGCAGTACAAATGGTGTGGGTTGGTGGGGGAGATGTGCCCAACTTATATACATGGCAGGAAAATGTAGGGATTAGCATGTCCTTTAGGTAAAGAATGTGTGCATAATTTATGGATTTGTATAGGCATTATTGGGGGAAACTGTCATACTTAGGGGCAGATTTATCAAAACACGAGTTTGAATCCCGAATGGGAAAAATTCGGGCAAGCGTCCGAAAAAGTCATGCGTAAACACGCTCGGAGCATTCGGATGAACGCTCCGAGCATTCGTGTCTTGATAAATCTCCCCCTTAGTATAATAGTTATGGTTAGTATAACAAGTATAATTTAAATTTTATCTACAGACATAAATAAGGCAGTGGTCCCTAGTACAGGTATAGGATCAGTGTCGTACTGGGGTACAAAGGGCCCACCAGAAAACCTTGGACCTGTTCACTGCCTTTCTTTAATTTCTTTAATTTCTTATTTACATACTATTGTCTATGCTTTCCTCCATTTTGAAGGCATACAAGGCAAGTGATTGGGTGAGTAGGAGGGCCCACTAGGATTTTTCCTGGTATCCTGGTTGGCCAACCCGACACTGGAAACCCGTTATGCAGAAAGCTCTGAATTGTGGGAAGGACATCTCCCATAGAGTCCATTTTAATCAAATAAAACCTTATTTTTAAAAATGATTTCCTTTGTTTCTGTAATAATAGAACAGTACCTTGTACTTGATCCTAACTAAGATATAATGAATCCTTATTGGGGGCAGAACAATCCTATTTGGTTTGATTTAATGTTTAAATTATCTTTTATTAGACTTAAAATGTGGCGATCCAAATTATGAAAAGACCCTTTAAACTGACAGCTCCAGGTCCCGAGCATTCTGGATAACAGGTCCCATACCTATAGGCAATAATAGGCCAGTACAATAAAGATGGGCAGTACTTAAGATGGCAGGGCAGACATTTGGCATTGATGCCATGTGGTGTTACCTACAGAACTGCTGATTCTCCTTGGTATTAGTCAAGAACAGTTTGTTTTGTTTGTTGTCTAAGAGATTGTGATGTTGGCACTGCATATTGTAGCTGTTTTTTTCCTCTGCTCCACTGAGCTATTTGGTTCAGCAATGATAGCTCTTCCCAGAATTTGAATTTTCAACACCTTAATGAGTTAAATCCCCCCAAACGATCTCACCTAATCATGTCCTATTTGGTTAGATGCCCATAGGAAAAACTGTGCAGGACTCAGGTCCTTCTCCACAAATCCCCACAACCCTGCTGACATTACTGGCACGAGAAGTAGCAAGAGCTCTGTTTTCTTCTGGATGCACATTTCATTCCATCCGCAGGGGTATAAATATGCCAGGCTAGTCCAGTGTTTATTTGTTTTCTGAAATTATTCCGCCCACAGGGTTGGTTGTTACTTTCCACAGTTTGGTAAATGTTACAGGGCAGCAATAGCTGGCTGGGTTATTCAGTGAGTTTTTTTTATCCTGGCAATCACTTGTGTGCTTACCCATTGGCAGGCTCATGTTTTCATGCAGTTTGGCTGTATATTCACTGTAGAATGTATGCATTGTAGAATGCTAAGATTTGTTATGTGGGGTAATGCATTAAAAGTCCTAAAAAGAATTCCATAAATAAGAAGAAAAATGAGCATGTCCCAATGGAATTTTCTTCATTAAATTAGTTATTACACTACCAATGTTAATTCTGCACAGCGTACCTTGAAGGGGATGCATTTTGTGGGGCACAAAACTCTCTTACTTTCTTGTTTTATTATGTAAATTGCACACTGGAGCAAACTAAATCTTTTGTTCACTGGCTTGTGATTTGCTAAATACTCCATATTTCTTTTTTCTCCAGCATTCAAAGAGGAAAGTCTTCTGATGATGGCCACCATAAAAAAAGAGCAGAGAAGAGTCATTTCTCTGCTTTTTTCTAAACAGAGCAACATCAGAAGGCTTTCCTGTTTAATAAAGTAACCAGCAGATGGCGAAGTTGTGCCAATTTCATAATATAAGCAACATAAAAACTACTTTAGTGCATGCAGCTATTCTAATGCCTTGGCCACAACTACGCCAGGAGCAAATCCTCTTGGTGAGTGCATTAACTTTGCAATTCTAGGGAAAAATTTTTAAATTATGGGAAGAATTTAGCACTCAAAATTGCGCTTTGATCACTCCACTTGCGGTTGTAAGTGACCCCTAATGTGTACCTACCACTACATCTTATATCTCACCCCCTACAGTATATACTAAAAATACTGCAGCCAGAATTCTCCTCCTCTCATCCAGGAGAGTTCAGGCCCTTCCCCTGCTAAAGTCCTTATTGTGGCTTCCTATTTAACAAAGAATATCTTACAAACTCCTTCTCCTAACCTTCAAAGCCCTCCATTCCTCTGCCCCTCACTACATCTCTTCCCTTGTGTCTCCGTACGTTCCTGGCCGACTCCTCCGGTCCCCACAGAGTAACCGCTTGTTTGCGCCCCCCACTACTACTGCTGTTTCCCGCCTTAAACCCTTCTGCCTTGCTGCCCCTTACATTGGGAATGCCCTCCCTGATTTCCTCCGGAGAGAATCGTCCCCCAGTCTTTTTCAAACTAAACATAAAGACTACCTTTTGGAGCACTCACCCAGCACCTGATCTGGGAATCAGCACTTATATTGTAATGTCACCCACTGTGACCTACAGCACTTATACTGCATTTGCCAATTTGTGTCTGTAAATTACCCTCCCATATAGATTGTAAGCTCTACGGGGCAGGGACCACCATCCTCTTGTGTCTTTGACTCTTAACTTATTGCAACTGTATCTTGTATTTATTTGTATTTATTGTTATACTTTGTACTTATCTATTATTATTTTTAACCACCTTGTTTGTATTCATGTATACATGTATTCTACTGTACAGCGCTGCGTACATAAGTAGCGCTTCATAAATAAAAATAAAGCGTTTATCTGGCCTTTTATATTGTCTGCAATTCTGGTTCAGACTCCTGAAACAATGTAACAGAAGCCAGCTGAATAACAGACCTGGAGATGAACTAAAGTCTACATTGTTTCAAAAATAAGCAAACACCACTTTTAAAAGCAATTACATATACAAATAACTTAAAAACCACTGGCAACGTTAAACAGTTTTATATTGAGAAATTGCTAAGAATGACTTTTTCTTTCATTAAACATGAAACTGTTTTCTACGTAGGGAAGCCCATTTATTGTTTCATCCTTTGCACCAATATTCTTTCTATTGACTGGCACCCAAACTGCACATACTCAAGAGAGTTCTTACCTGGGATCTATTAAGAGGCAAAATCATGTTAGTATGCCTCCACTCAATTTCTTTTATGTACAAGAAAGTACTTCAGTAGCCTGAGGCACAGGCATATATGATACATTCTCACCTTAATGTGCAGCCTGTAATTCGCTTTTTTTAGAAACCCCTTCACAGGTGACACTAATGTGCTATTGACCATAGAGGGGGGAGTCAGAGCTGCTGCAAACAACCCAGGTCACTTGGCCTTTAAGAAGTCTTAATTGTTAACTCTAATCTACTGAGTGGCTCCCTCAATATTATAGTTACATTCAGCCCTGTATGAATTGCTCCTGCTCTCTGCCTGGTACTCACAGCATGAGTGAGGTATTTGTAGTACAAAAATGTTACATTGAGGGGCTAACTTATACACAGTGGAGGAAGAAGACCCCACAGTTGCAGGAAGTAGACGTGGACAAGGCAGTCGGCTTTCTCTATTATTGTATACAAATCCCCACTCCCGACCAACGATCAGGTAGGAGAGCGGGAGGGGAGCTGGAATTTATATGCAAGTGGGGGGGGGGGGGGCTGGGTAGGGTTCACTACTGTGTGCCAGGCCCCTCTGAAGAATTTTTCGTGGGGGGGGGGGGTGTCAAAGAGTATTTATGCCACTGCTTACAAAACATTAAATGGTTAATTTACTACTGGTTGCCAACCCCACTGCATAGAGCAGGTATGGAAACAATAATTTAAGGGGCCACTTTACTCATACCTGCCTGTGGTTGTTTTCATTCTGAAGTGATCACTGAAGGGCAGTATATTACTTGTAATTAAGAAGCACAAAGCCTAATTTCTTCATCTCTGCACTAAATTCCTACTTGCCATTAACAATGTACAGTGCTTATCACTTAACTTTCTAACTTTCATATTCTGTATAGTTATTGCTAAAGCCCTCTTGTTTATAGTCCAAAAAGTGTAGCAGGATAATGTTTGTTTTTACTGGCTTATATATACACTGGAAAAATTAAAGAACCATTGTACTCTTTTACAAGGAGGATTTCCTGTACTGAAATCGCTCCCAGAAAACAATCACTGTTCTTAATGACATTATTGTATGGTGGGGCGGAGTGTGGGCTTTGCTAAAGATCATTCCTGTCAATACCATAATCTTGAATTAGCAATAATTAAAAATAAAAAGCCTATTAGTATGAAGGGCTGAATTAACTGAGCCTCTGTTCCCCTTTATTTTATTTAATGGTAATGGCTAAAGAAATGTTATGACTTTAAAATACAATGATTAAAGTTCACCCTGTAGCAATTTTGTACTGACTAGGCTCACTTATTTGTCCACACTGGTTAGGGAAAATAAATAGGTTTAAAGCTGGTTTTGGAAGAGCGGCAGTGTTGCCCATGTACATAAGACACATAACAGTGCAAGGTACTGTTTCCAGTACTGTTACTCATTAACTTGTTCACCTTTCATAGCAACCGTATTCTCCACCAATACCCCTAATTACTAAATAATAGTTTAGGCACAAAGGTATAATTTACCATTCAGTTTCTCGTCCTTGAGAGAGAATAGCTTTGCACAGAAATGTGAAGCACTGACCTCAATGAAATATAGTAGATGAGGTTCCCAATATTTATGGAATTTCAATAGCCAATACACATAAAGGATCAGTAATAAGCAAAGTATTCTGAGCAATTTGGCAAAAGCAGTATACAGTACATAAAGTTGCCTGCTGCCTTAGGTTTGTCAACAAAGATGAACTTAGCTGGATATGAACAGGGATCAGGAGACTATTTGGGAATAGTAGTCAAAAATAAGCAGATGTGTCTCCAATAACACACCTAGCCACTTCATTTTTCCGGTTTTTGTGGCCACATTACAGACACAGTGCAGTAGAATTCCTGTGGTGTTTTTCCTGCTTGCTGATAATAGGTACACATACAGTATTTGCATGGGTGAAGCAGGAGGAACTAGGGACTTTTGTAATCGTGGAGCTAATACTAGGTGAAATCATTTAGCTCAGCTTGGTGTTCATGGAACTGGGTGCTAATAAGCTAATAATCTTCTTGTGCATTTTTTTTCCAGAACAACACGAGGTGAAGCGGGAGAAACTAGGGACTTTTGTAATCATGGAGCTAATACTAGGTGAAATCATATAGCTCAGCTTGGTGTTGATGGAAGCGGGTGCCTACCTTGATGCTGAGAGCAATCAAGTCAGTTCCTTTTTCACAAGATCATCCATTTTTGTTGTTACTGCCACTAATGCATTATTTTTCCAGCCAGGTTCTGCAGCAAGTGTGTGAAATTCATACTGGATGATGGTGCGGTTGCCCTGGGGGAAATCGGCAGCCACATAACCTGCAGCATTAGAGCGCTTTTCCAGAAAGATGGCTGGAACCTGGCTGGAAAAATAATGCATTAGTGGCAGTAACAACGAAAATGGATGATCTTGTTAAAAAGGAACTGACCAACCCCTAGAAGACTTAATTGCTCTCTGCATCAAGGTAGGCACCCACTTCCATCAACACCAAGCTGAGCTAAATGATTTCACCTAGTATTAGCTCCATGATTACAAAAGTCCCTAGTTCCTCCTGCTTCACCTCCTGTCATTCTGGAAAAAAAATGCACAAGAAGATTATTAGCTAACCCAGGCACACACGAGTGTCAGTTACACCGAGGCAGAACAGGGAGGGAAAATAATCAAATTCCAGTATTAGAAATCTCAGAATATGGATGTCAACATTATACTGAAAGCTACTACAAACAAATTTCCCTTTAAGATGAAGCAGATCCTTTCTTAGAGAAATAATCACCACAGGAGATGATGGCTATGATGCTGTATAGTGTTTCTGCCAGTGGACTCCAAGCTCAGAGATATAATATAGAACCGATACTGAGGTGCTGACCAGAATTTCCTGCAGGGATTCCCAGCACGAGATTTTGACCACAGACCAATCAACAACTTGAACCAAAGGTTTCTGTTCTCATTTTCACAACATTCTCTGGCTTCTCCTTCTACAGTGTTCATTGAGATTCTCCCAGAATACATGGACATACTAAATCCAAATATCTCTTCTTTTATTTTTGTCTTTTCATTTCAAGTTTTACACTTTTGTCTAGAAGGAAAGTAAAGGGCTAAACTTCCCGGAATTCCCTTAGAAATTTAGGCTTCCTCCCTTTTTAGGTCAGTAGGCACAACAGGGGCAGGTTGTACTATAAAGGGAGCAGGGTAGTCATGTAAAAGGGTGCATCAGGGAAGAAAAAACGGTAAGCTTGGTGCAGATCGGGGGTGGGCCAGGGGCTCATTGGTGTAAATTTGTAATACTGGGTTGGGACCCTAGGAGGAGGGTGGATAGTGGATGGGGATACTGTTGGAGTAAGTGTCAGCATAGAAGAAATGCTCTGAGGTAAGGAGATCCCCTTAATGGAAGTCAGGGTGGGTGACCCTGTGAATGATGGAGGTATAGCATTAGCTATACCATGATGTACACAGTAGGATACCTAGTAAAAGCAGTTGTAAGCTCTTCCTAGGAGAGACATTGTAGGATTAGTATTCCTCTACTATTCTTCTACTATTCCTCTACTGGACTTTTATGGTTCCAGAGTATTATGAAATCCATAGAGAAAAAACTAAGTTCTTGTTGGGCTGGTTCTCTGTTGGAAAAATCAGCCTATGACAAAACTGTCCAAACATACTGAAGTGATGCAATAAGCCAATATCAATTCACTTTTTAAAAAATGTTGTTTAAAAACCACTGGTTTCACAAGGATTGTTAAAAACTGTGAATGAGTGTAAGATTCCTATTTCAGTGCAGCAGTAATACGATAAAGTCCCAGATAGGAGAGGTATAATATGCTCTACCTTGTAAGCAGGAATTAATAACAAATTCCCTCTGTTATACACAAGTGAGTCTTCATTATTATGTTTCTTTAGTTTGGCACTTTATATCCTGCTAAAGTTTTTTTTTTTTCAAACAATAATTTATTTTATGGCAATAAATCATGATTTGTTATTGTGAAAAGCAAATGTGAACCACACCCAAAGACAAATTATAGGTGTGCCCGTGCTAGCTACTGTTTTAGCTTAGGGGGAAAAAGATCAGCTCATAAGATCAAAGTGATCATTTCAGCCACTGATCCTAATTTAAACCTCAGACTATAGGATTTAAAAATGTATTTTTACCTTTTGTATAAAACTTTTTTTGAAATAGAGAATAAAAAAAGATTCCTTAATCTTTTTCAAAAATAGAATTATCCCTACTGACAAAAGACAGTACAAGATCTGGCTAGGCTAGTGAAAGCATATAAATGGAATTATGTTCCCAGAGGAACCCTCACCCCTTAAATTCAGATACTAGGTGTTCATACCCCTCTGATCCCCAACATCCGTGGCTCAATATTTCTTTGTTATTGTATTTCTAAAGCTGTGGAGTTTCAGACGTAGGAACACTTTAGACTGTAGTCTTCCAAGGCAAAATTGATTAGGTATCTAAAATAGTGATTTTTTTTTTTCACCAGGCATAGATTCGCTGTGAAATTTGTAGAGTGAGGAGAAGGTCGCGGTGGCATAAAGTTATTGTGGCGGAAAACATGCTGCGCTGATGTCAAATAAATCATGGTGGCATCAAAAAAAGCAAATCTTTTACCATTTCGCAAATTTTTCGGCAAAGCAAAACGGGACAGAATTTGCTCATCACTAATCTAAAACACAAAAGAGACATTGCAAAATGCCAAGAGAATTAGTATTGCTACTCTTGCATAGGTCCTTTTGGATCCTAAGCGATACCTCCCCTAACAGATCACTACTAATTTTCATATATATTTTTCATTTATTACTTACAGCGCACATTACTAATATAAGTTGTAGAGGATTGAAATGCTTTTGATTTCTTCCTTTCCACTTAAATATTATATAGATGTGAAAAGAATTATTGGTATTATATTCAGTTGAACACACTGTAATGTGATGTTAAACACAGTATTGAGTCATTTCACTTCAGAGATTAGAGTTGCAAAGCAATTTGCTTTTTAATACGTTTCTTTGCATGATACCAGTGCTTACTTGGTCGGGTTGTGCCCTCTGCTGGATATATTTGGCAACCAAGTTGCAATTACACTGAAAGCATAAAACGTGTACAAGCCAAGACTAGAATTAATGCTCTTTGCATCTTTAATTTAGATCTGTTGTTGCATTTGTTGATTCTTCCTGTTCCTGTTATCTATATAATCAGTTTATATATAAAATCAGTTTAAATATACTGATTATATATATATATATACAGCAGCAAAGAGATCTTCACTCACAGGACTTATAGAATTAATCTTGTGTTTATTGAGAAGACTAACGTTTGGCTATATCACTAGACTTTTTCAAAGAAAGGCAGAAGTAAAAGATATGGAGTGCAGGGGTTAAATGGCAGAACATGTGTTGGTGGTATGAAGAGGCTGGAGGTGGAAGGCCTGCTGAGCAAGGCAAGAAGTGGAAGACATGCAGGAGACATGACCCTTATGAATCTTAACTGATTATGTATGAAACTCGCATTTGAATAAGCAGGCCAGTCAGTGAAGCTCTTATGAAAGTATAAAATAGCCTTAATCTAGAGTCCACCTGGTACAAATAGTTCTGATTTTAATTCATCAAGAGACCAGTGCTTGTAATGAGATGTCCCCATAGGGCATAAAATCAACTAGAGATGAATTTGTTCAAACATACCAACCCATTTAGTTAGGTTAAACAAAAGTTTTCAGGGTAGGTGTTAAAACTTGAATGAATAACCAGCATCTAATAGAGGAAGCATGTTCTATGTCCACAAATATCATGATGACATTGGGTGATAGTTTGCACACCTCAACAGTTGTGACCAAATATGGCAAGATTTTATTAGTCATGTATGAATGTTACCATAAATACAAACCAGGAAATCACAGGTCCTACAGGGGACAAATTGCCTAAAAATACCTTGCCATCCAAATCTACTAGAATTGCCTCATATAAAGCACTTAGGTAATTGTGAGAAAATAAATAAGAAGGCATTTTCTTGTAGATACCCAGGATTGCGGCATGTGGCATCAGTGCATGTAAGAGCTTTACATTCACTGATTCTCATCTGAATTGCCAGGTATTTTTAGTAAATGTCACCCACAGGTAGCACCAATTTCCTGCATGTGCCAAATCCCCTTGGGTGCCATTGGCCTAAGGAGTAGAGCACAGGCCGCAAACAGCTAGTAGGACCCTTGAGCGCCACCAAGACAAACATTGCACTGTGCTTCTATCTTGTTTGCCAGACAGCCCTTACAGATGCCAGCCTGCCAGGCAATAAAGTTTGCTCAGGAGTTTCCCCCATATGTTATAAAAGGTGCTAAGTTTGCTCAGGAGCAGTAACCCATAGCAACCAATAAGATATTTGCTCCTGCGCAAACTTAGTGCCTTTTATTACATAAAACTCCTTGGAGCTATTCAGTTTATGGGACCGGCTAAAGGAACCCTGGGATTACTGCTAGTAATTATGGTTTTAGGGACTTCATAGTAGGATAATAGTCTACATATATTTTCTCTTTTATTGGTATTGCTTTCCAACAAACACCAGAGGGAAATATAATCTGATTATCTTGCATCCTAGACATTGCACACCAATGCTCTCTAATACTACAATTAAACTAATCATCAATAAATGTGGGTGAAACAGCTAGAGCTATTTGTAAAAATAGTTATATAAAAATATAGATGTTGAGTCTATGATGCAGTTTTAAAAATGTATTTAATGTGAAGTACAGTAACTATAACATGTTATTAACATATGAAACTACTGCTATGCTGTATAACATACAGTATACACATGTTCACATGTAATGTATGGGGGCTAACTCTTATATATTCCACTAGGTGCTCCATGGATAAAGCAACAGAAAAAGTGGGCAGTCCTATTTGGTGCCATTGGTAACAGCAAATAGGTGGAGAGAAAGCTGTAGATGTTGGTGTAATGAGTCATGATGATATCTAGAAATCAACAGAAAATTTTGAAGTGAGTCCAGGTAGCTGTATCAATGGCATTTGCTGTATCCAAGGCTAGTAAAATTCATTGATGTTTGTTGTTATCTGGCTCCATATATCACTTGCTTGGTACTCTCAGGGGTTGAAATAAACTTTTTCTGGCAAGATTCATATGGGGAGTTAGGAGTTGGCAATGTTTTATAATCACAATTTACTGGAGAATTAGATATGTAACAGTTTATAAGGTTAGTGTCTTTGTCCTTCATGGAACATTGACAATTAATGAAGGATAAGAACTTAAATTATTAGAGAAAGAAGGATGCAAAGGTGATAGAGTATGGCACAATGCTTTGTTAATTAACCCATGTTAACCCTAGGGACATTTGACCTTTTGTTCCTTATTGTTTTTAAGGCTTTTGTTTCTGTAATATGGGACATAACTGATGTCATTTGGTCTGGTCTATGTTATGGATGTGCCCATAACTCTCTCTAAGAAAGTAAGTTGAATGCTCTGGTTCCTATATCTCAATTAACTAGTAAACCTGCAGCAAAATACTTGGCTTTTTTATGCGCTAGAGGAAGCCATTCCTAATAAATCACCTCATTAGAAGGATTCCTGACTAGGATGCATCTGGGACAAATCCCTTACTCCCAAGTTGTGTATAACTGCAATCCTCTTAGAGACTATCTCATCAGGCTAAGGGGCACATTTACTAATCCACGAACGTCCGAAAAGCGTCCGAATGCGTTTTTTTTCGTAATGATCGCTCAATATGAAAAAGTTGCGACAATTCGCGAAAGTCGTAATGGCTATGAAAAAGTCGCAAAAAATACAAAAAAGTCGCAAAATGTTAATTTTCCAATCCGAATTTTTCCCATTCGGATTCGTGGATTAGTAAATCAGCCCCTAAGTGTTCTTCCCTTCCAGCGGCCACTTTCTATTTGTGTATATGGGAAACACAATTTCAGTAGGGTATTGGCTAGTGCTGTCAGTAGCAGATTGTTTGAAAATGCTCACTTTGGGGATCCCAGGCATTCCTGAAGCCCACTCTCTGTTATAAGCAGCATGAATAAAAATTGACTGCTGGAAGGAAAAGATGTTGTTACTGTCACATCAGTTATGAACCCATTCATCACTCCTAACAGAGTCAAGATGATTAAAATGACCATTATTACTATACCATGGCTCGTCTAAGCACACCTTAGCTCAGGGGTCCCCAACCTTTCTTACTCGTGAGCCACAGACAAATATAAAAGACTTGGAGAGCAACACAAGCATCATAAAAGTTCACACATTTCCACATTTCTTCACTACAACCTTCCTATTTATCAGGACAGTATTGTTATCCCTGTAAAGCCAATCAGAAAAGCTGAGCAAAACAGATGCAGAAGCATCATAGACTTCCTTATATTGCAAATGATAACATCTTACCTAAGCTTGTTATTCAAAATATTATTGTTTTTTTATTTATTTCTCACTTTCATAATGTTTTACCAGAATTGTGACTCAATGTTAAAGTAGTTTCCATGGTACAAACAATCCTCTAGGGCTGCCTGCCTGGCTCAGTACAGTAAATCAGCCTCAGTCTAAATCAGCAGGAACATTTTCAAAAGAAACTCTTTTCTGTATATTTTAATGTATACAGTTGTTATTACAGTTACATTGGTGGTGTCAGCTGTTAGCATAGCATATAGGTAGGCATAGTATTGTAGTGAATAGAGAAACACCAGCACTGTCCAATTTCTGTGGAATTTTTCCGGTCTACGTGGTAGAGGGACGATAATGGAAGTCAGTTTTGGCCATTGCCATTTTTTAAACCACACCCATGTTATCACAAGTGCTTTTAAGACCCTACCCAGATTAAAGGTGGCAGCACACCAAAAAAAAAAAAACAATAAATGGTGCTCACTGCAGGGATATCCACCTTCACTCATATGTGATTGAAGTTTATTAAGTCATATAAAGATATACCCTTAATTCCATATGCATCCTCCTTCCTTGTGAATATTACAGCAACCCCAACACATAATTATACACCTTAGGGGCCACCTAGCAACTATTTCCAAATGCTAACAAACTCCCAGAACACTGGCAGGTTAATTTCCCATTGGCAGCATAGGGCAGGCAGAGTATGGCGCACACAGGTAGGTAGAGTATGGCACACACAGGCAGGGTAATGCAGGCAAAGTATTAAACACACAGGTAGGGTAGGGCAGGCAGAGTATGGTACACACAGGCAGCATAGGGTAGGCAGAGTATAACGCAAAGGCAGGGAAGGGCAGGCAGCAGAGTATGGCACACACAGGCAGCAAAGAGCATGCATAGTAAGGCACACACAGGCAGTGTAGGGCCGGTGGCAGAGTATGGCACACACAGACAGCATAGGGCGGGCCTAATATGACACACATAGGCAGGGTAGGGCAGACAAAGTATGGCATGCAAAGGCAGCATAGGGCAGGCCGAGTATGACACACATAGGCAGGGTAGGGCAGGCAGAGTATGGCAGACACAGTCAGGGTAGAACAGGGCAGGCAGAGTATGGCACACAGGCAGACAGAATATGGCACACAAAGGCAGGATAGGGCAGGAAGAATATAACACACACAGGCAGCATAGGGCAGGTAGAGTTGGAAACGATAAAGGGAAATCAGTCTGAGGTCTTACTGGTGTGAACAATGCAGGGGGCACAGTTAATCTTAGTACTGATACCATTTAAAGCTTACACAAAGGCAATTTGTTAAGAACAGCGCCTTCTAAACCGCACTCAATTATAAGTCTCAATGAATCAATAAATCAAGTTGGTGGAGAACGTAATCAGTGATAAGAACAATTCATTTATTTATACACATTAAAATTAATCTAATATATTTGAATTGATAAATTAACGATCACAATTACATCATCAGAATCACACAATTTCATGCTGTGTCTGCAGACACAGCAAACATCATTTTATGTAAGGAAACCTGCACCAGGAATTAATGGTATAAGAAACCAAACAAAGTGCACTATAAGACAATCTACCACTTGGGCAAATAACAACCGCTGGTTAAATCACACCGCTATTGGTTTATGAAATGTTTATACACGGCATGAAATTGTGTGATTTTGATGATGAAATTGTGATCGCTAATATGAAATTTGATTGATCTAGGTAAATACTCTAGCTGGTAGCAAATTAAATTACTTCGTATCTGTGCAAGCATTTTTCCCATTGCAAAACAATTTAATATGCATTTACTAACATTTGTTTTTTTTTTCACGATTTGCATTTTTGTGCAAAAATACCTGTACATTTTTTAATGGAAAAAACATAGTTTTTTGCCATTTATTATGTGTCAAAACTGTGACAAATCAGAAAATAAAATGTTATTAAAAAGCTGTTAAGGCCATGTAGAAGTCAAGTCAACAGTCAGTTGTCCTATTTTCAATCGGAAGATCCTCTTTTACTTTGAGGTACAGGTATGGGATCCCTTATCCGGAAACACATTATCCAGAAAGTTCCAAATTACGGAAAGGCCATCTCCCATAGACTCCATTTTAATCAAATAGTTCACATTTTTGAAAATGGTTTCCTTTTTCTCTGTATTAATAAAACAGTACTTTGTACTTGATCCCTACTAAGATATAAACAATCCTATTGGGTTTAAATACTGTTTAAATAATTTTCTTAGTAGACTTAGGGGCACATTTACTAATCCACGAACGTCCGAAAAGCGTCCGAATGCGTTTTTTTCGTAATGATCGGTATTTTGCGATTGTTTCGTAAATTGTCGCGACTTTTTCGTAGCCGTTACGACTTTTTCGTAAATTGTCGCAACTTTTTCGTAGTACGAAAGTTTCGGATTCATTCAAGCTTCAGTATCGTGACTTTCCTTGGGCCAGGTTGGAGCTGCAGAGTGCCATCGAGTCCTATGGGAGACTTTCCTTGGGCCAGGTTGGTGCTGCAGAGTGCCATTGAGCCCTATGGGAGACTTTCCTTGGGCCGGGTTGGAGCTGCAGAGTGCCATTGAGCCCTATGGGAGACTTTCCTTGGGCCAGGTTGGAGCTGCAGAGTGCCATTGATTCCTATGGGAGACTTTCCTTGGGCCGGGTTGGAGCTGCAGAGTGCCATTGAGCCCTATGGGAGACTTTCCTTGGGCCAGGTTGGAGCTGCAGAGTGCCATTGAGTCCTATGGGAGACTTTCCTTGGGCCGGGTTGGAGCTGCAGAGTGCCATTGAGCCCTATGGGAGACTTTCCTTGGGCCGGGTTGGAGCTGCAGAGTGCCATTGAGCCCTATGGGAGACTTTCCTTGGGCCAGGTTGGAGCTGCAGAGTGCCATTGAGCCCTATGGGAGACTTTCCTTGGGCCGGGTTGGAGCTGCAGAGTGCCATTGAGCCCTATGGGAGACTTTCCTTGGGCCGGGTTGGAGCTGCAGAGTGCCATTGAGTCCTATGGGAGGCTTCCAAAATCAAGCAAAGTCTGAAAGGTTTGCCCGCCGTTTACGAGTGCTCTATACAAAAAAGTCGCGACAATATACGAGCAAATCGTAACCGCTACGAAAAAGTTGCGCCAATTCGTGCAAGTCGTAACGGCTACGAAAAAGTCGTAACAGCGACAAAAAAAAACGCAAAAAATACGAAAAAGTCGCAAAATGTTCGCTTCTAATCCAAATTTTTCCCATTCGGATTCGTGGATTAGTAAATGTGCCCCTAAAGGTAGGAGATCCGAATTATGGAAAGACCCCTTATCCAGAAAACCCCAGGTCCCGAGCATTCTGGATAATGGGTCCCATACCTGTATTAGAGTTTCAGATTTTTCATTAGGAAATGCAAAAATTAGTGTGGTTTTTGTGTTTTTCCACTGTTTTTTCTATTAATGCTTTTTTTTTTTTAACTGGCTCTTATATTAAATCACTTGGCATTTGTGGTTTTTTAAAAAACCACTAGAACCACAAACATGAGAATGATAAATGGGCCTCCCCACGTGTGCAGTTATGAAGCAGCCAGTTATTCGTATTTAACACATATTTAGCATCATTGGCATAACTGAATATGTATTTAGTGCCCGGGGTTTTCTTTATCCTAAACTGTGTCTTTTCAGCGCACCAAGCAACAGAAGGAAAAGTATTTATTTGCTGTATGTTTATATTGTGCCAAAAATCCAGTTTGTGAGGGCACAGGGAAAGGTACAGCAGTGAATTACAGTTGAGCAAACACATAGCCAATATTATCCCTAATTATCCCTTTCTGGGATACAGTAAGCAAATAACTGATTGAGACATGATGAGAGGGAGGGTAAACAGGCAATAGAATAGGGATTGTTTGCACTGAACTGACAGGTGCCCTTTTGCCACAGATTAATGGACCTGCTCTTGTACTTCAAAGCACCTGCTGGAAGATAATGGGAAACCAGAGAAGCCAAAAATGGCTGAGGCTTGTGGGTTGCTCATACAAATATGGTACTTATGATCCTAGAAACAAGCTCCCTAAAATCTTATAAATATGTTATTGTTTCCACTCATACAAATCAGAAATCAGAAAAAGCAATTCCATTTAAAAGGCTTTTACTTCTAAATCTAGCCAGACCTTGTCTGCCAATTTTTTTTTCTTTTATTTGGATTTTACTGTGGAGTAAACAGTTCTGCGTTGGAGATCTAAGAATTGTTCGGCAAGGTGACAGTCAGCAGTATTTTTGGTTTCATTCTCTTTTATCAGCTTTCTTTTAAGTTCTATATCTAAATCAGGGGTCTCCAACCTTTTTACCAATGAGCTGCTTTCACTTGTAAAATCTTAAAAAACATTCCTGGGGGTGCCAAATATGGGTTGTGATTGGCTATTTGGTAGCCCTCATGTGTACTGGGAGTCTAAGGGAGCTTCTGTTTGGCAGTACAGCTGGTTTTATGCAAACCAATTGCTTCCAAGCCAGACATTTTAATAAAAGCATCTGCTTTGAGGCCCCTGGGAGCAACAGCCAAGGGGTTGGGGAGCAACATGTTGCTTGTGAGCCACTGGTTGGGGATCACTGGTCTAAATTGTAGGCACATTAATACTGAGGGGATTCAGGAATTCTCTGGGGTCTCCCTCGACCACAAGAATTAATTCCCCCAGAATGAATTTGCTACCTTGCTTAGTGTTTACTAGTCCAGTAATTTAAAGGCAGGGCAACCAATAAATCATGAAGTATTTGTTTCAGAATACCCCATAAATATTTTTTCTTAATCCACTTACATGATCTAAAACCCCTTACACAGAAAAATAACAAATTTCATGTAATGCCTACAGTTATTTTCCCTTTCCCTTTATTCCCATTGTTCTTACTTCACTTTACTCTTTATTGGCTTGATTATTAATATCTAGATATCCAGAGTTTGTTTATCAAAAACTAAGCTTTCTATGTTTAAAATTGTTATTGGTTAACTGGTTAAACCCATTTACTAATTGTTTATCACGTGGAAAGATATACTGGTAACCAGACATCATAGAGTTAATTTATGTAGAGTTTACTAATGTATTATATATCTGTATATAGTGATTGATTCAGCACCTCTTCTCTAATGTAATGTCTTAATTTGGTCAACCTCAATTCCTAACTGAGATCTTCCAAGCTGTTTATCAGGTTAATCATATTCCTTGGACTGATTATGCTGCTTATAAAAACTAAAAACCAACACTGCAATGTTTTCTAAGTTGAATCTTATCAGTACTTTATGAATGACACGAATTTGACCTTTTAATATACAGTATAATGTCTTCCTGGCCCTTGGTGCTGGTGACTGGCATTATATGCTACAGCTATTATCCACACTCACTCCTATGTCCTTCTGCATAATAAAGTCACTTACCTTTGCCCCATTTAGGGAATAACTGGCCTGTATATTCCTGGTTCTGATTGGACCTTTCTTCTTGCGGATTCTCCAATCAGAGCACAGCTTTCTTGACAGACAGTAAAATTGACTAATCAAGGCACAGATGCAGACAGGGCTTGGGAGATATTACAAAATAAAGGCCATGCAGAAATGAAGACTGAAAAGAAGAGTCTTTATCTAAGAACCTCACCAACTCTGAACTTTTGCTGCAGATTTCATCCCCACAGGTCCAATACACAGGTCCAATACACAGGTCCAATACACAGGTACAATACACAGGTACTATACACAGGTACAATACACAGGTACAATACACAGGTGCTATACACAGGTACTATACACAGGTACTATACACAGGTGCTATACACAGGTACTATACACAGGTGCTATACACAGGTGCTATACACAGGTACTATACACAGGTGCTATACACAGGTGCTATACACAGGTACTATACACAGGTACTATACACAGGTACTATACACAGGTGCTATACACAGGTACTATACACAGGTACTATACACAGGTGCTATACACAGGTACTATACACGGGTACTATACACAGGTGTCTATACACGGGTACAATACACAGGTACAATACACATGTGCTATACACAGGTACAATACACAGGTACTATACACGGGTGCTATACACAGGTACAATACACGGGTGCTATACACAGGTACAATACACAGGTGCTATACACAGGTACAATACACAGGTGCTATACACAGGTACTATACACGGGTGCTATACACAGGTACTATACACAAACTGAAGGCAGTGCAGAAATGAAGACTGAAAAGAAGAGTCTTTATCTAAGAACCTCACCAACTCTTTTGCTGCAGATTTCATCCCGCTCCCACAGGTACTATACACAGGTACTATACACAGGTACAATACACAGGTGCTATACACAGGTACTATACACAGGTACTATACACAGGTACAATACACAGGTGCTATACACAGGTACTATAATACACAGGTGCTATACACAGGTACTATACACAGGTACTATACACAGGTGCTATACACAAGTACAATACACAGGTGCTATACACAGGTACTATACACAGGTGCTATACACAGGTACTATAATACACAGGTGCTATACACAGGTACTATACACAGGTACTATACACAGGTGCTATACACAAGTACAATACACAGGTGCTATACACAGGTACTATACACAGGTGCTATACACAAGTACAATACACAGGTGCTATACACAGGTACTATACACAGGTGCTATACACAGGTACTATAATACACAGGTGCTATACACAGGTACTATACACAGGTACTATACACAGGTGCTATACACAAGTACAATACACAGGTGCTATACACAGGTACTATACACAGGTGCTATACACAGGTACTATAATACACAGGTGCTATACACAGGTACTATACACAGGTACTATACACAGGTACAATACACAGGTACTATACACAGGTACTATACACAGGTACTATACACAGGTACAATACACAGGTACTATACACAGGTACTATACACAGGTACAATACACAGGTACTATACACAGGTACTATACACAGATACAATACACAGGTGCTATACACAGGTACTATACACAGGTACAATACACAGGTACTATAAACAGGTACTATACACAGGTACAATACACAGGTACTATACACAGGTACAATACACAGGTACTATACACGGGTACTATACACAGGTACTATACACAGGTACAATACACGGGTACTATACACAGGAACTATACACAGGTACTATACACAGGTACAATACACAGGCACTATACACAGGTACTATACACAAGTACAATACACAGGTGCTATGCACAGGTACTATACACAGTTACTATACACAAGTGCTATACACAGGTACAATACACATGTACAATACACAGGTACAATACACAGGTACTATACACAGGCACAATACACAGGTGCTATGCACAGGTACAATACACAGGTACAATACACTGGTACTATACACAGGTACAATACACAGGTGCTATGCACAGGTACAATACACAGGTACTATACACAGGTACTATACACAGGTACAATACACAGTTGCTATACACAGGTACAATACACAGGTACTATACACGGGTGCTATACACAGGTACTATACACAAACTGAAGGCACTATACACAGGTACTATACACAGGTACAATACACAGATGCTATGCACAGGTACAATACACAGGTACAATACACAGATGCTATGCACAGGTACAATACACAGATGCTATGCACAGGTACAATACACAGATGCTATGCACAGGTACAATACACAGATGCTATGCACAGGTACAATACACAGGTACAATACACAGGTACTATACACAGGTACTATACACAGGTACAAAACACAGGTACTATGCACAGGTACTATACAGTCCTAAAGGCTTAATCACTAGCTTAAATTAAATTGTTTTTTTGCCTGATCTGACATTTATAATATCCCTATCACCTACCCTAACAGATGGATGGTAAGTTAACTCTCTCCCCCTGAAAAAGCTAATTGTGCTTTTATATATTTTTTGTTGTTGTTTTAGCACGTATGGATACTTTTACATCCTTAGCATTTTATGGTAAAAAAAAGCACTCCTACCCGCACTATTGCAAAATATGCCTGGGAGTCAGTGGGAACCATAAGATGTAGTTGGGAGGTTAATTTTTTACACCAGCAGTGAATCCAGCTAAGTCTCACATTAGCTTTAGGTCAGTCTATGTATGGCCCATCTTTAACCTCCCCAAACAAAAAAGTCACCCTCCGCCTATGTGTAGTGCATAAGTACATAATAGTTATGAGCACATTTTTGCATCAGGCATAGATTTGCAGCGAAATTCCACATTTCACCAATAGGTCAAAGTCACCCAGTGACAAACTGCAAAGTTTGGGCACCCTGGCATAAATAGTGTGAGAATGACAGCATTTAACCAATGAAATGGATCGAATCTGATTGGCTGTTAGTGGCCCAACCCACTTTTCCTATTTTTGAAGTTTGGGGACTCAGCCATAAAAATTGTGGGACTGACAGTATTGTACATTTCACCATTAAAAGTAAATAGGTAAATTGTGATTGGCTGTTGGTAGCTCCGCCCACTTTCTAACATTAAACCACAAATACCCAGTGACTAACTTTGCAAAGTTTAACAGCCCTGGAATTAATGCTTAAATAATGGCATTAGTTTAAAATAAACCAATGAAATGTAATGAGTGGAAACGGATTGGCTGTTGGTGGCTCTGCACACTTTTCCTAATGTTTAACCTTAGTCCTCCAGTAGCAAACCGTGAAAAGGTTGGGGACACTGGTATTAAACATGTGAGAATGGCAGCAGTTAAAATTTCCCCACTGAAATCAATTAAATAAATGTGATTGGCTGTTGGTGGCTCCACCCACTTTTCTAACCTTGAAAGTCAATAAAATGTGATTGGCTGATTGGCTGTTTTTTCTAAAACTTGAATCACAGTTACCTGGCGTTATTACTGTGAGAATGGCAGCAGGTTGAATTTCCTCCATTGAAAGTCAAAGGGTAAAATCTGATTGGCTGCACTTTTGGGCATCCAACAAATACAATATTTTCATTCAGGTTGACCCCATGAATGACTATGTGATTAAACTAGTGTAGCCTCAAAGCTGTAAGTGTGGCAGCAGTTTAAATTTCCCTATTAAAGTCAAAGGTTGAAATTTGATTGGCTGTTGTTGGCTCCTCCCACATTGGGTCATCCAGTTTGAGGGGTGTATCTTCAAATCTCTAAGAGTGGCAGCAGTTTGAAAATCTTCACTGTCAAAGTCAATGGAAAAATTGGGGGGTCTGGAGCAGTGACTCAAAAAGACGGGGGGCGGGATTGCTTAGAAAAGCACAAGCAACCTGCTCCGCTATAGGGCGAAGAAGTGTGGAGAGTTTGGGCATTGTACCCCTAAAACTGTAGGAGCGTTTAGAAATTGGGGGGCGCTAAGAAGAAGAAGAAAAAGAAGAAACAGAAGAATAAGCTGAAGTCAAAAAACAGTATGTTGGGTTTTTTTAAACCAACATAACAAAGTGTTTCTACCCATATTTGATTTAGGATTTATTTCTACTTTAATTATTTATTTTATTTCTGTATTTTGTAATTTATATAAAAGTGGACCTATTACAGAACCCTATGGTACAGATCCCTAGTGCAAAGTCCCCCACAAAAAACTGTGCTGTGCGCTCATTTCACCACATTGATGCATAAGAAAACCTTACCACACATAAGACTATAAACACATACAGGGGACATCCACAGTTTCACTGAATCATGTCAAGGTAGGTTTGCCACCTTACAGTTGCTGTAAATCTGGGCAGGCGCGGGGCAGGGATGTGATGTCACAGGGTGGGGACATGACATCACAGGGTCAGGGTTATGATGTCAAGAGTCCTGTCCGGTTTTTAAAATTAGGAAAAATGGGCCGAAAACCAGGCTGTCCAGTTCAAATTCAGACAGGTGGCAACCCTATGCCAAGGCACACAGAGCATTTCAGGCAGAACTCCTTCATCAGGTCACCTGACATGCCGATCAAATGTTCAGCATAAATACAAAAAACAAATTCTACCAAGTTAAAGAAAAATCTAGCAGAAAGAGGATAAAATTGCTGCATCACATTTGTCATAAAGATAAGTAGTAGTTCTCCTTCAAACTAAATATTGAATGGAAAGTGAAAGAGAAGTGGTTAGTAGTGCTATCCCACAAAATCTGTGCAAAGACATATTTTCAGTTGTATGCTCTTTTCAACATCAAGTGATTCATTTGTGGAAAGACACGCCTATTCCCTGTAACTTATTTCTTTGTTTATATTTTGAAACTGGACCTTTTGAGAAAGCATTCTTAAGTCTACGATGAATTGCTATGAAATTCATTTCATTAATCAAGTAATGCATCAGACTTTGAGTATTTGTATTTATTACATGTTTATAATTATAATTTTATTTACATAGTGCCACTTGCATACATATTGTATCACTGTACATTACAGGAATAGCAGAACAGACAGGGAACAGTAGAATTACAGAAAAAAATCACAACTACAATTACAACTGATGAAGAAATGTTTTGATAAGTAAATATAACTATGATCTGAAAAATGAAATAACAACAAATTAGAAACATCCAATCCAAATTTAGACCAGCCTAGATACTCCGAGAATACAGTTCTTTACTTCATTAAACAAATGTAAACAAGCACAAAAAATGAATCATGTTAAGATAGAGATTTCAATTTGGGAAAGATCAGGAAATGGGAAAAATAAAACAAACAAAAGTAGCCCAAGACATGTAATTATGATGTCAGTAGGCTAAAAACATTTCTAGGGATCCCAGAACAAAAACAGACATGCAATACAATATAATTGTTACTTTGTTACTGCAGACAAAAATATACCCACAAAGAAATTACATAGAAGAGAAGGGGAAGTCACCCTCCATTGACATGTGCCTTTTCCGTTTCCTAGAATCTGATTCACAACTACTCCTCCTTAAGTCTAAATGGTAAATAAAACCAGTTGGTTGGTAGGAATAAGTTAATTTAGAAATGTCTATTATACTTTGCTGAAACAACATAATTCCTGTATATGACAAAATAGTATTCATCCACTGTAAATCAATGAAAAAAAACATGCAGTGGTGAATGTTAAATGGAACAATCAGGGAATTAACCCATAATGTTTGCCGTTCTTGGTTTTAGTTAGGCCCTTTGGAAAGGATAACTGAAATAAAATATTTTTCAGCAGATATCATTTTTTTTAACACAAATACTTTTTATAATTATTTCAAATCATCCAAGGAAACAGTACAAATATGTTCTGGATGCTACACCCTAATAGGATTCAGTGTTTAGAGAAATTTCCAAAGAGGCAACGGCAAAATACCCCCAATACCAATACTAGCCAGTGCCGCAGACAGTTTACTTCCTCCCTTTACACTGATGTGTATACACAAGATACAATTCTCTTTAAAGGAACAGTAACACCAAAAAATTAAAGTGTATAAAAATAATTAATATACTATGTACTATTGCCCTGCACTGGTAAAAGTTGTGAGTTTGCTTCATAAACACTACTGCAGTTTATATAAATACCCTGTTGTGTAGCCATGGGGGCAGCCATTTAAATTGAAAAAAGGAGAAAAGGCACAGGTTACTAAGCAGATAACAGATAAGTAGCAGATTCCCATTGTATTCTACACAGTTATCTGTTATCTTCTTATGTAACCTGTGCCTTTTCTCCTTTTTTCAATTTAAATGGCTGCCCCCATGGCTACACAACAGCTATTTCGATTAACTACAGTAGTCTTTCTGAAGCAAACACACAACTTTTACCAGTGCAGGGCAACAGTACATTATATTTTAATTATTTTAAAACATTTTTATTTTTTAGTGTTACTGTTCCTTTAACAACTCTCATGTGCTCTATTTTTGCAGTTAATGTAATGAAAGTATAAAAAATTCTAATGGGTTCTACTGATTATGTGCACACACAGTGTAGCCTTGTTAGATATCATAATTAAAAATGGTAGATATAAAATCTTTTACAGACCTGAATGGACCCACTTGGTTAAATCTCCTACTGGGTTGAGAACCTATGCTCCTGTGGAGAAGTTTTTCCCCATTTGGTTCCTGGGAGGTAATAAAGTTCCTGTCAATGTTTAATAAAAGAGATAGGAGCACATGACTCTTCCTTTTATTCCAACTGCTAAACAGGATAAATGCTGCTTGGGGCACAAAAGGTACTACGCCCCTGGGAAGTCAGGGAACAGAGACCCATTGATAGAGTTAATTAGTGATAGGTAAAGCACCTGTAATAGTGCACTCTATTAGCGTAAGACAGACAAGATTGGGGGTAGTTATCCCAGTTGATACTCTGAAAGTCAATGGCCCACGACTTGGGAAGGGACACTTAGGGGCACATTTACTAACCCACGAATGGGTCGAAATGAGTCCGATTGCGTTTTTTTCGTAATGATCGGTATTTTGCGATTTTTTCGTATTTTTTGCGATTTTTTCGGCGTCTTTACGAATTTTTCGTTACCAATACGATTTTTGCGTAAAAACGCGAGTTTTTCGTAGCCATTACGAAAGTAATGCGTTTTTACGCAAAAATCGTATTGGTAACGAAAAATTCGTAAAGACGCCGAAAAAATCGCAAAAAATACGAAAAAGTCGCAAAATGTTCGTTTTCAAGTCGGAACTTTTCCAATTCGGGTCGGATTCGTGGGTTAGTAAATCAGCCCCTAAATGTGGTTTCTACTGGAGGGATCTGAAGCACTAAAGAGTATTTCCACAAGAAGAACTTAAATCTACCAAATCCTTCTCTAGTGCCAGTGACAGTTTACACTGCTCTGCTAATGTATATTATTGCAACCAGTCTACCTCTGCTAGTACACTGTACTACCTAAGTACCATCTCTGTGCGTCAGATAAACCTGTATTCAAGATTAAGAACCTCTGGTGTTGTACCACCCTGATTTTGCTGTATGTATAAAGTTCAATAACATCCTCCCTTCCTCATGAGGACCCAGCTGAGAGGAAAGGTCATAGTGTAGCCATGATTTATCCCTTGAGTTAGCTTAAGCACTGTTTTGGGCTAAGAAATAGTAACACATCACTTGTATGCATGCAGTTTAGGCTGGGGCACTGCTCTAGAACAGGGATCCCCAACCTTTTATGAACGTGAGCCACATTCAAATGGAAAAACTGTTGGGAAGCAGCACAAGCATGAAAAACGTTCTAGGGGTGCCAGATAAGGGCTATGATTGGCTATTTGGTAGCCCCTATGTGGCTCAGTTTGGCATTAGACTGGGTTTTTATGCAACCAAAACTTGCCCCCACTCCAGGAATTAAAAAATAAGCTCCAGCTTTGAGGCCACAGGGAACAACATCCAAGGGGTTGGTGAGCAACATGTTGCTCCAGAGCCACTGGTTGGGTAATCTCCTCTCCAGATGCTGGGTGGGGCTGGGCATGACCCAGTTGTTTGATAAATATTGATACTACTGACCAAATAATAGTAGACTGAGGACCCTAAAGCGTGAGCTCTAGAGGGATGACAACATAATTTTGCCTCTTTATAGACCCCTGGTTAGGCCTTACCTGGTGTATGCTAAAATATTTACATTTAAAGGAAGAGCCAGCACCCCAATGGCCCAGGAGAAGACACCACATACAAAAGAAGAGTTATAATATAGTGCAGTATTTCTCTAATTTTTAGAACACCCTTTGTGTCACAAAATTATAGGGAAAGTTACAAGTGTATTGTCAACACTTTCACCACACAATATTCATCTATAAGGTATATTCCCTTTAACCCAACATAGGTTAGATATACACAGCTTGTGGGTAGTGATGAGCAATTATTTCCCCAGGTATGGATTTGCCTCAAAATTCAGCATTTTGGCATTGGCAAATAATTTTACGAAAAAAATTAAAGTGTCAATTTTCACCACAAAAGAGCTGCCGTAAAAAATACCCATAGACCAATGTTGTATTCTGCATAGAAAAAGTTGCTGTGAAAAAAGAAACCTCTAAAAAAAGTTGCCAAGAAAAACCACCCATAGACCCCAATGTACTTAGCATATGTAGCTTTGAAAAAAGTCACTGCAAAAAAAGCTGCAGTAAAAAAAATGCCCACAGTTCTTGGAATTTTTCAGCAAAAGTTGCATTTATAAACGTGTCGGGCTTGTGACATCATCCTGGTGCCCCCCGAGAACAGCATGCTGCAGAATAGAGGAAATCCGCAAAGAGACAACCCACAGACAGTGGTTCTTACGCGGATACCAAGGACTGACTATTGTATAACGAAGGCTGTTCTTTGTTGTAAGGACCGTGATGTTGTGCCCTCACCGTGAAGAGACGGGGAATGGCAGATTCTAGAAGCAGTGGCTTCGATAATTTCTTTAGATTGAAATCAAAATGAAATTCCTTTATATACAATGTACAATGTAATAGTTTGATCCATTCTTAACTCCTTAACTGTTCTTCAATTTTAAATGTTTCATTTTTTTTATGTTTGTGAACTAATTGCCCTCCCATTCAGTTTCTCTCCAACTTCTATTTCACAATGTCAGCTGGTTGTTCAACTCCCAGGCTCCAGCAATTTTACAGTTTTATTGTAATTACTACATTTATTACCTATCTTTCTAAAGCAGCCATCTCCCATTCATGTTTAGTTCTGGATTTTAAATGGCTCTCTATTTGTTAGCCTAAGAGGGAACCTACCAAAAAAATAGCAATTTAACCGGAGAGCTTCAGAACAAAAGGTTAAAGAATTTGAAAAATGCAAAAGTACAGACCAGTTACAAATTGTCCAAGAATATTATTGTCACATGCTAAAACTTAATTTTAAAGCAAAACTAGACCTTTAATGGAGAAGGAGCATCAAGACAAAGTAAACATTTCATATGTATTTATATTTTAGGGAGTTTTCCAGTTTTTCATTAAATAAGTCAGTAAGGAATGCAGTAATGAATATGGGGAGCTAACAATTATATCTAAAAAATGCTATTGGATAATGATAATGCAAATACTAAACGATTCCACCTGCAGGGTGTCCTTTTGTTATATGTAATATTAGACCAAACTTCAACCCTACATGGTGTCACAAAAATATACAAATCAAGCCAAATTAAAAAGCATTATTTATTGTATCACTGCCAACATTTGAGTAATTAAAAAATACCCGCGACCCATAAAGTCTTAAGCAGAATTATAAAAAGGGGGGGGGGGGCTCCACATGTATGAATTATCCTCTATAGATGACACATATAACTAGCACAATCAGTAGCATAACTTATATCAATATTATAGATTTCTAATATCAAGCAAATTATATTATATATTTAAACCTGTGCTGGGATCCCCACACATTGGATATGGGGAGAACTTGGGCGCTTGGGACAAATATTCACTGCTGAAGGTCTGTGTAGCTCCTGGGCTTGTTCAAAACCCAAATAAACAGCACTTACATCATGGCTTGTTATAGTTATAGTTCCAGGCCATGTCTTAGGAATGTTCATACTCCCCAATCTAGGGATTAGAGTTCAGTGCAGTCGCTGTAAGAGGCCCAGGGCTAGTACAAATTCTTTGTTTTAGTTCTCATTTGAACAAAACTTTAGAGATTATATATATATATATATATATATATATATATATATATATATATATATATATACATATATATATATATATATATATATATATTCTTGAAAATGCCACTACTTGATTAGAAGAAGACTGAGAAGCCAATAACATATCCATATGCAATGGAGCATGAATAATAGTAGAAACAGCAACAGTTGATTAAGCCCATCTTGAATTAAATATGCTCTTTAGAGATTTATATATGCGTTGGATTTTGGCTAGTAACATTTCTTTGAAATGGTCACCCATCAGGAAATAAAACACTGGGTTAATCATACTGTTTAAAAACGCTATTGGTTTAGAAATGATAAATGCTGAACTTATGATCATCGATGAGCATCCGCTTAGTGTCCAAGATTCTATCTGCGATGCAAGTGCTAGATTTCTCATAACATGGTATGGAGTGAAAAAAAAGGAAAACATAGTTGCTGCAAGGACTACAATTATTACAGGCTTTTTAAAAGAAGCCCCATTTGGCAGCTGCTGATTTCTATTTTTTAAAAAACACATCATCTTCAGATAAAAGATCCATATTACACATAAAGGAATAATAAATCCAGTAAAAGTAAGACAAAGGCTGTAAACTAGACTCCCTGTTGCATGTGCAGAGCTTGAATAATCTGGGCATATGGTGACATTGTTGATTATATCTTGCTTTAAGAAAATAATAACAGGCGATATCTCGAGTGACACCAAAATCCAAATTCCAAGGGATATCATAATAGCTGTACTCTTCCTCTGGAGAATGTGTTCTCGGAAGGGGTATTTTATTAGCATGTAACGGTCAATACTGATGAAGGCAAGGAAAAGGATGCTTGTGTACAGATTTTCATGAAGTAAATATCTGTTGCATTTACACAGGAAATCTCCAAATGTCCATTCTTCATTTGTATAACTGAACACCAACAGCGGGAGTGTACAGAGGAAAGCAAAGTCTGATATGCATAGATTGAATAGATATACACTTCCACTTGACCAGTTTTTCAGGCAAAAGAAATACCCAAACAATGCAATACAATTGCCAATTAATCCAATTACAAATTCAATGGCGTATGCTGCAGGTAAGTAGTACTTTTTAAGGAAGCTTTCAGTGTCTGTGCAATTGTTTTGTTGAATGGAAACCTGGGGGAAATGAAGAAGGATAAATAAATGAAAAAAAAATACAAAATACTTCTGCCATTTTTTGATTTTTTCAGATATCATTTGGGCAACTAGAAATTACCAGCTCAGTCTGCAAACTACTGTTAACTAATCTGAGTCATATAACCCTGGGTGTGCATTGTACCATGCACTAAAGAGTGCTTAGAAGAGCACTCAGAGCAGTTTTAATTTTATTTGGTTTCAGGGTTTACATGTCCTTTAAGTGAAATACATATCCATAAAAGCAGAAAAAGGTATCACTGTGGTTCCCTGTTCCTGCTCAAAACAGTTCTTCTTATTTAACCACTGTTCTTTAAAAATAAAAAGGTGTGAATTATATCATTTTAAGTTTAGTAGAAAGATGATTCAAATCTTCAGCTATAACCATAAAGAATTTTCCACTGACACTAAAGTAAAGGAGTACTAACTAGCACTGGTAATGAGCTCTCCTTTCTCCTCAGTGGCACCTCAGCTCATGCACAAAAAACATCTGCACTTTGTATTCACCTTTCTAGGAAAGAAAGGAAATGGCAGCAAGGTGCTCAGTAAACTGTACCAGGTGTATATCTTTTTAGAAGAGGAGGCCCAGCTTGGGGGTAACAGGTAAGCGACTAGAATCACTGGAGCTGTCCAACAACTTGGCTCTCTCCAGTGATTAGTTATTTTGCTGTTCCTTCTCTTACAAATTCAGTTCAAGTTTAGGCCACATTAGGTCTTTCCTGAAGACTTAGACAAGGTGAAATCATGCATTAAAATCTTCTATTTTTGACACATCTGTTTTCTCTAACACACACATGGCTTCTCTTCTCTTTGCAAGCAGAGATAAGCTGATTAATTCACATGAATTTGGATGAAAGCACAAGCTCTTGTGAACATTTCCTACAACAGATTAACATTGTGTGGGTGCCAGTACACAGCCAAATTGGTGCTGAGTCTACACGGTTTGGTGCAGATTTTGCAAAAACCTTGCTCCCTCAGTCACTTGCACTGAAAAATGGCCTTTCTACATACAGTAGATAATAAGTGAATAAAGATATTTGTTTTATTAATCTAATTTGACCCTGAAATAACTCCTTTATTAACTACACAAATAAAAGAACATAAAGCTTATTTAAGTCCACAAGTGCAATTTCAAGTGCAAGTGCCACAACCTTTTCTCCTCAGAATGTTGGCATCAATTTGGATGCATATGGGTAATTTTCTTAACCCAATGGCTCTGCACATACTGGAGTTGTGTTCCAATTCTCCAAAATGGATGCAATTTGTCACAAACTGAACCAAATATTTCCAAAGTCTGTCTGGCATCATTTTGGGTGTTCAATGCGCAAGTGATGTGTGCACCTATTGATGCAGGGCACTGAAGGGAACCCTGGAGTTACCGGCTGGTTAGAAGGTGGCAGTAGCTACAGGGTTTACCTTCTTCAATAGGCATGAAATGCACCTAATTCAGAATGGAGTGGCCCCAAACACAACTATACAGTGCAAGGAGTGCATCTTGACACGAGTACCTTTAATGAAAGTGGGTTAACGCATAATTCACTGCAGAGGAAACCTCAGGAATGTTACAAAAGCATAATATTATAATACAAGGGGCGAGTCTCAGTAATTATTTGTTATATAATACATTAAAATTGGAAACATTTTCAGATGTGTACAAGCTAAACCAAAGTCATTTCACTATTGCTGCTACACATCCAAATTACAGAATAATTATTAGCAAATAGCAATTTATATTTTATTACTTTTATGTCGGCTACCTGAGCTCAGATTTATGATCACTGGTATTCTATTCATAGGGAGACTGTACCTAATTTAAAGAATGATAAACCCTCCATTAAAAGCTCTGTGATATATCTTACCATTCTGGCAGCCAGGTATCTCGATGCTCAAGCCACAAGTCTCATCGGGATCTGCTGGCAGATCTGTGACTTTCCTTATGTGTGTAAGTGGGTTGGGCTGATGTGCTGCCTCATTTGCATGTCTTGAGTAATGGTTGGTTAATAATTCCAACTAACAATTGTGGTGCTGAACATGTTCAACTGCCAGCATGAAAACTGACAATAGTAATATTAACTGGAATCCATAAGAAGAGCAGAAATGTAAAGGGCATATTCACAGGCCTGGATTTGTGGTGAGGCCCTATAGTGAAATCTGGCGCTGTATATTCAACCCAATTTAATTTTAATTACCTTTCCCTTTGGCACTGTCCCATTTCTTAATTTCCTGGGACAGTAAAAACCCTATAAGCTTCAGCTTTTCCAAAATGTACAAATCTTAGCAGGAATAAGAAAGTCTGAAACTGCAGATGGATAGAATTTTTCCTATAATACGCCAATAAGGTCTGCATACATACGTGTGCATGGAGAGTGCATGGACAACAGTGAAAAGCATTTAGGCCCCATCAGGGGATTTGGGATTTCATGGGCATTTAAATAAAGGGGAACTAAATAGTAGTTTTTTTACTTAATTAAAAATGCTTATATTTCCACGTGTCATGTTAATGATAAAGTTAAAGAGATAGTATGGACCCAGTTCATGGAAGATAACATTCTGCAGAAACAAAAAACAATAATTACTTTAACAGAAATAAACATTAGAAGGTAGAGTGCGCGATTACAACTGGTATAAATGACTCCGTCTACTTTCACTTATAATTATTGATCACACTAAACATATGTCACTAAGACCATAAAAAGTAATACTAGAATAAGAAAATATTTTCTTTGAATCTGTTCTGTCACCATCTATATATGAATAGAAAAGCGCGAATTACATCCATTTTTATCCTATTGTAATCTTTAAAGCTCATATGTGCAAACCTGGGCTCATGGCTACACAGAAACTGGAAAGAGTAAAAGTAAATAATACTCACGATGCCCATACACTTGAAGATCTGTTTGTTTGGTGACCTCTCCAAACAAGTGAAGCTTTGTCTAGATTTGCCACCTGTGTTTTTGGGCAAATTGGGCTGATCTAATCATTTGATCCCTGGGTCAACCATTTGTGCAGGACTGTCAAAATTGTGCCGCATCAAAGTGCAGATGCAGCCGCCACCGCAAGGGATTTTCAAACCTGGTTTATAAATATCTGGGCAATATCTGACCATGTTAGGATGAAGAAACTATGATCATCACATAAAAACACAATTATATAAACTCTTTATACAGTATAACATGGTTAATAATGCAGCCAGGAAACTTTATGCTCTTTACCTGCTTGTAAGCCTCTACTGTAAGATGATTGTGTCACCCGCACCTTCTTTCATGCCCTTATTTCTAACATCCTAGTGATGTGATGATGGCAGATTCTTTTAATGCCTTAAAGAGGGGCCTGGATGAGTTCTTGAACAAGCATAGTATCCAAGGCTATTGTGATACTAATATCTACAGTTAGTATTGATGTTGGTATACTGTATATAGTTTATGTATGTGAGTGTATAGATAGGACAGTATAGGTTTGTGTGTGTTGGGTTTACTTGGAAGGGTTGAACTTGATGTAACTATCTATGTAACTATATGTAACGCCTATCTGTTGAACTTAGGGTCATTACTAGGGATGAGCAAAATGGTTTGTCTGATACATATTCACGAGTTGTAGAAATTTTGGAGAATCAGCACTAGAATTTAACCATGTATTTAGTTTGGCTGGAAATTTTTTTTTTCATGCACGAGTAAAAATACAAATTGACTTCAGTGTATTTGAGGTAATAAAAACCACTGTGAAAAAGACTCCTTGGCTCAATTTCTCTGTTTCACAAATTTTTCTGTGCAAATGTTTCAGCCAAGTGAAACGTGGCAGTTTAGCTCATTCCTAGTCACTATTTCAAGTAACAAATTCCTGTTGTAGTGTTACTTATGTTATTTCTCATTAAAGTAGTGCTGTCAAGGGAAAACCTGTTTTTTTTTAAACACATCAGTTAATAGAGCTACTTCAGCAGAATCCTGCATTGAAATCCATTTTGTAAAAGAACAAACAAATGTTTTATTACTACTTTTGACTTGGGTCTAAACATATTTTTAGTTTCCCAGATGCCCTCAGCCATGTGCTTGTGCTCTGATAAACTTCAGTCTCTCTTTACTGCCTCATGTGCCATTAGCCTCAATTAGCTTGTACAGGTATGGGACCCGTTATCCAGAATGCTCAGGACCCGGGGTTTTCCAGATAAGGGGTCTTTCTGTAATTCGGATCTTCTACCTTAAGTCTACTAAAAAAAAATATTTAAACAGTAATTAAACCCAATAGGATAGTTTTGGTTCCAATAAGGATTAATTATATCTTAGTTGGGATCAAGTACAAGGTACTGTTTTATTACTACAGAAAAGGGAATCATTTTTAAAAATGTGAATTATTTGATTATAATGGAGTCTATGGGAGATGACCTTCCTGTAATTCTGAACTTTCTGGGTAATGTGTTTCCAGATAAGGGGTCCGATACCTGTACAGTAAACAATAATTTGATATATGCACACAGTATATATACAGTATATTGATAACAAATGATACATTGACTTTTATAACTCCAGATTCTAAATACATCATACGTTTGATAATTTATCACACAAGGGTTACAGAATAAATTAGGATCAGAGGGCCCTGCTCACAATGTAAAGGTATGTATGTAACAGTACTGCAGTATTCCATGCATAACATCTGGAAAATCTAAATGTACCACTCAACACAATGAAATTATATCTCTTTAATATGAATAACAAATACAGTATAAAATAATTTCCTTTATACACAGTAATGCCACTTGAACATTTTAATGCAATATTAAAATCGAAGCTTACATTTTAATTAACATTAAGTATGGTATGTTACAGTTTGACCCATTATTATTAAACCATTCTGGTTTTTATGGTTATGAATAATGTCTTTCCATTGTGCTTCTCTCCAACTTCTAGTTCAAAATGTCAGCTGGTTGTAAGGCACCCAGGCCCAAGCAGCCACAAAAATGTTGTTCTGTGAGGTCACAATTTTATTGTTATTGCTACTTTTATTGCGTCTCTTTCGACAGCAGCCATGTCCCATTCATCTTCTGTTCTGGATTTTAAATGGTTTTCTCTCATGCTAAAATTTCAAGGCAAAACTAGACCTTTAATGAAGGAAAGCGCATCAAAACAAAGGAAATATTTCATGTATTTACATTTCAAGTGGTCTTATCCAGTTATTTCATTAAACAAGTTGGGAAATTCCTGTAATCTATTCTGTTGCTTCTCTATTTACTGTAAATCTATTATTTACAATATGTACCAAATAAGTTCTAAAAGTCTAACACCAGCAATTGGCAGCAGTGTATATGGGGAGCTACTTGGGCCTGTTTCAGAAAGACATACAGTACTGTTTCACTGTTGAAGGAATGTGGAGACCTTGCGCTTGTTCAAGATCCACACAAAACAGCAATTACATCATGGCTTGTTATATTTCCAGTCCATGCCTTAGGGATGGTCATACCCACTAAGCCAGCATGCATTCCTACAGATCCTTTTAAAAGATCCTTTATAACATTTTTAGCATGAAATATTGCACAATTTATGCAATATTTGAGTGGCACTTCACAAGTTTGACAATGATATATTGGAGTTCAGTCACTATAATAGGCCCAGACCTAGTACAGAAGCCCAAAACTATGGCATTTGTAAACATTCTTTGTTGAGCTTTAGTTCTCCTTTTAACAAAACCATAGATATTATATATATATATATATATATATATATATATATATATGGATGAAAATGCTATTGCTTCATTAGAAAACTGAGTAGCTAAATACATATCCATATAAAATTGTGCATGAATAGTAGTAGAAACAGCAAGTTAATTAAGCTCATGTTGAATTGAATGTGCACTTTAGAGATTTATATAAGTGTTGGATTTTGGCTAGTAACATTTCTCTAAAATGGCCACCCATCAGTAAATAAAACACTGGGTTAATCATGCTGTTTAAAAAAGCTATTGGTCTTGTAACAGTATATGCTGAGCTTATGATCATCGATGAGCATTCACTTACTGTCCATGAGTCTGTCCTAGATGCAATTCTTACATTTCTCATAACATGGTATGGAGTGAAAAAAATGGAAAACATAGTTGCTGCAAGGACTACAATTGTTACAGGCTTCTCAAAAGAAGCCCCATTTGGCAGCTGCTTATTTCTATTTTTTAAAAAACACATCATTTTCAGATAAAAGATCCATATTACACATAAAGGAATAACCAATCCAATAAAAGTAAGACAAAGGCTAAAAATCAGACTCCCTGTTGCTTCTCCAGAGCTTGCATAATCTAGGCATATGGTGACATTGTTGATCTCGACTTGCTTTATGAAAGAAAGAATAGGCGATATCTCGAGTGACACCAAAATCCAAATTCCAAGGGATATCATAATAGCTGTACTCTTCCTCTGGAGAATGTGTTCTCGGAAGGGGTATTTTATTAGCATGTAACGGTCAATACTGATGAAGGCAAGGAAAAGGATGCTTGTGTACAGATTTTCATGAAGTAAATATCTGTTGCATTTACACAGGAAATCTCCAAATGTCCATTCTTCATGTATATAACTGAACACCAACAGCGGGAGTGTACAGAGGAAAGCAAAGTCTGATATGCATAGATTGAATAGATAAACACTTCCACTTGACCAGTTTTTCAGGCAAAAAATATATCCAAATAATACAACGCAATTGCCAATGAATCCAATTACAAATTCCATGGTGTATGCTGCAGGTAAGTAGTACTTTTTAAGGAAGCTTTCAGTGTCTGTGCAATTGTTTTGTTCAATGGGATCCTGGGAGAAAAATGAAGAAGGATTTTAATTTTATTTGTTTATTTCTTTGTTTATATATGTAATCACCATTATTGTTCACACTTTTTAGTGCCTGCATAGTTCACACCTCAAACTGTAAGCACCCACACTGTTCACCTGTTCACACCTTAGACAGACTGTAGGAGCAGTGCCAGCATTGTGTCACTGTATGTACTGTCTGCCCTATGCTGCGTGTGTGTATGGCACAAACAGGCAGCATAGTGCAAGCAGAGTATGGAAGTCAGTGGGAACCATAAGATGTAGTTGGGAGGTTAATTTTTTACACCAGCAGTGAATCCACTTAAGTCTCACATTAGCTTTAGGTCAGTCTATGTATAGACTGTAAAAAATTTGCAGAGTGAGCAAACTGCAAAGTTTGGGCACCCTGGCATAAATAGTGTGAGAATGAGAGCATTTTAAATGTTAACCAATGAAATGGATTGAATCTGATTGGCTGTTAGTGGCCCAACCCACTTTTCCTATTTTTGAAGTTTGGGGACTCAGCCATAAAAATTGTGGGACTGACAGTATTGTACATTTCACCATTAAAAGTAAATAGGTAAATTGTGATTGGCTGCTGGTAGCTCCGCCCACTTTCTAACATTAAACCACAAATACCCAGTGACTAACTTTGCAAAGTTTAACAGCCCTGGAATTAATGCTTAAATAATGGCATTAGTTTAAAATAAACCAATGAAATGTAATGAGTGGAAACGGATTGGCTGTTGGTGGCTCTGCACACTTTTCCTAATGTTTAACCTTAGTGCTCCAGTAGCCAACCGTGAAAAGGTTGGGGACACTGGTATTAAACATGTGAGAATGGCAGCAGTTAAAATTTCCCCAATGAAATCAATTAAATAAATGTGATTGGCTGTTGGTGGCTCCACCCACTTTTCTAACCTTGAAAGTCAATAAAATGTGATTGGCTGATTGGCTGTTTTTTCTAAAACTTGAATCACAGTTACCTGGCGTTATTACTGTGAGAATGGCAGCAGGTTGAATTTCCTCCATTGAAAGTCAAAGGGTAAAATCTGATTGGCTGCACTTTTGGGCATCCAACAAATACAATATTTTCATTCAGGTTGACCCCATGACTATGTGATTCAATTAGTGTAGCCTCAAAGCTGTAAGTGTGGCAGCAGTTTAAATTTCCCTATTAAAGTGGTTGAAATTTGATGGTTGTATTTTGTAATTTATATAAAAGTGGACCTATTACAGAGTCCCCCACAAAAAACTGTGCTGTGCGCTCATTTCACCACATTGATGCATAAGAAAACCTTACCACACATAAGACTATAAACACATACAGGAGGCATCCACAGTTTCACTGAATCATGGTTTGCCACCTTACAGTTGCTGTAAATCTGGGCAGGTGAGGGCAGGCATGTGATGTCACAGGGTGGGGACATGACATCACGGGGTCAGGGTTATGATGTCAATTTTGAAGAGTCTTGTCCGGTTTTCAAAATTAGGAAAAATGGGCCGGACCACTCTTCCGAAAACCAGGCTGTCCAGCTCTAAATCAGACAGGTGGCAACCCTATGCCAAGGCACACAGAGCATTTCAGGCAGAACTCCTTCATCAGGTCACCTGACATGCCGATCAAATGTTCAGCATAAATACAAAAAACAAATTCTACCAAGTTAAAGAAAAAACTAGCAGAAAGAGGATAAAATTGCTGCATCACATTTGTCATAAAGATAAGTAGTAGTTCTCCTTCAAACTATATATTGGATGGAAAGTGAAAGAGAAGCGGTTAGTAGTGTTATCCCACAAAATCTGTGCAAAGACATATTTTCAATTATATGCTCTTTTCAACATCAAGTGATTCATTTGTGGAAAGACACGCCTATTCCCTGTAACTTATTTCTTTGTTTATATTTTGAAACTGGACTATTCTGTTTCAGCTGCTGTGGCTATGTAATTACTGATCTCTAGACTGTCCCAAGTCCCAATGGAATGGCAATAACTTACATAAGGGCAGTATCCACAGATAGGCGACTCAATGGAAGACACGGATGAAGATCTTGAAGAAGTTTAATCTTGCAGTGCAGATCTTACAGTGACAAATTCCATAGGGCAAAACGAAGTAGCTTTACCAGGTACAGAGAGATAGATGCAGCACATGCTTACAGATACTTATCTGAAAAGATACTGACTGTGGGAGGGGAGACTAAATGGGAGGAGAGAGGGACAAAACTAGCTACAGGCAAACTAGCTGATGAACATCATAACACATGTATGTGGGACACAACACTCCCTGCCTGAAATCTTTAGATTTCACTAATATTATACCAACATTAGTCTAATATTAAGTTCATAGCTCAACAAATTTTTCCTTGATCCTGAAAAATAAGGCAAACAACAATAAACATAGCAAACATGTTGCTTGAAGAAGTCTCCGTAGGTTCTCTTGACAGAAGTTCTTGTAGCACAACAAAAAACAACCCATCTTCAAGTCAGAGAGGCCACAATATGTCAAACCTCAGCTGACAGCTGTCAACTGACAATTGTAATCCAAGGGATAAACAGTTTCAGGTCTCAGGAGTCTTGCTTTGACCTGAAGAATGTTTTTCACGAGGTAGAAGCAACACCACCTCGGTAACAGGTCTGAAGAAGATTTTAGTTGTACCTCCTTTGGTAGTCTTAACTTCGACCTTCCTCACCTTCCCATCTTCACTGGGAATGGCCTTGACAATAAGTCCAGTTGGCCAGTCATTGCGAGAAACTTCTTTATCTCTCAGTAGCACCTTCTTGAAGATTTGGCTTAGTCTCTTGCCATTTATGGCGGCTTTGAAGGGTATGCAGATATTCCATCCTCCAACGGCTCCAGAATACATTGGCCAGATGTTGAACCTGCTTCCACTGACGTCTGTAAATATTATATCAGTCCAAGTCCACAGGTGGTAGTAGGATGTTGCCAACCTTCTGGGTTAGACGAGTTGCAGGAGTCAATATTGTTGGAGAATCCGGATCTGAGGACACTGGCACAAGTGGTCTTGCATTAATTATCGCAGAAACTTCAGCTAGAAGAGTAGTCAATGTCTCGTGGGTAAGTCGAGAACCTGAGTCTAACAACAGGGACCCAGGAACCTCCCATGTGGGAAGAGTGAGGAGGGTTAAAAACCCATGAGCATCCACTGTTTTTCAAGAAATTATCAACTTGCAGTTCCTTGCAGGCTCCAACAAAGTTGGTTCCACAGTCAGACCTGAGTTTCTTGACGGGACCTCTAATGGCGAAAAATCTGCGAAGTGCATTGATGAAACAGGAGACCTGCTGATCTGACAACACCTTCGGTGAACTGTCGGCCTTGGTGCTTCACTTGTTCATGGTAATGCCGAACTAAAAGGACAGCTACATGGTGACTGCCAGGAACAATAACTGGATTTTGCTCCTTGCTGGAAAGGTTGGATTTCCCAATCCTACCTCCTACTCGTAACAACCCATGTTCATCAATAATTGGATTCAATTTTAGAAGAGGATTGTTTTTGGGAACCTTGCAGTTTCCTGTGATAAGGTTGATCTCTTTTGTGTAGATCTCCTGTTGCACACATTGAAATATAGTTTCTTCAGCATGAGAGATTTCTTCAACGGTGGGATGATTCTTACAAATGTGCCAACCACGGCACTCAAGTGGCATTCCAGAATTACCCTTGAAGCAGCAAGCAATATGTTTCAGTCGTGCAATGACACGGATTATAGATGACCATGTGGGGAATTTCTGGAAGCGGTGCGATCCAAGTGTTTTCGTCTGATCTATAGTAGTGTAAAGAGTAATACTTTCAGGTCTGATTTCCTTGTCAACTCCAGGACCCACTAAGTTGAAGACGTCAGTAGGGCTGGACTCAGATTGATCATATAAGAAATCTGGGGGCAATAGCCAGTTTGACCTCGCAAGTTCATTTGCTGGTAATGCTCTAGTGCCATGGTCTGCTGGGTTCTGATTAGTTGAAATGCAGTGCCATTGTTGTGGTGTGGAGAACTTTCGGATACGTTCTACTCTGTTGCTGACATACATGTAGAACCGTCTGGTTTGGTTGTGAATGTACCAGAGTACAACTTTGCTGTCAGTGTAGAAGTCAAAGGAATCGATCACAGTGTCCATTTCACTCTTTATGGTTTCTGCCATTTCTACAGCTAACACAGCTGCGCAGAGTTCAAGCCTTGGAACAGTGTGCCCAGACTTCGGTGTCAGCTTAGTCTTACCAAGGAGAAATCCCTCAGAAGGTCTATTATCAAGTCTAGTAAGACGAAGGTAGGCTACAGCTGCAATTGCCTCAACAGATGCATCTGAAAATATGTGAATTTCCTTTCTTTTAGCAGAAGCTAGGGAAATAGATGTATAACAGTGTGGGATTTGGGGACTTTGGAGTGCCTTTAAGGAATTCTTCCATGTTTTCCATGCCTTCAGCTTATTATCAGGTAGTGGAGTTGCCTCAGCAGAAACTTTCCTCGGATTGTGACTGGAGCTACAAATCCCAAAGGGTCGTAGATGCTGTTGACTACTGACAAAACTCCCCTTTTTGTGAAGGGCTTATCACAGGTTGACACTTGAAAGGTGAATGTATCTTGCTTGATATCCCAGAGCAAGCCGAGACTGCACTGCATGGGAAGGTCTTCAGACCCTAAGTCAAGATTCTTTAAGTTAGTGGCGTAGTCATCTTTGTCAAAGGCCTTCATTACCTTGTTGCTGTTGGAGATGATCTTGTGGAGTCTAAGGTTGGCAACAGACAACATTTCTTGGACTCTTCGTAGAAGGTCAATGGCTTCTTCCTCTGTAGGAAAGGATTTAAGTCCATCATCCACATAGAAGTTTTTCTCCACAAAATGACGAGCATCAGTTTCATACTCTTGCTCACCTTCTTGGGCGGTTCTTCTCAGCCCGTAGATTGCTACTGAAGGTGAAGGACTGTTCCCGAATACATGCACTTTCATTCGGTAGTTTATAACCTTGTCATTCAAGTCATTGTTCCTATGCCATAGGAACCTAAGGTAATTTCTGTTCTGTTCACGGACAATGAAGCAATGAAACATGTGTTGGATATCGGCCATTACTGCTATAGGCTCTTGTCTGAATCGGATGAGCACTCCTATAAGGTTATTGTTCAAGTTAGGCCCAGTAAGGAGAACATTGTTCAAACTGACTCCTTGATATTGAGCACTCGAGTCAAATACTACTCTAATTTGACTAGGTTTGCGGGGTTGGTACACACCAAAGGATGGAAGATACCAGAATTCTTCACCTTCCTTCAATGGTGGAACAGGTTCAGCGTGATCATTTTCTAGAACCTTCTGCATAAACGATACAAAATGTTTCTTCATCTCTGGTTTCTTCTCAAAGGAACGTTTCAATGAAGCAAATCTGGAAACTGCCTGCTGATGGTTGTTTGGCAATCTCTCTCTAGGTGTACGAAAGGGTAGAGGGGCTACCCAACTGTTTTCTTGGTTTTGAGTGAAATCTTTATCCATGATCTTGAGAAACTCTTTGTCTTCAATGGCAAGTGCTGGTTTGTCATCATTACTAGTTGAAATGAATACTGTGTCACCAATGCAATTCTCCTGGTGATTAAAGGTGGATTTACTGTCACTGGTGACGGATTGCCAGTCTCTGGTGCTGTTGAATCTCTCCTTTACACTGTAATGATAAGGACATAGATCAAGGCGCTGGGCATACGGAGCATCATGGGAACCATTTATTTGCTATATATACCATACACCATGACCTGGATGAATGAAAATCTTCATAGACATTTATTTGCTGGCGTGCTTTATGCACCCTTAGAATGTCTCTGCCGAGGAAAAGAAGGATTTCTGCATTTTTATTAAGTGGTGGTAAGTGTTCAGCTATAGCTCTTAAATGTGCATAATGAAAGGCAGCTTCAGGAGTGAGATCTCTTCTCTGTGGGAAGGAACCTTGTTGCATTCAACAAGGGTAGGCAGTGGCAGTTCTACAATACCATCAAGAGAAGCTATCGTAAATCCATTAGCCCTTCTTCCTGACACTTATGTAACACCTCCACATGTGCCAAGTGTGTATGGTAGGGAATCTCCTTTAACCCTGAAGTGGTCAAAGAATTCTGACTTGGCAAGCGAGTGATTGCTCTGACCATCCAGAATTGTATATAGTTTCATGGCTCTTTCAGGCTGTCCGTTGGGGTACACTCTGACTAGGCATATTTTTGCACAAGATCTGTTGCGAAGATCTTCTCCACAAACTTCAGTGCATGTAGAAGAAATTGAAGTAGAGTCTGCTTTCTGATTTGTCTTCTCCCCGCCATGATTTGTGGCAGGATCAGAATCTGCAGAAGAAGAGGTATGCTGAAGTGGATGGAGTGCTTGTACATGGGTGCTGCTTCCACAATCTTTACATTTGATTTCAGCCTTGCAATCCTTTGCAAGATGTTCTGTTGAAGCACAACACTTAAAGCAAATCCGGAGTTTCTTTAAGATTTCTTTGCGTTCTTGCAGTGGTTTTTTCCGGAACCCATGGCAGTTCTTAAGGGCATGTGGTTTCTTATGAATCGGACATTGGCGATTGGGATTTTCTGTATTCTCCCCTTGTCCGCCCCTTTCAGGTTTAGCAACAGGATCAGGTAGCACATTAGTCTTTTTAACTGACATGGGGCCCCTATGACTCCTGGGTTTATCCAGAGCAAATTTGTCTTTACCTGAGATGTTTGACTCATTGAAAAGGAAGCTTGGATCGTTCTTGGTTTCTGCGATGTTTCTTGACAAAGTCACAGAAGAAGGAGAACGGTGGGAAGGAAACTTGTTTCTCTCTCTTGTACTTTGAGCCCATGGTTGCCCACTTCTCCTGTATTCCATATGACAGTTTTGCAGCAATTGGATTCACACCGTGGGCCGTGTCAAGATAGCTGAGGCCTGGGAGGTGTGGATCTGCCTTAGCGAGCTGTAGTTCAAGCAAAAGATCACTCAGTTCCTGAAATTTCTGATTATCCTTACCGGATATCTTGGGGAAGTCTTTCAATCTTTTAAGCAGAGCACCTTCTACAGCTTCTGGACTACCATAACTCTGGTCTAGGCGTTCCCAAGCTGCACATAGACCTGCAGATGGATTGTCAACGTGAACAGCTTTCAGTCGCTTCACACGTTCTCTTGACTGAGGACCTAGCCACTTTATTAACATGTCAAATTCTTCACCAGGAGGTATTCCAAGTTCATTTATGGCAGCTTTAAAGGTAGACTTCCATCCTCTATAATTTTCAGGGTGGTCGTCGAAGCTTGTGAGGCCAGTGCTTGTGAGCTCACGGCAAACCATGTATCTAGCAAGATCTGACACATCGGCACATGGTGGCCTAGGGAAGTATGGGTTTGCGTGGGGGTTTAAGCCAGGAACAGGTTGGAAGTTCATTGCTATGGCAGGATGTGATTCAGAAGAAATGTTGTTATCAGGAAGCATATCAGTAACCTGAAGAGGTGTAACTTGGCCAGGATGTTGACCCCTGGGTTGACAGACTGATACTTAATAGTCTGGGGCTTGTGAGGCGAGGTATGGCTTGAGGGCCCATCTTGATGGGCAGAGGGACCAGAAGGTTTGAGGTCTTGCATGGTCACAATATGTTCAGAAGGCTGATGTCTTAAAGAAGTGTCTGTGTCATCAGGAGCCTCAGAAGTGGCAGAGAAATTGCTGTTCTGGTTGAGGACATAGTTCTTAGTGCGCTCCATGGGATCTTGTGAATTTGCCATACTGATGCTGTCTAAATCACTTCCAACAGCCTGTTCTAAAACTCTTAATTTTGCTTCTGCTGTAGGTTGCTCACATTTTCTGTCTAAGGCTTCAATTTCAGCCTTCTTGCGGGCGGCTTCTGCCTCCATCTCTGCTTTCTTACGGGCAGCTTCTGCCTCCATCTCTGCTTTCTTACGGGCAGCTTCTGCCTCCATCTCTGCTTTCTCACGGGCAGCTTCTGCCTCCATCTCTGCTTTCTCACGGGCAGCTTCTGCCTCCATCTCTGCTTTCTTGTCTGCGAAGGCAGATCGCACCTTAGCTGCCTCTACCTCTGCACGAGCCCTTATAAGTTCACTAAGCGTGGAACTTCTTGAATGGGATGATCTTGAAGATCTCTTAGTGTGTCTAGTAGATGTGGAGCGATGAGATGCAGTTTCTTGCAGCTGTGTAATTCTTGCCTCTGCATTAGCTTTGGTTTCAGACACCTTTTTACTTCTCTCCTGGTTCAGATGTTCAAACCTTTTTAGTTCTTCTAAAGATTCTTCTGTGTTTGTGCTCTTTAGGAATTACATGTACTTAGTGCAGAGCTTCTGGTAACTTTCATATACAGACTTGAAGCGTAAGAGAGCGCCCTCTAGTTGCAGTACTCTCTGGCTAGGCTGTGTGACTTCAGACATGTAATGCACAGTCCTCTCCCAGAGGTGTGCTAGATCAACTGAGAACTCTTCCATAGTAATTTCAAAGTTTTCTTTAGATTTCCAAGAATGTTTGGTTATACATTTGGGTTTGGCACTTGCTTCTGTCAGTTTATCTGCATTTTCCTCTTGCAGCAGAGTGTCAGGCATTTGCTGACCTTCAGTGGTGGCTCAGAGGGGAGACTTGACCTTCAGCCTGGCTCAGAGGGGAGACTTGTTCAGCCATGAGTGTGAGGTTACAGGGAGCTACTGCGCGTGGGTTGATACAATGTAACAGTTTGCAGAGGGGAGGAACAGGGTTGATGCTCTGCAGGGAGAAATGCTGCCTCTCTGTAGCTTCAGTGCAGGCTGATGAGCAGTATTGGGAGTACACAGTTTATAATGCAGACACACAGTTTATAATGTAGACACACAGTTTGTAATGCAGAAACACAGCTTATATTCCTACTGGCCTTTTCATAGGTTACTGTAGTGTAGCTGGAGTAGTTCTGACTGAGATGCTGTGTAAGTTCTGTAATATGCCGGATGCAATATACTGCGATCTGTAGTGTGACTAGCAGGGCTCTCAGGCTGCTGAACGTCACAGTGATGACTGTATGGTCTTCTATTCATTTTGACTATTCTGTTTCAGCTGCTGTGGCTATGTAATTACTGATCCCTAGACTGTCCCAAGTCCCAGTGGAATGGCAATAACTTACATAAGGGCAGTATCCACAGATAGGTGACTCAATGGAAGACACGGATAAAGATCTTGAAGAAGTTTAATCTTGCAGTGTAGATCTTACAGTGACAAATCCATAGGTCAAAACGAAGTAGCTTTACCAGGTACAGAGAGATAGATGCAGCACATGCTTACAGATACTTGTTTGAAAAGATACTGACTGTGGGAGGGGAGACTAAATGGGAGGAACCAAACTACAGGGAAGAGAGAGGGACAAAACTAGCTACAGGCAAACTAGCTGATGAACATCATAACACATGTATGTGGGACACAACAGGACCTTTTGAGAAAACATTCTTAAGTCTACGATGAATTGCTATGAAATTCATTTCATTAATCAAGTAATGCATCAGGCTTTGAGTATTCGTATTTATTACATGTTTATAATTATAATTTTATTTACGTAGTGCCACTTGCATACATATTGTATCACTGTACATTACAGGAATAGCAGAACAGACAGGGAATAGTAGAATTACAGAAAAAAATCACAACTACAATTACAACTGATGAAGAAATGTTTTGAAATATAACTATGATCTGAAAAATGAAATAACAACAAATTAGAAACATCCAATCCAAATTTAGACCAGCCTAGATACTCCGAGAATACAGTTCTTTACTTTATTAAACAAATGTAAACGAGCACAAAAAATGAATCATGTTAAGATAGAGATTTCAATTTGGGAAAGATCAGGAAATGGGAAAAATAAAACAAACAAAAGTAGCCCAAGACATGTAATTATGATGTCAGTAGGCTAAACAAGTTTCTAGGGATCCCAGAACAAAAACAGACATGCAATACAATATAATTGTTACTGCAGACAAAAATATACCCACAAAGAAATTACATAGAAGAGAAGGGGAAGTCACCCTCCATTGACATGTGCCTTTTCCGTTTCCTAGAATCTGATTCACAACTACTCCTCCTTAAGTCTAAATGGTAAATAAAACCAGTTGGTTGGTAGGAATAAGTTAATTTAGAAATGTCTATTATACTTTGCTGAAACAACATAATTCCTGTACATGAGAAAATAGTATTCATCTACTGTAAATCAATGAAAAACAACATGCAGTGGTGAATGTTAAATGGAACAATCAGGGAATTAACCCATAATGTTTGTCGTTCTTGGTTTTAGTTAGGCCCTTTGGAAAGGATAACTGAAATAAAATATTTTTCTGCAGATATCATTTTTTTTTAACACAAATACTTTTTATAATTATTTCAAATCGTCCAAGGAAACAGTACAAATATGTTCTGGATGCTACACCTTAATAGGATTCATTGTTTAGAGAAATTTCCAAAGAGGCAACGGCAAAATACCCCCCGTACCTATGCTAGCCAGTGCCGCAGACAGTTTACTTCCTCCCTTTACACTGAAGATACAATTCTCTTTAAACGAGACATATTGGATAAATGGGAAAAACACTAATTTTGTAGTCAATTATGAATAATATATGGTGCTGGTTTCACTTTGGGCTAAACATTAATCCTATCTGTAACAATGGCCCCTTTATTGGAGCTCCCTATAGATCCTATCACTTCCCCGTCCAGTGTGAAATGAAGAGTGGGTCCTAACGGTCCCTGCCAGAAGCACAGTAGTAGGGGGTGAGCCAATCACAGCCCTGCACTCACACAAGCAAAGACAGGCTTCAGTTCCCTATCAGGTCAGCCTAGCTGCTAATTGCTTCCTATCCTACAGTGTAGTGTACTGAGGGCCACCAGCTCCCCTGCTCATCCTGAGAATTCAGCCAGCAGGAAGTGGAACAGATGGGCGGGACTAGTGGGGTTTTTGTGGAATTTCTCAATAAATCAGCAGGAAACACAACTTTTTAAAGCACAATCCTTCTATATCTAGAGGAGTATAATTCACTGGTATATTCATAATTTTTATAGGATATGTCTCCTTTAACAACTCTCATGTGCTCTATTTTTGCAGTTACTGTAATGAAAGTATAAGTATAAAAAATTCTTCTGGGTTCTACTGATTATGTGCACACACAGTGTAGCCTTGTTAGATATCATAATTAAAAATGGTAGATATAAAATCTTTTACAGACCTCAATGGACCCACTTGGTTAAATCTCCTACTCGGTTTGGGAACCTATGTTCCTGTGAAGAAGATTTTCCCCATTTGGTTCCTGGGAGGTAATGACAAGTTCCTGTCAATGTTTAATAAAATAGATAGGAGCACATGACTCTTCCTTTTATTCCACCTGCTAAACAGGATAAATGCTGCTTGGGGCACACAATTCCACCTGCAGGGTGTCCTTTTGTTATATGTAATATTAGACCAAACTTCAACCCTACATGGTGTCACAAAAATATACAAATCAAGCCAAATTAAAAAGCATTATTTATTGTATCACTGCCAACATTTGAGTAATTAAAAAATACCCACGACCCATAAAGTCTTAAGCAGAATTATAAAAAGGGGGGGGGGGCTCCACATGTATAAATTATCCTCTATAGATGACACATATAACTAGTACAATCAGGAGCATAACTTATATCAATATTATAGATTTCTAATATCAAGCAAATTATATTATATATTTAAACCTGTGCTGGGATCCCCCACACATTGGATATGGGGAGCGCTTGGGCGCTTGGGACAAATCTTCACTGCTGAAGGTCTGTGGAGCTCCTGGACTTGTTCAAAACCCAAATAAACAGCACTTACATCATGGCTTGTTATAGTTATAGTTCCAGTCCATATCTTAGGAATGTTCATACTCCCCAATCTAGGGATTAGGGCAGTGCAGTCGCTGTAAGAGGCCCAGGGCTAGTACAAATCCTTTGCTCATTTGTTCTCATTCTCATTTGAACAAAACTTTAGAGATTTTATATATATATATATATAAATATACTCGGAGAAAGGTACCGCTCACTCAGGTCTTAGGTTCAATTTTGTAAATTTTATTATAAAGGCAAGGGAACTGATGTTTCGGCTGCAACACCAGCCTTTGTCAAAGTTACAAATACAAGTGAGGAAAAACCTTATAAACAGTGTTTGGCGGGAACACCAACGGACAATAACTTGTGAAACACCCCCCGAAAAAATGCATCGTTTCGAGTACTGACTGTACTCTTCCTCAGGTTTGTCCCTGAGGAAGAGTACAGTCAGTACTCGAAACGTTGGATTTTTTTCGATAAACTTTTTCACTTTATTGCTAAGTCCCTGTGTGTGTCCGGCTCTCTGTCCATATATTCCCTCATTTTAGCCAGCACCCAGGGCGTTTGTACCCTTATAGGGTGTGCTCCACTCTTTCTTGTATATATATATATATATACAGTATATTCTTAAAAATGCCACTACTTGATTAGAAGAAGACTGAGAAGCCAATAACATATCCATATGCAATGGTGCATGAATAATTGTAGAAACAGCAACAGTTGATTAAGCCCATCTTGAATTAAATATGCACTTTAGAGATTTATATATGCGTTGGATTTTGGCTAGTAACATTTCTCTAAAATGGTCACCCATCAGGAAATAAAACACTGGGTTAATCATACTGTTTAAAAACAGTATTGGTTTAGAAATGATATATGCTGAACTTATGATAATCGATGAGCATCCGCTTAGTGTCCAAGATTCTATCCGCGATGCAAGTCTTACATTTCTCATAACATGGAATGGAGTAAAAAAAATGGAAAACATAGTTGCTGCAAGGACTACAATTATTACAGGCTTTTTAAAAGAAGCCCTATTTGGCAGCTGCTGATTTCTATTTTTTAAAAAACACATCATCTTCAGATAAAAAATCCATATTACACATAAAGGAATAATAAATCCAGTAAAAGTAAGACAAAGGCTATAAACTAGATTCCCTGTTGCATCTGCAGAGCTTGCAAAATCTGGGCATATGGTGACATTGTTGATTATATCTTGCTTTAAGAAAATAAGAATAGGCGATATCTCGAGTGACACCAAAATCCAAATTCCAAGGGATATCATCATAGCTGTACTCTTCCTCTGGAGAATGTGTTCTCGGAAGGGGTATTTTATTAGCATGTAACGGTCAATACTGATGAAGGCAAGGAAAAGGATGCCGGTGTACAGATTTTCATGAAGTAAATATCTGTTGCATTTACACAGGAAATCTCCAAATGTCCATTCTTCATGTATATAACTGAACACCAACATCGGAAGTGTACAGAGGAAAGCAAAGTCTGATATGCATAGATTGAATAGATATACACTTCCACTTGACCAGTTTTTCAGGCAAAAGAAATACCCAAACAATGCAATACAATTGCCAATTAATCCAATTACAAATTCAATGGTGTATGCTGCAGGTAAGTAGTACTTTTTAAGGAAGCTTTCAGTGTCTGTGCAATTGTTTTGTTCAATGGGATCCTGGGGGAAATGAAGAAGGATAAATAAATGAAAAAAAATACAAAATACTTCTGCCATTTTTTGTTTTTTTCAGATATCTTTTGGGCAACTAGAAATTACCAGCTCAGTCTGCAAACTACTGTTAACTAACCTGAGTCATATAACCCTGGGTGTGCAGTGTACCATGCACTAAAGAGTGCTTAGAAGAGCACTCAGAGCAGTTTTAATTTATTTGGTTTCAGGGTTTACATGTCCTTTAAGTGAGATATATATCCATAAAAGCAGAAAAAGGTAAGGTTTGGTGGGGATTTATTAAGTCAAACTACCCACATAAATGATACTAAAGATTAGAAAGTGACATGGCAGCTGCTGAAGGCTTCTGTGTGTATGTGAATGTAAGTGCAGTGGAGAGCTTCTGGGAAATATTAATCTCATGAGGGTGGGGAAGTGCCCAGTTGTGTCCTTTCTACACATGGAGCAGATATCAATGGTGCAATTTAGTTTCACGCTTTGTAACATGTTGCTCTAGATTGCTCTTCAGTGTTGCTGATGGTGCAGTGATTCCTACTGACCAAGCTTTTGATAAGCATTTCTATCACTGTGGTTCCCTGTTCCTGCTCAAAACAGTTCTTCTTATTTAACCACTGTTCTTTAAAAATAAAAAGGTGTGAATTATATCATTTTAAGTTTAGTAGAAAGATGATTCAAATCTTCAGCTATAACCATAAAGAATTTTCCACTGACACTAAAGTAAAGGAGTACTAACTAGCACTGGTAATGAGCTCTCCTTTCTCCTCAGTGGCACCTCAGCTCATGCACAAAAAACATCTGCACTTTGTATTCAGCTTTCTAGGAAAGAAAGGAAATGGCAGCAAGGTGCTCAGTAAACTGTACCAGGTGTATATATTTTTAGAAGAGGAGGCCCAGCTTGGGGTAACAGGTAAGCGACTAGAATCACTGGAGCTGTCCAACAACTTGGCTCTCTCCAGTGATTAGTTATTTTGCTGTTCCTTCTCTTACAAATTCAGTTCAAGTTTAGGCCACATTAGGTCTTTCCTGAAGACTTAGACAAGGTGAAATCATGCATTAAAATCTTCTATTTTTGACACATCTGTTTTCTCTAACACACACATGGCTTCTCTTCTCTTTGCAAGCAGAGATAAGCTGATTAATTCACATGAATTTAGATGAAAGCACAAGCTCTTGTGAACATTTCCTACAACAGATTAACATTGTGTGGGTGCCAGTACACAGCCAAATTGGTGCTGAGTCTACACGGTTTGGTGCAGATTTTGCAAAAACCTTGCTCCCTCAGTCACTTGCACTGAAAAATGGCCTTTCTACATACAGTAGATAATAAGTGAATAAAGATATTTGTTTTATTAATCTAATTTGACCCTGAAATAACTCCTTTATTAACTACACAAATAAAAGAACATAAAGCTTATTTAAGTCCACAAGTGCAATTTCAAGTGCAAGTGCCACAACCTTTTCTCCTCAGAATGTTGGCATCAATTTGGATGCATATGGGTAATTTTCTTAACCCAATGGCTCTGCACATACTGGAGTTGTGTTCCAATTCTCCAAAATGGATGCAATTTGTCACAAACTGGACCAAATATTTCCAAAGTCTGTCTGGCATCATTTTGGGTGTTCAATGCGCAAGTGATGTGTGCACCTATTGATGCAGGGCACTGAAGGGAACCCTGGGGTTACCGGCTGGTTAGAAGGTGGCAGTAGCTACAGGGTTCACCTTCTTCAATAGGCATGAAATGCACCTAATTCAGAATGGAGTGGCCCCAAACACAACTATACAGTGCAAGGAGTGCATCTTGACAGGAGTACCTTTAATGAAAGTGGGTTAACGCATAATTCACTGCAGAGGAAACCTCAGGAATGTTACAAAAGCATAATATTATAATACAAGGGGCGAGTCTCGGTAATTATTTGTTATATAATACATTAAAATTGGAAACATTTTCAGATGTGTACAAGCTAAACCAAAGTCATTTCACTATTGCTGCTACACATCCAAATTACAGAATAATTATTAGCAAATATATTTTATTACTTTTATGTCGGCTACCTGAGCTCAGATTTATGATCACTGGTATTCTATTCATAGGGAGACTGTACCTAATTTAAAGAATGATAAACCCTCCATTAAAAGCTCTGTGATATATCTTACCATTCTGGCAGCCAGGTATCTCGATGCTCAAGCCACAAGTCTCATCGGGATCTGCTGGCAGATCTGTGACTTTCCTTATGTGTGTAAGTGGGTTGGGCTGATGTGCTGCCTCATTTGCATGTCTTGAGTAATGGTTGGTTAATAATTCCAACTAACAATTGTGGTGCTGAACATGTTCAACTGCCAGCATGAAAACTGACAATAGTAATATTAACTGGAATCCATAAGAAGAGCAGAAATGTAAAGGGCATATTCACAGGCCTGGATTTGTGGTGAGGCCCTATAGTGAAATCTGGCGCTGTATATTCAACCCAATTTAATTTTAATTACCTTTCCCTTTGGCACTGTCCCATTTCTTAATTTCCTGGGACAGTAAAAACCCTATAAGCTTCAGCTTTTCCAAAATGTACAAATCTTAGCAGGAATAAGAAAGTCTGAAACTGCAGATGGATAGAATTTTTCCTATAATACGCCAATAAGGTCTGCATACATACGTGTGCATGGAGAGTGCATGGACAACAGTGAAAAGCATTTAGTCCCCATCAGGGGATTTGGGATTTCATGGGCATTTAAATAAAGGGGAACTAAATAGTAGTTTTTTTACTTAATTAAAAATGCTTATATTTCCACGTGTCATGTTAATGATAAAGTTAAAGAGGTAGTATGGACCCAGTTCATGGAAGATAACATTCTGCAGAAACAAAAAACAATAATTACTTTAACAGAAATAAACATTAGAAGGTAGAGTGCGCGATTACAACTGGTATAAATTACTCCGTCTACTTTCACTTGTAATTATTGATCACACTAAACATATGTCACTAAGACCATAAAAAGTAATACTAGAATAAGAAAATATTTTCTTTGAATCTGTTCTGTCACCATCTATATATGAATAGAAAAGCGCGAATTACATCCATTTTTATCCTATTGTAATCTTTAAAGCTCATATGTGCAAACCTGGGCTCATGGCTACACAGAAACTGGAAAGAGTAAAAGTAAATAATACTCACGATGCCCATACACTTGAAGATCTGTTTGTTTGGTGACCTCTCCAAACAAGTGAAGCTTTGTCTAGATTTGCCACCTGTGTTTTTGGGCAAATTGGGCTGATCTAATCATTTGATCCCTGGGTCAACCATTTGTGCAGGACTGTCAAAATTGTGCCGCATCAAAGTGCAGATGCAGCCGCCACCGAAAGGGATTTTCAAACCTGGTTTATAAATATCTGGGCAATATCTGACCATATTTGGATGAAGAAACTATGATGATCACATAAAAACACAATTATATAAACTCTTTATACAGTATAACATGGTTAATAATGCAGCCAGGAAACTTTATGCTCTTTACCTGCTTGTAAGCCTCTACTGTAAGATGATTGTGTCACCCGCACCTTCTTTCATGCCCTTATTTCTAACATCCTAGTGATGTTGTAATGGCAGATTCTTTTAATGCCTTTAAGAGGGGCTGGATGAGTCCTTGAACAAGCAGAATATCCAAGGCTATTGTGATACTAATATCTACAGTTAGTATTGATGTTCGTATACTGTATATAGTTTATGTATGTGAGTGTATAGATAGGACAGTATAGGTTTGTGTGTGTTGGGTTTACTTGGAAGGGTTGAACTTGATGTAACTATCTATGTAACTATATGTAACGCCTATCTGTTGAACTTAGGGTTGAGCAAAATGGTTTGTCTGATACATATTCACGAGTTGTAGTTTTGGAGAATCAGCACTAGAATTTAACCATGTATTTAGTTTGGCTGGAAAAAATTTTTTTTTCTTGCACGAGTAAAAATACAAATTGACTTCAGTGTATTTGAGGTAATAAAAACCACTGTGAAAAAACACTCCTTGGCTCAATTTCTCTGTTTCACAAATTTTTCTGTGCAAATGTTTCAGCCAAGTGAAACGTGGCAGTTTAGCTCATTCCTAGTCACTATTTCAAGTAACAAATTCCTGTTGTAGTGTTACTTATGTTATTTCTCATTAAAGTAGTGCTGTCAAGGGAAAACCTGTTTTTTTAAAGCACATCAGTTAATAGAGCTACTTCAGCAGAATCCTGCATTGAAATCCAGTTTGTAAAAGAACAAACAAATGTTTTATATTTACTTTTGACTTTGACTTGGGTCTAGACATATTTTTAGTTTCCCAGATGCCCTCAGCCATGTGCTTGTGCTCTGATAAACTTCAGTCTCTCTTTACTGCCTCATGTGCCATTAGCCTCAATTAGCTTGTACAGGTATGAGACCCATTATCCAGAATGCTCAGAACCCGGGGTTTTCCAGATAAGGGGTCTTTCTGTAATTCAGATCTCCTACCTTAAGCCTACTAAAAAAAAATATTTAAACAGTAATTAAACCCAATAGGATAGTTTTGGTTCTAGTAAGGATTAATTATATCTTAGTTGGGATCAAGTACAAGGTACTGTTTTATTATTACAGAGAAAAAGGGAATCATTTTTAAAAATGTGAATTATTTGATTACAATGGAGTCTATGGGAGATGACCTTCCCGTAATTCTGAACTTTCTGGGTAATGTGTTTCCAGATAAGGGGTTCGATACCTGTACAGTAAACAATAATTTGATATATGCACACAGTATATATACAGTATATTGATAACAAATGATACATTGACTTTTATAACTCCAGATTCTAAATACATCATACGTTTGATAATTTATCACACAAGGGTTACAGAATAAATTAGGATCAGAGGGCCCTGCTCACAATGTAAAGGTATGTATGTAACAGTACTGCAGTATTCCATGCATAACATCTGGAAAATCTAAATGTACCACTCAACACAATGAAATTATATCTCTTTAATATGAATAAAAAATACAGTACAAAAATAATTTCCTTTATACACAGTAATGCCATTTGAACATTTTAATGCAATATTAAAATCGAAGCTTACATTTTAATTAACATTAAGTATGGTATGTTACAGTTTGACACATTATTAAACCATTCTGGTTTTTATGGTTATGAATAATATCTTTCCATTGTGCTTCTCTCCAACTTCTAGTTCAAAATGTCAGCTGGTTGTAAGGCACCCAGGCCCAAGCAGCCACAAAAATGTTGTTCTGTAAGGTCACAATTTTATTGTTATTGCTACTTTTATTGCGTATCATGTCCCATTCATCTTCTGTTCTGGATTTTAAATGGTTTTCTCTCATGCTAAAATTTCAAGGCAAAACTAGACCTTTAATGAAGGAAAGCACATCAAAACAAAGGAAATATTTCATGTATTTACATTTCAAGTGGTCTTATCCAGTTATTTCATTAAACAAGGTGGGAAATTCCTGTGATCTATTCTGTTGCTTCTCTATTTAAATCTATTATTTATAATATGTACCAAATAAGTTCTAAAAGTCTAACACCAGCAATTGGCAGCAGTGTATATGGGGAGCTACTTGGGCCTGTTTCAGAAAGACATACAGTTCTGTTTTACTGTTGAAGGAATGTGGAGACCTTGCGCTTGTTCAAAATCCACACAAAACAGCAATTACATCATGGCTTGTTATATTTCCAGTCCATGCCTTAGGGATGGTCATACCCCCTAAGCCAGCATGCATTCCTACAGATCCTTTGAAAAGATCCCTTATCACATTTTTAGCACCAAATATTGCACAATTTATGCAATATTTGAGCGACACTTCACAAGTTTGACAAAGATATATTGGAGTTCAGTCACTATAATAGGCCCAGACCTAGTACAGAAGCCCAAAAAATTTTGGCATTTCTAAACATATTCTTTGTTGAGCTTTAGTTCTCCTTTTAACAAAACCATAGATATTATATATATATATATATATATGGATGAAAATGCTATTGCTTCATTAGAAAACTGAGTAGTTAAATACATATCCATATAAAATTGTGCATGAATAGTAGTAGAAACAGCAAGTTAATTAAGCTCATGTTGAATTGAATGTGCACTTTAGAGATTTATATAAGCGTTGGATTTTGGCTAGTAACATTTCTCTAAAATTATCACCCATCAGGAAATAAAACACTGGGTTAATCATACTGTTTAAAAAAGCTATTGGTCTTGTAACAGTATATGCTGAGCTTATGATCATCGATGAGCATTCACTTACTGTCCAAGAGTCTGTCCTAGATGCAATTCTTACATTTCTCATAACATGGTAGGGAGTAAAAAAAATGGAAAACATAGTTGCTGCAAGGACTACAATTGTTACAGGCTTCTCAAAAGAAGCCCCATTTGGCAGCTGCTGATTTCTATTTTTTAAAAAACACATCATTTTCAGATAAAAGATCCATATTACACATAAAGGAATAACAAATCCAATAAAAGTAAGACAAAGGCTAAAAATCAGACTCCCTGTTGCTTCTCCAGAGCTTGCATAATCTAGGCATATGGTGACATTGTTGATCTCGACTTGCTTTATGAAAGAAAGAATAGGCGATATCTCGAGTGACACCAAAATCCAAATTCCAAGGGATATCATAATAGCTGTACTCTTCCTCTGGAGAATGTGTTCTCGGAAGGGGTATTTTATTAGCATGTAACGGTCAATACTGATGAAGGCAAGGAAAAGGATGCTTGTGTACAGATTTTCATGAAGTAAATATCTGTTGCATTTACACAGGAAATCTCCAAATGTCCATTCTTCATGTATATAACTGAACACCAACATTGGAAGTGTACAGAGGAAAGCAAAGTCTGATATGCATAGATTGAATAGATATACACTTCCACTTGACCAGTTTTTCAGGCAAAAAATATATCCAAATAATACAACGCAATTGCCAATGAATCCAATTACAAATTCCATGGTGTATGCCGCCGATAAGTAGTACTTTTTAAGGAAGCTTTCTGTGTCTGTGCAATTGTTTTGTTCAATGGGATCCTGGGAGAAAAATGAAGAAGGATTTTAATTTTATTTGTTTATTAATTTGTTTATATATGTAATCACCATTATTGTTCACACTTTTTAGTGCCTGCATTGTTCACACCTCAGACTCAGGCTGTAAGCATCCACACTGTTCACTTGTTCACACCTCAGACAGACTGTAGGAGCAGTGCTAGCATTGTGTCACTGTATGTACTGTCTGCCCTATGCTGCCTGTGTGTATGGCACACACAGGCAGCATAGTGCAAGCAGAGTATGGCACACATGGGCAGCATAGGGCAGGCAGATTATGGCACACAGGCAGAACAGGGCAGGCAGAGTATGGCACACACAGGCAGCATAGGGCAGGCAGTGTATGGTACACACAGACAGCATAGTGCAGGCAGAGTATGGCACATACAGGCAGCATAGGGCAAGAAGACTTTGGAACACACAGGCAGGATAGGGCAGGCAGAGTATGGCACACACAGGCAGCATAGGGCAGGCAGTGTATGGCACACATAGGCAGCATAGGGCAAGCAGACTATGGAACACACAGGCAGGATAGGGCAGGCAGAGTATGGCACACACAGGCAGCATAGGACAGGCAAAGTATGGCACACACAGGCAACATAGGGCTACCACCATTAATGTGAGTATGGTCTTAAACGCTCTTGAGATTACATGGGTGTGGTTTGAAGTGGGTGTGCTTTAAAAGGGGAGTGGTCTAAACCAGGTTCCATTGTCGGCCCTTCACCATGTAGGTCAAAAAAATTGCGGGCCTCGGTACCACAGAAGTTGGACAGAACTGTACTAGTTGATAATGGAAATGGCTCTTACATTAGGAAGGTGTATATGTATTGCTTCTAAGTTTAATTAAGTTCCGTTGTACTTTATCGTCCACTCCATAAAATGATAAATACCCTTGCACCCTCAGTCACGCAACCTTCCTACATACAGTAGATAATAAGTGAATACATAATCAACATAGAAGTTTGTATGAATAATCTAATTCAATTTCTAGGGGCAGATTTTTCAAAATGTGAGATTAGAGTTTACCACATGTTGGTATTTTTTCTAACCAAACATGTCTTGTCATAAAACAGACAAGAGACAAGGTTCTCTCAGAAAGGCTGAGTTATTTAGACATATATTTTATATATGACGATTTCTATCAGAAACGCAATATTCAGTTATTTCCATATAAGGGAAATTATAGGCAAATTTGTTTGTTACAAATTAGATGATGTGTATCATTATGAGTATACAACCATATTTAACTTAAAGCTTCCTGTGAAAAAAGGAACTAGATGCAATGTTTATTATCACCAAGGGGTGCTGTGTGGTTTGCTAGATTTCACAGTCTCAAATCTTTCAGCTATGACCTTAAAATAAGTATTAACCCATTACTTCATTTTTCCATTCCTCTTTTTTCACCCTGCCTGCCCAACACACAGAAACATTCACCTACATTACATTTGATAAATGCAATATTAAAAATACCATAGGAATGAATAGAAAGTGGGTGAATTATTCTGTGGTGAGTTCTAATCTGACATTTTGATAAATCTGACCCTATAATTACTTTTACACAAATAAAAGAACATAAGTGCACTGAGCAAAGTGCAATTTTAAGTGCAAGCGCCATGTTTTTTTCCCACAACGCAGCTTTTTTTCCCTAGAGTTTTGGTTTTTATTTTGGATGCATACGGGCAATTCTCCCATGCCTATTGCAGTTGTATTCCTGTTTGCCAAAATGGATGTAAAATATCACAAACATTTTTGATTTCTGTCTGGTATGATTCTGAGTATTCACTGTGCAAGTGTGCACACCCTATTCTTTTGTCACAATTGTGCTACGGCTATTGATACAGTGTGCTGAGGGAACCCTGGAGCGACCACCTAGTGAGGAGGTGGTAGTAGCTCCAGGGTTCCCCTGTGTCGTTTCAAAGCAGAAGGCAGGAAGGAGTGAGCAATGCTAAGTGCAACTTTACTGAAGTGTAAAAAACACATTTTGACAAAAGTACCTTTAGGGTGAAGACACATTGAGTTACTAGTAGCAGCTACTTTTTCACTGCTACTAAACTCCAGAAAATACCCTGCCATAGACAATACTGAGAATTGCCTCAGCTAAAACACATGTAGAGACAATTATCAGTAAGTGATAGAGAAGATTTTAGAGATAAATACAGGACATTATAGGATTAAGAAGGTATTCTGTATTTGGTTATTCACAAACTTCACAAACCATCAGGAATGTTACAAAAGCATAATATTAACATATAATGGGCGAGTCTCAGTAATTATCTATTAACATGAGTATAATACGTTAAAATTGGAAATATGTTTGTATTTGGACAAGCAAAGCCAAAGTTGTTTCGCTGTCACTGCTAAACATACAAATTACAGAATAATTATTAGCAAATAGCAATTTGTAAAATCTTTTATGTCGGCTACCTGAGCTCAGATTTATGATATGATGTTTTCATTTGGTTGCCCTGGTTGATGTAATAACAGCAGTCCTAACAGGTTTTATAAGCCGCTCGAGCATTTATACTGAAAATCAAATCATGTAAATACAATTGTATAGCATCATATTTTCCAATAGAAAGAGCATTTAGTATAACATGCTTAATAACAGCATTATTTCATCCTTAAGACATTAAAGAACATATCGTGCTTAATTACAGAATTGCATCTGTTTTATCTTAAAGGATCTTGAAGATATTAGAGAACACTGTGGCATCACTGGTTTTCTATTCATAGGGAGACTGTACTGGATTTTCAGAAGGATAAACCCTACATTAAAAGCTCTGTGATATCTTATATATCTTACCATTCTGGCAGCCGGGTATCTCGATGCTCAAGCCACTAGTCTCATCTGAATCTGCTGGCAGATCTGTGACTTCCCTATGTACGTGAGGGTTGGGCTGATGTCTCGTTTGCATGTAGTGAGTAATGACTGGTTAATAATTCAGACAAGTAATTTTGTTGCTGACCATGTTTAGCCACGAGTATGCCAAATGACAATATGAACTTCTGAAATGGTAATATTAACTAGAATCCATAAGAAAAGCGTAATCAAAAGCAAATCCAATCCAATTTAATTTTATTACCTTTCCCTTTGGTACTGTCCCATTTCATTATTTCCTGCAACAGTAACAACCTGATAAGCTTCAACTTAAGCATGTACAAATCTTAGCAGGAAAAAGGAAGTCTGACTGTGTAGATGGATAGAATATTTGCTATGAGATGCCAATCATGTCTACAGACATACATACGTGTGCATGGAGGGTACATGGATCATGGGGAAAAGCATTTAGGCCCCATCATTAGTGATGGGCGAAATGTTTTGCCAGGCATGGATTCGTGGATTAAAAAATTTGCCGCACGTCCAAAAAATGTCGCCGGCGTCAAATAAGAATAGTCGTGGGCATCAAAAGAATAGCCGCACGACAAAATAATAGCCGCCCGACAAAATAATAGCCGCGCGACAAAATAATAGCCGCAGGCGACAAAATAGCCGCGGTCTTTTGAAAGATTCGCGAATTTTTCGGCGAAGCGAAACGGAACAGATTCGCTCATCACTACCCATCATGGGATTTGGGGTTTCATGTGCAACTAAATAAAGGGAAACTAAATGGTAGCTCTTTTACTTAATTAAAAAAAGCTTATACGTATTTCCTCATGTCATGTTATTGCCAAAGTTTTAAGAGGCAGTATGTACTCACTTCATACACTTGAAGCTCCTATAGAAGATAACATTCTGCAGAAACAAAAATCAATAATTACTTGAACAGAAATGAATGTTATAAGGTTTTACAGCTCATGAGTGTAAATATTTAGAACGCGTGATCACATTCAGTTTACTTTACTCCGTGATCTACTTTCACTTATAATTATTGATCGCACTAAACATGCCACTAAAACCATATACGATCTTCAATCTCAGATTACTTAACGACTACTTAAAGGACAATGAAAGGTTAATATAAATTAAAAGTAAGTCTAAAGGCATTCTTTTTAAGTACTTACTGCATATCTAAATTCCCAGATCCCTGCTTGCTTCTCTGAGATATGGTGCTGGCAGCCTACAGCAGTGTGAAGCCTACAGTGACATCACTGAAATCTCTCTCCCCTTCCTGTAGGTGCCAGCGGCAGCCTTCCTATTCTCTGAGCATGTGTGTAACTTGATCCTGTCTCCTGTTCTGAGCTACACATGCCCACCAGCCAATCAGAAGCGGATCTGGCAGAGGGGAGGGGGGGAGGGAATGAAACACATGTGCAGTATGAAGCAAGGAGGGAAAGGAAGGGAGAATACCTTTTTAGAGATGGCTGCCTGTTCTAGAAAATGTGAAGTAAGTGTGACTGAGTAAATATTTGATTAGGTGAGCCAAAAGTGTGCGTTTTTACTAAACAATAGGAGGACTATTGGGCAGTATGCTTTTTAAATTTTGACTTGGCAACAATTGGATTTAAAGAGCCAGTAACACTAGAATATGAAAATACTTTATCTCTATCTTTTCTGTCAGCTTTTATATATTGGTAGAAAGGCATGAATTACATGTGATCCATTTTTATCCTGTTGTATTCTTTAAAGCTCATCTGTTAACATCTTTTGAAATGTGGGCTCTAGAGTCCATGGCTACATAGAAACTGTGAAGGGTAACAGTAAATGACACTTAAGATGGCCATATACTTGAAAATCTGTTAGTTTGGCAACATTTCAAAACAAGTGAAGCTTTACTTGTCATGTCAGTGTTAGGGCAAATTGGGCTTATTTAGTCATTTGACCCCAAGGCAACAACTGGAACATAACAGAGCCAGTCAAGAGAGCGCTGCATCAATGCGCAAATGCAGTTGACACCACACATGATTTTCAAACCTGTCCTATAGATATCTGGCCAATTTGTGACCATGTTGGGATTAAAAAATTATATACTTCAAAGAAAAACACATTTTTATAAACTCGATATATATAGCATGATTAATTATGCAGGCAGGAAACTTTAGGCTTTTTACCTACGTCAAGGCTTTTTTTAGATGATTGTGTCACCCGTCCCTTCTTCTTTGCCCTTATTTCTAACCTTATCATGTGTAATACCTTTCTACCATTCCCCCATTTATAAGCAGTGATTGGTTATTTTACAGATTTGTCCCAATTACTTTAACCAAGGGCTTACAATTATTTGGTAGAGTAGCTCACAGCTAATGATAGCAGAGTCATTTTCTTTCTCTTTCCTCACATCAGTGAGGCAGCCCTCCACTTTCATAAGTATCCAGGTGCCTAAACATGTCAGCCTGTTATTTGTAAGTGCCCAGCACTGTGAGTGCCCATCATGGATGATCCGGGGCCAAAACATTTGCTATATAAAACTAATCCTTAAATGATGCATTATGCCAAAGCTATTAATAGAAAAGTAACAAAATATCAACTGGCCGGTATTTCTTCCTGGAAAAGGTGGTAACCCTCGCTTCCAGGACCTTTGCAAATGAGCCCTAATATCTATTTTGAATTGTAAAAGCAAGTATTCATATTAGTGCCAAAAATATAGTAAACAAATATATCCCAGCCAAGTAATGCAGAGTTCAATATCATCTCCAGGTTTGGTATAATTGCTTACTCTCAGACACAGGACAGTTCAAGGTTAGTGAGCTCTCACAGTGTGATCCCAACTAAAGCCGAACAGGGTCAAAGTTCCTCAATGCTTTTTATTTAAGCACCTTCTCAAGCGTCAATGAGCAGAGATTTTGTGTGATGAATGATACAAATAACCTTCGATAACCCTGAGGGATCACAAACGCAAACCAAAGTGGGAGGGGCCAACAACAGCCAATCCAATTTCACCCATTGACTTTAATGGGGAAATTGAAACTGCTGCCAATCTTACAGCTTTGAGGCTACACTCCCCAAACTTTGCACCCTTTAAACAACTTTAAAATCAGTTTTCTGGCCAGAAATGGTTTTTCTAGGTTTTAAAGTTCGCCTTCCCATTGAAGTCTATGGGGTTCGCAAAGTTCACGAAATTTCGCACCTTTTGGCGTAAGTTCGCGAACGCGTTCGCGAACTTTTTTTTTGAGGTTCGCTACATCCCTAGTTACAATAGTCAAGTCGGGATAGGATGAGAGCATGCATGAGCAGCCTAGCTGTTCCAGTAGAAAAAAAGGGACGGATTTTGGCAATACAGGTATCGGACCCCTTATCCGGAAACCCGTTATCCAGAAAGCTCCGAATTACGGAATGCCCGTCTCCCATAGACTCCATTTTAATCAAATAATTCAGAATTTTAAAACTGATTTCCTTTTTCTATGTAGAAAGAAAACAGAACCTTGTAATTGATTCCACCTAAGATATAATTAATCCTTATTGGATACAAAACAATCCTATTGGGTTTAATTAATGTTTTATTGATTTTTTAGTAGACTTAAGGTATTGAGATCCAAATTACTGAAAGACCCCTTATCCGGAATACCCTTGGTCCCGAGCATTCTGGATAATGGGTCCTATACCTGTATTGGGTAAGAGAAAGTGAAAGGTTTTGACAGTGGTGTTAATGTGGTTTAAATTTAAAATACTGCCTTTCTCACAGTCACTGGCTAACCACGTATTCTGGGTTAGAAAAAGTGGGCGGAGTCACTAACAGCCCATTCAGAACAGGAGGTAATGAGAAAAAAACATGTTTCTCCAGCAGGGTGCACTGCAAGAGCATAGTTTTTATGGAAACCAGCAATGCCATCTCTTCATTGGCTGCTAGACTGGAGGGTGTGGTTGGCAAACCTGAGTTATGAAGAACTGAGCACGCTCAGTAGCCAAGAGCCAAAGTCAATTCCTAAGGGAGGGGGCCAAATGGGTTAGAGGAGGAGAAGGAATCCCAAGTGTTTAAGGGGTTGCTGCTGCCTTACTATTAACCTTTGAACAACAGGAGTAGGAGGTATTTAAAGATTTTAAGGAGGCTGTTCACTAATTAATTTTTTTGGGGGGGGGGTTACATGTCCTTTAAGGCAAAACTAGACCTTTATTGGAGAAAGCACACAACAAAGTAAATATTTCATATGTATTTATATTAAACAACAACATTAACAAGTCAGAATGTTCCTGTAATATCTTCTGTTACTTTTCTAGACAAATCTATTACTTGATATCCCAATATGTAACAAATAAGTTCTAAAATTCTAACACCAGACTGTAAATATTCAGCAGTGAATATGGGGAGCTGCTTTGGCCTATTTAAGAAAGACAAATCTTCATTGCTGAAGGTCTGTGGAGACCTTGTGTTTGTTCAAAATCCAAAAAACAGCACTTACATCATGGCTTGTTAGATTTCCAGTCCAAGTTTTAGGGATGTTTTTACTTCCCCTACAATGTGATGAATAAGGATATTCTTTTTTATTTATCTACAGGAAAGTCAGACAATTTACAAGAATTGTATCCAAATTAGAATACAGTAAGCAGTATTGCAAAGGAGTAACAAGATATCATGACAATAAACATAAAATACAGAATATGAATCACTTTAAGTGATGAGTGAATCTGTCCCTTCTCGCTTCGCCGTAAAATCAGTGAAACAACAAGAAAATGCGCAAAACAGTGAAAAATCTGTGTGTCACGCAACTTTTTTTGTTGCCTGCCTCTTTTTTTTACTCTTGACGAATTTTGTCCGTGACGATTTTTTCGCAGAAGTTTCACAAAACAATTCGCCAATGGCAAAATGAGGAAATGCGCTGTGAATCCATGCCTGGCGACATAATTCACTCATCACTAATCACTTTGTATAAAGCATAAAGCTATTATAAACTTAAAAGATTTGTGTGCTGGCTAAATGTCAAGGGTGTAAAATAAAGGAACTAGGGGGGGGGGGGCGCATGCGCGGCATGGAGCAGTGCAGACGCACTTAAACGGCGCTCCGTACTGGCGGGACTGAAAAACCCAGCGATCCGCTTCCTACAGCTTCACTTTCCATACCGGGTAAATCAGCATACGTGGGACATTGCCCTGAACATGGGGAAACGTAAAATTAAAGAGCAGGCAGGCACTATGTCGCCATTTCTACAGAAAACTCCGGCAGCCACACAACAAGAAATCCAAGATGGCGCCGACGGATCAGACACAGAGCAACCTTGCTCTCAGACCTCCTCCCCCCTGTACCCTGGCTCAGACAACGGAGCTACAAGTGACCCACTACCACAAAGGCAAGTCTACCAAACTACTCCTGCCAATATGGTAACAGTCCAGGTCCTTACTCAACAGCTCACCCAGCTACATGATAAACTGACCGAAACTATCACTGACTCTATCCGTACAGCACTTAAGGATATACATACTGATATCAACGCCCTGGGTGAAAGAACTGATAAATTAGAGACCACTATGGACGAGCTCATCTTGAGGCATAACATGCTGGAAGACAGCAATGCCACCCTACGAGACGAACTAGCAGCCCTCAAAGCGCATGCAGAAGACCTAGAAAACAGGTCAAGGTGCCAAAATCTGAGAGTTAGGGGTATATCGGAAGAGGTGAACCCCCAAGATATCAGAGCATTCCTACGCTCTCTTTTCTCCACAATTAACCCAGACCTGCCTGCAGAAGCTTGGCACTTGCACCTAGAATGCCAGGAGCGGCCAGACCGAGAGATGTGGTAGTATGCCTCCATTATTATGAGAGCAAGGAAAGCATCCTAAGCAAGACCCGTAACATGCCCCATATTGAGCACCAAGGCCACAAGCTACAGATTTTCAATGATATCTCTCCTATTACACTGAAAAAAAGAAGAGACATGCGGCCGGTTACTCAAACTCTACGCACTCATAACATACCCTACCGGTGGGGCTTCCCCTTTAAACTGACCGTCACAAAAGGGAATAGACAGTACGTACTCCAAGATCCGGATGACGGCATACGGTTCCTCAAGGATATAGGAATCCCAGATCAACCACAAGAGACACAGCCAAGAGCCTCCAGACTACAAGATAGACTCTCACCAGAATGGACCAAAGCCGGGAGCCCACCTTCCAAAAGCACCCCGCCTGCTACCACCTGAGAAGGGACACACGTACCCGACATAAACCCCATCAGGCTAAAGAACCCACGACCCAACATATGAGGTGTCCCAGTACCCCAGGAGCTTCGTGAGTATAACTCTACCACACACCCCCAGACTCTGCTCCAAAAGCCACCGGGACGCTCCCCAAATAGGCTGTGGCTAGCCTACCACAACCCTACCGCATATATTCATCGACTATATGCGAAACCTCAGGTTGTTTTTTGCAATGTTCAATTTCTTTATATATTTACATACTTTTATAATGATTTCTACGATGGTTAACATGTTATTGTTGTTATTGTTTAGACAAAGTGTTACACCTATGACAGTACCCAAACACTGTGTTCTACCCCATTGCGTATACCCCTATAAGAACCTATGGAGATTGAATAGGAGAAATAGGGAACAAAATGACCCTAAACAAAAGCTAAATGATGTTGTATATTCACAATGGTTAAGCTATTAACACTGAATGTCAATGGCCTGAATAGCGCTCTTAAAAGATACCTAGCTATACGGGAAATACACCGGCTTAGACCAGACATAGCCCTCCTGCAGGAAACCCATTTTAGACGTTCAGATAACCCTATGCTAAAGTCTAACCTATATCCTAAGGTATACCAAGCATCGGCAGATGCTAAAAAAGCAGGAGTTTTAACCATGATACACAGAGATTGTCCATATCAGATCTCTAATGTTGTTGCAGACCAGGGGGGAAGGTACCTGATTCTGGAAGGATCCCTAAGAGGCAAGCCCCTAACAATTATGAATGTATACGCCCCGAATAAAGGGCAACAAAAATTTCTCCGCTCCAAACTAACTAAGGGAAGAGGTAACTATCAAGTACCTATTATAATAGGAGGAGATTTTAATTTGGTCCTGTCCGACGTAAAGGATCAATCCCTCCCACCCTTGAATAGGGAAACCTCAGAACAGTCAAAAAAATTCCGCCAAATAGTACGTAAACTAGATCTTAGAGATATATGGAGAATACACCACCCCAATGAAAAATCCTATATCTTCTTCTCGGCTAGACATAACCTGTATACCAGATTAGATTATTTCTTGATATCCCGTGACCTCCTCCACTTTACTGCCACCTCTCTCATCCACCCTATTACGTGGACAGATCATGATGCAGTAATATTGGAGATTGAAATTACACACCAGCCCAAGAGATCACCACACTGGCGACTAAACGAAGCACTTCTAAATGACTCCACAGCCAATAAAAAAACACTGGAAACTATCACTGAATATTTTGCAATTAATAAAAACTCTATAGATAGCGCAACTACACTCTGGGAAGCGCATAAGGCAGTTCTCAGAGGCCACTTTATCTCAACTACCTCCCATAGGAGGAAAATGAGAAAAAATTGTATATCACAATTGGAACACGACCTCACACGTTGGGGAAAACTATATCACCACTCACCCTCTCAGAGGCTTAAACAGCAAATTGCACAAGCCCGCAGAGAACTTTAAAAAGTTACTCTTAGCAGACACTGAAAAAGCACTACGCTGGCTTAAGCAGAAATATTATGAGAGTGGTGATAAACCACACACCTTATTGGCCAGAAAATTAAGAGAACAAGTAGCCCAGACTGCTATACTATCCATAGACTCAGGCAATGGGCAGCTAGTATATGCACCAGAGGAGATTGCAGAGGTGTTCCAACGCTACTACTCTACACTCTATAACTTAAACACCCCAACACAAAATCAGCAAAGACCCAATGAGCAGCAGAGATCAACCTTCCTTAAGGAGAATATAAAGGTTAACCTCACCCAACCTGAACTAGGTATATTGAATGCGCCAATAACTGAGGAGGAAATTACTGCAACAATAAAGTCATTCCCTACAATGAAGGCCCCTGGCCCAGACGGCTTCCCCTATGCCTATTATAAAGCATTTTCTGCCACCCTTACACCACATCTGTCAGCACTCTTTAACTCCTTCCTTGAAGGTTCTCCCATCCCTTCAACCATGCTAACATCATATATTACCCTAATACATAAAGAGGGCAAAGACCCAAACCAATGCGCTAGCTATCGCCCCATAGCCCTATTAAACTCAGACCTCAAACTATTTACAAAGATCCTGGCCAACAGACTAGCACCCATAATGCCCCGACTTATTAACCTAGACCAGGTGGGATTCATACATGGTAGACAGGCCGGGGACAATACTCGACGAGCTATCGACCTGATTGATATCCTGAATAGAACCCAAAAGTCTGCGGTCATACTCAGCCTTGACGCTGAAAAAGCGTTTGATCGCCTAGACTGGCACTTTCTGTTTGATCTCTTACAACTAATGGGATTCAAGGGCCCTTTCTTAACGGCCATAAAAGCACTATACTCCAACCCAATGGCAACCCTCAAGATGCCAGGGGCTACAAATCTACCCATATCAATCTCCAATGGCACTAGGCAGGGATGCCCACTCTCTCCTCTACTATACGCACTCAGTATAGAGCCTTTAGCTACAGCCATCAGGGAACATAAAGACATCACGGGACCCAAAGTGGAAAACCACGAATTCTTAATCTCCTTATTTGCAGATGATGTGCTTTTAACCATTACCAATCCCATGATCTCTTTAACAAATTTACATAATCTCCTAGCTCAATATGGGAAGTATTCGGGGTATAAACTGAACATCCAAAAAACCGAAATAAACTATAAATATCCCTTCCCAGACACGGGAATTATTGAAATCTAATTATAAATACAAATGGAAAGATATTTCCTTGAAATACCTAGGGGTGCATCTCACAAAATCATACTCACAACTCTATAAGTGCAACTATGTACCATTACTGCAATCTATACACAACTTGATAAATAAATGGAGCCCATATACCATATCATGGTTGGGCAAAATAGCAGCCCTAAAAATGACGATACTTCCCAAGCTGCTTTATTTATTCGAAACTCTCCCAGTGCCGGTCTCAAACACAACCCTACGAAATATTCAAAAGATGTTCTTTAAGTTCATATGGGGCAAATCAAGGCACAGAGTGCCTAAAATGATGGCAGGTAGATCCCAAGGCGGCCTGGCAGTGCCAAACATTATCAGATACTATGAAGCGGCGCATCTACGCCAGGTTTTAGGGTGGACCACGTTTATGCCAACATCGAAATGGGCACTTATTGAATCTTTAACCTTGACTCCGACCCACCCAAACTCCCTCCTTTGGCAAATACAGAAACCAACCGGACTACCATCAAATACCCTACAGGCAATTAAATTTACCCTTCAGATATGGGACCGATGCTGCAAAAAGGCACCCTTGCAGGGATCCTTAGGCATCCTAAGACCAGTTCTAGCCAACCCTCAATTCCCACCAGGACTCTCTCAATCCTTTCAAAAACGTTGGAGCTCCAAAAATCTTTTTAGACTCTATGATTATATTAATCCCCTCACTAACAAACCATATACATTCACTGAGCTCCAAGGGAAATACCAAATCCCGGCAAACTGGTATTTTGAGCATATGCAGATTACCCACTATATCCAATCTCTCGACATTAGATCAACCCTTCCTACTCCTCTGACCTTGTTTGAAAAATTGAGCACATATGGGCTACCCCAGAAAGCTCTAATATCTAACATTTACTCTATCCTAAATACATTAGCAGGGGACCCCTTCCCTAAACATAGATATATGATACACTGGGAAACTGAATTGACTACCGCTTTAACATTAGACCAATGGGAAGATATCTGGGAAAATGCAAGAAAGAATGTAACATGTGTAAGGCAAAAGGAGAGTGTTTATAAAACGATATTTAACTGGTACCACACCCCAGTAAAGCTCAATAAAATATTCCCAGACATCTCAACTATGTGCTGGAGGGCATGTGGACAAGAGGGCACTCTCCTCCACATTATGTGGCAGTGCCCAAAATTGGCGGAATTTTGGAAGAACGTTAAGAGCATAGCTGCTAAGATTTTCTTCTGGGACATTCCCATTGATGCTGCCAATGCTTTACTAGCCCTACCCCACCCACATATCCCACATTCGGAGCAAAAGCTTCTAAATTATATATACACAGCAGCTAGACTGTCGATTAGCTCCAAGTGGAAATCCCTAGAATCCCCTAGCGTAGGAGAGGTCATATCCCGCATACAGGATATGAAATTACTAGAAGAAATGACAGCAAGACTTATGTATGGTCAAAATGGGACTATTTTATTTCCCAAAATTATGCACTCCATAGGAACAGGCCTATGTAATAAGGGACATTACCCCACCTGCATTAACGGATAAGAGAACATAGGGACAAAGGTTATATTTTGACTCTCTCCTCTGGGAAACACTTTAGAACTGTTACTAGTACAACTGTATCTTATTTGTTTATTCCCCTGAATTTTCCCCCCCTTCCTTTATTTTATTTACATGTATAAAAATTTGACCTGACTTTACATCATACGATATCTGTTACTGATCATACAATGTATAATACTACACCTTGAAGAAACAAATACTGTATGTAAAAATTATGCTGTCAAAAACCAAATAAAATTTAAGTTACAAAAAAAAAAATAAAGGAACTAGGTATCCATGGAATAATAACTAAGTGCATTTATCTTATTTCTATCTTCATTGATAAGAGTCTGCAAAAAAAGGTGAATTTTAAATGCTTCTTCATATTTTCAAACCTATAGTTGATAGCTTTGCTGGTACATACAGATCTTAATGTAAACAAAGCATTGTTGAGAGAAGGAGGAGAATATAATTATTTGTGCAGCAGCCGAGGTAAATTTAGCATATATAGATTTAGATTTACAAGTTAATGACAGTAGGTTAATACAAGTAACAACTTGTAACAAAGCAGTTATTAGAGATAAAGAGCAAACTGTTCAGATAATCCTCTATGTCTTTCCAATATCTTTGAATTATAGGACATTGTCAAAATAAATTAAATAAATTGGTAGAGGAAGACTCACACTTAGGTCAAATATTAGAACGTCTGTTGTTGTTTTGAATGAAGATTGAATCCATTATATGAAAGGCGAATTTATCTTTAGTTTTGCTCCCTCCAAATTTCAGAAGATATTAGTTTATCTAAACTAGTGATAGAAGTTACTAAGGATTCAACGGAGACATCTCGCTGATACGTTAAATAGCCTATAGTCTGGTACTCCTAAAGCACAGCATATTTTTTTTACTTTTTTTCTGGAGTGCTATTTCCCTTTCTAAAGGAGTAGGAGTGATGCTAGAATTTTGTGCATCTAAAATGATGACTCTAGAATGTCTTTGTGTCTAAGCAATAGAGGCTTTAAAAGATGATAAATGCATTTAGGAAATGCTAACATCTTATAAATGGAAGTTGTGCCTTTTAGATTCAGGGGTGTTTTCATCCATACATTGCAAAAGTGAGTGGCCTTTTTTTATCACTGGGGGAAAATTAAGTGAATATAATCTGTGTAAATCTGCTGGAAGAAATATACCAAGATGTTTAATTTTTTTTTTTTTTTTGATAAAGGTCTCTTATCAATACCCAGTTATTTTAGAACCTTTGCAGAGATGTGACCATATATATCCATGATCTCAGTTTTTTATATCTATTTTAATCCAGAAATAAACAGAAAATGTGAAAAATGTAAAAGATGTTGTTTAAATTATTATTGGACCTCTTAAATTAAGTAGGATGTCACCCGCAATGGCTGTTAATTTCACAGGAAAGTTGTTGATTTCCAGGCCAGGTAAAAAAGCAGATTTTTCAAGCTATCTGATGAGAGATTCTAACAATAAATTGCATAGTAGGGGTGGAAGATGACACCCTTGTCTAGTTCCGCTTTTTAGATGTATTATTCCAGATATTTCACCTGCAGCAACTATTCGAGTTCTTTGGGAAAAATATAATGAAATTATATTTATATATAATATATTTATATTTATTATATAAAGTCAATTAAGTCTACAAAGCGGCCTTGAAATCCAAATGCTAAGAGAGAGAGTAGTTTAAATTTTTCCAACAGATATTATCGAATGGTATTTTCTTCCCTGACATTAATGATGGTATGTTTTTAGTCCCCAATCTACCTTTTACAAATGCTCCTTGTTCAGTTGAGATAACTTTTGCGAGAACTGATGATAGATGGTTGGCTAGTATTTTGGTTAAAATTTTCAGATCTTAGTTTAATAAAGCAATTGGCCTATATGAGTTGATTTGAAAAGGACCTTTACCTTGTTTGGGAAATACCCATGTGAGGAAGGTAACGGTTATTTTTGAGACAATATGGGTAAGAAAAGGAGTAAGTTTGTTTATCAGACATTTGTAAAAGGGGCCAGTAAGGTCATCAAATAGAGCTTTTTTTCAGTATCTGTGTTAGAGAGCAATGAAGCTGGACATACAATTGTTTTAAAGATATCCACTCTGTCTTCTTTAGACAACCATTTGATTATCAATCGTACCTAACTAAATTTCAGACTGAAATTGTAGGATATTGTATGATGTTCTGAACATGAAATAGTTGTCAGACACCAATCATACAAAAGTGACTTCCTGGGAATGCATTGTAGGTCCCCCAAGGATACTGTCAGATACACAATACATGCGCAGATTTTATTGTTATCCATCTGAAATTTTCTACTTCTGAGCCCACACCATGTGGTCTGAAAATTGTACGAAACATAGTTTTGGACAATTATTTTATGGCAAATATGACCATCTTTATTGGAGGAAGTTTTAATAATAGAGATTTGCTGATGTTTGAACCAGTTTTTTGTTTAGTTATACAATAGTATGTTTGCTTAGTTATATAAAATATATGGATTTGAAGTAGGTTTAATGTATAGACTCTCTTTTACTGAGCCATGTTTTCATCTTTTTTAAGGACTTTACAAAATAGATCTGAGATTTGCAGGAAGGGTTAGTTTTATATAGAATATAAGTCTCATTTTGTTGTTTGCTTCATTTCACTGTTTTTGAGTTACGTTTTTTTGTAAAAGCACTTTTGAATGTGGTAATTGCCACCTTCCAATAATCCCAGAGCAAAAGTGGATTATCTTTATGGAAGTTGTTGTTTGTTAAAGGGATACTGTCATGATTTTTATGGTTTACTCTCTATTTCTAAATTACACTGTTTACATAATAATTCACTCTACTATTTAAAGTTGTATTCTTGAACCAACAAATGTATTTTATTTTAGCTGTAATATTGGTGAGTAGGCGCCATCTAGGTGCATTGTGCCTAAGTCTGAGCTTTCAGAAGGTGCCAGTGCTACACATTAGAACTGCTTTCAGGTAACCTATTGTTTCTCATACTCTCATGTAACTGGAGGAGTCCCAAGCCAGACTTGGCTTTCTCACTATTGAGTGCTATTCTGATACCTACTGGAAGCTGCTATCTTGCTCCCTTCCCATTGTTCTGCTTATCGGTTGCTAGGAGGGGGGTGATATCACTCTATCTTGCAGCTGAGCAGCAGTAAAGTGTGACTGAAGTTTATCAGAGGACAAGTCACATGGCTGTGGGAATTGGAGAATATGGCTAGCCCCATGTGAAATTTCAAAATTATATATAAAAAAATCTGTGTTTTTTAAAAATGGATTTCAATGCAGGATTCTACTAGAGAAGCTCTATTGGTTGATGCATTTTGAAAAAAAAAACAAAACATGTTTTTCCATGACAGTATTCATTTAAGAAGAAAACCATTGATCCTTCAACATCTGTTGAAAATCCATTTTTGATAACATAAATGAAAAGTTTTAGGGGATATATGATTTGGAATGGGGTTTGGAATCTCCTTAATATTGTATAGTTTAGTATAGTTTCTGATTGAATTCATCATTAGATGTGTCTCTTAAAAAGAACTATATCTGCTACTATATCTGCTTTCATTGTTTTTTAATCTTAATTTTAAGAATCATTTATGTTTTAATGGAGAGTTTATTCCATTTATGTTCCAGGATAGGTATTAGGAAAAGCAGTAGGACATTTATTGAGACATTAGCCTTAGTTAAAAATGACATACTGTTTGAGCATAAGTAATAATAAAAACATATATGTATGTATGACTATTATAATATGACTATAGATATATACAGTATGAGTATGTAAAACCATAATTTTTTTTCCTAAAGAGGATAAAAGCTTAATAAACTCTTCTAAACAGTAGATTCTAGCCAGTAGAAGCATGAAACACCTCTTCCTGTTTAGGAATGTATTTAATGTTCTAAGTGTAAGTCTATGTGTAATGTTTTTAGTGTATTTAATGAGAAATTAGTGTTTGTTGGTGAGAGTCCATCTCTATATGTTGTAAGGGAGAAGTCCTCTTAGCATGTGGGGATCTAGATCTATGACCGTAAGATTGTTTAGGATCTCTTTTTTTAGATGTGGTCAGTTTCAACTCTTTGGTTGGGTGATGATCCTTCAGGATTGTATGTAGAAGGATCAGCATCAGAGAGTTTTTTGTGCTTGAATGAGATTCAAGATGGAACAGAAACCTTTCTGTTTCCTTGTAATTTTCAATAGTATGTTTCTCTGTAAGCAGAAAAACTTTTAGAACAGCAGTGTAAAGCATGGTAAAATGTTGCCTTTTTGATAAAGGAGGGGAAATGTCTTGAAAAATAAAAATGTTTAAGTTTCCAAGAGCGCAATATTTTGACTTTATCAGCATAGTCCAAGAATCTAACCAGAACAGTTTCAGGTTTTTGGCATTTATTTTTGGTGAGTGAAACAACTCCATGAGCGCTCTCAATTTTTAGCAGTGGAATTTTTATTGTGTAAACCTAAAGCCTTAGGTAACCATTGTGAACTGGTTTAGTATGTTCTAGTATGGCAATGGTTCTGATAATCTTTTCACTTGTTTCCAGAAACATTATTTAATTTTTGGAGGAAGAAGAGTTATCTAACAAAGAAGAAATCCTCTCATCCATTTCTGCGATGCTGTCGTGTTGTGAGGTAAGTTGAGTAGGTAGTTTGTATATATCAGAATGTAGCCTTTGTACAGCTTTCTTAATAGATGATTTAAGCATAGGTTTAATCAAATTGCAATCTTGGAATCTATACTGGGAGAATTTTCTTTTCTCTTACTCTAAGGGCTGGAAGAGTCGGAAGTAGTGATGTTCCGTTTCGCCGTAAAATTCGCAAATCCTTCAAAAGATCCATGAAACGGCGAAAAATTGGCGAAACGGCAAAAATGACGTGCGGCAAAAAAAATTGTCGCCCGTGGCTTTTATTTTGTTGCACAGTTATTCTTTTGTCGCCCGCGGCTATTATTTTGTTGCCCGCAGCTATTATTTCGTCGCCCGGCTATTATTTTGTTGCCCACGCCTATTATTTCGTCGCCCGCGGCTATTATTTCGTCGCCTGGCTATTCTTTTGACGCCCACGACTATTCTTTTTTTACGCCGGCGACAATTTTTGGACATGCCGCAAATCCATGCCTGGCGAAACATTTCGCCCATCACTAGTCGGAAGCAGAGTATTTGCTTTTCATGTATTTTTTGGTGAGTCTGCCAACATAGTAATAGCTCACCACTAGTCTGCCACTGGGGAGTTAGTTGGGAGGGGGAATAGCAGCAGAGCAGCTCTACTGTGATTTGTACTGCTTAGGTGCCATACCAGATATTTTATTGGAGTGCAATCACTGTAAGAGACCCAGGGCTATTGCAGAAGCCCAAAACATTGGCATTTCCAAACAAAATCTTTGTTGAGTTATAGTTCTCCTTTGATATATAAATGAAATTCCATTACTTGATGAGAAGAAAAATTAGCAGCCAGCAACATATCCATATAAAATAGTGCATGATTAATGGCAGAAAAAGTTAATTAAGCCCATCTTGAATTAATGGTGCACTTTAGAGATTTATATAAGCTTTGGATTTTGGCTAATAACATTTCTCTAAAGTGGTCACCCATAAGGAAATAAAACACTGGGTTAATCATGCTGTTTAAAAAAGCTATTGGTCTTGCAATTATAAATGCTGACCTTATAATCATAGGTGTCCATGAGTGTCCATGAGTCTGTCCTAGATGCAATTCTTACATTTCTAATGACATGGTATGGAGTGAAAAAATGGAAAACATAGTTGCTGCAAGGACTACAATTGTTACAGGCTTCTCAAAAGAAGCCCCATTTGTCAGCTCCTTATTTCTATTTTTTAAAAAACACATCATCTTCAGATAAAAGATCCATATTACACATAAAGGAATAACAAATCCAGTTAAAGTAAGACAAAGGCTATAAACTAGGCTCCAGGATGCTTCTCCAGAGCTTGCAAAATCTAGGCATATGGTGACATTGTTGACCTCGACTTGTTTTACCAAAAAAAGAATAGGCAAAATCTTGAGTGACACCAAAATCCAAATTCCAAGGGATATCATAATAGCTGTACTCTTCCTCTGGAGAATGTGTTCTCGGAAGGGGTATTTTATTAGCATGTAACGGTCAATACTGATGAAGGCAAGGAAAAGGATGCTTGTGTACAGATTTTCATGAAGTAAATATCTGTTGCATTTACACAGGAAATCTCCAAATGTCCATTCTTCGTGTATATAACTGAACACCAACATCGGGAGTGTACAGAGGAAAGCAAAGTCTGATATGCATAGATTGAATAGATATACACTTCCACTTGACCAGTTTTTTAGGCAAAAAATATATCCAAATAATACAACGCAATTGCCAAGAAATCCAACGACAAATTCAGTGGTGTATGCCGCCGATAAGTAGTACTTTTTAAGGAAGCTTTCAATGTCTGTGCAATTGTTTTGTTCAACGGGATCCTGGGGGAAAAATGAATAATGACAAAGAAAAAATAAAACACTAATTAGAACCTGCACTTTTTGATTTTTACAGATAGCATTTGGGCGACTAGAACCAGCACCATCAGGAAACTACTGGTAACTAACCTTAGTCATGTAAACCTGGGTGGGCAGTGTAGTATGCAGTAATGTCTCTTCTCAAGATGCTATAATGAAGAATTGTGTAAATTGCAAAAGTGCTTAGAAGGGCACTCTGAGAAATTTTACATTCATTTGTTTTCAGGACTTACATGTCCTTTAAATGGATTTTATATCTATGAAAACAGAAAAGCTAAGGTTTGCTAGCGATTTATTGCACCAAACTATGACATGGTAGCTGATAGAGCCCCCTGTTGTATGAGAGTGTAGGTGTAGTGGAGAGCTTCTGGGTGCAGCTAAAATAGTGCTAAAACATATTAATCTCATGAGAGAGAGAACTGCCCAGTTGTGTCCATTCTACACATGGAGCAGATTTCAATGGTGTAAACTAGATTAACACTTTGCAACATGTTACTCTTGATTGCTGTTTGTTCAGCGTTGCTGATGGTGCTTTGCTTCCCCATAAGCCAGGTTTACAAAAGCACTTCTGTTACCCTATGACTGTGGTTGCCTGTTCCCACTCAAAACAGTTCTTCTTAACTTTGACCACTGTTCCTTAAAAAAAGATTGTGAATTGTATTGTTTTAGATTTAGACGATTTAAAACAGCCATAACCATAAAGAATTTTCCGCTGACATCAAGGAGTACTAGCTAGCCCTTACTCTGTAACTGTGACCATGACTGGGCATTTATCTGATGTTGATGTCCTTAGGCCCTTGGCGTCAGTTATTCCCAATATCTGCCAAAAGTGCTCTAGAATAGCTACTCGCTCCCTTAAATGCATTTCCAAGGCAATTCCCTCCTTTTTAATTAAGGGACCACCTGCTACCACAACAGTCTACAATAAGAAAATCCCCTTTCCTACACTGCCACCTAGGGACTGGAACATATAATAACTGTAAAGCACAATATGCTAATCCTTACACTGCCCATCTTCTCAACTTAGCATCAACCATGCTGCTAACTATACACACACACTTAACCCCATCACAAACATGAAATTACATTTTTTTTTATTAAGTACTGCTATGCTCTTTCATCCACATATGTCTGACTAGAACTAAAGTAGGCAAGAAAATGGCAGCAAGGTGCTGAGTAATTGATACCATGGCTGGTGTATTTTTTTTTTAAGAAGAGGAGGCCCAGCTAGGGCTAACAGGTAAGCGACTAGAATCACTGGGCCTGTCAAATAACTTGGCATCCTCCAGTAATTTGTGATTTTGCCATCCCTTCTTTTACAACTTTACATTTAAGACACCTTAAGTGTTTCATTAAGTCCTAGACAAGGTTTTGAAATCTTGCATTTAAATCTTCTCTTCTTTTTTACATGTCTGTTTTCTCTAAAGCACAAATGTTTTCTCTTGTCATTGCAAGCAGAGATAAACGAATCAATTCACGGGAAATTAGATAAAAGCACAAGAGTTCTTGCAAACATTAACATGTGGGTGCCAATATACAGCCAAATTGGTGCTGGGTCTATCATTCCCTTGCATTGAAAAACAGCCTTTCTAAATACATTATGAATGAAGAATCAAAATAGAATTGTATATGAATAATCTAATTTGACTCTTAAATTCCTTCTTCATGAAGTACACAAATGAAAGAACGTAAAGCATATTTATGTTTAAAGTGCAGTGAGCAGAGGGCTATTTCGAGTGAAAGTAACATGTTTTTTTCCCCACAACACAGCGTTTTTTCCCCTAGAATTTCCCGTGTCATTGTGGACACAAATAGGCAATTCTCTTCATGCAACTGCACTGCACCTACTGAAGTTGTATCCAACTCACCATAATGAATGCAAATGTGCATGTGCTTCATTGCAAATTGGTTAAATATTTCCAAAAGTCTGTCTGGCCTCATTTCTGGTGTTCAATACATGAATGATGTGAGCCCTATTCTTTCACCACAATTGTGCTGTGCCTACAGCACAGCACGGCGCTGAAAAAACCCTACAGCTACCCTAGAGTAGCAGTAGCTCCAGGGTTCCCCTGTGTTAACAGGCACATCGATTTGAAGCAGAAGGCAGGAAGGGCTTAACGGCACTGAGTGCAACTACTGTATATAGAAGTGCAAAGAGTGCATTTTGACACAAGTACCTTTAATGAAAGTGACTTATGTACATCTCACTGCAGGGGAAATTGCAAGCTGCCCACTGCATTTGCAGATATTTGCAGAGCCTTTGTTTGAGAGAAAAGAGTAGATTTTAGAGATAAACTATATTTGGTTATTCACAAACTTCACACACCAGAAGGAATGTTACAAAAGCATAATTTTAACAAACAAGGGGTGAGTCTCCGTAATTATTTTTAACATGACTATAATATGTTAAAATTGAAAACTTGTTAGGATTTGTACAAGCAAAATTGTTTCAATATTGCTGCTACGCACCCAAATGTGTAAAATCTTTTATGTCGCCTACCTGAGCTCAGGTTTATGATATGATATTTTCATTTGGTTGCCCTGGTTAAGAACAGCAGTCCTAACAGATTTTAGAAGCAGCTGGAACATTCATACTGAAAATCAAATCATGTAAATATAATCGTATAGCATCATATTTCCCAACAGAAAGGGTATTTATTAGATTATGCTTAATCAGAGAATTGTATCTGTTTTATCTTAAAGGATCTTTAAGGATAGTAGAGAACACTGTGTCATTATTGGTTTATATTTATAAGGAAATTGTACTTAATTTAAAGAAGGATAAACCCTCCATTAAAAGCTCTGCTTGTGATATATCTTACCATTCTGGCAGCCGGGTATCTCGATGCTCAAATCACAAGTTGCATCTGAATCTGCTGGCAGTTCTGTGACTTATCTTTATATGTATGTGTGTGTGGGCTGGGCTTGCCTTGCTGAACATGTTTAGCAAACACTATGAAAAATGACAATATGAACTACTGAAATATTAACTGAAATCTATTAGAAAAGTATAAATAATTGTAAAGGACATATTCCACCAATTTATAATTTTTTTAAATCTTTTCCTTCTGTTCCATTTCATTATTTCCTGGGACAGTAACAACCCTATAAGCTTAAGCTTTTTCAGAATGCACTAATGTTATCTGGAATAAGTCTGAATCAGCATATGGTTAGAATTTTTCCTAAAGCCCTTATTTCTAACCTGTTTAAATGTAATGCCTTTGTATTGAAGAGAAAGGTTTCATGAACTGACAATTATTTCCCCGTACATACTAACTATTTGTGTTGTATTCATACAGCACTTAATTGTAAGTGCTATCGATTGGTCCCCACTGTAGCCAAAAAACAGCATCTTCTTGGAGACAACAGGAACATTATACTAACTTCTCTACATCCCACAATTGAGCTAATATGATTGCTTGCTAACTGATGCCCCTATTTAGTTATCCTATTACCCTAACATGTATGTATGTATGTATAACTTTATTTATAAAGCGCCACAAGGGTACGCAGCGCTGTACAGTCTTACAGAATACAAAATTACACACAGGGAGGACAAGTGATATAATAAATAAATACAATAAATACATATATGTATATATATATATATATAAGTGCCATGTGGTATGAGACACAGTAGGAAGGAGGTCCCTGCCCTGTAGAGCTTACAATCTGAGTGGTTGGGTAACATACAGGCACAAACTGGAAGGTAAGAGTGCACCAGGTATGGGCATTTGCCCTTAAGCGCAGGACTGGGCAAAATAATGTTTTAGTGCTCCAGAAGGTAACAGCTGAGTTTTTTCTTAAAGAGGGTGGGTGAGTGTTCCCTACGGAGGGATTCAGGGATAGAGTTCCAGAGGTAAGGAGCAGCGAGATAGAAAGGTTTAAGACGAGAGAGCGCAGTGGGTGTGGATGGTGTAAAAAGACGGAGGCTCTGAGAGGAGCGGAGGAGACGACCAGGAACATGTAGGGAGACCAGTGAAGAAATGTAGTGAGGAGCAGAGGAGTGAAGGGCTTTGAATGTCAGCAGAAGGATTTTGTAAGCTATCCTTTGCTTGACAGGCAGCCATGCTAGTGAGCTTAAGTGAGTCTGAGCAGGATCCCTCTTAGGAGAGAGCAGGAGGATCCTGGCAGCAGAGTTTAAGATTGATTGCAGGGGAGAGAGGTGGGAGTCTGGGAGGCCGAACGCATAACATGCATTTGACCTGAGCTTTGTCAAGGTCTATGGTACTTGTTGATATAACTACTGGCTATTTACAGTAAGTCTGCTTTATGGCCAAATATTATGCTAGGTGGTGCAGCACTGGGCCATTATGCTACACTTCTGGTTGGTCATGATTTCACATTTGTTCCCTCCCATACAGCTACACTTGGCAATGTCAGATTCAAAATTGATGTATTGTTACAAATGTGATTTTGGAATAGGTATCTGATGCCACATGTTTTATCTTCCCGACAAATCTGAAAGCTGTTTTTTAAATAATGTGAGCTCAGTTGTACACAAGGCTTCTGCCCAGTGCTGCAGACATTTGCCTGAGGACAAACCACTCCCCTCGCCACATAGAGTTTAACTAAACCATTACAATCACTATACATTTTCTTTTAAATGTTCTTTTTGGAAGGATGCTAATCAATGGCTTAATTATACTTAAAATTAAACAATAAATATACTTTCTTATGTAGTATTATTCGTCTGCATTTACTACACCATCAAATATGAACATAATTGTTCAACATAACAATCTCATGTTTGCAGGCCATAATTATACTGGGCAGATGCCACGCAGGAAATCATTATCATTTCAAATGTCAGTTAATTAAGTGATACAACTCTATATGTAATCCATCTGTTTATTAAGAAAGTAGACTTTATAATATTTCTGTTCACCAAGAGAAATTTGAAGAGGTTTAGGTTCCCCTAACAGGGTTCCAAACAGATTAGATTGTGGAAGGACTAAGGTTAATGTCTACAATATGCACAAAGCCAGGAGGACAGATGGACTGCAATTTCATTTGCACAGTATCTGTGGAAAACATTATAACATAATAAATTAAAGAGATTGTTATAGAGATTAGAGTTGCTATAGCATATAGATTAAAAATATGTATGTATTTTTTTTGTACCTATATAACTTTAAATGGCCAAACTATCTGGACATCCTTTTTATGTGGTTATTGAAGCCACAGCAATTACTGATACATTTTCCACAAATATTGGTAGTTAAATGGGATTTGTTAGTTACATTTATGCCTGTAGAGTTGCTTGATCAACTGTAAGGTAAAGTGACTGTATAGTAGGGACATCTAGGAGCAACAATAATGTTAACAATACTAACCTCTGTATATAATAAACCTTGCACCTTTTATTATATAACCTCAATAGTATGTACAAATTGCATGCCAAATTCCAAACTGTAGAAGCAACATCAGCTTTTCGTTGCACCACACACCCTAATGATCACATGGAATGTCAAGTGTTGGCTGAAGAGGTTAACGGTCTCTACCACTGGACAATGGAACAGTGGAAACTTGTTCTCTAGCGATAAATGGCACTTCACTATCTTCCGACAGGTGAGATAGGGTTCTATGGATTGCAGAAAACGCTACCTAATGGTTTTATGACGACCAGTTAGTCTGGTGGAAAAGGAATAATGTCCTTGGCTGTATTTCACATGCTAATAATTTGTTTGTTAATAATTTATTTGTCTAATAATTTGTTTGTTATTAATTTATTCCAACATTTAATGTAAAGTATTCCCAGAAAAGTAGAGGCTGTTGTAGTGTGGTGTCTGTTGGGCATGCAAATAGCCATTGTCATATATAGTTCTAGAGTTCTTGTACATTTTTAATAGCCTAATTTTAGCAAAGTTAAGGTAGGACTACATTTTCACACAAAATTGTATGTAACAATTCAATCAACAAAGCCATTTTATTTAGGTAAATTACTTTTCAGTTTGTGTGTTATGTATTAAGATACACTAAAGAAAGAAGAGCCATGTCCTATATAGAGATGTAGCGAACCTCACAAAAAAAGTTTGCGAACCCGTTCGCGAACTTCTGCCAAAAAGTGCGAACTTTTGCGAACTTTGCGAACCTCATAGACTTCAATGGGAAGGCGAACTTTACAAACTAGAAAAGCCATTTCTGGCCAGAAAACTGATTTTAAAGTTGTTTAAAGGGTGCCACGACCTGGGCAGTGACATGCAGGAGGGGGATCAAGGGCAAAAATTTATCTGAAAAATACGTTGTTGATACAGCGTTGCGTTTTGTGCTGTAAAGGGCAGAAATCACACTACATTTCTAAACTTGTGTAATAAACTGCTTTAAAACGTCCGGCGTCTACATGCCAATCAAGTCGTGTAAAGGTTACAGCCGGTTGTATGCTCTTTTGGGCAGGGCCCTCTTCACCTCTTGTATCGGTTACTGATTGCTTTATATGCTACTCTGTATGTTCAATGTATGAAACCCACTTATTGTACAGCACTGCGGGATATGTTGGCGCTTTCTAAATAAATGTTAATGTAATGTTCAATGTGTGGTTGGTGCTTAGTGCACTACTATGAGCAGCACACCTGTCTCCAACACACACAGATGGAGCTGCAGTACACAATGAAAAGAAGAGTAACAGTAATCAGAAAATAAAAGCAGTCCTTACAAGGACTATTGGGTCACAGCAGATGAGATCAGCAGGACAGCTGCCCACAGCAGCTACATACAGAGCAGTAGAAAGTAGATTACTAGTCAGCAAAGCTACCTAAACTGTCCCTCAAACCCCTGCACAGCTCTCTCCCTATACTAACTCATCAAGCACACACAGGCAGAATGTAAAATGGCTGCTGGGCTTCGGTTTATATATGGAAGGGAGTGGTCCAGGGGTGGTCCAGGAGGGAGAGCTGCCTGATTGGCTGCCATGTATCTGCTGGCTCTGGGGTGAGAGGTCAAAATTTGGCTCCAGCTAAGGCGAACCCAAAATTGCGAACTTCGCTAAAAGTTCACGAACTTGCGAACTTGCGAACACCCGATTTTCGTGCGAATTAGTTCGCCGGCGAACAGTTCGCTACATCTCTAGTCCTATAGAATTTATAACCTGAACCATCCAAAAGTGGGTGGGTAACTTACAGAAACAAACTATGATAAGAGTAAAATTGCTAATGAAATAAGTATTGACTTGTAAGAGCCACTGCTGTGTCCGATGCAATTAGGGTTGCCACTTTTTTTCTGCTATAAATAGCATCCTTTAGTTTGTGGGTAGGGATTGGTCACTTTGGGGTGGGGAAATGGAGAGGTTATGCAGGGTACTGGGTGGAAGAGACAGTATTGCCTTACTCTATTGTCTCCTAACAATATGCTATTTTAACTATGTGTATCTATTCTTGTGAAATGTTTTATTATGTTTTGTGTAGAATTAATATAGCCTTACTCCTTATATAAATGTGGGAGATGACAATGCTATATTAATAATAGTAATACAGGTATAGGGCAAGGCGTTTACAGAGAAAATTAGGACTGGAAGTATAAGGATGTTTGGAGGATAAGGACATTTGAAAGGAACATAAGAATGTTTGAGGCAGGTGAAAAGTAGGTATCTCGGAGAGAAATAGAAGATGCTTTGTGCTTGGTGGGGAAAGCATGGGAATGCATCTGCTCCATTATTCCTTGGCTCTGGTTTGTACTTGAGGGTGAAATAATAGTTTGAAAATGCAGCTAACTACTGGTGCCCTTTGACATAATATGAATATTCAAAATATTTGAGAGGATTATTTGTTCTCACATCAAACTCTTCTCGATATACATCATGCAACTTTTCCACAATTGCCAACTTGAGATCCAGACACTTTAATACATGCAAAGGATAATTCTTCTCACTGGCTGCAAGCCTTCTGGATATTTCCTTCATAACTGGCATTAACATGATGGCTATATGGACTGTGAGGATCAGAATAACAGCAAAACAGGTGTCTCTACAAGCATTTGATTCAACTGAAAAATGCTAAAGTTCATCTATCACCAAAAAGGGCTTAGAAGCCTTTTTAGTATCCTTTCCAGACTGTAAAGTCTCAGGTAGTTAAATTAAATGATAAACCACGCCTGCATACCCCTCAACAAATGTAGCATCCTGCTAAACAGATTCCTATGGGCATATAAAGGAGTCTTTTCTTGATCCTCAGGTGCCATAGGAACTATAAATCCATTAAGGAAAACTATTTGCTATTTGTGAGTGAGCACAAAATGTTTAAAAAAATTTTGCTGGCAATGAAAGATGTGGAACTCACGTTTAACTATGAGCAGTTAAATGATGGTTTGTAGTGACTCAGAAGTGAGATGAGTAACAATGATAGTACCACTTGGGGACAGTGCTGACACATTCTGGAGCTGTGACACTCATAACAACAACAGCTGTTATCACTGTTATATTACTTCTTGCATATTTATTAAACAGCTATTCCACATAATGAAATGTCATCATAATTACCTATTCTTACATTATCTGCAATATCAGCATGAGTTAGTACACAAACGCAAGCACTCAGCAATAAGAGAATACTCGGATATTAAAACATTTCTATATTAGTTGCCATGCTATTTATAAACAAGCACTCAGCAATGAGAGAATACTCGGATATTAAAACAGTTCTGTATTAGTTGTCATGCTATTTTGGACATGAATGAAAACAATCATGTAGTACAGGTTTTCAGCACAAAAACACTCACAAGAGCTTTTGGGAGCATTTCCAGTTTAAGTGAATGGGAGACATAGATGGCTCCTTATTGTGTTTTCCAGCTTGCCAAAAGAACTGGGCCGGGAAGTACCACATGCGCCTCCTTAGAGTTATTGCATATTCTGTAGCCCATATAGGGGTGACACAGAAACTTTGCTTTTGTGTGCTTTTGTGTTTTGTGTATAAGCAGATGTTCTTCTCCTTATACCTATTGCTGTTATATAACATCCATAAATCTCCTATAGATTAATTAGTGCTATAGTATCACATATGATCACTTATACATTGTATAATCAAATGAGCTGAGGTGGTTATGTTGAATAAAGACTTACCAGCCATAACTAGGAAACACAAACAATTTCTGTAGCCCTGAGCCAGCTGGCAGTGGATCACAAACTTGAGTCTATGAAAGTTTTATAGAGCTATACAGCACTGGGGCTTATTAAAGTGAGTGTACATTTCACAATGATCACTTCACTGGTCAGTATGAATACTTTAACATATAGGCAGCACCAAAATAGTTAGTGAGGGGACTGAAATGTTGCTGCTGTTCAGCTCATAGCCCTTTTCGTACACTAAAGACTATAAGAGTTCCTGTTTATTTAGCTGGCTTCATGCTAAAGTGTTATTAAACTAGCATATGTTTTACAGGTATGGGTTACCTTATCCGGAAACCTGTTATCCAGAAAGTTCCAAATTACGGGAAGCCATCTCCCATAGACTCCATTATAAGCAAATAATATTAATTTCTAAATTCTAAATTTTTCTCTGTAATAATAAAACAGTGCCTTGTACCTGTACTTGATCCCAACTAAGATATAATTAATCCTTATTGGGGGCAAAACAATCCTATTGGGTTTATTCAATATTTAAATGATTTTTAGCAGGTTTAAGTTATGAAGATCCAAATTAGGGAAAGATCCCTTATCTGGAATACCCCGGGTCCCGAGCATTCTGGATAACAGGTCCCATACCTGTATAATGTTGACAAGTCATAATATCTGAGCTATAGAAAATATGGCAAAACCCTTTTTATTTTTTTTTCACCTAAAGACATGGCCATTAAATACTTTTATATTAGCTTTTACGTTGATGAAATAAACAGGAGCTTTATTGGGGGGATTTCTATGCAAGTTTTTTTTTTACCACAACTAAACTCACATAATAAAAAGAATGTATGTATTAAAAACCATAACACCAAAATGCTTAAAAAATGTGAATATCTTGAATTGTGATCTTTACATATTTTAAACAGCATGAATAGCTCCCCCCAAAAAATGGAAAAAAAAATTAAAGGGCCACAAAAACAATGCCTAGAACAGCTTCAATTGACTTCTAAATGACCTCGACATTAGATGGCGTATTTTTACATTTGGATTTTATGCTAAAAAGTGTGTGTTTTTTAACGGAAAACTAAACTCTAACAATGAATATGGCTAGACATGCCATATTTTATATAATGAACTTATTGAGCCAGCCTAAAGGTTCAACGTCTCTATAGTAGTAATGATCTAATCCTTTAAAGTTGTCACAGGGGGTGACCATACTGAACATAATGGACACAGTGTCTGTGACACTCACATGCTCAGTGCGCTCTGAGCAGCTGTTGAGAAGAGAAACAAAGAAAAGCATGTTTGTCTGTCATATAAGCTGATCCTAACGGGCTGATGATTAAAGTCTGATGCTAATAGCACTAGTTTCAGAGCTGCCATGCAGTAATCATCTGTGTTAATTACTAATCAGCCTTATATACTGAATATATCCTATATACAGAGTATATTATGAGTCGGTCCCTAAGCTCAGTAAGTGACAGTAGCACAGAGCATGTGCAGGGAATCAGCAGAAAAGAAGCTGGGGGGCTACTGGGGCATCTTTGGGGGCACAGATCTTCCCTGCTAAAGGGCCGTGGTTGCCTTGGGCTGGTACAGAAACCCAAACATAATGTACAATATTTCTAGCCTTCATTTAAGCTTTAGTTAGCAAAAAATATATCTAGGGAAAACTAACTAAATACAAACATTAGTAAATCTGCCCTTGAGCTTTCTTTTCCAGCCCCTACTGTAAGGTAAACCCTACCACAGTCTCAATATTCTATTAATCTTGCTGGAGGGAATGAGTGTAAAGGAGAAATAAAATTATAATGGAAAAATTAAAGAGTCAAGGTGAAGAAAGAAGACAAGCCCTTTGTTTAAGGTTTCCTGGCAGGCCACCAACATTAGGCTTGAGAAAAGGGGTCTGGATTGTTGCTGCTGTTCAGCTCTTAGCCATTTTGATACACTAAACAGAGGTCCCCAACCAGTGGCTCATTAGCAACATGTTGCTCCCCAACCCCTTGGATGTTGCTCCCAGTGGCCTCAAAGCAGGGGCTTATTTTTGAATTCCTGACTTGGAGGCAAGTTTTGGTTGCATAAAAACCAGATGTACTGCCAAACAGAGGCTTGTGTAGGCTTCCAGTCCCTATAAGGGCTACCAAATAGCCAATAACAGTCCTTGTTTGGCAACCCCAGGAACATGTAATATGCTTGTGTTGCTCCCCAAGTCTTTTTACATTTGAATGTGGCTCATGGGTAAAAAAGGTGCACTAAAGTCTTTCAAACTGCAAGTTCCTTTTTTGGTGCTGTCCACATGCTAAAGTGTTATTAAACTAACATATGACGCTCTTTTATAATGTTGACAAGCCATAATATCTAAGCTATAGAAAATATGCCACAAAGCTGTTGTTTATTTTTCTCTGTAACTTCACATATGGCACATATGTGCCTGACTGTCACCAGAGGACGTGGCCATAATATAATTGCTTTATACGTATTAGCTTCTACATGGGAGCTACAATGAACATGAGCTTTTTTTGGACGTCAATGCAATGACAGAATACATCCTGCTTGTCATATTTTCCTGCTAAAAATCTAAAAATAATATAGCTGATACTGTAGGCTACATGAATGATTCACCATCCAACATGACACAAACAAAGCAAGGGAAAGCTACATGCTGTATTTTTATCCAACACAGGGCTGGAATTATGCAGAAGAGGCACCTGGCTAGGGCGGAACAGTGAGGGGGCGATAGGTAGGTACCTCTGTTGCCAACACCTAGTCCAGGATCTCCCCCCACTGCATGGTGTCTGCGTGCCTTGCGTTTGTGCATAGATACGCTCTCTGCATAGTAATGGCTGGTAATCAGATGGCGATGTGTGATGTACTTAATTGCTGTTTTTTTTTACAATTTAAAAAATAAGGTCACAGAAGTTAGCACCTTACTTGCTCATGGTTATAGTAAACCTTAAAGGAGAAGGAAAGGCAAAGTCACTTGGGGGTGCCAAAATGTTAGGCACCCTCAAGTGACTTGAATCACTTACCTTGTACCCCGGGCTGGTGCCCCTGTACGGAGAGAACAGCACCAGCCCGGGGTACCTGTAGCGAGCGCTTCCTCCTTCCTGTAGCGCTGCACGGGCATGCACAGTAGTGTGAGAGGCGGAACTTTAACAGAGAAGTCGGCTTTTCACTCTACTGCGCATGCACCTATTGTGTTAGTCGCAGCGAAACGCAGTCGGAAGGAGGAAGCGCTCGCTACATTTTAGCACCCAACAAAAACTGTAGTACCGTGTTAGCCAGTGTCAAAAATAATAATAAAAAAACAACAAAATACAAGAGTATTGTAGAAATGATACCTATATTGGCTAACAATAAAAATATTTTAGCACCCCCAAGTGACTTAGCCTTTCCTTCCCCTTTAAACTTTTTGTGAATTTTCAGCTACTGTGTATCCTGATTATCAGGATTTAGAAACCCCTTGAAGCTCCATTGGCTAAAGCTTTTTACTTTTTTTACTTCCTCTTACTTATATCGCATGTTTTTTTGCATTAGAATAGACGCAAAAAAAAACTGCGCGATTCGCTATAGTATTATCGCATGCATTAAGTCGCATATCGCGTGCATTAAATTTTGCGCTACCGCATGTGTTAATTTGCGCACCAAAATAATACTAACGCATGATTCACAAACACTTAGACGCGCTAAATATCGCGTTTGTCTGTGCGAAAATTAACACCTACTTGGGGCAGGCGGTAATTATAGAAAAGTACAGTTCATGAGCTTTTGGCAACACAACATGGACTTTGCAGTGGGATTTATTCAAGTCTGTGTTGGCCCCAGAGTGATGCAGCCTCCAGTTTGCAGGGAAATGGGCATTTTCAGAACAGTGGTTTTCCAAAAGTAATGGCGTGTATGGCTAATATGGCATGCGTTTTTTCGCATGCGGCGACAGTTTGTGCGTGCTGTGTTAATTAGCACGCGTTGTGTCAAATACCGTATGAAAATAGTCTTTGCAAACAGCATCGCGTCTAAATTAACGCAAGTATCCTTTTAGTGAATCGTGCATTAAGACGCAAGAAATAAGATGCAAAAAAATTTTTAACGCTCATTTTATCGCACTTTAGTGAATCAACCCTAATGTACCTTTCTGGCTATATGCAGTTACCCCCCCCCCCCATCTGCACTGCACAAAAGAGGCAACCCATGAGCAAAACGTTAGCGCAAATATACAGAAGAGCCAGTATCTTTAATCACTAGTAGTATCAATACACTCAACATTTGCATCCACTGTAGCGCATTTGTGTTCATAAATAACCCTTTTGGTTTAAGAGTAATGTACGGTTCACACCTATCCTTTCTACAGTATGTGTGGTGTTGTTTGTATGCTTTATTGATTCTTCACAACCTCCCTATTAGTTTTTTTCACTGCCTTTTAGTGTAATTTCACAGGGAAGATGCTTTTCCACTAAACAAATAGAAGGGTGTGTATTCCTTGTTCATTTAGTTACCTCTATTATCTGACAATGAGTAGTTTCAGCTCCATTATTAGTCTCAATACATGTATTTTACTTTTTATTTTCCCCAGCAGCCAGTGAGTAGCTCTATAGCAACACTGGGGCTCATAGTGGTTCATTTGACTTTGCCAGTTCAGAACTGCCTTATTTGCCTTTCCTGAAATAACTGCATACTTCCAAATTGCAGACAACTCCCTGGATTTATAAGCATATGACATTTATTCCACATGCAGACTTTGCATTGGAAACACAATGGCTAATATTCTAATTTTTTGTCAAAGCAATGGAAAGCATAGCAATTGCAGGTGTTTTGTTGCCCTGGCAGTTAAGAGCAATGTACATATCCAGTAATAGCCATTCAAGTATTTTGCTTCTGATGGTGCAAACAGCAATTACCAGCAACAATCGCCTGACACTTGAATGCACTTTTGTATAGTTTTCCAATGCCAATTAATATACTGCATCTGTATGTGTATTCTTGGCCTTTTAAAGGTCAGTTCTTCCCAGAATCATTTGAAATAAGAAGTTAAAGTGAATGATTACCATATATTCACTTACTTCAGCCATCAGCTTGTATGTAGTATACAATATATATATATATATATATATATATATATATATATATATATATATATATATATACTTCTGTAGTTTAAGTGTAATGGCCCTCAGGGTTATTTTGAGCATTTTACCACCCAAGCTTTCTGTAGGTAGTCATCTGAGCACATGTAACTATGCCTAAGGGAACACAATGCACTAATTTACCCTCATTTAAAGTGAGCAAAAGCAACCGGTGCTATTCAGTGGCAGAATTTATCACTGTCATGAAGAGACACAGAGGAGAGAATTGCAGATGACAGCGTAAATGCTGGTCAGCCAGTGGTGTAACCATAAATGGCAGGACTGTGAAGCTGGAAAGCCATGATAAAGTGGAAGTGAAGTGTAATAACAAGAAGTAGTAACAAAACAGCTTATGGTGCACAAATGAAATGGATGAATACACAGGCCAGTGACAGTGATAGAGGGCAGGCTGAGACAAGGACCAGTAATTGGGCCAGTAGTCGGGACAGGCAGCAGACAAGTAGAGTCCAGTAATGGGGCCGGTAGTCGTGACAGGCAGGCAGAGTCAAGAAACAGGGTCTAAACTGGGAGATCCAGAAGAACAAGGCTAGGAAGGGGCACTGGAGCTCAGGAACAAGGCAGGGGGACACGAAACCAGGAAGGGACTCAGGAACAAGGAACCAGATGGGGCAAAGGTGCAAAGACAGGCTTATAAAAGGTTTATATAGAATGATAAGCTACACATGGGGTGAATGAGATGGGTGGGCAGAGGAAAGGAAGCAGAGAGCATGAACACAAAAGTACACAGAGAAAACCAATCAGAACCAGCACAAAGAGTCTCCAATGGCTCAGGTGGGTAATGCACCAGCAGTCCAGTGCACAGGCCGGGGTTTAAATCCAAACAGAATCCTGACAAAAACATGTAAAGCGCTGCTGCTGGTTTTATTGCTACGGGTGCCTTGTATAACACTCAGTCCATATTACCTCCACTTACTGTAGTTAAGGCGAGGCCCTAACATGACTGTGAAAAATATTGCCAAGCACTTGTACCCCTGATGTTGCTCTCAGAACCCAGTTCTGGATTTTAAGTCTGGTGCAGCATGCAGCATTCCCCATCACTCCCCAGGTACAGGTGCTTGTTAAGTCAGCGCTAAAGGGCAAACTCTAGCGGCCATTAGTGCTCTACCACTTTGCACAACATTGCATTGTTGTGAGTCTCTTCACAGAAGTGGATCATGCTTTATAGATGTTATTGTTGTAGTCAGTGGTATCTCTTTTGGATAATGTAACAGGATAACAAAAAGTTAACCTTTATTATAGCTTATTATACATCATTGTAGTGACAAAGTTGAACATGCTTGGAACATTTCTTTTGTAAAACAGAGGGTAAATAATAATATTTGCCTTGGAATTCTGCCATCGTTTATAGCTTGGCAGCGCTGAAAATAAACGTAGTCAATACAGTTGCTAGGAGAACACTATGCAAACTGCCTGGAAATCCCTCAATTCATTGTTTACTCTGGTGTTTTGTTCTCATCCATAGAAAAATAGGAAATGTGCTTAGTGTTGATTGTCCTCTTTAATGCATTAGGGGAGTGCAATACTGGTCGGATTTTACCTTAAGTTTTTAGGTTACAATACATTTAAAGTGAAAATGTCCCCAAATAAAGATAAATAACATATACCTTTGAATCTCTCAGCATGGTATCAAATCTGGCAACTGCACAACACATGTCCTTGCCCTGCTCTAGCCCTCAGATGTTGGGCCCATGAACACAGGGAAACAAATTAATAAAAATAATAAATAAATTAAATATGTTTCTGTGTAAAGAAAAAAGGAAAATGGTCCTCACTGAGTATCTAGCATTCCCTCTGTCAAAGTTTCCCTTGGTTATGCCAGTTAATGCTACCTTTTAATATGGATCCTTCTCATATTATGTAGCTCTGATGCATAAAAACGGTTTTCTTTATCATTTCTTGAGCACTCAAATAATAGTACTATACTTCAAGGGCTTTCATATTAAAATTGTAATGGGAAAACTTTACCAGAATTCCAGGTTGTGCATCACTGAGCTTATTTATTAGTTATTTATAACTTATACACTGCCTGATAGAAGCTAGAGTCAACAGTTTATCGGCCCATGTTGGGGACTTTAGACTGGCCTACTTGATCAATATGTGGCAGCCAGATGTCAATCAGGAAGGTTTAAAAATCCCATCAGAACAAAGAGCGTATCAGGAGTCGTTTGGCTTGAAGCCTAATGATTGAATCAATCTGATATTGCCCATCTCAAGGTAAGATTATTGGGGAAAGATCCACTAACCAAATAAGTGGATTTTTCAATGTATGGCCAGCTTCAGCCAAGAACAGTATAGTTTAACCTTGAGATTGCCATAGTCTATACATATTCTAATGGCGCCATTCTGCTCTTTACAATTGGTGTATGTACTACTGGTTCCACACAGCAGACATTACCTTTAGCTCTGTACCTCAACTTTTCCACCCAGGTGGGCCCTCACTGTAGGATTGTAAAAAGGCTCCTCAGTCTACACTGCTCAACACATGAACATTGCCAAGGATGGTGCGTATATGGCCAACTTAAGGCAGTGTCGGACCGGGACACCAAGGGCCCTCATATCAGAACTTGATATGAGGGGCTGTTAAGCCTGAGCCCTAAAAATCCCTGATATCCCTCTGTTTGGGAGGTTTACTGTTCAAATGTAAATGGTTAATATAGCGAAGGCAGTGTCCAGAGGGAACATCTCTATCCCCATGCTGTTTGCAGCATAGATTATGTGGTTGTTGAGGATTCTATTAGAGATGTAGCGAACTGTTCGCCGGCGAACTAATTCGCGCGAACATCGGGTGTTCACAAGTCCGCAAATTCGCAAACTTTTCGTGATGTTCGCAATTTGGGTTCGCCGGCACCGAAAAAATCGCAAAACTTACGATAACGGTACGAATTCTCCGAAAAAATTGCAAAACTTACGATAACGGTACGAAAAAGTCGCAAAACTTACGATAACGGTACGAATTCTCCGAAAAAATCGCAAAACTTACGATAACGGTACGAAAAAGTCGCAAAACTTACGATAACGGTACGAATGATCCGAAAAAGTCGCAAAACTTACGATAACGGTACGAATGATCCGAAAAAGTCGCAAAACTTACGATAACGGTACGAATGATCCGAAAAAGTCGCAAAACTTACGATAACGTTACGAAAGCTCCGAAAAAGTCGCAAAACTTACGATAACGTTACGAAAGCTCCGAAAAAGTCGCAAAACTTACGATAACTTTACGAAAGCGCCGGAAAATACGAAAAAGTCGCAAAATTACCGATCATTTCGAAAAACGGCGTGTGTCAATTTTTCAGAGGTTTTTGCCCTTGATCCCCCTCCTGCATGCCACTGTCCAGGTCGTGGCACCCTTTAAACAACTTTAAAATCAGTTTTCTGGCCAGAAATGGCTTTTCTATTTTTTAAAGTTCGCCTTCCCATTGAAGTCTATGGGGTTCGCAAAGTTCGCGAATATTCGCAATTTTCGGCGGAAGTTCGCGAACAGGTTCGCGAACTTTTTTTTTGAGGTTCGCTACATCCCTAGATGGGGTTTTTAGATAAAAAGTTATGATCATAAAATTGGCAAGCCACCATACCACGACAGATTCTGTGGAGCTCACTGTAAGTGGTGAGAGATAGAGATGGGCCGGCTAGCTAAGCAACTGAGGGGTCAGGACCCCAGTGGTACCTCATCAGACAGTGTTTGGGGATTGGGCTAGAAAGGATTGCAAAGGATTGTATGCACATCCACTTTATTATATTCTAGTTGTTCAGAAGTCTAACGTTTGCCTGTGACAATTGTGTGCACACAACAATGGTTAATTCATTACAACTCAGTTACATGCTAAATAAATGCCATTTTGTAATTAAATATTTGGCCAGGTCCACTGTGTAATTTACTTTGTATAATCATATTTACATTTACCACCAGGTGGCACTATTATTCTATATGAAAACATTATGTTACATATAGCCATTACCTAATTAGGGAGAAACTGTTCAGCCCTGACTTCCCTTCTTTTGCACAGCAATAATGGTTATCTAGCTTTTCACAAATCCTTACACATCAACAATCACACAATGATTTCCTTTTTGCTAATATTGTTTATCTAGAAAAGAGGGACACATACCCACATTCCCATAATACACTGCATGCTGCTTAATCCTAAACCATCATTGGTCAGATCATGTAATTATGTGTCCACTGGAACATTTATCATTGTTTGTAAATAAGACTCCTTATTAATAATATGCAAAAAGTATCACAATAAAATTGAATCAATAACTGATCACACAATAATAGATATAAATATAAGATACAAATGACATTGTGCATGTCAGTACAACTCAAGAAAGTTTGCTTTCATGCCCTTATAATCCTTCAAGTCAGGCACGGGTTAAATACAGGATCATATAAAGTAGAAAATGTACTGCAAGATAATAAGCCCCTTAAGAACTACCCCACAATAGGGGTAATTAAAGATGATCCTGGATGCAAATGCTAGAGTACTAAGGAGAACAAAATGCCCCCCCCCCCTGTGCTCATTCATGTAGAGTTGTGCCTGGGGTCATGCTGCACTGTGCTGCCCGTACTGGATTCATTATTCATGCTGGTAACCTTGATGTTGGGGCAACCTGATATGTTGGGGTATCCCCTTTGTGTTTCTCCCTGGTTTTCTCTCATGCCGGTAACCTTACCCCATGATGAGATGTTGGAGTACCCCCTTTGTGTTTCTCCCTGGTTTTCTCTCATGCCGGTAACCTTACCCCATGCTGAGATGTTGGGGTATCCCCTTTGTGTTTTTCCCTGGTTTTCTCTAATGCCGGTAACCTTACCCCATGCTGAGATGTTGGGGTATCCCCTTTGTGTTTCTCCCTGGTTTTCTCTCATGCCGGTAACCTTACCCCATGCTCAGATGTTGGGGTATCCCCTTTGTGTTTTTCCCTGGTTTTCTCTCATGCCGGTAACCTTACCCCATGCTGAGATGTTGGGGTGTCCCCTTTGTGTTTCTCCCTGGTTTTCTCTCATGCCAGTAACCTTACCCCATGCTGAGATGTTGGGGTATCCCCTTTGTGTTTCTCCCTGGTTTTCTCTCATGCCGGTAACCTTACCCCATGCTGAGATGTTGGGGTGTCCCCTTTGTGTTTCTCCCTGGTTTTCTCTCATGCCGGTAACCTTACCCCATGCTGAGATGTTGGGGTATCCCCTTTGTGTTTCTCCCTGGTTTTCTCTCATGCCGGTAACCTTACCCCATGCTGAGATGTTGGGGTACCCCTTTGTGTTTTTCCCTGGTTTTCTCTCATGCCGGTAACCTTACCCCATGCTGAGATGTTGGGGTATCATCTTTGTGTTTTTCCCTTGTTTTCTCTCATGCCGGTAACCTTGCCCCATGCTGAGATGTTGGGGTATACCCTTTGTGTTTTTCCCTGGTTTTCTCTCATGCCGGTAACCTTACCCCATGCTGAGATGTTGGGGTGTCCCCTTTGTGTTTCTCCCTGGTTTTCTCTCATGCCGATAACCTCACCCCATGCTGAGATGTTGGGGTATCCCCTTTGTGTTTCTCCCTGGTTTTCTCTCATGCCGGTAACCGTACCCCATGCTGAGATGTTGGGGTACCCCCTTTGTGTTTTTCTTTAGTTTAGCTTTGCTGATTCTGTCTTCTCCTTCAGCTTCTCCCTGTGGTACTGGGATTTCAGATTGCTAATACTCTGCTTCCAGCTTCCATATAAATAGCAGACCTTAGATGAGCTGCTACTGATTCAGAAAAGTGTGTGGTTTATGCTGTGCATTTTTATCACACTCTCACACTTAATCACATAGATTATAAGTTATATACAGCTCCTTCCTTTTGAGTCTCTTAGTACATGGCACTTGTTTACACGTGGAGTTTTCACTGGATCCCTCGAGACAGAGATGTCGATGTTGCTTTAAGAGAGAAGTGTATGTGTTTAAGGTGTATGTGTAAAAATACAGACTTCTGATTAAACCCTGGAGGGAGTGGGGCTTTATACCCTTCTCGCTGTTACTCAGATCGGGGGAGTTCATATCTTGAAGAATCCTGTCTCCTAAAATACCAAACAAAAAAGGGAACAAATGATGTTTTATATAACTCACAGTAAACTACAGTATGTGCTAACTGGATTGTTACAAATAGACAACTTGCACAATACAAGGTCAGTTTCAGAACTTATGAGAGAACTTATGAATAGTGTATTTAACTCTTAAAGACACAGTGAAGTTATACGTTAAATGGAAAATAATATATATTAATAACAAAAAGATTCTCAATTCCCTGTGCCACAACATGGAGCTCCCAGTGCCCTACTGCTGGGAGGGGGCAATTAAAAAAATGTTTCCCCCAACCAGAGGGCTCTGTTATAGGTGGCCATGATCCATAGACACCCTGCTATATTTAAAGAAATTGGAAGTCTGGAAGTGATATTTCTGGTGGAAATTAACCAAGGTCTACCATATAATATATTAAATTATTCCTTGGTTTGTGCTACTGATCACATTCTTCTGTAAAGTAAAACATTTAATTTAACATTTAACAACTTCTGTATTGTTACATTTTATTTGAATTGTGTTTAACATTTGCTTAGTATTGACACAATATTTTCTTGAAAAAAACCTGAAATCTAAAAACATAGGGACATCAACTAAACTTCTGTTGCAGGCCCCCTCCTCTGTTCAGGCATGGTTTTTCCAGGCTGGCAAAAACCATCCCTGAACAGAGGAGGGGGCCTGCGACACCGCTTGTCATCAACATACAATGCCGCTTTGACATCCTTACCCCGGCAGTTTCACAACAGTTCACACTTCCAGTCATGTACTTAACACCTGCATGAATGAGCATCATGGTACCATTGTGATTGGATCATACCTTCTTACACCTGTCAGTTTCAGCCAACCCCTAACTGAACAAGTTCAATGGAACCATTGTGATTGGATGTCTGTGACTGGGAATTCCCTACTAGTCATTTGAACTGAAGAAGCCACTCGGATGAGTGGTGAAACATTTAAAAAAAAAAAACTCAGAAAAGTCCAGTTGTTTTAGACTTAATTCTACTAGATATTGTATATTTGAATGTTGATAAATGTTCCCAATTTAATTTGTTTTGGGGTATATGCCCCTAAACCTAGCAAGCAATGCCACCTAGACTTTAGAATTAGTATCTGACCTAATTTTTCTACATATACTACATATTTGCTTAAATTGCCTCTCTGTTTTGCTGAAATGTCCAATTCTACCCAAATTCATAAATGAATACACTGAATTTAAACATTCTTAAAAGCCTAACAAGTTAATTTGTAGTTTTTTAAATTCGCAAGACCCCCTAGAAAGCAGGAAACTAAAAGTTCCCTCAGTTCAGGTTTAGAGCTGTATATTTTATCTTATACAAGTATGTATCCAGAAACCCATTATCCAGAAAGCTCTGAATGACGGGAAGGGCATCCCCTAAAGAGTCAATTTTTATCAAATAATTAAACATTTGAAAAAAGATTTCCTTTGTTCTCTTTAATAATGAAACATGACCTTGTACTTGATCCCAACTAAGATTATAATATATAATTATTAGATAATTAATCTTTATTGGAGGCAAAAAATCCTATTGGGTTTAATTAATGTTTAAATGATTTTTAGACTTAAGGAATGGGGATCCAAATCACAGAAAACCCCAGGTGCCAAGCATTCTGGATAACAGGTCCCATACCTGTACTGCATATTCGGAACAGATCATTTTTAACATAAGATACTACTGGGTGCATTACTTCATACAGAGTTTTCTCAAATATGAAAGAGGAAGTTTCAAAAATAGTATAAGTAAAAGAAAAAACATTTTCCGGACAGTCCAAAAGTTGTTATTTAACATCAGCCTCTCAGCACGCTGCAAACATCTACTACTACTTCTCCTACGCTAGTGAATAAGAGTTTCAGCTACAAAAGGTCAGACTTACTTGCAAGGTGAAATATTTTCTTTTTCTGTTTTTATTGGAGGATACTTGGACTCTGATAAGCAATTTGAGGTATCTATATGAAGAATGGTTTCAAACACAATATTCAATATTTAATCCAGTTCAGTTTTGTACTTATTTTATAAAATATTCAGTGGTTATTGTTTTCTGCCAGATTCAGTGTTCACTGTTCCACTGTTTCCTACCACAAGGTGGCGCACAAATAAAGTAAGTGTTTGCCAAGTTTACAAATAAAATGTTGCTTATATTATAAATGATGTAGATCAGCTCTTGTGAAATGCATTGGGGACTGGTCTCTGCAGATCTTTAGTCTGTATTTGTAATGTCATAAATATTTGTTCTCTCACCTACATTCCCCTAGACACTGGGAACCCTGCTGTTATGGCACTGAATAAAAGCGCACACTGTGGCATTAGAAACGCACCCATATTACTAGGTGTGGGATTTTGCTAGTGCAAGTCTATTCATTTTGTTTGCCAGTATTTGTCAATGTGTTTATTATATTTGCAGAATCAGCTAGTGGGATTTAGAATTAATGTTATATTTTGTCCATAATATTCATTTAGTTTTGCCTTACCAGCTAGTATTAATATTGCCCTATTTCTGTGTAATACCCACTTTTGTATTAGTGTGGGTAAAGCAGCTCTAGGAGTTACATATAGTTAATAGAGGGACCCCTATGTTGGTTAGGAGTGTTGGGGTTCAGTTGAGTGGCTTTAGCATATCACATGTAAGAGCCAAGTAATTGTATTTAATTGTATTGCCTTCTGTGCCCCCTACTACCAGTCTGCACCTTCCTGAGTAACTGGCACCAGAACACAGGATTCAGGTTTAGAGCCGTACATTTTATCTTATACAAGTATGTATCCAGAAACCCATTATCCAGAAAGCTCTGAATGACGGGAAGGGCATCCCCCAAAGAGTCCATTTTTTCTCTTTAATAATGAAACATGACCTTGTACTTGATTCCAACTAAGATTATAAAATATAATTAATAATTATTAGATAATTAATCTTTATTGGAGGCAAAAAATGCTATTGGGTTTAATGTTTAAATTATTTTTTTAGACTTGAGGTATGGAGATCCAAATCACAGAAAAACCCCAGGTGCCAAGCATTCTGGATAACAGGTCCCATACCTGTACTGCATATTCGGAACGGATCATTTTTAACATAAGATACTACTGGGTGCATTACTTCATACAGAGTTACTTCATACAGAGTTTTCTCAAATATGAAAGAGGAAGTTTCAAAAATAGTATATGTAAAAGAAAAAACATTTTCCGGACAGTCCAAAAGTTGTTATTTAACATCAGCCTCTCAGCACGCTGCAAACATCTACTACTACTTCTCCTACGCTAGTGAATAAGAGTTTCAGCTACAAAAGGTCAGACTTACTTGCAAGGTGAAATATTTTCTTTTTCTGTTTTTATTGGAGGATACTTGGACTCTGATAAGCAATTTGAGGTATCTATATGAAGAATGGTTTCAAACTGGCATAAAATAAAATGGGTTTTGGATCCATGTGTTTTAATACACAACAAGCTGAACACAATATTCAATATTTAATCCAGTTCAGTTTTGTACTTATTTTATAAAATATTCTGTGGTTATTGTTTTCTGCCAGATTCAGTGTTCACTGTTCCACTGTTTCCTACCACAAGGTGGCGCACAAATAAAGTAAGTGTTTGCCAGGTTTACAAATAAAATGTTGCTTATATTATAAATGATGTAGATCAGCTCTTGTGAAATGCATTGGGGACTGGTCTCTGCAGATCTTTAGTCTGTGTTTGTAATGTCATAAATATTTGTTCTCTCACCTACATTCCCCTAGACACTGGGAACCCTGATGTTATGGCACTGAATAAAAGCGCACACTGTGGCATTAGAAACGCACCCATATTACTAGGTGTGGGATTTTGCTAGTGCAAGTCTATTCATTTTGTTTGCCAGAATTTCTCAATGTGTTTATCATATTTGCAGAATGAGCTAGTGGGATTTAGAATTAATGTTATATTTTGTCCATAATATTTATTTCGTTTTTGCCTGACCAGCTAGTATTAATATTGCCCTATTTCTGTGTAATACTCACTTTTGTATTAGTGTGGGTAAAGCAGCTCTAGGAGTTACATATGTTGGTCAGGAGCGTTGGGGTTCAGTTGAGTGGCTTTAGCATATCACATGTAAGAGCAAGCCAACTAATTGTACTTAATTGTATTGCCTTCTGGCCCCCCACTACCAGTCTGCACCTTCCTGAGTAACTGGCACCAGAACACAGGCTTCTTCTTATCAGAAAGAGTAGGTGATATTGTGTACTGCATACAATTCTGTATGAATTCCCCCCTTGTAATACATGAATTGTAAAGATGATATATACCATCTGTGCTAGTAGTGGATATAATTTAACTTCCTTTGATTTTTAATTTGCTAGGCAACATAACTGGATAAAAGAGGACAAGCAGGGAAATGGTTAAATGCAGTGTAAATATAAAGGCATATAACTTCTTCTTTCACTTTGCTTATGTCACATACTGCTGTACACCAGCATAAACAGAACAGCACTCTATTTATGGGTAATTTGTATGCTGTTTAGGATTTCCTGCTGAATCTCTTAGTAAAGAAATAAGACATGGCAGCTGCAGTATTAATTATAAATACAAAAAAGCAGGGGGGGGGGGGTTCTGTAAGCACACCTGGAGAATTTGTCACTTTTTATGTCACTGTTCCTTTAAGTTATTCTCTTTGTTAAACTTAACACGATGCAAATTAAATCCAGTCATTATCTTGGTCACAATGTCTTTTATCTTTTAAGTACAAGCTGGCTTGTGAGTAAAGTTACACATCATGTGAAGTGACTTATGATTTAAACCCAGAACGACTAAAGGATTGTGTGTTTGCATTAGGGAGTGAGGCTTTCACATCTCAGCATGGAATTAGCAGACAAATTCACTTGCTCACAGTTACATAGTGATTTGTGGCTTCCAACTGCAGTGTTATAGAGGGAGCCCTGTTATAGATGTGTGTTATTACAGGTATGGTTATCCAGAAAGCTCCAAATTACGGGAAGTACATCTCCTGTAGACTCCATTTAATAATTTAAAAAATATTTCCTAAAATATAATTAATTCTTATTCAAGGCAAAACAATCCTATTGCATTTAATTCATGTTTAAATGGTTTTATAGCAGACTTAAAGTATGGAAATCCAAATTAAAGAAAGTTCCCTTATTAAGAAAACCCCAGGTCCTGAGCATTGTGGATAACAGGTCCTATACCTTTACTCCAGGTTGGGACTTGTTACCTGTTAGTGCTCTTTAGCCAAACTACACGTTTATTATGAAAGCATATTCCCTGCTCGAGACAACCAGATTCATTTAAACCTAAATAGATTATAGGTGCCGCTGAGCGCTGATCCGCAACAAACCAATCGGAGCATGAGAGTATGGGTTGGCAGCGCAGCTGAAAGACAATGGAGATCTTACACAATTAGCTGAAGTAGAACAGAGAGGACAGCAATATTCAGGAGAGTTTATAGTTCTGCAATAACTCAGGATTGCTGTTAAAGCAGCCAATAGATAGTCAGATATCAGCAACAGCTTTCAATCCAACCCAAGTTTTCACATGTGCCTTCTTTTTCCATTAACCTGTTGCAGGATGGTTTCCTGTGTACTGTATATGTAATAGAGAATACAGAGTCATGTTTGTAACTGGCTGTTTTTTATGTATAAGAGCTTTATCCCAAGGGTCCCGTTAAACAGGGCTGGTTATGGTTATGTTTTATGGTTATGTCATAAGACAAATGCAGATAATTACTGTAGGTGTAGCTGCACATGGTTGTAGAAAGATAAAGACAAGTTTTGGTGTGTTGTCTCTAAGGTTGTGACATCAGGGGGGGGGCTATGTTACTGAGTCCTGCCCGGCTTTCCTAATATGGGAGGTTTTGACTCGGACAGCCCTTCTGAAAACTGGGCTGTCAAAACCGGACAGGTGGCAACCCTAATTGTCTAACCCTAATATATAATATATGATATATTTCTTTTTATATTTTTAAATATCATTGACTTGGTCCAGGCTGCTCGTAATTCCAGTATAGCATTGTGTCAATACATGTACTTGCATGCAATTCATCAGAGCAAACTGAAGGGGTGCAGTAGAGCTTGCCACAAGTTACATAGGAGTATGGATCTTAGAGTTTTGTAGGCAATCTGTATGTCAATGTATGCACCCACTGATTGTACACTGAGGTTTTAATAATAAAAGCTTGGGAATAGTGTCAATGCATTCTCAATTTTACATTTCAACGAGTGCATTGGGCTTGCGTTCGTAAATGAGCCTTAGTGACAGCTAATAATGTAAATAGGTCTGTACCTAAAAGTTCATGAAGTAGCAGTGGAAAATGTATGGATCAGCAAGTGCTTCTTTTATGTTCTAACAACTGAATAACAATTGTAAAAAATAGATTTCTAGTGCAAACCCAAATGACTGATCTGAACACTAGAGAAAAATAAAATCAAGCTTACATGTCATAGAAGCAGAAGTGCTTTCAATAAATTAAACAGCTTTGTTTTCCCTTTTCCAGATGGCTGACGTCCAACCTCGCTCAGGCAATGAAAGCCTTCAATGCAAACCAGACGAAACATACAAATATCATGTATACACTGCTATCTACTCTGTTGTGTTTATTTTTGGGCTGATTTTTAATATAGCAGCCTTGTATGTGTTCTGTTTTGTCAGCAAAAAGAAGGGGAATGTAACAATATGCCTGCTGAACCTCGCAGTTGCAGATCTCACCTTCATATGTTTCCTGCCATTAAGAATATCCTATTATGGAAATAACGCTACATGGATATTTGGGGACGCGCTTTGCCGTATTACCACGTACTCATTTTATTTCAGCATGTACGCCAGCGTACTCTTCTTGGCCTGTCTCAGTTGCTTACGATATTTCTCTGTGGTGTTTCCAGACAGCATAAGTGTTAAGACAACCATTAAACTATGTGCGTGTGTTTGGTTATTTTCAGGAGCCAGCACCTCGCCCTTTTTTCTGTCAGGAACTCAAATTCGTGAAAATGTGACAAGGTGTTTTGAGCCTTCGGGTCAGCTTTCTTGGACTAGGGTCATGTACATGAACTATTTTGCTTTGATTTGTGGATTTGTCATACCATTTTTGGCTACTGTGATATTTAATGGGTTACTCATTAGGCATATTAGGCAAATACCCATGGAGAAAAAGAATATTAGAAAAGTAATCATCATGATTGTCCTTGTCCTTTCAGTGTTCTCTCTCTGTTTTTTACCCTACCACATTCAAAGAACAATACATCTCCATTATTTGGTTCATCACCCAAACATCTGCAGCTTACATGCTGTCCTTCAGAGAACCGTTGTTGCAACTTTGTGTTTGGCTGTTCTAAATAGTTGTCTGGATCCGCTTCTCTATGTATTTGTAGGTCATGGGTTCAAGCCGTGGCTAGAGTTTATATGCAAGTCTAAGACTGTGTTGTACTTAATTCCTACCTCAACTGATATTGGGGACCAGCAATTGACAGAAGTTCAAATGGAGGCAATGGTTAAAGGATATGAATGAAGTATTGTAAAGAAATCAGTACAACCCTCTTATTAGGGCTCATTTACTATGCATGGTGTAATGTACCAAGATGCCAAGCTGAAAGTTGGAACTGACTCTAAATGCGACATGTCCCCTAGCTTGTATTATGGCGCTTATATGCGCATAACGAGTGGGTGCCACAACTTGTTCATTATGTGCTTGTGTGTGATGTAGCTGGGTTAGTCACATCCACCGCTCGTATGTAACACGCATGAGCGCAAAAAAAGTGTAATAAGATCAAAAGTGTTTAGTGGTTTTAGAATTATTTGTAAGTATAGTGCCTATGGAAAGCAGTGCTCTCTTTACCTCCTGTACTGGTTAATATTTGTATGTTATCTATATGTCTGATTTATATACCCATCTATTGTACATTGTTGTCAAATACACTGGTGTTTTATACATATTTGTTAATAATAATTAAGTATTTGTCTGTACCTTTTTATTTTATACATTGCTGGAGCAACCAATCACATTTTGTTTTTTTAACTTGCAGTAGACTACTTAGAGCTATTTGTGGATTGGTAGTTATGGGTACTGGTGCAGACTTGCTCTGTGTCAATAAATAAGCCCCAGTGTGGCAGATGCCACCCATTCAACAGACATGTGAAAAAAGCATGCAAAGCTATTGTGGGAATTAGAGTTTTGACTGTAGGAGAGCTGGCTTCTGCTATATTGCTTCAGTAGTCAGAACCAGCAGCATAGTAAGAGACAAACAAATACTACTTTCAGGGTCGGACTGGGGTGTGGAGGGCCCACCTGGGCCCACGCCCATAGCCTCCCTGCCCCCCCCGAGGGCCCCCCTAACCCCCCTCGCTGGCCCCCCACCCGACATCCTTCCCCGAGCGCGTACATTTAACGCGTCAGGGCAGGAGCAGTTGGGCAGGGGGAGAGCTGCAAGGGTCGGGTCTGGGCCGCCAGGGCCCACTAGAGCCGGGGCCCACCGGAATTTTTCCAGTCTTCCTAATCTTCCAGGATTTTTCCCAGTCTGACCCTGACTACTTTCAGTTGCAATTTGCAGATGACCCCGAAGCTGATGGAAATGTTTAATTATTGTAATTGGAAACTTGCTTAGAATTACATTAAATTACATTTACCTAGGGCACTAGTCTTTCCTACTAATCTTACTTTTTTCAAGACTGGTGCTTAGTATCTTGCATATACAGTGCAATTATATGTAGAATATTATCTGCCCTAAAATTAAGGTTTGGGTGATAGACAAAAGCAATCTTCACTGAAGGTCTTTAAACAATAAGTGTTCTGGCACACCAGGAGATTAGTTGCCCTCAATAAATCTTCATACTGTGGGCGACTAATCTTTTAAGAATGCTTTCCGACTGGCAATAAAGTGAATCGCCGGAAGGAAAAAAAAAAGGCAACACTTGGCTTTTCCAAAGTTGCCTTAAGAGGCAACTTTGGGAGAACATTTTCCCACCAGTGATTCACTTTATTGCCATTGTGTATGTCAGGAACTGTGGGGAATCCAACCGTGGACTTTGTGCTGAACTTCAATTGCACTTACACACTGAGCCACAAGAGGCTCTTTGAGCTACGTGGGGTCAATTGCCCTGATGTGAGTCCAGCAACGCTACCTGCTTCCCTCTTGACTCCACCCATCTTGTTAATTGCATGTGTTGCTAGTCATGTAATTAGCGTCTATCTTGATTCTGAACATTCTATGATTCAGTGATTCCTGCATTTCCCTGAATGTGCCCTGCCTGGTTCCTTGTGTCCGTTCTCCTGTCCCTGGACCCCCCAGGTTTGACCTTCGGCCTGCCAGCCCTGACCTACTTCGGACTCTGTACTTTACGGATTCTGTTTATTCTGCCTCATCACAGGCCTGTATATTGACACTTATTTTTGTTATGTTTGGTTTCTGTTAAATTCTATTGCTTCACCCCACTTGGCCTTCACATTCCATCCAGCCATTTAAGGGTGTTTCTGGGGGTTACTCTGCATATAGGCTCCTTCCTGCTGGTCACTCACCAGAGGCCAGTCCTGGCAGGGAAAGCATTTTGAGGAGGTAAGTTGCAAAGATTTGTCATGAGAGACTAACTCCCCATGCCAGTATCCTTAGAGACGAAGCGATAAAGTCACCTAAAAATACAGGTACAGAATTTGATGTTGTTGATGGCAGTAAACTATTTATTTTACAGGTATCTTGATTATAATCAAGATACCTGTAAAATAAATAGTTTCCTGCCATCAACAACATCAAATTCTGTGTGAAAAGTATAGAGGTACTAGGTGTGAGCAAGATGCAAATAGAGGTGACTGGATACATTAAACTGAATAATATTGTATTCACATTTCACATTATTTGACTTTTCAAGTTTCAAAGTTATTTGAAGAATGCTCGTCTAAGGCCTAAGGGCAATGACACATGTGGTCTTTTGTTTTTGAACCATCTTCCTAAAAAAAAGTTTTGAGAGAATGCTGAGCGCTATTGTGCTTATGGCACACTCAGCCTCCTTCTTCATGCATACGAGTGTAGCTGGAAGAACTTTAACTCTGTAGTCTGCAATGATATTCTTAACGATTCCATGCTTCATATTTTGTTGTGACTGTTTCGGGAAGCAAGTTCCACTTTCATAGCCAGAATGCCACTATGTACAAAACAAGGTCCTACAGAACGGGTTTGCTGAGATGTGTGTGAATAAAGATCAGCCAGTGTAGTACCCTGATATTAACCCACTCCCTGTCGGATACATTACATAGAGTGAGATGCAGTGGGTACTGACAAGGGCTCCACTGTAACTAACTAGAAATGAATAAAAGAATGTAAGAATAAAAGTAAGTGCAAAAAACAACAAGCATATAAAAGCACAATGAGCTTTTTCAGGGAGAAAGTTAATTTAGGACTGAGGATGATACAGGATAGTACCTGTGGGAGTGGGAGGATGATACAGGATAGTACTTGTGGGAGTGGGAGGATGATACAGGATAGTACCTGTGGGAGTGGGAGGATGATACAGGATAGTACCTGTGGGAGTGGGAGGATGATACAGGATAGTACTTGTGGGAGTGGGAGGATGATACAGAATAGTACGTGTGGGAGTGGGAGGATGATACAGGATAGTACCTGTGGGAGTGGGAGGATGATACAGGATAGTACCTGTGGGAGTGGGAGGATGATACAGTATAGTACCTGTGGGAGTGGGAGGATGATACAGAATAGTACGTGTGGGAGTGGGAGGATGATACAGTATAGTACCTGTGGGAGTGGGAGGATGATACAGGATAGTACCTGTGGGAGTGGGAGGATGATACAGGATAGTACCTGTGGGAGTGGGAGGATGATACAGGATAGTACCTGTGGGAGTGGGAGGATGATACAGTATAGTACCTGTGGGAGTGGGAGGATGATACAGGATAGTACCTGTGGGAGTGGGAGGATGATACAGGATAGTACCTGTGGGAGTGGGAGGATGATACAGGATAGTACCTGTGGGAGTGGGAGGATGATACAGGATAGTACCTGTGGGAGTGGGAGGATGATACAGGATAGTACCTGTGGGAGTGGGAGGATGATACAGGATAGTACCTGTGGGAGTGGGAGGATGATACAGGATAGTACCTGTGGGAGTGGGAGGATGATACAGGATAGTACCTGTGGGAGTGGGAGGATGATACAGGATAGTACCTGTGGGAGGATGATACAGGATAGTACCTGTGGGAGGATGATACAGGATAGTACCTGTGGGAGTGGGAGGATGATACAGGATAGTACCTGTGGGAGTGGGAGGATGATACAGGATAGTACCTGTGGGAGTGGGAGGATGATACAGGATAGTACCTGTGGGAGTGGGAGGATGATACAGGATAGTACCTGTGGGAGTGGGAGGATGCAGGATAGTACCTGTGGGAGTGGGAGGATGATACAGGATAGTACCTGTGGGAGTGGGAGGATGATACAGGATAGTACCTGTGGGAGTGGGAGGATGATACAGGATAGTACCTGTGGGAGTGGGATGATGCAGGATAGTACCTGTGGGAGTGGGAGGATGATACAGGATAGTACGTGTGGGAGAGGGATGATACAGGATAGTACCTGTGGGAGTAGGAGGATGATACAGGATAGTATGTGTGGGAGAGGGATGAATTCTGCAGTAAAAGTTCGGAGTTTGGGAGGTTCTTAGGTAATGTTTACAACATGTAGATCCTTCTTTTTAGTCTTCATTTCTGCAGCGCCTTTAGTTTGTTATATCTCCCCTAGCACTGCTCACATCTGTGATTTGACTGGCCAATTGTACTGTCTGTCAAGAGATCTGTGCTCTGACTGGATCTTTCTTCTTGTGGTTCCTCCAATTAGAGCACCGCTGACTACAACAGAACCAGATCTTGCAGGAATGCAAGATGTTAAAGGGGTGGTTGACCTTTAAGATATTGTCTAGTATGCTACAGAATGTACTGTTCCTAGCAACTTTTGCTTTTTATTAATTATTTGTTATAGTTTTTAAATTATTTTCTTTCTTCGTCTAAATCTCTTCTGCTTTCAAATGGGGGTCACTGGCCCCGGCAGCCAAAAACTGTTGCTCTGTGAGGCTACAGTTTTATTGTTATTGTTACTTGTTATTCCTAATCTTTCTATTTGGTCCCTCTCCTTTATATGGTGATCAACCCCTTTAACGGTTCCAGAGCAGTGCAGAAACGGAGTGAGGTTTTTTTTTAAGGTGCCAGGCAGGTTTGGGGAGGCTTAGCCTGCAGCAGCAACAACTACAAAAAGTGCAATGTGTAAAAAAGCTTATTATTTTAAGGAAATCAGACCAGAATGGCTTAAACAAGCACTGCAATTGTTTAATTATGTGCACAAACTTTAAAAATATGCAAAATGGTGATACAACTGACCCAGTGCAAAGTTATAACCCTGTCATTTGTTAACTGATGTGACGTAGCATAATCCACATTATGGTTAGCAATGATGGTCAAAAAGCTGTATATTGTCAATATATGTGTGTGTATGTGTATATGTTTGCGTGTTATCATACACTGGACAGTTTATAAAAATGTGGTTATATTTTCCTTAAAAAAAGATTAGCTTCTAAAAAAAAAAGTGAGACCCATACCCAGCATTCCAATCCATGGTGAGCCGGAGAGGTTGCTACCTTTCATTTTATCAAGACACAGAAATGGTGCACAAACTGAACTGGAACAGTCACTTTCCTGCATATTACTGGAGACCTTTGACGTATATCTTTACCCCTGCATTGCAGTCAGGATGTACGGTGTATGTGGGGGCAATACCCCCTAACAGTGGGGATGCCCTTACAGCAAGCAGCCTTGCTACTGTACATCCAGGTGCTTCTGCTCAGATTTTATAGGCAAGCTTACAATATGGGCACCTCATAAGTTGTCATTTAGCCATCGTATGTAGTTGTTGTACATGTCATGTGCTACTTTCAATTCAAAGGGCCAAGTATTAAATAAAAGAATGCCATGGAAGGCATTGTCATAATGAGCGTGTTCCACTTGGACTCCAGCTTTTCTCAGCCTTGCCGCGTACATAAAGCCATCATCTCTTAAGACATCATACATGCATGTAATTATATATGCTGTTGGTAACCCTTTTAACTTTTCATCTTCAGCCAATAAAGGGCTTGCTTTTGCATCCAGAATTGCTGGGTACTTATTCACAAAACCTGATGATCCAAATTCAGATTTCAAATACACATGCTGTTTTTTCAGGTTGTCCGGTAATAAAGTGCTCCAGTTCACAAATCTCAACACGTGTTCAGCTTCGGCAGGAATGTGCTTGTTGTGCCACATGGCTTCGCCCAATGTTCTGTCAATCGTGATGTACTCACTCCAGAAACGGACCATCAGAGACTTGGAAAGCACAGGCATGTCTCCATTGTCTTGATAGGATGGAGTATTCATATCGATGTCCTGAAGAACCGGATAGATTAATGCTTGGATCTTCAGTTTCACTTTGACTTCAGGGTCATTTAACAGCTGCAAGAATCAGAGCCAAGGTTTAGCAGATAATGACTGAGTAAGCAATGCTCCTGGTACATGCCAGAGAGACTTGTTTGTTTTTGTTGACAAAAAGAAAATAACTCAACGATTTTAGGACAGAATGTTCAGTAGAAGAATCTGAAAATGCAGCTCTATACTATCTACAATTTGTACAAGATAATGTAAAATGTAAACAGGTTTATTTTAAAAAGGGAAAAGAGGGAACATTTTAGCAGCAGGTTTAAACAGGTATTTGTAAGGAGAACATGTTTACTCTCATTCCCTGCATGATACATCAGATATAGGGGCAGATTTATCAAAGTACAGAAAAAATCGCCAACTCCTATTCATTCCTGTGGGATTTTAGAATGAGCATTTAGCAATGGTTGAAAGTTAGAATTCACCATCTTATAAATACACTTCTAAAAGTCCCATAGTAATGATAGAAAGTGGGTGAGTTACTCTTGCTCATTGACACTTTAGAGGTCATATAATACCTGGACACAATCCACCATGTTTTTTGCACCCCACCCTACCCTGCAGGTCGTAAATGCAGGCCAAATACCAAAATAGTGCCTTTGGTGCATCCCTAGTACCTACATCAGGAATCAAATATAATACTTTTGGTAGCACTGTAAGCTATTTCATACCAATTCAAAGAATAGTAGTAAGAACAAATAAAAAAACGTATAGGGCTACTAACATCAGCCCAACATACAACCCTAAAGGAACCTGCACGGTGGACTGATACAAAGAAGCTTGTATTTTTTTTTTTTTTTTGCCTCCTAAACCTCTATTTGTGTTGTTCAAAGTTGCATGGGCTCATTTACCAGTCAGTGATGGCTACTGGTTGCCATGGATTACTTAACAAGTGCAGTATTATTCTAAATGAGCCCCACTGACTTAGCAGTTTCTCATATAATACGAAGTACATTTTGCTGATCAGTGTCATGTTTTTCCCCATTTTTCTTTTTTTTGGCAAGAACAACATGTTTGAATTTGAGTATCCTCTGTTTGGAGGCGGAGCACAATGATTTAAAACATTCCTGACAATTTTAAGTGCCCTATTATACCTGAATAATGTTTAGTTTGGCACAGGACTCACAGTATCACATTCCATATAATGCATGTATATGTGATGCTCAATTACTATTGCAAGCATCAACCTTGTGTATCAAATGGGTAAACTTTAAGCTTGCTTTATATAAGTTACAATTTAAAGATATTGCTTTAGTTTTAGAAAATGCCATAAAGTTAGATTTATATATCCAGGCTTTGAGTGAATCAGTTAGATCCTACCTGTTGAGCTATTGCAGCTGCCAAGTTTCCTCCCGCACTGTCCCCTGCTACGGCCACTCGGGAGGGATCCACAGAATATTTCTGAAGTATGTCTTTATCGAGGAAATACTTAGTCACAGCGTACACATCGTCAAATTGGGTTGGGAAATGGAATGCAGGCGCTAATCGGTAACTTAGAGATAAAGACACAGTTTTCATTATCTACAAATAGTGTAAATAAATGGCAAATAAAGCAGCCCAACATGACCTTAAAAGTCTAAATGCTCTTTGTGTTAAATCATAATACAGGTATGGGAACATTTATCTGGAAACAAGTTATCCAGAAAGCTTAGAATTAAGCTTCTCCTATAGACTCCACTAAGCTAAGCTGCATGAATCCATAACTGGTGGCAAAACAATCCAATTGGGGTTGTTTAAAGTTTAAATAATTAGCTTAAGGTATGGTGATAGAAATTATAGAAAGATCCCTTATTTGGAAAACCCCAGGTCCCAAGCATTCTGGATAATAGATCCAATACCCGTATTAATAATAATATGTATAAACTAATATACTGTAGTTATAAATCATTAAAAAAGTTAATATGTATTTGTTAGTTTCCCATGTCTTTAAAAAGAAGATGTCATATAGATTATCAGTGATTTTAAGGTACACTTTATTCAGACAGATGTACTTAAAGGGGTAGTCTGTGCAGAGATACATTTTCATTGCTTTTTCTAAAGGGGGTGTTTAACCAAAAATAAAATTGTGCTAATGACAGAATATATAGTATAATTCCAAGCAAGTATTCTAAATACAGGTATAGGACCCATTATCCAAGGGTATTCCGGATAAGGGGTCTTTCTGTAATTTGGATCTCCATACCTTAAGTCTACTAAGAAATCATTAAAACATTAATTAAACCCAATAGGATTGTTTTGCATCCAATAAGGATTATTTATATCTTAGTTGGGATTAAGTACAAGGTACTGTTAAATTATTACAGGGAAAAAGGTAATCAATTTTAAAATTCTGAATTGTTTGATTAAAATTGAGTCTATGGGAGACAGGCATTCCATAATTTTGATATTTCTGAATAATGGGTTTCTGGATAAAGGATTTCATACCTGTGTATGCATTCATTACATTGTTCATTGGTTTTAATGCTATTTGTAAATGTAATTGCTATTGAAAGAAGTATCTGATCTCGGAATTGGAAGAGCAGTGGTAGAGCACTAAGGGGCTCAAAAGCCCACATTTAAAAAGGACAAGTGTGGGGTCTCTCACGTCCCTCTGTACACAGCACAGTGCCAGTTGTACAAGGCAGACCTGTCTTTATGATCTGCCATAGGGCGGCCGGTGAATACAGGGCTTTGTTTTGGTCTGTGTACGCTAGTGCTCCCTAACTGGCAAAGCTGAATTATTCAGTTAGGGGTCAGGTAACTATGCCTGTGGAGTGCAGAGACCTGTGGCAGTTCAGAAAAATACGGGACAGGGTGCAAAGTATAAAAACCACTGTGGTTTTCACCCCTTTTTATACCTTGGCGCCCTGTCCTGAACTTTATAAATGACCCCTTCTGTATCATGCAGTTGTCTGCACTGCAACTTATGTCGAAAGGGGTACGAGTATGTTTGTACATTTAGGACAGTCAGCATGATAGGCGTAGTACTTTAAAAATACTGACAAAAATCTAAGTTTATGATATTCTTTAGGGGATTAATGCAACTATGTTGCTAAGACTAGTATTTGATAAAAAAGTAAGTGTTCCTTACTCTATGGACACAACAACAGCATCAAGCTGCAGAGCAGTGTATCTTCCCAGAAGATCATATGGCTTCATGGCTGGAAGAAATTCATTCAATATTTACAATACAGTTGAGACAAAAATACAATTTAATGCTCTGCATAGACATTTAGGGCAATTAGTAATTTCAATATAAGCTAGAATAATGAATTTTGCCTCAAATCTGAGCAAATGGTAAAGATTGTAGCCAAAGAGAGAGGGGAAAGAGATAATAATAAGTTTCCTATTAATGGAAACCAAGAATGAAAACTCTACTTTCATACATCTGACCCATATTATGTCTACAGTATGGCTATTTATGGAACTTAAGGCAAGATGTTTTAAAGATAACTAAGACTATAAATGAATATGGCAAGATTGATATGGAGAGATATATAAGACTATAAATGAATATGGCTAGATATACAGTATTTAATATACTAAATTTACAATACTGTCCCATCGATTCAGCAACCCCATAAAAGCAATAGTTCATCATCATGTCTTCAAAATTGTCCAAAGCATCTCCCCATCCTGGATCTTGTTAGTTCATCCTATTATTGTTAGTGCATCCTATTATTGTTAGTGCATCCTATTAGGTGTCAGTAACCCTGCACATGCTCATTGTGCTGTGGGCTGCTGTTGAAAAGCTAAGTTTAGGGTCAATCCCCAAGCATTAAAACAGCAGAAAGTGAGCTTAAATCTGGCAGAGAAGTATATGTTACCAGACTGATTTATTATAATGGCAGCACAGACATATCTGCTTTAGAATGTGGATCCACAGAAAGATAATGGTCCAGATCTTTTTAGATGGCTTTGGTGGCCTTGGGCTGTTACAGAATCCTATCTTCCCTTATAGAAAGTAAACGATATCACAGATCACTTGTTACTTACCAGAACTTCCTAAGCACCACCCTCCTCCATGAATATAAATGACTGCTCGTCTCTGTTCAGTGACTGCTGCTTTAGGGATAAATAGCCGTACCGGTACATTGCTAAAGGAGGTATCTGTGACTGAGACATTTTCATCAGACACTGGTTCTGTGTGCTCCAAATGAGTTAAAAGCATCATCACCTCCATATAATGCTTGATTCCAAACAGCTCTGCCATGTATCCCTGCAAGAACAAACACATATTCATGGTGCAGTCAAATAAGAGCAGCATTGTTGTAATATGAAATTTGCCTTACAGCACTATAGGGTACCACATGTGACCACACACACACATACACACATACACACATACACACATACACACATACACACATACACACATACACACATACACACCCACACACACACACACAGTGCTTAGCCAATACTACTGCCAAGCAAGTGTGCATTCTCACTTGGTTACACCAAGTAATCCTGAAAAGGACTGGTTTACTGTAATACAGCCAACAGAAGTTATATAGCAGTGTCTTAAATAATTAAAAATTGAGGCTTTGTATAAATAATTTTGTATAGATAATTTATGTCTTTTATTTTTTTACATGTCTCTGCCCTCAATTTTTGTGTGAGCTATAATACCTCTCATTCTTGGTTTTAAAGCAATGCTATGCAGGCAGTATGGGGTTTTCAGCATGTATTTCTTGCATTGCAGTGGGCTTTTTGGCTCCTTTTATCCTTTCTCATTCTAACCTTGATAGTGTTTCAGTGTACATTTCTCATGCTGCAAAAATATATATGGCAGTAGCTCATTGATTGAGTATTTTATCCAACCTACTGAACTTTTATACAGTAATCACAGTTTGATTCAGTGCCTGCATGCTTCATACAATACAGTCCTTTTCACTGTTGGTTGCTTATGTGTAGAGAGGTGGTAAAGATACTTCTGTAGAGACCCATAGGGTTTATATGGCCCTATGGCTTTAAACCCTACAACTTCCTTAGTTTATGCTGTTACTGGGCAAAGACCCATGTATCAGCTTAGAGTTATGCACTTATGCCTTATTGGCTTACAGGTTGACTTCACCCTTGGCACTCCAATATAGTGTTTAGCAAAGGGGTGGGTCTTCCTCTTTGGCTGCCTCTCTGTCTCAGGTGAAGGTCCACTGAGCCTGGGATCAACAGGGCCCCAATAAAGCAATAATTTACCCTAGAGTCACCAACTACTCTAGTGAAGTCGGGGACAGGGACCCCGTGAACGAGGACCAGTTAGATAGTTACTCTTGTCAAGCACTTTCTAGGAAAGTGAGATAGAGAGGGAAGGAAGCAAGAGCAGTTTTGGCTCCACCAAGGAAAGTAGCTGGAAGTACTCTTCCATACAGGCACTGTTGCCTCAGCATAGGGCCACGGTTAAGACATAGGAGACAGGCAGTATCTAAACCCTGACCCACAGTCGGCTCTAGGACTCTTAAAGCTAGAGGTATTCAACCTGAGGACTGAGGTATCTATCCAGACTGCTTCCAAAGGGTTGCCAAGCTGACCAGGTGCATTTACCCTGCCCACACTGTAAAGGAGGTGGGATAAACCGGTGTGCATCATCTCTTTGCTGTCCTCAGGGACTACTATCATAACATCTGTACAGTATGTGAGTTTATTGCAATAGCCCTGCAGTTCTATTGTTAAACTGCAAGAACTTTCTGGCATCCATTATTGCTAAATTGCACTGCACACAGCTACAGTGAGTTGTAGTAACACTACACCCCTGGGTCCGTGGTTACTTCCATTTAGCGAAGGTCCATCCTGAAGAATTGAGTCGCATGTACCTCTTGCTCTAAACCTATCCTAGCCATGGTTTGACTGTTTTACAACCAAATAGGGGTTACACTTCCTTACAAAGAAAGTTCCCCTCCCCTGTAGTAAGTGATCCTATTTTGTTTTGGGCTACAACCCTACCCAGAGTTTTCTGGTGGGAGGACATAGGGTAGCTGTGGTACAGAATGAGCCCAGTTTGTAGCAGCAAAGTAGGGGAGCCCTAGTACAATAAAAAGCCTTGGAAGAAATGATGGTCTTGTTTTTGGTGCCCCTAGCATGGATGGTTGATATGTGTGAAACAGTTGGGGTGGAATATGCCTCAGAAGACAGTCATATTGGGAACTGGACCTCATAAGTGAGGGTTGAGATAGACACAGAGCTAGTGTTCTGTGGTAGCTGCTAGAAAGGCGTTGGTGAGTAATGGTAATTGGACTAATATCTCACTGGCCAACTGAGTAGAGGTATCAGGTAGCTGTTGTTGGGGGGAGAAGGGGGGTCTGACATCACTCCAACTTGCAGTACAGCAGTAAAGAGTGACTTACTTGGGAAAGTAAATATAAAAAACCTAATTTCTAAATTTCATACAGGATTCTGCTGGAGGAGCGCTATATACTGATGCATTTTGTAAAAAAACATGTCTTCCTGTGACAGAATCACTTTAACAACATCCTGTCATTTGTATTGTCTTCTTGCAGATGTTCCTCCTAAAGAAGTACTTGCATGTTCCTGCAATTATCCTTTATGCTCAGAAGAGAATGAGAGACTACTTTGCACTAACATTGTGACTTTTGCATCTTGGGCCCCATTGTAAATGATTCCTAATTTTTGTGTGTGCAGAGGCTTAGTCTGTCGATGCATTTCCTTACGTAATTATGTTTTATCACTGAGCTAGCCAGCTAGTTGTTACTACATTTTGGTCTGTGTTTTTTCCATTGCGAGCAATAGTGAAATTGTACAGGATAGGCAGAGTCTTTTGGTTATTGAATAGTATTTTAGCTAACTGGATTATTCAATATCACAATCGGCTGCCCTAAATGCAGTATTTCTAGAAAAGCTTGTTTATCAACATAATGCAGTGCTGTTAACCTTATCTGAGACTTGGATGACAAAAGCAACTCAAAGTCCAGATTGACAAGGCGATTCTCCATAATAAGCAAACCTGTTTTATATTTGTTTTATTCTTTGTAGAATCCCTATAAATCTTCTACTACCTATAGAAGCAGAAGAAAGCATCATACCACTTGTAACTACAATGAGCATTGTTCCCATAAAAAAAAACACTTTCATTTTGTTTTGACATTTTTTTCAAAGGATATTTGCAGCATTTAAAAGTTGCTATTTCTGACATGTAAACCATCTATTAATCTCTGTCTCTTTGTGTTTATGTATCTACCTTTTATGTATTTATATATCTACCTTTTATGTATTTATATATCTTTCTTTATGTGTGTACTTATCACTCCCTTATCACTTTTGTTGTATATAGATTCATGTGTACAGAATATATATATATATATATATATATATATATATATATATATAAACAGAGAAGAAGCAGGCACTCACGTCAAAATAAGGTCACAGGTGCCTGGGTGCAGTATACAAAATCGTATAGTACAAGAGAAAAGAATGCCGCACTCACAGGTCTTAGTGGAAAAATAAAGAAAATTTATTATGTCAGACTAACGTTTCGGCCGTATCCACAGTCTTTCTCAAAGTGAACAAACATCACAGCAAACCTACTATTAAACCCAAAATGGCGCCAAAATTCTGATAGTGACGTCATGTGCAGTGCAATTAGTGATTTCCCACCCACTTAGTGCAAAACCAAATACAAGAAACAAAAAGGAAAACATTTTTTTACAAATAACTATAAAGAAATCGACAATGTTTGTATTTGCATTGTCGATTTCTTTATAGTTATTTGTAAAAAAATGTTTTCCTTTTTGTTTCTTGTATTTGGTTTTGCACTAAGTGGGTGGGAAATCACTAATTGCACTGCACATGACGTCACTATCAGAATTTTGGCGCCATTTTGGGTTTAATAGTAGGTTTGCTGTGATGTTTGTTCACTTTGAGAAAGGCTGTGGATACGGCCGAAACGTTAGTCTGACATAATAAATTTTCTTTATTTTTCCACTAAGACCTGTGAGTGCGGCATTCTTTTCTCTTATATATATATATATATATATATATATATGACATTCTGTGCATTACACTACTAAGATATACCCTTCCCTTTAGGCGGAATACGGCCCTTCTGGCAGTTTTATGTGGCCCCTGGTGATGGTGCCTGACATATAAATCTGAAGTCTGTTTGTTTTGTTTATAATTTATTTATATAATAAGCAAGAGTGAATCAGATTCCTCTGAGGAGAAAACATACCAAAGGTTAATCTTTACAATACACTCGGCCTGTTTACATAAGGAGGAATGGTGCACTGATAATTATACAGCTGCTGGCAGGGCCAGAGGTGATAACACCAAGCTTGCTGAAAAGCTAGGCGGGTGGGGGGGAAAACATTGGAGTAAAACAATGATTGTGGACTCGGAACCTCTGGAGTCTCAGTAATAGGGTTGGGTTTAGGGTACAGCCAAGAAAGGTGTTTCAACTTTATTGAGAAAAATACCAGCCATCTCTGTTAATTTATATAATTAGTATTACTGATCATGTTTACTATAGTACAAGTGAGCATTTGGCCAGGGCCCTAAGATTAAAAGTACCCCTTGCTTTGAATGTATAATTGATAGCAATTGCAAATGACACATTCCTCACTTAATGAGAAATTGTGTTTCTTAAAGATGCTAGTCTATTCCTTACAAAGTTAAATCAATGTTTTACACATGCACCGTTCCTGACCACCCTAAACGCATTGTTTAGCAACAGTTTTCGCCTAAACACTGCCTACATCTATAGCCACATTTGGAGAAACCCTGTAAATATGTATATTTATTTATACAGTTTAAATAACATAAATGCATTCAAAATATAAATGTGCTATTACACTTAAGTAATAATAACTACAACATATATCAGATGAACAGGACAGGAGCTGAATTAAGTAAACTAAAGGTAATAAATAAGGACACAATTACAGTTACAGTACCCCCAGCCTCCCCTGAGAGCCTGATAAATAAGCAACAAAATTGCTGATATAATGCAAGCCCCCATGTAACCTTTTTGTTTATTTAATGAAACAAAACAACCAGCACATTCAGAGGTTTTCTAAATCCTGATTACAGATTAGCAATTGTTCTTTTTATCTCCTTTTATAATTGGCTTAGAAACAACTGTTCAGATAATGAATACATAGACAGAGATTCACAGTTATAATGGCACTTGTGCAGAAGTAATAAGTATTTAACTCACCATGTATCCAAGAGCTCTAAACGTTCCATGTACCAGCATGACTGTGAGTTTCTCGTCCACATTATCTGGGAGAGGAGTATAGAAATAATACGCGACCAGGGCAGATAGCAAAAGGAAGAGCAGGGACTTGCTTGCCATGTCTCACCGTACTACCTGCTTCCCCAGGACTGATTGATTTAAGCTCCACACCGACTGTGTAACAAGTCAGCAGCAGAGTGATAGGGCAAAGTTAATCTGTAGTGTTGGACCTAAGCCCGTGTATCATATGATCACCACAATGCTGTATATACAGACTCATTCACAGACTCTTGGAAACCTTAGTAACAGATCTTTACCTAACCAACCAGAATGAAGTGCAGTTAGTAAGCAGCTGCATAATAGATATTAGAGATAGCGATAAGACAACAATATACATTTATATATATTTTTTCTTCTAATTATATATATATATATATATATATATATATATATATATAATAGAATATATTAGTATACATTAGAGAACAGTTGCAAATCTATTTTTTTCATTTTTGCTCATAAGATTATATAAGCAATAGAGTATAAAGTAGTAAATTAATTAGTATACGGTGATCTTCAGAGTATTGTATGTAATATATGGTTCAAGAATATACGATGCATTGCACAGACATTTGATTGTATAGCAGTGGGCTGGTAAGAGACCAAATCTGGCCAAGCTGGTGACCAAACTAGCACATCTCTCCCTAAATGTGGCCATACACGGGCAGATTTCAGCTGCCGATTAAAGGAACAGTAACACTAAAAAATGAAAGAGCTTTAAAGTAATAAATATATAATGCACTGTTGCCCTGCACTGGTAAAACTGGTGTGTTTGCTACAGTAACACTACTATAATTTATATAATAAGCTGCTGTGTAGCCACGGGGGCAGCCATTCAAGCTGGAAAAAAGGAGAAAAGACACAGGTTACATAGCAGATAACATATAAGTTCTGTAGAATACAATAGTGTTTTATCTGTTATCTGCTATGTGCCTGTGCCTTTTTTCCTTTGAATGGCTGCCTCCATGGCTACATAGCAGCTTATTTATATAAATTATAGTAGACTTTCTGAAGTAAACACACAACTTTTACCAGTGCAGGGCAGCAGCAAATTATATTTTAGTTACTTTTATACATTTTCATTTTTTGGTGTTACTGTTCCTTTAAGGTCCTTTATACCTTAGGCAACTTATCTGTCTACTGTATACATGGGCACAACTGACAGGCCTACCTGGCCTAAAATTGGCCTGATCTCAATCGGGCAGGTTTGATTTTCTCATTGGATCTGTCCTCGGTCTGATGACCCATATACCCCTGTTTTAATTTGATTGTTTGGCCCTAGGGCCAAAAGTTGGAATAGCCTGATATCACTCAACATAGGTGGGCATATCAGGCTGATCCAATCGTTTGGAAATCAGGTCAATGATCAGATCACATCTATGGTAATTGCAGTCCTTATCCCAATGGAACTTTTAAACTTGCATGGGGCAGAACTGTCAGAGGGCCCCACACACAGGCCAATAAGCTGTTGATGCGGTCCTGAAGGACTGAGTCTGCAGGTTTTATCTGCTCATTTAGGGCCACCGTAATGCAATTCTAGCATCAGTAACTGTTAGGGCTTTGTGCTCAGATATTTAGGGGGCAGGTTATACTCCTATACTTTACATTATCATGCACCCTTTACTTACTAGTAATTAGTCAAACTGGTCAATGAGCCTGGCAAGTCCAGTTTTACCTGTATGATGCCTAACAAGACATAACAAGATTACTGTAATATCCCTGCTGGTCTGCTTACTATTTGAAATGTAGAATATGTGGATAGTTATAAATTACTTAAATATCGTGGCTCCAATAATAATATAATTGATGCATAAAAAGTCTTGCATCTTTTTTTTTTTCTAAAATGAGCTTCATTAAGTATGTTATAAAGATCTTTGTGAGGAATTCAAAAGCCATTTATGCTGCTTAATGTGAGAATTCTGTTGCATAACACTCTTGATGTTTATTCTTATGTAAAACAAAAATTGCCCACTGTGTCCCTTAACATATTTATAAAGAGTAATCATGTACGCTTGTGAAAACCAGCAAACACTGATCACCATCCAGTGAAAAAGAGTGAAGGATAAAACACCCCTCTGTGGCTGTTGCCTCTGGCTGACAAGCACCCTGGCTTGAACCAACAGAGATCAAGTGGCGGATGGCAGTGGCAGTCAAAAAGTTTAATTGATTCATTTATTTTCTTCCCCTTACTAGTTTAGTTGTACATCTGTCCACTTATTAACTCAGTAATAAGGAAAGGGGCCAGACTCCTACTTAATATGAGGTCATACCAGACATCTTACATTTCTTGAATTTGCTTTTTTAGACAGTGACACTGCCTTTCTGTTATCCACAATTACCTCCAAATCCTACTCAATTAAGGAGGCTCCAAACACAATTCTTTCTTGTATAAGTGGCATTTAGGTTAATTTGGCCCAAGTGCATAACCTTGAGTTGATCAGCATTAGACCTCAGTATAAACATTCTGCATGGATCCTACACCTGTCAACAAAATAAATCTCCTTGTAATCTATCTTCCAGACAGTTCCCTATACAATTAATAACAGTGGAGAGAAGACATTTTGATGTTGAAATTATTTACTCTATAGCTACTGCCATAGGGGGCTGTTTCTCCATTTGCATTTAAACGTAGGCAGAGAAACAGCCATTCTGCTCCCATCTGTCCTTCTTCTGCATTGACAGGCACGCCATGGGCCTGTGTGCAGACACACTGAGTGAATTTTGGAGTGAAAATGCATACAGCATACAGCGTGCAGTGAAATCCATTCTGTGGGTGTGTGCAGAAGGATCAGGGAGCGGGTGTATAGATTCTCTGCTTACTGGCTGATACAGTATATAGCTTCAAGAAGGGGTTGGATGACTTTTTAGCAAGTGAGGGAATACAGGGGTATGGGAGATAGCTCTCAGTACAAGTGAGGGAATACAGGGGTAGGGGAGATAGCTCTCAGTACAAGTGAGGGAATACAGGGGTAGGGGAGATAGCTCTCAGTACAAGTGAGGGAATACAGGGTTATGGGAGATAGCTCTCAGTACAAGTGAGGGAATACAGGGGTAGGGGAGATAGCTCTTAGTACAAGTGAGGGAATACAGGGTTATGGGAGATAGCTCTCAGTACAAGTGAGGGAATACAGGGTTATGGGAGATAGCTCTCAGTACAAGTGAGGGAATACAGGGGTAGGGGAGATAGCTCTCAGTACAAGTGAGGGAATACAGGGTTATGGGAGATAGCTCTTAGTACAAGTGAGGGAATACAGGGTTATGGGAGATAGCTCTCAGTACAAGTGAGGGAATACAGGGGTATGGGAGATAGCTCTCAGTACAAGTGAGGGAATACAGGGTTATGGGAGATAGCTCTCAGTACAAGTGAGGGAATACAGGGGTATGGGAGATAGCTCTCAGTACAAGTGAGGGAATACAGGGGTAGGGGGGATAGCTCTCAGTACAAGTGAGGGAATACAGGGTTATGGGAGATAGCTCTTAGTACAAGTGAGGGAATACAGGGTTATGGGAGATAGCTCTCAGTACAAGTGAGGGAATACAGGGGTATGGGAGATAGCTCTCAGTACAAGTGAGGGAATACAGGGTTATGGGAGATAGCTCTCAGTACAAGTGAGGGAATACAGGGTTATGGGAGATAGCTCTTAGTACAAGTGAGGGAATACAGGGTTATGGGAGATAGATCAAAGTACAAGTTGATCCAGGGACTGGTCCGATTGTCATCTTGGAGTCAGGAAGAAATTTTTCCCCCTCTGCGGCGAATGAGAGAGGCTTAAGAAGGGTTTTTTCCTTCCTCTGGATCATCTAGCTGTTAGGCAGGTTATATGTATGCATAAAAGCAAACTAATGAACGTGTGTCTTTTTTTAAACCTAGCTTACTAAATCACTCTCTACAGCAAACTAAAGCCATAATTTACTGTTTCTCAGCCTGAATATAAGGGCATCTAAGAAACAGCCAATCCACTGCATTTCATCCTGTTTTCATTGGCCTGTGTACATACAAAGCAGATTTTGTCACAAAATGAATATATTCTGTGCATGAATGTGCTGAAATCTACCCTGTGTGAATGCAGAGCCTGTTAATCCAGGGAGTAAAATGAGGAGGAGAGCAAATCGGTTGTTTCTCAGGTTATACGCAGGCTGATAAACAGCCAAGTCTAGCTTAAGCGCCAGGTATCCAGTTATTCAGGGAGTAAGGAAAACATGGCAACTTTTCCAGTAACACTGTTCTTTCCTAGAAGAGGCCAATAGCCTCACACACAAGGGATCAGAGTTACACGTGACATTTACATTCAATAATAATGAGAAAAGGTTAGTTTCGACTTGCAGAAGGAAAGGTTGGAATACTACACCTTTAAGGAAGATTAGTTCTGTAAATGAATTAGATTTTCCTATAATAGATCTGCAGCTGCCATCTTCCATATTCCTTTTATCAGCACAATTAGTTAGCCTCAGCTAAGAATCCAGCATCTGTTAGCTTCTCATTTCTCCCAGTTATACCTAATGCTCTCAGTCTGATGAGCTAGTAATATCATCACAGCCGACCTGTAGCATATGTGTTGCCTAATGGCACAAATACAAAGTCATGTCTTAACAAGTAAACCAGTAGGAGCCAAGCTGTTGTTTTGGGCCTACTTTTCCCATTTTGCCCTCAGCAATTTCTGTCTTTCAGTAAAATGTATGAAATACGTTAAACTGCTCCATATCACATGTTTAATGTGCCTTTTAAAATATTTAACTCTTTTGTTATCAGCTGTGCATTACAATCTAACTTACATTATAAAAACAGTAGAAAAGATACTGAGGCGCATTTTATGTAATTGAGGCAAGCCTCCCTGATTTTATTCTGCTAGTTTGACCCTCATTTTCTCTGTTAGATATGCCTGGCCTAAAAATCCACGAAACAAAATGTTCTGCCATGAATTAAGCTGACATTTAATAGTGATACAGAAAAATGGAGTGGAAAACAGACTGACATATATTTTTAGATATAATTCAAAGTTTTGAAAATTGTTTTCTTTTTTTCTCTTTATTAATAAAACTGTTTTATATCACCATTGCTAAACTGCATAAATCCATATCAGTGGCAAAATAATCCTATTGGGTTAATGTAATGTTTAAATGATTTTTAACAGACTTAAGGTATAGAAATCTCCATTACAGAAAGATCCTTTATGTGGAAGACCCCAGGTCCCAAGCATTCCAGATAACAGATCCTATACCAATATATGTATATTTCTATAGACTTTTCTCAAGTACTAATTAGAAGTATGTACTAATTACAGAAGTATGCTTTAATGGTTAAATGTTCCAAATGTTAAATGTCCCAAAGATTAATTTAACTTGTTGTATTTATGTGTGTCTGCCCCAAAAAATATTAAGGATTTCATTAACTGTTCCGTCAGTATTTTGTCTTGAGAGAACACAGGATGATTGTTGCTGAGCGGGTTCATAATAAGGCAGGTCTTGTGATTATCATGGCTAGCCAAGTGCTAATGAAATTCACAAAGTATATAAATCCTTTGAAGAGACAAAGGGAATTTATAATGACAATGGAATAAATCTGAGGTGCTGCCTCTTTGTTTAAAGGGTTAGCAGGATTTGGATGTCACTTAAAGTGGTACAAGAGCCTGGTGAACCATGAACAGAACAAGTGCCCCCATGCACATGACTAACCACCCTTTGACAGACTATATAAACCTTAGTACCAGCTTAGCTATATACAACGTTTCCAGTGAAATGCTGTGTGCCACAAAAATAAATAAGTGACTGCTTTGAAAGTGGTGAAATTCAGACTTGACAGTGATCATTGCACAAACAGTGTCTGAGTGGGCAGGTAAATTGGCTAAGGATAAATATAAAGATATGCATGTGATTGCCAGGGCCACTCCTGCCATAAGGCAACCTTTCCTCAGGCAGCAAGCAGCGGCCAGTTACCAGTAACAGCAAAAAGTCACCTCTGGTAATTTTAAGGGCTGAATTTTCATTCTTTTAAGCAGAATTCTGCCTCCCGGACCGACTCTGATACTAAGGTTGTGCGGAGCAGTAGGGGGCAGCAGCCCCAGGAGTGCCGCTGTGATCCACAGCATGTTAATTATAGTGTAAATAAAGGCATTTTCGCAGTTTCGTGAAATTTACGCTCATCACTGCTTGTCAACTCTCAGGTGTTCCTTTGTGCCTAGGGTTCTCTTAGGCTCCTGTCTTGCCTATCCTGAATGGTAGGGGCATGCCAGCTGATGTCTATGGGCTGGTCACATACTCCCCATATTGCCTTGCAAGTCTGCACATAAATCTTTGTGTGTGAGTGCAAAGAGGTATGTCTATAAGTTTTATAAGCAAATATCAGAAGGGCAGGAACACAGTGCAAAATACATAGCACTTCACGTCTGTCAGTTGCACCTTGCCTCACTGTTGTATATGGCACATTTTGGCAGGTGGCTCTGTTAACATTGACATTCTGGAGTAGGCATAGGCAGATTTTTAATAAGGCTAGGGGCGGCTTACTCCGTTTCTGCATTGCTCTGGAATCTTTAACATCTGGGAGATCTTCACATTCCTGAAAGCCCCAGGACCTTACAAACATAAAAAACGTAATCACTAATTGTATAGAAGTAAATTCCTACCTTCTTACTTTTGATCTTCCTACTTTGTCTCCCCCTAAAAAACATAGATAGGCTCCCCAGTAACAGAAGATGCAGAATTGTCTCCTTTAAGGTAAGCTGACAACAAAACCAATAAATGCTACCATATTTCTGTGGAATATCTGGTACCCCATCTTGCAAAAATCTAATGACTACTTGACAGAAACAACCCCCTTCTCTATTTCAGAGAGACATCATTGATTTAATACTAAAACCTGGAAAGGGCCTATGCCCTCCTACCACCAAAGTTCTCAAAATGTTCATATGGTGATAACATCCTTAGTGGCCCCTAACCAATAAGGTATTTTACTCTGTTGTGGACGTAAAAATTAAATGCACCTATAAATCAACTGGACTAAATTGTTACTGATGTCCGTAGATGCTCATTCTGTTGGAAATCTGCTAAGTTCTCTTTCACTTGTTCAGACTGATACAATAAAGTACCTTGGTGTGTGGATACACTCTGAGGCTGGTCAAAAAATTCCCTACAGCTGGATTCTGAACAGAACTGATTGAACGCCCACTCCCTGAAAGAGAGCGAGTATATACAACTAGGGGCTGTCCAGACAAAGCTATAAAAGTGTGGATCCTTCTGTTTACAGAGATTCTTACCTGCTTACGATCTCTCCGGTTACATGGTGGAATACGGGACCTGTGACACCCCCCCTCCAGTGAGGGTAGCCAAAAATACTCTGGGCTAAGTGCTGGATTTAATTGCTAATAAAATTCAAAGGGTGTATATTTGATACCTGTATGTATTTTGAAAACTGTTTCTTTTGCAAAGTCCTACCACTTTTGAATTTGCAAAAGGTAAGCATCCTCATTCAATAAACACTTTAAGAAAAAAAATGTTACTCAGGGAAAATTGCCCCATGTACAATAAACCTAACACTTCAGATGACAGACATTTTATGGCCTGAGCATAGCTCACATATGGTAGCATTGTCTCAATCTATCTTTACATATATAATAGCCATACACTAAAAGGTCCAGGGGCTCTTTTATGAAGTGCAGGGTAGGGTAAAAAGTGCAAAAAATGCTCCAAATTCCAAGGTTTTGCACTTTTGCAACCTGCCATGTCTTTTGCATTCTGGGTTCAGGTCCTTGCATTCTGTGCTTCCCAATGGAAGACAACACTGCAGTTGTTCAATATAACTCTATTCATGATTAGTGATGAGTGAAACTTTTTGCCAGGCATTCTCAGCACTTCTCCACTTTTCGGTACTGTTGGATTTTTCGAGAAACATGTGCAAAAATTGATTTTTTGACACACGCTACAATTTTTTATTGATGCGTAACATATTTTTTCGAAATGGGACAGATTCACTCACCACTATTCATAATACGCTGCTGCAGGAAGAACAACGATGTTCCCTTAGTGCTCTTTTGCTTGCATTCAAGGCTTATATAAATGAACCCCACTTATTGGCAAGGTCATGAATAGTGATGGGCGGGTTTTTTTTCAATTTTTTTTTTCATTCAATAGTCATCAGATGATCAAAAATCATTCAAATTGGACTGATTTTGATTACGTGAATTGCCTGTTTCCCAAGCAAATATACAGTAATATATACTTTATTAGTATTTTTAATATATCCGTTCATTGCGTTTTATTCAGAGAACTGCATTTTGTTATTCCAAAATCCAGAAGAACAACTTTTATGTTGATAATAATTAATGGCCTTCATTCCAATATATTCCCATAAAGCCTTCACCTTGCCAGTTCTACCTCAATAACAACTTCTGTGGTTCTAGGCTTTAAACTGTTTTTACATATGCTGATGGTTCTCTATCTTCAGTATATTATGGCCCCTGTCTCTCTCTCTCTCTCTCTCTCTCTCTTAATAAACATCTAAAGCTTTATGGATTTCATTAATTCAGGTATAACACAAATTGTAATATTTGTTAATGCTTTTCTTTAGTTCAGAACAAGGTTAGAGATAAATAAGAGCATGGCATAACAGCTAGAAACAATTAAGAATTTGCAATAAAAGGAGATGCTGTCCACTATTACACCTCCTTCACAAGGTTGCTTTCACTAATGGTTTACTCCCTTAGGGCACATAGCTTCTTATTTGGGCTTTATGCTTTAGGCTCCACTGCATATCCATCCCAAGATCCAGGCGGAGTCTAAAGAGAAACAACTATGACCTCTCTCCCCTTATAACACCTAAGGATGTTAATAACTCCTACTGCATCTTGGCCCATGGGAACACATCCCTCCAGCAGGGCATAGGTTACAGAACCTTCCAGATCCAGTAGGTGCCCTTCATCTGTTCTAAATGAAGGGCAAGGAACTTATTACCACTTTGCAATTTGCTTAGCACTAGGCGCCTCCTCTGGATGAGCTAGCTTCTGGGAATCTCATCAAGAGTTCTGTAGTTGTGACATCTGTTACAGTCTGCAGGGCCTTTGGGGTTGGGTTACAGTAAAACAAGATGTATAAGCTGAAGAAATGTGCATTTGGCATTTGCAATGATTTATTTAAAACCAAACAGACATAGAATCAATTAACAAAATCATATATTGCTTTCTCTATTACATATTGATACCCTTGACATTTCAAGCCATTACCAAGAATTACTATATGTCGCTGCACTTTTATCACAGCACATAAACAACATTAATGTTAATTCGGATTAACCAATAAAAATGATAAATTTTATGTTGTTAGACATGGATATTATATTATATATGTATATTATATGAGATGCCAGGTTCTACTATCCATGCTTTTCCTTTGAGGCTGTAACCCATTGAGCAGAGTGGCACCTGGTGTATTTGTAACCTTATTGTGCATCCATTCCTTACTAGAAGAATTTTTACAGCTCAAAAAAAATTGTTGCCTCTCATTAAAAAAATATCGGTATAAGAAATCAGATCCTAAACTTTGAAAGTCTCGAAAGTACATAAGAATTTTAGTAAAAGGGACAATATTGTTCAGTTAATAATTAATGCAATTGATTGAATTTTTTAAAGAAATTATAGATTTACAATATTATTGTTATAGTAGGATTATATCCCATGAACAAGGGGATTTATTGGGTCTTTCAAGATGGCCCACATCTGTATTGGTTTACAAAGGTAAAATGCACCTAAACAACACCCACTGCCAAAGAAGCTTTCTTGCCATTATGGGTTCTTCTCTTACATATTTTGTGCCTACAATATTTTTGTGTATAAACCAAAGTATGGTCTAGTAAACCATAGCAACTGAAAAGGAGGTATGTAAGGAGGTCATCTGAGCAGTCTGTAAGGTGAGTTTACCATTATGTTATTGTTGGTTGCAATGATTGTTTTTATTGTAGTGCTGTTCAATAAAATCTATGGAGGTTATATAATAAATTGAATTAATTTGTCTAGTATCCTATAGCAACCAATCAGGAAGTAGCTGAATTTATAGAATGTTTTATTTGTTGATGGTGCAGGATATTGTCATCTTTTTTTGTGTTATTGTCACTTGACATTTGCAAAAACATTATTTTTTGCTTATACAGCTTTCTAGGATTAGCAAACACCTGTCTTGTCTAATATATTAAAAATATATTGTGAAGTTCCAGCAATAAAGCTGTTAACTGTGTTTTTAAAAAACCCATCAGCGACAACATTTTGTGAAGCAGTAAAGTGTATATGTGTGAGAAGATCTGCGTGGAAACCATTTATCTAGTACTACTGCCAGGCCTCCTTGAGAGAAAGTCACGTGTAATGAGTCCCACACCCATGTAAAATGAGTTTGGTTACTATCCACAGTAGCCTAGGACAACACAAGCTTTAAATTCACCTCTGGGGAGAGGAGGAAATGCTGGTTTTTGAAATATGGAAGTGAAAAGTGCTGAAATGTCAAATCTGAAATAGGAGCAGAACAGTCATGCTGCTGTGCTTTTGCATTTTGTACAATATAGAATCAGCAAAAAAATTCTTTATGTTCAAAACTAAAATCACTGCAGTACAAACCTTGCCAATGAAATCCTTGAAACACTGGTCTTTAAGGGATGGCTGACTTTTACGTTAACTTTTAGTATGTTATAGACTGGCCAGTGATTTTTTTACAGCTTTCAAAGGAAGGTCAGTGATCACCAACAGCCAAAATACCATTGCTCTTTGAGGCTACAATTTTATTATTACTTTTTATTACTTATTTTTCTATTCAGAGCCACCCCTATTCATATTCCAGTTTCTCATTAGAGCTACTGCCTGGTTGCTAGAGTAATTTGGACCCTTGCAATGGCTCCAAAAACTCCAAACTGGATAGTTGCTGAATATAAAGAGAAATAATTCAAAACCCACAACTAATAAAAAATGAAGACCAATAGCAAATTGTTTTAGAATTTCATTCTCTGCACCACATTAAAAGTTAATTTATAGGGGAGCAGCCATTTTAGGGGTGTCATGGTTATACCATATAATGTTTTATCTCTGCGCCATTTCTGAAACCCATTACAAAATGTAACTTTACTTATCCCTGGTGGGGAAGGTTGGTTTGTACAGTAAGAAGTTTCACTGTAGACTGTGATATTATTCTTAAAACCATAAAGGTCTGCAACAGCCTTTGAGTCAACTGGTACTTAAACCCTTTGTCCTTACAATCAGAGCTCTCTAAGCCTCATATTTTATTCTGCAACCCTTGTCTGTAAATTTGTTGTAGCTTTACTTGATGCAAGCCTCTGCACAATTCAGTAAATATATGATGCAATGATAAAACCCCTTTGCTGCACACAATTTTCACACAAGTTCAACACCTGAAATAAATAGAAAATGCATAATAATCTGCTAAGCCTTCTTGTACTACACATTATGGTAGCCTACTATACAGGAAAGGAAAATAGGGAATATCATTTATTGAAATGATCATGTAGCATTCAGCTTATGGGTTCTCACAAAGACTAATTCTCTATGAATAAAGCATGGGCCTAACCTACTGTACATCACACATACTAGCTTTGCTGAAAGTAAATATGGTCAAAGTAAAAGGGCTGTAGCAAATATTCTATCCTCGGTATATGGCAGCACGTTTTTCTTCTTATCCTTTTGTGAGATAAAAAGCATTTTATTAACAATGTAAATGAAACATGAATGTCCACAGCAGCACTATATTCCTTGCTAAGCAGTCGTTTTCAGCTATCATTCCATAAATAGACTAAAATAGGATTTATGTAATTGGATTTGACAAATAATCGGATTACAGTGAAGTAGAAAAATATGAGCATGAAATAATTGCCCCACACGGCTTAGTGCAAAAATGCTGCAGCTAATCTCTTTTTGAAATACTAGAAAGAAATGTATGGACACGAATAGAATGTAAAGTCAGTTAAATTGGAAAGCCTAAATAGCTTAGTTGTTATAAAATTATAAATAGTGATGGAAGGTAAAAGGAACAGAAATGTTGTAGCATGAAAATATTACCCACAAATATGTAAACAAAGGCAAGGCCAGAGTGTGCGGCTGTGATATACTGCATAGTGATACACTGCACAGGCTACTAATCAGAAGTATAGCGTGCTACTGTGCTTACTGATGCACGAGGGCTTTGGGTATTGTTTTCCCAGAGCAATGTTATTGCTGTCACGAGAATCACATGGATTCAGCAGGAGCAAAGGAATCTCTCTTCCATTCCAATGCATTATACAGAAAGCTCCTAATTATGAGAAGGCCCTCTCCCATAGACTCCATTATAATCGAATAATTCACATCTTAAAAAATTATTTTGTTTTTTCTCTGTATTAACAAAACAGTACCTTGTACAATCCTATTGTGTTTAATTAATATTTAAATGATTTGTTAGTAGATTTATGGTATAGAAATCCAGATTAAGCAAAGACCCCTTATCTGGTAAACCCCAAGTCCTGATCATTCTGGGTAACCTGTACCATATAACGTTGTTTGAGACACTGAAAAAGAAACTGAAAGATCAAAACTGCAAGTGCAGTTGCGGTCATGCAGATTTCCCCCCCCCCCCCAGTCACTTGCATGTAAAACCCCATCCATTAAAGGTATCTGCATACAAATGCTCTTCTTGCACTCTTCCATTTAGTTGTCTTCCTTTCTGAATCAAGGGCAGTTGCACCTATTGAAGAAGAGGAAACCTGGAGATACCACCACCGCCTCCAGACCAGGCGGTAGCTCCTGGGTACCCTCAGTGCCCTGTGTCAGTGTGCGCAACACACTTGAGTCTAAAATATAGGGTACACATGTCACTCACATGCCGAACACTGAAAATTATACCAACTGGACTTTTAAAATATTAGGTGACATGGCAACCAATGTGTGATTGAAGTGAAAGCACTTTTGTGCTAATTTTTTGGCCAATCAGAATACAGGACTAGTCAATAAAAGTTCTGCAAGCATTCTGAATTCAGAAAAAAAAAACAGAAAAAAGAAAAAAATTCAAACAGTTTTTTGAAGAATTTATTTATTAAGGTAAAGAAATAAATAGATACAACTTGTTCTTGTATGCTACAGCATGGCCAAGCAACTCTCTGCTGCTGATCTACATTTTGGACTGCTCATAAGTACTTCCTACAGCTGTTTCAACAAGTATATGATATACTGTTTATGAGTTAGAGTGGAGCCAGTCATATATCATGGCTTCATAAAAAAGACTTCCTAGGCAGATAATTGCTCTTATGTCTCTTTAGGCTGCATGCCCTATTAGATTGCTTATGTTTACCACTGTTTATATTTATTACTGCTTCACAGAAACACATGGGTAGAGGTTTCTGATACAGAGAAAGCCAACATTTAAATGGGTATGGGTAACCATAGCCAACTGTTGAGTTGGCATAAATCTCTCGCTCGGCATGCACAAATACACAGAGTCAGAGTCAGGAAAATTAAGTTAGCTATTGTGATTTTTAGGTACTGTGTAAATAAAAATATACATATATATATATATATATATATAAGTCCAAAGGTATAGCGGTGCACCCCGAGAATCCTTAAAAATTAACTTTTATTGAAGTATATAATATATATATATATACAAGGTCTTGACAAAGGCCCGAGATGGGGGCCGAAACGTTGACCTACCTTTCCATGTACTAAGTTTTATATACTTCAATAAAAGTTAATTTTTAAAGGATTCCCGGTTCACCGCTATACCTTTGGACTTTATTTAAATTGCCTGAATCGGTAGCACCTGGGTCAGGTAGTTATTTGCTAAGGAGTGCTGAACTATTGTGGTTTGTATATGTATATATATATGTACACACATTTATAGAGAGCACTCACGGCATCCAAATGTAAGAAAAAGGCTTTCGTTTATTCAGTCATCGCATCAACGCGTTTCGATCCTAATAGGATCGTCATCAGGATGGGGAGGGAAATGCGGTGCAACCATAAATACAAAAATGAATACAAAAATTAACATAGTGATATGTCACGCAGTGAAGCTAGTTTAATAGCACTATATACTATTGCCCCTCGTGGCCTTAATGAAATGTTTTCACTCTCGTGCTTCCTATGAATTTATTTGAATGCTCATGGATGTGTTGCAATTTATTATTTACATTTAATTTTTGGATTATCTTGATATGATTTGATGATATTGATATATTTATCCCTCTGACATGAGATTCCTGATTACTGTGATTTTTTTATATTTTTGGATAAGGTTGACGTTTTTTAATGTTTTAAATTCCCATATACTTATTTGCACTCACTCATTTCATTTTATTAATGTGACCCCTCTTGTGGGTATATAGTGCTTTTAAACTAGCTTCACTGCGTGACATATCACTATGTTATATATATATTTTTTGGTTGACCTCCGTATATACTTGGGTATTGCTGAGGTTTTTGATATTTTGATATGATATACTAATTTACACTAGTGATGTGATTCACATATTTTAAAAGAACTAGTTTTTTATGAACTGTGGTTTTTCACTTATGGGGGTATGTATATACAATGTATATACTATTTACTTAAACTAAAATTTTGTGTTTACACTGTAATTAATTATGTAAATTACTTGGGAGCTCTGATTGGTTAATTTTTGTATTTATGGTTGCACCTCACTTCCCTCCCCATCCTGATGATGATCCTATTAGGATCGAAACGCGTTGATACGATGACTGAATAAACTAAAGCCTTTTTCTTACTGTAATAAAACACTTACCAGTGCGGCGGGGACGCCCACCGCGCTGCCATCGGCGGGGACGCCCGCCACGCCGTTCTCCCTCTGTGCCGGCTCCTTCCTAAGTGTGCGCGCGCGCGCATTTCCGCAGTTTAAAGGCGCACGCACGCTGGCGTCATGACGTCAGCGCGCAATGGCGCGAAATTCAAACTATTTAAAGGGACTTTTGTTTACATTCATTGCCCGTGATAGAATTTGATTCTGGTGCCTTTCTGAGCTTTGTGCCTTTGTTCCTGTTCGTATTTTTCCTGTTTTGACCCGGCCTGTTCCTGACTATTCTGAAATCCGTAACCTGACCTCGGCTTGTACCTTTTGACTCCGATTTTGCCTAACCCCGCTGCTTGATTATCTGGTTGACCCTTGCCTGTCTGACGATCCCTGGTTTCAGCCTGCCTCGACCCAGCCTGCCTGACTGCGAACTTGTTTAACCCTATTTGTACCGTGATCTTCGGCCTAACTGACTCTATATACAGTCGTGCCCCTTTGCTTGCCAGAACTCCTGCCTAGTTCCTCTCGTTAAGTCCAGGTGGCATCTGAGTAGCTGAGGGCTCCTCCCAAAGCCAAAGGCGGTCACAATACTGGTGAAGCCGAGCCGAGACAAGGGAACTTGGCATCTGTTCTGGTTTAGGGTGCCGACCGTGACATTATCACGGGCCATGGAGGACCAAGATCACGTTGAGTCCGCTGCTGCTTCTCCCGCTCCATCTGCTACTACCGAAGTGCTTCTTACTGCCCTGCTACAGCGCTTGGAGGATCAGGAGCAAAAGCAAAATTATCTCCTGCAGGGTTTTCACAATTTAACCCACCAGCTGGAGACCCCGCAAGCTTCACAGCAGCAGCCAATTCCTAGTTCTTCCCCTCCTGTGGGTTCGTACGCTTTGGGGGGTAACACTTTCAGGCCCCAAGAACCCAAAATTGCATTTCCAGAGAAATTCTCTGGAGACAGGTCCAAATTTTTCGTCTTCAAAGAGACATGTAAACTGTATCTTAGCTTTTTCCCTCATTCTTTCCCTTCTGGTGTGGAAAAAGTTAAATTTGTTATGACCCTTCTAGTGGGGGATCCCCAAGTTTAGGCCCTTAGACTGCCTCCCTCTGATCCTGCCCGTTTTTCCCTAGATGTATTCTTTGATACTATGGCAGTTCTTTACGATGACCCAGATCGTGCATCATCAGCCGATTCGGCGATTCGTAAACTGCGCCAAGGGAGACGGGAGGTAGAGGTATGCTGCACAGAGTTCCGCCGGTGGGCAGGAGAGACAGAGTGGAACGATGCGGCCCTGCGCAGTCAGTTCCGTGTCGGGTTATCTGACTCCATTAAAGATAGTCTGGTGAATTACCCCTTGTCGTCCAGTCTAGATGATCTCATGTCCCTAGTCATCCAGATCGATAGGAGACAGAGGGAGAGAAGGAGTGAGAGGGGTCATGCTAATTTTTCTGGGGTTACTTATATGGGACCTGACTTGGTGCCCAATGTCAAGTCTTTGGTTTCCCCTGTGTCTCCACCTCAGGAGGAGCCTATGCAACTAGGCCTATTCCATCTCTCTCCTGAGGAAAAGACACGCAGGCGGACCCTTGGGTTATGTATATATTGCGGGGACAAGGGTCATTTTCTGAAGCAATGCACTAAGAGGCCGGGAAACGCCCCAGCCTAAATGAAGAAGGGGAGCTTCATTTGGGTGCAGGCGTTTCCTCTCCCCAATTTGCCTCCAAGGTTCAGCTACCAGTCAAATTGACCTGGCCTTCGGGCTCTATTAACTTGTCCGCTTTTGTGGACTCTGGGGCAGAGGGTAACTTTTTAGATGCCACGTTTGCAGCCAGACACGGCATTCCTGTGGTTCCTCTAGATGTTCCCATGAGAATTTTAGCGGTGGACAGAAGACCCCTAGGCTCAGGGGTGTTAAATAAGAAAACCTTCTTCTTATCATTAAGTACAAATGATGTTCATAGTGAGGAGATAGCCTTTTTCCTCATCGAAGGTGCCTCTTCTCCTCTCATTTTGGGGTTACCCTGGCTCCAGGCTCATAATCCCCTAATTAACTGGGTTACAGGGGAGGTCACTCAATGGGGTGATGGTTGTAGGGGTGTTTGTATTCCTCCTGTTATTGCGAACACCTTACTAGAGGGTTTACCTGCAGCCTATTCGGCTTTCGCTGATGTTTTTTCCAAAAGGGCTGCCGAGACCTTACCTCCGCACAGACAGTATGACTGTCCCATTGACCTGGTTCCAGGCGCCTCCCTTCCTCGGGGTCGCACATATCCTCTTTCCCTACCTGAATCTCAGTCTATGAGGGAGTATATCCAGGAAAACCTCGAAAGGGGTTTTATTCGGCCCTCTAGTTCTCCTGCAGGTGCGGGCTTTTTCTTTGTGGGTAAGAAGGATGGTAGTCTTCGTCCTTGTATTGACTACAGAGGTTTAAATAAGGTCACAGTTAAAAACCGCTACCCCCTTCCTCTAATTTCCGAGTTGTTCGACCAGGTCAAGGGGGCTAAAGTCTATACCAAGCTCGATCTGAGAGGGGCATACAATCTCATTCGTATTAGAGAAGGGGATGAGTGGAAAACTGCTTTTAACACCAGAGATGGCCACTACGAATATTTAGTAATGCCCTTCGGGCTCTGTAACGCCCCCGCAGTTTTTCAGGAATTTGTCAATTACATTTTCCGTGATTTACTAGGGGTATTTGTAGTGGTCTACCTGGACGATATTCTTATTTTCTCGTCTAATCTCAATGAACATCGTATCCATGTCTGTGAAGTCTTAAAAAGGCTAAGGGAGAATAACCTGTATGCGAAACTTGAAAAATGTATCTTTGAGGTCTCTTCGGTCCAGTTTTTGGGGTTTATTATTACCAGCAAAGGTCTAGAAATGGACCCTGGTAAAGTGAAAGCGGTCCTGGACTGGGCACAACCTCTTTCTTTACGTGCAGTACAAAGGTTTCTTGGGTTTGCCAATTATTATCGTCAATTTATTAAGAATTTTTCCCTTATTGTAGCCCCCATCACGAATCTAACTAAGAAGGGCGCTGATCCCAGCATGTGGTCCCCTGTGGCTGTTCAAGCTTTTGAAACTCTCAAGAAAGAGTTCAGTTCTGCCTCTTTCCTTAAATACCCCGATTCTGCACTCCCTTTCATTGTAGAAGTAGATGCATCTGAGGTGGGAGCTGGGGCAGTCCTTTCTCAAAGACACCCGATGACCAACAAAGTGCATCCCTGTGCTTTTTTTTCCAAGAAGTTTTTACCCGCAGAGGTAAATTACGATATAGGGAACAGGGAGTTGTTGGCGGTCAAATTGGCCTTTGAGGAATGGCGTCATCTTTTAGAGGGGGCTAAGCATCCGGTGACGGTCTATACGGACCATAAAAATTTACTTTACATTGAGTCCGCTAAGCGCTTGAACCCAAGACAAGCCAGATGGGCTTTATTCTTTTCAAGGTTCAATTTTGTTTTAACTTTTAGGCCTGGTTCAAAAAATACCAAGGCAGATGCACTCTCTAGGAGTTTCAATTCTGTTTCCTCCGACCCTAGTGAATGTACTCCCATCATTCCCAGGGAGATTGTTGTTGCAACCTTGGAGTCCGATCTCTCTTCCTTATTGTCTCCTTTACAATCTTCTGCCCCTGTTGAAACCCCATCAGGTAAATGGTTTGTTCCTGAAGAGCTTAGGGAACAAGTTTTAAGAGAGGTTCATGATTCTAAAGTAGCAGGCCATCCAGGTATTGCAAAAACTGTTTCTTTATTGTCCCGTCATGTTTGGTGGCCTTCCTTTAAACAGGATGCTAAAACTTTTGTCAATTCCTGTGCAGTCTGCCAACGCTCTAAGCCATCTCATCATCTGTCCCAGGGTCTCTTAAATCCCTTACCCATCCCAGTGAAACCATGGTCTCACATTTCTATGGATTTTATTGTGGAATTGCCTCCTTCCCAGGGTAAGACAGTGATTTGGGTGGTGGTCGATAAGTTCAGTAAGATGGCTCACTTTATTTCTTTACCACAACTCCCTTCTGCTAAGGTCCTGGCTGACTTATTCATCACACACATTTTTAAGTTTCATGGGTTTCCTGAAAATATTATTTCTGACAGGGGGGTTCAGTTTGTTTCTAAATTTTGGCGTGCTTTCTGTTCTTTGGTTGGTACAGAATTGTCTTTTTCCTCTGCCTATCACCCCCAAACTAATGGTCAAACCGAAAGGGTGAATCAGTCCCTTGAGCAGTATCTCAGGTGCTATGTATCCGATAACCAGTCCACATGGTCTGAACTGCTTCCTTGGGCAGAATTTGCTTACAATAATGCTACCCATTCCTCCTCAGGGAGGTCTCCTTTTTTTGTCGTTTATGGGTTGCACCCCAAAGCATTTTCTTTTTCTGGCTCTAATTCCCCGGTACCCTCTGCCAATTCCTCTGTCTTAAAATTTTCTGAAATATGGTCGTCAGTTCATGATTCATTGTCGGCAGCTTCCCTAGCCCAGAAAAAAGCTGCTGACAAATCCCGTAGGGAGGCTCCCCAGTACAAGGTGGGGGATTTGGTATGGTTATCTACCAAAAATATTAAGTTGAAGGTCCCCTCTCCCAAACTGGGTCCCAGGTTCATTGGTCCATATCCCATCATTGCAATAATTAACTCATCTTCTGTCCGTCTTCAGTTACCTCCTAATTTCAAGATTGCTAATACCTTTCACGTTTCTCTCCTAAAACCTGCTTCTAATACTCGTTGTCTGTCTGTTCCTCCCCCGGTGTTGGTTGAAGGTCAGCCTGAGTACGAGATCCAGGAGTTCCTTGACTCCCGTCTGGTGAGAGGTAAGTTACAATATCTCACCAGGTGGAAAGGCTTCAGTCCTGAGGAGAACTCTTGGGTCTCAGTTGATGACATCAAGGCTGATCGTCTCAGGAAGCAATTCCATTCAAAGTTTCCTGAGAAGCCTGGGGGTCCAGTGGCCCCCCCTAGAGAGGGGGGTAATGTAATAAAACACTTACCAGTGCGGCGGGGACGCCCACCGCGCTGCCATCAGCGGGGACGCCCGCCGCGCCGTTCTCCCTCTGTGCCGGCTCCTTCCTAAGTGTGCGCGCGCGCGCATTTCCGAAGTTTAAAGGCGCACGCACGCTGGCGTCATGACGTCAGCGCGCAATGGCACGAAATTCAAACTATTTAAAGGGACTTTTGTTTACATTCATTGCCCGTGATAGAATTTGATTCTGGTGCCTTTCTGAGCTTTGTGCCTTTGTTCCTGTTCATATTTTTCCTGTTTTGACCCGGCCTGTTCCTGACTATTCTGAAATCTGTAACCTGACCTCGGCTTGTACCTTTTGACTCCGATTTTGCCTAACCCCGCTGCTTGATTATCTGGTTGACCCTTGCCTGTCTGACGATCCCTGGTTTCAGCCTGCCTCGACCCAGCCTGCCTGACTGCGAACTTGTTTAACCCTATTTGTACCGTGATCTTCGGCCTAACTGACTCTATATACAGTCGTGCCCCTTTGCTTGCCAGAACTCCTGCCTAGTTCCTCTCGTTAAGTCCAGGTGGCATCTGAGTAGCTGAGGGCTCCTCCCGAAGCCAAAGGCGGTCACAATACTGGTGAAGCCGAGCCGAGACAAGGGAATTTGGCATCTGTTCTGGCATCTGCCGTGATTGCTCTCTATAAATGTGTTTTCTATTTTCTTGGACTATATATATATATATATAAATAAATCCGGTGCTGCAAAGATCTTTCCTGATAAAGGGCTGTGGTTGCCTTGGGCTGGTACAGAAGCCTAAAACGCGAATATGTAACATTTCTACTCTACGTCTTTGTTAAGCTTTATTAAGCTTTGTTAAGTTGAATTCTGCTGAAACCTTCTACTGATGTTTTTCTAATAAGTGTGTAACCCTTTCTTGGCACATTCACTTAATATGGGCTGTATTTTTCAGGAGATGTGTGTTCTTCAAAGAATATTGATACTGGGAACTGGGAACAGCGCAGTGCCTCCACCTAGTGGACACTGAGGAACACACCTCTAGGGGATTTCCACTAGGAAATAATCACACACAGCTTTTGCAGAAATGTTAAACTTTATATAACTGTTGGAGTTGGAAGTTAACACTTTATGTATAACTGATTTTCCTGCTCTGAGGAACCCATGTAGTTTATCCACAGCTGGCACCGACAGTCTCTATAGATGCCCAATCCCCACTTGGATCCGGATAAACCACAACCCTTAGGTTAGTTCAGTCCCTTCCCCAAGAGCTCTTTAGTCCCCCCAGGTAGCGCTACCTGCCCAGAGTACCTTCTCTGTATAAAGGTGGCTGCTCCCACGTAGCAGGCAAACGAGCAATACCTGTTCACAGCAGGGGACACACACAAGAGATACCACAGAGGACTGATTCCTTCCTGGCAGCCCAGCAGACTTTTTCCTTTCAAGTCTAACACACAATATGGCTGCTCACACTGTATCTCTTTCAACTCTGGCAAACAACAGCAGGGGCTCCCTTTATAAGCTGCTGGGCCCGCCCCTAGATTTTTGGCTCCAAAGCTTAGGCACACCTCTCCCAGACGTGCACTGGGGCAGCCAGCCAACCGGATCCCTCCCCAGGCTGTAGCTAGGCTGGATGAGATCACAGACTGAGAAACAGGGGGCAGGGTTCTCTGATCCCCTACAAGTGTTCCCTATGTGCATGGGCGTCCACAGAAGGGGGCAAGAGGGGGCACTTGCCCCCCCTGGAAAAGTAGCAAAAAAACCCTTACTTTCTGCACTGTCTCCTCAAGCCCGTTTTGCTGTGCTCCGATTGGATCTTTCTTCTTGTGGATTCTCCAATCAGAGCACAGCTTCCATAACAGACAGTAAAATTGACCAATCAGAGCACAGATGCACACAGGGATCGGGAGATTTTGCAAACTGGAAACAGAAATGAAGACTGAAAAGAAGAATCTACAGCTGTAACTTTACCTGAGAACCAGCTCTCAACTTTTGCTGCAGATTTCATCCCACAGGTACTATACACGGGTACTATACACAGGTACTATACACGGGTACTATACACAGGCACTATACACAGGTACTATACACAGGTACTATACACAGGTACTATACACAGGTACTATACACAGGTACTATACCCAGGCACTATACACAGGCACTATACACAGGTACTATACACAGGCACTATACACAGGTACTATACACAGGCACTATACACAGGTACTATACACAGGTACTATACACAGGTACTATACACAGGCACTATACACGGGTACTATACACAGGTACTATACCCAGGCACTATACACAGGCACTATACACAGGCACTATACCCAGGTACTATACACAGGTACTATACACAGGTACTATACACAGGCACTATACACAGGTACAATACACAGGCACTATACACAGGCACTATACACAGGCACTATACACGGGTACTATACACGGGTACTATACACGGGCACTATACACGGGCACTATACACGGGCACTATACACGGGCACTATACACGGGCACTATACACGGGCACTATACACGGGCACTATACACGGGTACAATACACGGGTACTATACACGGGTACTATACACAGGTACTATACACAGGTACTATACACAGGTACAATACACAGGTACTATACAGTTCTAAAGAATCACTAGCTGACATTAAATTGTTTTTTGCCTGACCTGACATCTATAATAATTTATAATCTATCCCCTACCCTAACAGATGGAGGGTAAGTTAACTCTTTCCCTCTGAAAAAGCTCATTGTGTGTTTATATATTTGTTGTTGTTTTTTGCACTTACTATTTTTTATTTTTTTTTGTCATTGTTTTGTTCATTTATAGTAAGTTACAGTGGAGCCAATGCTGTGTATCAGTGCCAGTGTTATAGTGCCAGGGCCTGAATATCTGCCATTAATACCCACTGCTTCTCACTGTATATAATGTGCTGGGTTTGTAAATACGGACTGCGTCTCACTGTATATAATGGGGAGTCAGTATCCACTGCCTTTCTTGCTATAAAACTAACATAAACACATCTAAAGGGGTGGTTTACTTTTAAGTTAACCTTTAGTATGTTATAAAATGGCCTATTCCTAGCCACTTTGCAATTGGTCTTCCTAATTAATTTTTTTGAATAATTTGCCTCTGTTCTGCCTCTATACAGATTTCAAATGGGAGCCAAAAATATTGCTCTGTGAGGCTACAATTTTATTATTATAATTTTGTATTACTTATTTTTCCAAGTAGGCCCCTTAACTATTCATATTCCCATCTCTTGTTTAAACCACTACCTGGTTGCTAGGGTAAATAAGACCCTAGCAACCAGAGAGCTGCTGAAATACCAAATGGAGAGCTGCTGAACAAAAAGCTAAATAACTGAAAAACCATTAAAAATAAAAGTGAATTCGAATGCGAACTAGCCCTTGAAGCTAACTGATCACAAACACAAATGTTTGCAGATCCCCTCACAGAAGTGCACGTATGAATACTTTTACATACTAAACATTTTAGGGTAAAACCCCCCCCCCCCCGTACTTTTGTACAGTATCCCTGGGAGTCAGTGGGAACGGCAAGAGGTAGTTGGGAGGTTAACTTTTTACGCCAGCAGCGAATCCACTAAGTGTCACATTAGCTGTAGGTCAGTCTGTGTATGGGCCATCTTTAGCCTCCCCTAGTATCATCCTGCAAAAAAAAAAATATATATATATTTATATATAGTGCTTGAGAGAGGGTCAGCACTCACAGGACTTATACAAACAAATTATTTTATTAAAGAGGAGACTAACGTTTCGGCTAGCACATCTGTTGCAGGATGATGCTAGCTTACTTGCCCCCCCTTGGAAAATTTTCTGCGGACGCCCATGCCTATGTGCACTCAACATTGTAATAAGCCTGAATGTGACAGAAGAGCAGGGAAATCTCTCGGGCGACAAAAGATTAGGTGCTAGGAAGGTGTTAATACAGGTTTTGACATTATTCTTTCATTCACTATATTAAAGTGGGATAGTGTTCCTGTAGGCCATCTTAAACACAAAGACAAATGACCATCAAAATAAGTTTTCCTTATCACCTGCTCCAATTTACATTCTGAATCCAGCAAGTCTCTAATCACATTTAGTTTGTCCATTGGTTATTTTCCATCATTCATATGTAGTTGGGTTACAGCAGACAAATATTTTCATATCCTATTTTTACAAAGAGAAACCTAGATAATATATGTCAACTTGTTGACAGGCTGCTCTTCTATTTCCATGTGGAGCTTCATTCTGCATGCATTTGCACACCAGATGGAAAGACAATCACGTCATGCTGCCAAGTCAGTATATAAAATAAAATTAACATAGGACAGGAGCTGAAGGGTTGGTACTAAAAGTAGGATGTTTAATGCCAAGCATGTAAGCACATGGTGGCATCAAATACAGTAAAAAATATCCTCATTGATAATTGTGGCTTGAGATACAACAGGGGTGATTCCACCAGGAACGTGAGTTCCCAAAGGGAGCTACTTTTAACAAATTGACTTTAAATACCAATTCAGTGGAGTGCAAGGATATATATTACACTGTGTCAGGGCTTAAGTATAAATCAGTACATTTTTGTAGCACAGTTTTAAATATTCAAATGCTCTTGAAAGCCCTGATTTTGCCTTGTGGAGGCTGGAGCACAGCTGTGGGGTATGTGCATGTGTGACAGGGTTCCTTGACACTGCGTATAAATAAAATAATTATAATTATAATTAAAAAAAGGCAAATCACAGAGTTGCAGCAACAGATGGATCAACTTAACAAGATGTTTGGATTATGCTGCAGCTGCCCAGTTTACTGAATGATACATTAGGTCACAATAGGTTGTAATACAATTTTTAAGGCATTGCTGAGCCAAACGTCTAACCTAAAATCATTTGCAAAGGCAAAATCCAGCTGTCGCTACTAAAAATTTCCTGGATATGTTCCGTGTACTGGAAAACAGAACATAAAGCCACACTGAGCTGGCACACTGCGTTCAGAAATATCTTGGACTTCCATAAGAGAAACTGCTAGTAAAGTGGAGCTGAAGGGAAGAACTGTAGGGACTTTCATGCCCCTAAGGTGAAACACTGACCAGAGCAGTCAGGAGACAGTGTGTGTGTTTAATGTGTACACACTTGTCTGTATCTTACTAATTCAGAAGCACACACTACTGATTGTCCAGACCAGTTTCTCCCTCGAGGGAAAAGGCAGGCTGGTCACATTGGGTTTGTTTAAGTTAAAAAAGGGAGATATGATCACTCATAAACATATCAATGAAACATGTGATATGTTCTCTGAAAGCCCTTTCAATAATATATCTCCCTGCAAGATACAAGAGCAATCTTAGTTTAGAAGAATGTGTGATTCTCAGGAGCAGAAAAGTGAACATTTAGGGAGTAATTTGGCGCTAAGCTCACACATGCAGTTTTGCGCCAAACATACGCTTTAAGAGCCTGTATCGAACTTTTAGCCACTCACACTGTTACTGAACATCATGCCAGTAGAGATTATACTGAGAGATTACATAAAGCTATGAGATATGAAAGAGAAAAAACACTCCTAAGGTTCATTAATGGCCCCAAGCAGGTCTAAACTGCAGTGAGTCATAAGGCAAATAACACACAATGCCTTTCTTGTTCCACCAATAATGTAGAAGTAAAATCTTTCCCCTTCTGCCATATCGTATAAAAGTTTTATAAATATTTATATGTTTTAAACACACCTTGCAACAGACAGTGATTTATGGGCTAGCTTTCAAACAACCTCCATTAAATATGATCAAAAGCTTGGCTTGCCACTGGGTTACGTGCATTGCACAATCATGCAGTACCTCTGTGCCACAAGCAATGAAACATTATGATGCATTCTTTATCCCCTGTAATAAAGCACTTTCTGGAATGCTCATTCTCTCCAAGCAGAATTATCATTTTTAATAAACAACACCTTGCAACTAAAAACAATTGCTTCTGTAGGGGCCCATATGGTTATATCCCCTGCTGTTTTGGCAATTCTCTTACTGGCTGATGAAACCCTGGAATTGGTAACCTATGCCCTTAGGATGTTTTCCCCAGTGGCCCAGAGGATGTCATAACCAGTTCTTCCGTACAGGGCTCTTCATATTTAGACAGCATTTTGATGCTGCAGGGGAGCCTTACACCTGAGGCCCCAGTTAGAAAAGTGCTCTACATAATCCAGGACAAGGACCCTGTAATTAAGGTAATTAGACAGTGATGAGGTAATTAAGGTAATTAGACAGTGATAGATTTAGCACCTGTAATGTAAGGGGGACAGGTTGAGCTAGAAAAAGAAGTTTAGAGCTGCAACAGAGGATACATTGGAGATTTGGAGGTATCTCTCTCAGGTGATACTGAAAGTGAAGGGACTGCAGTAAGAAAAGGACTCCCTGACGTTCCTGCTGGAGGGCAAACAGACCATTAAATGCTTTCTCCACAAAATGAACTTTACACGTACTACAGTTTGCAACAAATGATCTTAAATATTGGCTAGAAAATGATTGCCTTGTGTCCCAGGCATCACCCAAGACTCGCCCATCTAACTAACCAATTATACCTTAGTGTTTAAACCAGCATCCAATATATTCTGGCATAGAAACACAAATCCCTGGCAGACTGACAAGGACCAGCTGAAGCTGTGACAACTGTTGCATCAATGACTAAACACATTTACCTAACTTGCCCCCACATTAAAACTACCTAGTTAATAAGTGACAATTAGCAAAACAAAATGAAAACAATAAACTCTACTCCTGGCTTTCCAGAGAGGCTGGTAGGGGACCTTGCTTTGTACTTTCCTACCTAAAAACATGAGGAGGTAACCCTTCCTATTCCTTTGCAAAGCCCCTAGGTGTAGCCCACCCTTACACTTCAACCTGACCTGTGGCCCACTACAAGGCTGAGCTTGTGCCCAAATCCTGCTCCTCACAGGGCTCACAGTCTAACAACAAGCAAACAAAGCTTTTCTTAACCTTTAAAGGCAAAATCTGTAGTAAAGTGCAAGATTGTGCCTTAGCTCTTTCCCCCCACCCTCGGTATCTCAGAGACAATAATGACGTCCAGGGTGGGATATAACAGGCCACAGCTTTATTAACAGAAAATATGTAAATATATAAATACAAAATAATTTATAAAATGATCAAGATTTCAACACTAACCAGCCATGTTATGCCCATTGGAATGCTTGCCCACTCCAAACCACCAACCATTCCTGCCTGCCATGCCGGCCCCTTGCGCAGCAGCTTCAGGTGGGCAAGTGAGAGCAGGCAACCAGAATCCACTAATCTCTTGGGACCCTTGTCCGAGGAGGTTAACATTCACCTTTTGACACCCATGTGCCAAAACTGGGGCTTAGCCCCCACCTTCCAGCAAGCATTCCTACTGCAAGCTGTGACAGTATAAACGAACCCCTCCCCAACCCAGTCCACCTTGCTTGTATTCGAGGGCGGGTGGGCGGGACAATGCTCCTTGACTTTACATGAGGTAATGGTACCGCCTCTTTCTCTGCTGTTACTTTCCCTACCCCTCCTCTTACTTTACAAACCCTCCTTCCTCCAGTCTTAGCCTAATTAATTCTTGGAATTTTCTTGACATTTATCACCCATTAGTGCATTTTTACCACAGGTGACTTCCCTTGCGCCATTCCCTTAAGATTAAGGGCCACATTTACTGATGTTCGTGTTTTACTTATTTTCACGTATCATACTTTTTACAGATAAAAATTGTGTATTTTACTAATTATGCAAAACAACACATTTTTTGGTGATTTGTCAAGTATAAAAACCATGAAAAACAGTAATACAAAACCTTGCTATCTAAAGCTGTCGAGGTCAGGTAGCAAAATTGTAGCAATCTTTATTGAATTTGTGGTTTTAGAAGTTTTCATGATTTCATGAAAATTTTGAAGAGGATTTTAAGTTTTAGTACAAGATCCATTATCCAGAAAGCTCTAGTTTACAGAAGGCCATCTCCTATAGACTCCATTTTAATCAAGTAATTCAAATTTTTAAAAATGGTTTCCTTTCTCTCTGTAATAATAAAACAGTACCTTGTACTTGATCCCAACTAAGATATAAATAATCCTTATTGGGGGCAAAGCAATCTTATTGGGTTTAATTAATGTTTAAGTTATTTTTCTGGCAGACTTAAAGTGATACTGACACTAGAAAACTACTCTTCAAAAAATGAATGTACAGTAAAAGTTTCCTATACATCATTGTAGTTGTGGGGGGTGGCAGAGACCCCCAAAGAATTTTTCATGGTGGAGTTTGGGGTGCCAAAAAAGTAGAGCACAACTTTCCTAGTATATGGGTTTATCCCACCCTCTGTCAAGTGCTCTGTTGAATAATATGCACACCAACATAAGGCCCATTGTGTGGGAGGGAATACCTATGATATAAATGAGATTCTCTGAATGTGTGCAGTTTTATTTCTTTTGCCTTTTTCCCCTTTTCTGTACATACATGTGCCAGCATGATGTTGAGAAATGAAGCACACATGCACACATTGGCACATGTGGTAGTGTGGCCATGAAGCTTGAGAGCATAGATGTGGTGCTGGGGACTCAAATGTCTTGTCATTGGGCAGCACCAGAAATGTTGGGAGATCAGCCTTGGGATAGCCAGCCTTGGGAAAGGGTTATATTGTGAGACTAACACAGGCAATTTTGATTATTGTTTGATTTGTTTATTCTAACATCTAGCCTTATTTCTGTGTGACCAGGGTAATATTAAAAATAAGAAGACAAATGTAAAGGTACATTTGGTAACAGAGCAATAGGGCACATGGTTATTTTATTCAGATTACCTTGGGCATGTCAGGCATGGTGTCTGATGCCCAGATTCCAATTCCATCATAAGCTGTCAAAAAGCACATGAATAAATTAATAACATTATTACAGGGCATTAAAAGTTGGCCACCTAAGGGCAATGGCACACTGGAAGATTAGTTGCCCGCAGTAAACTTTGGACAACTTTGGAAAACTAAGCTCCGTGCGTGCTTTTCACATCAAAAATGTGAAGAGATTAGTTGCCTGTAGTAGCCATGATTTATCTGTGGGCAACTAATCTCCCCATGTGCCATTGCCCTTATACACAGACTGTGTAGAAAATAAGACTAATTTATGATTACAAGTGCAGCTGCTGTCCAACAAGTTTTTACTTCCAATCAGTTGTGCATAAAACCACTTTCATGAAATGTGCAATAAAAGCGCATTTTGCACTTTGGCGTTACTCAGTCCTTCCTGCCTTCTGTTCTGAATCCAGCACTGTTGCACCCATTGATGCAGGGAAACCCTGGAGATTCTGCCACTTCCTAACATGGCAGTAGTTTCAGGGTTCCCTCCATGTCAAAGGTCAATAGGGACAATACAAATGCACCTAAAGAAGTGGGCACAGACGTAATTTGCACACCAAACATCAGAACTGACACCAGATGGACTTTATTGGATCCCATTGCAGTGAAATGAGTACGTAGTTGCTTTTATTTTGCCTAATTAGAAGCAACTGAGGAGCCCTTATGTATTTCTGTTTCATAGGCTGCATCCCCCAGACACAGCCATTCCTCAGACACAGCCATCCCCCAGACACAGCCATTCCTCAGACACAGTTCATTATGCCCTGTGGCCACTCATTTTGGTTACCTACTATTGCAAGATGTGTTGATCACATTAATGTTGGTGCTGGTTCCTGGTGTTGCATAAATGTTATACATGGGCCATGCATGACTGGTGCATGAATTCCATTTGAACTACACCTATACTAATAAATAACCCCCTTAAATATTAAATACAGGTATAGGATGTGATATCCAAAAAGCTCTGATTTTTTTTATTGACTTCCATTTTCTTTGTAATAATAAAAAAGTACCTTGTACTTGATCCCATCTTAGATAAAATGACTCCTTATTGGTAGCAAAATAATCCTATTGGTTTTATATAATGTTTAAATGGTTTTATAGTAGACAAAGTAAAAGGATCCAAATTATGGAAATATTTCTCATTCAGAAGACCCTAAGCTCTAAAGCAGTCTGGATAACAGGTCCTATATCTGTCCAGACTTAAACCAAATACGCTGTAGTTCCCAGAAAAACCACAGAGTGGCAGCAGAATCTAATAATTATTCTTTGTTCATTTCATGTGAAATGTTCCTTTGCAGTCTTATGGAGAGACAAAACTCTTAGGGGCATATTTATTCACTGGTGATGTTGCCCATAGCAACCAATCTGCAATTAGATTTGAATGGTCACCTACAAGCTAGAAAACAAAAGCAAATATTTGATTGGTTGCTGGTGCACTGAATCCACTATTTTAGGATCCAGGCAAAACCCAAATCCTTTCCAAAAGATTCGGCCAAATACTAAACTGAATACGAAGAAAGGGCTTACGTGACAAAAAGTTTCTTTATTTTAAAGATTTGGATTTGGTTCAGCCAGAGGCATGGATGTGGCCAAATCTGAATCCTGCTGAAAAAGGGACAAATCTTGGCCGAATCCTGGATTTTCTGCATTCCTAGTTGCTATGGGCAACATAACCGGTGATGTTGGCTTACATATTATAATAAATATGCCCCTTAGTATTATGAACTAAGAATTATCTGTTGGTAGTGACTCAGTAACTTACAAGTATTGGCAATATAATGGAACTCTTTGTGTATGTCTAGCATCTAAGGAATACATTAAGGGAATAAGGTGTATTTTTAGATTGTAAGGTCTTTAGAGCAGGGCCTTTTTTTACCAACTGTTTTGGTTATTGTTTGTTTTTGTATGTAAATCAGTATGTTTGCTGTATATACCCATTCATTGTGAGCGTTGTGGGATATGTTGGCGCTTTATAAATACATGGTCATGATAATAAAAATGCAGTGGTAGAGGGGCAGTGGGAAAAAAACTGTGAGTATGTCCTGAAGAAGGCAAAATACCCCATCTGAAGCCCCTCTAATTTGCCGCAGAGGGGGGAAAATTCCTTCATGACTCCAAGATGGCAATCGGACCAGTCCCTGGATCAACTTGTACTAAGAGCTATCCCCCATACCCCTCTATTCCCTCACTTGTACTGAGAGCTATCTCCCATAACTCTGTATTCCCTCACTTGTACTGAGAGCTATCTCCCATACCCCTGTATTCCCTCACTTGTACTGAGAGCTATCTCCCATACCCCTGTATTCCCTCACTTGTACTGAGAGCTATCTCCCCTACCCCTGTATTCCCTCACTTGTACTGAGAGCTATCTCCCATACCCCTGTATTCCTTCACTTGTACTGAGAGCTATCTCCCCCACCCCTGTATTCCCTCACTTGTACTGAGAGCTATCTCCCATACCCCTGTATTCCCTCACTTGTACTGAGAGCTATCTCCCCTAACCCTGTATTCCCTCACTTGTACTGAGAGCTATCTCCCCTACCCCTGTATTCCCTCACTTGTACTGAGAGCTATCTCCCCTACCCCTGTATTCCCTCACTTGTACTGAGAGCTATCTCCCCTACCCCTGTATTCCCTCACTTGTACTGAGAGCTATCTCCCATAACCCAGTATTCCCTCACTTGTACTAAGAGCTATCTCCCCCACCCCTGTATTCCCTCACTTGTACTGAGAGCTATCTCCCATACCCCTGTATTCCCTCACTTGTACTGAGAGCTATCTCCCCTACCCCTGTATTCCCTCACTTGTACTGAGAGCTATCTCCCCTACCCCTGTATTCCCTCACTTGTACTGAGAGCTATCTCCCATACCCCTGTATTCCCTCACTTGTACTGAGAGCTATCTCCCATACCCCTGTATTCCCTCACTTGCTAAAAAGCCATCCAGCCCCTTCTTAAAGCTATATAATGTATCAGCCAGCACGACTGATTCGGGGAGGGAATTCCACAACTTCACAGCTCTCACAGTAAAAACAAAAGTAGTGCATATGTTCCCTCGGTGCTTGAGTGTTCTTCCTCCTGGTAATCTGCTGTACTCCCACACTCTAAAAACATACACACGTGTTCACTGGCACCTGATGGAACTGGCCATAGTGTGCGTGAATGTAAGCTAACACTGGGACTGATGATATATAATCTCTGCAAAGCATTCCTGGAATATGGTGGTGCTATATAAATAAAGGATAATAATAAAAACAATATTTTTTTTTAAAAAAAACATCAGTCCTTAAAATGTATTTTATTGGTGTTTTGTTTGTTGCAAATGAGATGATTGTATGTCATTTTTATTGTGTGAAAAGTAATTACAGGATCAAACCATGTGCCATATTATTTGATTGCAAAGAAAAACACACATCCAGCATATAGTTACATAGATACATAGTTAAGTTGGGTTGATAAAGGGCCAAAGTCCATCAAGTTCAACCCTTCCAAGCAAATCCCAGCGCAAATATTTACACACAGTTCTATACTAACTGTAGATATTAGTATCACAATAGCCTTGGATATTCTGATTGTTCAAGAACTCATCCAGGCCCCTCTTAAAGGCATTAACAGAATCTGCCATTACCACATCACTAGGAAGGGCATTCCCCAACCTGACTGCCCTCACCGTGAAAAACCCCCTACGCTGCTTCAAATGGAAGCTCCGTTCCTCTAATCTATAGGGGTGGCCTCTGGTGCTTTGGTTGTTTTTATGGGAAAAAAGAACATCCCCTATCTATCTATAATCCCCTCTGTATTTGTACAGAGTAATCATGTCCCCTCGCAAGCACCTTTTTTTTCCAGAGAAAACAACCACAACCTCGACAGTCTAACCTCATGGTTTAAATCTTCCATCCCCTTTAGGGATGTAGCGAACCTCACAAAAAAAGTTCGCGAACTCGTTTGCGAACTTCTGCCAAAAAGTGCGAACTTTTGCGAACTTTGCGAACCCCATAGACTTCAATGAGAAGGCGAACTTTGAAACCTAGAAAAGCCATTTATGGCCAGAAAACTGATTTTAAAGTTGTTTAAAGGGTGCCGCGACCTGGACAGTGGCATGCAGGAGGGGGATCAAGGGCAAAAATTTCTCTGAAAAATACGTTGTTGTAATCAGTAATCAGAAAATAAAAGCAGTCCTTACAAGGACTATTGGGTTACAGCAGATGAGATCAGCAGGACAGCTGCCCCCAGCAGCTACATACAGAGCAGTAGAAAGTAGATTACTAGTCAGCAAAGCTACCTAAACTGTCCCTCAAACCCCTGCACAGCTCTCTCCCTATGCTAACTCATCAAGCACACACAGGCAGAATGTAAAATGGCTGCTGGGCTTCTGTTTATATATGGAAGGGAGTGGTCCAGGGGTGGTCCAGGAGGGAGAACTGCTTGATTGGCTGCCATGTATCTGCTGGCTCTGGGGTGAGAGGTCAAAATTTGGCTCCAGCTAAGGCGAACCTAAAATTGCGAACATCGCTAAAAGTTCGCGAACTTGCGAACTTGCGAACACCCGATTTTCGTGCGAATTAGTTCTCCGGCGAACAGTTCGCTACATCTCTAATCCCCTTTACCAGTTTAGTTGCACGTCTCTGCACTTTCTCCAGCTCATTAATATCCTATAGTGTTAATGACCACTCGTTAAAACTTGGCACTTAAAGCAAAGCATTATTTCCCTAAAGGTAATTACCAAAGAAGTATGGTATGAGCTTGGAGATCAATTTGAAATCATTTTAATCCATGGAAAAGTATTCAATGGAAAGGAAAACAAAACAAACTGCTACTCTTTACATAAAGATCCAAAGTTAATTCCATTTTATTTATATTCTATTGACCTTCATCATTATCTGAGAAATAGAATTGCCTGTTTCTAGAGTGTGGAAAAGTGTTTACTGGCTAATTTGAAATTCCATGAGTCACAACTGAAAAATTCAATCAACTATACATAATAATCTGAATATGTCAGTTCCACAGAAAAAAAATATTCATTTATACAAATGAAAATATGACCTAATTCCGCTTTTGAACTATCCTTTTACATTAAGCTCTGCAAAAACATGGTCCGTGTGGTTTTTCTGAAATGTGTTCTACTGAGTATGTTGATTTCAGCAAAGGTATGCCTTACTCCTTGTAGGGCTGAGATGTTACCATAAAGAAATCTGTGCAGCAGATGGAGACGAATGGGCAGATCAACAGCTCGCTCATTTAATTAATGGACCATTGTGTGGGAGATTATCAGTTAGACAAATAAGCTGCTCTTTGCGTATATGTATTAAAATATACATTGCTTCCATCCACATGCAGAAGTTTAACTTTGCAAAGAGTTTGTACAATTAAATAGATGTCAGAAAAATCTCAATGGAAATTGTCCAAAATTATACACAAATTATACACTGTATTATTGTGAATTGTTTCATTTTGATGTAATAAGAAAATGTTAAAAAAGTATGTGTAATCTACTCATGACGTTTTCAATGCCAAAATGTGTAAATGATATAGAGCATTATGTACTTCTTTACTGTAATTTATAAAGCTATTAGAAGTCACTGAGGAGTTCCATATGTATAAGCCCAAGGCCACATAAGGTACATTGGGGCTCATTTTCCAACGCATCGCAGCGCTGTAATAGTCTTATTGCCCTGCGCATAAGCATATTTAACAGTATAGCGCAAACACGGTCTTAAAGTTTCATGCACTAGTTTTGACGCAAACTGCTGCGCCATACAAACATGCACATGTGATGTCGCAAAACTGCACATATGATGACACAAAACTTGTCATAAATGATGTGCATAGATGGCGCAAGGTAATGCTCTAATAAGCCTGTACCAACTACACGCTCCCTAACTTAACAAGCTGGTCAGTTGGTGTTTAAATGGAAAAAAGATATGAAAGGCTCCATCACATTAACAAGGGAAACTGCATTTATAGATAAGAACATAGTTAAAAAAGGGTAAATGTTATTAAAACATTGTAAACAAATTAACAATAATATTTTTATAATAATGCTAATTAACATATCATAAATCTGAGAAACATTAACATGGTTTTATTAAAGACATACCTAAATTAGTTTATTGTAGCGCAAATCTGCGAATATACTAGCGCAAATGGTGAAGAACGCGCAGTCAGAACTACGCCACAAATGAACAGGCGTAAAGATTTCAATGCAGCTGTGCCTGCGCAAATCTGCCCATATATACGCGCAAATAGCATATATAGAAGCGCAAAGGGCGCACTCACGCAAAAATTGGGCACTTAAAACACGCCCATAGCCACACCCCCAAAAAACAAGTTGTTGTTACTTGCAACATTATTGCCCAGTATTTGCGACATGTGCATAAAAAAAACTGACGGAAAAATAAATGAACCAACACAATGTAACGCATATGCAATTGTGTGTGCGCACAAAATGGCTCATAATTGCGTCGGTTTGTGTGCTGCGATGCATTGATAAATGAGCCCCATTGTCCTTTATATGTATTGTGGTTCTTAGTGGTGATACAGGCACTAACATTTAGGTGCCGTCAGTTCTGAACCCCTGGGCTCACCTTAATAGTCTTTTCTAGTTACACTTTACAACTCACTTTCCATGGGGTGCCATTTCTCCAAGACTTGGTTTATAAAACTGAGGTGTGTATTTTCATGCAGAATAACATATTGGGCCTGATTCACTAAAGTGCGATTAAATGTGCGCTATTTATAGCGTGCGTTAAAATTTTTACCGCATCTTAATTTTGGCGATTTTTCGCACGATTCACTATAAGCATACTCGCGCTTTTTTACGCGCGATATTGCATGCGTTATTTAACTCGCGAAGACTATTTCAATGCGGTATTTGCTGGTACATGTGCTAAATTACGCCCGCGAATAGTCGCCGCATATGAATGGTAGCTTAGAAATAGTGTATAAAAATTGTCGCCGCATACAAATGGTGTATATAAATATTAGCCACATATAAATGGTAGCATATAAATGGTATCATATAAATAGTAGATGCTTATAAAGAGTAGCCACTAGTGATGAGCAAATGTGTTCTGGTATCTTTAGTGAAAATTAGCAAATCTTTCGAAAGATCCACGAAACGGCAAAAATGTTGTGTGGGCAAAAAAATTGTTGCTGTGACTATTATTTTTTGACGCTTGTATAAATTTTTGTATGTGCGGTGAATTTTTGCGTGGCAAATTTTTTCAGGCGTTTCGCCATTGGCGGATTGTTTTGCGAAACGCATGAAAAAATCCGCCGCAAAAAAATTTAACGCACGTCCAAAAATTCGCTGCGAATCCATGCCTGGCGAAACATTTCATCACTTGTAGCCAAATATAAATAGTCGCGCAAATGAACGCACGCCATGTTAGCCATACACGCCAATACTTGCAGAAAATTACTGTATTAAAAATGACCATTTCCCTGCAAACTGGCGGCTGTGTCACTCTAGGGGAAACACATACTTGAATAAATAACACTGTAAGTCCATATTTTATTGCAAAAAATCATTTACTGTACTTTTGTATGATTTTTCGCCTGCCTGTAGTAGGTGTTAATTTTCGCATAGCCGAATGCGATATTTAGCGCGCAAAAGTTATAGTGAATCATGCGATCATATTCTTCACGGAAATGAACGTATGCGGTAAAACTAGCGCGAGAAATACCGCATGCGAAAATGCGACTTATCGCATGCGGTAATGCTGTAGTGAATCGCGCGCTAATTGTCGCGTCTTTTTTACCGCAAAAAAGCGTGCGATAAACTTTAGTGAATCAGGCCCATTATGTTATCAGAAACACCCATTCTAATGTGAGTTAATTCAGTTCGGATGCATTTATTTATTTACTGGGCTACATTAGCATTACAAGCCATTTGTATCCAACCCAATTTAAATTCATCTGATTTGTATCATTTAAAAAAATATTTAGTTTTACTATTAGGGCTGTTACAATGCTTCAAAAAATGAAAAGTGTGCACTGTTTTAATTTTGGGGTATGTTAATGCTACATATGTTGGCCTCCTGTTCCTAGTGCTGTTGCACCTATTGATGAAGGCCGCTGTGGTACCTTGAAGCTCCCACCGCCCCTGAACTAGGCCTTAGCGCCAGGATTCCCACAGCAACCTGCATCAATTAACACTGTGCAGTTTGTACCTACATAATTGCACAATCATAGAGAAATAAGAATAGAAAACCTAGAAGTCTGGTTCTTTGTGGGCCCAAGGTACTATCAAATGATGCTGAGAAAAGATACAGAGAACTGGTATACTAACATTTTGTTTTGTATTTAAGATATTCCAGTAGTTGTAATGTCACATATCTTGAATTTTCCTAATAAAGTGGACATTTCTTTCTGATAAACTGTCTGTCCACTGACTGAGTTCACAAAGTATTAGTAAACATATACAAATCTAGAATTACCACATAGATACAATCTTCTTACATTCCACCAATTAACAATGTTTACTTTTTTCTTATTGAAGAGACTGGATTGGAGAAACTGTTGTATCCATCAACCTCTCCTAACTGTCAAAGTGGGGAGGCCATCCAAACATCTAGTTAAGCCAGAGAAAGGGAAAATAAAAAACATTGGAAGCCTCTCCAATTTGCCACAGAGGGTGTAAAAATCCCTTTCTGACTCCAAAATGGCATTTGGACCAGTCCATGGATCAACTTTGTACATGATGTTTTCTCACTTTCTAAAAAGGCATCTGACCCATTCTTGAAGCTATCTAATGTATCTACAAATAATCTGCCAGTCAAGCTAAACTCTCAGGGAAAGAGTTCCACAGCTTCACTGCATTCACTGTAAAGAATCCTTGCAAAAATATGTATTCCCATGCCCAGTTCTCTCATTTTACTTTTTCAGTAATAACAGCTTTAGGTATATACCAGATTTGCGCATTGCGTAGGAATAATTTGGGCCCATTGTTCTTGGTAAATTTTGTCTCCATGTTATTCAAGTTAGTTCCAAAGATTGTCATATGGACTGAGTTCAGGGATGGCCATTGTGGGCCATTGTGGGCCATTGTTCCTGGAGGAGCCACATAGTTGTCCCCTCTCCCTCACCCTACCTTTCTATAATGGAGTGCCTCTTTTACTGTTTTGTTCAACAGGAGTGAACAACGCATGGAAGAGTATAAGTTTTCACCATTTAGTGCCAGAGGGTGACTCTGCATCCCTGACTGCCCTGCTAGTGCAGAGAGTGAAATTGCACTGGGTGCCATTTGGCTTGCCCCTGGTAACCTGCCACACACTGCTGCCTGAAACAAGATTCTCACCTTTCCTCGTTGCAGGCATGGTCCTGTTTTGTAAATTACGTCTATGCTTTAAAATAAGTGGTTTGCGTTCTGGAAATAGGCAGGGCTAAACATTCTTTATAGTTCTGTGCACCCCTATAGGATGAAAGTCTTTGTCATATATAATACAACTTTGTCTGGCAAGAAGTATTTGATGCTGGACAGATATTTATTATACATAGCGTGTTAAATATTGCCACCATGTGGAGAATGGTTAATATATGTAGCATTAAAATCCCCACATATATATGAAACAGATTTAACAAAAATTCCTTTGTATAATATATATAGATTTTCTGTGAGATTCTCTATAAAAAAAGATAATATATAAACATTTATATATATATACAGGTATTAGACCCATTATTCACGATGCTTAGGACCTTGGGTTTTCTGGATAATAGGATTTTCCATAATTTGGATCTCTATGCCTTATGTTTACTCCAATAAGGATTCATTATATTTTAGGATTAAGTACAAGGTACTGTTTTATTATTACAGAAAAAAAGGAAATCTGAATTATTTGGTTAAAATGGAGTCTGGGGAGATGGGCTTCCTATAATTCGGAGCTTTCTGGATAATGGGCTTCTGGAAAATAGATCCCATACTTGTATATGTATAGAGCTCAAGTCCTGCCACAGTTTAAAGTACAGGCACATTTTACACCAAAGGCATATACATATATATATTTTGCTGATTATGTTCAGTTATACTTTTGAGGACCAATCTAGTAGTCAGTCCCACATAAACTTGCCTACAAGGGTGCAAAATAACTTATACAGCAAAATGCATTAGCATTACAATAATGCACCCAAATGTCAAATTTTGGGATAATAAACTCCATTTTCTAGCATTTAGAACCAAAGCTACATTCTTGCTGTTGCTCCAGTGGAATGAATTCAGGGCATGGCCTGAGTTATTTTTACCATATAGCTGCTAGTTTGGCATTGTGGCAGCTGCATACTTTATAGTGTAACGGGCACTAGGTTTGTGATGGACAAATGTGAAAGTACAAAATTCTACATATTGGTTACACTACAGACAGAATGCATATAGAATCACCAACCTATTTGAAGGTAGTTATTAGCCAGAATATTAGTAGTGATTGCTCCAGAGCACTGCTAACCTTCTTAGCCCAGGAATGGGAAACTGGAGGCTCTTGTTGAACAACATCCCTCAGCACACCCAAACAGCTGTCAGTTGATTTTCTAACAGGATATGGAAGGCCTCCAGCTGGCCATTCCTGATGTAGTCATTAATAAGCAAGTGACAAATTTCAGCATCAATCACTGAACTTGAGCATACATAAATCATAATTTTTATGGATTTCTAAAGAAAACTGTAAAAGATTACCTATTCAAATACCAAGATAAAATCAACAGGGGTTTTCTCTCTTCCTTTTATGAAATCCAATACCTAAAAATAAATGTATCCCAGACGTATTGCACATTTCCACCTAAGCATAGTAAAGAGATCAGTTTCAAAAGATAGCCGTTAGTTTGCTCTTTGTACAGCAAGCAGCTAGCATTTTATTAGGTAAAATAAACATTCATATAAAATGGCGATGTAAAATGGCACTTAATTTTAAAGAAGCATCTGGAGGAAGCATCATATACTGTACATAGATACGCTCATTAAAACTCTTCTTAGTATGTTCAGGCTTTAATACCCAAACACATTAGTTCTTGATTTAAACTGTCATTTCCTTGTACCTGTGGTCTTGTTGGTATATATTAGCTGTGTATAAAAATGAGAAACAGGTGTACAGAGCTCAAATATATTCAGGAATATGAATGGATGCACCAAAAGGATCTCTTTTTGTGGCTTTTAGTTGCAGAATTTATGATGTTTGAGATGACAAATACTCCAACTTTTGGTTACATCCTCTTTTATTAGGAAATTTTCATTTTTAACTAAAAATAGACATACTGTAAGCTGACATATTTAGATGTCAGTCCTATATGACACCATTGACCCTAAACCCAAGTATAGAAGGTTGAGCTGCAGTATAGTGCATCAATACAGCTTGGCTTATGTGTACCATAACGTTTAGGGGAAATTCCTTGCCACATATGTGTTGGGGGACACATTAGTGCGTATCTAGGTATGGCCTGGGTGGATAAGTGATTTAGCAAAAATTATTTTCGAAAAGTTATCAGGTAAGTCTAAGCAGCATAGATATTAATCACAAATAATTGTAGTTGTTGCGATTCCAGCTACATAACTTTTTGCTGCAAGCAAATTCTGTTCTTAAGTAGAATATTCTGTATTCAGGAAATATTAATTCTCATAAAACGACCTTCAAAACAGCCCATTAAAACGTCCTCAGAACAAATAGAAAGGATAGTTTGCATAGTCCGCCATTGGCCGCCCTTCACTCACTAAAACATAACAAAGTGTTCCATTCTCGGCTTGCCAGATACAGCTAGCTCTTCTGGAATAATCTCTGGCTTCTTATCTTCTGTCACAAATAAGACAACCAAAAGAATGCATATAAAACAGGAAACATCTTTGGAGTAATAAGGCTAAAAGCTTTTTGGTTTGAAAAACTGATTGGATACCTCACACGCCATATAAATATTTTACACACAATTTCTAACAAAATAGAACACTTAAAAATTAAAAACGAAATTCTGCCCAACATTTCCCCGTACAGTGTGTAACGCCAGCTCGGCTTGCCCTGCAGCACATACACCTGTACTTTTTCCCTTGTCACATTGAACTCTTGATATTTTACATCTTTTTTGCAGACTTCAGGGATGGTATGACCATGTCATGAAAACACAAACATTTCCCCTGTGGAACATGAGCATTTTTTCATGAATGAGTTCATAGTCTTTATATTTTATGTCTGAATGTTTTTTCCTTTCTTTCCAGAACTGTGAAACTGTGCTTTACTTAACTCCATCTTCCTCTGAAAGTGAGACAGAAAGGAAAAGCAATCAAGTCTAATATCCAACAGCTGCTAAAACCACCAACACCAAAGGCAATGGAGACATTTGCTTAGGCAGGGAAAACACTGGCCAAACTTCTGCAACTAATTTACAGTCAGTATTTCTACAACAATTTAGTGCAACCATGAATAATTCCCTTTTGTTGTGAAATGGTAAACTTTTTAGCAAAGGGAATTGCCTTTGTACAATGTATCTTCAGCCAAGCTGTCCCACCAAATATCCCACCATGGTTATTATAACTGATTACGGATTCTTTGTCTGGATAACTAGCCTGCAATCGAAAAAGACCACAAATCAGTCTGGTGAAACACTAAGACATTAAACGCATTAACTTTCTGGTGCCAGGTGGAGAGCCAAGTCCTGCCAGGGCCAAAGCAGTCCTGTTCATACCATATGTTACCAGCAAAGGAGCCTTCCACATGACCACCTAACTTGAGGGATGGGTGGGGAGAGGGATGGGAAACATACATACATACATACATACATACTGTACATACATACAGGTATGGGACCTCTTATCCAGAATGTGGCATAACTGTTTGTATCTGGAGCGCAAAGAGTTGTACCTGACATAAAAGTCTCTGATGTCACTTGTAATTGCCTCTGCCATGTATGACGCATGGGCTTCCATGGGCTTCTAAATGAACATTTTACTCACAGCCCCTTCTTGCACATTATGCATGGTGCACAAAGTAAAAATGCCTCTAGGCGCAAGGCGCATCTAGATACATTTACTCTGAACCTTGTCAGGATTTTCTTTATTTGGGCACAAGGTGCAAAAAGATGTAATTTAGCACCTTTTAGTAATCCACCAGTTGCCCCATCCATAAGCAATTAGCCATTTTGTATTTGCTAATACAGGTATGGGACCTGTAATCTAGAATGCTCAGGACCTGGGGTGTTCCGCATAAGGCGTCTTTCCATAATTTGTCTCTCCATACCTCAAGTCTCCTGAAAAATCATTTAAACATCGATGAAACCCCATAGGATTATTTTGCCTCCAATAAGGATTAATTATATCTTAGTTGGAATGAAATACAATGTACTGTTTTATTACTGCAGTGAAAAAGGAAATCATTTTTAAAAATTAGAATAATTTACTGTATTTATAATAGAGTCTATGGCGATGCCCTTCCCTTAATTTAGAACTTTCTGGATAATGGGTTTCTAGATAATGGATACCACAGTTTTTAAGTTAATTCCTAAATTCTCTTTTCCACGCTTATTGCATTTTTAAAGGTCGGTTAAGACATCTGCCAGTAATTATATAGAAGAGGGGAAACAATGTCTTGAGATGAGTGGAATCCAAGCAGTGGAAAAGGGTGGAAATATATAGTCATACGCCTAAGAGGGGATACTGAAAGTGACAACTTTACACACAACAGAAATGGAATAGCAGCACTAATAAAAATCAGTTAAATCAGTCCAGAGACATGCTGGGAGTGCTAAACAGAATATTACTGGAGTTTCTCTTCATTATTTCCAGGCCTCAGTGTGCCCCTTATAATGTCTGGCCTCAGCGTGCCCCACTGCACCTGCTAAACCAACAGTAGCTCTGCCCGTGGCACAATAAAAATGTGTTCTACTTCTAATTATGCCATCTTTTGCTTTTATTTTAACAAGTGGCAATTTTATATGTGTTTAGCTTTAAGCGATCCCCAGTATGGAAGGTTTATTGGAAGGAATTCTAAAAAAAAGCAGATGAGACATCTTCTGTACAGCCGCATGCACTATAAAATGTTAGCCTGTTCTGAAACCAATGACTTCACTTTCATATTAAAAAGCAAATATATTTTTCTAAAAATGCTCAATAAAAAAATAAGAACAATTTGTTAAAGGGCATGCACAATAAAAATTCTGATCAAAGTACATCTGTAAGCATTTGCCTGTAATACAATCTAAGGGAAGCTTTTCCACTAAGATAATTTCTGAAAATAAAACATATTTCTAGTACAGTGGATTCATTTAAAGATAACATTTGTTTAAGAGGAAATGCAAACAAGGGATTATTAAATTGTAATGTTAAGTGTTTTTTTCTTTCCGTATATTCTTGGTTTGAATATAAAATGTCAGTTGTTACTTCTAAAATCATTGACTTTCTTCCTGCTACATTAGATCAATGCTGCAGTCTGTTCTGAATGTCAGCCACAAGTGTCATAATGTGTTTGGTTCATTTAATAGTCTTAATGTGTTCCCAAATGCATTCTGCTAGTTGTATTGCAGCTTATACAGGCTGTCTAGATACAAAATGTATGTTACAAGTGACAATATATATAATTATAGGACAGTGTTCCCCATCCATTGGCTCGTGAGCTCACCAACCCCTTGGATGTTGCTCCCAGTGGCCTCAAAGCAGGTGCTATTTTTTTATTTCCTGGCTTGTAGGCAAGTTTTGGTTGTATTAAACCATGTGAACTGCCAAACAGAGCCTCCTGTAGGCTGCCAGTCCATATCGGTGCTACCACATAGCTAATAATAGCCTTTATATGGCACCCCCCCCAGGAACTGTTTTATGCTTGTGATGCTTCCTAACTCTTTTTACATTTGAATGTGAATTTCTTCCAAAAAGAATGTCTCTTACTAACACATGTTTATTTTATAAATAGATATGTTCTGTCGTCTTTTGGGGAAGAAAAACGAATAAGTCTTATTACAAATAATATTGGACAAGTTTCATGTTTTTTTCAGTTTATGTTTCCAAATGTGAATTGTCATAAACTATCAGTAGAGAAAGAGCAAACAAAAATTGCTAATCAAAACCCCCAGAGAACTTCTATTAGGTTTAATTGCAATCAAGTTTTCTTTTTCTGCAGCATAATGCGGCCACGTTTTTCAGATTCAAGTTCTTCATAAATGTCAGCGAGAAAAAAAAATTGGCATTAAATATATCTGCCGTTGATAAAGGTAGTAAAGGGTAAAGGATCTATCAGGAATGCTTGGGATAAAGTTTTTTTTCTCATAATTTGGATTCCCTGCCTAAATCTATTAAAAATATAAACAGTTAAACAACAAATAAACCCAATAGGATTGTTTTGCCACCAATGCAGCTTAGTTAGAATCACAAGGTACTGTTTTATTATTATCTGGAAAGAGGAATTCATTATAAAATTGACTCTGTGGAAGTGGCCTTCCTGTAATTTCTGGATATATGTTGTCTGGATAAGAGATCTAATGCATGTATTTAATATACTTATCAACATCAGCTAAATATAAAAGCTTACATTGATTGAAGTCATAACCAGGGATATTGGTGGTCAACCAGGGCAAATCAGTTTCTTTAATTCATTTCTATATACACAAATACCTAGAATATCAGGTATAGTGACCGGTGACCCGTAGCAGGGCGTAGGGAGGCAGGGGCATAACAGCATCGTAGGGGTTGTAGGCCACTCCCAGCTGGTTTGGGATTGGTGGGTTCAAATGGCTGCATGTCAGGGGTATAAATAGGTAGCTCAGTGCTTTCCCGCTTCCAGTCCATTTTAGACAGTGCAGGAAAACGCCCACCCTCCCTCCCCAAACAGGTGAGTTGGTATTATAGTTTGGCTGGCGGAGTGGTTGAGTCTGGGAACCAATGGTTGCATGCTTATTGGTGGTTGGCACGCCTGGCAAGGGGTAAGGAGGTGTGTCAGGAAGTGAGTTTGTTGAGGAGTAGGTGGACCCGGGCTAGGATGGCAGCTGGCAGCGCTAGTGGCATTGCGCAGTTATTGGATTGTTACAGTTGTTTGTTATACAAACATTCAAGTTCATGATATGTTATATGTTATTCTATGTTCATGATATGTTATCTTATTTTCATGTTATGTTTGTTTATGTTTATCATATGTTCGTGTTATGCTATTTGCTTATGGTATGTGTTAAATTAAACTTCAGTTGTTAATAAATGTTCTGCGGCCCTTTCCATCCAAAATTTGGTGTCCGTGTAATTCTTCTGGGATAGGAGGGGTGGCGTGGTAGGTTGATAGGAGGTGGAACAAATCCCAATGGTGCGCCTGTCATGTTAAAGTGATCTGGCTCTGGTATAATAAGTCATAGCCTAGAGTACATCTCACCTTTGCTTTGCTTGACTTTAAACAAATCTTCAGCCACCCCAATGTATTTTATTATGCTAAAAAGTGAAGTAACATAGTTCCTATTAAAATAACTGAGCAGTTACCTGATTTATAAAGCATGACAGAGACAATGCACAAGGGTTGCTTTAATTTAGTTACAGGTTATGTATTTTTGGATTATTTTCTGTCTCAAGTAAGCAGAGAGATAATTCACTTCTGGAATCAGCTGTCTCCCAGACAAGCAGATAGGGAGAGATGTTTCCGACATCAGTACCTACTATATTTCCAGCGTCTTCCATGTTACGAGGAAAGCAGGATTTTCCCATTGCCCCCCCCCAGGGAGCAGCCACATTAAACCAGATGGAGCACACAGAGGACCCAAAGAGATTAATATAGTACATCACATGCAGAGCTTTGACTATCATCAAGCAACATCTGCCTGGGAGAGCCTTTTGAGCGTCAGCCAACACATTCGGATGGACTGTAGTGTGTTGTGTTTTGTTTATAGAGCATATAAAGAGCATATCAGGAATACTTTGTCTGCCTGTAAATAAATTGCTCAACTAGGTCCCTGAACACAAGGAATTAAAATGCATTTTCATGCCTGAAATGATGTAACAATGGATAACAACGATAATGCAATATATATGTTTCGATCTGGCTTTGATTTTCAAATATTTTCTTTCAAAAGAGACCAATTTTATCTTTAGACAACATTGCCCATAAGTTGGCTACAGCAACCCACCATGCAAGGTGAATGCCCAATAAATCTAATAGCACTGTTGTCCATCTTGCACCTGCTTGGGTGGTCCATGGGGCGGGTAAAATAATGACACACTTTTTACATTTTTATAGTTTCCATACATTTTAATGTCTGTCTCACAGGGGTCTGTGGCATATAAATGCAGCCACCATGTTTCCCAAGTACAGTAAGGGGCCTATTTATTATGCTGTGTAAAATGAAATTCTCTGAAAAAACAGTGTAAATACTGTGTAAAATATATGGAGTAGCTCACCATACAAATGGCAAATTTCACGCCATTATGTTACTTAAAATCCAGTGGAAGACAAAACACTTAAAAAAAATTATGCAGATTTTATGCAGTTTTTTACGCAGTTTTTTACACAGTGAAGCCTGGCAGCACAGCACAATAAATCTGCCCCTGGTCACTGGAGCACTACAGGTACATTTCTACCATAACTTTAATTTTTAAGTTTAGGCATGTCATTTATTGGCTTGGAAAGTCATTTGGCTTTAAGATCAGCAAAAGCCAATTAGCCTGCATTCTAAATAAGCAACAGTATACAGTCTAATGTGGTACACGAGGGAAAACAAATAAAATGCACAATCCTACTTTAGTCATAGTAAATACAAAATACCCTAAATGTTATTAATAGAAATGTGTGAATTTTTTTGCCAGGCATGAAACCGCCACTAAAATTCGCAGTGACAAAAATTGAGTGAAAAAAAGTTGTGGCTGCATCAAAAAAGTCACACGCATCAAAAAAGTTGTGCGGTAGCTGCATTTCACTAATTTTTCAGCAGTTTCGTGAAATTTCCAGTGATGTGAAATGGGGCAGATTCGCTCATCACTATTTATTAAGCAACGTGATCAAGTAAATAGAATGCAGACACAACCCTGTCTGTAGATAGAGCTCTTTGTTACACCCTAGGGCAGAGGATGTACCAGTTTAAGCTATAATGGGTAAGAAAGTGGCACTTTATCTGTTATTTACCCCAGACTCTGCAGTAAGCACATGCCTGGCTTATAAGCAAGATAAGCAGGAGCCTGATAAGCCAAGCAGCAAGGGTAGTGAATGGGTGTAGAACTTAAGGGTATAAATCTGCAGAACTCAGACCCCAAACACTCTGGTAATGGATCAGATGTCAGTAACCTTTACGGTCTACTTCACCCATCTCACATATATCACTAGACTTACACATCTGATTCCAGTTGAGAATATGCCAAATCTTATTCATGCTTTTGTAACTTTGCCTCTAATGTTGGCTGTCTGTGAGTTAGGGTATTCCATGGAAAACTGGCTTGCTGACCTTTAAAGCTCTAAATAATTATGATCCTGGCTACTTAAGAGCATATGCTTTCCTCTCCCCACCCTACCTTCCATTGAAACGCCATAACCCTAACTTAAACTTTGGATCCTGAAGCAGCTCCCACACTGGGAATTCCCTGCCCTCCGCTGTGTCTGGATATATTCATAAGCAAGAACAAAGTAAATAGGGAGAATTTGTTAATGCAAGTTGCATTACATCTGTTTTTGCACTTTTGCACCATCCCTTCCTTTAGTAAATTAGCAATAATGCACAGATTTCATCTTTGAATGCAGTAGATGATAGACTGTATATGTTCCTAGAAACCTGAAAACTATAATGAACTTTGAATTCTTGGGAGGAGAATCCTATACAGATACTATTGCTTTTGTCACTATTACCAACATGCTTAACATTGATACTAACATGCAATTATAACACACCAGTATAGCTTTCCGAATGTAATTAATACATCCAGCTGCATTTCTACTTTAATCCAAGTCCTCAAAGAAAATGGAAAATGTAATAACTATGGTATTCTAATTACAGTGATGAAAACCATCTGTTAACTTATCATTATTTGCGTTTTTCTGAGAACTATCGTATTTACTGTGTAGATACATGATTTTTTTTATTGGTTCATACATTTTGGCTAAGTGCCTTTGTTGAAAAGATAACCTTGTTTATAAGTACGGGTAACGTTCTGAGTATTTTCCCTTAAGGCTAAACTACACGAGAGATTTTGTAGATTAGACTTTGTCTGACCCACAAAATCTTGTCATGCAGCAGCCCCAACGTCACGAGATTTTGTGGGACCCTTCAAAATCTGATCCCCACAGCTGTAATGTTAAGTCGGATTGTTCCTGCATCTTTTAATGAGCGAAAGTCTTTCATTCACCATCAGATTTTTATTTCATTAACCATCAGATTTTATTGTCATTGAAACTTCTTATTGGGTTACAAAGCATTTTTCTATGAACAGCTGAATTTGCCAAAATAAGTGAAAGCAGTCATATGCCAGTCATATGATTACATTACATTACATTAACATTTATTTATAAAGCGCCAACATATTCCGCAGCGCTGTACAATAAGTGGGTTACATACATTGGACATACAGAGTAACATATAAAGCAATCAATAACCGATACAAGAGGTGAAGAGGGCCCTGCCCAAAAGAGCTTACAATCTACAAGGAGAAAGGGTTGAGACACAAGGTCACTGCGAATTTCCACATTTCGCCATTGATGTGGAACTACAACAGTCGTGCAATAGCCAAATTTCGCAAATTTTTCAGTAGTTTTGTGCATTTTTTGGCAAAGTGAAACAGGACAGATTCGCTCATCACTATTGATATTCATGAGGTAAATCTAATAAAGCTACAGATACAATATCAATATAACCTATACATGACACTGAAGGAGATGTAATTAATTACTGATTACTTTAAGGTTTATTGAACAGGGCCCTTTTTACCTCTTGTATCAGTTATCGGTTGTGTTTTTGAATGTAACCTGTACATTTAGGGGCTGATTTACTAATCCACGAATCCGAATGGGAAAAATTCGGATTGGAAACAAACATTTTGCGACTTTTTCGTATTTTTTGCGTTTTTTTCGTCGCCGTTACGACTTGCGCCTTTTTCGTATTAAGCGCTCGTAAACGGCGAGCAAAACTTTCATACTTTGCATGATTTTGGAAGCCTCCCATAGGACTCAATGGCACTCTGCAGCTCCAACCTGGCCCAAGGAAAGTCTCCCATAGGGCTCAATGGCACTCTGCAGCTCCAACCCGGTCCAAGGAAAGTCTCCCATAGGGCTCAATGGCACTCTGCAGCTCCCAAGGAAAGTCTCCCATAGGGCTCAATGGCACTCTGCAGCTCCCAAGGAAAGTCTCCCATAGGGCTCAATGGCACTCTGCAGCTCAAACCTGGCCCAAGGAAAGTCTCCCATAGGGCTCAATGGCACTCTGCAGCTCCAACCCGGCCCAAGGAAAGTCTCCCATAGGGCTCAATGGCACTCTGCAGCTCCAACCTGGGCCAAGGAAAGTCTCCCATAGGGCTCAATGGCACTCTGCAGCTCCAACCTGGCCCAAGGAAAGTCTCCCATAGGGCTCAATGGCACTCTGCAGCTCCAACCCGGCCCAAGGAAAGTCTCCCATAGGGCTCAATGGCACTCTGCAGCTCCAACCCGGCCCAAGGAAAGTCTCTCATAGGGCTCAATGGCACTCTGCAGCTCCAACCCGGCCCAAGGAAAGCCTCCCCATAGGGCTCAATGGCACTCTGCAGCTCCAACCTGGCCCAAGGAAAGTCTCCCATAGGGCTCAATGGCACTCTGCAGCTCCAACCCGGCCCAAGGAAAGTCTCCCATAGGGTTCAATGGCACTCTGCAGCTCCAACCTGGCCCAAGGAAAGTCTCCCATAGGGCTCAATGGCACTCTGCAGCTCCAACCCGGCCCAAGGAAAGCCTCCCATAGGACTCAATGGCACTCTGCAGCTCCAACCCGGCCCAAGGAAAGTCACGATACTGAAGCTTGAATGAATCCGAAACTTTCGTACTCGGCGCGATAGCTATGAAAAAGTCGTGACAATTCGCGCAAGTCGTAACGCTATGAAAAAGTTGCGATAATTTACGAAAAAGGCGTAATGGCTATGAAAAAGTTGCGACAATTTACGAAAAAAATTGCAAAATACAGATAATTACGAAAAAAACGCATTCGGACGCTTTTCAGACGTTCGTGGATTAGTAAATGTGCCCCGTATGTGTACAACAATCACTCTGCAGAATATGTTGGCACTTTATAAGTGGGTGTTATTATTATTAATAATGATAATAATAATAATAATAGGGATGCACCGCATTCCAGGATTTGGTTTGGGATTCTGCCTCGTTCAGCACAATTCAGATTCGACCAGATCCAAGTGCCTAATTTTTTAATTTATTTGTTTATATATATATACATAATAATTTTATGTATCATAAGAAATGCCTAATTCTGCCTGTTAAATTAAATCTACATAATTTGTTTTCTGTTTAGACTTATGAAGGTCTATGCTAAACCCATACACTGTATTATATACTTTATGCTGGCCTGCCCAGAGTACTGTGGTTTGTATAGGGTTAATAAAATGCTCTCCTTTCTTCGAATGTATTTATGCTGTCTGGGTTTAATTTAATACTGAAAGGAGATACCAAATCATGTATTGTGTTCTATCTGATGTGCTATATTCTCACTAATAGTGGTTAATATAAAGCATATATCTCATTTGATGTATTCTATGCAGTATGCCTGGGGAAATATAGTGTATAATATAACCGTTCCTTATCAAATGCTGCATGTGTGGGGGCAAATATACTGGTGGTCAGTTGTTTGAACACAAATATTTGCTTGGCTGCTATGGGTTACTAGATATAGGCAAACTGAAAACATCTCATTATTTTACCCTGTAATGAGGTAACAATCTGCTGTTACATTATAACACTATCGCCTTTTTCTTGTATTTTACAGTATTAAAGGAGCTGAAACTACTTCTTCTATTAGCAGTCTCCTTCAGATTTAAATGTCAAGATTTTTATTGCAGTTCAGCTAAGAGGGCCTTCTGTTTTACAGAATAGTTCAGAAATGACTCACTCATATGTGCATTTTTTTAGAGTTAACGTAAGCTTACACAAGCTTTTCCACAAGTTCATTTGTTCCATATAGCTCAGTACAGTCCCTTAGCATTATAAATCTTAAGGTGACATGCTGGAACTTAGTTTGAGTCCAATCATTTTGATATTGGGACTCATTTACATTTACGTGCAAAATATCAGTGCAATTTGCCATGTTTTCTTCATCCGCAATGAAACATTCTTGGCTGGAGGACATCTGACTACTACTATACTGTTGCATGTAATGAGGACTGGCCCTCCAGAGACTAGAAAGGACATACAGAATACTACTCCCAATAAAAATGTATTTAAACAAAAAATAATAAATAAATAAATATATATATATATATATATATAACAATCTGTGCACTTTCCAGGCATCTTCATACTGTTCCGGGGTCGCATGAGACATAATATGCAGGCAGGGTACTTTGTTTGCAGAATCTGAATTATTCAGCCGAGAAAATTAATTTGCGTTATTTTCATTTGGGGTCTGTTTAGGCCACATATGCTGGTAAATCTATGCATATTGGCCATAAAACATTTCAGTAGACCTCTGGTGTTCATATTTAGGGGGATTTTTCTTTGTATGGATTTGAGATAAATGAGACAAATTTCAATATTTTTAGGCAAGTTTCAGAAAAGTCATACAAATCTCTAATTTTAGTGAGGCTTTACAGTTAGCTTGTAGTACAAAGTATATGGTGTTTGGTCTTTATAATGTTAGACACACAGGCAGTGTGCTGTATTTGCAGAAGCTAATTTGCTCATTTGTATGCAATATGCAATATGTATATGTATGCAATATTTTCATTATACGGTCCCTACAGGCCACACACAGGCAAATCTATGCATCAGGTATTAAACTGTTCAGTAGATGGAGTAAGCAAATTGGCTTGACTTTTGATTGAGAGAAACTAGAAATGCTTTATTAGAAAGGCTTATAATAACAGTGGGTGTGGCTTATAACCACGGGTGTGGCTTCTTTTGGCACACCACACTAATGGGCTTATTTATCAGTTTTCAAGTTTGTGAATTCCGCTTCAAATCAACTTGCATTAAAAAAAACTTGAATGTTCCCTCATTTATTGCTATGGAAAACTTGTTCAAATAAAAAAAACTTGAATATCTCAAATTAGTGAGTTTACAAACTCGAAATATCTTGAATTAATAATACGGCTTGATTTTGTCAAGAACAACTCCCATTAACTTCTACATAAACGCTCAAGCTTTTAGATGCCAAAGTTTTGTGTTCGAATTTTGGGGTTTTTTGCACTTAATAAATATTGGACGTGAATTTTGAACCATAATTTCAATATTGGGAGTTTTAGTGCAAAAAACCTTGAGTAGTACAAAAAAAATCTAATAAAAAAAATCACCCCCTTAGCGTAGCACATGGCATCCCTTCTCATTTTTCTCTAATTCAAGTGTCAGAAAGGCATACGCAATGCTTTGTTTCAGAAAACTAAGCGCTGGTGTGCCCTCCTACTGGCGAGGTCAGTGTGGGTCTGTATGTGAGTATATAGATAGGTCAGTATGGGTCTGTATGTGAGTGTATAGATAGGTCAGTATGGGTCTGTATGTGAGTGTATAGATAGGTCAGTATGGGTCTGTATGTGAGTGGATAGATAGGTCAGTGTAGGTCTGTATGTGAGTGGATAGATAGGTCAGTATGGGTCTGTATGTGAGTGGATAGATAGGTCAGTATGGGTCTGTATGTGAGTGGATAGATAGGTCAGTATGGGTCTGTATGTGAGTGGATAGATAGGTCAGTATGGGTCTGTATGTGAGTGTATAGATAGGTCAGTATGGGTCTGTATGTGAGTGGATAGATAGGTCAGTATGGGTCTGTATGTGAGTGGATAGATAGGTCAGTGTAGGTCTGTATGTGAGTGGATAGATAGGTCAGTGTAGGTCTGTATGTGAGTGTATAGATAGGTCAGTGTGGGTCTGTATGTGAGTGTATAGATAGGTCAGTATGGGCCTGTATGTGAGTGGATAGATAGGTCAGTATGGGTCTGTATGTGAGTGTATAGATAGGTCAGTATGGGTCTGTATGTGAGTGTATAGATAGGTCAGTATGGGTCTGTATGTGAGTGTATAGATAGGTCAGTATGGGTCTGTATGTGAGTGGATAGATAGGTCAGTATGGGTCTGTATGTGAGTGGATAGATAGGTCAGTATGGGTCTGTATGTGAGTGTATAGATAGGTCAGTGTGGGTCTGTATGTGAGTGTATAGATAGGTCAGTATAGGTTTGTGTGTGCTGGGTTCACTTGGACGGGTTGAACTTGATGGGTTTTTTTTTCAACCCTAAGTAAATATATAACTATGTAAGTCCCAAAAGCTGAATTATTCCCCAGACAGATTTATTACAATGAAACACTAAAACAACTGAGGCAGAACCATTAAATTAGTTTAAGATAATTTTAGGGAAGAATTTCAAAATTACATGATCCATACTTAACATGATGTATTATGTAAGAAAATACTGTGCTGTAATGAAGTCAATGATAAATTAGTGTGGTTTCTAGTTGTTGCTTCAGAGGACTCTGCTGAGGAGGAACACTGAGTTACCCTTAAATTAGGAAACTTGAAACAAACCTGGAATACACAAGAAAATGTATGAGTTCTCATGATTTGTAGTTTAAGCAGAAGCAGATGGGCAGATTCCAAGTAGCTAAGTATCACATAAAAAGCTATAAAATCATCCAAAATGCAGTCTCATATGGCTAGATTTGTTTTTGTTAGGTAGCCATTGTACTGGGAAATTGAACAGTAGTTTTCTTTAGCTATGGTACTCCTCTTCCATTTGTGCTGAGCTCTTTAGTACCCTGACTGCAACTGCTAGGACTTGCATAGACTCAATCCAGGATTTGGTTCAGGATTCAACCAAGATTTTGCCTTTTTCAGTAGGTTTCATTTGGCCAAACCAAATGTGACTTTTTGTCATATAAACACGGAAGTTGAACATTTTTGACCACACGCAATGTGCAGTTCTCTTTAACTCTTCCTTGTCCTAATTTTAGGATTCAGATTAATTTCAGTACTTGCCCACTTCTTTCACAAAGGATTTGGGGTTCGGCTGAATTTGAAACTAGTGGATTCGATGCATCCCTAGTAACCACAAGGTACCCACAGACAAACAAACAAGAAAAGGGGGAAAATACGAAAACTGGGCATAAAATGAAACATCAGTAGCCAAAGGAGAGGATCTTTCCTCGATATGCCCACCTTGAGGTGGTCGTTTGGCCTTTAGGTCAAACAATTGGATCACATTGATGATAATGGGATGCAGTCCATTGGGTCCAGGACAACATCATTGAGTCATTGTGCTCCTTGTCCGAATAGGATTTTTACCTACTAACAGATAGGGAGCTAAGAGTCAACAGGAATGATTATATCATGTGTCATAACATTTGCATGCTGATGTTGTAGTGGCATTTATGTTGATATGTTGTATCATTGTACCATTTTGGAGAGCACTAGCTATGCTTTCTATCAGAAACATGCACCTTATCTTTTAAATTAAAAAAATGTTTCTGGTTTTTAGATGGATAATTTACAGTGTCTGTTTTTAGATCAAATGACGTCAAATTAAGAGAAATCTTTAAAATAGTCTACAGGTTTTTTGGAACTGCTAATTTTAATTTAAAAGAATTCTTACCTCTGTGAAATGATATATTTATACAATTATTCCTCACAGTTGTTGCCAGGGTCAAAGGAGAATTATGCACAAGGGAAATGTGGTACGCAACTGATAGCTAAAAAAAACTTTAATTTCATAAACTTGTGTAATGCTTTCTGTTCTATACAATATGATTAACTGCTGATCCATTCTCTCATCAGTATAGGTTATAGTGTCCTTAAATCTCTACTTAATGCAGATTCAGACTTACTTTCGGATTTGCTGAATCACATGGCGCTTATGCTTCCCCAGTCCCCGCAGCACAGCATGACACAACTTTCATGTCAGTGTAGTGGAAAAAATGTGTGTTAATGATCTATTCAAATGAAGTGATATGGTGAGTCATCTGAGCAATTAAGGGAAAAACATCTCACGTCGTTATTTCTGATGAGCTGAGAAAATGTGTGTATGTGTGTGAGTATATTACTGGTATTGCATTGTCATTTCCTTTCAGTTCGGCAGTTGTTTTATTTTACACCCAATTCACAGCTTCTCATGGCCTAACAACAGATATATCAAGGAAATTGTGGTTATTGGGGTGTTTAGAAATAACTTTTAATACATGTGTAATTGTAAAATCGTATTTCCATCTAGAGACATGGGCTATATTTACTAAAGGGTCAGTAGTTTTCCCAAAAATGAAGATTCCCTTCAACATCACCAGTTTATTAAAAGCAGAATACAAAAGTTTTGGAGAATTAACTTTACAGTGGTGAAAATTCTCTTTGCATTGCTGTAAATACATAGCTCTTCTCCGGGTTCAGGCTGGCAAACTACAATTATATAGATAGAGCAGCAACCTTGGAATCTCATTATCTACATTGCCCCTCCATGTTAATTTTCCACATATTTCTTCATGGCAAAAATTGTATTTGCTATTTTTAGTAAATAAGAAAAGTGTTGGGAAAATACACCCGGCAAATTTTACTTTGGTGAAGTTAGATGAAGAAAAAATTCACACTTTAGTAAATGTGTCCATAGTTTCTCCTAATTAAGACTTCATTCAGTATATTTTTCAACATTTTCAATTTATAATTGAGCAAACTCTTGACAGTGATATTGATCCATAGGGGCACATTTACAAGAACGCCGAATGCATTTTTTTCGTAATGATCGGTATTTTGCGATTTTTTCGTAGCCGTTACGACTTTTTCGTAAATTGTCACAACTTTTTCGTAGCCATTACGATTTGCGAGAATTGTCGCGACTTTTTCATAGCCGTTGCGCCGAGTACGAAAGTTTCGGATTCATTCAAGCTTCAGTATCGTGACTTTCCTTGGGCCAGGTTGGAGCTGCAGAGTGCCATTGAGCCCTATGGGAGACTTTCCTTGGGCCGGGTTGGAGCTGCAGAGTGCCATTGAGCCCTATGGGAGACTTGCCTTGGGCCAGGTTGGAGCTGCAGAGTGCCATTGATTCCTATGGGAGACTTTCCTTGGGCCAGGTTGGAGCTGCAGAGTGCCATTGAGCCCTATGGGAGACTTGCCTTGGGCCGGGTTGGAGCTGCAGAGTGCCATTGATTCCTATGGGAGACTTGCCTTGGGCCAGGTTGGAGCTGCAGAGTGTCATTGAGCCCTATGGGAGGCTTTCCTTGGGCCGGGTTGGAGCTGCAGAGTGCCATTGAGCCCTATGGGAGACTTTCCTTGGGTCGGGTTGGAGCTGCAGAGTGCCATTGAGCCCTATGGGAGACTTTCCTTGGGCCAGGTTGGAGCTGCAGAGTGCCATTGAGCCCTATGGGAGGCTTTCCTTGGGCCAGGTTGGAGCTGCAGAGTGCCATTGAGCCCTATGGGAGGCTTTCCTTGGGCCAGGTTGGAGCTGCAGAGTGCCATTGAGCCCTATGGGAGACTTTCCTTGGGCCAGGTTGGAGCTGCAAAGTGCCATTGAGTCCTATGGGAGGCTTCCAAAATCATGCAAAGTCTGAAAGGATTGCCCACCGTTTACGAGCGCTCAATATGAAAAAGTCGCGACAATATACAAGCAAGTCGTAACGGCTACGAAAAAGTCACGACAATTCGCACAAGTTGTAACGGCTACAAAAAAGTTGCGACAATTTACGAAAAAGTTGTGACGGCGACGGAAAAAATCGCAAAAAATACGAAAAAGTCGCAAATGTTCGTTTCCAATCTGCTTTTTTCCCATTCGGATTCGTGGATTAGTAAATCAGCCCCATAGTATGTGGATGTGGAAACCTAAGTTTTGAAATGACCTCAGATTTAAATATCTATGATCTGTTTATGAATATATGTATACTGTATATGAGCTTGATTAATACCAAGCTATAACACTATACTGCAGCCAGCTGCTTGTTCCTGCTGTGCCTGCTCATATTGATAACAGTGGGGCCCCAGCTGTAAGAATGCTACTGGGGAAACCACTGCTGAGAATGTGTAACATTCAAATTGTATTAACCATATACTCACAGCCACACACTTGACAATTGCATCTAAATGGAAAACTCCATTTGCACCTACTTTGGAAAAAATAATCAAGCGGGTAAATGCTAACTGTATACTTGAATATGGAATAGCTACCCTCCACAACAATCTCATATTATCTAAATGTCTGGGACCTGTGGGAAATACAGGGCTTGGCCAGTTATCTACCTTCTTATCCAAGGCACCCAGCTGCCCCCGACCTCAACAAAACAAATGTACTGTTGTCTCTCTCTGTTTGTTTATTTACCTCCTTTACTATATGTCTCATGGTAACGCATCCACCATACAATCTGAAAGATTCCAATGTTCTATGATGTTCTACAACAGTTTTTTCCATTGTTTATTTCTTTGTTTTCTGATCCGCAGGATACTTATTAGCAGAGAAGACACACTGCATATGGTTTTGCTTTTTGAAGCGATGCTTTAATTGAAATATGCGAGATGTTTTTCTTGCAATGTAATGCGTTACTATAAACAAAAATAAAAATATAAGCTACAAAAAGAAGAACTTAGCACTCTTGCTGTGGTGAAGTTTTGAAGAGAGGTGAATGTTTGTCAATTAGAAAAATTCGCTGCACATACAATTTATTTGTTGTGTGTCAAAAAAAGGGCACGGTCACATAAAAAAAGAACAAGCGACAACAAAGAAAGATGTGGGCGACCAAAAAAAAAAATTGCGCAACAAATGCGTTTCGTGAATTTTTCGCTGTTTCACGAATTTTCTTGCTGTTTCGCAAGTTTTATGGCTAAGCGAAATGGGACAGATTCGCTCATCACTACACACATCTCCTTATACTAAATACAAAAAAACATCATACAATGGTTGCTTTTCTTATGTGCCCAATGTATTCTTATTATTTTTTCTTATTAGGGGGCAAAATAGGTGCTATGAAGAGTTAAGGTGGCCATACACGGGCCGATTCTAGATGCCAATATCGGTCCCTTACACTGATTCGGCAGCTTATCAACTCTTGTAGGGGGACTAATGACTGGCCTGCATCTGGTCTAAAATCGGGCAGATATCGATCGGGCAGGTTAAAAGATTTAGTCAGATCGGGGACTGCGTAATTCAAGACACTACTGTCCTTTTAAGACAAATCTGTTATTGTAGTTGTACAAAGCTTTTCATCAGATCAAATTTTTTTTAAACTGACCTTTATAGTGAAAAACAGACCGCTATTATCTCAAAGAAAAAAAACAAAGCTGTAATTATAATCATTTCTGTATTATAGTAGCTTCTGTATATTCAGCTTTCATCGCTACAGTTACATAATCACTGTCCACAAATATGTAGGTCAGTACTGTTCTTCTCAAGGAACTATAGTTTGTATGAAATTTACATTAAACTAGAGAAGTGAGGTATATAAAAGAGTCTGACATTATTAAGGTATAGCTTAATCATAAACAAATTTGAACAGTAATCCTATTGTTGTTCTTGTTGAACAGAAAAGGAGCATTTAAGCAATGGATCCATTGTCAGAATTAAAGAATCCAGTTTCACATCAATTTGCTGAACAAATTCTGACTTTAATACAATGGTTTTCACAATCACATGAGATGTACTTTTCCTTGTCCACATTCTTTCTTGAAGGTTCAAGGGAACTGTCACTCTTTAAAGGTCCTTGATAAATGGAAAATGCAATGGCATAATTAAATCTGAATACCAGTTATTTCTATCCATCCAGGTACATTCATCCATTTATCCACATCCACCTGCATTTATCCACATACATCCATATCCCTCCTTATCCATCCACATCCAACCACATATATCCACACTCCTCCTCATTTATCCACATCCATCCACATATATCAATCCTTCTTACATATATCTATACCCCTTCTTATCCATCCGCATCTATCAGTCCATTCAACCGTTTATATCTTATCCTTTACCTTCATTTGCTTTTTCAGTTTCCATTTGTGATCTGCGCTCAGATATGTGGGTGATACCTGTAAAATAATTTTGAAAATGTAGATATATAATTTAGATATAATTAGATATAATAATTATTTTGAAAATTCAAAATTTCCTTACCTGGTCTACTTTCTGTCAATATGTGACCATAATGCTCCTTGTCACATCTTTTCAAATTAGAGTAAAGCACTTGAATTTCCACTTGACTGCTTCTTCTAATTCCATATTTCATACTAATTCCATATTTCTAATAATTCCAAGTTTGGACATGACTCTGTTTTTATATGCAGTTTTGTTTTTGGCAGGAGGATCATAAGACTGCTTTGCTATGTAAGCAACTATAAAGGGGTGAAACCTTTTTTTCTCCCTTTTGGGCTCTCCTGCTTAGTCATCTTGCGGCATTCACTAATCGCGCAACTTGGAAGCATCAGGAAATCTTGAAACAAATTAAGCATAGCATATTAGTATTAGGCACCTTAACATTTCAAAGTATGAAGAAAAAGCAAAAAAGAAGAGCTGAAAAATGGAGATAATTGATGTTGAAATCTCAGTGGCATTGGTGAGAAGGCAGTGGCGTAGCGAGGGGGGTGCCGAGGGGGCCATGGCCCCGGGCGGCGTATCAGAAGGGGCGGCGGCGGCTCCTTCTCTCTTACAGGCAACAGGCGCTTTTATAAGGTTGCGCCAGTGCGTATGACGTCACACGTCAGCGACGAGGCGCAACCTTATAGAAGCGCCTGTTGCCTGTAAGAGAGAAGGAGCCGCCGCCGATGGTCTGTTGGGGGTATGTACTATGGGGGAAATTGGGGGCACTGTGTGGGGGCTACTGTCTATGGGGAAATTGGGGCACTTTCCATGGGGGGGGGCAGGTCTTTGTGGGGTATTGTGTATGGGGGAACTTCCTATTGGGGGCACTGTGTATGGGGCAATTGGGGCTCTGTGTATGAGGGCACTTTCTATTGGGGGGCAAGGTCTTTGGGGGGTATTGTCTATGGGGACACTGTGTATGGGGCAATTGGGGCACTGTGTATGGGGGCACTTCCTATTGGGGGCACTTTGTATGGGGCAATTGGGGGCACTTTCTATTGGGGGAACTGTGTATGGGGCAATTGGGGCACTGTGTATGGGGGCACTTTTTTGTGGGGGGGGCAAGGTCTTTGGGGGGTACTGTCTATGGGGGAACTGTGTATGGGGAAATTGGGGCACTGTGTATGGGGGCACTTCCTATTGGGGGCACTGTCTAAGGGCAATTGGGGGCACTGTGTGGAGGGGGCTGTCTATGGGGACACTGTGTATGGGGCAATTGGAGGCACTGTCTATGGGGAAATTGGGGCACTTTCTATGGGCAATTGGAGGCAATGTGTGTGGGGGGCACTGTGTATGGGGCAATTGGGGGCACTGTGTATGGGGGTACTGTCTATGGGGCAGTTGTATGGGGGGACCGTGGCCAGAATAGCGTTAGGGGGGCCTGGCCAGCATAGTGTTAGGGGGCACTGTGGTAGGGTGACCCTAATACTTTTTATGTCTGTGTGTCCTGTACTGATGGGAGGGGCCCCGTGATTTCTGATGGCGGCCCTGCCACCATGGGCAGCCACGGACGCACAGCTGAATCCACTTTTGACAATTATGACATGCGCACCGCATTTCAAATTCAATCAAAAAAAAATAAAAATTTAATGCTGCTTTTTTTATTTTGTCTATTTTTTTTAAGAATAACTAAATAGAGGGGCGGCAAATTTCCGGTCGGCCCCAGGCGACGAAAGCCCACGCTACGCCACTGTGAGAAGGATAATACTAAATGGAAAAAGCAGGCCATGTAATGATCATATAGATGATGGCAAAGAGAAAGAAAGGAGGATTGTTACACCCAGAAAACCTAGCAGTTTCTTGCCAAGAACAAACCTTAAAGTCTTAAGTGATGGTGAAATAATTCAACAGTTTCTGAAGTGATATTACATTTGTACAGTTAAATTGGATCAGACTTAGAACCCCTAACAGCAAGAACTCAAGCAGTACCTGGAATAGTCAAACTGTTATCCACTCTACATTTTTAGCTACAAGATCTTTTCAAGCTGTCAAATCAATTATCGCAGGTATCAGCCAGCCAACTTTGTCTAGGTGCTTACTGGAAGTGTTAAAAGTATGAGAAGTCTTTGGTGCCAGATGTCCATATATATTGCCATAATATATTACCACTTAGTTGAGTGTTTAACAATTGTCGTCAAAAGTAAATTTGATATTTCTGCCTGCTCTTGTGCGATGCAACATCTCTTTCTAATGCAAAATAGCATGCACATAGCCTTTTTCTCTTACTCAACCATTTTGATTTACGCAGAAGCGTATTATTAGACCTATTTGCCCATGTGCACTATAAGGTCATTTTGAAACCATAGTAACCACTACACTATTAATTTACGCAGTCAACTGTCTACATTTGATAAACATATGCATAGAGGCAAGAAACTTGCTAAGATACACATATGCAGTATACATATCTGATTAATAATGAATTTAAGCAAATGAATGCATACTGTAGGTATTTAAATCCACATCTTGATAAATGTCACCCAGAATCACTTTAATGCATTTTACAGTCTTTGTTTATGTTACTGTTGCTTGATACATTTCTCAACAAGATTTTCAAGAAGCGTGAGGCTTAACACGTATCACAGCATGTTTTTCTAAATGCGACCATTTTTCTTTAGTGTGATTTCTTACATTTCAGCACATATGTCACTAATTCAGTGCGCTGGCCTGTCACCTAACATCAGTTACATAAGTCTGGCAATTAGATTTTTCCTGGCATTTGTTCTTACAGTGCATTCAGTCAAACAACTTTTTGAAATGGTTTTGCTTTGGAAAAGGCACATGATGACAATGCAATTAAGTTATAAAGAAATAAAGAGGCTCTTAACTGTAGCAATCCTTTTCTTTGATTTTGAGAAACGTAAGATTTTGAGAACGTAACAGAACTGGCAATTATAGTCTTTTATATTGCTGCTACAATTTGGCACAAAATCTTTTTTTTTTATCAGGAGCCAAATGTATTGCCTGTATGTTTTTGGAGTGTGGGAGAAAACCAGAGGAAACCTACGCAGACATGGAGAATTATGTTAGCATTTGCAATCATAAGTGATATATATCATATATGAGGCTTTAAAAATAGGTTCAGTTTTAATTAAATAAATGCAAGTTGCTGGGTGCCTTTACTGCAAACAGACTGCATATATAGAATATATGGCAAAATACAGCATAAAGAGTGCCTTGTTATGGAGCTGAGAGTAATGCAATTAAGGGGAAGAGGAAGTGACAGGGTGACAACTAGGATCCCCCTTTGGGGGAAGGTGTTACATTTCTAGCCTGGGTGTCATTGTCTCCAAAGGAGGTGCTTGTGGGCTTTGTATAAGGGTATGGTTCAGAAAGGCTTCCTCCTAGTTTGAGGTTGCACAGCCATGTGAAAGCAACTAACAGACTAATGAAATGGCCATCACTAGTCCTACAGGGATTATACTGGCCATACACATTAAGATTTTTAAATTATCTTTTCATTATTGTAGGACCAGGCTTATCTTGAAACAACCATATCAAGCGATATCATCTAGTTGAAGCTGGGAAAATTACCTGCTTAGTCCTGCAAGCAATTGGACAAGCAGCAAATTTCATTGCGAACAATGAACATTTTAAAACCCGCCTGATCGAATTTCTGACCGATGTCGGATGAAAAATGACCAGATGTGCAATTGTTATAAGATAATTTGAAAAGCAATGCAGTATAGAAATCTCAGACATCAGTATTAAACATAGGTTTTTAAATATGATTTTCTTTTTTTAAATGGAACTATTGTTCTAATAGCACAATGCACTAAAAAAAAAATATTTATTTTCTTGGGGTGGGGGAGGGGGTTGCTTTATTCAACTGAGACCTGAATTAAGAGTTGAGAGACAAAATGAAGGTTTACTTTGGGAATGTGCTGGCTTTGTTCCATTTCCTCTGCAGTTACATACACAAATAAAGTTGTGTTTGCTTTGTATATTTCTTTTTAAAAATCATTATTTTTTTTCTCACGTATAACATGAATATGTTCACTTTTGATGCATACTGATTATAAATTAATTATATATTTTATGTCAGTTAATAAACACAAACATTTGCAGACTTTTCTATTTTCTCCTAAAACAAATTGAAGAATAAGTCTGTGTGGTTACCCAATTACAATTTGAACTGACCACAAGCCTTGAAATTCTATTTTTAAAAGAGAAAAATATTGGTAATTCACCAGCAAAACAATACCATATGTAGACAATGTTCTTCACATTGTTTCAAAATAAAAACAATGTAATAAACAAAGGTAGGTTTCACATAGATACTCCATCTAGCGCTTGCTCTTACCAATAATACAGCACACTAAGGTATGCAAAGTGATGTCCATTTGCACTTGTGACCAGGGTCATTCTGCGCTCTTCACCTCACACTCAAAAATCTGTGCAAAAAAAGTGCAGCCATTGGCAAACTGCAGGTGTATAGAGCGCACCTCTGCTGAGTGACCCCACCAGCAATCCCTAACTTGCATATGTGAATGGGATGAATACATGCCTCACCCCTAAATACATTGCTGCTATGTGCAGTTACTGTTGAATTCATAGGGAGAGTGCAAGGACCTGCAGCCAGAGGCTTTGTCTGTCAATAAATGAAATCTACTTTCATTAGCAGATGGAGCCATACATGGTTCTTAATGCTCACTAGCAGGAAAAATTACGATACAGGGCACCTTATGTAGGCACACACCCTTTAATCTCCTAACTTGGGCGTCATTCAGAAGTGCAAGTTAGGATGCACCAGTGGGTGCAGGCCACATCAGCACCCTATACGTACAGCATGTCCAATAGCAAATGATAAAACAGGGCTGATTTGAGCCTAGTAATTGAGTATTTGTATAAAATATATTTAATGTTTAAGTTCAATACATAATAGAGCATCACAAACTTTTGTCTATTGAATGTCTCTTCATTGAGCAAGAAATACTGTACATTTTGTATTAACAATATTGTAATATTTCAAGACAAAAGCTTGCTAATTGCAAATACTGTAGTATATTTATTTGTATTACTGACAGCAAATGCTCCTTCAGAAATGATGGTTTCCATCCTTTTCTTCTATAAACATACTTGAAAGTCAAACATAAAGCCATCCTGAATGTTCCAGGAATGAATATAGCACATTTGCCAAATGAAGAAAAACATTTTTGTGAAAATTCCATATATACACATTGACTACAAATGTTGGTCACACTGTTCTGAATTTTAAAACCACACTGGAAATTTAGACCCTGCCAAAAATTCTCTATAAAATAGCTTGGAAACTCAAAATTTCCAAGCAAGCAAAATCATCACTAATGCTGGACTCCATAATGCCTTGCAGGCTACTTTTGTGGATCACTTGTTTTCTATCCAGGTTGTTACTGAAGGATGGAGAGGAAGCCCACAAGTGATTTATGTTTTAACTTTATGTTCTTCATGCTTCCTTTTGATTCATTTTTTAGAAATATTATAGAAAATTAAACTGCATTGTGGAAGGAAATCTAATTCAATCTGTACATTAATTAAAGTACACAACAAATGAGCATATCTGAAATTATAAACAAATAATATCAAAATACCATCACCAGTTATCCATTGTTGACCTCAATACATATGAAAATTCATATGAAATGTTTAATATTGAAATATTTATTTCTAACCCAGCCTTGGTCGGTGCTTCTCAACTTAAGAACCTTGTTTTTATAGCTACTTGGTCTACATGATGCTGTTTGTTGAGATATGTTCTCTAACAAACTCTGTAGCCTTGCTAAATCAGGCAGGCATACTGTATTTTGCTTGAGATCATGTGGGAATTGTGCAAATATAGACGTTATTGAACTAATCATGTGACTTCAGAAGGCAACTGGCTGCATCAGAGCATATTTAGTGGTTTCATAGCAAAGGGGGCAGACAGATACAATATCGAGACCAGTGTTTCTGTTTATGAATAATTCTGAAAATCATAGTGACTTTTTTCCCATGTCAACATTATGAACTGTTTTTGTCAACCAATGACAAGTTTCTCAGTAAATTCCATTTTAGAAATGTAACAAAACAAAATTACTGTTTACATTGCCATCATCATTCTTTAGGTTAATTTGTACCAAACGTTATCTACTAACAAGTTTCTCGCCACAGAATTTATTTACAGAAAACATAATGCAGGTATTGAAGTAATGTCATTATGCTCAGAAATATAGTGGCATTTCTTTCCGAGCCTCAGCATCAGCATTGCACTGAGCATCTTTTTATCTCTCACATTTTGGATGAAAATTTATAAAACTAATAATGAATTTATTTGAAACATGTAACTGATCTACTTTCTATTAAACCTCAACTTTTATTTCCAGTTGTAAAATCCATCTTCCCCGGGGCATGTGCACAAATGCCACTGGCTTTTATATTGTGGGACCATTTGGTCTCAAGCACATTCAAGCTTACATTATTGACTATAAGTGGAAGTTGTAGCCGATGTTAAACTTAATTGGGCTGAATTGGTGTTATCTGTACAGGCTAAAAATGTTTTCCTATTGTTTTATTCCTAAAAGCAAGTGGGCTCTGTGGTTATACACCAATCAAAAAGTGCCAAATGTAAAACTAAATATTTAGATGACATATTAAGTAAAGTATAAAATAATGAAGTACTTTCCTAAATGTTTATTCAAATGCCAAAGACTCCAAAATAATGCACTGAATGTTCTGTGACTGCAAGACTCAATAATTTTTTTAATGAAATGCCAAAAACACTTTTACAAAGACAAAATATTCCTATAAAGTGGATGAATGTAAAAATAGTCTAAGTCATTAAATCAAAGGAACGAAGAAAATGGAGAAAGGAAACTTAATCAAGCATAAAGGAGAAATAAACCTTATATCTAGATAGATATATAGAAAGATAGATAGATAAATAAGTTTTCTCTCGTTATCACTATGTAAACAAGATTTACCATAAATGAAATAATGGTACCTGTGCCCTGAACTATATGATACAGTATTTCTGTTTTTCTTCAGTTTCCTTTTTATTAAAAGAACAAAATAGAAAACTAAATGTAAACTACCAACTTTAGTATCAGTATCCTTCATACAGTACAATTTTGAAGAGAAAAAGTACTTGGACATGTAAGTATTTAGATGTATATCAAGAATTTATGTTTAAAACTAATCCTATGGGCAACTAGAAAATAATATAATAATATATATATCAGGTTTAAACTTTATAATGCACTGTAGGTAATTATTTGTGTGTGTATATCTTGGCCACACTTGGATTAAAATAGATATTACCCAGAAGGGGTAAACCAAAACATTTTGTGCTTAAAACTGCTTTCAAGGATAAACCCTAATATATATCAGTCACTCCAAAATATAAAAATCAAACATGGGAGCTATACTTTACCAGTCTACCCTGATCTCCATTCCTCCTTCCTCAGTGAGGTTATCCACAACCTAAAATTCGGATATATGTTTGAGATGTACATGCCACATCCTAACACAACACTTCAGTATAAGATCTGCTCCATCTGTGTTTGAGAAATCTAGGAATCTTACAATATATACAGTACAATATACAAGATAGACAAGGTACAAGATATTGCGTGTGTGCAAATTGTATTCTCCTTAACTGCCTATAGAGGTGGTGGGACTTCTAGTCTTCCCCATGTTTATGCTTCAGTACAGAATTGTGCTTAGTAGTCTATACTGATTGAAGGTCCAGATCTTGAGCTTAGTAAGTGGTTTAAAGCATTCACTATCCACTATATGTTTTACTCAAACAGAATTATATTCCCTTAATATGTTTGGATATATATAAGGACTGTGAGGACCAGACTGCTTAAACCTATGCATCTTCTGAAGTCACCAGTAAATGGGCATTTGTCTTACAAACTTCCAGATCAGGTGATAGGAAACATAGCTAAGAAGTTGATCAGTTGCTTACATTCATCATTTAGCTGCTCTTTATTGCCACAATTCTAGAACCCAGAAGACATCTTGTCTATGTATGTATTCCTATTCAACCCAACATGGCTCTGTAGTCCCTTTTTTAATAAAGCCCCTATGACACCTATCTGTACCACCCCCCTGACCTCCAGGATGCTAGTTTGTACAATCACATTTCCCATTTGCAGATTAGTGCAAATTAGTGCTTACCACTGATTTATACGTATTCAGGTCGGAGAGCATTATTGATAAATATGAAGTTTAGTGTAAAAAATATTGATCCAGCTCACATTTTAAAAAAATAACCTTTTTGATTTGAATTTTTTTGAATTTAGCTATTTTAATTTGAGATTTTTGGAAATAAATAGTATGCCCTACTTAAAATCCCTATAAACCTCACTCCCACCTCCCTATAGACCTCACACTATAGAAAGTGCAGGAAAACACAATCACTTTGTTGTTTCTGATGTGGATCACTAGATAAATATATAATTAAAACAAACAAATATAAAATCCTTGTCTGACTCATACAGACATATTCCATGGAAACAACAAATCAACCCATTTAAGCAAGAGTTATGGCTTACATCTTGTGAACATCTGAAAGAGTGTGTGTGTGAAGCTATATAAAATACCGTCTGTTCTCCAAGTTAAGAAATTGTTGCAAAATGTTCTCTGTAATGAAGACTACTGTACTTCCTTTTAGTTAAGCCATGGCCAAACAATGACCTTGGCAATCAAAAGAGCAAAACATGGAAAGAAAAATTCCAACATAAGGCATTTCCATGTCCAGTTCCATAACATTATTAATATTTGTCAAAAAGGTCATTTTTTATTGCATGGTAACATAATTGCAAAAAGCAATATCCATCCAATAGAATGAAGATACAAACCTGACATTAACATTTCAGTAGAACGTTTTCTATTAAATACATTTCCAAAAATGATTTTAAACACTTCCCATGGATTTCATATATTATTAGTGACACTAGGGGGGCCATGTATCAACACTCGTTGCAAAAAAACTTGCCAAGATCATGTAGAAGTCAATGGCCGAGGTCCCATCTCTTTCTCTGAAGATCCTCCTTTTGTCTCAAAACTTGAATTTCGGAATTTTGATGCTTTTTTGGTGCAACAATTCGAAAAAGCTGTGGTTTTCATGCAACAAGTCTAAAAATTTGGGATCTTTGCGACTTTTCTGCAACTTTTCTTGTGCAGACATTTTCAGTTCAGACTTTTTAGTAAATGTAAGACATTGGTGGAAATGAGTTTATTCGAATTTTTAAAAATAAAATAATGATAAATGATAGAGTTTTAGTAAATGTGCCCTTTATTTTGCGCATTACACACTGCACGCTGCATTTGAAGAGTGGTTGCAGACATGCGCGCTCTTTTCGAAGCACAGAGACCTGCAATGTGCCCCTTGGACCAAGTGCGGCCTGCATTTTGTGTAAAAAATAGGTTATTTGAATCCAATATTGCACTTTGCATACTGTACATGTGTTCGTACATTACCCGTTTCTATTTTCTGTTATTGCAGGATAAAATGATTCATGGTCTTTCTATGTTTATTTGATCTTGATAATTAAATGCTTCAGATCTCCATTTTCAGCATAGGAAATATTATTTTCCAACACTTTTGCCAACTTAATATTCTTCTTGCATATTTCTTCAACTTGATTTGATATGAATATAACAGAACAGTTATGGGGAACATATGCAACAACATTTGCCATTTTTTAAACCCCTCTATTTGTCCTTATTCCATTTAGTCTGCTACTTCTTTTTTGTTTTCAAGTCTATTCTGGATTGGGCCTTACCAGTAGTAATGAGCGAATCTGTCCCATTTTGCTTCGCCATAAAATTAAGTAAACGGCAAGAAAATTTGCGAAATGGCGAAAAATTCGCAAAACGCATTTGGCGCGCAATTTTTTTATTTTTCCTTATTGACATCTCGTATGCAGGGGATTGTGGGATTTGGGGGATGCAGGCTGAAGGCAGGCTGAGGACAGTCGACTACTGTAGAATTTTTATTGAGTCTCAAAGTAGTCTGCCAGATCAGCAGGAGAACAGGGGTCAGGATAAAGTAATATTATTACACTAAAAATCATGAAAAAGTTGCACATTTTTAAATTGATGTATATTTCAAAGTTGCTTAAAGATTATATTTACTTATAAAAGCTTAAGTAGTGTTTGGGTGGAGTTCCCCTTTAATTGGTTGTGTCCTGTGTTAAAATATAGTATAAAGTAATACAAACTATATATAAACCCATGTAAGTGAACTATTTGTTTTGCAAAATGTTGCTACAAAATATTGTGTTGTGGATTTTAACTAAACTAGTTGTCATATAAACATATTTTTATGAATTATACACATGTGATATCAACAGAATCCATCCCAAAGGAGACAGACTTCTATATAACTGTTATGCAGTCATTCGTTTAATCATTCATCAAAACCACAAGTTGCATCTGGGATGGTTAGTGACACAGCAAAGGCTTGTTTAGGGGTTGCTGATTTTTGCTGATGAAAATTAACCTTTAAAGTACCAACAGAATTCAAACCTGCTTATTCACAACAGAAGACCTTGCATTAATATGTACAGTATGTTTGAAACGAGTGGCTCATACAGTGAATCCATGGAAACAACAAACAAACTAAATGGAAAGCAGCAGCGGCTGTTTTATTTCTACATCTTGAATGCAGCTGACAGCACAACAGAACTAACAATCTTTTTATTAGAATATACATTATTACAAGATTTCCCAGTCCAGAGAATGAAAGTGTTATGCACATGGAACTCCTGTAAATCACCCCCATAGTCAGCATATTTATCTATATAGTGCAGGAGTCAGCAATTTAAAGGCATACAAGGTAATCTGTCGGGCATTGTACAATATTTCAGCAGCCTGTGGGCTGAGTAATAGGCAAGGGTCTATATATGATGCTTTTCAAATGGGAATTAGTAGGTAGAGCAGATTTAGTGAGTGTGTGACTGTAAGGAAGCAAGATGTTCTGGTGCAATGAATTCAGGTCTGCTCATATTCAGCAGCTTCCAGGCAGTTAAAAAGTTCAGCTGTGAAATGCTGCTGTAAAAACGTACTGTGCAGCACAATATATGGTAGGAAACGATGACTGAATACCACCCTGACCTCACTGTGCCAGACAGTAACCAGCAGCCATCCTAGGGAAAACGCACCGACTCCTGCAGTCCAAACAGTACAAATGTGGAGCAATTCAGTGTGTGTTGTGCATGAATCTTCCTATTTCCGCTAATTTGCCAGTAGTTTGCTGTATATGCTGCGCCACCTATGGGGCCATTGATGCCACCCCCCTCGCTTCCCCTGCATTTAGCTTCTTAACGTTAGAGGGGGGCTGGGGGGGGCACATTACTAGTGCAGAGAGGGCAATAGCGCTCTCTGAACTAGAATTGCCAAATTTTGATTTAAGAATCGAAATTAGGCTCTTTAAAGAAGAACAACGCCCCCTCAGGTATAAAAGCCCCCTTAACATGGCATGATCAGTTGGGACTAGCCGGGAATCAGCTTCAACAGTGCGTGCTCCAGCAGGGTCCGTGTCGGCTCTGCTTTTTTTGGATGGGTTTTTCTATAGGGCCAATTTACAAGTACTAGGGCCAAGTTACAGGCTATGTGAGAAGGGAGAGGGGAGGGGGTCCATGCAGGCCAGTTAAGCGGGCTTTTTTTTTTACCTGGGGGGGGAGTTCTCCTTTAAGTTACCAGGAGTGGATTTTTGCCTCCCCTGATCAGTTGCCACTGCTGGCTAGCAGCGCCCCTGAGTATACGTAGTTATGTAAGTTGCAACATGCATAATGTGCTATACCTGCTCACATATACAGGTATATAGGCTGTATGTCAAGGAAATTAAAATGCAGGATGCACAAGTGCCTTAACCATATCACTTCTCACTTGAAGACCTCTACGATATTAAGACAACTTGTGGAATGTAATGAAGGGGAGATTTCCTAATGTTCCAAAATACAAGGTCTTGGAAAGTCTTGTCTTCCAGTTGAAGAGGGGATGCCATATCTAGTGTCAGCTTTGGGCTATTTTTTTTGTGCGGCTTGATGAATGAAATCAGAATGTACTAAATGAACAATGAGGATTTAGTGTTCTCCAGGTATAGAGAGGGCTTTAAAGGAGCAGTTCAGTGCAAAAATGAAAATGGGTAAAATAATGGGTAAAATAGACAGACTGCACAAAATAAAAAATGTTTTCAATATAGTTAGTAAGGCAAATATGTAATCTATAAAGGCTGGAGTGAGTGGATAAAGATGATAACCAGAACACTACATCCTCCTTTACAGCTCTCTAAGCTGTTAGGAGTCAGTAACTAATTAGTGACTTGAGGGGGGGGGGGGGCATATGGGACATAAACTAAACAGTTATGTCCCATGTGCCCCCCCCTAACGTTGATCACTAACTAAGAGGTTAGAGAGCTTCAGGAAGGAGGAAGTAGTGTTCTGGCTATTATATTTGACATCCACTCACTCCAGCCTTTATAGATTACATTTTTGCCTAACTAACTATATTAGAAATGTTTTTTTATTTTGCACAGTCTATTTATTTTTTAGTTTCATTTTTACACCTGAGCTGTTCCATTAAATTTATTTGATTTTAAGGGTACACAATATGGAGTTTCTATAATGCTTGATAAAAATTAGTCCCTAAATGGAAACAACTTATTATAATCCATTTTGCTATCCACACTGCACTTGCTAATATGAACTATGGCGTGTCCTTCATCCATTTTATTTTAAATTGTACTTTAGCTGTATAATATATTGTGCCTATGAACAACAATTTTAGTTTTTTCAGGGGACCAGGAAAAAATGTTTAATGGCAATATAGCTCTCTGAAATAAAACAAGGCTGTACATTTATTTCTGTGCATACAATACGAAACATATGTACTTATACCTCTTGTTGCGATGTATAGCGATGACTTGTTGTCAGATTTTGTTGTAGCTTGATCTCGAAGGTTGTAAGTTAAAGAATAACCCTCCCCTCCTCCCCTTCTTTTCTGTAACCCCCCTTTCCCCTTCCTCAAAATATATAAATAATTAAAGAATTGAAAAAAAAAATGGTGTAAAATCCAAGAAAATGTAAAATCAGGAAAAATGTTATGCAATATATATTGGTGGGACCATAAAAAATCGGTGCAAAATGCAGGAAACTTACAATTGGGGTATGTACAATTAAGGTTTCTCGTGTCAATTGAACACAAAATGGTTAGTTTTTACTGTATGGAGTAAAGACTAAATGAGCGGGGAGGTGACATAATGAGGGCAGGGCTGATTGGCTGATCTCCAAGGCAATTTTGGCTTGGAAAGCTGCTTCTTCTCACTTTATTTAATGTATTTTGGGTGCCTTTACCCTCTGTCTCTTACTGTATTTAATGTATTTTGTCTGTCACTGTATTTAATGTATTTTGGGTGCCACTACTTTGGCCCCTCACTGAATAATGTATTTAGGAGTTCTTGTTCATAGTCAATGTGCTGTTATTTACAGGTGCATACTCTCTGTCTATCTATATTTTTATATTATATATGGTTGCACTATTTTTGATCATTATTATTGTTTTTATTATTTAAATCAGACCTTCTTTGTCACAAGGAGAAAAGTCTTAGGGGAAACATTTGTTTCAATGAAAGATTTGTATGGAAACAAGAAATTCCTGCACACTGCAAATTCTACAGCTATCCCTTGTGAAAATAAAATGGAAAAATAATATCATAGAAAGAAAGCAATTCCACGTAAATGTACAAAACCACAGCTGTGTAAGACATGCGATTGAGATCACAGGCTTTCCCTACCATGGGTACATTTGAAAGCGTTTGCATACCAAGTAGCACTTAAACGTCTGACTGGAAACCTAATATCCAACCGTTCAACTGCTGCAAGGAGTTAATAGGGCATCAAAGGGAAAGTCTACAAGTGCTGAAGATTTATGAAGAAAAAATCAACATGGGTGGTTATGGATGGAAAAAATTATGTTTCAATAAGAAAAAAAAAATAAGAGAAAGAGTTGAAAAAAAAAGACTTTTCTATGATGGAGAAACATTGCTCCATTAAATTTATATCTGATGTTAAATGAAGTATTTGTGGAACATAAAATTGTCTCTGCTTTCATTGGAAACAACAGCGGGGAACTTTTTTTTTATAAAAAACTATTTATTAACCCAATAAATTTAGATAAATATTTGTACTGAACACCTTCAAAAGTAGAGCTTAAGCAATATATGGCAGTGAATGGGAAGCAACCCTATTTGCAACACTGTGGTCAAGCATGCTAGAGGGACACAATATGAGAAAGTAATAAGGCCTTAAGGCATAAACAGGATTAGGTCTGTCCAACACATATGATAGTAATGAATGAGGAGACATGGGATTAATGAGATTACTTTTTTATGAGGTGGATTAAGCTGGTTCTTCATTTTCCCATTCAGCAGTAGGTCCTCTAGTCAAAACAAAGTCAGTGGTTTGGCTAGGTTAGACTTTTTTCCATTAGTATGCTTGTAATAGAATGACCTGATCCCATGGCAAAAAGCACCCTAGGTCTGTAACATGCTGCAGGGAAGCAATGTATACTGTAAAATTAATTTGTTGCTACTGAACAGGGCAGTTATTTATTGCTGTGCATTTATTTTGGATGTAATACACATTTCCTAAAGGCAGACTGCAATGCAATTTAAACTGTGGTATTCACCATTAAGTTCTCAGTATTTTTTTGACATTTGATACATAATACAGAGGACCATGCATATTATGTAACTCAGCAAAAATGTATCATCTGTTTTTGTTCATATTCATTTTCTTTCCAATACAGAACTGTCATAGTAAACCCTGACCTGGGGTTTGCTGAATTCAAGTTTGTAACATGTAAAAAAGACACTTTCTTTTCTGTTACTCTATATTTTGGGATAAACAGCAGTTTCTCTAATGATAAAAGCTATTAGAGGCTATGAAGCAGGCCAAAGCCAAGGAGCCACCCCCACAGTCTCACAACCCCACTACACATTACCCCCTATATAGAGTTAGTGGCTGGTATAGTCCAGCTGTGATGGATATGATGAGGAGAGACAAGAGGGCTCATCTGCAAGTGTAGTGAGCAAAGTGCAATATCGAGAATAGTCTCCATGTTTTTTTTCCCATAATGCAGCATTTTTTCTCAATTTCAGCATCAGTGTAGTTGAGTGCACTTGGCGCAGTTGTGCTGTGCCTTCCATGATTGCGACTGATTCACCAACAATAAGGCAACTAGGTGCATGTTTTGCAGCAAATCAGTCACAATTGCACACGTCTGAAGTAATTTCTGGTGTCAAATGATGTTTGCACCTGATTTTTACATTTACAATATAAAGTACAATTTATACAGTATGCAGTGTAAACATGCCTTCTAAAAGTAAGGGTGATGATACCTGACTTACCTGGGAAGCTGTTGTCTTTTTCCTCAGATAATAAACATTGAATTATTAAAATTATTAAAACTATTGAATGTACCTATAGAATGTAATTATATTATTATACTAAATGATATTTTTATACAAATTTGTATTGTTCCTTTTGAATAAAAAATGTTTCTCTTTATGTTGTTTTGCTCTTTACCCAAGCGGCTTACTTAGGTCTCTAGGCTAAATTTGCTACTACAGGAGCTTATACAATTTATCATCCTATCTTTTGAAAGTACTTTTAGGTGCCGCAGGTCACAGGCACAACATCTATATGGCATTTGCCATTCATTTGTCAGAATCAGTGTAACTAACACACATAACTATGAATCCAAGCTTTATATTCATTTTCTGGTTGATGTACATTTTACATTGCACTATGCTGAGAAAATGTCAAAAATGTATTGCAATGTTGTGACCTTTTGGTTTTCCAAAGCTGAAATTGCAAAATGAGGGACTTTCCCACAAGAATAAAATAGTGAGGGATATGGACTGTGGCACGCTGGCTTCTTTGGTGGAAGGTATATGAAGTGTCACACAGTATTCCCTGTAAACCTGGATGGAATATTTTGCCAGTAGGAATATGATGTCTCATTCAGACAGGATAACATGGCTGGGGTGCAGTATATGGCAGATTACATTGTCAGTCAAATTCACCTCACTTGATTATCAATGAAAAGATTTAGCCTGTCTATATGTTTGTGTAGTACCTTTTGCTTGTGTGAATGTTTTGATTAAGATAATTCAGTTTGTATCAGCTGATTTTCTAACCATAGTTAGCAGGGTGATCTAATACCAAATCAAGCAAATAAAGTGGCCCATGCTTCAGTTACAAGCAAAAGGGAAATAAACCTTAATTCCTTCATCACCCCTTGTATCTTCTTCCTTGTAAGTTTATTTTCTGCATTATAAGAACACTCTCTTTAAATTTTTTAATGCTTATTTGAAAGGGTAACTGGCTTATTTTGGAACTGGAACCTTGTCTAAGCTGTGCCAGTGTATTTCAGAAATCTGGCCAAATGTTTCCTTATTATTTTTCTTTTTTTTTTTATCATTCAGAGAGGTCAGAAAGAGTGTGACCTAGTTGTCCAGGGGCGTGACATTTTATCACTTGGGAATTTATACAATTAAACAAGGACATAAATGGCTTTAGCATATACTGTACCACAGAGATATCATAAATGGTGTAAACAAAGATATTCACTGGTATAAGTATAATTCTCTGGAAAATGTTGAGGGTATATTGGCTCTTAGTACCACTTTAATAAGTGGAAGTCCATCAATATTTCTGAATTATTTTCAGTTGCTGTTGGCCCTTTAATATGCTGCAGTTATGTGCATAAATATTAACTGCACCTCTTTGCAGTTATTAGCAGCAATGCAACTATTAGCAGATGTCATCATTGATATTGAAGAGGGCATCTACTTTACCTTACATTCTGGTGCTACCAGTAGAACAGAAAGGTAAGGTGTGATTTTCAAATTTGGTCTGTCAGGAATATCACATAGGTAACTTTGGGGGAAGGATCTTCCATCTCTACATGTAAAAGTGAGACACTGTTGCACAAGCAGGAACTCTATCTGACTTACTTCTCACCTGCCCAGTTATTGCCAATGGCTGTTATACAGAATCTGAAACAAGAGCAGTGAAGTCCATATAGTTGGGATTATTGTGTAATGGAAGAAAATGTAATTATAAGGGCTCTGGCACACGGGGGAGATTAGTCGCCCGCGAACAGGGAGTTTTGCCGCGGGCGACTAATCTCCCCGTGTGCCAGAGCCCTAAGCAACTTTTTTGTATACAGTAATTCATTGTTTTAATGTAGGATCTAAATGACTAAAGCAGTATTTGTTTATCCATCTGTATATTGTTTCAGCAATGATAATAAGCAGTTCAAAGAACAGAAAGGGACATGCAAACACTGCCTGCAGCTGCAATTACATTTGCATAGCTACATAGTGCCACCAACAATCTTTAGTGTAGGCTAATGTCCCATGGAGAGATTTAGTCACCCGCAATAGATCTCTGCTGCCGCGGGCAAATAATCTCTCAAATGATATGATGGAAAGGCCTACACATCGCTTGGTTTTGCAAAGTCATGGGGGATTTCCTGTTACAGGTGACTAAATCCATGGGACATCAGCCTTAAAGGAGAAGGAAAGGCTAAGTCACTTGGGGGTGCCAAAATGTTAGGCACCCCCAAGTGACTTAGAGCGCCTACCTTGTACCCCGGGCTGGTGCCCCTGTACGGAGGGAACAGCACCAGCCCGGGGTAGCTGCCGGCGCTTCCTCCTTCCTCCTCGCTTGCGCGCGCATGCGCAGTAGAGTGAAAGGCCGAACTTAAACATTAAAGTCGGCTTTTCACTCAACTGCGCATGCGCCGGCCGGCGGATTTCGCCGGCAGCGCGCAAAGGAAGGAGGAAGCGGTGTCTACAGGTGCCCCGGGCTGGTGCTGTTCTCTCCGTACAGGGGCACCAGCCCGGGGTACAAGGTAGGCGTTCTAAGTCACTTGGGGGTGCCTAACATTTTGGCACCCCCAAGTGACTTAGCCTTTCCTTCTCCTTTAATGACATAGAATTCTTTCTCTAATGCTCACAAAAAACCTATAGCGCAACTTGTATTGTGTTAAAATACAGTGAGTTTGATTAAGTAAATGTAATGTAACATAAATGTAATGTTACGTATTTAGCAGTTGTGGAGCCCTACAAAAAACTTCTTACAGCCTTGGGCATAGCATTTCTGGACTGCCAGACATCTTGATGAACTAGTCATTTCATGGTGTTAATGGTGTAGTGAAGGAATGACCTTTAGTCCAAAGGTGTGTGCAACAATGCAGTATTGCTGTATGAAAAGTTATTAATAGAAACTAATTATGGCCCTAAGGACAGATGGCATTTTTATAAGACATGACATTTGGACTGGCTTGCAAATTCATTTAAGATCAGATAATGCCATGTAATAAAGTAAGCCATAAGTATCACATTGCTCTAAATAAAAATGTAATGTGTTATAGAAGACACTTTTACCAGTTGTTGTGGGGATGAAAATATGTTTATTGGGAATACAATCTAAATCAATTCCTTGTGTATATGTATGTATGAAGAGGATGTGTGTTGATAATTAGGGCAAACTAAAGTCCATCTGTTTATATACACAATGTTTCTGTGTACATTGATCATGGAGCTGTTTAATTTATGGGAACTCCTATTGGATTCGGAACAGAAAATCGGTAAGACTGGAGCACACTAAAGAGCAGATTTCATACAATAATAAAAACAAATAAATGAAGCCATAGCTAACAGACATAAACAAAACAAAATTAATTTAATTGAAAGTTAAACTTATTGAACATGAACAGTTCCAAGTAGAACAAAAATGTGCCCTATCCATGCTGCTCACAAAAGTGCTTTACTATTCTACACTTACAAGTGCTGAATAAAGTGCAAATGCAAGAAACCCCTAGGATTAACATCTGCCTTGAGTAGATATTATTTACAGGATTTCCCTTGTGTGTTGTACCCAAATATGCATCCAACTTGCACCTAATGATTTGCATGCTGCACCACTTTTGTTGCTGTACCAGAAATTATTTAATTCACCCACACATTGACACCAGAAAAATACTTTATTATATTATAGCTTATTTTTTTCTGCAGTCACCTTCATACCATTTTTTTCTGCTGTCAATATATATACAATCTTTTGTGCAAGGTGCAGACAAGAGGTGTAGGCTAAACTACCCACAGAACACATTCTGGTGCAAGCTGGCACAAGTACCAGAGGTTTCAAGAAAAGCCATATACACTGTGACTGTGACATACAAAGCTATGTAATCCTATTTTACATTTTTTACTGTTTGATTTCACTTTACTTCACATGGTACAGGCAATAAGAATGCTACTAGAATAGTAACCTGGGCTAGTTTGTTTTTTTAGAGAACAGGGGGCGGTTGCCCAAGGTTTGAGGTTAGCCATTATAATTTTTGGGGAGTGTCTAATAAATTGACAACTACCCAGTGATTAAGCCTTTTGTTGTGCTTTAAAACTGTATTTAAATTGTTCAGTATCGGTTGATGTCCTCCAGTCACCTTCTTGCCAATGGAATAAGAGGTCAATAGACATATTCTGACCTTTTATGATATTTTATATTTGTAAATGTTGAGTATATCCATTCCAAGGTACCTTGGTACCTTTATTCTCAAGAAAATGAGATTTGTAAACTGTACTGTCCCATTTCTGATTTTGCTACTTTCCAAGTTCTGATTCTGCTCTGCTTTATGTGTGTACAGCTATCAGGGCATCTGCAAGGGAAACCTTGGACAGGCAAGAAGAAGTCTACTATAATATTGCCCTGGAACATGTCTAACAAATTGGCAACCCAATTTAAACTATATTTAAATCTACAGTATCAACAATGTCCTCCTGTCACCCTCTTGCACTAAGAAAGATGCAGTCTGTAGACATATTAGACATTTAATTATATTGTTTATTTTTAAATGTTAAGCTTATCCCATCCAGGGTACCTTGGTATCTTTATACTAAGGATAATATATTAGATTTGGGAACTTTAATGTACAGTTAAACCCTCCATTCTTTAATCTATGTGATTTCCCTTCTCAGAACTTTTCTGGTTCTACTGTGTCTTTTCTATAGATATGTATATATGTGTACCAAATCCAAATAGGCACACTGTGTGCCCTGTAGCTTGTCCACTGGTATTTATAGCTTGTCCCTTAACTTAACCATTATGCTGAGTTCCTCAAACTGAGTTAAATATGACCAGCGAAAACATGACATATTTAATTTGGGTATATTCTAAAATTCTTTCCTGATTTTTACTTCTGCTACTTCTAATATTCCTAAAGAATTATCTTAGATGTTTGTAGGCTACACACATTGTATAAAGTAGCAGACAGAAAGATAATGTCTGAGTGAAAGGGATAACACAAAGCATATGGCATGTGTTTAAATGTAAAGAGACCTCCATGCTTCCTGTTAGCTAATGTGAATAACAGAAATGTGCTTAAGTGACTTTTAATGGTGTTCAAATCAATGTCACACCTTATAATAATGTTTTTAGGGTAAACTGTTCTGCCAACAAAATAATTAATCAAAATAACAGATTGGAAGGAAAGACACATTACAAATAAAAGCAAATAATGCCTCCCCAGATGAAGCCTACTGGATATTTTGTTTTTTAGCTGTTTTTTTGTAGTTATCTATCAGCAGTGCCATATTGTCACTTGTCTATGCTGCTTAGGAGACACGGAATGCCTGACACCTGCACAGTCACCTCCAGCGCAGGAAATCAAATCTTTCATGAACTGCGACCCAGTACCCGTAGAATGGGATTTTATGGCCTACTAATCATGTGATTTATGCATGTCCAGATAGATGTGAGAAAAGAAAAATAGGATAATTTCAGATATCAATTCTAAAGAATTTGCACTGATGCTAAAATTCTTGATTCACTCTTGATTCACATATTTTTGACAGTATTCACTTAGCCCAAACGTTCTGTTTGAGACTTTTATTATATTCCCCCATAAGAGCTTTCCTCTTGTAAACTATCTATTCAGCCTTTGATAAATATGTTGCCTAGTGATTCTAATGACTGTAAATGTAAATATTGCTGGAGTGCATGACTTAAGCATGAAGGGCTGTATACTACTATGGAGACAAAAATGACACTCTTGCCTTACACTTCCAACAAAGAAACAAAGGAAAAACAGAAATAAAAATCATCACAGGAGATGTGATACATTACGGACATAATGAATAGAGGAAATGAAACGTTAACAAATCGTAATTTGTGTTGAAAATATTAATGTTTATCAAGCCCTAAATAGTGATGAGCAAATCTGTCCTGTTTCTCTTTGAAGGAAGAGCAAAAATTCATGAAACACATTGAAGTCAATGATCCATGCAAAATATAGAGAAGTCTTTGGGCATTTTTTTTCTGTGGTGACTTTTTCCACAGTGACTTTTCTAATGCAACATACAGTACATTTTGTCGTGTTTTTTTAAAGTGAAAATGTTTTGGCGGTTTAGCAGAAATATTTGCTTCATATAGAATTTCACCGTTGAGCATTACCTGGCAAAAAATTTTGCTCATCACTAGCCCTGATATAAATTTGTCAAAATAAAAAATGTGCAACTTTTTTGACTTCCAAATGCAACACTCATTAGAGGTCAAGGGGAAATAATTTTACCTAAACACAGTTTTTAATAGGAAAAAAATGTGAAACTAATCCTCAATATTTAAGGATATTTTTTAACTCCTAATATTACTATTCCCCCAATTGATGTCAACATGTTTACTTTCTTAACAGCAATTGATACATTTGTCTTACCAACCTTTATTCTGTAACTTGCAATAATTCTTTTATTATGACCTGCACTGATGATTCAATATGCACCGCTACTGATCTCTGCTGGCTACACATTCTATCCCACATAACATTGGTCTCAGAAATTCTACACTTCTAGGGGGATGTCTAATAATTGGGCAGAAATTTTTGGACATCAGTTCTTGCTTTCAACTGGCAGTTTTCTAGGTCATTCATCTCTGGTGAACTTTTGCCTGGACAGGGGTCAGTTCATCTTGAAAGCCTGGAAGAGCAAACACTGAGAGTCCCTATGCTACATACAAAATGCCTCTGCCAGTAATTTGTCATTGTAAAGAGTAAAGTCTAAAACACAAAAAGTGTTAAATTAAAATTTTATTTGTACAGGTATAGGATTCGTTATCCAGAAAGTTCCGAATTACAGGAAGGCCATTTGCCATAGACAACCTATGGATGCTGTGGAACTCCTGCTGGATTCCCCTGATATACACACTTATACCCTGACTGCTTAAAGCTCCTGTAATGTTCACATGATAAAATTATCCAGCAATGATTAATCAGCCTCAGTGATTTGTGCTTATTAACCCAGGTAGGTCATTAGTTCAGCACACAGGACAGCATGAATATTACTTTAGACTTTTTAAATAATTTCATCAGATAATTATGATAATTATAAGTAATGTATTGCAAATAACTTGCACTGTTAACACCACAGATTTGGAGTGCCAAGCCACAGTTTGTCACAGGGGTGAATTTACCCTTTTATTACTGGCAGCCTTTGTCAATACTTTTGTATGACAGAGAATTGTAAGCTGTTAAGGGACTAAAACAGAGAGCTGCTCCTTCCCTTACTCCCTAAAGCTTAAGTTTGCTTTAGCTTTTTAACCATCTGAACGATTTTCATCCATATATTGGTCGGGCAGGCGTGTTGGTAGGCCCTATACATGGGCCAATACGCTGCCAACTCAGACCATCAGTAGCTTTTATTGGCTCATGTATGGTCAGCTTAACTGGCTTACCTGATTTTCTACTCATACGGGTTGCTGTAAACGCACTAGGGCTCTTTTGTGTATTGTTTCAGTTACTTAAGTGAATAAGAATTACAGATATAAAAAAACAAGGAAACCTATTGCAACACTGGGTCACTTTGTTTTTTTTACAGTATAAAAAAAATACAAAATTCAGTATTTTTTTGCTTGTTTCTTTTATTGGGCTGCATATTGCATTTTCTGATTGATCTTTGTGGCACTATTTCCCCTTTAAATTAGTTCTGTGTTATGTGATTCCTTGTCAGCTGAGCTACTGCATATTTCATTTTCCTGAGATTTGATAGCTCTGCGGTTGAGGGTCCCCATGGGTTTGTGCTTCTATAAAACTTAACTATGAAAAAGATTTCAGTAACAAATCTAATCCCTGGTGCATTTTCCACAAACACTGAAAGCTAAGGGGGGTGATCTGTCCTTCAAAAGTAAACTTTGAAAAAGATTTTTCTTGGAAAAGTAATTATAGTGGTGCTAATTCTCACATTTGTTAATAGAAGTGTGTGCAGTTGTACTTGTTCATGTGTGTGAGAGCGCAGGTGTGTGTATTTACAGAAGAGACTTCCCCAGTAGAAGTCCTTTGTGGAGGTGTTATTATCACTTCTGACCATGGGAGCAAAAGGAAGAGACTAAATAAAATAGTAAAGACTGAGGAGGAATATTTCTTAAAGAGCCACATTAGTGCACTACAAGCACAGATTGGACGGGAATGTGTGGGTTGCAGGTGAAATTGCTAACTAGCAGAGCAATTTGGATTCTCCATAGAAAGAGAGTCAGGAACTTTCTCTCTCAGAAAGAGAGGGATAGACTTTTGTGGGGTGCTAGGCATTTGTAATATCTATGCAATGTTATGTTATGCTATGTTAATCTATATAATGCTGCTAATCCAGATACAGGCTTGGTGTAGAAATTGCTTACTAGGTACTTTCTATTATTTAAGGAGTCAATAATTCATAGAACTTCCACCAGTTAAGACTTTGTGCATATAGGGACCAATTAAGGAACTATTGGAAAACCTTAAAGAATTACCTAAGGGATAGGAAAATGTATGGTACAGGGCTAAGGCAAAGTTCCTGGTGTCACAAGGAAAGACTTAATGCCACATTGTACAGCATTACTTGTAGTGAAACATGCCAGAAGATAAGATACTATCTTATCACAATGTAAATTGATTTACAGGCCTCTTTATTTTGTGTGATTGCTGAGGTGCAAGAAGTTAGCAGAATCCACAAAGACAGGGCTTTAGGGTGAAGACACACGGAGCAACTAGTAGCAACTACTTGTCATGGCTACTAACATAGACAATGCTGATCATTTACTGATAATCGTCTCTATGGGTGTTTTAGCAAAAGCAATTCTCAGTATTGTCTATGGCAGGGTATTTTCTGGGGTTCTGTAGCCATGACAAGTAGCTGCTACTAAGAAGCTCTGTGTGTCTTCACCCTTATACTTGCTTAGTGATTATGGAAGGGTGGGATACCCCTTCTACTAATCTGTGGGGCTCAGCGCTAACACAGTAGTAGCAGTGTCATGCCCTTTCCCCAGCAACACTAGGTGGAAGTGTACATAATACTACAGTTATGTAGAGAAATAAAAGGAAAGGGATACAAATTCCAAGAGTACCAGAAGAAGAGTATTACTAGAACAAAAAAACATGAGCTATGTGCAATAAATTTAACCTGCTAAGCAGCATGATGTAATGTTAACAGTTTACAAAATGGAACCCTTGTGGGGACTTCAGTGCATTTTTCCAGCTTTCCTACGTTTCGGCACTGGGGCAGTGAGCATCATGCTGAGAGCAGAAATATGACGCACTCTGGGAGCTAAATGGGCTGGCAGTATTTCATTAACAGGTATTATTTTTTCTTACATGTAACAATCTTTAAATCATCCTAGGGTTAATGAAAAAAAATAGGTTACTGTAAATCACAAGAACATAATCCGTATAACGTAATCCATATTATTGTTTTAACCTCTCTATATGTTATGATTGGTTCATGGATGTTAAAACATTAAGCAGGATGCTATTTCACCATTTGCCTGATAACCCAAGATAAGTGGTATATTGATGGATTTAGAAGTTGATGAAGTACAGAATCTATTATTATTATTATTATAGGAAAACTAAAAAAGTAGGTTAGTTTATTATGTTTTGGGCTATTATACCAAGGCAACCACAACCTTTTAGTATTCAAGATCTGGGCCTCCAAAGATGCCCCAGTAGCTCCCCATTTTCTTTTCTGCTGATTCCCTGCACATGCTCTGTGCTGCTTTAATGCCAGTGCAATTAGTATCAGAATTTCATAATTGGTCCTGCAACATCAGCTTCTTTGACAGGCTGACCTCATTTTCTGCTTGATCATTTGCGGCAAGCCCTAAACTTAGTTTTTCAACAGCTGAAATTTACTGTGGGGAGCCCTAATTTAGTGCCCAAACAAGGATCAAAAGAGGCACACATGTTGTGTGAGGAGAGGAGTGGGGGCACTTGCCTTGGGCACCCCCAACCCTAGACCTGGCACTACTCTAATTCCTTGCTTAGGTAAATCTGTCCTTATGTAAAAAAAAACAAAAAAGGTATATTCAATAAGGTATAAAGCAAACGTGAAGGCACAAAGGAATTTGTAAAAATTTTCCCATTTACAAACTTCTTTTCTGCTCTACTTCTAATGGAAGTATCAGGGGAAAAGATTCAGCCAAACTGAATGCTTCCCAATAGGCTTATAATGACATTTAACATTTGACATTTAATAAATCATGCTTCAAGCAGGAAGCAATGATATTGGGGGAGGGGTAGGGTGTGAAACACCACCCAAAAGGGAAAAAACCTAGCTTGCTTGTCCTAAATAGTATTTGCAGGAGGGCCTTAATGGACCAGCACTGTGATGTTGGGTCCGGTATAGAAGAGATGTAGAACTGCCTACTCCACGTGTGACATCCATAGCCTGATTAGCCTATTTACACTAGGCTTTGTTACCCCACTGAAACATCTTGGCTACATTTGGAAAGTAAGCAAGCAGCATATTGTTTGCAGTGTGAGTTATACAAAAGCATGAATATGTCATTTATTTCACATGGCCAAATGTAATTAGTCTGTGTTAGATTATTCCAATCCAAGCAATGACTGGTATGCAAAAGCCACATAAATGTTGGGAAGCCGCTAATTATTACTGGCCGCCATCCTAACCTATTACAATACTAGCACACATAAATAAGAAAGTCTGTCCTTTCATTAGGAAAGGTCAACAGTATTCATTTTAGCATTAAGGTGAGATGTTCACTACTATTAAATTATTAAGAGGAAATGAGTGCCAAGTCGCACTTTAGGCTTTTTGGCCCAAAGATATAACAAGTTTTGCGTTTGCATTGTAGAACAGCCAACATCCTTGTGTACGGGACTGTATCCAAATGACTTGCTTTTGGAGAACACTAAGCTGTGTATTATGAAGGCTGCTTTTGTTTTAGCCATCTGGGAAACTTGCAGGACAGAGGAAGGGTGATCGACCACATAAAGTAGCGCAGATGTTTATTTTTACAAATATGCTCTCTCCTTGCTGGAAAAGTATACATTTTGAAAACATTGTTATACTGTGCAGGACAAAGGCTAAAAGAAACAGCAACCATCAATCAAATTTATGGTCTGCACAAAAATATTGCATGAAGAGATGAAAAAGTTCCAAGCTGTCATAGCTATACAGAATGGGAGTTGTACGAGTGTGTTTTTAGTCATAAACAAAGGAAAAGCTAAGTATGTATTGAATTTGGCATTGCTATTGTAAGGAGTCCTGATATTAATGATGCGTGGAAAATAAAACTCTAAAGAGAAACCCATAACATAAAAAGGAATTCCCAACACAACACAAAACAAGATAACAATGTATATAAGTTCTACATGTCCTGCAAGGCTGCAGTTAAGGATAAGGAAATCTAAGCTGTAAAATTGCTTTTAAGTGGAAGTATATATATTTTATGCTACATGTGAGGGGGGGGGGGACAGGAATGCATTGCATACATTAGAAATCTGAGTGGTCATTTACAAAGTACAAAAAGAATGTTTTTTTGCACACTGTTGTCTTGCACTTTTCTGAATTGCCACTCCTTTGACAGCACTGTATTCATGAGAGGCAGGCAGTGGGAGGCACATCGGCATATCCCTACTAACTTGTGTAATCCCCTAACTTGTGTGCAGTGTTGGACTGGCCCACCAGGATACCAGGTATCAGTGGGCCCTATTGCTTCTAACTATTTGGATAATTGCATGGTCATTACCTATTTCTGTGTGGGAAAAATAGGTGAAAGGATAAAGTTAAAAGACTTGGACAATAATGAGGTTGTGAGAGAGGAGAGGAGGAATAATAGTTTAGAAAGAGGGCCTTTGGTCTAAGGTTTCCTGGTGGGCCCCTGACATCTCAGTCTGACACTGCTTGTGTGTCATTCAAACTCACAAGTTAAGGAGCACCCACAGGGATGGCCCTCAATAGGGGCTTGTACCATAGGGCAGGTCGGGTAAGGGCAGGGCTGTTTAGCACCCACCAGTGCTGTACTTTGCACCTAGCACCAGATTTCCAATGCAGACAAAGGTGCAGAGTACAGCCAGACCCCAGATGCAAATGTATATTGGATAAGCCTTAAGGTGCTTGCTTTTGCAACTATAAGTACCTAAGCACCAAGTTATCATCTAGGGTCATAGTAACTGACCACTTTTATACACAGCATAAATTATATGATAAAAGATACCAGGTAGGACAACTCTATCTCAACCAAATGTTGCAGCTGCAATATGTTCTTAATTTCAGCATCTCAAAGTGACTCCTCATTTTATTCTACTCAAAAAGGTCTACAGTAGTGATGACTGAGTTTTTTTCGCCAGACATAGATTCGCTGCAAAAATGTCGTATTTCACATTGGCGATCCTTTCTGAGAAACTGCTGCAAAAATTCAGTACAACAAAAGTGTACTGAGTGGGGACAAAAAGCCATGGTCGCATCAGAAAAAGTCGTGGTCATACCAAAAAATTTGTGGTTCAGCAGTTTCGCAAATTTTCTGGTGAAGTGAAACAGGACGGATTCGCTCATGACCACTCTGCAGCATCTCTGTGGGGAAAAAATGCCATTATATTTGTGGGATTTGGCACGTATACTGGGGCATCAACCTGTGAATAATGCTCTGCCAGACTGGCTCCAATGTCATCCAACAGTACTTCCCCAAGGGCACCTTCAGGCACGAACAAAGCCAAAAGACAGGATATATTTTTCACTTAAGTTTCCAATGGATAAATTATACCTATGGATATTATTGTACCTAGTAATATTAGGAGGTGCAATGTGAATAAATACTGCAATGTAAACAGTTTATCATTTCTCTTAGTTACATGCCAAAAATGTATTCCTACTCCATCAGGCATATGAATTTGATTAGAATCTCTCCGAAAATGCATGCCTAGGGCCTGATCTTATATAAAACCTCATGAGGCAAAACTCATTCTATACAGAAAATAAAATAAACTTAGATTTTTCCTTTCAGCACTGACAGACTGCAGTCTTTTCTGAAAAATAATCTTGTGGATTTGATTAAAAGAAATATTTTTATATGTCAGCTTTCTGTAACTAATGGAACATTAAAACTGGAATCTTTTTACATATTTTATCTTAGCCCCATAACTTACACCCAGCTGCAAGCATATTGCTTATGTAACTTTTCTGTCTCTTGTTGGCTTCAGTTAGTTCTACTTTCTTGGACAGGAATGTGTTCTTAATCTGAGCAGTCTCTCCTGTTCTCTGGTTCTGTCTGGCTTTGGGTTTATGGGTCTTTCTGCAGCTGCTCTGTCTATCTATCTGCTTCCCTCCTGCACTCCTCTTCTTCTTGCCTTACCTGCCTGCTTTAGCACTGGCTTCTTCTTTTATGCTGATTACCTTTTTCTAGAAACTACTGGAAACCTTGGCTTACATGTCTCTATCCATTTAGAGACACACCTATCCAGAACTGTATTTAGATTTACATTTTAAGTGTAATGGTTATAGTTGCCACCAGGATGGTGTTCATCCAGACAGCCCATCCAAAAACAGTGCTGTCTGTTTGGATTTCCAAATTAGTTAATCCGGACTCTGAAGTAATTGACACAGTGATCAGACAATTACTGATCACCATGCCATCTCTCATCATCTCTCCCCGATGACACAGCCCCCCCCCCCCAAACCATCAGCGCCCACCCACTGACATCAATGGCCAGCCCTGAAATGTCACAGACCTGGGGGGATTGGTTGTGAATCAGCAAAATAAGTTACAAGGGGCATGTTCAGAGGCACAGATCTTCACTGCTAAAGGGCCATAGTGGCCTTGGGCTGCTATAGAATCCAAAAACATGCATCATTTCTAGCCTATCATTTAGTTCACCTTATAATAAATACCCCATGTGCCATTACTAGGGCTGCCACATTTCAACATCGCTAAGTCCAGGAGGTAATATCATTACTATATATATATTCAAAATAGTTTTTTTACTGTGAGAGCTGTGAAGTTGTGGAATTCCCTCCCTGACTCAGTCGTGCTGGCTGATACATTATCAAGAAGGGGTTGGATGGCTTTTTAGCAAGTGAGGGAAATATTGAATAAACCCAATAGGATTGTTTTGGCTCTAATAAGTACCATGTACTTGGGATCAAGTACATGGTACTGTTCTATTATTACAGAGAAAAAGGAAATCATTTTAAAAATTAGAATTATTTGCTTATAATGGAGTCTATGGGAGATGGCCTTTCCATAATTTGGAACTTTCTGGATGACGGGTTTCCGGATAAGGGATCCCATACTTTTACAAGATGATGCAGGGACTGGTCCAATTGCCATTTTTGGAGTTATTAAGGAATTATTTCCACCTCTGTGCCAAACTGGAGAGGTTTCAGAAGAGGTTTTTTGCCTTCCTCTGGATCAACTAGCAGTTAGGCAGGTCATATAGGTTAAATAGCATAATAGGATAAACTTGATGGACATGTGTCTTTTTCAACCTAACTTACTGTGTTACTATGTTACTATGTAGGTATCCCAGAAGGCAGCAGCCTGCATGTTTGCTCTGCAATGTAAAGTGATTACCTTGAATGTATAGCTAATAAGTGAAGTTCCTTCCCCCTGATGCTATTAAATGCCAAGAACTGTTTCATTGTTCCACCAGTGCAATTTTGCCTTCACCAGCGTGCCTTCCCTTTGCTATGTTGTTTTTTCCATAACTCACTATTCCCTAAAAAGCAGAGGGGCCAGATTGTGTTATACTTATACAGTATGTACTCACTTCCAGCTATAAACCCTTTAAGCAGGTTCAAGAAAGATACTCTGAATAAAAATATACAGATTTCACCTTATGCCTCACTGCCTTATACTGCACCTGTTTCTATCTGTAAGTGTAATTTAAAGGCATAGAAGCTCCGGTAATAAAAAGAAATAGCTTGGCTTGGCTTCTTGCTCCATGCTTTCTCATTATGACAGAGAGAAGCTCACTGGCAGCTTCTTTAGGCTGTACATTTCCCATTATTAAACCTTCAAGAATCAAGCTTGCAATCCTGCTATGGTGTGCATCTGCTGATATGTATTATTATTATTATTATTAACATTTATTTATAAAGCGCCAACATATTCCGCAGCGCTGTGCAATATGTAGCCAAACTGGTAACCATTTATAAATGCACTGGCAAGTGCAGGTACTCTAACATGGATGCAATAGAAAGCACATACTGTAGTTGCACAATTCATTAAGATTCTTGAGGACAAATTAGCTACTGCATTTTCACATGGTTGCCAATGTGTCTGTCTTTTTAATAAATAGTGTGCAATTGAGCTACCAGCCCATGGGCCTGGCAGTAGCTAAAGGATTCCCACAGTGGGTTGCTTTAATGACTAATTAGTGTTAATGACGAGTTAATTGAAAGCAAGGTGCCCCTGTCACTTCCACCACACCCCCCACAGGGGTCCCTGCCTGCCGCGCTACCCTAACCCCCTCATGGGCCCCAGTTGCACCCCGCTAACTCCCGCCACCTGCCCGACATCCTCCCCTGAGCACAAAACTTACTGGCGGCCAGGGGAGCCGCGGCAGGGATCAGGGTCTGGGCCATTGGGACCCACCAAGTTTTTTTCCTTGTGCCCTGGCGGCGCAGTCCAAAACTGATTGGATGCAAACTCTGTTTTGCACTCATGCACCGGAGGTAATGAAAATCTCAACCTCAAAAGCTGCACCTGATTGGCTTCCCAACCAGTGGTGTAACTATAGAGAAAGTAGACCCTGCTATTGCAGGGGGCCTGTAGAACAAGGGGTTTGCTATCTGTCTTTAGGGATCTCCAAAATTGGGCCCCTAGGATGGTTACCCCCTGGTTAGACCCCAAGGGAGGGTAGTACTTTAATAGTGGAACACCTTGGGTGGTTTGGTACTTAGATAGTTAAATGGGAGTTAGCTTCCCTACAGTTCGGGTTATGGCCACAGGGTGGTGCATAGACTATTTAAGGGTATGCAGCCATGTGCTGCCAGGTCTTCCTGCCTGGGACCCCTCTGGCATAGAGGTTAATAACAGGCCGGTGTTAGACAGAGAGTTGTGTGATTATAGTCCGCTCTAGGAGTGGAAGATAGGCAAGCTAGCTGGGCAGCTTGGCCCCAACAGGAGAATTACTGGATTAAGATCCACCAGCACTCATATCTGGAGTCAGGGAACAAAGTGCTAAGTATAGGAGATTTGCCTAATCCAGGGGTATCTGAGTGTAAGTACCGGAGTGAGTTCTCAAGGGGGGTGTCCGCTTGGTGAGAAGTACCGGGGAGAGCCCTAGAGAGGGTCTTCTGGCGAGAAGTACCGGAGGGAACTCCTAAAGAGAATCATTTGGCGGGGAGTACTGCTAGTATCTCATGGAGAGAGGGTCCATTAAGGAAGAAAGAGTGTAACCTGACTGTAACATTGCTCCTGTGTGTGATCTGCCTGTCTGATACATCTGTGCTAATAAACTAGTTCCACTGGTTAAACATCCATCCAGTGTCTTGGTCTCTGCATACACTGAGGATCCACTCTGCCTGGTAAGAATCTACCCGAAAGGGAGGGGGCAAGGTGCCAGGAGGGCTGGGAGTCCCCAAGTATAAGTACAATATCAAGTTCTCAGGAAGGGAGTTGCAGTTCAGTCTGTCCCTATCCTGGGTGGAGGCACGCCAAATAGTACAGGAATATCTGTTCCCCATAGTTAGCGGGGCTCAGGATCCTGTTAGCGCCATAAGATCTCAGCAGGTAGCAGCACAATCTCTAAAGTGGACTACATGTATAAAATTCCCCCATGACTACTCTACTACCTGTGTGTGAGCAGCAGCAACACCAGCATATGGAGGGGGAGGGTTTGAAAGCATGCAGGGCCCCCCTAAAAATGTTCTTGCAGGGACCCCACACCCTATTGTCATGCTGCTGTTCAAAATGCAATTGAGTCTGTTATGACTCTTCAGACATAACTGCAGCAAGCGTAATGCACAACACACCTACAGTTATGCTGGGACTGCAGGGAAAACATTTCATTTTGGGTAAAACCCATGGTGAATAGGCATCGAAAATTGCACTCTACACACTGGACCTGCATTTACAAGTGATCTTTATAGTAGAACTTGTGGTATAGCTGCAAGTAGTAATTTGCATTTCTTTTAGCTGTCTTTCAAACCTAACTTTGATTTGTTTCCCATGCTCCATTTGAGGTATTATTATACTGAGACGCTAATGCCCTTGTTAACAAAAACTGTCCAAACATTATTATACTGTGATTGGCGACAGTCAGAACGTTACAACAAATATAATATTATATTTCAAGGAGCACAGTATGCACGGCAATGACTTCATGTCACACTGCCAGGAGTTAAGCACTAAATGAGGAGAGAAATTCTGATAGAAATGTGGGTATAAAGAAGAATGGTTGGATGAATGTGGACAGGTGCCAAATTCTATACCTAAATAAGAATGTGGACAAAAAGAAAACACTAGAGGAAAAAGTCTGTTAACACATTTTCAGAAAGCAAAAAAAAAAAAAAAGGTCTGCTTTTAAATGATTCCAGAGCAACATCTGATATTAGTTATATATAGTTATTACACCTTTAATTGAATTATACATCCTGCAATAAAATTAGGAGCATATGTACCTGCCAAGTACCCTGCCATTCCAGGGATAGGCCTTATGTCTGTGTCACTGTGCCAGTATCCTACTGTTCTGGCAGCTGCTCTGCATTTTTTCTATGTGAGACATCATCCCCTTATACACTTTATAGAGATCCCTCAGGTATAGAAGTCACATTATTTAGTTTTTAGAGGGGTAGTTATTGCATAAAGTACTTATTGTGTTCTCCTCTAGCTTCTATTTAGAGTTTTGTAAATAGCTACCCACATGTACTGTAGATAAGCAAGAGATGTAGCCTCTTTCTATTATGCATATATTTATGGAGAAAGTGCATTTTCTACAAAACAACCCCCTCCCCAAGATGTTTACATGTATATGCTGTTTGAACTAAAAGAATATTTTAAATGTTATAAAGATGTGTAAAGATGGCGTAGTCAATATGCAAGTCTAGTATAAGGCTCATTTATAACCACAAGTGCAAAGTGCAAGTTGCCATATTTTGGCTCAATTTCACTGAAAATTTTAGGTGATGGGATTTCTATTGATGGCATCAAAACTACATCTACTTATGATTCATGGCTGCAATATGTACTGTGTCTACTGATGTAGGCTGCTGTGGGCACCCCCAAGCTACTGCCACCTCAAAGGTTCCCTGACTGGTGGGGGCATTGGTGCTTCATGTTAAAATGCAAAAGCGCAAGAAACACAGTCTTACTAAATACTGTGGATTTTACTCAAGTTTGTTAACTAACCATAAATTGGTGTAAACTCTTTGACATGAACTTTTTTGTAAATTGCTCACCCAAAGTCTATGCATACACAATTTGTGCCAAAGGGGAACCCAAAATTAGTTTAAACTCATCAGCTAAATAATGATAATAATATTATAATAAATTGGTATGTAACAATGTTGACACTCTTTCTGGAGATTTTGTCAGTATTATTATCATTCTGTGGTGCTCACTGGTTGGAAAAGGAAAAACCTGAATCACAATATAGCGGTATAATGAGAGAATAGGTACTGTTAATGGGGCAGAGTGTTTTTCATTGTGAATGTTCCTGGACTTAAGCATATTAGCAGAGGCTATAAATGACACCTTCCTTTTTAAATAAGACAAAATAAGCATAAATGTACCCCAAATATGCTTCATTCTCCATTCTTTTTTTTTCTTTTGCTGTGGTTGTAAAATAATCCTGAATCTGAGAAGAGGTTTGGATAGACCACGAATGAAGTCTGGCAGGGAGATTGCAGGAATGGCTGGGAGAAATGGAACAAAGTGTGGGTTGAAATATCCAGATTTCCATACAATTAATGGTGGAAATGGCTCCGTATCTGTCTGTGGGTAAAGATCTATATAGGCCACTTAGGCAGCCAGATTCTTTTCTTGAGTTTGCTTTAAACGGACCAATAATGTTTGGAAAGGAAAAAGAAAAAAGAGACCATCTACTCCTGGCCAACTGTCTTTCCCTGCCAATATGGTGCTTTTACAGCAACAACAACATTCTGTTTTGTCTGATGAAACTTTTAGAGAGAATTAACAGCAGAGAAATGTGAAATAATGTGAAATAAGGAAAAGAACTGAACAGAGCCAGTGGTAAGGCTTAAATGAGAATATTGCCCTAAGTCTCACTTTTTATTGTGAATGTGGCACCTGAAATCTGACAATATTGTAATGGCAAAGAAATAGCACAGTAATCATTTTATTTCCTGGTAAAACCCCTAATTGCTTAGCCAACACCAGTGTGCTTCAGAAATGCATCCAGAAATGATGGTTTTGAATGCCAATATGTAACATATCTTAGTCGCTGTTATCCTAGAACATTACTTCCATACATACCTTCAGTGGAAACCTTAAATGGTTAAATACCCCAACATCATTGTTTTAATTTCATCTAGAATAATTTAGACCTTATTTCACCAGTAGCAATACCTTAACACAATATATATATATATATATATATATATATATATATTTATTTAACATTTGAGCTGTTTGCACACAGGTGCTACATCTTAGGGGCATATTTATTAACAAACATCACCATATAGCAACCAATCAGCTGCTGTTTTCTAACTTGTATGTGACTGTAGGTGAACGTTCACATCTAATTGCTGATTGGTTACTATAGGCTCAACACTAATTGATTCTTCGGTACACCACTTACATGCTTCCGTTGGGTGCATTCAATTCCTCAGCTGCTTCCAAGCCAATTCCATAGACTTTCATATAAGGAAGAAGCACACCAGCATAACGGCAGATGTGCCACATCTTTGTGCAATAAATGTGTTAAAGGCATCTGCCGGTATGCTGGTGTGCTTCTTCCTTATATGAACGTCCATGGTTGCTATGGGCCACACTGATGATGTTTGTCTCCAGTGTAAATAAGTATACCCCTTAGTGGAAATAAATATACCCCTTGGTGTGTTCTCCCAATGGCAACATCGATTTTGGTTACCTGCGGGATCACTGTGTGGTGACAGAGCTCCAAAATGCAACTCCTTGCTGAGCTCAGTTGGGTTGATGCTTCCCTGTTCTCCCTTTTACCATGAAGTTTACCATGAATAAAAGTCAATCAAGTATGATCATTTGGGAGAGAAGTTAAATAGTGCCCTTTCAGTGCAACTGCAACCTTAATTCCTTTCTGACTTGCCTTGGGAGGCTTCTTTTAACAAAAGGTCAGATCTGATTGACATTTTATCAACTTCATCAACTAGGGACTTAGCATAAAATAATAATAATGTCTTAAGCAGACATAAGTCTGGCGATTCCATTAAATATTTATGCAGTACAGGTTTTATATTTATAGCCAATTTTCTGCTTTACACATAGCAAAAAAATCTTACTAGGTAAAAGAAACAGAGTAAGTCTGTACTGATTTGTGAACAGTGCTGGCAAAAACAATTGTGAGATGTGTAGTCAGGGGAGATCACTTTTACGTGTGTCATCATGTAAAGTAATTGATGGCAATCCCTCACCAAGAGGATGAATCACTTCTGATGGAAAACATGGCCAGTGAGTAGCGGTGTTATTTTATTGTCATTCCTGACCAGAAAGACACAGGGATAATTTGCTATGTTTTTATTGGCTGGTTCTGTTCGAGATGTTCTGCTGATACTATGGCATAAAGAAAGTGGACTGTTTTTACTAGATCAGAATTCTGTCCTTTGCAAAATTACAAAATAAAGACCTGAAGCCACATTTAAAAAGGGATAAGTGCAAGTGCTAGAGTGCTAAATCCCTTAAATCAGTGCTGTCCAACTTCTGTTGTACCGAGGGCCGGAATTTTTCCGACCTACGTGGTGGAGGGCCGATAATGGAAGCCAGTTTTGACCACTCCCCTTTTTGAAACCGCACCCACTTGAAACCACACCCATGTTATCACATGACCATACCCATATTAATGGTTGTAGTACAGCAAAAACCTGCCATACTCTGCCTGCCCTACCCTGCCTGTGTGCCATACTCTGCCTGCCCTACCCTGCCTTTGTGTGTGCTATACTCTGCCTTCCCTACCCTGCCTGTGTGTGCCATACTCTGCCTGCCCTACCCTGCCTGCGTGCCATACTTTCACTGTGTGTGCCATTCTTGGCTGGTTTGTGCCATACTTGGCCTGTGTGTGCCATACTCTGCCTGCCCTACCCTGCCTGTGTGTGCCATACTCTGCCTTCCCCACCCTGCCTGTGTGTGCCATACTCTGCCTTTCCTACCCTGCCTGTGTGTGCCATACTTTCACTGTGTGTGCCATTCTTGGCTGGTTTGTGCCAAACTTGGCCTGTGTGACATACTCTGCTTGCCCTACTCTGCCTGTGTGTGCCATACTCTGCCTTCCCTACCCTTCCTGCGTGTGCCATACTTTCACTGTGTGTGCCATTCTTGGCTGGTTTGTGCCAAACTTGGCCTGTGTGTGCCATACTCTGCCTGCCCTACTCTGCCTGTGTGTGCCATACTCTGCCTTCCCTACCCTGCCTGTGTGTGCCATACTCTGCTTGCCCTATGCTGCCTGTGTGTGCCATACTCTGCCTGCCCTACCCTGCCTGTGTGTGCCATACTCTGCCTTCCCTACCCTGCCTGTGTGTGCCATACTCTGCCTTTCCTACCCTGCCTGTGTGTGCCATACTTTCACTGTGTGTGCCATTCTTGGCTGGTTTGTGCCAAACTTGGCCTGTGTGACATACTCTGCTTGCCCTACTCTGCCTGTGTGTGCCATACTCTGCCTTCCCTACCCTGCCTGCGTGTGCCATACTTTCACTGTGTGTGCCATTCTTGGCTGGTTTGTGCCAAACTTGGCCTGTGTGTGCCATACTCTGCCTGCCCTACTCTGCCTGTGTGTGCCATACTCTGCCTTCCCTACCCTGCCTGTGTGTGCCATACTCTGCTTGCCCTATGCTGCCTGTGTGTATGGCACACACAGGCAGCCTACAGTGACACAATGCTGGCACTGCTCCTACAGTCTGCACAATAACTATATATTAAAAAACTTTTTAATTGTAGTACCACCTCAGTATATGTTCTTTTTGTAGTGTGCAGGGATTATTTGTGGGTTTCTACTGCTCCTGAGGTGTGAACAGGGGAACAATGGGGGTGATTACAGCCTGAGCCTGAGGTGTGAACACTGCAGGGGGTGAACAATGCAGAGATTAAAAGGTGTGAACAACACAGGGGATTACATATTTAAACAATACAGCCTGATTACAGCCTGAATCTGAGGTGAGACCCATGCAGGGGGGGGCAGTTAATCACAGTACTGATACCATTTAAAGCTTACACAAGAGTAAGCCATCAAAGCAGCCAGACAGGTGGGGGGCCACACAGAGGGGGGTCGCGGGCCGCATGCGGCCCGCGGGCCGCCAGTTGGACAGCACTGCCTTAAATCATCACCATATACTGAGCAAAAATAGTACGCAAAGGAACTCTCAGTACGCAAAGGAGCCCTGGACTTAACACCAAGGAGAATATTTATTATGCTGTGTAAAACTAATTAGCAGAAAAAACTGTGTAAAAAGCTGTGTAAAGTAAATGGAGAAGATCACCGTCCGAACGCCAGATTTTATGCCCTTATTTTACGTAAGTAAACGCATAAAACAATTATGCTGATTTTACGCCATTTTTTACACAGCATAATAAATATGCAAACAAGAGTTATAGGGGATCTAAATACCTCCCTCAAAAAGCTGCATCTATAACTGCTCTGCTCCTTATATAACTGACAGCTCAGAGTCAGAAATCGCTACCTCCTTCAGCCATCAAATCACGTGGAACCTGGACAACACAGCAGCGCAAAGATGCTAATGAAAATCCTCAGACATTTTAAAAAAATATTTAGACTACAAAATTGATTAATACAGCACTGCAGAGATGTTGCTAAAAAGCATGACGGGGGCACCCCTCTCCCCTTTATTACGATAACTTACTATACTACAAAGGCCGTAGCTGGGTTATTCACAAATTTACATACATTTCAACCAAAATATCTAAATATCAGTTAAGTTGAAGCCAATGTAAAAAATTACCTTAATATAATATTTAGCAGTTAACTCCCTTGGAACCTCCCATAGCCACTGACAGCTGCAAATCATTCTAACCAAGACTGAGGGGCCCATCTGTTGTCCCTCCTAGGCACGGCTTTCCTTCATAACTCACACTCCTTCAGCCAGGCCCCTTCCATCACTTTGGCCCCAGGCCTAATGCCTGTTATGCCCCAACACCCTAAACTTCATACTCGTATAACTGGCTTCCCCACCAGGGGTGCCCCCTTCTCGATACTAGAACCATCCCCTACTCCATTGGTGGGCAAACTGCGGCTCTAGAGCCACAAGCAGCTCTTTAGTCCCTTGAATTTGGCTGTTCCAGGTGCGGGCTTGCACATACAGTGCGATTGCATTTTCGTTGCCTGTAGCAAAAATCAACAGGAGGGGTGGTCTTTGGGCTTCGGGAGACGCGGCTCAGGTGGGGGGTGGCATACGCAGTGCAGGGGAAGCTCGCTCGTGCACAAGTGAGCCAGTGACAGTCTGCAAAAAATTTGGCTCTCAAAAAAAAAATTCAATTGCTGTTTTGTTGATATTTGGCTCAGTTGATTAATACAGATATAAAATAGAAAATATAATATAAAGTGGTATAAAAACACCAAAAATGGTCATTTTTTCAGAAGACATTATTTATGCTTTAAAAAATGCAAGAATTCATTGTTTTTTCCCTTTAATTTAAACCTGGACCTGTGCCACCACACAGGTAACTCTATCCTAAACCAACTGGTAATTACAGGAAATTGAGTGATTTACCTCTTATTCTTGACGCAGATTTGATATTTCCTGTTTTGTCTGGATGTGATCTTATTTAATAGTGGGCATGTTTTGTTGAAAAAATCATTTATAAAGAACTAAAAAAATTCTTTTTATGTCATTAACAGTCCAGTGTAGTAAATCTCCTATTGGTTACAAAAGAAAGGACAATGTAGCCTTGTAACAGGGTGACAGGACTATGTTTTCAGTAATAACCTACACGTGCCCCATGTGTTTGTTTTCCTGTGTCACCCTGGATAGATATTCAGGTTCGTTTTCTTTTCTCAGTTGCAACCAGAATGCTACTGACCTCAAAGAGTGAAAGCTTTCTTTTTCAAATGAAACACGAGAGATAGTCAAAGCAACAATTACTGCTTATTAAATGGTGAAAACGTTTGACTGGATACGTTTGCACAGCAGAAACCAAACCCATAGATTGAAATGACCCATAAAGGATAACACTATTCTTTATATACATTGTACATTATATTCTGAAATTCAGATAACAATGGTGTTTCTTTCTCATCTAGTTGTGTGATAAATAAATATACACATTTCCCACATACCATAATTAAGTTGGAACTTTCACTTCAAAACTACAAGCAAAGCTACTAGTAAGATTAACATGAGTAACTTCCGAGGTTTTATTTTTGATACACACAATGCCATGATCTTTTTTTATGCTTCTAGAATTGTTTTATATGATTTCCATAAACAAAACTGGTAAGAAGCATGAAAGTGAAGGCAACTGCATTTGGGCTCTTTAGAAAAAGATATTTGATGTTAGGATGGAAATCAATAAGCCCGATATAAAGTAGTGTACAACAACATAAGGGAAAATGCAAGTTTAATGGCTAATGCAATCTATTATATTCTTGCGTCTGATTCCTGAGACCTTGAGCAAGTAATCCAGAGCTTTCAGTACCAAGCTTTAATAGATATAAAGTCTCAGTGGCTAACCATTTTGTGTATAGCACAAAATATCAAAATACAGGTAACAGATTTATTTTTCAGAATGCTTGAGATCTGGGTTTTCTGGGTAAGGGTTCTTACATAACTCAACATAAATCTAGTAAAAAAACATTTAAACCTGAAATCAACCTAATAGGATTGTTTTGCCACCAATATGGAATCATATCAATTACCAGGTACTGTTTTATTATTACAGAGGGAAAGGGAAATTGTTTTGATAAAAAATTTTTTTAGAAAAATTAGGTTTCTGGGATAAGAGATCCCTTATCTATAGGGAGCTCTACTAGAGAAAGAGTCCTGATTCCTGAATGAGAAAGTAAAAGTCTGGCATTGAAAGAAGTCTGTTTCTTGACCCTTTGGTTTAGTAGAATAATCCTTTGCATGTATTGCAAACATTGCAGGTACAAACGAAGTATGATGGGGAAAGAATAATATGTTTATAGCTGGTCTAGATTTGGGATGAGAATTTCATTCTTAGGGAGCTGCTTTATAGAATTCATACATATGCCTAAGGACCCCATGGCTCAGATGGAATAATTTTTGCTCTGTCTCTCTCTCTCTCTGTCTCTCTCTCTGTCTCTTATAGTAGTAACCCTTGTGTCTCATATGGCTTCCCGACTGTCAATATAATGTAAATAAATGTCTATTCCTTTTAATGTTAAAGCACATATGTGATACATTAACATTGTTGTGTGATGTTTCTCATTGTAATAGTGTAACTTCTGACAAATTTATATTATGAAATGTTTTACATTTTTAAATGTGCTCTTTGTGATGTAAATTGTTATGGATAAAAAGGATATGTAGCAATATGATGTAAGCAGAATTAACACTGTATTTTATGTATAGAGGTAGGAATTTGCTGGCTTAACAGAATTAAAGAGGTACATACTCTTAGCAAAATTAATTAGTAGCAAGCTGGGATACAATAAAATAACACTCTACAAAAATGAAAAATAAAGAGTAGAACAAAAAAACAGGGGTGGGAAATCAGCCTATTCAGCCGTGCAGAGCCATTCAGCTATTTTCTGATCATCTTAAATTATTGTTTAGGAAATAACTAAATAAATAGTAGCTTCCAGTGTAATCAGGTATCACAGTTTAACTCTATTCCAGCCTTTCTACGGAAGATAGATGAGAACCCCTTTATCCCTAAGTAGGAGCACAATGTCCCCAATGAAACCTGGCTCTATATGTCTCATTCTGCACCCCAGCACTCATGGTTCCTGTTTGGTTCCCTCTCTCTCTACTTTTTCTGCACCTGCCTGCTACTTTAAATAGCCACAGGGGTTTCTGTCTTTTCTGGCTCAGGCTGACAGCTCCATTGTCCAGCTCCATGTATATTTTCTCCCACTCTAGGGTTGTAATGGGCTTATAGGTAATATTCCATAAAGTCCTACCTAGTGATGAGCTAATATGTGCCTTGTGTTTGTGAATCCAAGATATTTTTAGGTCTGGCATAGCCTCCCTACATTGTTAGAGAACCTTTTTAGGCTTCCATGCTTTTTTCCAACAAAACTCATGGCAACATTCTAACGCAGATTTGCAAGAGATTTTTTAGGTGCTCCAATTCAATACTACATTTAGTTTTGGTGAGTTGAAGGAAGGGTGTGTATTTCTAAACATTTATTTTTTTAAATGGGATACAAATACTGTTACCTAAACATTCTTCCCAGCATTTACCATTTGTATAGTATTTAGAAACATGAGTGCTGTACTTAGTTATAAGCGACCCAATGTTTGCAATGTTTCTTTAGGTCCAGAAACCAAAATTATACAAAAGGGTCCTCCCTGCCTTGTGCACATATCCCTCCACACAATTCACAATGGAAACACATTTTTGGTAGCTCCTATTAATAAAGAGTGCTTCTCTATGTCCACCTTAATTGCATTTTATTTTCAGCAGGTCACTTCCTTTGAAATTAGAGGTTGCCTCTTGCCTCTAACCTATAGCATACTATACAGTATATGGGGTTTGGAAGTAGAAAATAAAATCAGAGCACCAATTATGAAACCTCATGGCACTCGTAATGCTACCTTTTTTATCTTCACTTAATACCTTATCTTCAATTTGCTTTATTGAATGTCTAATAGTCTGGAGAATGGGTGGAAAGATAATAACCAGCCTGATAATTAAACCTCCATCAGTAGATAAGTATAATTTGCTTATGAACATATTGCATCCTTAAGTAAACTGTCTTTTGAGTATAATCAGTTCTGCCAGTGACCCTCAGTATCTCCCTTGTACAGCAGGGATCCCCAACCTTTTATACCCGTGAGCCACGTATAAATGTAAAAAGTGTTGGGGAGCAACACAAGCATGAAAAGGGTTCCTGGGACTGCCAATAAGAGCTATAATTGGCTACTTAATAGCTCCTATGTGGACTGGCAGCCTACAGAAGGCTTTTTTTGACATTATACTTAGTTTTTATGCAACCAAAACTTGCCTCCTTACCAGAAATTCAAAAATTCAAAGCACCTGCTTTGAGGCCACTGGGAGCAACACCCAAGGGGTTGGTGAGTAACATATTGCTCACAAGCCACAGGTTGGGGATCACTGCTGTACAGTATAGGTATAGGTTTTCTAACAGTCAAAACAACATCCAGTGCCATTATGCATGTGATGCATCTGGAAACCATGTGTGTTGCATAGATCAGTTTCTAAGCATTTTCTCCAGATCAGGTCACAAACATAACAAATGCATCATTGCTTGGAAATCAGCAGTTTATTTTTTCTGTCTTTTCAACTGCCCACTCCTGACCTCCATTCTCTTCCTTTATCAGTTTATCTGCCACAAATTTCCATACCTCCCATCTTCCCTTTACTAAACCCTTGTCCCCACTGGACTGTGTGGCAGATTGCGGTTGGATTGGCATGCAGTGAGACATTAAAAGTCTTTTCAACCCTCATTAAATCTGACCAAAGATTTTATTGAAGCAATTTGTCACAGTCAGTTTTAGCATAATGTCTAACAGTCAGTGCCAGCTATTATTAGAATATCCATCATCCAAGTAAGCCTTACATGGTTTAATAGGTGCATTTAGATGGCTACATAGACTGTTCTCCCCCTCTCAGTGGTTTTAAAAGTATAGAGTCACTCTTTGTTATATGGCATGTTTAATGACACTTTGAGGAATGGGATATGTCAGCACTTAGGACACTTTGATTTTTTTGTGCGTGCCAGGGGGCTCTGTGCCTGACGCAATTGCGTCTAATGCATCAAATTTTAAACAATTGTGCTTGACTTTTATTGTAAATTGAACGCAATTGCGTCTGGAGTCTGGTTGACGCTATTTCCAATGTTTGGCGTGTTAATGATTTTTGCACCCTATTCTTTAGGCGTAAGTGTACTCTATCCATTGACTCAGGAAACCTTGGACTTACTGCCTTGTCAGCAGATGACGGTAGATCCAGGGTGCCTTTGCATCAATAGGTGCAACTGCGCACAGTTTGAAAAGGAAGACAGGAAGGACTGAGAGGTGCAGAGCTCACCTATAAGGAAGTGCAAGAGCACATTTTGAAACAAGTAGATTTAATGCAGGGGTTTTATGCGCAACTTACTGTGGGTAATTTTGTGGAGCTGCAACTACACTTGCAGTTGTAAATGACCCCTTTTCTGTATAAATACAATAAAAAATAGTTATATATATTGATGCGCAAATTTTTTAGGCAGGCGAATTTCTGCATTTAGCCATTGGCGAATTGTTTTGCAAAACTTCCGTGAAGATTCATTGCGGAAAAATTTGCACGTGTAAAAAAATGTTGGCCGCACGTCAAATTGGCCACGGACGCATGAAAATTGGCCATGGACTCGTAAAAAAGGATTTGGTCACGTAAAAAAAGCGTGGGCAACCAAAAAAGACGCGGGCGACACAATTGGGCAACGAATGCGTTTCACAGATTTTCCACTGTTTTGCGAATTTTCTTGCCGTTTTGAGAATTTTATGGCGAAGCGAAACGGGACAGATTCACTCATCACTAGTTATATATTGATACAATATAAGGGTGTGGGTAATGCCAACCCCTTGGATGTTGCTCCCAGTGGCCTCAAAGCAGATGCACATTTTTAAATCTCTGAACCCTTGGAACTTTATACAGTATATGCCTGCGTTGCTCTATCAACACTTTTTTAAATTGAATGTGGGTCACGTGTATAATATGTTGGGGACCCCTGTTCTAGAGCAAAGTCGCTTGTTCTTGCACCTTGCAACTACTACATGCACCTGCAAGTCTTATTGTTTGATAAGCAATAGTTAACATTTGAGCACCATTAATGTCTAGCACTCATCCAAGATACTTCGAAATTACATATTCCATTAATGCGGAGCCAAGAAGCTTGCAGATTAAAGTGCAGGCCAACGCACAATTTGTCTACATATAAACATACTAAAACAAAGTTTTTTCATTAAGCCTTTGTGGATCTCCCCAACTCCAAGAAATATTCCCTGAGACCTTGGTGGATAGTTTTTTTTTTAATTATGTAAACATCTTATCCAGTACCTGGATAATCTTCCATATATACCATTTGATGTCTAAATCCCGGCTAAACATTGTTATACAGCAAAGAGATTAGAGACTATTGTAATTATTTTAAGGAAATGTACTGTGACTGCTTAAAGGTATTGGAGATATGCAGTGTGCCAGAATCATGTCTGAGCTGAACAGGTCCTTGTGTGCATTTACATGATAACCTATGCTGCTCTGCAATAAAGAAGAGAGGAACACTGGACCCTCACTGCAGTTGCAGTCACTCACAATGTTAAACAGTAAAATGTACTGTTTTGTGAAACTGCAGGGGGCAGAGAAGAGACACACACAGATGATTCAGGAAAGGAATTCCTAAAATACATGAAGGCATAGAAAGCAATTTCTACTTTTACTGGGAACAGATGGAGAGAGAGACCTGTAAGAAGCAATTCTGCTGCTGGAAATAGAAGGGATTCTTAAGAACTCAAAGACTTTTCTAATTCAGCAATAGGCTACCAGACACCCACAAAGCCAGAAGTACTGTGTATTCCATATAATAGTATTAGCTGCTGGGATGACTGAAGCTTTATATTACATGATCAGCTAACACATACCCCGAACTGAGCTCTGCACTTCACTATGAATTAATGTGTGGGAAACTCAATATCCATCATCAAACCTAAACAGAGAAGTGATTGCCTGCTGCTGAAGTTGGATTCTCCTGACCTGTTACTTTTCTGGTTCATTTGCAAGGACTGGCTACTGTTCCTACTGCTTAACTGGAAACCTTAATCATCAATAGATCACCAAGAGCAACACAAGGTAACCCCCTTCCTAGGATTTCATTTTCTGTTCTTATATATTTCTATATATTTCTATTTTTATAGTAAGTGTAAAATTTATCAGAGTGAGAAAATGTGAATGTATTGATTATACTGTACAACTTTTGATACCAAACTGCTAGTCTGAGATGAATGGCACCACATCAAACTACCAGCACCACACTGTAAAGGAAGCATGGATTGCTTATGTGCATGCTATTTAATTTTTTAACACAGTTTTTTTTATAGTAGAGATACAAAAATAATGTTTCATCCCCCCCACCACCATTTCATAAATGTAAGAAGATAAAAATATAAAATAGAGAATATTAAAGCACAGTTGACAAAGGTCTACAAGCAAATTCTACTGTCTTTATTTGTCAGTTGCTGTCAAAAACTGATTCCTTTGGCCGGCTCCTAGAAATATATATGAATCTGGAACTTTTAAAGAGTCTGTGGGATCAGAAAACTCCTGCATTGAATCTTAAATATGATGAATGCATTGTTATTAGAGAGAGCTCCCTAGCTTCCCAGGGGGTATTAGTCCACCTGTAAGTCACCTAATTTCATGGCCAGTGCCATTTTGCCCTTCTAAGTTCAGTTCTCAAGTGACTACTTATATTTAGGCAATAATGTAACTGAAAGATGTTTTACTGCAGGACATTACCCAGGCTGAAAAGAAACACATTTCTGTACATGAAACAGACAGCGGGTATGCATGTTGCAAAGTCTTGTCCCACTTTGGTCAAGTGGTGTTGATGGGTGGAAAATAATAATTTGCAGATTATTTCAGTTAAACATTAATCACGAAGCACATTTGCCATGCGATTTTTTTGTCACCTGTGTCTTTTTTAATACAACAGCGCCCTTTTTTGATGCAACTGCTCCCATTTCTGACATGACCGCAACCAATTTTTACGCGACTTGGACATTTTTTGATGTGCAACAAATTTTTACGCAAAACAATTTGCCCATGGCGAAATGCGCAAATTCACTGCAAATCCATGCCTGGCGGAAAAAGTCGCTCATCACTACCCATGTTACTGCCCTTTATTAAAGGAGAAGAAAAGACAAAGTTACTTGGGGGTGCCAAAATGTTAGGCACCCCCAAGTGACTTTAAGCGCTTACCTTGTACCCCGGACTGGTGCCCCTGTTAGGAGAGAACAGCACCAGCCTGGGGTAGCTGCGAGCGCTTCCTTCTTCCGCCTTCATTTTCCAGCAAATGCCAGTGGTCGGCGCATGCGCAGTAGAGTGAAAAGCAACTTTTCTGTTAAAGTTCGGCTTTTCACTCTACTGCGCATGCGCGCGATCGAAGGCGGAAGAAGGAAGCGCTCGCTGCAGGTACCCCGGGCTAGTGCTGTTCTCTCCTAACAGGGGCACCAGCCCGGGGTACAAGGTAAGCGATTTAAGTCACTTGGGGGTGCCTAACATTTTAGCACCCCCAAGTGACTTTGCCTTTCCTTCTCCTTTAAGCTATTTTCACCTATATATGCTTTCCAACAGTATTCTTCCCAAAGCATCAAAAGGGACAAAGGGTTACAGAAGAAATTTTTTTTCTCATTAATAGTCTTACTAAAACATTCTAAAAAATGTTAGGAATTTAAATGCTATTCACAAAGGGTTCTTGCATATTGTCATGCTCCTTACTAGTGCCAATCTACCACTTTAGCCTTTGATCATGCACCAGTTGCAAAGTATAGGGCGCAGAGATGCAAGAAAGTGCTACTCCAGGGCACCCTTTGCATGTTCCACCAATGCATGGAATTGACCAGTGCCTAATGAATTGCACATTATTGCTGTTTCTGGCACCACATGCATCAGCTCACTTTGAATTGACATTATTCCAACACTAAAAATGAACAGCACTGACAGCTGCATTCAATTTTTGGTGCCCATTATTGTGCTCAAATTGTGGGAAAAAATCCTCCATTGTGACAAAATAACTTGGCAATTTTCTCATTTTAGCGTCATGCACTTAGCACTTGCATTAGTAAATTAAATGTGTGAGAATTTGTTTTCTTATTCCCTCTTATTTCTGAGCCAGATTCAATTAGATAAGATAAAGCGTATTTCATAGACCATCACATAAAATCATCACTGATCACTAGAGTATATCTGAAGCTGAATTGACTTAAGTTTGCTTGTCTTATTGAATCTGCCCCATGTAATTCTTCTAATAGCTAACTCCATAATTTTGCAGATGTCTAAACAATACCATGTGTTGGAAATAATGAGCATGTAATGTCCCTGAAAATGGAAAGCAATGGCTTTCTGCTTGGGGAAACATTTAGCTGAAATCATTAAGTTAACATTATGCAGACATAATCAGTTCTTTAATTAAGATACTGTACCTATGTCGTGTACATACTGTAGTACACTGCACATCCCTTAGACTTACTGTATAAATTGCTGCTAGAATGTGGCTGCATGCCTCCATTCCTGTTTAGTCACCCTCAAAAGCAAGACCTCCACCTACTTAGTGGCTTCATATTTCACTATAAAGACATGAAATCTCCTGGAACCAAGTTCTACAGAGGAGGGAAGAGGAAGGGCAATTCAGTGATATCAGCATATTTTCTTCTTGGAATTACAACTTGCCAGCTCTATCCATCTTCTGAAAACAGTTCATTTTGTTTGGACTAACTATTTGGCAGCTAGAGAGTTGACGTGTTCTCTGGCAATGCAAAGTTTTTTTTTCCGCAGAATATTTATGAATGTTGTTAATATATGAAACAATTTATTGGGACCATAACACACAAAGCTCAAGTTTACATTTTGTTAGATACTACCAAATACCTGTGGGCTATTTGGGTCAGCTTTACAGATTTGCACAAAGCTATATGAACTTAGAATACTAACCTTGTTGTAGCCTACACTGCTAAAGGTTGGCCAAGGACAAACTTGATTATAGAAATAGTCCTCTATCCAACAAAGTGGAAGCATATGAGTGAGGGTTGACAAGCAAAGGACTTTTATACATTTGTACATATATGTTATGTTTATATTCCATGTGTGTGTATAAATAAATATATATATATATATATATATATATATATATATCATGATAAAATAAATACCGCAGTCACAAAAAAGCTTCTTTATTTAAAACGTCCAACTAAAGTTTCGGCTGCTTCCACAGCCTTTTTCAAAGTGAATAACCACACACAGAGACCCTCTGATAAACCCAATGTGGCGCCAAAAATAGGCTGATGACGTCACTCTGTTACTAGCCAGTGCTCCCCCCCATCAGTGTACATATATCAAAATAAATAAACCGCAATACAAAACTAAAATGGGATTCCAAATAACAGAATAGCATATGCACAGAAGTACAAGGAGCACAGAACAAGGAAAGTAAAAAAATGTTGAAGGGGACAAGAGAAAGACAACCTGTATAGCTGAACTGCAGCTCCCATGCAGTGCCGAGCGACATCAGGAGAACCGAACGGACCATAAGGGTAGAGTAGTTTTATATATGGAGCACAAGTCCAAGCACATTCCCAACCTCATAATGATTCACTTCATCCATAAACGTAACGCACGTCACCCCCTCAAATAGAGGTGGTAATATATTCTTTAGCGGCTGACGTTCCCAACTATTGTGGGGACACAGAAGTTTAGAGTCTCTACCGCCCATTATAGAAGTGGTCCCATTCAGGCTGTGGGGACACGAAAGTTTGAAGCCCCTACCGCCCATTCTAGAGGCGGCCTTCATTAAGACGGAGGAGAGAAAGTTCAGTTCCTCATAATAACCACCAAAGCTGGCGGATCCATATAGTTTTAGAGGAGGGTGCTGAGGTTGCGGTTTACAATGGATATAAGTCGATCACCATAGTCCAGTAACTCGCATCCCAAACGGTTATAATAAAAAGTCAAAACCGGTTAAATGGGAGGAATGGGTTTTAACGCTCACAGAGGGGGACAGTAGGTTGTGACTTATAACAACTCTAATTATATCGCTCAAGTTCAAAGGCACTTAGATCAGGTCGTTGCCTACAGCACAGGGTGTACTGGAGAGAGAAAAAAGCAAGGAGCTGATAAACGTATGTAGAAAGTGTGTAAATAAGATAGAAACAAAAATGGAACAGTTGAGTAGAGATCAAAGTCTAATCAGAGCATATAACTCAACAGTAAAGTTACATATAAGAGAAAACGTTGTAATGTTCATATTGTAAATTACAACAGTTTCACTTTGGATGCAGAATCACACTTAATGCAGAATGTAGCAACATATAACAAATAAACTGTTACTGTTACTCTGAAATGCCAATATTAAATCTTTGTAGACTGGAGCTGAGGGGAATCACAGCTCAAGTGACACATAGAGAACGTTGGTTTCACTGCAGTGTCCTGTTTCACTGTCCAGCGCCACATCTGTAAATTGGAAGGACACAGACTGCAAAACACTATTACACCATTCCTCATGCCATCCTCCACACACCCTACATAGCATTCCTATCTAAAAAGATCTAAAAAGCATAAACTCCTCAAACCCACATGCAGGAAGTCTCCACTCTCACCCAGACCTGAGCCCTTAAAGGAACAGTAACACCAAAAAATGAAAGTGTATAAAAATAATTAATATATTATGTACTATTGCCCTGCACTGGTAAAAGTGTGTTTTTGCTTCATAAACACTACTGCAGTTTATATAAATACCCTGGCTGTGTAGACATGGGGGCAGCCATTTAAATTGAAAAAAGGAGAAAAGGCACAGGTTACTAAGTAGATAACAGATAAGTAGCATAGATTCCCATTGTATTCTACACAGTTATCTGTTATCTTCTTATGTAACCTGTACCTTTTCTCCTTTTTTCAATTTAAATGGCTGCCCCCATGGCTACACAACATCTATTTCTATTAACTACAGTAGTCTTTGTGAAGCAAACACACAACTTTTACCAGTGCAGGGCAACAGTACAATATATTTTAATTATATTAAAACATTTTTATTTTTTAGTGTTACTGTTCCTTTAAGCCTAGGGACAAACGACAACAGAGAACGATGAAAGACTGACTTTCACCACAACCTTTACACCTGATAAGAGGCCACTAATTGATGCCATCTTCTACCACTGGTCAGTCCTTGAAAAGGACCGTACCCTACCAACCATCTATCGACATGCTCCACGTATTGCATACAAAATAGGGAACAATCTGAGGGATCTCTTTGTAAAAACTGCCCCCAGCCACTGCTACCAATCCTCTATGACCAGAATTGGCTCCCCACCACACGATTGGGTTGCTACAAATGCCCGAACTGCACTGCCTGCAATTCATTGATTTCTGGACCCTCATTTAACCACCCACACATGGGAAGGGTGATACACATTCAACACAGACTGATGTGCACCTCAAAATTTATCATTTATTTTATTAAATTTTATTAGGAAAGACTGTGACTACATTTAGGGATCGGATGGCTAACCACAGATCGGCCATCAGAACAGCACTAGCCTCTGGTGAAGCCAGCACCCCTGTAGCGTTGAATTTTTTACTACATAAACACACTCTAGCGAGATGCATGGTTATTGATTATATACCACCACCAATCCAGAGAGGCAATAGTGAGAAACTTTTCCTACAGAGGGAGCTCACATGGATGCACCGTCTTAACATCATTAGTCCTAATGGACTAAACAAACTTGAATCCTAATCTGCTTTCTATCTTTAATGACTATATGTGTACCTAAACTACTGACCATGGCCTTATACTCTATATTGTGATATGTAATCTGCATTGCTTTGTGGCCAATTGATAGATGTGGCGCTGGACAGTGAAACAGGACACTGCAGTGAAACCAACATTCTGTATGTGTTGAGCTGTGATTCCCCTCCAGTCTCCAGAGCTCCAGTCTACAAAGATTTGATATAGTCATTTCAGATTAATCACAGTGAAGATTTATAACAGTAACCATTTATTTGTTATATGTTGCTACATTCTGCTGTGTGATTCTGCATCCAATGTGAAACTGTTGTAATTTACAATATGAACATTACAACTATTTTTCTTATATGTAACTTTACTGTTGAGTTATATGCTCTGATTAGACTTTGATCTCTATTCAACTGTTCTGTTTTTGTTTCTTTCTTATTTACACACTTTCTACATAATTTTATCAGCTCCTTGCTTTTTTTCTCTCTCCAATACACTGTAGGCAATGACCTGATCTAAGTGCCTTTGAACTTGAATTCTATAATTAGAGTTGTTATAAGTCACAAATGAAATTAAGGAAGAAAGAAAGAAGATCAAAACACTGCACCACCCGCAGCTGTATTGATTTGTAGACTCGGACCAAGTTGAAACGTAACCTTTAATTAACCATTAAAATATATCAAATAGTTAAAAGTAAGGGGTACAGCTCGGTGACACGCTGAGGTGACCGCAATAGCACTCTATGCCTGGTTTAGGGAGATCAGGGGGGAGAAGAGTAAAAGCGGGGTTAACTACACCTGTTCTGGTTTGCACAACGCACCACACCACCCACCAACATCGTTTAGGACCACCACGCACCCTTTACCAAATCATACCCTCTTCCCCTCTCTCACACCATCAACACCCACGGCGCTTCAACACCTGCCTACCCAGCTAGGTTAAAATAAGTGCCTGACGCACGTCATGCGGAAAATTAAATAGACAAATAACTGCCCCCATAGTTCAAACAGACCAACCATACATGCCCCTGGGAACCCACCCCAGGAAGCATCATACCCAGTGCCACACCCCCCACCTCCTTTCCACTCTGCATGTGTATTCTGAGTAGCATCTCCAGGGAGACGTTAAGAACAGGTGCAGGGTTTCCGACTTCACATCTCCCTAGCAACGCCTCTCCCAGCACGAGCGCTAAGACCCTTTCAACCATGCAAGAGTTCTGCTCCCAATATATAGTTATAAATACTTTTAATAAATCTAGACACAGGCATTAATTTGATATAGAATTAAAAAGATTGTCTATATGAGATCAAGGTATTGAGATAACCATTACTCTATATTTCAATAGAGTAATGGACTTTTTTCACTTTCCTTGTTCTGTGCTCCTTGTACTTCTGTGTATATGCTATTCTGGTATTTGGAATCCCATTTTAGTTTTGTATTGCGGTTTATTTATTTTGATATATGTACACTGATGGGGGGAGCACTGGCTAGTAACAGAGTAACGTCATCAGCCTAATTTTGGCTCCACATTGGATTTATCAGAGGGTCTCTGTTTGTGGTTATTCACTTTGAAAAAGGCTGTGGAAGCAGCCTAAACGGACATTTGAAATATACAAGCTTTATTTTTTTCCTACTAAGTCCTGTGAGTGCGCCATTTATTTTATCACGCTTTATACTAATGTTCAATACTGCACCCAGGCTCTTTTATATTTAATTTAACGGGAGTGCCTGTTGCTCTGGACTTTTGAATAAAGAATTGACTTTCCACATTGTTCATGAGGTGAACAGATATAAATATTCTGCATGTATGAAAAGACTGAAAAAGTTACAGATTGGTTACACTGAACTTATTTGCTTGAATTGCAACAAACAACTTTGTGCTTAAGAAAACTCAAGTAACACATGAAAATTACCCTGGAATAAAAATGAGTTAAAAATCACTCCACCACGTTTCCCATGTAAGAGACATGGTGAAAAAAATAAAGAATAATTTTGAAATTTATATCGCCCCACAAATAGGCCTGAAATTCCAAGAGTCACAAAACAAAAATCTTTTTATTTTAAAGATTGTAAGCATGTTGTACTTGCTTCCATTGGTGGTTAGCCATCTTTTATGGGTTTTCTTTTTAGAATTCTACAGTATCGTTGTTTAAATGTTATATTAAGGGGGGCATTTAATAACGTTTAATTTTTTTTCATATACGGTTCAAATATGATTTTGTCACAGAAAAATCACTATTTATTATGCAGCATAACAACAAGTCCAAAAGAAAAAATATATCATGAAAAAGCTGTTAAGATCAAGTAGGAGTCAATGGCAGGTGTCTTTTTTAAAACTGGAAGGTCATTCTTTGCTTTGTGGTTTTCAGCTTCTCACCTGGCCCTGTTTATAGCTCTGATCTTTCTCTTCTTAGATGTTCTTGTGTGGTTTCATCCATAGCTTTTCCCCAAGCCAACGCCCTATACTTGTGTATCCAGGTCTCCCCAAAAGCTCTTGTGCTTTATTTTTACTACTTTCTAGTGTTAGTTAAGGACTTCATATTACAGGTATAGGACCCGTTATCCAGAATGCTCGGGACCAAGGGTATTCCGGATAAGGGGTCTTTCTGTAATTTGGATCTCCATACCTTAAGTCTACTAAAAAATCAATAAAACATTAATTAAACCCAGTAGGTTTGTTTTCCATCCAATAAGGACTATTTATCTTAGTTAGGATCATTTACAAGGTACTGTTTTATTACTACAGAGAAAAAGGAAATCAGTTTTAAAATTCTAAATTATTTGATTAAAATGGAGTCTATAGGAGACGGGCTTTCCGTAATTCGGAGCTTTCTGGATAACGGGTTTCTGGATAAGGGATCCCATACCTATATATATATATAAAATTGCAGAATGGAGAGCACACCAAAGTTCAGAAGCGATACCTGGGTGCCAGAGCAGCAAACTTAGAATAAAAAGGAAAATTGTCGGCACTCACAGGATTCTCACGATATATACTCACGGACACCAAAGCATAATAGGATGCAATATAGTGAGATTTATTGGACCAATAAATCTCACTATATTGCATCCTATTATGCTTTGGTGTCCGTGAGTATATATCGTGAGAATCCTGTGAGTGCCGACAATTTTCCTTTTTATATATATATATATACTGTATATTTGTAGAATGTAAGCTCTTTTGGGCAGGGCTCTTTTCACCTCTTGTATCGGTTATTGATTGCTTTATATGTTACTCTGTATGTCCAGTGTATGAAACCCACCTATTGTACAGCACTGCGGAATATGTTGGCTCTTTATAAATAAATAAATGTTAATTATACATATTTATATATATATGTTATTATTATTACCATTTATTTATAAAGCGCCAACATATTCCGCAGCGCTGTACAATAAGTATATATATATTGACTCCATTCCTTCTTATCAACAGACGTAGTGGTAACCAAAGGCCCAAAGCCAAACAGATGGATCAATGGGCTCCAAGTCTGGGTTCCCTGTGCACAACCTCAGACTGGGTTATACTGTATGTTAAATGGAGATTGAACCACAGTGTTTAGGATCAAGGAAGAACCTGTGGGTGGTTTTAGGGTTTTTAGCTGACTTCTGCTATGCTTTTGTTTGATGTGGCTTGCCATATACTGTTAGGTAGTCATGAAACATATTTTCAAATGCCAACATTAATGGATGACACAACATAAGGACTGTATAGCCATTATATCTGTAACTCTATAACCATCTAATCGAAACATATGTGTTTAGTCTACAGTATACAGATGATTTATGTGAATTTTACAGGTTAGAAAGAGGTATGGTTTAATTTGGTATCCGGCCAATAACCTAGGCATTTTACATTTTTTGTCTTGTATTACCCATTTTTCCTGGATTTTGTTTGCATTGTAAAGTGCTGTGATGGAATAAACCATAGTTACGTGATATTCCAGTAGAAGAGTGAGCAGTTCAAAGAAGTCGATGAAATAGGCTAACTATGATTTGTTTATTGATTTAGTGTTTCATATTATAATACAGATGTTTTACTTTGCTAATGTCATCATGTTACTTGAACAAGAGACCTCAGAACCTCAGAGCCCAGACCTTCTTGAACATATTTTAATTTTAGTTATATAAATTCACTGCAGATTCAGTTGCAAAAGAGGTTCAGTATTTTAGTTTTATTAATTTTACTGTACCTCAAGTCTCTGTTTCTTTAATATTTTTTGTCTTTCCTACCACCCTCAGTACTGCTAACCTGTTCTGCCAATTGTCCCTGCCCCATTTGCTGCCCTTACTTATTGATGGCATGCACAGCGCTGAAATCGCCAAAGTTGCCTTGAGAGGAAATTGCCGCGCTGCGTATGCCATCCCACCAGCGATTTACATTCTAGCCGGTGGGATGGCATTTCAGGGAGATTAGTCGCCCGCGTCAAAAAAGATTTGTCAGGCTGCGACTAATCTCCCCGTCTGTCACGGCCCTAATGGCATATCATTTTAAATTGTATTTGTTTATTTATTGCAGAACCTCTGATGGTCTCTATTTTGATTTTGTGATTGTTTTTACTATTCTAATTGTACTAGAATTTGTATTGGATGCTTTGGATAGGGAGCCACAAAAATCTTGACCATGTTTGAGTATAAACCTTGTATCCTAAATAAACCATATTTTGTTTCCATCTTAATCTCCTTTATTATACTCCACCCCATTTTATTATACTGAATAGTATATTTAGTCAACTTACGAATGCTGTATTTTATGTATTGCTTTTTAGATTTATCAGAGTGATGGTGAATTAAGATCTTCATGAAGGATGAAACCGATAGACAGAAGTTATCCGTGTCTACTTGGATTTCTTGTGACTTTTTGCCTTTCATTTCTCTCTAAGTGCAGCTTTGCCTGCCCTAATCCCTGTGCCTGCTATGTTCCAACAGAGGTACATTGCACATTTAGGTATCTAACTGCCATCCCTAAGCAGATCAATCCAGATGTGGAACGCATAAATTTAGGGTAAGTCAAATGTTTTCATTTTCTAGTGTGTCTTATTACTTACCATTAGTTGTAAGATTCATGTTATGTACAAAAAAAACATATTGCACTCTTACCCTTGTGTGTCCTATAGATCATCATTTTGTATCTGTATGTAGACTTTTATGCACTATTTTGTCAGCTCTAGATGAAGTTGTGAAGCTATCTGAATGACTCAAAATTATATCTGAAATTAGAGTACACTGTGAATCAATACATGGCTGGCCATATAATAGTAATAAATGCTCCTTCATCTATATTGTACTCTACCTCTGTCCCAGCCTACAAAAAAAATTCTACATATCTAATCTATTCTGCTTCAAAGTATTTTATAAAGTATACTTAGAATATTAATGAGCCACTGCACAAAAGGTGCACATAAATCTGTCACTGCACTGCTATAGTTCATGTGTTTTTCTAATCTACACTTCTCTGGCAACCACAAATTTAAGGCATTATAAGGAATGCTGTATATAACAGCTATGCCTCATTACTGTGTCTAAGAAGGCAGACATAAGCAAATGAATGGCTAATATAGTGCAGATGCAAAATGAGCAATGCACAAAATGCATGTCCTACTGTGATCGCTTTATCCATATTGGACATAGTATAAACACCATCATTATCCTTTCGGTAGTGTACAGTTGCTTAGCAGAGAAGCTGATGGGAGAATAAAGGGTCAAACAGAATTATAGATGCACAGAGTAAGTGGAGAATAAGGGAAAGTTTAACTGGTGTCCTAGTGCAATGAATTGTCAGTTCGCTAAATGACCAGACAACTGGGCATCCATGAAAACTCATTGCCAATACAGTTATTGCAAAACATATCTGTTCAATTAATACAGAAACCATTATATACCTTTGTATTGTGTATGTTGTGTGTGTCCACAATTAGAAATTACATGGTTATAAGAGTGAATACATTTATAAAGAACCAATTTATAAAGACATTTATACATTTATAAAGACCTATGTCATCTGCTAGACGGCTGCAAGCAGAGGAAAAGTCCCCCCTGTGGTTTGTTGGATTATTAGCACGAAATATGTTTTCTGAAGCATTCATGTGTATTCACAGGCCCGGATTTGTGGTGAGGCCACAAAGGCCCGGGCCTAGGGCGGCAGAAGTTTAGGGGCGGCATGCCGCCCCGCCGCAAGAAAATTTTTCAATTTGGCTCCCATACGGAGCAGTCGGGACCTCTCCCCACTGCTCTGTATGGTTCGCGCATGCGCATGGGGGGGCGCGTTCGCGCATGCGCACTGGGGGTGCGTTCGCGCATGCGCAGAGGGGGACACCTACAGGGGCGGCCTCGGGGCGCCTCAGAAAGAAATCCGGCCCTGTGTATTCAGCTTAATTAGTGCAGTGTTTCTCAGCCTTTTTCTCTGTAAGTTTCCTTTTGTCACCTTTCAGTTTTCCCAGTAAACTTTTACGTGTGTTTCAGCAGAAAAAATTCTTAGTCTATGGCAGGGTATTTTCTGGCGTTAAGTAGCTGTGAAAAAGTAGCTGCTACTAGTAGCTCCATGTGTCTTCACCCAAACTTTTATAGAAGTTTGGCAAATTGTCACTTATCTCCTTTAACATGGCTATAATCAAGTTATTCAATGTTTACCTATTGTTTAAAATTAAAACTATACTGCAAGTTGCTTGAAATAAACAACATAAGGTATAAAACAGGGGAATAGGAACTACTAACCTGTCTCTTTACAAAGGCCACTATGTCTCATACGAATATATTTTCTGTTATGTAATCTAATAAGCCAAAATTAATTTCCAGTTTCATTTCCGAGAAGCAGACAAAACTCTTGTGTTTTTATGGCAGGATAAATGCGACCATAATTTTCAGCTTGGTTCAGTTTTAAAAGCATTTCAAGTCCTGAAAACAAAAAAGAGAGAGCTGCTTCTTATTAGATCCGTCTCTTGCCAAAGAAAAGAAGATTTTTTTTCTATTTTGAAATTGATAAATGCTTTTTCAGTTTGTAAGGGACAAGTGTCACATACATTGTTTTGACCCTTTGTGCCTTACCATATGTAAAAGGAAATCAGAATTCTAGAAAAAATCTTTTTTTTCTGGTGACTAAAGAACTTAAGTAATAAATCTTAAGTGGGCAAAGTAGTGGAAACTAATCAAGAACTACTAATATTCACAGGTGCAAGGCTTCCTGTAGTGAATTCTGTGTGAATAATGTCTTTGTGTTTCTAATCATTATAGACTGTGTGGTTTCTCCATCTTTTGGCACGTTGCTTAGTTGGCAGTTATAAACTGAGACATTAAGATTATATAAATACGGCCCAAAGCAATCAAGCGAAGGTTGCTAGGACACCTACATTGTTAGTCTTTCTTCAGACAGATGAAAGGATTTCTAAAAAAACAAAAATAATGGCTAATAATAGGCCCCAAGTGAATGAACATTTTAAGGAATGATGAATATAAAGTGAAACATGAGTATGATGCAATATAACAACTAGGCAAAGGCTAATGATGACCAGATGTTCCAAGTTCCTACACACTCAAGCACAAACCTGTATACAGTAACAGAGGAACAGTGCAATGGTCAGCTGGAGACATAACTGCATTACTGTATACTTTCAATGAGAAAATCACCTTTATTAAGTTATAAACACTAAGCATTCAAGTAGCTCTTCCATTGTTAAATATTGTTATTATTTTAGAATGTTTTGTTTACCCTAATCTAATTGTCAAATCCTCTATTTGTTTTACTTTTTATTCCCTTATCTTTTCTTATGATAAATACTTACATTTAGTGATGGGCGAAATGTTTCGGCAGGCATGGATTCGCGGCGAATTTCCACATTTCGGCATTAGCGGATTGTTGCGCGAAACGGATGAAAAAATTCACCGCGGAAAAATTCGCCGCACGTCCAAAAATTTCCGCCGGCGTAAAAAAAGAATTGTCGCGGGCGTCAAAAGAATAGCCGCGCGACAAAATAATAGCCGCATGCGACAAAACAATAGCCGCGTGACAAAATAACAGCTGCGTGCGACGAAACAATAGCCGCGCGACAAAATAATAGCCGCGTGCGACGAAACAATAGCCGCGCGACAAAATAATAGCCGCGTGCGACCAATCAATAGCCGAGCGACAAAATAATAGCCGCGTGCGACGAAACAATAGCCGCGCGACAAAATAATAGCCGCGGGCGACGAAACAATAGCTGCGTGACAAAATAATAGCCGCGGGCGACGAAATAATAGCTGTGCGACAAAATAATAGCTACGGGCGACGAAACAATAGCCGCGCGACAAAATAATAGCCGCGGGCGACACATTTTTTTTGTCGCACAACATTTTTGCCGTTTCGCGAATTTTTCGGAACAGATTCGCTCATCACTACTTACATTCTCTTCTTTTATATAATTTAATCATTGCTAAAACATCAAGCCCATATCTACCAGTGTTCCTAGATCAAACAACATATTATGACCATACCCTTGCTTAGGGCGTTATTATACACCCCATCTGACCTAACTCTGTTCTAATTCAATAGAGCCTTGCCAGCCCATCACCCCCTTCAAAATTAGAGATGCCTAGCAGAAAATGGGACAGTTGGCAGAACTTGAAGCAACTGTAGTTATTATATATACTTAATTAAATAATTCAAAAGTATCCACACATATTTGAAAGGCCAACTTCTGCATTATTTAGACTATACAATTATACAAAATTCTAAAAGCTTATGGTACCAAAACCTTGGCACACTAATTGCTTGCCTAGTCAACTGTAGCAAAAGTTGTATATTTGAGTATACTACTCAATGTATTTTCCTCTGGTAAGCATTATGCATAACTTGACTGTTTCCAATATTTGGATTTAACTTGATCTGTCTATTCACAGATATAACAGCATTATCAAGCTTGAAGAAATGGATTTCTCTGGTTTACAGAAACTGGAGCTCCTAATGTTGCATAGCAATGAGATCCGGGCAATTCATGAAAGAGCTTTAAATGACCTGTCTTCACTGCAGGTAAAGGTTTAGGGGTGATACAGATTTAGAAAGTTCACCTTCAAATTAAATAACATCAGTTGTGTGGTCTACTGTTATAGATTGTTTCTGAATGTTTAGAATAAGTCATTTGGGTTGATGGAGAAGCAAGTATACAATTATACTTACTCCTTACTTACTAAGCAACACACTATGCAACAACCTATCCCCATATGTAATAAAAGACACTAAGAATTTACAGTAACCCATAGCAACCACTAAGATGTTTGCTTTTAAACAATTGACCAGTAAAATCTACATGCTGATTGGTTGCTACGGGTTACTGCTCTTAGGCAAAGTTAGTGCATTCTGTTACATAAAGGTGATAGTTATGCTTAACCTGATTAAACTGTTATGCGCTGTCTCAAATAAATTTGGAATTTTTGGGTTTCGTGCAAGGTGTCTAATGGGATGCCCTTCTCACCATCTTTCTCCAATTGCTGCCAATCTTTCTTCTCTATCTAGTGAGATATTGTTAGGAAATATATATTATTTAGACATATAGCCTTGTCTTGTTTACTTTTGTGCCACTTTTTTGGAATAAAATTCTATTCAAAATAGGAATATACATTTTATTGTCACTGTGGCACCATTTTCAATACATTTGTGATACAACGTATTTTGAGGGTTTCTAAATGGTATGTGTCTACTTATCACTAGAACATTTTGCAACTTACTTTTCCCTACATACTTGTATATGTGAGGGCTGAAGAAGCAGGTATTTTCTTATTTCCGGGTTCTATTTTTACATTCATATTTTTCATGTAACATAAGTCAGTGTATTATCTAAGCAGACATATAAAACAAAATTAAAGGATTATGCATCTAGGAAGAAAGGTGAAAGCCAAACATCTGTTTACGTAAGGCAATATGTTGATTTATACAGTCAAATATTTTACCTTAGAATGAATACTCATTAAATGTCTGTTCTTTCAGGTTTTGAAAATGAGCTACAATAAAGTGAAATCATTCCATAAAAATACATTTCATGGACTTAAGAATCTGGTGAGGCTACACATGGATCACAATAAACTAGACTTCATAAATCCTGAATCATTTTATGGACTCACATCACTAAAACTGGTCCATTTGGAAGGAAACCTGCTCACACAACTTCACACAGACACGTTTCTGACTTTGCGATATATACATATATTCAAAACGTCATCTATAAAACAAGTATATCTTTCTGACAACCAGCTTTCGTCACTACCTGAAGATATGTTCTCCTATATGACTGAATTAGAAGGAATTTATCTCCATGGAAATCCTTGGTCTTGTGATTGTAAACTAGAGTGGCTAAGAGATTGGGCACAGCAGTCTAGAGGTACTATGGTCTCTATTAAACTCAAACATATTATTATATAACTGCATTTTTTCACAATTATACAGTGGGGACCAGGCTTAACTGAATTATCTTGCCACACTCTTTCCCCTACTGAGGTAAATGGAGTGCATAAGATTCATAAAGTCTGCTTTATATGCACTATGAAGTAAGTGTGCCCAGCTAATCTATAAGTACCCAAGGAGTAGACTGTAGTGCTGTATAGAATTTGTTGTGTGCCTGGTGTTAACATTAGGAATGCAGTAGAATTAGTGAACCAGTTACTTGATGGCTGAGGAAGGCTAAACAGCCGCTGTTCACCAGTGATTCCCAAACTATGGAGCTGGTCCCCTGGAGGAACTTGGAGCAGTGATGGGGGCAGACTTAGGGTGAAAGTCAGTTCGGGTAAAAATTGGAAACATGGCCATTTGCTTTCCTAGATACATTAGAAATCCCAGTTTAAAGTCACTGCAGGTGAAATTTGGTTGAATATATATTTACTGTCCTAGATATTTTTTAAACTGTGACAGAATAACTGTAAAATCTATATTTTACTATACCTGCATCCATATCATGAGCTAAAAGGGCCTTTGTCAAAAGGGATTTTGACAAAAAAACCTGGGCTTGAACTGAAAACGTTTAACAACCACTGGATACACCTTGGTATCAATGACAAATTTAGAGTAAGGTCCTCAAGAATTATTTCAGAAAACAACTGAATTCTAAAAGGTGCTTACCCAAGCAAAAAGATGTTACCCAAGTCATGTGCAGGGTGGCAGCAGAAATTACGGGATATTATTGCATGGCTAAGAAATCAGTATAGCAGTGATTCCTTACTAGTGGCTTGTGGGCAACATGCTGCTCCCCAACCCCTTGGATGTTGCTCTCAGTTCTCCCAAACCAGGTAGTTATTTTTGAATTCCTGGCTTGGGGGCAAATTTTGGTTGAATAAAAACAAGACTTACTACCAAATAAAGCCCCCTTTAAGCTGATAGTGTGCATAGAGGCTGCCTAATAGCCAATCACAGCCCTTATTTGGCTCCTCCATGAACTTTTATGGTGCTTGTGTTGCTCCCCAAGTCTTTTTACATTTGACTGTGGCTCATGAGTAAGAAAGGTTGGGGCCCCCTGCAGTATAGGAAGGAGGATTGGGTTAATTTTTCTGCTGGCAAAAGGCTTATTTGTAATTGTTGTTGTTTTAATCTTACCTGAGTTAATCACTTCTTTTTCTTTTATGCATATGTATTGATAATGCATTTCTTTATAATTTCAGACATTATAAAATGCAAGAAGGATCGTTCAGGTCAACAATGTCCTCTTTGCGCTTCTCCAAGAACAAATAATGCAAAAACACTTACTGAAATATCATCTGAAGATCTGGCATGTATTAAACCAACCATAGGTGAAACCTTTAAATTAAAAAATACTACTGCAACAGAAGAAGGAGGATCTATTGCGGTATCTCCTAAAGATTTTGTAGCACCTATGGGCTCTCTTATCCTAAACATGACTGACCAATATGGAAATGAAGCAAATTTGGCTTGCAGTGTTCAAAGACCAACAAACATGTCCCAGATATCAATGGATACAAAATCAGATTACTCAGCACTGAGGACTACATTCTTTTCTTTTCTTGTTTGCAACATAGATTATGATCATATTCAAAAGTTATGGGGTATACTAGCAATGTACAGTGATTCTCCAATGAAACTCAAAAGAGACCTTTTGCTAACCCGAACACCATTTATTAGTTACAAATACAAACAATCTGCATCAAATGATGAAGTCTTTACTGATATTGAAGCAGAAATTAGAACTGAACCAAGCTGGTTGATGCAGGATTTGGTTGTATTACAATTAGATAGAACAGCAACAACTCTCAGCACATTGCACATAAGGTATATGGTTGATGTCTATATTACATTGCCAAGTGTTCCTGAAAAACTTTTTAAAACTGGTTGGGTCATGATAACAAAGAATAACCAAACAAAAACGGAATACTCAGCAGTAATTGGAGGAACCGTAGAAATGGATTGTGAAGTTTTAGGTGAACCAACTCCTGCTATTGAGTGGATTCTTCCTGATGGTAGTAAAATTAGAGCACCATATGCAAGTCAAGAGGGGAGAATAACAATCACAAAAAATGGAAAATTTATACTCAAGTCTGCTGACAATTTTGACACTGGCATTTATCATTGCATTGCTACTAATTATATTGATGCAGATGTTCTATCCTTCAGAATTACTGTTGTCAGTAGTGATGTTGAAGAACAATTTGTCAATGGAGTTGAGCTTTCAGTAAGTAATGGAGATTACATTAACCTACCATGTGGGTCTAGTGGTGTTCCTGATGCATCTGTAAGCTGGATTTTGCCAGATCACTCAGTGCTGTATGAACCTTCAAGGAACAAAATTATTTTAGCTAATGGGACCTTAAAAATACAAGGCATATCAGAAAGAGACAGTGGCCATTTTAGATGTTTAGCAGCTAATCAGTATGGACTAGATATACTGACACACAGAGTACTAGTTAAAGAAAGACAAATTAATGTTATAATAAAAGAAACAGAGAATGATGATGGATCTGGAAATGAAGATAATGAAGAACTCAATAAACAGTCAGCTATGGGAAGAGTTACAGTACAAAAGAAAACTCCAGTGCACATCGAATCTGGACATGTTTTAAGTAGAAAAACACACAGGAATATAGGCATTCATAGAAGAAAGAAAATAAGCAGACGGCTAAGGGGGCAAAGACGAAAATTTACTCAGATTAACAGGAAGATTGATCCTGTACGTTGGACAGAAATCTTGGAAAAAACAAAACAAAACTCAAAAAAACCCAAAGTAGAAACCAAAATTTTTGAAAGTTCTTTAAAAGAAGAATATACTATTGGAAGGGCATCAGGTGATCTGGAGGAATCCTCTGGTGAAGAACTTCTTCCAGTAAAAGAAAAGTTCTTCATATTAACAACCAGACATTCAGCCATTACCAAATTAAATGTAGTTCCTACAACTAAAACAGTTACAGACTCTAAAACATTACAGACACAACCAACAAAAAAACCGTCATCAGTGAGTACACCTAGAGCCGAAACAGAAACCATGGAGAATCTGATGGCAAATACCGTTAGTGCTCCATCTGAACCAACAACCCATAGTTTGTTAAATAATACATCCATGGAACTCATTTCAAAACCCCAACCTACTTCTAGTGGCTTGTATGCAACACCAAAGGATCTTACAACTACATCTTTATTAGGAAATGCAGCAATTTTTCACCATGGAAAGCCCCAAGATCCTAAGAAAGAATTAACAACCACATTTAATTCTCTAACGGTTACACCACAAACAGTAATTACCAGTCCATCATCTACCAGTAGTAACATATATACCACATCCCCATCACCAGCAACTCCAGCAACACCTAGTTATTTTCAAGCTAAATCTCAGCAAAGTATCACAGAATACATTGTGCCAGAGTATTTGCATTTTTCTACACAAGGTATAAATTCTAATCCAAGCACTACTTCTAATTATTTTAATTTTCCCTCACGAAATGTTTTGAAGAAAACCCCAGTATCTAATATTTCTAGTAGTTCAGTTCCAACTATTATAATTAACCTAACAACACCTTCTAACAAATTTTCTTTGACACCAAAAGATAAGTTAACCTATCAGCCCACTACATCAAGTTACTTACAAGAAACATCTCAGAATGTAATAAACAAACCACAGAGAACAGCACATGAAAAAGTTCCTTCTAGACCCAAAGCTATCTTACCCTATCAGCCCACAACTTCAAGTTACTTACAAGGAACCTCTCAAAATGTTATAAGCAAGCCACAGTCAGCTCCATATCTGAAACTACCTTTTACAACCAAAGTTCCTTATCAAACTACACCTAGCTCACTATATGAAACATCTCAATATATTTTAAGCAAACCTCAAACAACACCATCTAATAAATTGTCTTCTTCACCCAAGGTTTTGGTAACCACTACATCTAGCTATTTAAAGGAAACTCCTATTCCATTAAATAAACCATTTGTCAGTACAACACCAGCAAAACCAAAAGACAAAATCCAATCTACACCACATTCACAGATCTCTAATGGAGAACAGGATCTTATCACTGAAGTTTCTCAAAAGGAATTAAATATTGTTTCTGCTTTGATAACTAATACAGAAAGTCATAGTTTTGGTCATTCCTCAACCAGTATGCAGGCAAAGACAGACATACCTGAAACAACATCTAAACCTTCCAAGGAAAATGTACCATATTCAAAGAGCAAAACGATAACGCAAACAAAAATTCCAACTAAAAAGGTCCCTAATTTCACAGAGACAAAAAATGGCGCTTCTTCAACCAAGTCAAGTACTAAACTTTTTCTTTCAGAAACAGAAATTGGTCCCATCTACTTTCACACTACACAAAAAATTATCTCACCACAACTGCCAGCAGGCTCCCAAATCATTACACACCAACAGATTCAGATAGTAAAAGACGTCACACCATTTATGCCAACAGTAAAACGTTACGGACGGAGAAGAATTCCTGGCAGAAGAAGAATTGTAAGACCAGACCGCATTCCAAATATCAAGTCTCACTACTTTTCACTTATGAAGTCAAATTTAAGAAACTATACTCAAGAAGCAACAACAACCTATTCTACAAGTTTAGAACCAAGTAAACAGAAACAAATGTTACATTCTACATCTAATCCAAGAATGTCTTCTATTCCACATACCACTGAGCATGCTTTGACCACAACTGCATCTGATCAATATGTTCATAAGACCTCTACTCAACAATATCAAACAAAAAAAGTTAATACAACCATCACAAATAATCGTGAAATATTTGCTCAGTTTGATAATCAAATTACACTTGACAAAGAAAGCATGTCAACCTTACCTACTCAGAAAGTTTACACCACAACAAAAACATACATGACAACAAATGTTCCAGCAACAATGCTGCCTGAGGCAAATGGAGAATACTTTCACTCTACACCAGCTCAATCCACCACAAAACCTAGAACTAGTTCCAAAATATTAAGGAGAAAAATTCCTTGGCACAAGCTGTTTGGAAACAACTCAAACATTCAAAAAGAGATATTAAAGAAATTAAGAAAAAATACTGAGCTAGCATCAGCACGTACAACAGTAAGGCCACCTTTAATTGTTACTTCACCCGTTTTAAAAGCATTTACATCTACAGAAGCAACTCCCTTGTCTACTAGCAATTTAAAATACAGTACATCAAGAACAGTGACAAGCAGCCCTATAACGCAGACTGAGACAACTCTAATACCAGACATGAATGTGACAGACGTCTTTCATTTAACCAAATCTAATACTGCTACCACATCAGGATTTCAAATTATTACACCTACTTCAAAAACTAAACATTTTACATCTCCAACATCATCTTTAACTACAGACAAGGCAGCCAAGCGAAAATTCTTAAGAAAGAGACCAAGGAAGAAAACTATTTCTAACAAACCCATAAATTTGGACATGTGGAAATTAGCAAGATCCAGAATGTCTAATGGCACTAAATTAAGGTATTCAGAATTAAAGGATAACACAGGCAGTAGTAGGGGCAGTTATCAAGAAGAAATAACCAAATCTCAGGGAGTTACTCAACTTCCACAACTTTTAATGAATACTAGTAATTATCCACATACTGCATTTTACTCTAGCAAAGCAAATGATATTCTGCTACCCACAATAAAAAATATTTGGAATAAAACTTCAAATCCCCTGAAAGCATTCATAGATGAAAAGTCTAAAATCAAAGATACCAAAAACTGGTTTCCTGAATTACTGGAAAAAAAGTATTTTACTAGTTATAATCAGGCAGTGACTACTAATAGCCAATTTAAAGATACTTTTATGACCACTCAACAAGAGACAAAGAACACTGTATCCTATGACCAGAAGATTTTAACAAGCACTTTGGTTCCTACCTTAAAAACCTACGAGTTGACTGCCAAAGCAGTCCAGAAATCCACCCAAGGGCCATCTCTATACGCAGTGGAAAAAAGGACCCAGGGTCAGGAAAAAAGGCCTAATCAGGAATCATCAGAAACAACTGTAAGTATTAGAACAAATTTAACTGAAAAGGTAAAACATTCTGAAAACAATGCTCCTTCATTGGCTCCACAACAGCATGGCAAGAAAACTGGATTAGAAAAGCCAGTGACTATGACAACAACTACAGTTAGTACAAGTTTTTCTACACAAAACAGTAGATCAAAGCCAAGAATAATTGGAGGAAAAGCAGCAAGTTTCACTGTACTGGCTAATTCGGATGCTTTTATCCCATGTGAAGCCAGTGGGAATCCATCACCAACAATTCTTTGGACTAAAGTGTCATCAGGTAAGCTATATTGGCATGCTGGCAAAGATAAATTACTTTGGTCAATAAAGGTATGGGATCTCTTATCTGGAAAACCATTAATCAGAAAGTTTTGTATTACAGGAGTGCCATCTCCCATTAAATAATGTCCTTTTTATAATTAAACAGTACCTTGTGCTTGTTTGCAAGTTGCACAAATTCATATTGGTGGCAAAATACAAACTATTGGGTTTATTTAATGTTTAAGTGCTTTTTAGTATAGTTAAGGCATGTGATCCAAATTAAAAGAAAGCAACTCAAATACTAGCTCCTTTACCTGTATATATAAAATATTATATTATTTATACAATATAGCTTGTGTGATCTGGATTATAAAGAGACATGCTTCTTCGCTACTGTCTTTTTTCAGCCAAAAATTTATCATGCCTCATCCCAGAATTAGAATTTTTTTTCAAGTCATGATGTTCTGGCATCCTCTATTAAATACTGCTCACTTGTCTTGTTACTAAAATAATAATATTCAGCTTAATTGTAAAATATTTGTAGTTGCATGACGACCTTTTCTTGTTTGTACTTTTAATAACCTAAGCTCTGTGTCCAAATGTCAATTCCTTTTCCCCATCCAGTCCTTTTTATCTTGCAGCATACTTTACCTTGCTATGTTGCAGAATTCCTAAGCTGTTCTCAGTTTACAGTTTTGGTAATTAATTGTTCTAGGCCACTCCTACAAAATCCTTTAACTAGTCCAATCCTGCAAAAGCCTTTTTTTAGCCATGTTACTTATATTTACTAGTGATGAGCGAATCTGTCCTGTTTAGCTTTGCCGTAAAATTTGCAAAACGGCAAGAAAATTCTCGAAACGGTGAAAAATTCGTGAAACGCATTTGTAGCATAATTTTTTTTTGCCTGTATTTTTTTGTCGCCCACGTCTTTTTGCCGCGACCGTGCCTTTTTTGCCATGACCGTGCCCTTTCTTTGATGAGACCTCGCCCTTTTCTGACATGACCACGCCCCTTTTGACACGGCCACGCCCACTTTGATGCTGAAAAAATTCACTCATCACTAATATTTACCTCTAAGGTCCTTTCCTATTTTCTCCCATCCATGTACTGCATATAGTCCAGCGATTGGCTTGTCCTACTAACATGTCTTGCCATAGTACTCTGCTTGAGCCTGTTTTATTCCACTGAGGCATATGACATTGAATTTTGTCAGATACTGTGTTTCTGAAACCTGACAAGACAAACATAGTATTTTATTATATTGTCTAATTTTGTAACAAGAAAAATAGCCAGTAACCTTCTATCAGTTTTATAGCCAGAAAAATAGCCAGTAACCTTCTATCAGTTTTATAGTTTAAAGAAACCTGTAGTTGAACAAAGTCAAAACAAACTAAAAACACATTCTACAATAAATACTAATACCATTTCATTTTTTTGATAGGTACTTTTGTATCGAAAACAAGAAGAGTAAACAAAATGGAGGTTTTTATGAATGGAACCCTCAGCATCCCAAGTGTTGGCATACAGGATGGTGGACAGTATCTTTGTGTGGCCAATAATCAACTTGGCTCAGATCGTCTGCTTGTCACACTTTCGGTGATAACTTACCCTCCAAGGATCTTGCAGGGGAGATCAAGAGAGATTACAGTACACTCAGGAAATTCTGTCAATGTAAATTGTCAGGCTGAAGGTAGCCCTTTTCCCACAATTACATGGACTTTGAAAAATGAGACCATTCCCTTTGGAACTTCTACTAGCAATCGTAAGATATTTGTACAACCGGACGGCACTCTCATAATTAAAGATGTTACAGTATATGATCGGGGGATATATAGGTGCTTAGCAACCAACCTAGCAGGAGAGGATACCTTTACAGTAAGGATTCAAGTGATTGCTGCTCCTCCAGTTATTGTGGAAGAAAAACGACAGACTGTTTTAGCTGGTCCTGGGGAGAATCTAAAGATTCCTTGCACAGCTAAAGGAAATCCTCAACCTACAGTTCACTGGGTAGCTTTTGATGGTACAAAAATTAAACCATTGCAATATGTAAATGCAAAACTGTTCCTTTTTTCTAATGGGACACTATACATAAGAAATGTGGCCTCAACAGACCGTGGAAATTATGAATGTATTGCAACCAGTTCAACTGGGTCTGAAAGAAGAGTGGTTAATCTCATAGTTGAGCAAAGTGATACTTTCCCTAAAATAACTGATGCATCTCCTAAAGCTACTGAGATGAACTTTGGAGACAAACTCATGCTGAACTGCACTGCAACGGGGGAACCAAAGCCAAGGATAATATGGCGATTGCCTTCAAAAGCAGTAGTGGATCAGTTGCACAGGTAAAACCTTTGTTTACTTGCAAGCATAATTAAATAGCAGTTTGTTTTGCAGCATATACTATACTGTTGGTTATAAGCTTAAATGCAAAATATACAATGTTTATATTTCCAAAAAATCTTGTGTATATTCAATACTGTAATTCAGTTTGAAGAAGGTCTGTCAGGCCAACTGATGTTCTTGAGGGTTTTCTTACTGACATTGGATTGACATTGGATTGACATTGGAAAACTTGGAGCTACACCACCCTTGACCTTTGGGTAGCTCCAGAATTCCTGCATCAGGTTGTGTTAAAAAGACCACCAGACTTGGGCTAATTGAATTGGATGCAAACCATATTTTGAACTTGCAGGATGTAGGTGGCGCAACCACCACAGTATAGGGACCACATTAGTATTAAGGGATATGTAGGAATTAGATAGCCACAGTTTTGCATCTCAATCACTACAGTGCTTTGTTTTGCATAGTTCAATCTGGATTGCAGCTGTAGATGCATTATACATATAATAACATATCACTGCCTTTTTATAACATACATAAATATTTTTCTAGTGTATTAGAACTGGCACTGGCTTTTTTGTAGGCATGCCTGTAATCACTGAAAGATCACTGCAATCACACATACTGTATTATATAACATTGTTACCAGGTAACTTTGTTTTATAGTGAAGAATTATCTATATGCATGTAGGGGGAAAAAGTAAAAGTAAACCTTGCTTTATAATACAGTCTATATTCCATTTAATATAGCGCTATAGAAATAAGACAAAAGCATTACTAACTTAAATCAGAATTAAATACATAGTAAGAAAATAAGGAATATAATAATGCATTAACTTTTTTTTTTTTTCTTTTTTTCTTTTCAGAATGGGAAGCCGAATTCAGGTGTTTCCAAATGGAACATTATTTGTAGATTCTGTGAACGATAAAGATGCAGGAGACTATCTATGTGTGGCAAGGAATAAAATGGGGGATGATGTTATATTGATGAAAGTCAGCGTGACAATGAAACCAGCAAAAATTATTCAAAAACAACCGCTTGCAAAGCAAGTGCCGTATGGAAAAGATTTCAAAGTGGACTGCAAGGCTTCAGGATCTCCACTTCCTGACATATCTTGGAGCTTGCCAGATGGTACCATGATAAATAATATTCTCCAAGCTGATGATAGTGGAAGGAGAAAACGGAGATACATTCTCTTTGACAATGGAACTTTGTACCTAAACAAAGTAGGCATAGCTGAAGAAGGTGATTATACTTGCTATGCTGAAAATCAATTAGGAAGAGATGAAATGAAGGTTCACATAACTGTGGTTACAGCTGCTCCACTCATTAAATTAAACATGAAGACGAGATATGCAGCAATGGCTGGAGAAAGTGTGATCTTGGATTGTGAGGCAAATGGAGAACCAAAACCAAAAATATTTTGGTTGCTTCCCTCGAGTGATATGATAGCAATATCTCATGACAGATATTTATTGCATGAAAATGGATCTCTGACAGTGAGCCAAGTCAAATTATTAGATGCAGGGGAATACATGTGTGTAGCGCGCAACCCTGCAGGTGATGACACAAAGCTTCTCAGATTGGAGGTGCATCCAAAACCCCCAATTATCAATGGTTTATATTCAAACAAAAGTATAATTAAGGACACTGCAATTAAACACTCTAGAAAATTAATCGACTGTAAAGCTGAAGGGGCTGCCCCACTTCAGGTGATGTGGATTATGCCAGATAACATTTATCTAACCGCACCATACCATGGGAGTAGGATATTGGTTCACCAAAATGGAACTTTAGAAATTCGGAACATAAGGCCTTCGGATACTGCCGAATTTACTTGTGTTGCTCGTAATGATGGAGGTGAAAGCATGCTTGTTGTTCAGCTGGAAGTATTAGAAATGCTTAGACGGCCAATGTTTAAAAATCCATTTAATGAGAAATTTATTGCTAAGTCAAGCAAAATGGCGATATTAAATTGCTTTGCTGAGGGAAATCCTACTCCAGAGATAATTTGGCTTCTGCCAAATGGCACACGGTTTTTAAACGGGCCGTCAATTTCTAAATACCATGCAGGAAGCAATGGAACTTTTATTATTTACAGCCCCACCAAAGACGATGCAGGAAAATATCGTTGTGCGGCTAGAAATAAAGTGGGATATATTGAGAAGCTTATTATTTTGGAGGTTGGTCAAAAGCCTAATATCCTTACACATCCCAGAGGGCCCATTAAGAGCATCATTGGAGAAGCATTGTCTTTACACTGTCTTTCTGATGGAATGCCTAGACCAAGTGTTACCTGGATACTGCCAAGTGGATATGCTATTGAGAGACCACAAGTCCAAGGGAGATACAAATTACTTGAGAATGGAACTTTGGTCATTCAAGAAACAGCACTGCATGACCGTGGAAACTACCAGTGTAAGGCCAAAAATTATGCAGGTGAGACAGCTATTACTGTTACAGTTGTGGTTGTAGCATATCCTCCAAGGATTACAAACAAGCCTCCACAGACTATCCATACAAGGGCAGGGTCTGCTGTACGTCTCAACTGCATGGCCATTGGCATACCCAAGCCAGACATATTCTGGGAATTGCCAGACCTCTCTGTATTGTCAACAGCAAGTCAAGGAAGCCTTACTGGAACAGAACTTCTTCATCCTCAAGGCACATTGGTTATTCAGAACCCTCAGTCTTCTGATTCTGGAATATATAAATGCATAGCGAAAAATTCCCTTGGAACTGATATGAGTAAAACATACTTAAATGTGATCTCACAGCGTAATTAAGGATAATGGAACTAAAAGTAAACAGCAAGAACTAAATGAATAGTGACACCTATGCAATATTGGGCATAATGCTTCTGCAAGATATAAACCTCAAGGCATACCTATTTGTTAAGATCTAGTATTTCTACCAGCATTATTTCAGAGATTTTATTTAAAGCACTTTCTTCAGTCCTCTCATTCAAGTGAAAACTGTGAAAATAAAGCCACATTATATAAAGTATATATTTTATTTAGAAATTGACGGTGTACCTTGTATGCTTCTGGTTTCAATCATATTTTCTTACAGAGAAGTGAACTCAAGCCAAGGAGCATCATTTTATAAACACACAGATCACATCTCTTACAAAAACAAAAAATCTGGGAACAGTTTATCTTTTGATTCACCCTATATGCATACAAATCAAATTCTACACTATAAGCGTATGATAAATTCAAATAAAGTATTAGTCTAATATTCCATGTACACAATATAATTGATTATATAATTGATTACAAAAACATTACCATGAAGAAAGCAAAAAATAATTAAGAATATTGTAATTACTGTATGCAAGTAGGTTTATTTCTGTTCTCTAACAATGCCGCAAAAGCAGTGGAACAGGTCTTTATTTATCTTTAATTACAAGATAACTTGGGTCAATATGGTTTGAATTGGCATATCAATCAGTTCATTAGAAAATCCAGGACTACAGTATGTACAGTAAGTTGCGGTATTCTTTTAAACTAAGAAGATCTTGATAAACTTCAACTATTGTTGCTTTATATTTATTTTCAAAAGTTGTTGTAATATCAGTTAAGATAGTAGTATTCAGATGAGTGTGAAACAATAGCAACTATTTACATTTCAATGCCTATTTGTGGTTGGGACCCTTCCCATATGGACAAGGTGACCTAATGGTGTTTTCCTTTAGTTATTTAAGAAATATACACTAGGGCTCATTTACAAACAATGTGCAAATTGCAATTTTGTGCTGAAAGTCTTTAGTGTTGTTATCATTTGTGGTGCTCAGGGGCAAAATGTATTCTGCGTAGGTGCAAGTGAATTGACTATTGATGCAGGCTACTGTGGGAAACCTGGAGTAAGTGCCACTTTTGCGCATTAAGGGGATATTTGAAACTGTACAAGTTGTGTGGTAATGAATTCCACAGGCTTAGAGCTGCTCTGATGGAGTCTTGTAGGAATGTGTGTGAGGAGGTTACTAGGCAGGGGGAAAGGCTAAGGTCACTGGAGAAAAAAGTGGTCAATTTGGATAGTACCTCGGAATAAGATTTGTTATATAGGGCTTTATAGGTAATGGTTAAGGGTTTAAATTTAATATGGGATAGGTAGACAGTGAAAGCACTGGCAGAGTGATACACCAATGGAGGTTTAGTGGTAAGGTAGAGTCCTAAAGTTTATACACACCTATGCTAAAAATTACTCAGTTTTATGCAACTTCAGTCTTATAATATTACTATACATTGCATGTGTCAAATAAGGCATTACATTTATTTCTCTATAAGGTCATTTTAATGGGTTTTAGGTTTAGATAGGAAGGATGATCAGGCAGAGATAGGAAGAGAAGGGTTAAAAGTGTTATTTTGCCAGATAGCTGGACAATATAGTCTTCTAATGTCAGACTGCTTCATTTGGGCAGGGATGAGAGACTGAGAATTGGAGTGATTATTGAGTTTATTAAAAATAACACTGGCCCCTCTAAGAAGATTTCAGTTCACTGTATTCATTGAATTGTGGCTAACACCATTAAAGATTTTATCATCTTTAAATCATTAGGTGTGAATATAAAGTTGACTTCAATGCATTTTGAGAATTTAGCTTCTTCTTTCATCAGTCCCCCAGGGTAGACACATGCATGGTAGAGTAAAAATATGGCTTTTTTGTGAAGAAAGAAGAAGCAGGAAAAGGATCATTCTGTGGTGCTCACACGGAAGAACCCTGTGCCAGTGCAGTTTTCTGGTAACAGGAGATTCAACTTGGAGGTACATAACATTTGTCACCCCAAGTGCTTTGCCATTTTCTTTCTCCTTTTATGCATAATAATTGATATCTTATGTATAAAAAGTGAGTTTTGAAAGCAGTGTAGCTGCAGTATGAGGCAAACAAACATCACATTCAGTAAATGGGCTGCATTTTATAAAGCATACAGTATCTCTGAATTACCATACAGGTAGGGGACTTTCTGTAATTTGGATCTCCATACCTTAAGTCTACTAAAACATCAGGTAAACATTAAATAAACCCAATAGAATTGTATTGCCTCCAATAAGGATTAATGGTCTCTTAGTTTGGATTAAGTTCAGGGCACTGTTTTATTATTACAGGGAAAAAGGAATCACTTTTAAAAACTTGAATTATTTGCTTAAAAAAGAGCCAATGGGAGATGACCCTCCCATAATTTGGAGCATTCTGGGTAACAGGTTTCCAGATAACAGATCCCATACCTGTAGTATTGTTTTGGATTACTAAAGGAGGTCTACTGGGACTACACATGCTACATCCCTAGTACTTTCAGGTGTGGTGACAGAAATATAAGCAATCATAAATTTCTATTGTTGGCCCTTCTCTGAGGCTTCAAACAGGCAATAAGGGTCAGTTACTGATCTCTCTGATCTCCACTGCAATATAATTTTAGCCACATAAGAGATGCATAGTGAGGTGGAAAAATATATTGAACAAATCAAACAAAAAATTCCTAAATTACACCTCAGCTTTGGGGAACTTATTTTTCAGTGGATGGATCTGACGTGAATGCAGTTTTTTGCCAAAGGACCATAGCACCATTGTGGTTGGTGGTGCTCGGCTATTTCATAAGGTGGTGCTCAGCTATTTCACACGGTGGTGCTCGGCTATTTCATGCGGTGGTGCTCAGCTATTTCACGCGGCTGTGCTCGGCTATTTCATGCGGTGGTGCTCAGCTATTTCACGCGGTGGTGCTCGGCTATTTCATGCGGTGGTGCTCGGCTATTTCACGCAGAGGTGCTTGGCTACTTTGTGTGGTGATTCCGCACCACTCACCCTCGTGTCACCACGCTAATTAGGCAGCCCACTCAGCCCTCCATACTCCGCTGCCAATCCCTGCAATTGGGCTCCGTGTAAACCCTAACATGTCTGCAGCCTAGACCAATGGCTGTCTAACCTTGTAAGTGCAATACGAGGTTACACTTGTGTAAAAACATTTAGCCATAGCCTTAAGAATAAATATAATGATGTAGAAATGCATGTTTATCCCAAGTCTTACCACTACTAACCTTTTTGCTGAGCTTTTAGGTGTATCTATGTGAGCAAACCTACATGTTGCTCCAGGCCTCACAGTTTAGGAACCACTGGCCTAAGCAATGGAGAGAGGGGTAGAATTGGTAGTAATATACATTTATTTGTTTTATATTGAATCCAAGCATTGCCCCGGAACTGTATTAAACTCACAGACAGCAAGAATATCATAAGCTACCCCTTACCCTTGGTATAGGAAACCAAAATATATAGGAGATCCCTGCTGTTTATTGCTAAAAAAAAAAAAAAAAAACTTTTTTCAGTAAAGGTCTACTGAATTAATAAAAAAACCTTACACACTCAATATGGAAATACTTCAAAACAGATTGTTAACCTTGATTCTAGTTTACACTCAAACATCTTATATATATATTTGTAACCAAATACGGAGAGTTCCATTTGAAGTTGTCCGACTAAGGCAACTGTTTGTTGCTGTTTGGGAGTCTGTTGCAAACCATGTCTTGGAAACAAGACAAAATTTAGTTCTAACAAAACCAATAATTTATACAGGGGGTAAAGTGGGCCCTGCCCAAAAGGGCATATTGTACTTATTACCTGTAAATTGACCAGCGTTGATATGGTTTGTACTGTTCACCCTTTCTTACAAATAGTGCAATGTTGTAAGACTGATGCAAAAATGTATTTGAAAACAGTGCGTATCTAGTAGCTTTCTAACTCTCAAAACTAAATTATGCTCAAATATCACTCACACATGATGCAAGTATGGTATAATGGACTAGGAAGAAGAGAGAAATATGGTAACATAGACACAGATATAGCACATTCTGTTCACAGAAGATGTTAATGTTTAACACAGGCCTTTTCTAATACACACATGCTTCCCTTACTATTACCTTTATTATAAACAAATCAGTTTGGAATCAGAAAGAAGGAAAGTTGCCCTTCTTTAAAGCTGGGTGCTAAAGAAAAGTACAATACATATGATAAAGGCAGTCCACACTCCAATATCTGTATTTCTGGCATATTGCATAAAGCACTTAGAGAAACATGGATATTAGAGTGGGAAGCATGGTAAGAGAATGTTTTTTTATGGTATGGAAGTGTTTTTCAATATATCAATCAATATATTTAGAGGTAAATCAATATATTTAGAGGTTTTTTTATTAAATTATGATGATAAAACAATTTACTACAAAAGTCATCCAAAGAACATAACTATGCCCCTTAATTTTCTGTCTGTGCATGGAAATTTGCCCATGGTGTAACTATTTGTGTTGCTTTTCTTCCACTGATTTATGTCTTTAATTTACAAGAAAGTAAATAAATCCAATATATGTGAAATGATCAATATAATATACCTTTATCTCTTATATATTTAATTATATTTTTTTAGTATTGTCCTATGGGTGAAGCAATTTTATATGAAAGCATACTTGCAAAATCAAGTATATCAATAATTATTTGAACAAATGGTATTTACAAGCGAATATTTCCATTTAGAATGTTGTGAATATGGCTAGATACATAAATTGTAGGTGTAATTATACCCACTAGCAGCACTGTCTGTAACTAACTCATAAAACACATGTTAACAGGTTAATAACTTGATGTATAAATATAAATGACTACATTTTAAGTGCTTGGGAATTGTTAGACATAAATCATAAAGCTGTAGGGGTTCTGTTTAATAAATCCCAGAGTTCTAAAGTTATCATGTTGCAGAATCAATGAAATGTATCTCTCATCATGGCCAGTTTTAGGTTAAGGAGTTCTGCCCTGTGGTACAAGTGTCTGAGGGTCACTAGGGAGGGAAGAGAGGAGAAACAGATAAAAAGTCCATACAGTATTATATTGTACAGCGATAAGTGGATATTTGCAGTGTATAGATCCAACCAACAGCCTCCCTAGTCTGTGTGTACAGACATTCATCTCAAAGATTACTCAATTTTTAGTATATAGCTAGCAACATAAAAAGAATCTTGCAACCAATGTGGCCAATGTGCCAGACCTTCATCTCTGTGGTGTGCTCCAGAAGACAACCGTCACATTTTGATGAGTTCTACATTCACCTGGTAACCAATGACCACTGATACAACATGTAGAGTGATAATAAAGAATGATCTCCTCTGATTTGATTAACTCAACACAAGTGTGTCTATAAAGTTGCCAATATGTGCCCGTTTATAAAATGTCATTGTCATTGTTTGTACTTAGACCATAGATCTATGGTTGAATGGTTCTGTAGTCATCAGAAGACAATGATATAAATAAATGCTACCTTCATTTGTTCTAAGTATAAGCATTCAGACCCAGAAGGTGACAGTTCATTCACTAGTTACAACTTCAGCTACAATTCTATAATAAGTTCTATAATTTTATAATTGTATAATAATACAGTATATTGGTTACAACTGCAGCTACAGTTCAAAAATAATTTTCACTAGGAGATAATTCTCTCCGGCGACAATGACAATCAGTGTGGGTGTGAGCTTCAGGGTGGTGTGCCAGAGCGGTAGGACCTTCCTTAGATGGAGACGGGACAGTAGTGGGACAGTGTGCAAGAGTGGTGGGCAGTAAGCCGCCTCCCCAGCCCAACACTGATAGAATGTTGCATATCAAAATGCATCAACCAAAGAGCAATGGTTATGAATTAGCCATTTGTGATATTTAGAATATTTAAACACACTAAGTACAGGCACAGTTATATACCCATTAATATAGTCATAGATAAGTGACAAGTGGTTACAAATTGTGTATGTTGTATTGCATACATGTAGAATAGAATCCCTAACTTCCTTAGTGCCTAAAACTAAACTCATCAAGTATTGGAAAGCAAACAATTAAGAAACCATAAAAAAGAAGAGCAAGTTAAAAGTTGTGAAGAATTGGTCATACTAAATATCCACTTTAAAAAAATTCCCTTTTAAACTTTCTCTGCATTGCTGAAATGATTGGGCAGTTTGTGAATACAATTGGTGTACTAACTTTTTCAGCGTGAATAAATAACCTTGGTCTGGCATCTTCTCATGAACCAAAGAGACTGGGGAGGCAATATCTTCTTTAAATTATGAGTCCAGCATATTATACCAAAGTGAATATGAAAAAGTTATACTAAAGAATGTGGGAACGACCAATCACCAATACTTTTTATATAGTACAACTGGTTTAAAGAACAAGGGAATTCCTCCAATCCCTCCAGTCTTCAGAATTAACAAATTGTTTTGTCCAAAATAGTTACTTAAAGCAGGTTCAAGACTTGTTAATATCCATGTTTTTAACAGGAGCAACCACCTTGCTCTCTCTTGTAGCTCTTATTGTGCATGCATGTATTGCATGATTTGCCGAAGCAACAAGCAGCTACTCAAGAACGGGCATGTGTAGGCTCATTACAGGGCGCACTGCTCATGCTCCACATTGAGCTCTCAGGGAATAGTTTAAGAATTGAGAAGGGGCTGGCATCACCTTTGACTAAAGCCTCAGCTGAGATTGAACCTGAAGTCAACCAATGAATTCAAGCAAATTTTTTATGAGCCATTATATTACAAACAGATGCATTCAGACCTTCTCTTGCCAAACCAGACAGGTGACAAAGCATAGTTCATTACTCCATAAAACACATTTCCAGAGCTTAATGTCAGTGCCTTTAACACCAGTTCACCTTATGCTTAGCATTAGCACATGGTGATGTTAGGCTTGGGTACAACTGCTTACCCCCCCAAAAAATCTCAATACAGTTGACTTTGTTTCCACATTCAGCTTGACCCGCAGCAGTGGGTGCTCCAACTTAGAACATCTGATTTAAGAAGAGGGTAACTAAATACTTTGGCCATATTTGTATTGCTTGTGATCAGTAATGGGTGTGGACATATAATATAGTAACATTTATCATACAATTTTATTAATTGATTTATATTTCTGAATAAAGTTTTAAAAGTGTTCAAATAGTCTTAATTTTTTTAATTATACATGGGAGGAATTAATAGATTACAATATCTTACATTCTAACTTTGAAGTCTTTACATGGAGCTGCTTTACAAGACCTGGTTGTTCTCTATATATTCATTACATGAATGGCTTTTTTCCTTAAAAAAAAGTCGCTGTGCTAGAAAGGAGTGCAGATGCATTTGTGGTGCTTTTGGCACCTGAATAAACAGAAGTTCCCTCTACAATGTTGGAAGTATATTACTTATTAGTCTAATATTTGTATTAATTTAGAGCCACAGCCTAGTTAGCTAGAATTGTGCCATGCTATACATAACATTAGCTAGCATGAAATATCACATTGTGCTATTTGTATTAACTCTTGGGAAACTACAGTATATTTTGTATGATCAGGGAAATAGGTAAAATGTTTTACAACTAAGGATAATAGTGAGTATTTGCCTGTAGCAACATTAGGGGGCTGATTTACTAACCCACGAATCCGACCCGAATTGGAAAAGTTCCGACTTGAAAACGAACATTTTGCGACTTTTTCGTATGTTTTGCGATTTTTTCGGATTCTGTATGAATTTTTCGTTACCAATACGATTTTTGCGTAAAAACGCGAGTTTTTCGTATCCATTACGAAAGTTGCGTAAAAAGTTGCGCATTTTTCGTAGCGTTAAAACTTACGCGAAAAGTTGCGCATTTTTCGCGTAAGTTTTAACGCTACGCAAAATGCGCAACTTTTTACGCAACTTTCGTAATGGATAGGAAAACTCGCGTTTTTACGCAAAAATCGTATTGGTAACGAAAAATTCGTAAAGAATCCGAAAAAATCGCAAAACATACGAAAAAATCGCAAAGTACCGATCATTACGAAAAAAATGCAATCGGACTCCATTCGACCCGTTCGTGGGTAAGTAAATCAGCCCCTAGGTCTTTCATTTTGGATTCATGGCCAATACACAACCCATTTTTCACATGCATCATTTTTATTGTATTTATTTATTATTCTTTGGATCCCTTTCGTGTTCTATTAAAATTTGTGTTAACAGTCCTTAACCACTAAGTTTATGGTCTCTACTATACAGTAGGGGTTAAGGTAATGAAATGGTTTAGTCCCCTTAGGTCATTTTACAGCAGATTAGTCTGATTATTTTAGGATATTATTGTTGTTGGGATGGAGGATCTATTACTATGCTATGCAGTACTTTGAGATACTTTTTTTATAGACTAATCTCCTCATGTAACTTATAGCAACAATAACATGTTTGCCTTAAACTCATAAACAGTAAAAACTGCCTGCTGATTGGATGCTATGGGTTACGGAACCTGGCAAACATAGTGCCTTTAATTTCATTACCCCGTAAGATAATATTTCTGACCATATAGTAAAGTCCATTACCTTGTCAACAAGCAAAAAATGAAGTGAGTTAATCAAATAATAGAGAGCTTTACTTTTAATTGTATGGGTAGCACATAGAGCATAATACAAACACAAATCCACTAGGTTCTTGCTTGTCCTTGTACATCTAATAACACAACACAGAGACAGGCATAAAGTTTCACTCAGATAAGGGCAAATGTTTCTTAAGTGTAAAATCTAAGAAGCAAACTGAGAGCTTTCATTAGCCTTTCGTTCCTACTAAATTTCACATCGAGTTATGACATATCACATGTACATCTAATCATGCACAAGGGGAAGATTCAAGCTCCTTGTATAAACAGAGCGCTGGTATGCAGTCTGTGTCCTACCCAACTCTAAATCATTGTGCCTGCAAAGAAAGGTTCCTAGGTAAAGCTACATTGGCAAAACAAAGTGTTTTTTCTCTTAGATTTATCTTCCATAAATGAATGACATGCCTTTGCTTTAGCAGCCCCATAAGGAGCATTCATGCAAGACTGTCTAGCTCCAACCATCCAGTTAGAAGTGAGGCCTGCCCCAAAGACTGCACAGCTCATTTTTGAAACTGTAAACAGAAAGCACAACATAAACATGTAACAAACTTCTATGCAGTTATTTATGAGATGGCTTCCCTCCGCTGGTTTGCTTGTCTCTCATCTCATGCAATGAGCTAGAACTGCATAGGATCTTCAGTTTTCATTCCCAATTCACCTAGAGGTGTCTGTGTTTATTTTAATAGCTCAGCAGTTCATGTGTGAGCACTAAACCTGCAAATCACAGGCATTATGATGCATGACCTTGGCATGTAGCAAATGAGGCCGCTTGCCCTACGCTCAGCAGGGGAATTATTTGAACATCAATTAAGAATAATTAAACTGAGAGGGTTAAGGGATCTCCAACAAACATTGGCAAATGTGTATGATTCATGGGTTGAACACTTGGAAAATACTTATCAAATACACATAATGACAAACATCATGGCAGTAACTGCAAAACAATTATATCAGAATCAGATTTGTTTGGTTTTATAAAACTAACCTATTAAGGGAATTTACACCATCGTCTACTAATATGGGGGGTATAATAATAAACATTGTTAAATATATGTTTGCTTTGTTACCACTTAGACTGAGCTGTTGAGAAGACCATAAGGAATGTTCTGGCCCTTCATTACTCATAGGCACAGCAGAGGTTTTATATTCTCATTTATATCTTCTTCCTAAAATCAAAACTACATTGTTACTTTGCTGCTGCTGTATCTTGAAGTGGAAAGATAACCAGAATATCTGCTTTTCTCTCTGCATGTATAGATCAAAGAAATATGACGTCTCTGAAATATACGGGATGTGGGTAGAACTAAAAATGAATTAAATATAGCTGATATTCCAACAAGATGCCCTCGTGCCTGCAGTCCAGTCTCCTATCCTCATGCCTGCCTTCAGTCTCCAGCTTCTGCACGAATACTTTAGTCTTCAGTTTTTGCACCATTCTGGTTCAGTCTCCAGCTGCGGTCCCTGCAGCCAGTCTCCAACACGTGAGCTTGCAATTTGTTATTCTGCTTCTGTGCCAGAACTCCAGTCACCAGCTCCTGCTTTTTTGCCAGAGCTCCAGCCACAAGCTCCTGCTACTGTCTCTATACTAATGCTTCAGTCACCACCTTCTGCCTCCATGCCAACAGTCATACCTGCTCCTGCATTTGAGCCAACGGTCATGCCTGCTTCTGTCTCCGTGCAAGCAGTCGTGCCTGCACCTGCCTCCATGCTGAATGGATAAAGGTGACCTGGTCACTAATAATGTCTTGGTTACTTTTGTTGGTGGCATCTTGTTGTTGTTCGCAAAGATGCGACTGACTCTAGTAGTTGAAGGCGCCCGTGGAAAATCTACGTTTAGAGCTGAAGCAGCAGGTTGGCTGAACGGCATGTCAGGTAGCCCAGGAATACGGATGGTAATTGATTATTGACAAGCATTCACTCTGGAGTTCCTTCATGCATTCAGCTTGTATAAAACCACAGTGCCTGCAAAAATACTGTGCACTTTGCACAATGTTGCTTGCAGTTTCACGGCACTCAGCTTGTATATCAATTGGGGGGTAGTTGCAATTTCACCATATCTGTGCAATTATATATAATTAGCAACCCCCAAGATTACATCATACAGGCTTGCTTATTGTAGCTTCCCTTTGTATGCCGGGGGGTAAAGGGAGATTTAGTATATATATTTAAGCCCCAGCACAATGCCAGCCTTTAGAGCTTAGTTTTGACTTTATGGGCATAAAGCGGTTCCATATTGTTAATATAACATTTGATGATCACCTTGGTGGGGGGGGGGGGGGAAGAAGTAAGTGTACAAGCAAGTGAGAAACTAATAACCCCCTCCCTAGTTACAATAAGGTTATCAGTTATTTCTTTCTGTGGCTAGCTGTCACTGCAGAGACCATATTATCAAAACCTAAGAAATAGTGATTGGTTGACCTTTCCCTCTGAGCTAGGCTCTAATAAACAAGGCTTGTGCGGCTACACAGCATGGAAAAGCTGATACAGAAGCAGCATAGTAGAGGGGCTGCTTGGCCTTACCCTCGGAGCTGGGGTCTCTGAGCTTGGTCTCCACAATGTGGAAGGGCTGCTACAGAAGGAGAATGGTAGAGTGGTCGGTTGGCCTTACTCTTGGAGCTGGGGACTCTGAGCTGGGTCTCCACAATGTGGAAGGGCTGCTACAGAAGGAGAATGGTAGAGTGGTTGGTTGGCCTTACTCTTGGTGCTGGGGACTCTGAGCTGGGTCTCCACAGGCAGGCATGCACCGCTGGAGCAGCGGTTTATAGCAGCTGGTCAACTCCAGATTGTGGGTTAGAACGAGCGCTGGCACAATAGTGTGTTTCTAGCAGCTGGTTAACACTACAGTGTGGGTTAGACCGAGCGCTGGCGATTTCTTTCTGTGTTTTGTGTACAAATTGTAGCCAAATTTTGCTTCTAGCTGCTATGTAGCCTTTAAACCATTGAATCACTTTCATGTGTGTGCTAATGAGCTGGGGCTTAAAAGCTCCCTGCTTTTCCACTAGAGCCTTTTTGAGCTAAAGGTAGGTGCAATAGGTCTTAATACTCAGTCACATTGTTTTCTGGGGGACTTTATTTTAATTGCATCACAGACCCAAAGTCATTAGACAGTGTAGGACTCACGTACAATGAGGGGCCTTGACGTGGCACGTGAGCTTACATATTTTGGCCAAAGTGTGGTACTAACACCTCATTTTTTGTAAAAATTATTTTTAAAGGCAAACTAAGCGCTGGCAAACTTTCTTTCTCTTTATGCACCGCTGGAGGGAGGTCTCCACAGAGAGGATGGGTGGCTACTGGAGCAGCATGGAAAGTGGTCAGTTGACCTTATCTTCTGAGCCGGGCATGTATGGTTGTAGGGGGCTCTCTAAGTGGATGGGCTGCTACGGAAGAAACATGGTAAGTGGTTGGTTGACCTTACTCTCGGAGCTTGGCAGGGGCAGCTGAGGGCCCCCAGAGCAGATGGGCAGGGTGACCTACACTCCATTGTTATTAAAAGAAGTGCAAGTTTAGTATCCAGGATGGAATCAAATTGCCTTTGAAAGGCTCCCTTAGTATCATAGTATAGCAAAATAATGCTACAAATTCTTAGGGAAATCTCTTCACCAATGGAATGTTCTAGTGGTTTTGGTTTTTGCACTCATCCAGTTCTCTAGTAAACTATTTGGGCTGGTATGGCAGGCAACCTAGTGGGAACTTGCTGTAACCAGTCCAAAAAATAAACTTCCACAGGGGGGTTGCTGGCTATGCCAGCAATAGCATAGATATATGGTGGATATAATGGCATTGTACTGATTTCAAGTCAGTAAGGAATGACACAGCATAGTAGTGATCTCTTGGAATTCTGGCTTTGAATATTGCCTTGGGGTGAGGCTGGCAAAGTCCTATTTATTGAGGGGTCTCCTTGTCAAAGCCTTTGTTAGTGACTTGTTGCTGTATCTAGGGCTCATTTACAGTGTACATATGTCCATAGTGAAATAAGCATAACTCAGGTTATTGCACAAATAATGACATAAGAGAAAGCTTTGGGAATACAGATTCAGTGCCTCATTTATAAATCCATATCAAATGTATATACTATGTACAGAAAGAGGCATTGTGGACTTAACTAAACATGTCTTGGATCAGTATAAATATACAAGCCACAGCTCACGCCCCAGTAAACTATGTTACATAATAGCTAGTAATGGGCAGATTTTTTTATCTGCTATGGATTGTCTTCCGCAAATAAACTATACATACCAATAGCTGAACTAATTGTAGATTTTAGTATCACAACAGCCTTGATACTATGCTTGTTTAGGAAATCATCCAAACCCCTCTTAGAGGCATTAACAGAATCTGCCATTACAACATCTCTAGGAAGGGCGCTGAAATCTCTACCCAGGGGAATTCCACACCCTCCCCATTGCTGTCTCTGGTATTTTCTTTAGTACATGGCTTAGGTTGTAACCATTTAAAGTCACAGCTCAGTCACATATGTTATCCCACCAGGTCTTAGCGATACCTGTAACCCCTTTTTGGCTATAGTAGACCAGCTAGTTAATTTAGAGCATGGGGTACATTGGACCTTGTTATATGGAGCAGTATGCATGGATGGTGTAGCAAATTGGTAACTTTTATTTTCAAAGATAATAACAATGCATGGTTGGGATAATACTCACAAAATGCAAATGGAATGGCAGGCATGCAGATACACAAGAAGGCAGCAATATCACAATGGTGCACCACTGCGAAGGACCAGCTGACCTGTAATTTTATTTTTTGATTCGTTCTGGAATACACATTTTTCCTTTCTCCTTTTCTTTAATTCAACTGACCAATAAAAGTTTTAGAGTGGAACTGTGGCAAATGCCAGATATACATAATGGGTGGTGCGGTTTGATGGGTCATACTTTTTTTTTTATGGAGGCCTACATTGTTCGGGGGTATAGTTTTCCTTTAAAACACTCAATCTCACTTAAAGAGCACCTCCTATCCACAAGAGCAAACTTCAATGATCTGCTTAAAGGGGAAATCTAATAGTGTTAATGAAGGGAAATGAATTTCAATGTAGGTATTAATATCTTTCATTTAAAATACATTTAAAAACATAAAAAGCACAATATATTAAACGATGCACATCCCAGAAATTGCAGATCAATTAAAGACCTGCACAATGTGTGTTTTTAGGATAAAATATGTCATTTTTTTCTTCTCTTCTGAGTTTGTCTTCTTGGAAACAAATATTTCACTTAATTCAAGAATACTTCATTTACTATTAGTAAATCATAAACATTGTTGGTGTCAATAGGAATTCACTTACTTTTCAGTTTTTTAGTGAGTTGGTTTTACTGCTGAGATCCCTAATAGGCCTTTATGTAGCACCCCAATAACTAAAAACCTAGTCCCACTAGTCTAGTTATTATAGAAACCTGCAGTTACTAACCACCTTTCCTCGTATACTACACAAGTATGATTTAATCTGCTTTGTCACTATATAAACTAACTACCTATGGCCTCAGTCTTTACAGGGTGTGGCTTATGCCCATAGTTCTGGTTTAAATAAACCTATACATTTGAATAGGTTTATACATAAAATGACATTAATAGGCAGAAATATTATCTATATCAATTTTCAAATGAAACATTGTCCAGACTGATTTACAAATGACAAAGCAGACTGTTCTATTGGTTGACCCAGTGTTATTTTAATGCAGAATAAATATGGTCTGTTACTAATACAGACTGCGTGTGCTCTCATAGGTTAAAGTAGAAGAGTGAGGAAATGAGAAACACATGCTCTTCTTGTTAAGATATTTTCTTAAGAGACTGTTTCCTTGCAGGTTCCATTTAATGTCTGTAGTATTTAATAAATCAATCTCTCTTTTATCTAAACTGCAGACAGATACCCTGGGACAATACCCCAATTAGAATTCATAAATTATATTCCTAAATCAACCATCAGCATATCTGACCCTACAAAATCTTTTGGTGATAGAAAGAGTCCTTCTATACTATAATATACATTTAGAGTGGCACCCTGACATGCCTTTTATATGTTAATCCCTGAAACAATAGTGGAAAATATATAAAGCACTTGGGCACTGAATATAGTGTCTCCATGCAAAGGAGACCAAGTAGGCCTTCTGTTCCAGCGCCAGTTCACTGAAGGTCATGGGAACAATTTTTTACATAGAGATAAATTAAACACAAATAAAACCTAGGAAAAGGTAGGAAGGAGTTAATGGTCTGTGCCCTGGAAAGATAAAATGACCTGTTATGGCCTGATATTCCCTGGCTCCAGGAAAAATCCCAGTACTGACAGGTTAGTCAAGTACTGCTAGAGGAGCAGTCCCAATGACTGGGAATCTTATAATTTTAACAGCAATGCACTGTATGCGGAGAGAACTGAACTGAGGACTCTCATTAGTGCCTGTCTATGGCCATAAGTACATTTATGAAGGAAATGCACAAGGTATGAAACAACTAAGGGCACTTCACATGTTGCCCTCTACCCGACCACAAAAAAAATGATGCTGAAAACAGGCAGCACTGTATTCACTGGAAGATGCAGCTCATTCTAAGAGTATAAAGAGCTACTTGTTTGGATGAAACTCCTGGTTAAGGGTGAAAAATACAAAAACAATACAAAAACAAGGTGCTTAGCACCATTTTTTTATACTTTGTGACCTGCCCCATGTATAATAAAATAACCCTTGCATAGTTTCTCTGGTATGTACACACCTAGTGAAAATATAATAAAATAACTGCTTACAACAGCAACTGGAGGTGACCGATGAGGGGAAGAGTGCCTAATAGTAATAAAAACAATTCCTTTCCCCCTCCAGGATTTTGGGTCAAGCATGGATAACTGCAAGGTGCCCAAGAAAAGTAAGCAAGAAAGAAGCAATCTGCAGCAATCAAACACACATAGGAGACCAAATAAAATAAGACCTATAACAAGGCAATGAACCAACAGTTTAATCAGAATAATAAGAGTACACAACTTGATTGCAACTCATAGGGTACAAGTTACTCAGGAGCAACGTACTACCAAATCCACCATTTGCATACAAGACTGCTCAAAAGGTCTATGAGGGCCTGGAACATTGCTGTTAGAATGTGGTTAAGTCTTAAATAGAGACATGTTCATTCTTGAAGACACAAAGAAGTCATTTAACCATAAATCACAGCTACACCACAACAAGTAGGAATCCCCCTGCATCCTAGCACTGTTGGAAAAATGAAACAACCATTCCGCAAAGGGCAACAAGAGCTTTTAAAAGTGGTGCTTGTGGAAGTGAAAGCAACATATTGTGTTTATTTAAGCAAGGGACATATGGCCGGGGAATGCAGACCTCAACTGAGATAATAAGGAGTGATTAAGGGTGCCTGAGTTAATGGCTCTTCTGTTTATTTGTCAGCTATGTTGGTGGTGCCTTTCTGTCAATTAAACTGTTACACCTGCTTGATTTCTCTTAAAATCTTGCTATGGATTCCCAAATGATCCTTCCGTTACTAAGGAAAGCCACAATTGGATGACTCAGAACAAATAAAGTTTCAAATAAAGTTTCAAGTGACAACAGATATACTTTCATTACATACCCAGAATCTCAATTTAGTAATAATCTGCCAGTGCTATTTTCTCAGCATTCCAGAACCAGTGAGAGTGAAAGGTATTGAATTTTTTTCTCTTGGCGTCCTGTGGAATAATATTTTTAGATGTCGAGTTAAATATTACTCCCTAGCTGCTTTATTGGGAGAATAAAAACACAAATATTGTAGTTCCCTTTTCCCAAGCAATAAAATGAAAATAGGTCAGTTCATGTCACACATCTCTGATTCAAAACATATTAGACCTACAGCAAGGCAAACATTATTTGTAGCTACTGTATATTGATGATGGGGGAGACCAAACCTAATCAAAATATAATTGTATAAAAACAACTTATCAATCTTAATCATTAATAGAAAGCAAGTTAACATGCTTTATTTATTTATAACCAAAGCATTTCAGACATTTTGACCTGGAGAGACCTGCGTTATGCATTTATGCACTTATTTTACTGGTTTCCAGGTAGGCCAGCAGACAGAGCTATAAAATATTATTTTCAACAAAATGTTTGTAAAAGGAAGGTGCATGAAAGGGCAGAAGGAAGGTTATTAGATTTCCCCCAAAGAGTCCAGAGTGTATTTTAAAAAGAAATTAATCATATATGGTCATGGACTCATGCAAAATGGCAATAATATCTGAACTCACCAGTAACCAGACACTATAAATCAAGTAATAAAGGGGCAGATGTATCAACATTTGGATTTTCATGGTGTTTTCGAGTATTTTGAAACCACGACAAAACTCATTTCCACAAAACCCACAAATGTCTAGTTGTTTATTAAAAGATTCAAATTTAAAAAGCACAAACGAAAAAAGATGTGGAAAAAAAACACAAAAAACGCAGCTTTTTCGTATTGTTACACAAATGAAGGTGCCAAAAAAAAAACAAAAACCTCTAAAACCACGAAACAAAGAAAGTTCTTCCATTGATTAACTTTTATATGATCTCGATGGCTTTTAGATGCTTTTGCGTTTGTTGTGGTTTTGTTGCATAATAAATAATGAAAAACACAAGTTTTCCCTTCAACAAGATCGAAGTTTAGCACATAAAACAAGAATCATAAAAATTGAACATTAGTAAATGCTTCTCTAGGTGTCTTTTTAGGAGCACTTTGGGCCACTTTGATGTCTGGGACAGGAGAATAACAATGCCGCCTACCTTCCCTAAATGGACCTTGGAGTGGGACGGAGGTAACTACAGTGATCTCCTCCAGTCAAAGAGCTGAATGTCTGGTTAGAAAAGACATATCCACCCTTTGAGGTACCTGAAGTTGTAAATGACCACACGTGGCCAGGTTCTTAACTTGCCTCTTGCCTTAAATGCCTCTACATCTTTTTTTACTAATTCAGACTTCTGTGTCTACTTTATTCCATAGTCTATAGAAGAATTTTTCACACATGTGCCAGAGTTTTATTTTGGTGCATTTTTAATTTACACTGTATCTGAATTCTAAATGGTATCAAAGTCCACAGCTTATTAAACTTAACTCTTCTTATACTCACAAAAGATATACAACTGGGATGCAATCGACCACCAATGTATATAATTCTAATGGTAACCTATTGCCCTTAGCCAAGGAACCCTTGGAGGTGGAGTTACTCTGTAGTCCATTCCGAAAGGGGCATGCACATAAAAATCTCCATATCCTTTGCACATTTAAGGTCAACTAAGTAACAGTATTATGGCTGCCAGACCATTTCAAACTATAAAAAATGAAAGCTGTGCATTCTTGATAATAGATCAGTTCAGACCCATAGGCATAGGATTCGTAAGTAGGAGGCTATGTGCTGTATTGCCTAGGGGATATTGATCAGAAGCTTGATGAAGACCCAAAGTAGAGCCTAGTGGCAGGGCAGGCAACAGGTGTGGGTAGGTGACAGACAATAGCAAGTAATATAGATGTGGTGCATCTATTAAGTTTTCTGCTGACCTGCTAATTGCACCACATACAGTGTATATATACATACATATATATACAGTATATATGGGTATGGGATCCATTATCCAGAAACCCTATCTCCAAAAGACTCAATTTTAAGCAAATCATTCTAATTTAAAAAAAAATGAATTCCCTTTTCTCTGCAATGTTAAAACAAACCTTGTAACTAAGCAGCATTGGTGGAACAACAATCCTATTTGGTTTATTTAATGTTTAAATGATTTTTTAGCAGCCTTAAGGTATGGAGATTCAAATTACAGAAATTCCCCATATCTGGAGCATTCTGAATAATAAGCCCCATAGGCTCTCCTGTTGTTGGTATGGGAGTTTCTCTCTTCCAAGCCTCTTTGATGTTTGGCATGGTGCCCAGGAACCGCCAACCTGACAAAGTAAAAAATAAGCTAAAACAGAAACTATATCCACCAGGAGTGTCCAGATTTACATTAAAACTGAAATGTGAATCTCCTTGTTTAATGCATCAAGATATAATATTCCCAAACACTGATTCTAAATTAGAATTTTGTATAAAAACTGATTTATGAAAGATGCATGAAACAGATTTGCTAGCTTTCTATGATGAGTAGTCAGTGCTGAGTGATGTGTGCCAGCGCATTAGTGTATCATGTTTGTAGGAATGTGTTAGATCTTCTAACTGTGAACAGGATCCATCTTCACTGAAAAAAAGAACAAAGGAGAGACCAGCTCAGCCTGTGATGGAAGTGAAATATTAGCTTTGCTTAGGTGTTCCTTCAGTACAGGTATGGGATAAATTATCTGGAAACCTGTTATCCAAAAAGATCCGAAATACAGGAAGGCCATCTCCCATAGACTCCATTATAAGCAAATAATTCTACTGTTTAAAATGATTTCCTTTATCTCTGTTATAGTAAAATATAAAAGATATAATTAATCCTTATTAAGGTCAAAACTATTCTATGGGTTTAACTAATGTTTAAATTATCTTTTTAAGGTATGGAGATCCAGAAAAACCCAGGTCCTGAGTGTTCCCCTGCCTGTAATTACCTTCCTATCATACAGCAGCTGATTATAAGGATAAAAACACAAGTGCTGACTGTTTAGTTGTTGCTCTGTCTGTGCCATGAGGGCTTATTTGATGTTCAGAAAGTACAGTTGGAAGCTCATTAGATTTTTAAAATCAGAACTTTGCCAATTTACTTTTTTTAGGTCTACTGAACACACAAATGATGCAATAAGCACTGTATTTCTTCAAAACTGATGAATTTGGACAAAATAATAAAACAAAAAGTGAAGTACAATAGGATTAAGTGAGCTTGACTAATGGTCACTTTGAAAACAAAATAAGCTTTACATTAACACTAAAGCCTCTGGCATATGAGGAACTGGGATCACTGCTCCTACGAGTCTCATTGTCAGCTTTAGTCTCCAGTCAGCACCATAACCTTAATGCTAGAACTGTTCTTTATACAGTGATTTTCTAGCTGAACAGATCAGTAGAAAATAGATTGATAACCTTATAATGGAACCCATTAATTCACCCATTAATTACTTGTCATGGTGTAAGAAAATTGTGTGATTTACAGATGTCCCCAAATCTACACACAGAGTGCAGTAATAGTGGTGACCACTTTGTTTGTTTACCTTAAAAGCATCACCAAGCATGACCTAAACATTGTGCATTTTTAAGACCCAAGTGTGTTTTGCTTCACTGTAAATGACTATATTTTTCAGTAGCACCCTGGCATTTATTTACCCAGTATGAAGCATGTTATGTTGAATATGTGTTTTTATATAGCTATTGGTGGCCATTATTCATTATAATCAACAGCTTTTTTGGTAGAATCCTCAGTCTTCGCTCTAGGCCTAAGTTCACCGGTTTCTGCCCCCTGGGCATGCTGGCAGGCGTGCAAGAGGTTTGTTATTGAGACATTCACATTAGTATAAGCTAGACGTTGAGGCATAAGAAAATGGCAAAACTATAGAATATAAATATATCTAGTGTGAGAGATGCCAGCAGTAAGAACACTGTTTGGTGTATTTTCCACCATTGTTAAAGGTGGGATAAAGTTAGCACCAGGTAAAATGCCTGGTTGTGCAGCAGCCAATGGTGTTAATCATGCAAAAAAAAAAGATAGGTGAGTCCAGATAGGTGAGTCCCCGAAGTAAATGGAGGGTTAATCAGATAGGTCCTCCATTCCATATTGCAGTTTAGTTTTTTGATTTGGCCAGCTGTAAGTATCTGCCTGATTAGGTTACAGGTGAGCAGCAAATAAAAATTAAAGGGTATTGTGTTGGGAGGTTATTAAGGTTGGTGTAGTCTCATAGAGAGGGATTCACTCTCAGAGCGGGGCACAGGGCAGAAAGGCTGTCGGCCTGCATTGGGAACTCCCAGAGGAGCTGGGGCTGCTGCCTGCCATTGCAAGGAGCAGAGGGAGCAGTAACTAAGTGAGGAGTCACAGAGAAAGGTCTCAGAGCAAGGCACAGGGCAAGAAGGTTGCCTGACTGCTTGAGGAACTCCCAGAGGGGCTGGGGGTGCTGCCTGCCACTGCAAGGAGCAGAGGGAGCCCTGAACACATGTTTGAGTGCCAGAACGTTGAGTCTTGGTGAGAAGCCTAGGTGTGCCAGAAGCTGGTGAGCTGGTATCCCAGGAGGGGAGAGACAGCAGGGCTGAGTGAGAAGCTGAGAGTGTTCACGATTGTGAGAGTCACTGTGGATGTGTGAAAGCCATTGGGGATGATGAGAAGCCCCAGGAAAAAGGTTCCATAGATTTACTCTGGGAGGAGTTTAGCCTGAATAAACTTGTTTTTGAGAGAAAAACGTGATGTCACATGTCGTTTCCCTGTCTCTTATACTCCTGACCCTCTGCATACCTGCCTACCATAGCTAATTCCCCCAAAAATTACGTGTACAGGCAGTCAGCATGTCACAATAAAAATGTATAACTATGCAGAGAACAAATTATATGAGCCCCTATTTAGCTGCACCTGCATATTTTACTGCCTACAAAATGTATGTAGATATCTATACAGTGTCGGACTGGCCCACCAGAATACCAGGAAAACTCCTGGTGGGCCCAGGTGTAAGTGGGCCCTCCTGCTCCTGACCATTTGGCCTGCTTCATGGTCGTTCCCTATTTCTGAATGGGAACAAAGAGGAGAAATAAATGGAAGAAAAGATGCTGGCATGTAAATAAAAGAGACTTCAAGTGGTTCAGTGAGTAAAGGAGGAAAATATTTTGGAGAGTGGGCCCATGGTTTAAGGTTTTCTGGTGGGCCCCTGGGGTCCCAGTCCAACACTGTATCTATAGTTAATATCATGTGTCCTGTTCAAGGCACCTTACTTGCCCAGCCATGTCATCCTGAATGAAGGATTACAAATGACACTGATTTTTCAAGCAGAACCTCTTTGGATTTTTACACAAGTTGGCCACCCATGTACATGGCCAAAACATACAGCAGTAACTTCAGTAACTTCAGTAAAGAACTGCATGAATTTGTTGATGTGGTCCATGCCCAATGGGATTTGCAAACCTACCTGATAGATATCTAGCCGTATTCAGCCAGAAATCGGTTGGGTAGTGCTGTGTATGGAGGGGGACTCCATGCACCTTAGTGTAATAAGGTACTGTCTCTGGAGGGGCCAGCTTTACACAGAAAGAGAGTGGAGAGACCAGGAACAGTTATAGTTCATTGGTTTTAAACAAAACTGTAATAACATAATAATTCCTCACCATTTCCAAAAATGGTTGCAACGTAAGAATCAGGCTATGTTGCCTATCTCTAATTCCAGGCCCGATTTCAACCTTTAAAAAAGTCATTTCTCAGAACAGAATCTGCTTTCTGGCTGCTGTAGCACCAACCGCAAGAGAGAAGAGAAGCAAAAAATACAAATATTATAAAAACAAATTAAATAAAATAATAATTTCAAAAATTAATTTGTGTCTTTAATAGGTACCTTAATAAGTGCCTTTAATAAATACTCAAGTATGCAGTGTTACTTTTTGCTATAGATTCTTAAGCCTGGTGCATGTTTTATTTGACAGTTGTGAGGATCTCCTGAAGGGCTGGAACAAGGGGTAAGGAGAAAAGGCACCGGCCTATGGCACAATGATGGTGGGGCGTCAGTCAGGTACCTCTCCTGCCTACCCCTATTCTGCCCTCCCTTGCCCCTGTGCTTTTCATTGTGTGACATTCCCCTGCCCTCCACAATGTCACTGCACATGTGCACATGGGGGGAGGTGGGAGCTGGGTAGCCTAGGGTGCCCGATCAGCTTGGCCTGCCCCTGATCTCCTGCTCCACAACAGGGCTACTGAGAGGGAACTGGCACAGGAAAATAAATATATATATATATATTTATATATATATATATAATAAATATACCTGTAATTTTCTGTCTTATTGAGTTCTAGATCTACATTAAGGTGCATCATTTAGTCGGGTTTCCCCTAAGCTCATAACAAGGTTACAAGTACATAAAAATTATTATTGCCATAGTAAAAAAAAAATAAACTAATAACACTGCATAATAGGCATTACTCTAGCTACTGCTCTGTCTCCCACATCACTGGATTTGCTATTTATGCCAATCTTAGATGTCTATTCTTCATGGTACCATTTGTTGACCCATGGCCTGAACCCTTCACAAAACTTCACACATTGGCAGTGCACTCCGGGTCAGCATAAAAAGCCACAATAGTTAGTATTAAAATCAATTAACCTTTATTTGCACATCGTGACAGCGCACTTCCTCAGAGACCTCTCTCCATTTCTTACACATAGGAAATATATACCCATAACCCCACCTATAAAATTACCAGATCAAATGGTTTCTGTTACAAACATATACATATTCCATGAACTAATTAGATGTGCCTATTAAGTAGTTAATTGTTCACACAGCTTTATATCCTGAACTTTTCAGTCAGTTAAAAAAGAAACTACATAACATCATCTTGCAACACAGTTACAATCCTTTAGATAACTACATTGTTGCTGAAAATTGATCAAACTATAACTGCTTTCAAAAGTAACAGCTTATATCAAATGTTAAATTCAGCCCTTGAGGTTGCCTTGTGCACAATTTATAGATCCACTTCACTTCTGCCCGTAACAGTTTTGATTGTATATTGCCTGTGGCCACTTTTTCAATTCCTTGCAGTCTCACATACCCTACATTACTGCACTCACTAAAGTGCCTAGAGACTGTTGATTTTATTAAGTTTAAAAGTTCTCTAGCCCTCTCCTTTAGTGGTCTGGTGGTACAGCTAACATATTGCTTCAAACATCTCGTTCAGGTAAGCAGATATACAGTACAACTGACTTAGTATTGCAATTTATATAACGCCTAATATCATAATGCTTATTTGTCACACTGCATACAAAAAAGATCTGCACTACGGTGCACTTCACACATTTCCTTGCACTGCACCAATACATCCCTTTACTTTGTAACCAATTCATTTTTTGATCACCCCGCACATACAGACTAGGAGCTAAAATAGAACCCAAAGTGGGAGCCTTTCTCGCTACCATCCTGAACTCTGCCTCTCATATAAACATATTAACTCCATAAACCAGAAAATCACAGTCCTTGTGGTATATTTATACTTTCCCTCTCTGTAGCCCTGTCTGGGGGCAGGAGATCCTCATAACTGTAATAAAGGACATGTACCAAATTCATACATAGCAACAAGTAACACTGTGTTTAAGATGCATTAAGAGTCCTTATAAAGAAGATGCTTCATATTAACAATCAATATTATATATATATATATATAATATATTTTTAAATTTTTGTGATATTTGTAGTTTTAATTCTCTTCTTTGCTGGCAGCAACAAGAAAGCAAATGTTCCATTCTGAGGTGGAATATACTCTTTTTTTTTATGGGCAGATGGGTTTGAAAATCCCATTGGGCAAGGGCCACATCAACATATTGATGCAGTTATTTACTGATGATACCCGTAGTACCCCATACTGTTAAAATTAGAGTGAATGCTGTTTTAATCTAAAATACAAGAGCAAATATACATTACAGAAACAGAAAAGTATTAATCCACCAAATTTCCCTTTGCTTTAGTTTCAATTCAAGGTCCCCTTTACTCTCTAATGGGGCAACCATCACCAGTACCATAAATCAGAACTGCTTGGCCATTTGGCCTTGTTCCTTGAAAAGTCTATAGTCTAGTTGACCTCTATTTGGAAATATGTGACTTAACTTGAACAGACTCCCCCACCTATATTTTCCCACTGGGAATTGTTGCTGTGTCACTTCCTCTGACAGATTTAAAAAACCTAATGCTTTTGGAATTTTGGATCCATTGTCCACATGGCTTGAAAAATAAGCTTTTCAGGCTCAAAACATTATTGTAAATTTGCACAGGAATAATAATGTAGCCCTTTTGTATGATATAATACATATTTTGCAATATAAGCTGGTGCTTGGGGTTTCCCTTATTCAGCAAAAAATCTCACCCTAATTGACCTTCGAGCTAGTGCATCCTTGTTGATTTTTAAGACGCAAGTACCTTTAATGAATGGTGTTGATTCATGCAACGACTGCGACCATGTTTGTAAAACTGCATCTAAACTTGCATTTTAGAACTGAGCCCTTGTAACTGTATATATTAAAAGATATAGGATACAGACATCAAAAATGATCTACATGACCGTCAACTTCTCTTACAGCCTGCAGTATGCTTGTTCTGTGCTGAAAAGGAAACATTTTCCCATATGCTACATTGTGTAGGACAGAAATTGCTTATGTATGCCTTTCCTTAAATATTTTTGTCTATTATCTTCGGATATCAAAGCTGTATGGTTAAATTCAGAGAGAATTATAAAGTGTGTAATTTGATGCACATGAAGAGGTTTTTGTATATCTGACACACCGGGGCTTCTATCCAAGCACATGTATAAAAATAACCAAACATCTGGTAAAATGGTTGTTCTTCATTTTAAATATGAATGTCATTAAAGCGAGTTTTATAAGTGTCAGCCTTCTACAGACAGTTTTTAAACAAAAGGGAAATAATACATTTCCATTACATAGTTTCTATTGCAAATTATAGGTTTATATCATGCAAGTGACTTTTCCTTCAGTGCTTAAATAGGAATATGGACATCTTGCTCCCTTTGGACAAATGATATGAGAGTCATTACAGGACATTACTGCTGAAACGTGAAGAAGACAATTCATTCTCTTAAAATGTTGCCCCATGGTATTAAAGATCATTGAAGATATATCACAATAACATTTTCATTCTAACTTCCCGATAGTGTTGACTTAAGAGATGGTTTGATCTTAGAGCAAGTGGGTCCCTGAAATTAAAAAACTTGTAGATCAAAACAGCACCAAGTAATCATAACTTGTTGTAGAGAAGTTGCCATGTGCTGGGCTTGTTTGTGAGCTTCCTTCCATAGTGGTCAAATTGTCAAACTTGTGCCAACTTCTGTGAACATGCAATTAAGTTAATCTATGCATGTGGCCTTGTAACCCTACCCTGGAATGGAGGTTGCCTTAAAGTTCACCCTATCTAAACATATCTTACCTCTGTCTATTGCAATAATCCAGGTCCAGTCCAGTCGGAGGCGGTCTAAGTTGGCCGGGTGTCTTAGGTGACTTGGCCGGCCACCTAGCCCTCACTGCTTGCTTCCCCCTCTACCCCTCTGTGTATGAACAAATGCATGTAGACGCGGGGATACCATAGAGGGGGGAGTGCAGTGCGCGACCCAGTGCACAGGGGGAGCACCTGGAAATCCGCAGTTGGGGTAAGAGATCTGGGACTAAGGGCTGGCAACAAAGGTACCTGCCTAGCGCCCCCTCAATGTTGCGCCCTAGGCAGGTCCCTGTGTCCAGTAATCCTTGCTACAGACTCCTGTCTGCCCCTTGTAAAAACATTCTTCAAGTTAAGTAAATGGATATTATATAGAGAGCAAGCAGGTGCTATATCCAACAACACTAACTTCTGTACTATATTCAGTCTGAACTGAAAAAGTCTGTGCGGAAAAAAGTTGCAAAACTGAGTTTTTCACATTTTTGCACTGAAACTTCTACTTTTCAATTGTTTTCCCAAGAAACCAGAGTAAAAAATCTGAAACCTCTAAAGTTTTGAAGCAAAAGAAGTATCCTCCAGGGAAGGGACATCTGGCATTGACTTCTATGAGTTATGTGGCATTTTTACACATAGTTAATCTCAGAAAAATTCACGTTTTACCTGCAACGTTTAGCGCTAAAAAAAAATTGAATGAGGAAAAAAAATCCGAACATTAGTAAATGCTCCCCCCTACAGTTGTAAAAGTTTTCCATAAAATGCCACTTATAATGTTATTTTATTAAGAATACTTCATTTGGATCTAGAAGTTCCTACATGGTAATAAGGTTATAAAAATAGACTTCAAGGTTACAAAGTATAGAAGAGAAGATGTGTTCTCCTAACTGAACTAACTGAGTACAATCCTGTTTTATTCCTATGAAGGGCTGATCTTCAAACAACATGAAAGACATTTGATTACATAAACAATGACAAAAATAACTCAAAGGGAAACTGTGGTCAATTCACTGTAAAACCTCTGGAACAAATTAGTTGGTATGCACGGGCTTAGTGAAAAGGGTAAACCAGTAAAGAAGTATACATCTATTATTTGGTTGCTCATTATTTTACTTTCCTGCTTTTTCAATTCTTTTTCTCATTGGCGAGTACCAAAAATTGGAATATTCTGCTGACATTACATCTGATTCCAGAGACACTGGTGTAGTGGGTTCATCTTTTTTCCCTTCTACTTCTGAAGATCTGGGAAGAGGTGGTTTGGGTTTGAGATAGTTGTGGTAGAGTAGTAGTTAATGCTATTCTTTGTACTTAATAGCTTTCCAGTTTGTGCAAAATGTTCCAAACTAACACCACAATAGAGGAAGTAGTTTCTTTTGACCATCAAACAGCCAAGCCGAGACCATCTAGATCCTTACTATGACCTTCATCACGTGTCCCCCACTTATCTGTGATTTCTAATATATGAACAATGCTGCCATCACTGGGATCTGAAGAGGCACACAAAAAACTGGAAACAAAGCCTTGGAGACACAAAAAGCAAAAACTTTAGTTATGCAGGACTGTTGTGCATAGGAAATAGTACCAGCCCTACCCAGGAATGGCTTAGTTGATAAAGTTATATCCAGGTCTCTTTTCAGTGAAATATGAATTATATTTTGATTTATTGTTCACTATAAAAAGGTCACAGGAGTTGCTGCTTGTGACAGGGATGTTCCTGTGTCATAGGGACATGTTTCCCCTTATCTTGGAAGTGCATTATCTACCTGAATATTGCCATCTAAGGCAAACTATGACTTGTCTTCGCAATATCATGAGACTACTTCTTGCCTAAATCAAAAATGAAACAGGGATACTGCTACAATTAGAAAAGTTAATTGTGGAATTTAGGGTAAATTTATCTACAAATCTTAAAATAATGGAGCTATATCCTATAGATGAATTAGCTAGAATCAAGTGAGTGTGTATGGGTCTGATGTAGAAGATCACACTCTTCATTAGACATAAATGAGCAAGAGATGATTAAAGCATGTAGTGAAATAATGAAAAGACCAGGCATGGTTTTTATCATATTTTACACATTTGCTCTTGCCTGTTTCTTATCAAGAGTCAAATACTGCTACGTTGTTGCCTTTGGTGTCAATTAAAGATCTTATTGGCTCACATGTGAAGAGGAAGCAGCTGTTGGGCTTATTATTGCTCTCTGATCATTTATCAAGGTCTTTAAGGCGCAAAAGAAAAAGCAAGACAAGCAAAGGACAAAACCACAATCCTTGGTGTTTTTCTCAGCAGGAGGAATAATCCCATCTTTTACTGAATCCTTCCCTTCTGTGCACATAAGGTGTTATTTAGCATATGCAGGATAAACCAGCTGAATAACACATTTATAAAGGATACTGTGAACATAATAAAATAATCAGAAAAATATGGCAGTTTTAATTTACAGATGTATATTGCTACATATATTGCTGTACTTTAAACAATTTAAATGAAGGTTTTAAAGGCATTTTAACTACATGCTACAGGTTTTGTAAACTGTGTACCAGTTAAGGCACTGACTTGTGAACTGAGTTATCTGTTTAAAAACATGACATTTACCTGATGCTACATATTATAGGAATTGTAAAATGCTGTCCTATAGACAAATGACCCCCAATGAGTCTACAAAAATTGTGTTTATTTCTAATTGTGTCGAAGACTGTAAAGGTACCTCTTCAACGAGATACATACTGCCACACACTGCCAGTCAGCATTTCCCTGTAATCAGAATAAATGAAATAAGCTGTGCCAGGGCTATGTATACAGCATTCTTGATGGTTCATGTAAACTGGAAATGGTGTGGCAGTCCTGGTGTTATGGTGATACACACAAAATGCCCTATTTTCTCCTAAGGTGGCAGAAATTTGAGTAGATAATATAGTTTTATAGGACTGTTGTCCCTCAAACTACTACAAATGCACCTACAGAACTATATTAGGTAAAAACCCTATTAACTGCATAATGGAAAGACAATATTGGTCAACCTGATTTAGAGAATTTCTGGCCTAAGCAACTGGGGAAAAGGACGTCTAGATGGTACAATATTGATGGATATGTTGCCTCCATCTCCAGTGCAGAGCAATGTAAATGCTATTGCAAGTTAATTTTTCCATTGACTCTAATGCATTTCTGTGAAATTTTGCAGTTTAACATTTTACACAGAGCAAAGGGTCCCAAGTTACCTTAGTTCAGGCTTAAAATATATACTTTCCTAAATGGTTTCTATGCTGTGATTAAGCAGATGCAGACTGTCACTTTGCTGACACAGAAAAGAACATTTTAGAGATCTAAAACATGCCTAGCTACCATCACTGAAGTATTGCTGCTGAGTTTCCTATGTGTGCTAAAGGGCCTTGGGGGGGAATTCTCGTTATAACAGAAAGTCAGAACCATTTCTCCTTGTCTTCTCCTTGTCTTCTATGTCATGTGCAACTTAATTACGCTTTAGAAGCGTAAAATTATGTTGAATTTCCCGCTATTGAAAAATTAAATAAGTGAAAGGTGGCTAATATGTTCGCGAAAATATAGAAACGAACAGCCGATCTAGTTAGTTATAATAAGCGCTACCTGGCCACTAAAAGAAATTTAATAAATAACGTGTATATAAGTAAGTAAATAAATACCAAACAATTGGTTCGACTCGGGTGTAGAAACCCCGAGTCAATCGCTTAGGGTCTGGATAGTCAACCAGTGACACAAGAGGCAGAGAAATCAACGAATGCTCACCAGACTTTTGTAGTGGTCCGGGTGCTTGTAGCCCCGAACCCGCAGCTGTAAGGAGATTTCTTCAAATTTTTCAAAAGGACAACAAGCATTCCGGACTCGAAGGGATCTTGTAAAAAACTTAAACTTTATTCCATCATGGTTAAAAACAAAGGCCTGACGCGTTTCGTGCGCTCAGGGCACTTAATCATAGGCTGATGTCATGTGGACATTTACCAAATCCACTATTGTAAAACTTGACTCGGCAATCTGCTTCCCAATACATACTGCCATAACTCATGTTGGTCTTAGTTGTGCTAGGATATATGTGTACTGACCACTGAGCCTTGCTGTGTACAGGTATCCTATAATATCCTATAGTTCATTTGATTATTAACTATCAAACAGGTCAATTTCATAGGAGCCAACAAACCTGCATTAGTGATGAGCGAATCTGTCCCGTTTCGCTTCACTGAAAACATTTGTGAAACTTTGAAAAAAATAGCAAAATGGACAAAAAATGTGCGAAATCGACAAAAAAAAATTATAGTGACAGTTTTTTGTCACGCGCCCAATGGCAAAACGTGGAAATTCTAAGCAAATCCATGTCTGGCAAAAAAGAGTGTCAAAGTAAAGTGTCAGAATAAACTAGTACACCTCGGAAAAACACACGCAGACACATTTAAGCAACTGCACATTTGTTGAAAAAAGACCATTAAGTTCAAACAAGTGAACCCAGCACACACCATCCTGTACTTACCTATCTATACACTCACATACAGACCCATATTAACCTATCTATCCACTCACATACAGACCCATACTGACCTATCTATACACTCACATACAGACCCATACTGACCTATCTATCCACTCACATACAGACCCACACTGACCTATCTATACACTCACATACAGACCCATACTGACCTATCTATTCACTCACATACAGACCCATACTGACCTATCTATTCACTCACATACAGACCCATACTGACCTATCTCTCCACTCACATACAGACCCATACTGACCTATCTATACACTCACATACAGACCCATACTGACCTATCGATCCACTCACATACAGACCCACACTGACCTATCTATACACTCACATACAGACCCACACTGACCTATCTATACACTCACATACAGACCCACACTGACCTATCTATACACTCACATACAGACCCACACTGACCTATCTATACACTCACATACAGACCCACACTGACCTATCTATCCACTCACATACAGACCCATACTGACCCATCTATACACTCACATATAGACCCACACTGACCTATCTATACACTCACATACAGGCCCATACTGACCTATCTATACACTCACATACAGACCCACACTGACCTATCTATACACTCACATACAGACCCATACTGACCTATCTATACACTCACATACAGACCCACACTGACCTATCTATACACTCACATACAGACCCATACTGACCTATCTATACACTCACGTACAGACCCACACTGACCTATCTATCCACTCACATACAGGCCCATACTGACCTATCTATACACTCACATACAGACCCACACTGACCTATCTATACACTCACATACAGACCCATACTGACCTATCTATACACTCACATACAGACCCATACTGACCTATCTATACACTCACATACAGACCCATACTGACCTATCTATACACTCACATACATAAACCATTTATACAAATACTATGCTTGTTCAAGAACTCATCCAGGCCCCTCTTAAAGGCATTAACAGAATCTGCCATTACCACATCACTACGAAGGGCATTCCCCAACCTCACTGCCCTCACTGTGAAAAACCACCTACGCTGCTTCAAATGGAAGCTCCGTTCCTCTAATCTAAAGGGGTGACCTCTGGTGCGCTGATTGTTTTTATGGGGAAAAGGGACACCCCCCATCTGCCTATAATCCCCTCTAATGTACTTGTACAGAGTAATCATGTCCCCTCCAAAGAGTCTTTTTTCTAGAGAAAACAACCCCAACCTCGACAGTCTACCACAGACCATAGGCCCACATGGGCCCATGTGACTACAGACTATTGTAGAATGACAATTGGGACTGCACATTTATATAGCACTGAGTACTGTACACAAAGGAGCACTTTATTTGGAACTATTACAAAACATGATCTCATTCCCATATCTGAAAAGCAGCTAACCGGGTGCTCCCACTACAGATGGGACACAGCGATGACTTAGAAAAAGCTCACTAAATCATGTATAAAATTAGCTGCACAGACTGCATTTTATTTATATGCATTTACTTTAGCGTTAGCGTTAGCACCATACAGGAAACCTTACCTTAGGGCTAAAGTGCAGTGAACAATCACTAAGTTTTTTTTCTATAATACAGCGTTTTCCCCCAGGCTTCCGGTGTCACTGTGGCTGCAAGGGAATGTTGCGCCTGTAGCAATTGTGTCAAGTTTGTCAAAATAAACCCAACTGTGCTCATATTTTGTTGAAAACGGAAAACAATTGCACAAAACTCCAGCTGGCATCTGTACCCAATTCTTTAGCTGCAATTATGCTGCACAAAGGAAACCCTGGAGTTACCATCTGGTCACTAGGTGCTAGTAGTTCCAGGGTTCCCCTGTGTCGATAGATGCAGGGGTGCTTGATTCTGAAAGAAAGGCAGGAGGAACTGAGCGTGAGTGATTCTATATACGTAAGTGCAAAGAGAGCATTTTGGTGCTAGTACCTTTTTGCTAGTACATGTTTTCCCATGTGTTTCCTGTTCTTTAGCATGACCTGCATAATAAAATCTTCTGTCTGGCCATTCATGTATATCCGAGTATGCATGGCACAAGTCAGTCAAAGAAATAAGCTGCATAAGTGGCTGCACCTATACGTCAGAGCCCACCATGCCTGCTTGTTTGTGGTTAGCCAAGGCTTCACAGTTTGCTCACATGTGTATGTTGTTCAGCATCATGAATACTATCATAAAACCCTCCATCTAGCTGTGTGTGTGCTGCCATATCTCCACTGTTCATCACACAACAAAGCTGTCTAAAATCCCAGGTGTAACAGCTTGTTATATGTCAGGATTCGCTTCACTTACAAGAGATGATCCAGTAAACTGATTAAGAAGAATGCAGCATCAGAGTACAGAATCCAGGACATTTATAACAAAGCCACATAGATTTTATTTGCTAAAGACACTGAGGCAGAAGACACTATAAGTTCCAGTACACAATCCTACCTTCAGTTTTTTATTCATTTAATACAAGCTCTTTGTTCTCTTCTGATGCCCCTTGAGAATCCCTGGAGGAATTAGAGACCAAAGTTCCATTTATTAGGATACGCAGCATGTCTAGGGCAGTGGTGAATAATTCACTGCAAGAAAAATAAAAGTGCAAGTGTTTCTTCCTCAGAGAAAAAAAAGCACATTTGTTAAGGAATAAACGACAGTGCCACTGAAAATGCTTTAGCTCCTCTCCTGTCCCAGAAAACAACTGCCTGCCATATTCCATAATATTTCATAACATATCCCATGTCGTTTTTGGACCATTTCCATGAACGCCAACTGTTGTAATTTTCTTGTCTTGTGTAACAGTTTTACGTGAAAGAAGGCAGGAGTCCATCCATTTTGCAGCAGTCATTTCTGATGTTTGGGATTTTAAATATTAAACAGACTGAATTTGAATTATGAATGCATCCAAAGCCAAGTTTTATGGCTGCTTTGGAGTTTTTAATATTGCCTAAATTCCAAGGGGATCAGATGTTTGACTAACACTGTAGTCTGAGCCATACATTTCCTAATTGTGCGCCCAGGATTTATATGACCCTTTCAAACTATCCAAGTTCTAGTCCCCTGGGCGGTTCTATAGTAGTAGCTGGGGGGCCTGTCCTAAAGGTTGAGATTTGTTCAGCGTTGTACTGAGCTGGCAGGACACCAGAAAAAATCCCAGATGGCCCTGCTGATCCAGATCCGATCCAAAGAATTGGCGCTCCCCTACTAACCTCCCTACCCTAATTGCAGGGAAGTATAAAGTATGCGTGCCTCTGGCAGCCCCAGTCCCATGCTGGATTTCTTAATGCCTGTTTGCTCACTTAGATACTTCTGGAAAACTAACCTAAAGGGCAATTAGGGAAAGACTGAGGTGAACCATTTTTGGCTGTTCTAGAACTATAATTGAATGAATGACACATCGGACCATGTCCAAATGTTAAACCTCAATTGGGGGCTCAACAGAAAAAGTCTGAATTTTAAAGGGGATGTAAAATAAATTAAAAATAAAGTTGAATAATAAGCTTGAAAAGGGAAATGCAACATATAGTTCGAAGCAACTTTCCACAAAAAAATCATTGCAAGATTTAAAAGTTTTCAAATTATTTGTAAATGTCATTGCTATTGAAAGCAGTATATCTCATCTTATTATGAACCAACTGGAAACCTCAGAGAGCTGAACCTTTTTTCATTTTGAGCTTCTTTAGTTAGGCTTCCAAAAGGGCAAATAGGCATTCAGCCAAGATCTTACCTTAACTCTCCTTCAGTCTGGGCCCCACCATTCACTTCCCTGGGCCTCACTAGGGGGGCCAGGCCCACTGTTTAGGGGACCACTTGTGTAAGTTTTATTGTTCACTTCTTGGGTTTCTCTGTGTGAAGATAATCCATTTTTACACAGTTTCCACCTGGTAACTGTTATTCCTGTCAGAGATTGAAGAACCCAGACTGAGTTGGTTTCATGTAATGATTCAATTTCCCAGATCAAAAGCTTCCTGTATTCTTCACCTACCTTGTGGAAGCTATTTTATAAATTGCCTATAGATGTTGAGTCTCATAAAGTAGGATATCCATAAGGCACCCCTTATTGGCCATCTGGACTAATTTCCAATGTAATGGAGATCCACTGGTCTCTAAAATATGAAAAAAAAAACAATTGTAATAGGTTAATAGAGCATCCATAGCAGGGAAGTATATCAAAGTGTCTCATTTCCCTTGTGAAAGCAGTGAAATTAAGAAATGAATGGTCACCTATTATATGAGCCTACATACAGACAAAATCTAGGTGTTATAGAAATTTAAAACAACGCAGCCCTCAATTTTTCCTATTGGCTGAACTCAGATATTTTGTAAGAAACTGAATATGATATATTCCAGCTATTTCTTCATTATTTTGTTTCTGTTGCTATATTTTTTCCTCTCCCTCCCGAGTTATAGTATATGGCTATTTTATGCCATAGTAGTTAAAATAACCTTTGCCAGTGTGAAGCAGATCACGTAAATATACTTGTCTTATACCTGTGCAAATGTTTTTACTTTTCATGGATAAAGATATTATAATGCAAAAGCTGCATTACCTTAAAAATGGGTGCCCAGAACCAAAAAAATATAATACATAAATGAAAGCGGGCACACTCCAAATATCCATGTTTCTCAAAGTGCTTTCACCAATGTTTTGGCTCCTGCTTGGGCCTAATTTGTATAATGTTTAAGTAGTTGGCACATGTTTAATCAATAGATGTGTGTGGAGACTGGCTGTTAATAATTGTCCCACAGTATAAATGGTATGTTTCACTTTGTATTATTTAACCTTGAAAAAGACCCCAAGTAGGACCTGAAATTTATGGAATAAAATGTATGTAATAAAGCACTTTGAGAAACAGGGATATTGGTGTGGATCATTTTTATTGTATGTATATATATATATATATATATATACAGTATACTTTTCCGTATTGTCGTGCAAAACCCAGCATCATAGAACCCCGAAAACCATTGAAACCACAAAGCAAAGAAAGATCTTCCAGTTGTAAAAGGGGCATTTGCCATTGACTCCTACATGATCTCGGGTTTTAGATGGCATATTTTTGCATTCATATTTGTTACGGTTTTGTCAAACAATAAATCACAAAAAAGTCAGGTTTCTGCATCAAAAAACCCGAACGAAAAAAATGACTTAGTAAATGCTCCCCTTACTGTGTGAACCAACATATGACACAGACTGCCATCCAGTGAATTACACGCTTATAAGTTGATTAGTTAAGTACGCTGTAAGTGATACCATTTTACCGCAAATGCAGTAGGGAAATCATAACTGCTATGTAAGCACAATTTATTTGCTTTGACACTGGGTAACTGCATGCATGTTGCACGCTAATTAAGAAGGCCCTTGCAATTATTCTGGGTAAAATGCTGTAACGAACATAACAAATTTGTATCAAACAAACAAACAATTTGTATCCAAACTTTGCCATTTACAAGGGTGCTGCTTTGGTTAATGGTCTGTAGTGCTCCGGTAATGCCCTTTTGGAGTGCTTTCCAGCAGTATCTATATGTATCTGTGGTGGAATTATCTGTGCCACAGGTACCTGGGTGGTCACAGACCCCCCTGAAACTTTGTGCTATATTTCTGTACATTTTGTTTACCCACCAGTTGCACCTGCCATCTGTCACTGCCTCTTCTATTCACTTTAGATGCATAAACAGAATCCGCTCCAGTTGTCTGAGATTTGACAGTAGCAGGAGATCTATATAAGGTGCATGCAAGTGTGTTCCTGCTTATCTCTGCTCTTCCTCTTGTGTGACATGGGCTGTTTATTTTAGACATCCATGCTGAAAACCAATAGGATAAACAAGGGCTCATTCAATCAACCCTAGCAGGCTTTAGTAGCTGCCAACAGCTCGGCCAAGATTTGTGTCAGGCTAAGAGGTATTTGCTATAATTTGTATGAAAGATGATCTAGACCTATAGCCGCGCACATGGAAATCTCTCCCTGTAGAGTCCGCAGCTGAAATATAGATGGATAGACATGTACGCTCAAGTAATCTGGCCTCAGCCAACAACACAAATCATACTGTGCCAGAGTAAAACTCACTTTCTGGTTAAAGGGGATGTTAACCCAGCTATAAAGTGATGCCCAAACGAAAGGAAATGTAATTCTAAGCAATCACATTAAATATACAAAATGGGACAGCCAGATACAGCCTTCAGTAGCAATAACCTTCACAAATACCTAACCCTTTCACTGCCAGCCATTGTGGCCAAAGAGGAACTTGTACTGCCAGACAGTTTTTGAACATTTTGCACTGTTTAACTTTAGGGGCCTTTCCTCAGGGGGACTTTTAGTGTACGGAGGAAAGTAATATATATTTTTTTCAGGACAACCTAAGCTTTCAAAATATGCTAGAATTGTTGTGTAATTCCAATTCTGTAACAAGATATAGGCTTCTAAATGTCTAAAAAATAATGTAAATACAAATACCAGAAACAACAATTATTTTATGCAGGAAAATACAACTGATTTGGAAAGTCCCATGTCTCCTGAATGCACCAATACCAAATATATACGTATATAGTTTTATGAGATTTGTCACTTGTATAGGTCAAAAACTCCCAGCAGTACGCTACCAAATTTCCAAAGCACTGCTCCAGAAAGCTGCATACTTCAGATTTCAAGGCCAAACATTCCACTAACAGAAGGTTTATCCCAGAAAATTAGACAATTTTGTAAAGAACAGATTCTGTGGATTCCAGAATAGGTAAAAATGTCTGTCTACTCCAAACAATGCTTTCCTAAATTTATTGATTGTTATCAAAAATCGCTTCAAAGCTTCCAGTCTATAGTATCTTATCTCCTACAGGTCATAAAGTAACCAAAAACCCTAAATATGAACGTCAGGGGTCCACTGAACAGTTTGATGCCCAATATGTATTGGTTTACCTAAGTATGTGGCATGTAGAGGCCCTAAAATGAAAATGCCCCTATATGCTCTATCATTTCTGTCATTTCAGCTCCTGCAAAATCAACACATTTACATCATTTCATGTGGGATAAAGGTACAAAAAACAGTTTTTAGGGAAAAAACAAAAGACAAAGGGGTAAAATGAATAAGTAAAAAAAAGTGTTTGTGAGTGTTTGTGTATACATGTGTGTACACATCTAAAAGTCGTGTGATGGTGTGTAAGGGTGTATATGAGTGTCTATTAGTGTGCTAAAGTGCGACAAAAAGTGAAATGTGTGTGTAAATGCGTGTAAAAGTGTGTGTAAGTGCAAATACTTGACACTTACCTACTCTGGGGCAGGGTGGACGCAGGGATCGCTTGGGGGGTCCTGGAGGGTGCTCCGTGCAGAAGTCCTGCTTGGAGGTCTGTCCTGCGACGATTGTTGTAAAATATAAAGATATTAGAATCCACTTTGTGGTCATGGAAATCCTTGGTAACCTCTAATGTCCTTACATTTTATATTAGGGGTATATTACTCCCTTTATACAGAATGCATATAAGATGACAGATAGTGAGCAAATTTTTTCGCCAGGCATGGATTCGCAGCAAAATTCCACATTTCGCCATAGGCGATTTTTTTCAGGAACTGCCACAGAAATTCTCTGCAATAAAAATTCACGGAGTGAGTAACAAGACAAAGGCGCATCAAATAAGTTGTGGTCGAGTAAAAAAAATCATGCAATAACCGTGTTTTGCTATTTCGCAAACTTTTCAGCTGTTACGCTAATTTTTTGGCGAAGCGACAAGGAAAAAATTAACTCATCACTACTGACAGGTACTAATTTACAAGTATAAGATCTTTTATTTGCAATGCTTCGGGCCTGGGGTTTTCCAGATAAGGGGTCTTTCTGTAAAAGGGGTGACCATACCTTATGGCTACCTCAAAAATCACTTTAACATTGGTTTACTTATGCAGTTTGTTGTAGCACTATAAACAGCAGTCTGTTTGTTACTCAGCAGTATTAACATATAAAATAGGATACAATATAATGATCAACTACATAACCAATTAAAAATGTATGGTGTCTCGGGTCCAAGGAGTTGCAGTAACATTTGTAGTGGAGAGCAGGTTCGGACAGGGGGTGCAGGGCCCACCGGGGCTTCTGCCTGAGGGGTCCCTGCACCCCCCCAATGCCACTGCCGCCTTCAACCCCCCCCTACAAGGGCACCCGCCCAACCCCGTCCCCCATGCACACGTACTTACAGCAATGTGCAAAGATGTTTCTGTACTGATAAGTGGAGAGGAGCAGACTGCCTTCCATGTTAAAAACAAATCCTAAATTACATGGACCCTTTGCGTTTTCTGAACATAGCTATAGTAGCAAAGCTATAGTAGTTTTCCAAACAATCCATCATGGATGGAGTGAGAGGGGCTAACAGCAGCGAAAGATACCTTTACAATCCAACTCCTACAGTGTTTTAATACTAATGCTACACACATAGCACTGCCTTAAAAACAAGAGAGGCTTTAGCATCGTTATAATTATGGTTATGGAAAATTACTCCTAAATGTCCCTATGTATTTAGAACTGCTGGTTTAATAGCAAAGATACAAAGAGCCATATACATAAACATGCAGCCAGACTGTTTGATCTCTGTCGATATCATTAGTGCAAGACATTACCAGCAGGTAGGAATTAGAGAGCAGCAATGCAAAGAGCCTTTTACAATGCAAGACATACAGTGAAAGCCTATATAAATCAGAAGGTATTTAAAGGCCTCATGCTACACATAGCACTGCTTATACCGATTGCTGTAGTGCATGAATCAGATGCCCCCTCCTGGCAATACTGCATAATTACAATTTTAAGATTAATTCTATCTTACATTAAAAAAATTAATATTGGGGCAATTTTTATACTCACTTGTATGTCTAGAGTTCTACATGTAATGATCTGAATTAGTAACACTGAAGACAGCCAAGACTGCAGAGTATAGGCTTGACTCTCTTCAGAATTTCATTAAGCCTGCCCTCTCTCATGTAGATATAACTGATATATTGATAAATTGATATATATTATATATATATATATATATATAAAGAAAAAAAAGGTCCAGACTCGTTTAAATGAAAAAAGAAAAAATGGGTCCCGTATGGGACCCATTATCCAGAATGCTCGGGACCTGGGGTTTTCAGTTGTCTTTTCGTAATTCGGATCTCCTACCTTAAGTCTGCTAAAAAAAATTTATTTAAACAGTAATTAAACCCAATAGGATTGGCTCCAATAATGATTTATTATATCTTAGTTTAGACTAAGTACAAGGTACTGTTTTATTACTACAGAGAAAAAGGTAATCATTTTAATGTGAATTATTTGATTAAAATGGAGTCTATGGGAGATGACCTTTCCTTTCTGGATAATGAGTTTTCAGATAAGGGGTTCGATACCTGTATTCCTTAAATCCCTGGAACACAAAATGTACTACATATATAATTTCTCAGCTTTAACTGGCAGTTTAACTATAAATGATACTGCAAGTGTGAGTTATTCATATTCTGTATCTTGCCCCTTTGGTTGTTGGATTATACTGTATTGCACATACATTACTAATATGTTATTATTGATTATTTCTATTTTATGTTACTGCTAGTAATAAGGATATTTTGTGAAATCATCCAAGGGTAAATGTAAACAGTTCAGATTCTTTGAATCTGTTTTTTACTGCTCCATCCAAAAAAATAACCTTCTTCTAATTAGGTGCCCTTTAAAGCCATGACGTCTTTCTTAGATCTAAAAAGGGAGTCTTTGAGTGTTTTGGTTTTTTTTAAGATTCTGGGTTGCAGTTCCAGGAATGGCATCCCTTATATTGTCTGTAAAGTCAAACACAAATAAATAAATATAGGAAAAAGGAAATCTGGGCTTTATTTGAAGCTACTTAGCTATAAAATATTTTATTGGGATATTTAAAATTAAGATCAAAGTGGACTCTCCCATTAAAACAAGGTGGGCGTAAGCACAAGATTTACAAGGCAGTCCAATCGACATGTGTTACCAAATAAGATGTAGCTTTAATGTCTTGTGCATCATCTGTCAAGCTTTCCCTATGTCTTGGTATTTTTCCTCTCTCCGATGCAGTGCCATGCTAAGCCGACCGGCCACCTCGTCCCTACGCCGTGCATGCATGGTGTACACAGGACTCAGGGGCCCGGAGTAGGGGTAGGCATATAAAAGTAGTGTCCCCCCTACCATGGCGCCCTAGGCATGAGCCTCCTCTGCCCACCCCTAGTTCCTGCTCTGCTACAGTTAACCTGGATCTAAAGAAGACATTGGAATACTGTTAAGGTATACATGTAAACAGGACAATTTTAGCAGCAGCCTATTGGCCTAGGGGCAAAATCATGTTACAGACAGAAAATCTGCTGCTTGTTTGTATTTTAAATGGACAGGCTGCAAAGTTGTGTAGGTCCTGCCATGTAGGCTATAAAATCCTGACAGCTTACACGTGAATCTACCTCCAAATACTGTTGATGGGATTTCATAGTCTGCATGGACCCCCATGTGATCTGATTGTTGGCTTGGGGCCCAAATTAGGCAAAAGCATTGGAAAGCAGTCAGGTTAGGTTTTTTAAGCACAATAAAATATAATACAGGTATGGGACCTGGTATCCAGAATGCTCAGGACCTGGGGTTTTCCAAATAAGGGATCTTTCTGTAATTTGGATCTCCATAACTTAACTCTGTTAAAAATCATTTAAATATTGAATAAGCCAAATAGGCTTGTTTTGCTTCTAATAAGGATTAATTATATCTTAGTTGGGTCCAAGTACAAGGTACAGTTATATTATTACAAAGGAAAAAGGAAATCATATTTAAAAATTAGAATTATTTCATAAAATGGAGTCTATGGGAGATGGCCTTTCCGTAATTTTAAACTTTCTGGATAACAGGTTTGTGGATAAAGGATCCCATACCTGTAATATGTTAATTGTAGACCTTTTATTACAATACTGTTACATTTACATGATGTACAGTATGAGGCTGATTTTTCCGCCTGCATACAGTATTGCCAGAGATACTCCCATAGCTGTCCCTGCCACCTCTCCTTGACTGTAATGCTAAACACCTGAAAGCACAAGAACTGGAGGTTTTCATTCTAAAAATGGTCAAGTGTAGATTTTCAGCCCAAGAACGTCAGCGTTGGTGCTATTATGTAGTTTGTTTTTGGAGAGATCCAGAATCTGCTCTTAAAGATCACTTGTGCAGATACTAAACGTTGATTAAAATCCCTGATATAACTGACAGCACAACTAAGGCTTTGGATGAGCATTATTAAAGGTTCCAGTGCTAAATCAATAAGCAAAGAACATTTTGTCACATATTAAATGTCGGCACTTATAGTAAATGAAAAAAGAGTGAAGTGAAATCATTTTTACCAACCTGGGCAGTACAATACAAGTGGCACCCAACCTACAGTATAACATACATGTTTCCATGTCAGTGCTAATAATTCCATTATCACCAGCTAGATGGCAACATACTCTTGAGAGTTTGGGTCTGAACACAGTAGCACATTTGTATAGTTGTATGTGTGCCAAGAATGCACTAAAATGCAGCTGTGATTATTTACACAATTTCAAGGAACAAAGGGTACATTTTTAATACTGCAATAACAAACTAAAAGTGCTCATATCCTGTATTTTCAGGGGGGGGGGAAGAAAATTGTAGCTTTGCTTCTAAAAACTGGTTGCACGTGTTTAAAATCTCTCCAAATGCTACTGCAAGTTAAAAACACAAGAATTAAAACAAGGATTATTTTAAGAACCACAGTATCTACAGGATTCTCCAAGTCATACCATACCAAAGCCTCTAACTCTTCAGGGGAGTAACTAGCTCTGCGCCCATTTAAATGACCATTTTATTAGTTGTCCACATTTTTATTGCATTTTAAGACTGAATGAAGCTATATAGCCAACATTAGTACAGCTTTAAGGACTGCAAATACCAGGCCATCATCAAAGTTATTATGAGCATCTGGCAAAAGATGGCAATCCTGAGCAGAATAAATCCCAGGGCTTTCAATGCAAAAATGTATTTAAATGCAGTTACAGAGTAGAGTGTAGCAGTGTTCTTGCCATGTTCAGTGTTGGACTGGGGTAGCTTATGCCCAGCAGGCAACCTAATGCCAAGGGCCTGCAACCTAATGCCAAGGGCCTGCAAGGCAGCCCACAAGTGCTTCCATCTTTTCTCTTCTCCAACTAAGGTTGCCGCCTACCAATCGTATGTCTAACACTCTACACCAACCACTCTCTTCTGCTCTCCCATCTCTTCTTCCCCGTTCCATTCTCTCTCAGGCTCTTGTAAGCTACCCTTTTTCTTTTCTGTTTTTTTTCTGAATCATTATTTTCCCATCCACTCCTTTACTATACCCTTCTCTCTTCTGTTGACCCGACTTCCCATCTTCTTGCTCACCTCTTTTTTTTATGAACAAAGTCCCAAAGTACCGGCATACGATCCTGACCAGCACACCTACTAAAGATTATTATATACCGTGGCTCCCGGAAGATGTGTGGGTCAGCATGCTTTACTTTAAACACACACAGTTCAAATCTTTGGCTCAAAAAAATATGGGGCCTATCATGAAAATGGAGCTTGTGGCCCCAAAAATTCACCCCAGCCAATAAGATCACTTCATAAAATGGACAACAAACCCCTTACTCCAGACATGCCAGTGAGATCACTGCATAAAATGAACAATAAACAAATTAACCCAAGACAATGCCTGTAAAATTGCTGCAGTAATGTACAACAAGCATATTAACTCCCGACAGCGCTACAGTTTATGAGGCAATGCACTATTGTCTGGCACATATGAACAGGCCTGAGGGTCTGTGGCAGATAAAGGAGTAGGCACAAGTCATCGTGGCACCAGCATCAGGATCTCAAATATATATCTCTATATTACTCCCAGTGGTAAACACACAGATATACTACAGTGGTACCTGCTCGGCAAGGAAAGGTCAGATAGTAGAAGGAGCCACTCTGATTTACTACTAAAGGCAAATTACAAATAAAAACAATATTCCAGCCTATGAAAGGATTGCTTTTACAAATATAAATAAGTGCAATTTTCAGTGTATGCTCCTCACTTCAGATACCTCATGTCCCAGGTCAAATAAAGTTCAATAAATGACTCCAAAGTGCCCTCTTCTGCTTTAGACTTAGCGATGAGGTCTTATGAGGAAAAAAAAAAAATATATAGTGTAATACTGTTATTACTTCACAATGTGCACTCTCATGTGCTTTTTAACACCAGTGATGACTTTTACTTATATCACCCTTTGGTGCCCAGTTGTGATATCCCTTTCCGATTGCCAATCTACTTACAGACCCCCTTGGGTTTATATGGCATCCAATTGGTTCGCTTGTAGCTCACGACTCTCTGCTTTCCCACCTCTTAATTTCAGGCAGTATTAGGAACCACTTCACATAGGTAAATTTCCAACTTTAGCAACTTTAGGTTAATTCCACGACCTTTCTGTTTCCCTTCCCCTTCTGTGCATTTAAAACAGAGTATAGCATGCGCGTATCAAGAGTCACTGGTATGGATCAGGTGGCTGCTCCTTTTTCTTTCCCTGTTCCCGACCTGCAGTGTCGTTCCTGGGTTCAGCAGTCCTGCCCTGTATATTGCTCTTCCGCTGCGTCCTCTCTCACCGCTGACGCGTTTCGCCACTTCCGGAGGAAGCTCAGTAGGAAGCCGGAAGTGGCGAAACGCGAAGTGGAGTCTATGGGAGATGGCCGTAATTTTGAGCTTTCTGGGTTTCCAGATAGGGATTCCTGAAATTGGAACAAAGTAGCCCTTAACCAAGTGCTTTCAAATTACTCTAGCTGCTATGCCTCTCTCTAAATCCAAGACAAGAATGACTGATCCTAATATTAATAAAATTATTTACAAAAAATGTTTGCAAGCTAAGGAGGAGGAAGGAGATAAAAGGTCTGAGGGCAGTGCAGTCAGGGGTGCCCTTGAAGTCATAAGGGAGGCTGCGGGTCCCAGACACCCCAAACCAACGCTGTTTACAAAAGTACTTTAAAAGAACAAGGAAACCCAATATTTTACTTCTTATTAGTTATGCATACTAACTCTCCCTGTCCCACAGCCCCCCAACAGGATTCTTTTTTTTTTTTTTTTACCTTAAAAGTGTTTTCTTGCTCCTAGGTGAAGTATTCATTATTTATTTTTTGTAATTGCCATCTTTTGCTTTAGCCAACTACAGTATATATTAAAATATTTTAGTTCTTCCTGAATTACTGTTCTTATTTATAAGAGTAAAACTGTTCCACTGCTGTAATTGCCAGGTGTTACAGTATGTCCTTCTTTACCTCTTCCACCCCCCCCCCCCCCAAAATGCCCAGCACAGCAATGGAACATCTATGCAAAAAGACATAAGGAAGAAGATCTGGGGAAAGCTGATAGCAACAAAGAAGTGAAAAAGAAAAACAAAACAAACAGTTGCCTTAGGGGACAGCTAAAGAAAAAGGAATTAGATCCACAAATACAGTAACAACAAACAGTATAAGTATAAAGCAGGAAATTACTAATTATTAATAAAGCAGCAGATGCCACATCCAGTTGTTGGGGGGCACAGTGCAAAAGCAATGTCTATGTACTGTGCATACTATTGCTCTTGACCAGTTTTACTGAATGACAAATCCTCTCTGAGACTTTTTAATTCAAAGCACTGAAATAAAAAAAAAAATAGTTTTCTGTGACATTATTCTATCTTAGAAAAACATCTTAAGATTTAAAAAAAAAAATGAGTCATGCTTAGTGATGGGCGAAATGTTTTGCCAGGCATAGATTCGCGGAGAATTTCCGCGCTTCGCCATTGGCGGATTGTTCGCGAAATGAATAGTCGCACGGCCAAATTGTCGCAAGAAGAGTCGTAAGAATAGTTGCTGGAGTCAAAAAAAATAGCCGCACATCCAAATTGTCGCAGGCGTCAAAAGAATAGTCGCAGGCAACAATTTTTTCCTGCGCGTCATTTTCGTCGTTTCGCAAATTTTTTGAACGATTCGCAAATTTATTGGCGAACCGAAACAGGACTGATTCGCTCATCACTAGTCATGCTGCTTCCCTATGTATTCAATCACACACTTTAATATTATGTAGGCCGTGTTACACAGAGTTTTGGGGTAAGTATATACCAGCTTTACACACTCAGATTTACTGATTTAGACCATATTTCCAAGTATATGTGCATGAATTGTTCAGGTTATTCAGATCAAGTGATTCAAATTTTTCAGCACCACAGATTCTTCCTTGGACTGAAACCAGTGCTTCTAGTAGGAATTTACCTTTTTGCTTTTCAGCTACACCATTGATAATTTGCGTTGTGTTTGGGATCAGTGCCCTGTAGAAAGACGAACTTTCTGCCTATTTATACAGGATGTCCTTTCCCTGCTAATGAAATAAACTTCCACGGGCCCAGCATAATGGTCCCACCTTCGAAAGCAATGTTGCTAAGAACAACTAACTTTTAGTTACCCAGGAGTAGTTGACAGCTGGTAAGAAAAATGTGAATAAATGAAAAGATTGAATAAGAAAAATAAGGAATAGAATTTAGCAGAGCATAGCAGCCGCTATGAGTGACCTGTCATGACTTTTCATTCATGACCCTGGGTGGCACAAGTGCAAGTGCACTAAGGGGTTCTTCCTATTTTCTGCCTTTAGAATGACACACAAAATAGAGGTGGGTAGGGGATGACACCTATGTGCCTCCCCCCGCTCGCCATCAAATTGAGCATGGCCTAATGTATGGTGCATTCAATTTAAAGTGCAGTCTCTGCGCTCCGAAAAGGAGGACAGAGGTTTGCGGCTATTTGCATAGTGCCCCATGCAGTGGGAAAAATGCAAAATAAATGCCTGACTGCAGTCTTCTTTTTACACTTTGCACACTGCATGAGGCTTTGTAAATAAGCCCTTACATGTTATAAGAGCCCTCCATTGTTCTGGTGCCAGTGCAACACCAGCCAAGGAAATGCAAGGGAAGGTTTTTAAAATTATTGCATTGCTTCTTATATTTGCAAAAGTGTTTTTGTGAGATTCAGTGTTTTACATGTATAACGTTAGGGACTAAGAATTGCTGAGACTAAGAATCCCTGTTCTGCACTAGAAGACAGGCAGTGGGAAGGGAAGTACAGTATAACCCCAGCAATACTGCATGGAGAATGTAGGGATTGAAATTTTTCCTGGACTATATCTATGGGAACTATATCGATTTAATTGACCAGTAATAGCACAGAAAAAAATGTCATTGTGCATCAACTGGAAACACATTTTCCCTCTTGTTTTCATGCCCTTTAATTCTTTTAATGGTTTGTTATTTTGATAATGTTGTCCTGCGTACTAATGACTCTGTAACTGCCACAAATGATGCTACTGTCATTGAAAAGTCCATTGAGAACAGTACAAGCACAATCATCATCATCAATGGGTGATGCCCTTGGTGCTACTGTGCTGCACCAACCCCAGTTACCTCTGATTTGCCAAAATTATGACACCTACTTGCAGATTTCACTGCAAATCCTGTTTTCAGCATGCAAGTGATATATGTGCCTGATTCTTTAGGTGCAAGTGATCTTTTAGGTGCTCCTATTGATGCTGGGTGCAAAGGGAACCCTGGAGCTACTGCTGGGTCAGTAGATGGTGTTGACTCCAGGGTTCCCTGCATCAAAGTGCTCGATTTAGAGAGAAGGCAGAAAGGACTGAGCCACACCAAGTGCAACTTTACAGAGGTGCAAGGAATGCATTTTGATGCAAATACCTTTAATAAAAGTGATTTTGGGTGCGACTGACTGTACAGCCCTATAGGCGCTAGCTATCAGTGAAAGAATTTCTCCCTAATGGGTTTGAGTACATGAAAAGTATTTTGGACAAAAGTGACTTCAACTTGCTGATAAAGAAAGGGCACGTTGTGTAATGGAAGAATGTGGAAAATTAAGCAGAAAAGGGAAGCATTTTAACAGCTGTGTGAATTGTGCCACCAGCATTCATATGTCCTGTTTGTGAGAGCTGTACATTGTCAAATACATTGGCAATAAATATGTAAAGGAAAAAGCTTCAATTATTCTTTGATGTTCTGTTTTGGGACAGGCTTTAATGTAGGAAATGGAATGTATGTTGGATGCAAGCAAAGCTTGTGGACACCTGGGGGCACATTTATTAAAATGTGAGTTTAGAACTTAGTACATAAAAACTCCCCCACATTCTATCTATTCCTATGGGATTTTTAGAAGAGTATTTAGAACATTCAAGTTGACCATTTGATAAATACGCTTACAATGCCATACAGACAAAATCCCATAGGAATAAATAGAACATGGGGGAGTTTTTATGTGTTAAGCTTTAAACTCACATTTTGATAAATCTGCCCCTTGGTGTTTGTGAGTGTGGCATGTAGTTTATTTATTGATAGGATGAGGTAAAGGGTGCACAGCATTTTGGGGTTTAGTTATACAGTATTGGAATGAAAAACTCCACATGTGTAATCATATACTCACACCATGTAACTAGCATTAATGATGGAACATTCTTTGTATAAAATATGTACTATGGATATGCATTGATGCAACAGACGAAACACAGTATGGCATCTTATTCACAATTGTATAAACACAAAGTACAGAAAAAACATTTCTGTGCACACACTAAGCTGTGTTTTCATATTTTCATTCGATTCCCATTTTAAGGCAATACATTTACTGTAATTACAATGGGACTTTGTAAGGAGGTTTGTTGAAAATAATGCATTATTATTTGGCATAAATGCAGGGCTAAGTTATTAGCTGTTTCACCTGGCCCATGTCCTTACTTGCCTTCAAGAGTCATTGCCCAGTGAGTGCACAGTTGGAAGGGTGCCCTTTGGTAGTTATGTGCTCATTGTTTGCTATTTATCTATTAGCACTTAATATATTAATCACTTTAGACACTTGTAAATACTCTTAAACCCATATAAATATTTTAGAGAGAACTGATTTCTCAATGTGAACTCTCCAGCAATTGGAAAGCATCACCTCACTAGAATGTGCTGTTTACAGAATGAAGCCAATACTAAAGAAATGTGACAGCACAAAACAAGAAGTGTAAGCTCTCACCATAAATGAGGATGGTACTGTATCTCACAGACATAAAGTAACAGTTTGACACAGGATATTGCAGAAGGAGGAGATGAGCAGTATTTAGAGTAAGTACCCATTATCTGTTTATCAGTGATTTTTCACACAAAAAGTATGTACTGTATACACTAGAGGTTCTTAGCAAAATGTCTGCTAGCTTTCCTGTATGCTACAGCTCTGAGCAACATCAAAGGGGGTGGCGAGCCACTGCTTGGGGATCACTGATCTACAGAGAACCATATTTGTATTAGCCACATGCAACATGGAAGGAGACTGTTTGTTACATCATGAATTTAAGACTAGTTTGAGGGAAGGATATAATAACCAAGTAAGAGGTTTTTTTGCCTGCACTGCCCACTGGCACAAACTACTAAATGTTTGGCCTTGTATTTGCTAATGGGTTCAGTGGATTCATGTGGATTCAGGAAATATTTACAGAAATACATGAAAAATATAAAGTGTCCCGGAGAAATGAATTGCTCACATTGGGCATATGTTTTCTCCCAGCAGGAATGGCATACTCTGCATCAGGTTTAGTAATCCAGTCAACAAGTAGAATTTACTGTTCACATGCACCTGGTTGATATGGTTTACTAAGCCTGGTTAAGTTGTGATTGGTTGCTAGGATTTCAAAAACAGCTAGAGGGTCATATATCAGATTTGAGATTTTTTTTCTCCCCTCAAAGGGCACCCTCTGTAATTCACACATTGGTACAAGCACCTAATATTCAGACACATTTTCACCCACCCTACTAACTCATTGTGATTGTTTAGAAACACTGGGCAAATTTACACCTGGGCAGTAGCCCATGGCAACTAATGAAAAGCTTGCTTTCAATTTTCTACCTGCAGCTGGCTGAAAAATATAATCACAGATTAGTTGCTATGGGTTACTGCCCAGGTGCAAATTTGCCCGTTAAATGAGCCCTACTATGTCTCCCATTATAAATTGTGCAATTTATCACACTATTTACCATGGCTACATTTTTAACGTTACTTTATATCTACATACTGAAATCCACTTGCACAGAAATATGGCGGATATGGTCCATTGCATGTTCCATCACTAATTGTGCTGACCAAGTATAATGAAAAATAAAAGGCTTCAAAGTAAAATTAAGTACCCTTCTTGGTATGAAACGCGTAAGGCTTTTTGTATTGTGTATGAATTTAATAAACTAAATATGCTTTAACTATAAATTGAGCTGCTTTGAAATGCTATACTTTATGCCCAGTGTCACATTTATAAACAGTTGCACAGCAGGTAGGACATGGCCCAGTTGCAGCAACCGCCACAGATGATATGGGCATAGATTTCATTGTGCAGGTGCCTGGCCCAAGTGCTTTGGCTATGGGGTTCTAAGGGCTGTGGTTTTGAGGCCATAGCAACAATAGCCAAAGAGTTGTGACTATTTCTATATGTAGTGTTCCTTTACTCATTACTGCATACAGAAAGAGAAGGGACATGAGTGCCACATTGGTGTCCCTTGGTGCCCCCTTGTCCATGGCAGAGATCCTCCCAAGTGCTGCAACCAGATAACCTCATAATTATCCAGTGGCCTGTGGGGGGGGAAATAAAAATTAATATTATTACCTATAAAAAACACGGCCCTGCAGTAGTGCTGTGTATTCTAAAACAAACAGTCAGCAGATAACCACATATATATACATACACACACACAATGTGGCTTGCAAAAGCATTTCCTTCAATAATCCACACGACCTGATAAGAAACAGGCAAATTACACTGGAAAACAAGATACAAACCTTACCCCACAAGCTGGAATAAAAAATGAAGAAATACACCTGGGAATAGTTTTCTACATGGATTCTCACAGCATTTTAGGGTGAGAGGGCAATGATTAGGCCCCCTGCATTATATAATTTGGGCCAGGAAAGCCACCGGAATTCTTTGTTGATGGGATGGCAGCTGTATTCAGATATATGTATTCAGATATACTAACAAACAATCCAGCTTTTGGATAACAAAGTGTCAAAGTAATGCTTAAATAATATCAAAATAACATAATGGTTATGGGGATAATGTAGATATTTCAGCAAGTTTTGTCGTTTATAAACCACAATTTGTAAAAGAAAAATTAACCTGTCTGTTGTCAAGAGAAGTTTGTGTCTAATGGATTGAATTTTTAATAAAGAAAATAGGGAGAGGGAAGAAATTGCAGGCTGGGGAGATGCATGGTATTGGGCAAGAAGAGAATGGTCAAAAAAGAAGTTACTATCACAGTCATCTTTTTGGGTAAAGCATATACTATACATATATATATTACATATTGGTAATCCTGCTAAGTCAATACAAATCTATTATCCCTAGACGTTTATATCGGAAACATGGTTTGGCAGAGTCTTCCCATTTCTAAATTACTATCTTTATATAAAAACAATAACATACAAATAACAACAGTAAAAAAGTCTGTTTTCTACGCAAATGGTACATACCTAATATTTCTATTCAATTTTTTTAAACCCAAAATCAAATAAGTATTGGATGGGGAACGCAAACTGAGTAATGGGAAGGAGTACTCACAGGAAGCTTTATACCACTTAATTCATTTATTCATGAACTACTACATTTTCAGTTCAAACTGGGGCGCTTATGCAAGGTCAAGGGGAGGCAGCAAAAAGGACTAGTAACTATTTCCATTTGCTTAAAAATTCTGCTCTTTTACTATAGCATAATATAGTGCACCCATCCCACTCCTACTGTGTTCTTCACCTCTAGGGTCAACTACCATTACGCTTGATAAAGAGCGTTCAGCCCAACGTATGAATCAATTTAGCAAGTAATCAGCTTTACCCTGCCTGTGTGATCTTTCTCATTATTTCTTTCCCATGTACTGTATACTGCTTCAAGTAGAAGCAAAATACAGGGAGATGCAGTACCATTTATATTACAATAGTAGGATTTCCCAAGAATTTGCTTGGACTTTTTGGGGGGAAATTAGAAAATGTAAACATAGTGTGCAAGAGCAATTCTTTGCCAACACTTCCATTATCGCCTGGTTAAGACATTGGGAAGTCCCATTAAGCTTCAATGCAGCTGCAAGGAATAGCAGGATTATATTTGTTGTGGTAGGAACGTTTTTATTTACAGCAGAGCAAATGGTTCTTCTGGTGAGGGCAGTGAGGATGTAAAATACTCTGCCAGTTGATGCCGTAGCGGCAGATTATATTAATGCCTTTAAATGTGGCTTGGATGATTTTATAACCTTACATGCATTTTCCAATTTGCTGCCCAGTTCTCCAATTTAGTCAAATCTTACAAGTATTTAACTTATTTTCTATTTACTACATAGGGGCTGCTGAACTACAAGACTAGACATATATCTTAATGGGATTCTGTCATGATTTTATGGTGTACTTTTTCTTTATAAATTCCACTGTTTACATAGCAAATAATCCACTCTACCATTTAAAATGTTATTCTTGAACCAACAAATGTATTTTATTTATTTTTATTTTATTGGTGTGTAGGCGCCCACTCAGTGCATTGTGCCTTGAGTCTGAGCTTTCAGAAGGAGCCAGCGCTACACATTAGAACTGCTTTCAGGTAACCTATTGTTTCTCCTACTCCTTTGTAACTAAAGGAGTCCCAAGCTGGACTTGGATTTCATACTATTAAGTGCTATACTGATACCTACTGGGAGCTGCTACCTTGCTTCCTTCCCATTGTTCTGCTGATCGGCTGCTGGGAGGGGGGTGATATCACTCCAACTTGCAGCGCAGCAGTAAAGAGTGACTGAAGTTTATCAGAGCACAGGTCACATGGCTCTGGCACCTTGGGAAGTGAAGAATATAAAAAAAATCTGTTTGTATTTATGAAAAATTATGAAAACATGACAGTATTCCTTTAAATTTAAAGCTACAAGAGACATACAGTAGATTTAAGTAAGTTCAGGATATTGTTACAGACTCTTCAAAACTTGTGCCACCAGTTCAGGGTTAAAAATGAAACACGTTAGCGCCACAGCGCTGCCACAATGTACAGACACAGGGCAATTGTGTAAATTTCTGCCAGGCTGGGCCATTTGAGTAACAGCTCTGCTTCCACCATGCTGACTTTATTTAGCATTTGAAAAACATGAGAGGAGCAAAGCGTTTATAATTTCACTGAAAATATAAGGGTTTTTTAAGACCATGGAAAGTGCAAGTGCAAGTACACTAAAGGACATGAAAGCATGCCCCTTACTGCTCATAGCCGAAGCAAATGGACTCCCTGGACACTGCAATATGCATTGAGCGCCAAATGAAAATGAACACAGTGCCAGGACGTCACCAGCAGACTGAATCTGAGGACTTGCACACAGTCAGTGCATCACACCGCCAGAGAACGGTAAGGGTGCTGTAATCCGAACATAAAGGCAATTGTGTGCTAGAGAAATAAAGCCCTACTACAATGTAGCAATTAAGGCTATTCCAGGTCATTTCCAGCCCTTCCCAGTTCTGGGCCGGTTAATGCAAACAGTGGGTTGGGGTTGCAAAGAGATACACTGATGTTACCCATAGGCTTTGGCCATGTACATGGGTGGCCAACTTGTGTAAAAATCCACTTATGTGGTGAACACTTCATCATAGTTGTTCATATTCCTTGCTGAGTTAGTGATCCCAACCAGTATTAGGAGCCTAAGAGCATATACTTTGGAGTCAGAGAGGTTCTGCTCAAAAAATCACTTTTAATAATAAATTCAGGATGACATGGCTGGGCAAGTAAGGTGCCTTGAACAGGACACATGGTATTAACTATAGATATCTACATACATTTTGTAGGCAGTGAAATATTCAGGTGCATACATATGTAATATTGTTCATTTTATTCAGCTATTAATAAGTACATTGTCTCACATTGTTATATAATATACAGATACGTGTGTATATATATATATACATCCTAGAGCGTGCACACTCCTTCTGTAGATAAATAAAAAAACAGGGAGGGTGGGTGGGACTTCGTGTAGCTGCTCCCCTATCCACTATGGCCGGCTGCCTTCCTGTGCAATTGCCTGGCCATCCCTTAACCTCCCCCCTTTTAAACCCTGCTGATCCGTAACCCCGCTGACCAATCAGCGCTCACGTTGCCTGCCCAGTCATGCAGGCCCTCCTCCTATACTGCGCCCGGTATCCAGGCCTCTCTTGATTCGGATTCGGATTAAATACAATAATTTCTTATGATCGCAAATATCCCGAAAATACTTACGAAAAAAACGTTTTAGTCACGATAATATCATATTGGCAATCCGAAAGTCACAAAATTTTCGTATCCGAACGATAACAAACAGCAGGAAAACCTTTCCAACTTTGATCCATCTGTGCATGATTTTAGAAGTCTCCCATAGGACTCAATGGCACTCTGCAGCTCAAACCTGGCCCAAGGAAAGTCTCCCATAGGGCTCAATGGCACTCTGCAGCTCCAACCCGGCCCAAGGAAAGTCTCCCATAGGGCTCAATGGCACTCTGCAGCTCCAACCCGGCCCAAGGAAAGTCTCCCATAGGGCTCAATGGCACTCTGCAGCTCCAACCCGGCCCAAGGAAAGTCTCTCATAGGGCTCAATGGCACTCTGCAGCTCCAACCCGGCCCAAGGAAAGTCTCCCATAGGGCTCAATGGCACTCTGCAGCTCCAACCTGACCCAAGGAAAGTCTCCCATAGGGCTCAATGGCACTCTGCAGCTCCAACCTGACCCAAGGAAAGTCTCCCATAGGGCTCAATGGCACTCTGCAGCTCCCAAGGAAAGTCTCCCATAGGGCTCAATGGCACTCTGCAGCTCCCAAGGAAAGTCTCCCATAGGGCTCAATGGCACTCTGCAGCTCCAACCTGACCCAAGGAAAGTCTCCCATAGGGCTCAATGGCACTCTGCAGCTCCCAAGGAAAGTCTCCCATAGGGCTCAATGGCACTCTGCAGCTCCCAAGGAAAGTCTCCCATAGGGCTCAATGGCACTCTGCAGCTCAAACCTGGCCCAAGGAAAGTCTCCCATAGGGCTCAATGGCACTCTGCAGCTCCAACCTGGCCCAAGGAAAGTCTCCCATAGGGCTCAATGGCACTCTGCAGCTCCAACCTGGCCCAAGGAAAGTCTCCCATAGGGCTCAATGGCACTCTGCAGCTCCAACCTGGCCCAAGGAAAGTCTCCCATAGGGCTCAATGGCACTCTGCAGCTCCAACCTGGCCCAAGGAAAGTCTCCCATAGGGCTCAATGGCACTCTGCAGCTCCAACCTGGCCCAAGGAAAGTCTCCCATAGGGCTCAATGGCACTCTGCAGCTCCAACCCGGTCCAAGGAAAGTCTCCCATAGGGCTCAATGGCACTCTGCAGCTCCAACCTGGCCCAAGGAAATCCTCCCATAGGGCTCAATGGCACTCTGCAGCTCCAACCTGGCCCAAGGAAAGTCTCCCATAGGGCTCAATGGCACTCTGCAGCTCCAACCTGGCCCAAGGAAAGTCTCCCATAGGAATCAATGGCACTCTGCAGCTCCAACCTGGCCCAAGGAAATCCTCCCATAGGACTCAATGGCACGCTGCAGCTCCAACCTGGCCCAAGGAAAGCCTCCCATAGGGCTCAATGGCACTCTGCAGCTCCAACCCGGCCCAAGGAAAGCCTCCCATAGGGCTCAATGGCACTCTGCAGCTCCAACCTGGCCCAAGGAAAGTCTCCCATAGGGCTCAATGGCACTCTGCAGCTCCAACCTGGCCCAAGGAAAGTCTCCCATAGGACTCAATGGCACTCTGCAGCTCCAACCTGGGCCAAGGAAAGTCACGATACTAAAGCTTGAATGAATCTGAAATTTTCGCACATGGCGCGACAATACGATTTTGTCGCACAAATTTTGTCGCAAAGTACGAAAAAGTTGTGTGGCTATACGAAAAAGTCGCAGAAAATACGTCCAGTACGATCAATTACGAATTTTTTGTAATTCGTACCTGTTGTACTTAAATAAATAGGCCCCTTAGTGTGTGCTGTCTTTGTTACAAGCAGTAAAAATTAATTTAGGTCACATCAATAAAATAAGTGTTTACGGATACATAACATACACAAACATTCAGCTCAATGTATTATCAGCAGCTGTTTTACATGGTTAAAGAAAACAAAACACACACACAAAAATCCAATGAGATACATTAGTTAGCTGTTAGGTCTTTATTTTATATATATATGATATACAGTATATATATATACAGTATATGATATATATGAAAATGAAGTAGCTGGATGTGCAAACTGATATATTTAGCAGATGTCCCCCAGCAGATGTGACCCTGGATAAATGACTTCCACTTACAGTATTTTAAAATGTAAATGTAATGTCTTTGTTACAAAGGAGAGGAGAGGGCATCACGCTGTAAATAGGCTGTCATGTGCTCTGGTGTTAGTTCCTACAGCAAATATAGGCAGTGTGCCCAGATTTAAAGCAGAAATCAGGAACGGATGAAATACATGCAATGTTGGCAGTTTCACTAGTATTAGTAACCATTTATTTATAATTTTGAAAAGAGGATTCACAGAGTTTCTGGGTTTGGAGTCCCAATGGGTTAGTACAAAACCCCAAAACTTCTTTGTTAAACTTTTGTTCTCCTTTAAGGCACCTGCAATGAGGGGGCACACAATGTACAATATTTTCTCCCTACTTCTTTAGTTTGGCTTTAGTTCTCTTTTAAGGTAAAGGGTTTAATAGGTCTCAAACATCCACTGAACACAATGAGACCTAAATGTACATGTTAGTTAAACTGTACCATATGGGTATTAAAGGAAATGACAGAATATGACTTACTGAGCACAAACACCATCCTATTAGGTGACAGAGAGGGCCATGGACTGTCCCATAGAATAAAATACTGTAGCTATATATATTGTTTGATAGGTATATCAAATTGTATATAAACATATTTTTTAATGAGTCACTGAAATATTAAAAATAAAACTCAAAGGCAACATTAAAGTTTAAAACTGCAGCAAAAGACCACTTTTGCTTACCCCTAGGCACAACTTGAAGAATACACTCATTTATATTGTATGAGCTATATTAATAGCCTGGAGCATCATTTTTATAATAACAATGCTTTTCCTGTGTTTCTCACGAAATAAAAACATTTTGTAGACTAACTGAAAGTACATAATATCCAAATAATGTTCTTTTCAATCCAACATATTAGTTGTATTATGAACATAGTAACATGTGGTGCACAATAACGATTGCAGACAGACTGTAAGTTGCTCGTTAGCATCTAAGGTATGACATGTAGGTGTTAATAATCAAAATTTCTGAGAATGTCATAATCTGTCAGTTACTATATTTGTGTTTTGGTGCTAAGATGAGAAAGATGATAATTGATTACATAGTTGCACCCTTTATTACCATTAAGAAAAAGACACAGTTCTTTTATTACAGAAAAAAACGAGTAAAAATAAGAATTGTTCGCTTAAATAGGAAAATGGCATTTCCATATTTAGTTCTCATAATGGATCTCATACTTTAGGCCCCCGACTTTTTGCATGCATATTACTAGGGTTCAGCCCTCTCTCTCCCGCTCAGCACTTACAATTTTAATCCAATTTTAGTCCAGAGGGGGCCGTATCGTTAGTGCTCTCTACCCACACTCCAAAAAAAAATATGGGCAGATTTATTGGCTCATAATAAAATTCATTGTAGTGTTTGTCAATGCAATAGGGAACTATAATAGGGATAATAATAAGTAAACTAAAACATATTGGGGAAGGAACCGATGTGAATGAAAAATAATCATTCTAAAGCTCTGCAGAAATGCCTTGGCACTTTATCAATAAAAGATAATAAACAATAACTGCTGGACCTCCATTCAGCAAATCAGATTAGTGCAAGAACATGAAAAACCTGTAGTCACTCAGACCGTGAGCATGCAAATGTCAAGAGGCAACTCCAAAAGGAAAAATAACCATTTGTGGAACATTTCCTCTATAAAGAAACTTAGTTCATACATCTAACTTGTTTGCTATTAAATGACCTAGAAAAAAAAAAGTTGATTATTATTGATGCACACGTATGGCCACTGAAGTGGATAACACTGCTTAAGATGTATAACAGTCAATGTATGAGCACAAATATGGATTCTATCTATACAATTCATACAGCATTCTATAGAAATATCTATTGATTAAAATAACAAAAAACACATTACTAATAAATGTATAGTTTTATGGATATAGAATGTGTTATCCAGAATGTTTGGGACATGGGATACTCCATGAATTTGAATTATTTGCTTGAAATGGACTCTATGGGAGATGGCCCTCCAGTAATTAGTCTAGTCACTAATAAAACCAAGAGTAAAAAAATATATCAGATGAACTGTTTATTAGTGTAGTATAAAGCAACCTAACAAATCAGACTGTACTAGTTTAAATTATGTTTATGTTATCTGATATTACTTTAACGGGAACTCCACCCAAACACAACATAAGCTTTTTGAAAAGTAAACATAATTTCAAGCAACTTTGCCATATAATACATCAATTTAAAAATATGCAGCTTTTTCATGATTTTTAATGTACAGGTATAGGACCCATTATCCAGAATGCCCAAGACCAAGGGGTCTTTCCGTAATTTGGGTCTTCATTCCTTAAGTCTATTAAAAAATCAATAAAACATTAATTAAACTCAATAGGATTATTTTGCATCTAGTAAGGATTAATTATATCTTAGTTGGGATCAAATACAAAGCACTGTTTAATTTTTACAGAGAAAAAGGAAATCAATTTTTAAAATCTGAATTATTTGCTTATAATGGAGTCTATGGGAGACAGGCTTTCCGTAATTTGGAGCTTTCTGGATATCGGGTTTCCGGATAAGGGATCCCATACCTGTAATAATATTGTCTGGAACAGTTCCCTAAGCCTGGCTCCCTGTTTTCCTGCTGATCTGGCTGACTACTTCGAGAGTCAAATAAAATGTAACAGTAGTCGACTGTCCTCAGCCTACACCCTCCTAATCCCACAATTCCCTGCACACGTGATGTCAATGAGGAAAGTAATATCACAGGGCAATGCATTGTGGGTTATGTAGTTCCTGCATGGTGTCTGTAAGCTCTGGAGAAGTTGTTAGCCCATCCGCCCCTGCCAGGATTTCAAATGATGCAGAAAGAAAAGAACTGTTTTGCAGCTGGACTTCAGCATGGTATTTATTCATACTTTTGAAGGAAGATATTACATTTATAGGTACTGTATATTAAGGATTTTGGTGTTTTGTTTAACAAATTTTGGTTTGGAAGCCAGAGTTCCCCTTTAACATACTTCCCATCACTGTATTAAGTTTTCTGCGACATGTGTACTGTATTGTGTGCTGCTGATCTTTATCTATTCGAGGAAGACTACCAAGGTTAAACTAATAACTGGCATATGCCACGCTTTCCAAATGCACATAATTGTTTTAACTGGAATTTATTACATTACCAGGGCCATTAACAAAAGGCAGACACTCAACTTTTGTGCACTACAGATAGAGCGGAAGAGCAGAGAATTCTACTGGAACTCTTCCATTCACATATCAGTCTAAAAGATTAATGTCTGGCTTCAGGCAGTAAGACAAAATCCAGTCATATGGCAGCATTATATTCTTGGAACTATACAATGTGCCAGTACTCTGGGTGACCCAAGAAAAGCAGAACATCCAGAAGCTCTGTTGTTACCTGTACTGCAAAATCAATCGGACCATTCACGTTGAGAGCAGGTTCCATGAAATCAAAAATTAGTTGGACATGGTGAGCCAAGGGAAGATAGCAAGAGGTCCCAGAAGCAAAGTGTAAAATGTGTATATTTGCTGATATCTGTGAATAGCCAATTAGAAGCTTACATTTCAACCTCTATTTGTTTAAAGGAACTCTCATTAATCTTGAGGTGAGTACATTCATTTATTTTCTTCTCAACACAACCACATTATAAGGTTTGTATGAATAAAGCATTTACTTAAAGTTACATTATGAATTCTTTACAGATTAATAGGAGGATGACTCAATAATGAAGCTTTATCATGTTCATGCTATTAACTATATATGCAATGACATAAATGTTACCTTATAATCATAATTATTTCTTTGTTTTTTAAGTTGTCTCACTCTGTTTTCTAAATTCAATTGAATTGTTATTTGAATTAATTGCCAAGGAATTTGTTCTAAAATGGCTGCAATAGCTGTATCTAAATTTGTATGAACCACCTAAAATTTTGTCTTGATAATGTAAAAGCAGAGAAGCTTTAAAAAGGAAACCAAAAATGAAGTGTAAACAAAGGAAAAGTATTTCAACAGAGCAAACAATAAACAGAACTGGCTTAAAACCACAGACATATTAGTAGGGTTACTTATATTGTAAAGAGATTTGAATGTTTTCTGGGTCTATAAGTGAATTTCCCAGGTTGCTAAGGACAGGAAAGGAGACACGGATGCAGTTAAGAGTCCCAAGCTGGATATTATTAATCCGAACTGCCTGCTGAGCTTTACTAGAGAGTAACCAGATGGTAGTAAATTTATAAGTATAGTTCCAGTACCTGGAACACAATAAAAATGGTATATGGGTGGTAACATCAGTAAGTACAGACTGCTAGAAAAGGATAGGTACAGACTAAAGATAGAAGGGAACAAAAAAGAATTGAGAGTATCTTGGAGGTAACAATATTTTGGGTAACAATATATTGATAGAAGCATGAGAGAATCTGGAGCCTGGTAACATGCTCTCAAGTGCTGGTAAGGCATCATTTTTTCTTTTTTCTTGATATTAGTCTGTTATCTAGAGTTGTAAAGAAGAAAGGACTGTTAGGTGTCACATACTTTTATTACCCTTGCATATATCACTACAATTTTTTTTAACTTCTTTACACATAATGTATACATGGCCATTTATCTTGATGGCATCTGTATAGAATAAATAATTATATTAGCATAAGAATTACACTGATATGTATAGTTCCACACTATCCACATACAATCTAGAGCAAACACTGTGCAGTACTGTATAATAAATATCACACAATATTAAAACATACAGTCATTTTTAGCGAGAAGCAAGTCTGAACAGAGAAGGATCCTAAATCATTGCTTGGTTCTGCGTTACGCATATTCAAGCATTCCGTTTCCTGATTCATTTCCTATGATAGATAGATAATACATAGATAGATAGATAGATAGATAGATAGATAATATTGCTAGATATAGATAGATATAGATATATTGATATTGCTTAAATGAATATCCTGTTGAAGAACAAAGCCTGTGAGGTTCAGCAGAAATCAAAGCACTCCATTAACACACAGCCATGATGGCAACTCTAGGGTTGAGTGGCCATTAACACTGTAAATACAATATTTAGATGACCAATGAACATCTAGCATGAATGAGGTGAGATAAGTGCTGCCATCATGTGTTTCCAAGGATTGAATATAACAGAGCAATATGTAGAATTTATCGACAGCAATTTACCATTTCTGTTGCATAAAAAGGTAAGGTTTTAATGCCTAAATGATCTGATCAATATCCCTTTAAATGTTGGTACATGGATCTACAACTTGTAATGACCTCCAGGTTTATGAGAGGTACAAAGTTATAAAAAGAGAAATATAATGGAGTAAAGTAAATGAAGCCATGCATTAATCACATTTCATAGTTTGCTATTCTACTGAACAAATAACAGTCATATCTCTCTGCTTGGGTCACTGACTTTGCCCCTTTTAAAGTAAATATACGGTAACAACAGAATTCACAATCTATCCATTAGGTTTTGCATTTCAGCTACTCAAATTATAATCAACACATGAAAGGTTTATGGACAAAGGGGCAATTAACAGCCAGGCACTCAAATCAGCAGTGAGCACGCACAGGGCTTGTAGTGTGAGCTCAAATGTGTCACTGAGAACAATCATCTGTAGAAGACACTAATATACAAAGACTGTTCATCAATTTTCATATTGATTTTATCCCTTTAAGATACAGATTTGGGATCCATTATCTGTAAACCGATCATTCAGAAAGTTCTGAATTACAGGAATGCCATTTCCCATAGACTCCATTTTAATGAAGTAACTCAAAATTGTAAAAATGTCCTTTTTCCCTGAAATAATAAAATAATTCCTTGTACATGATCCCAACAAAGATACAAATAATCTTTATTGAAGGCAAAACAATTTTATTGGGATAAAGTAATGTTTAAATGATTTTTTTTTGAGACTTAACGTATGGAGATCCAAATATCAGAAAGATATTCCCTTATCCGGAAAACTCTAGGTCCCATCCTTGTATAACCTGCATATTCTTCCTCTGTAAAGGCTAAATATGCCTTAATAATTTACTTCCTGTTGATTTTTTAGTTAGCTTTCATTGCATTGCTTGTGACTGAGAACTGCTATACTGCTGCACCTCCAATAATGGAATTGAATGGTGCTGTAATGTCAACTGCTCTATAGTGATGAGCGAATTTTTTCGCCAGGCACGGATTTGCAGTGAATTTCCGCATTTCGCCATTGGCGAATTGTTTTGCGAAACTTCTGTGGAAATTCACCAAAAAAAGGGTGCGGTCACAGGCGACAAAAAAAGACGTAGATGACAAAAAAAATCGCACGACTAATGTGTTTTCGCTGTTTCACGGATTTTCTTGCCGTTTTGCGAATTTTATGGCGAAGAGAAACAGGACAGATTCGCGCATTACTACTGCTCTATTGATGGCTAATGAAGCTTCAGTTCACAAGTATACATGCCCCTGCTCTGCTAAGAAAGCTTTTCCTGGAAACATTTATAGAACAAAATTTGGTATCTGACATCCTAATGTCAATGGCATCCGCCGAGCAGCCATCACCTTTCCTCTAACCCCTTGATACTGGGCATCAGGTTGCTTTCACAGCTCATAGTCAGTAGTTCAAAACTATTCAGAGATTTACATAAAAAAATAGAATATCAACGTCTGTTTTATACAAAATATGGCAACATACAAGGCAACAGAGGCCTTCTTCCTCAGTTCATTGAGAGATTCTAATGGCTATAATGTAAAACTGGTAGGAGTTAGTCTTTCCCCCATCAGGTGAGCAAAAAATAAATAAACCTAGCTCATTATTTTGTTACATATGAACAACCCTAACCAAAGATGAAACTTGGATTTCTCATTTGTTATATATAGCAATACATGAGCTTTTCTGTACTGTTGCCCCAGTCCTCTTTAATAGGCAGTTAATAAAAATTCACAGCCTCTTTCACTTACGCGAGAACAAGCATGATGATAAAAACTGCATTAAACACTTGGATCCGCAGCACTGACATACTGTATATATTAGTGTAACTATTACTGGCCATCGCCAGACCTTTCTAAGCTCTGCTGCTTATTATAAACATGATTGCTGCAAAGTGGGGAGAACCAAAACATAGTTATTCTGTATCTTAATCTGTAACTGTCTGCAAGAGCACAACCTCCATGTCTGAAAGTAGTAGAAGTGATTTATCACACCCTGTAGGACTCGATATAAAGAGAATATTTTGTTGTTTTCCTAAAGAGCAGTGAATCTGAAGGTGTGCTCACTGTTGGTAGCACGGATGCGCAGTGCGCCAGCGCAAATGGCAGCAAACTGTAAGTGCCATCACTGCAAATGCGCAAAATTACACTTAAAACTGCAAATTGCCCGTTGCACATGTGCCCAACACTGTCCTTCTGCCAATTAATGCTTATGTGCAAGCACACACCTGATTTTTGCAGGATTGTTTGCTAGAAAATCGGAAAATGTGAAAATGAAGCATTGTGATGGGAGATGGGGAAGGGAGGCAAGATTCATGTAGCCCCCAAAAAATAGGGGAGCAATTGCAGAATAGGTTTCCATATTGATACAGTTTTTGTTTTGAAAATAGGAAAATGTTCAGTGTATGTGAATTCATTACCTATTACAGACATACTGAGAAAAGTCCTGATACATCGTCACCTGTAAAATAACCCAAACGTGTTGGTCAAAGGCCCGGAATAGCTAGGAAATGTTTGAAACATATTGCAAAGGGTACGGAATGAACATGAACTCTCGCCCTATTCCCATGAGGGCAACATGAGCAGCATTGTCTGTGTATTCCCTGAGAAAAATCTGCTCTGCTTCCTGTTTGTGTTCCAGAAGAAAAAATATGAATATCATCCGCTATAAATAGATGCCCCTGTACAGAATCAAAGCCATTTAAACAGATTTTAAACATATTATTAATCAATAAAGGTCTTAAGAGACCTTTTCAAAGTTTCTTTAGTAAATAAAAGAAAAATGGATCATTTGATGCAAAAATATCACTAATATGTTCATTTAAATGCATTTATGTGTCATTGCCTATAAATTAGTAATCAATATCATTATCTCATAATGATTAAGTAAAGTATGTACTATCATTAGCTCCATATTGTACAGTACACAATACTAATACTGATACTGTTAGGGTGGCATTTACTACTGTTCTAGTATTTTTTTTACAATTTGTGTATTTTTGTGCTAAAACTCACATTTTTTGTGTTATGATTTGGAATGCAACAAAACTGCTACAAATCCAGAAGAGAAAATACGCCATCTAAAAGCTGTCGAGATCATGTAGAAGTCAATAGCAGGTGTCCCTTTTACAGCTACAGCTAAACTTGAAGCAATGAATTAATCAGTTAGAGACTAATTATTTCCTAACTTGATGCCGTATATTTTTTGATGTGTTCTAGTATCCCCGGGCAGCTATTTTACTTCTTGGAAAAGAGGGTGTGAATAGGACTGCTCCCTAAGCATACAGAGAGTAAGGAATCAGTTCTAGAGCTTTGTAAATGCATAGTTCCATGGCTCTGTGTAGCAACCATAAAGTTATTCATACACTGTACATTAGCAGATCGCTAATTGCTTCCTGAAATTATTGTTCTGCTTGGGTGCCAGTCCATTTCAACCTCTAATCTCCATTCTCGATAAACTAACACAAACATAGCTAAAATCATTTTCATGTATTAATTTTTTTCTTAAAGAAATACATTGTCTTAATTCTTACACGAAATGCAGAAAAAGATTGCCAGCGCTCGGTCTAACCCAAGCAGTAGTGTTGGCCGGCTACTAGAAACCAGCGCTCGGTCTAACCCGCATTCTGGAACTGGTGGTACTAACAACTAATTTTTTGTAAAAAAATATTTTTAAAGGCAAACTGAGCGCTGGCAATCTTTCTCTTTCTTTTTGTGTACAAATAATGGCTTTTTATCGTTTCTAGCAGCTGGTCAACACTACAGCCTGGGTTAGATCGAGCACTGGCGATCATTTTTTGTGTTTCATGTACAAATTGTAGCCAAATATTGCTTCTAGCTGCTATGTAGCCTTTAAAATAAACCCCTCTATTCCCCTAAAGTGGAGTTCATTATACTTGAAAGGGTAGTTTAATTAAATTCTTTCTGTACCTGGCTCTGAAGAACCCGATGTATTGGTTCAAGTGTAAACTAAAAGTTGTCTTCAATTGCGCTATTCTGTACTCTCTTTATTAGAGTAGGCATAATGCATTTCCAGGACAATCCTGTGAAATACTAGGACATAGTGCCCCTTTGATGTATGCTTAATCATATCCAGCCGTGCTCATTAAGAAAAAAAAAAATACACATAAATTGTGTTATTTTCCATAGTCCACAAATGCATAAGATAAAATGTCTTGCAAACACACAGTATGGAAACAGCATGCCCTTTTCCGCGTGGTAGCTATGCATCATTAGCAGTATATAAAATAAACATAAACAGGTTACATTTTTTTTGTTCTCAAATGTCTTTTTCACAGGGAGTGCAGGAAGCCATTCTTAACCGACACATCCAATGGGTAACATTGGGGTTTTCCTAAGGTCACCTCTTCCTCTTTGTAATGTAGTGAAACCTTCATCAGTACATACATTTCATAATTAGACTATTGCAAACTTAATTGAAATTTCACTTCTGTTTTTAAGGTGAACTGAAGGACTTTTGTGAGTGGAGTCAAAGGGGCCTATTCACTAAAGGTCGTTACCGCATAACGTATAGTTTTATGCGTTAAAAAGTGTTCGATAATTAAGTACCGATTCATCGAAGTAATTTGCATGTGTTACCACTCATTTCGCATTGGCGCAAAAATCCTGATTATCACAAAGCGTTATTTCCATCGCATTGAGGTAATTATTGAATAGAAATAATACTAACGCTTAATTCACAGACATATTTGAAGCGTTAAAAACATAAAATGTGGTGATAATTACTGTGAAACTTAACGCCTTCCAGGAGTAGGCGCTACTGAACAAAATTGCAGCTGGTGATTGTCTGTGGTGACAAGATGGAGTGTGCAGTGGGATTTTTTCAAGTATGTGTTGGCCCTAGAGTGATGCAGCCTCCAGTTTGCAGGGAAATGGTCATTTTCAGAATGGTAGTTTTCAGAAAGTAATGGTTACGTGCGTAATTGCGTGCGCTAATATCATGTGCTATGAAATAACGCATAAATATATTGCATGCTTTAAAATAACGCTTAAATATATGTCATCGCCAGATAAATAACAACAATAAAATTGCTTCCTAATTCTGACGAGTGTCCTTTTAGTGAATCGATAGTTAATTCTCAAAATATAAAAAGTGATAATATTTTTAACGCATATATGAACGCTATAAATATCACTCGTTTTTTTGGCCTTTAGTGAATCGGCCCCAATATGTGGTTTGTTCCATTGCACTTGCCTGGCATTCGTAAATGAGCCTTTTAATCTTTCAAAATACTTTTGGAAATTGCTTTTTGCATTGTGACTGTTGAAAAACACTAGTGTTGCTACTGTGTTGACTGGATTTTACAGAGCATAGCCAAATATATTCAAAAACATCCATCCAGCTAAGATTTGCTCCTGTATTGTGCGTCTCATTGGGGGGGAGGGGGGTGGCATTGACCTACTGGGTTATATTTGCATGTTTTATACATTTAAATGCTCTCTCTAATTGTAGTATCACTGTCACATGTGGTATTCTATATAATGCAATGTTTTTGGAGTATGTCTCCATTATTCAATATTCACTTCACTCATATTAACTTATGGGCCATTTTGGCAGGTGGAGGCAGTGTCATTCACTAAAAGAATAAGGGACCTCAGTGGTGCTGCGGCCATGAGGTGAGTTAAAAAACTGAAACCTCAGACGACAGCGCCCACAAGTTACCAGGGGCAGCAAAAAGGAGCTCCTGATAACTGACCATTTCTGGTTTGTAAACTGGAAATTCAGTTCTTCTAGCGCAGAGAGTGCAATTGCACCTTCTGCACTAGAAATGTGGCCCCCCTAGACCCTCTTCTGTATGGGAAAGGTAAGTGCTGGGGGGCAAAAGATGAGTGGCATCACAGGAGCTGCCTCAGGGTGACTCAGGGGATAGAATCACCCCTGTGGGTCATTTTACAAGGAAAACCACAGTTTGGGAGAATAATTTTCATTCGGTAAAGATTGTTGTGTCCAAGGCCATTCCTAGCATTTCTGTATAGTTGCACTCAGTGCCACTGCTTTCATCCCACCTCCTATTACAATTTTTTTTGTACAGGTGCCTCTACTGATGCCATCTAGCTACCTCCAAAGGTGTTGGTGTCAATAGACACAGCGCACTGGAACCTAAAGGATCATTGACATCCATCATTTTGAAGAGCCGGAAATGGCTACATCCTCAGAACAAAGATTTTTAGCACAACTGTGGCCAATTCATCTTGAAGTGCAAGCACAGTTGTATGTGTTTTAATACATTGACTGCAATTGCATCAGGTGCATCTCCCCCTCATTATGAGAAAAACACTGCATTGTGCATAAAAAAAAACATTTGCACATGACATGGGTGACATTTTGGCCTGATTAGCCTGAAGTTAAAGTTCTGTCCACTAAATACATCACATAAATCAATCCATTATGATCTAGAATCTGGACCATTCAGCAAATATTTCAGGGGACTGTTTACTAATAGAAAAATCACCAGAAAATTTTCAGAAAATAAATTTGACTTTTCATTTAGGTGTGAATTTTCGTTTGAAATTTGCATGATTTTTTATTAAATCATTTCAGACCATGTTGTTATAGTATAAGGTAAAAGCTGTGTAACCTATTTAGAAAAAGCCTTTTGCACACAAATCCTGAAGGGTTTTATCTTCAGTGATGAAATTTAAAAAAATGTAAAAATCAACTGGAACCAATAATCTAAATGTGTATATATAGCTAGACTATAGCTTTTCTTGTAAAAATGAATGTCAAACATCTGAATTTTTCAATACAAATGAATTGTCTCCCAGCTAAATATTTTTCTTTGGAAATGTCTAAGAACTGTACCCCTTTAGTAGATTGTGTCCCACCAATATATTTTTCTTTTGAATATCCCTGAGATTAGTTTTCCTACAAATTAGAATTGTTTCTTGGGAAAAGCTTGTGGTTGGGCTATTTGAATATATTTCACTTCAAACAAATGTTTCCATGGGCTTGACTTTGTTGTATACTGTTTATATGTAGGACTCAGCACTTTAATGTGCAAAAATGTGGTCACATATTAGTACCTTTCTCATCTTGAGAAAGGTCCTAATATGTAACCAAAACGTTGATTTTTGCACATTAAAGAATTATTTTGTTTTTTCAAGTCCTGTGAGTGCTGAGCCCTCTGTTTCCCATATTTCCCAATGTTCTACCCGGCACCCAGGGATACTACAATTTTGTGGTGTGTGCCCTCCCTGTACTATGTATATATAGATATATGTATTAGTTTAAAGTATTTATGTACAAAAATATTCCAGTTAAAAGTCAGAATTCTGGACTAGCCAAGATCAAGGCCTCTAGTTGTGATGAATGGAATTATATGAGAAATACTTTAGAGAATGATATAAAACATTATGAGGGCCTTTATTTCACATAGAAATCAACCAAGGACAAGTGGCCACCCATTTAATGTTTTTATTCTGTTAGGGCTGTAAGAGCCTGTGGAGTGATCTGTCTGGTGACAATAGTGCAAATTTTCTTAATACATAAGAGACGCTTAGATGGACAGGCAACCTATTATAGCTACAATGATATTCTAGGTTACCAAAGTTATATATGGATATATGTGTATGTTTATATGCATGTATATTTGTGTGTATGTGCTAATGATGCCCAGGTCACAAAAAATTAAACCTGCACCCGACCCGCAATACCTTAAATCGCACCCAACCCTTAGGCCCAAAATGTTGCCCAACCCATACCCATATTTCCATTCTGTACGCTATTTCTGCCCGCACCTTGGGTTCCAAGACTGTGAACAGTGATCTTAGGGAACAGAGGAAAAGTGTCCCCAGTCTGACCCAAACCCAACCCAAACCTGCAATGGCCATCCAAATTTCAACCCTAACCTGTCTGACCTAAGGGAAAATCAGTGGGCCCTGCAGCTTGTGGGTCAGCCGCAACCTTTAAGGTTGGTCTATAGGGGTTTCCCCTTTAGTAGCCTATATAAAGAAATGCAGGAGCCAGGGGCTTCCTCTTTGGCCTGGTTACACCAAAGGCAGGACAGACTAGAGTGCCAGATGATTTTGGTAGGTCTCACCCTTGCCTGGCCTAGGTGAGTAAAGAGATCAGTTCTAGGATCCTGTCAGATTTGAGAGACAGCTGCATTTTTTGGGGGGGTATAGTCCTGGGCAATTGTGCGCCAGTTAGGGATTGGGGTGTTCAGGATTAGGTTAGTGGAGACCTATGGGAGTGTATACAATTATATACTAGACATGACAGAGAAATGGAGATATTCCTTGTAGCTGTCATGTGGACATTTACAACATACCACATCCATTGTGTAATATTTCATTATGCAGGATAAACTAAAGATCATTAAAGCTAGATGTGTAAGTGCTGAAGTACTTGTTTTCTATTTAAACCAACAGTGAGCACTCCATGTTTGCCTGATCTTGGTCTATGAGTCATTAATTATCAGGAAGGGAAGACAAAAAAGCTCTTAGCCTGCCAGTTCCCTAACCTATTTATGTATATATATCAGGCACTTTGGGGAGATAACATCTATTTTTTCCAGAATAGTGCCAGGAAGTGATATGTACTCTCACTTTATTATTTCAAAGAAAAAACTCTAATAAGGTATAGAATACTTTCATGAACTCTAACAACAAACATATATGATAATGGGAAAATACAGCTGATTATTTGATTAATGTAATGGGCTCTTTGGTGACAGCACAAACTGGCTCCTTTGGGCCTTTCAAACAGATCTTTGATCTGCAAACCTATTACCGACCCCAACAATGGGAAATGCTGTTTGTGTAGAATGCATTAATTACCATATTAGTTGGCACTTAAGTCAATAACAAACAGTTCCATTGATTTTACAGAAAACTAATTACCCCGAGTCAGTCAGTTTTAGTTCAAATTGGTGAAGGTTTTCAATCCCAGCCAGTCTGCTTAGTTCCAGTCAGTGCAGCAGAGTATGGCAGAGTAGGGTACATATGTTTCGGCTAGAAGATATATTACAGCTAAAATGTACGCCCAATAGGCTTGTTTTGCCTCTAATAAGGATAAATTATATCTTAGTTGTGATCAAGTACAAGGTACTGTTTTATTATTACAGAGAAAAGGAAATCATTTAAAAAACAAATTAGAATTATTTGCTTATAATGGAGTTTGTGGGAGACTATATATTTTAATATTAAATATACAAAAACTTTGTCCTACAAGAGATAATGGTGCCTTTGAACACTGCCTAGGGCAGGAGTGGCCATCGGTGATCATCCAATGACCGGGGATGTGGAAGTGTGGCGTGAATGTGTATGTGTGTTGTATCGCATATGTACACATTCACGCAGCACTTCCGCATGCCGGCTTCATCGGGGTCCACCACAAATCCATGGGGGATCGTCTGGTGGTCCGTGATCAACGTCTTGGCCTAGGGTATATATACACGGGTGTAACATGAATTCAGTGCATGTATGATTGCTCCCCAAATGTGAGGCCCTATATTTATAATAATAAACTGAGGTCAGGCATATTTTAGATGCTGAAAAAATACTGCACTTGCCTCAAGCACATTGTAGGGGCAGGATATTGCCAGTGTCTACAAAGCATCCAGGGTGTGACCAGGATAAAGCAGGCCTTGGGTATGATGAGTGTGGCCAAATACATCCATCTCAGATTCCCTTTCTGGGTGGGTGCCATCTATATTCTTTTTTTCTTTTTTAATTAAACATGTATGAATATTATAAAATGATGGCAGTTTGCACTTTTGCTAGGATTTCCCATGAAAAGTTTTTTAGTTAAATGCGAGCAAGAAACCCTCCAATGCCTAATTAAATGAGGTTCTTAATATTAAAGGTAAGGGAATATTTTGACAAAGTGATGAATGCCATAGAGAATCAGAACTGTTTTGCAGATGCTGACAAAGCTTGTGATAGTTAGGGTACATATTTTTATCTGCAGCTGGAAAATAAAGCAGAAGTATGTATGTCACCATCAAAAACAGAAACTGTGAAAGTAGCAAGGAACATTTATTAGCAGTCGGAACGAAAACAATGAACCTGAATATTATCTTCAACTCTTAACATTTGGATTTTCCAGAAAAAGAGCAGCCAGTACTTTACGACTCTGAATGGAAAGGAAAATATAACACTACATACATGAACAAACACTCCACCCTTTAACAAAAGGAGCTGGAAAGAATTCTACAATGGAACATTCAGGTAATATTAGTTCTCTTAATAGTGGCTTGCACTTTGCTTTTTTTTGTCAAAAGCTTGATTTTGGTATTTTTTTTTGTTTTTTATATCAAATACAATGTAAAAGGTCTATACCACTGGGAAATAAGTAATAGCCATTCTGATTATGTCGGTCTTTTACTATGTAATGTTTTATGTCGCAAACTGTCCTGCCTGCCTAGTTACACCCTATTTTAGCACCAGGGATAAGGTTAGGGCTCAGATTTATGGATAACACTTGGGGTACAGTCAGCAGCCTACAAAGCAAAATGAAAAAAAGGGCAATGAAGGAACAGAGAGAAGAGCAGGATTGTGGGTAATGCTGAAAGTGAAAGAGGCAGCAAAAGGCTGCATCAAGAAGCATCAAGGCTGTAAATGTAAGAAAATTCTGTCAAAATTATTGCAATCTGAGCCTTGGAAAAATGTTTTCTTATAATAACACAAAACAGTAACAGTAACACAAAAAAGCAAAAATGTTTTAAAGTAATGAAAATATAATGTACTGCTGCCCTGCACTGGTAAATGTTGTGTGTTTGCCTCAGAAAGACTACTATAGTTTATATAAACAAAGCTGCTGTGTAGCCCCGGGGGCAGCCATTCAAGCTGGAAAAAATGAGAAAATGCACAACTTACATAGCAGATAACAGATACGTTCTGTAGAATAGAATGTGAATATATGCAACATATCTGTATTCTGCTATGTAACCTGTGCCTTTTCTCTTTTTTTCAATTTCGATGGCTGCCCCATGGCTACACAGCAGCTCTGTTTATATAAACTATAGAGGCCCAGTTGTACCAGCACAGGGCAGTAGTACATAATATATTAATTACTTTGATACACTTCATTTTTTGGTGTTATTGTTCCTTTAAAGGAGCTGTTTTACAAACATAGTTGCTCATAGCAACCAATCAGATCTTTGCTTCCATTGTGTAACTAGTGTCTAATGGAGGTACCTGTTGCTCCAGTGACATATGACTCTTGGGGACATATTTATTAAAATTTGTATTGTGTAATTATTCATGTTTTTTCTACTGTAACTAAACTCACTTTTAAAAAAGCATAAATGTCTACTCATTTATTAAAAAATCATACTATAAAAAGAATGAATGAATAAATATGAGGAAAAAATAAGAAAAAGAGCCTCAAAAAATCCCTCATAATCCTTGTTTTCCTAAGAATTTTCATGACCATTCTAGCAAAGTTTTGTATTAGAGTTTTTTGTGGTTTTTATGTTTGATAAATAACAAAAAAAATGTACGTTTTCGTGTAATTATCTAAATAGATGGATTTTAGCGCTAAAAAAATTGATTCTGGAAAATGAGAAAAATACAAACATTAATAATCTACATAGAAGTGTTGAATTAAGCAGGAGAAACAGAATACAGGTGCTGGACAAATACTGACAAATACAGATTCAAGCATTCAGTACTTTTGCCCCTCAGGGTCAATCATTGAACAGAAGATTATTTCAACTCAAAAGTGTCATTCTCAAGGGGAACCTAAGCAAACTCCTCCAGTCCCTAGGTCTGTACACTGGGTCCCCACTCTGAGCAGTAGTGACCCCGGATTCTAATCCTCATCTAGCTAGCCCTACTCCTGTCTGTCACACAGTGTGACCTATGGCAGAGCTCAGGTGAGACCCAAAGCACAAGTGTTATTCTACTATGTACTTAAGAACAGTGACACAATCTAACCAGTTTCTGATTTCTCGGGGGCATACTTTAACCTGAGAAAAAGAACTAGGTCTTTTGTATAACTAACTCTTAGCTGTCTAAAATCTTGGAGACTGCCTTAGGAAAGGGGGACCTATTTTACCAGTCCCCTACAATAGCAAAGGGAAACTGTACTAGTGCAAATTAGCATCTATGTTAGTAAATGAGCCCTAAAGAGATTTACATCTTACATTTTTTGACTGAGGTATAATATTCCCTGCCCCTCATGAGCTTATACCTACTTCCCTGCTTCTACCTTTTTATTTATTTTAAATAATATATATATATATATTGATATATATAAATATATCATGTAGAACACACAATTCCTTCTTTGGAGAACACTTTATTGTAGATACCAGCTTGTCTATTTTTTAGAGAACACCTGGTGCAGGTATAGGAAAGGCACAGTTGACCCAGGCAGTTGCCTTAATATGTTTACGTGCAGTTTGTAACATGCAGTTTTACATGAAAATACAATACCTTCCATTCTACAGCACAGTTGCTATTTGGGTTTATTATTTAGCCTTTAATCCTTACTATAAAGGTTAGGGCTAGTGAAAATTAGGACCAATTGTGCAGAGGTCATGTCAGCACTGTTCTCCTACACAGGCAAAAATCCAACTTCAAAAATGAACCAGTCCATCAAAGCTTGCATGGGGCTGGTAAATATGCACACACTAGTAAAAAATTAACCACATTTTTGTGGCGGTTGTGTTTCTGCCAGCCATCTGCTGACTTAACATGAAATCTGCTGTTCTCATACATTCATAATACATGTAGTACCTAGTACCTAGTATGTATACTGTATATACTATTGTAAGACCATAGCAGACATGGTAGCAACAAATTACAGGACAAACAAAACAATCCATCAGAAATTCTACCCTTCTCTTTCCTTTTGTTTAGGATATGGAGAGATCCCCACCACAATGTTCAACCTGACCAACAGCTCTAGGACTAACAGGACATGCTCTCTGGATATCCATGCCAACCCAGTTATTTTTTCTGTGCTCTACACAATTCTCTTCATTGTTGGAGTAATATTGAATGGCTTGGCAGTACAGGTGTTTTTCCAGATACCAAGTAATTCAAATTTTGTTATATTCTTGAAGAATTCAGTCATTTCTGATTGCCTTATGATTATGACTTTCCCATTTAAGATTCTAAGTGATTCAAGACTTGGGCTATGGGGGCTAAAGGGCTTTGTGTGCCAAGTCACATCAGTAATATTTTATTTTACAATGTACACCAGTATTATATTCCTTGGCCTTATTACAATTGATCGCTATCTAAAAACAGTCAGGCCATTTCACAACTCTGCAACAAACCTGCGTCCAGTCAAGATTATGTCGACTTTAATATGGATCGTCATGATTTCCATTTCCTTGCCCAATATGATTCTCACTAACAAGACTCAAACGCCACAAAATGTGAAAAAATGTTACCTGCTTAAGTCTGATTTTGGATTAGTTTGGCATGAAATTGTGAACTTCATATGTCAATTCATTTTCTGGGTTGTTTTTGTGATTATAGTCGTATGTTACCTTCTCATAACCAGAAAACTCTTGCAGTCATACAAGAAAACTAGAAGTGAAAGACCAAAATCTAGAAGAAAAGTCAACGTCAAAGTGTTTATCATTATTGCTGTATTCTTTGTTTGTTTTGTTCCATTCCACTTTGCTCGGATACCGTACACATTAAGTCAGACAAGAGATGTTTTTAAGTGTTCTGCTAAGATTACTCTTTTCTATGTCAAGGAGAGCACCTTGTGGTTATCCTCTCTAAATGCATGCCTCGATCCTTTAATCTACTTCTTCCTTTGTCAGTCATTTAGAAACTCACTGGTTGCCATGTGGAGAAAAAGGCAGGCCTGTGTCTCATCTTATACCCGGCCAAGAAATGAGAAGCGGCTCAAATTAAGAAGAGAAGAGACAAATATATAGAAAAAGAAGTTGTCCTCTATACTTCTTTACACTGAAGCGACATTATCAACCCCCCTTATATCTCTGGCCTATTTATTTATTAACATTTGTCTAATGTTAAATAGTCATTTAATCTCAATATATTCATTAATAATGAAATACTTGCTCTCTACTGGAAAACCTTGTTCTGGTTTGAAAATAATATTGCATGTTTTATATGGTTTGTTTTACTGCCTTTTCTAATGCACATCACTTTGTGTTCAGTTCAGCTCTACTAGGGACAACTTCTACTATTTACATCTAACTGATCCTAAGAGTCACTCTGAATTATGACTTTGCACTCAAGGGGTTGGTTGCTGCATTCCGCCTGTTATGCCCCATTTCAATATTCCTTTTTGGCGCAAAGCATAAAAAGCTAATAATGCAAATGTATTTTTCACAGAGATTAGCCAAATGGTCTGAGCAGCAATGGGAAATGATATTAATGTCACAGATAAAACATCAAGGTGAATAATCCAAGGAAATACAGGGCAAAGGCTTGGTGGTGGGGAAACTATGCCACTCTACAATGTAAAGAAGGGTGGTATACACTGGTCATTTCAAGATCTTAAGGTAAATCTTAATATCTCAATAGGTCTTATTAGGCACACTTTTAACAAAGATTACATTCTAAAGCCATTTAAAGACCCATTTGTGACATGTGCAGTCCTTCTGTGGATGTATACATCAGGAATAGGGTGAGAAGGCAGAAGGACTTAGCCCATCTCATATACTCAAAAGTATACCAATCATGATAGATGTATGGTAAGAGAGACTTCAAGAGCCAATGCAATGGTGTGTTTGATAAATACTGTCTTTTTACAGTAAATACAATATTATACTTATTATGCATGCAAGAGATTACTTACCACTGACTCATATTTTGATATCTAAAATATATATTATTAACTAGTGGAGAGGAATAACCATATTTTTCCCATGGCTAATCTTTTTGTTGTGTTCGGTCAGTAGCTGCTTCCTGTTCTGCAGAACATGAAGTGAGAAAGATAGTTTCACTTTACAAATCAACAGCAAATACTACATTTAGTTTATAATTCCACCATTGAAGTCTATTGGGAAATCTACTTTTAAAAAATACACTTTCTGGCCAAGTACCCCTTTTTAGACTGGAGCCCACGAGGGGTTCTTCAGGAAAAAGACACATTGGGGCAGATTTATCAAAATGTGAGTTTAGAGCTTAATACATAAAAATTCACCCACACTCTATTTATTCCTATGGGATTTTTAGAAATGTATTTATCAATGGGTGAAAGTTAGAATAATCCAGTGGTAAATATGCTTCTTCAAATCCCATAGGAATGAATAGAACATGTGTGAGTTTTTGTGTATTAAGCTCTAAACTCACATTCTGATAAATCTGCCCCCTAAGGTCTTCCGCAAGCAAGAAAGCCTCCGTACATGTTCCTGCTTATTGTGATCTATATATTTTATCAACCACTGAATCATACTGGTTATGGACCTGTTGCTAAAACATTTTATCTATGGGACTTTGCAAATATTAGGGGCTGCCAAATGCCATTTAGCAGTATTTATATTAAAGGCAGTGGCAGAAGCCAAGGTGGCCAATGCGCTTGGATGGAATTCTCCCTTCAATCTCTTTTTCCTCCAGATACATAAGAAACTATATCAGAAGTCCAATAATAATTGCTATCTGCAAATTGTCTTAATAGGATATTACCATATCCCATAGCTCCAATCTCTCTCCTAGCCCACAAATACAAGACAATCACCATCTTGGGAATAATCAGATTTAAATGGTACATTCTCAGACTAAACAGAAACTAAACAAAATAGACTTTTGTATTTTTATACTCGTGATACTGCCAAGATGTAGATATCAAATATTACATCTGCGGTAAAAAATGTATGAGAATCCACACCAAATCTGGATTTTCTTAAAAAAAGCATGGTATTAATACAACTTTTTCAATAATTAAAAGTTTAGGGGTGGACTATAATAAACCGATTAAGGCTTCTGATCACCTGGGGCAGCTGGAGACCATAAATATCCCATGGAGGGCTGCATGTAGCTTCTGGGCCTCCAGTTGCACACAGCTCTGGTCTATACTGTTGGTCACTGTACTGGAAGTATTACTGAATTACTTGCATGGCCCAAGAGTTTCTTTTTTATAACAGGGCAGAGAAAGAATTTGCCCCAGGCTCCAAAGTCTCGGAGAAAAAAATAGCTTGGACAGAAACAAACATTTGTGAAAGTACAAATTACATATTTTTACATTTTGTTAAAAGTTATATTTTCAACAATGTTCGACCACCCCCACTCCATCTGCCACGGAAGCAAAGTGTCCGAGGGGATAGGGCTTATAGTTAAGCAACAGCTGTTGTGTCGACTACTAAATCATTGTACATATACACGGGGATTTCCTCCTCATTGTGGGGGCCCAGCTTTTCTAAACAGACATGTTGATAGTTTTCAGATACCAATCTGAATAATTTTGAGTAATCCTTTGTTAAAAACATTATAGAGGGGAATATGAACCAAATAATAAAAACCTGTGAATGTCAGCAAGTATGTCACTAATTGATGCCCTGTAATTAACACAGGACAGATTCCAGTTCCAGATGATACTATTCCAGTGCATTCAGTCATACAGTAAATACTGTAACCCTCAAAAACAAGAGGCTTGAGATCCATTTCTCAAAAACCCATTATCCAGAAAGCTCCTTATTATGGAAGACCATAAAATGAATTACTTTTCTCTGTAATAATAAAACTTTTGCTTGTACTTGATGGTAACTAAGCTGCATGAATCCATATTGGTGGCAAACAATCTATATTTAATGTTGAAAAATTTTAAAGCAGACTTAAGGTATGGAGATCCAAATTATGGAACAATCCCTTATGCAAAAATTGTGTAAAAAAGTAAGAGAGTAATTAAGTGTAGACCGACTCCAGAAGGTACTGTAAGTGTCCTTGGTGGGTATACGAGTCCACCCAATGTGGGAGTGGCCTGCAGGGCTATTTTATTTATCCAGGCCATGATATACAGTATTTAGTAGTAATAAGTCTAAGTTAACTGGACTTTCTGTTGAACTGAAGAAGCTGCTTAGATGAGTTGTGAAACATTACTCAGTCAGGTAACAGTTACTGTTTGATCTGATTGCTTTGGGTTACTATAGGTGGGCAAACCTAAGATTTGTTATTACACTAGTAGCTAAAAGTGAAAATGCACATAGATTCTAAAACTGGCCATACACGCACTGATATTATCATGTGATACCTCATTCATACCATATTCGGTGTGTGTATGGCGGCTCGACGAGACGACCGATATCGCAAAGGCTCCCAGACTCCCACCTCTCTCCCCTGCAATCAATCTTAAAGGAAAAAGAAAGTCAAAGTCACTTGGGGGTGCCAAAATGTTAGGCACCCCCAAGTGACTTTGACCACCTACCTTTTACCCCGGGCTGGTGCCCCTGTGAGGAGGGAACAGCACCAGCCCGGGGTAGCTGCCGGCGCTTCCTTTTTCCTGATTCGCTGTGCGCGCATGCGCAGTAGAGTGAAAAGCCGAACTTAAACATTAAAGTCGGCTTTTCACTCTACTGCGCATGCGCTCACTGCTGGCATTTCAGCAACGGAAGCCGGAAGAAGGAAGCGATCCGCTCCAGGTACCCCGGGCTGGTGCTGTTTTCTCCTAACAGGGGCACCAGCCCGGGGTACGAGGTAAGCGGTTAAAGTCACTTGGGGGTGCCTAACATTTTGGCACCCCCAAGTGATTTTGCCTTTCGTTTTCCTTTAAAATCTGCTGCCAGGATCCTCCTGATCTTTCCGAAGAGGGAACCTGTTCAGACTCACTTAAGCTCTCTAGCATGGCTGCCTGTTAAGCAAAGGATAGCTTACAAAATCCTTCTGCTGACATTCAAAGCCCTTCACTCCTCTGCTCCTCACTACATTTCTTCACTGGTCTCCCTGCACGTTAATGGTCGTCTCCTCCGCTCCTCTCAGAGCCTCTGTCTTTTTACACCATCCACACCCACTGCTCTCTCTCGTCTTAAACCTTTCTATCTCGCTGCTCCTTACCTCTGGAACTCTATCCCTGAATCCCTCCGTAGGGAACACTCGCCCACTCTCTTTAAGATAAAACTCAGCTGCTACCTTCTGGAGCACTAAAACATTATTTTGCCCAGTCCTGCGCTTATGGAAATGCCCATACCTGGTGCACTCTTACCTTCCAATTTGTGCCTGTATGTTACACAACCACTTAGATTGTAAGCTCTACGGGGCAGGAACCTCCTTCCTACTGTGTCTCATACCACGTGACACTTACTCCCTGTGTATTTATACTTATTTATTGTATTTATTATAACACTTGTCCTCCCTGTGTGTAATTCTGTATATTGTAAGATTGTACAGCGCTGAGTACCCTTGTGGCACTTTATAAATAAAGTTATACATACATACATACAAAGGCTGTGGATACCAGTCGCCTTGTCGATTGGGCAGGTTAAAAGATTTTGATCAGGCACCATTGAAGGCGTCTGAGCAAAATCTACATTTAGGGCTGAATCGGCAGGTGGAGATAGAATTTCTATTATTTCTACCTCCATATCTGATGATTCCGCCCTGAACGTCAATGGAGGCAATGGTTGCACAAAATATAATTATTGCTACGTGTACCTCAGATGGGGGAAAAAAAATTTCTTACTTTAACTACAGTGAGATCTGACCCTTGATCAGCATTGTACTAAGGGGTGTATTTATTGACAGTTATCACTGGTGATGTGTGATATTGCTTTGGTTTTCTAACTTGTAGGTGACTGCTCAAATCTAATTGCAGATTGGTTGCTATGTGCAACATCAACAGTGATGTTTGTCTCTAATGTCAATAAATACACCCCTAAGAGTATTAGTTCCAGTAAACTTCTCACTTACTAAAAAGGCATACATAAACTTTATATATTAAATGTATCTTCCAGTACAACCAATTCAAGGTCTGGCTTGTGCAGCCACTGTCCATAATTGCTTGCTAGAGCTACATTTTTTTACCCACAAGTCACCCGAGGTCCTTTTTCTATCGAGGACTCACCTTTTAGTCTGATTAGGGTATAAGTAGTATCCACATTTTTCAATCCCAAATGCATAACCTTTTATGGACACTGAATATCATCAGCCACTTAACCACCTGTTTGTCAAGAACCCCTGCAATGTAGACACATCCTGTATGGATTCAATTGTGCTGCACAATTTTGTATTAATGGATTAAATAAAACTGGACACAAAACCATGCAACACACCACTTAGGCCCCTAATCCAATCAAAAATGTTAACATTATCAACCAATCTCTGGACAATCCTTAAGAGTTTTGTCTTGGCATAATAAACCCATACTGACAACTACTCATAATGCTATTCTCCCGAACGTATTCATGAATCTGATCTCTTATAGGGCAAGTAACACCATAAATGAAAATACTTTATGTACATTTAGGTATATATGTATGGCAAGCATCTGCAAATATTTCTTAGTAGCAAGAGACCTATTTTATATGTGTTCACCCATTTAGTGAGTAGAGAACCACAAAAAACTTAGTATGAATATACTTTATTCATATCCAAAATTCAAAGTTAATAGAGTAACATAGTAACATAGTAACATAGTAAGTTGGGTTGAAAAAAGACATACGTCCATCAAGTTCAACCATAATGCCTATACCTAACCTGCCTAACTACAAGTTGATCCAGAGGAAGGCAAAAAACCCCATCTGAAACCTCTCTAATTTGCCTCAGAGGGGAAAAAATTCCTTCCTGACTCCAAGATGGCAATCGGACCAGTCCCTGGATCAACTTGTACTAAGAGCTATCTCCCATAACCGTGTATTCCCTCACTTGTACTGAGAGCTATCTCCCCTACCCCTGTATTCCCTCACTTGTACTGAGAGCTATCTCCCATAACCCTGTATTCCCTCACTTGTACTGAGAGCTATCTCCCCTACCCCTGTATTCCCTCACTTGTACTGAGAGCTATCTCCCATAACCCTGTATTCCCTCACTTGTACTGAGAGCTATCTCCCCTACCCCTGTATTCCCTCACTTGTACTGAGAGCTATCTCCCATAACCCTGTATTCCCTCACTTGTACTGAGAGCTATCTCCCATACCCCTGTATTCCCTCACTTGTACTGAGAGCTATCTCCCCTACCCCTGTATTCCCTCACTTGTACTGAGAGCTATCTCCCATACCCCTGTATTCCCTCACTTGTACTGAGAGCTATCTCCCATACCCTGTATTCCCTCACTTGTACTGAGAGCTATCTCCCATACCCCTGTATTCCCTCACTTGTACTGAGAGCTATCTCCCATACCCTGTATTCCCTCACTTGTACTGAGAGCTATCTCCCATACCCCTGTATTCCCTCACTTGTACTGAGAGCTATCTCCCATACCCTGTATTCCCTCACTTGTACTGAGAGCTATCTCCCATACCCCTGTATTCCCTCACTTGTACTGAGAGCTATCTCCCATACCCCTGTATTCCCTCACTTGTACTGAGAGCTATCTCCCCTACCCCTGTATTCCCTCACTTGTACTGAGAGCTATCTCCCATACCCCTGTATTCCCTCACTTGTACTGAGAGCTATCTCCCATACCCCTGTATTCCCTCACTTGTACTGAGAGCTATCTCCCCTACCCCTGTATTCCCTCACTTGTACTGAGAGCTATCTCCCCTACCCCTGTATTCCCTCACTTGTACTGAGAGCTATCTCCCATAACCCTGTATTCCCTCACTTGTACTGAGAGCTATCTCCCCTACCCCTGTATTCCCTCACTTGTACTAAGAGCTATCTCCCCTACCCCTGTATTCCCTCACTTGTACTAAGAGCTATCTCCCCTACCCCTGTATTCCCTCACTTGTACTGAGAGCTATCTCCCATACCCCTGTATTCCCTCACTTGTACTGAGAGCTATCTCCCCTACCCCTGTATTCCCTCACTTGTACTGAGAGCTATCTCCCCTACCCCTGTATTCCCTCACTTGTACTGAGAGCTATCTCCCATACCCCTGTATTCCCTCACTTGTACTGAGAGCTATCTCCCATACCCCTGTATTCCCTCACTTGTACTAAGAGCTATCTCCCATAACCCTGTATTCCCTCACTTGCTAAGAATCCATCCAGCCCCTTCTTAAAGCTATATAATGTATCAGCCAGTAGGACTGATTCGGGGAGGGAATTCCACAACTTCACAGCTCTCACAGTAAAAAATCCTTTCCGAATATTTAAATGGAACCTCCCTTCTTCTAAACGGAGTGGGTGCCCTCGTGTCCGTTGGAAGGACCTACTGGTAAATAAACCATTAGAGAGGTTATTATATGATCCCCTTATATATTTATACATAGTTATCATGTCACCTCTTAAGCGCCTCTTCTCCAGTGTAAACAGACCCAACTTGGCCAGTCTTTCTTCATAACTGAGACTTTCCATACCCTTTACCAGCTTAGTTGCCCTTCTCTGGACCCTCTCTAACTCAATAATGTCCCGTTTGAGCACTGGAGACCAAAACTGAACAGCATATTCTAGATGGGGCCTTACCAGTGCTCTGTAAAGGGGAAGAATAACCCCCTCCTCCCGTGAATCTATACCCCTTTTAATACAGCTCAAAACCTTGTTTGCCCTTGCAGCTGCTGCCTGGCATTGCTTGCTACAGCCAAGTTTATTATCTACAAGGACTCCAAGGTCCTTCTCCATTAGGGATTTGCCTAGTGCAGTCCCATTAAGGGTATACGGGGCTTGCATATTTTTACATCCCAGGTGCATGACCTTACATTTATCCACATTAAATCTCATCTGCCACTTAGCTGCCCAGATTGCCAGTTGGTCAAGATCCTGCTGCAGGGATGTCACATCCTGGATAGAATTGACTGGTCTGCAGAGTTTTGTGTCATCTGCAAACACTGATACATTACTCATAATACCCTCCCCTAAGTCATTTATGAACAAGTTAAATAAAAGTGGACCCAGTACAGAACCCTGAGGGACCCCACTGAGAACCTTATTCCAAGTAGAGAATGTACCATTAACAACCACCCTCTGTACCCGATCCTGTAGCCAGTTTTCTATCCATGTGCAAACGACTTCACTAAGACCAATAGACCTTAGCTTAGAAAGCAGTCGTTTGTGGGGAACGGTATCAAATGCTTTGGCAAAATCCAAATAGATTATATCTACTGCATCCCCACTGTCCAGCTTCTTACTTACCTCATCATAAAAAGCAATTAAATTGGTCTGACATGACCTGTCCTTCATAAAGCCATGCTGATTACTGCTCATAATGCCATTCTCCACTACATAATTTTGAATGTGATCCCTTAACAAGCCTTCAAATAACTTGCCCACCACGGATGTCAAACTTATAATTGCCAGGCTGAGATCTTACTCCCTTTTTAAATATGGGAGTGACATTCGCCTTCTTCCAATCCCTAGGTACCATACCTGATGAGAGCGAGTCTGAGAATATCAGAAACAAGGGCCACTGCAATTCTGCCCCTAGCTCTCTCAGTACCCGAGGGTGTATTCCATCTGGCCCCGGTGCCTTGTTTACATTTATCGTGTGTAACCCTTTAAGCACCATATCCTGTGCCAACCACTGTATAGTTGGAGCTGAGGCAACAGTGAAGCTATTGGGTGGGACTTGGCCCACTGGCTCCTCTACTGTATACACAGAAGAAAAGAACTGGTTAAGCACATCTGCCTTTTCTGTATCCGCTGTAACCATATTGTTATTGTAACTCAATGGGGCCACACCCTCAACCTGCATCTTTTTACTATTAATATACTTAAAAAACTTTTTGGGGTTAGTCTTGGCCTCAGCCGCGATGCGCTCCTCATTTTCTATCTTTGCCTTCCGGATTGCTGTTTTACAACACTTGTTATAGTGTTTATAATCATTAAACGCAGCTACTGTCCCCTCTGACTTATATTTCTTAAAAGCTTTCCTTTTTTTCCCTATTAACTTCTTTACCTCAGAGTTAAGCCACATAGGGTGATTCTTAACACTTCTACTTTTTCTTATTAATGGAATGAATTGAGAACAGTAATGATTTAATATCATTTTAAATGACAACCATTTCTGCTCTGTGTTTTTATCAGAAAACATAATGCCCCAATCTATGCCCTGAAGCGCTGCCCTTAAGGAGCTAAAATTTGCCTTCCTAAAATTCAGTGTCTTTGTTGCCCCCGTGTAAATTTGTTTCCTGCACCAAACATCAAATGAAATAACATTATGGTCACTATTACCCAGGGGTTCAACCACTTGCACATTTGCTATACGTTCTAGGTCATTAGAGATCACTAGATCTAGCATAGCATGGTTCCTGGTTGGCTCCTCAACAACCTGTGACATAAAGTTGTCGTGCAGCAAGTTTATAAACTTGTTCCCATTTACTGTCCTGGCAGTACTATTGCCCCAGTCAATTTCCAATCCCTAAAACAATGAAGAGTAGATGGAAGAGGCCCCTCCAGGAGTCATGACTAGTGATGAGCGAATTTGTTCAGTTTTGCTTCGCCAAAGAATTTGCAAAACTGTTGAAAAATTCATGAAACAGTGAAAAATTTGTGAAAACATGGCTAAAACGTAAGTTTTTTGATACACGCAACTTATTTGACGTGACCACAACTGATTTGATGCAACTTGAATTTTGCAGCGAATCCATGGCTGGAGAAAAAATAAGCACTAGTCATGACTTCTATGCTTCTAACCAATTATGATCAGGATTGAGTATAGATATTTCAGAGGAGGGTTAAGTGGGAGTAAGGGGGTTAGAACAATTAATCTCTGTATTAAGGTATTAGGCCTAATCTGTGAAGCTGACTGCCGAAGAGTTGTTACTAGGACAATGCATCTGTATAAGCTGCATAAGGGCTCATATACAAATGTATGTGCAGTGTGTAAAGTGCAGTTTTGGATGCAATTTGCAATGTTTTCTCCCCATAATATTAGGAGCTGAAAGTCACTATACCATTTTATAATGTGTATCACTATTCCATCTGGTGCAGGGAGTCAAAGTGTCACTGTATGCTGAGGGTCACTGTTCAGTTTGATGATGTGGGACCCTGTGTATCTAGAGCTACAGAGTCACTGTTCTTATTATTCTTTATTTACTGTATACAGCACCAACATATTTAGCAAAGCTGTTACAGAGACTATACAGTATATCATTCACATTTATCACTGCACCAGCTTCCATTCTCAGGTAGCACAATCACATACACTATTGTCAGTTCTATATGGAACCAATTAACTTGTCTATATTTTTAGAGTGTGAAATAAAACAAAGAACTTTGAGGAAAACCACAAAAGCAATTGGAGAACTCCTTACAGATAGTGCCCTAGTCAGAACCAAAGCCGAGACTCCAAAGTTGTGATGGAGCAATGCTTATCACTGTACCACAGTGCTGCCCACTGAGCCCTTTACTGCTGAGAGTCACTGCTGGGACCACTAGGGCTCATTTATCAACACTGAGCAAATTTGCTCATGGGCAGTAACCCATGGCTGATTATTTTTTCAGCAGCAGGTAGAACAATGAATGCCATAATTTATTAGGGTGCTGTGGGTTACTGTCCATGGGCAAATTTGCCCAGTGTTGATAATGAACCCAGTACTGGTGGGCCTATGTAAATGTGTCATTTAATATTTGGGTAGGGTCACTGTGCCGACTGATGCTGTAATCTACTAATTTGCTAGGCCTACACAAGCAGCATTTTGGAATAAGGAAGGAATTTTATTCTGCATCTTGTTGTGTGTTTGGTGGGGGGTTGCTTCTGAATTATTTCATCTAGGAAGTAATACACACAGCTTCTGTGGTACTTAGTTACTTAGTATAATCTTGCTTAGAAAAGATGGAAATTATCGTTAATAGAAATCTTGCATTAAAGACGTTTTTCTGAGTAGTTGTTTCCTTTAAAAGGAAGGGCAATAGTTTATTAGTAAAAACAAGCTGTCAGTGGGATGCCAAGAAGCTAAGCACTAAAACCAGAGGAAGATGCACGACAACTAACTTGTCTTGTGGCTTTACAGTCTACCATAAGACACTGACTGAGTGGAAATTGAAATAAATTTACAAAGTAATATGGCCAGTGATTTAACAGCTGCGCTGTCATCAGATTCCTGGTGGGATTAGTGGGTTAGTGTTTAGACTATTCCTTTACATATGCAATATGCCTCAAAGAGGTTAAATAGCATGATCTGTTTTGTTTTTTATTTCTGTGTATCTAAGTGAATGCACTCATTCAGAGATAGCAAATGGTACCTTTGCCTATCATACACATAAAAGTATTTCTAAGACCTGGCATGCTGGCATGTTACATTCTTTGTCCAATTTATTGCAGCAGTTATTGATGCAAATATATACTCATCTTATCTAAAAGCAAAAGTGATCATTTTCTGGGAAGCATGGAGTAATATTGTAAAATTGAATTACCTTAATTATCTATAGATTTTTTTATTATTATTTATTAATGAAGAAATATTTGTATTTAACTGGAAACCATACTCCTTAACATATGATGCCTTGGAACTGCCGCATAATGAATTCCTAGGCTACAGGTCCATTGGTGCTACTTAGTCCCATACAAAATGTACACAGCATTCTCATTATACAGTATACTCATTCTCATTTATCCGCATTTATTACTGTCCTTACTGACATCACAGTAACATTTTTTAGGCGTGTGAAATTATCTGATTATCTAATTTTGTTCTAAGTGCATATGTGATATGATTATAGCACTACAGATGCAGGTAAGGGAGCTGCTCTGTTTCAGTTGATGCCTTCTGCTGCTGACACTTCTAATTTTTTGGTGGCCAGTAGATGGGTTTTAATTGCAGGTCACGTCAGATAACAAGTCAAAGTAGATAAAAACAGGAGTTGCAAGCCATGGATCCATGGGATCAGTTGTGGGACTACTTGATTAGACCCATGAAGGCTCTCAGCACTGTGAAACAGCAGCACATAGCACACAGTAAATATCTGTGATTTGTGATCAACAATGGCAAAGGAAGAGAAAAAGAAAATATCTTCACAGCCAGGTGTTGTAGTAACATCACATACAAATAACGTCAATATTACCAAATACAGCCCTTACAGCACTCTCAAATTAAAGGCTGGGAATAATACAGTGAGAGTTTTTAGGAACCAATTGGTGTAAAGAAAAAGATGAGCAAATAGTTTATCAATTCATTACAAAAGTTACAACACAACATTTAGAGTGACTCATGTGGCAATCTGGTTGCAGAATCAGCATGTACTCAGTTGGGAAATAGCCATGAATCAGCCTGAAATCACTATGTGGTTCCACAATTTCGGGTCACCTTATTTAATGGGTTATGTTGGCAATTACTGTTTTATGTCCAATAATTAATGTTCACAATTCAAAAGTATCAGCAGCCCCTATGCCCCCTCCCTTACTCTCTCCATGCTTACACTTTCAGTGTTGGAGGGGGTCCTGGGAGGCCCCATCACTAGGATATAAAGCTCTTGCACTCTCTACACTACAAGAGCTGAATTTCCATTTTAAAAAGCAGAAATTGGTCTCTTAAAGTTATAGGACGCAACTATTTGCCACCCCTGGTAACGGATCGCTTACTGCCGCCTGAGGAAAGGTTCTCATCTTGCCTAATGGCAGAAATGGCCCTGATAAGCATGAATAAGTAAGGCAGTATTAGAAGGAGAACATACTGTATTTGTTTATGCATTATAACTGTCTTGCTATCTTGTTTGGAGGTTTCTGGGCAAGTTTGTTAAACAATGACAAAAAACATTTTCTGGAAGGTTTTATTAAATATTTTCAAATTGAACACCAGTTTGCTATAAATGGGATATGTAACTCACACAGCCGATGTAGAAGCCGTGCTAATTAGAACCAGGTTGCAGGGGACTACTTACTGTATATTATCAGATATATTTGTTATCACACTGCTATGGACAGGACCATTTTTAACCCTGTTGGGTTCTTTGCAACCCCACATACATCATAACACATTAACACATGTCAGCCTCTCTCTGAAAGCTATAACCTCTATCCACCAGGAGGAAGAGAAATGATCAGCGCTCAGAGAAGATTTTGAGATGCTTATTATTGCCATGCAGCGATAAAGATGATTTTTGTTTTTACTGCCCTCTAGGAACAGACTGGTGTACAAGAAGCTCCTATAGTAATTTTCATATAACTTTTAACTTTCTCAATGTGCTTGTCTCTGTTCCTACTTATCACTAATTCTCCTGGAAATGTAAAAGCAATAAATAACATAGTATTTCTACCTGACAAGTGTAGACAAATGGAAAAGCCCAGGGTATTGTGCACCTACCTGCACAACTGTTGCTTGAAATGCAATTGCCCTCAGTTTCAGGAGACAGTTCTGCAACTATGTGATACTTTGGTTACAGCCTTGCAGTGGGTTGGGTATATTATATATAGAGCTGCAGGTGGTCTAAGTTTACCTTTTTATTGACTTTATATAGATGTAGGAGCAGCCTGCTTGCCCCCCCCCCCCCCCCCCCAACATGCCTGGTCCTTTGCGGGCCTGGCCCTGGGCATCTAAGAGGGGGAGAGCTATACAGTACAGCTAAACAGTGAGCGTGAGGAGGGAAGGGGGGTTCCTGGGAATGCTTATGTCTGGCCCAAATGACGCCACTCAGATATGCTGAGCTGATACTGAAAGCTTTAACTTCTCCATTCTAGAAGAAAAAATAGTTTCATGTATGAGTGCAGGAAAGAAATTTCAGGGGCAAAGTGAATTTGAATTGAATTAATATGCAGGGACTGATCTATAAAGGTTGGTATTTTTGTTGATACTATTACATTTACAAAATATTATAACTATTGCTCTTAAGGTCTAAGGAGACTTTTTTCTTGTCTTCGCTGATTATATGGTATAAACCTAGGAATACCAGAAAAAGATCCGCTCATTTGATGAGGTTGATAAACTAGTGGATGCAGGTTAAATTGGCTTGATCCGATCATTTGGCCTGTGGGATAATGACTGAATCCTTACAGAGGCATAAGCCTAATAGGTAAATGGCAGGCTGTTGGTTTGGCCCTATAAATTCTACCAGTTGGCAGCTGATATGAGCCTGTGTAAGGCCAGCTCAAGGAGACAAAGTTAGTCTCTTTCTAAGTAAGACTGCGCTGATTCAAATGACAGTGTCAGTGGGGTCACTTTGCCATTTTTGATGCTGTAGGTTACTATGTCCTTTAATACTGGTTGTCACTATGATATTTAATGTTGGGAGTCATACAGGTTTTCAATACAATGGTGGCCATTTACTAACAGATGGATTTTTTTAGCACTGAAAGTTTCTGATTAAAGCCACAACTTTTTCAAGATTTACTATGCGACAATTCTGAATCCAAAAATACTCCAAATAAACTTATCATGTAGAAGTCAATGGCAGATATCCCTTCAGTGGAAGGTCTTTATTTGCTTCATATCGTTAGAGGTTTTCAGATTTTTGACACTGGCTTTTGTGCGACAATATATAAAAGTCGCATTTTTCATGCGACAAGATTTTGTGACTTTTCCTCAAACATGTGCTTTCACAGTTCAGATTTTTTGATAAATGTCAGCCATTCATGGAAATGAGTTTATTCAATTTTTAAAAAAAAATGCAAAAAATTCAAGTTTTATTAAATATGCCCAGGGTTGCACTGGACCGACCTTTGCCGGCGCTCCCCCAACTGACTGTTCCTCCCCTGACGCATTCGATTTATACGTGCTTGGGGAGGACGTTGGGTAGGGACCCTGCGGGGGGGTTAGAGGGGCCCCTGGGGGGGGTAGGGGACACGGCTGCCTGGGGCACATGCAGGGCCCCTGGGGTGGGAGCCCTGGAGGGCCCAGCACCCCCAGTCTGACCCTGAATATGCCCCCACGTGGCACAGTGCTATTATATGCTATGTGTACACACAACATTTTGGACTAAGGAAGGAATTGCATGACATACAATGTAAATTATGCTTTGGGTTTTGTTTTTGCTTCTGGATTATCTCATCTAGGAAGTGTTTATGTCAAGTAAGGATTGAGTTGAAGTGAACCTTTTTTCAAAATAGCATCTTCTTAAAAGGAAATGTTACTGTCAACTGTAGAAACATAGACACTGATAGTTAATAAACTGGTCTCACCAATAAGTATCATTCCAAATATTGAACTGGATATTTGTGAATTTCTCGAACTAATATTTTTTCCCTGCCTCCAACCAACACACTCATGCTGTGGGTCACTAATAGACCTTCTTCTGCAGCAATTTCCATACATGCATATGGTAGGCCAGGGAAAGCACACTAATAAACCTTTTACATTTTAAAAAATTTGGGGAAAAGACTTATTTAGAATTCATTGCAGTTTATTTTGCACTGAATAAATTACCCCAAAGATTTCCATTCACTATAATAACTCTGCATCTACAGTGTAAGAAGATCCCAGACACCTTAAAAGATGTGGAAAAAAAACCAAAATAAAAAGGAATATGTCTTTATATAACCTGATACCAGCTACCATACCATAAATCAATCCTGATGTAGACAATCACTCTCTTATAACTGCTCAGTGTATGTACTGCAATACACACAGCTTCTGTGACACAGTATAATCTTGCTAAAAAATGATGGACATTATCCTATGAGAGCAGTTTATAGGAAGTTTTTCTGCAAAGCTGTTTCCTTTAAAAAGGAAGGACATGGTTTACTAGTTATTTAAAAACAAGCTGTCAGTGGTATGCCAAGAAGCTAAGCTGAAAACCCAGAGGAACATACACGACAACTAGCTTGTCTTGTGGCTTTACAACCAACAAGAGCCACGTTACAGAAATACAGCTACATTTTCAGAAATGGGGAACAAATAAAGATGAGCCAATAAAATATGAATTAAAAGAAAATAAGGAACTGGATCCAGAAAAAGGAAGAATTAGACACTGAGTGGAAATGGAAATAAATTCACACAACAAGATGTCTATAGATTTAACAGCTGCACTGACTGTCACCAGATTCCAGGTATCTGTCTGTCTGTCTGTCTATCTATCTATCTATCTATCTATATCTATCTATCTATCAATCTATCTATCTATCTTCCTATCTATCTAGCTATCTGTCTATCTACCTATCTGTCTATCTAATTATCTGTCTGTCTATCTAATTATATTTAAACTATTCCTATTCATATGCAGTATGCCTCAAGAAAGTTGAAAACACTTAATATAATCTATTTTTTTTTACATTTTTTGTGTATTCAAATATATACACTCAATCAGATTTGATTGATAATCCATTGATGGATCTGGGCAGCAACCCATCATAAGAGTATTCACAAGAACTGGCATGTTGGCATTTGTGTAATTGTATTTAAAAATATAATTGTCTTGATTGTCTAAAGATTTTTTTTAATCTTTATTAATGACTTAAAAGTATTTGTGGATCTTAAAGTTAAAAGTGGAAACCATACTCATAATCATAATCAAATCCCAGGCTACAGGTCCAATGGTTCCACTTAAAGTCCCTTGTACACAGCAGTCTTAATATATACAAAGCAACTATATACAGGGCACAATGCTTAATATATACATATACAGTACATATATGATGGTATCTAAGGTATCTACAGGTATGGAACCCGTTATCCAGAATGCTCGGGACCTGGGGTTTTCCGGATAAGGCGTCTTTCTGTAATTCGGATCTCCTACCTTAAGTCTACTAAAAAAAATATTAAACTGTAATTAAACCCAGTAGAATTGTTTTGGTTCCAATAAGGATTAATTATATCTTAGTTGGGATCAAGTACAAGGTACTGTTTTATTATTACAGAGAAAAAGGAAAAAATTTGAATTATTTGCTTATAATGGAGTCTATGGGAGATGGCCTTTCCGTAATTCTGAACTTTCTGGATAATGGGTTTCCGGATAAGGGGTCCGATGCCTGTACTAATGTTTTATTCTGCAAAACTGCTGGTATTTTCGCAAGTTATGGTAACTATACATTGGGTATATGTGTTGACATTTTTGATATTATAAGGGCCAGAAGGTAGAAGGTTAGGTTGCAAGTCAACTCAGGCAGCAGATCCCAATAGGTAAAAACATGGGTTGTGGGTCATGGCTCCATGGGATCAGTTGTGGGAAACTTGATTAGACCCATGCAGGCTCTCAGCACTGTGCAACAGCAGCATGTACTGGTCTAAAGGATTACAAATCAGAGAAGGCACACAGTAAATACTTGTGGAAGAGAAAGAGAAAAGAATAAAGGAAACAAAATCCCTTACAAAAGTTACAACACCAAATTCCAAGTGATTCATGTGAAACTAGTGGCAATCTGGTTGCAGAATCAGCATGTACTCTTGTGAATTAGTCATGAATCAGCCTGAAATATGTAATGTATGTAAAATGTAAATGCCACTATGTGGTTCCACAATTTTCACATTTTTATTCAGAAATTTCTGATCATTGGTTTTGTTGCCAATTACTATTTTTTTGTCCTACAATTAATGTTCGTGATTCATAAGTTAACAGTTGCACGCGTTACGGAAGGGCATATAGTTATTTTCGTATTACTTGATGCCCTAAACTCTCTTGCACAATCTTGTTTTGAGAATAAACAATGACAAAAATCATTTTCTGGAAGAATTGTTGAATATTTGCAACAACAGCAAAACAGCAATAACAGCAAATTGCTAAAATTGGGCAGGAACATAACTAGGGGGGAAAGGGTCCCTATAGTTATTTTCATATTTGCAGCTTTTGATTGCAGAATAAGAAATTAACCAAAAGATGTACCAGTTTTTGTTGAGAAACCATTGCTCATTAAGGAAATCTCCACCCAAAAAGTGTTCTCGCATAATGAAAGAAAATGTAACTCTAAGTAACTTTTAAATTGCTTGAAAAAAGCTCTATCAAATACAGTGTTTGAGCACTAAGGGGCATGTCCTTGTTCCCCGGGGAAAAGCAAATGACCTCAATACAGTTCTTAGAGGCAGGGCATTTAAAATTAACTTTTGATTTCGAGCTTGATATTCTGAGACAATTTGCAATTGGTCTTCACTTTTTATTTTCTGGCTGCTGGGGTCAGTGGCCCCCTTTTAAAAGCTAGAGTAAGAAGATAAAGGTAAATAATTTAAAAAACTATAAGAAATAAAATATAGAAAAACAATTGGAAAGTTGCTAAGAATTGGCCATACTATGACATGCTAAAAGTTAACTTAAAGGTAAATCACCCCTTTAATATCCAGCTAATATGATCAGGCAATCTTTGTGATAAGGGTAGCAGTAATGGAATTTAATATACATTTATTTTTATTTATATAGTGGCAACATATTCCACAGAGCTTTACAGAGTTTATTCATCATTCACAGTGCCAGAAAAGCTACAATTTAAAGTCCCTGTCACATTCAAACACACAGTAAGGTCAATTTTATTAAGAGCCATTAACCTTCCTGTATGTTTGTAAATTGTGGGAAGAATCCAGAATACTTGGAAGCAAAGCACATTCTACGTGCAGTACATACAAACCTACATACATACAAACTAAGGCTAAATGAGTGAATTAAAACGACAGGCATAGGCTCCATCGGACCAAGGACCACATCAATGATCTGATGCAGTCCCCAATCTGACCGATCAAACCTGTCTGATCAAATTCTGCCCAATTTTTAGCCAGATTTCGGTCCAGTGGGCCCTAGGGGATGCCCATACACAGGCAGATAAGCTGCCAAATCAGTTTAAAAAGACTCAAATCAGCAGCTGAAATCTGCTGTGTATGACTACCTTTAGAACCCCAACACTAACCATTGTGCTGTCAACTGTTGTTTTAAAATGCATTTGTCCCCATTTTAATGAAATAGTTCTGCAACTATAGTATGTGATATTTTGGTCAGTGGCAGTGGCAGTGGTATTACTCCTAATTTATGATGATATTACTTTTGTGTTTAGGTAACAGGGTGTTAGGTAACAGTATAGAATTTCCTCATACCCTTCTGTAAGTGTTTGGGGATATTGCTTTATTGTTATATTGTCCTGACTTTGTCTGGATTAAGTTACTGTTGGTCAGCATTATTATTATTATTCCACAGCACTGTACAATAAATGAGTATATACATTGAAAATTACATACAAAGTAACCAATAACTGATACAAGAGGTGACCAAACAAAAAGGTGCCCTGCCCAAAACAGATTACAATCTAAAACGAGAAGAGGATGAGACACAAGGTGTGGGAATAAGCAAGATCAGAAGTGAGCAAGGTGAGAGACGTAGCACAGGGTATTGCTTTTAGCAGCACACTGAACTTATGGGAAACTAAATGAGGGTAAGCTTCTCTGAATAAAAGTGTTTTAAGAGATCTTTTGAAGGCACAAAGATTGGGAGAATTCCAGAGCAGGGGGGCAGCTCTTGCAAAATCTTAAAGGGGACCTGTCACCCAGACATGAAAAGCTGTTTATCAAAAGTGTTTCTTCAATTAAAGATGAAACTCAAATTCATATTTTATTAATACATCCATAACCATTATAAAGGCATTTAAAAATCATAGCTGCCAATCATATACTTTCACTTTCCATTTAGAACTCACTTTCCTTATTTCTCTGTACCATCTAGTTGTGTAGCCAGTTCATAGGCTTGGGCATCAGGTCCTCCATTTTGGCACATAAACAAGATTTTGGGGTGAAAGCTTGTCTTAATAACAGTGTCTTACAAAATGGCGCCTGTCTGCTTGCTGTGATTGTGTTTTGACTGAAGCAAAACAAGATTTATATTATTTATATAGTGTAACTACAGTTATTTTGCTTGAAAACACAATAGAAAAGAATTAGTTATTATTTATTAGGGTGCCAGATGAGGAAATGAGAGAGGGGTTGAGTAGTGGGTCAGTAGAGGAGCGTAACAAGTGGTTTGGTGAGTATCAATATATGAGCCTGGCAGCAGTATTCATTATGGATTGGAGAGGGGACAGTCTCTGGAGGGGAAGCCAATTAATAGGGAGTTACAGTAGTCCAGGTGTGATATCATGAGTGGATATGAATTTTGACAGCATCTTGGGTGATAAATGATTGTATTTTAGTAATATTAAATAGGTAAAAGTGGCATGATTTAATTAATGACTGGATATGAGTAGTGAAGGACAAGGCAGGACCAAGGATAATGCCAAGGCACCGGGCCTGGAGACTATGGGGTGATAGTGGAATTGCTAACTATGATAGACACTTCTTGGATATTATAGATGTTGGACTGGGGAAATAGAACTAATTCTGTCTTAGAGAGATTTCATTTAAGGTAACGTTGGGACATCCAAGTAGAGATAGTAGACAGGCAGGAAGGAACCCAAGTTAAAGGAAAACTATACCCCCAAACAATGTAGGTCTCTCTAAAAATATATTGCATAAACAAGCTCATATGTAAAACCCTGCTTCATTTAAATAAACTATTTTCATAAAAATATACTTATTTAGTAGTATGTGCTATTGGGTAATCCTAAATAGAAAATTGCCATTTTAAAAATTAAGAGCCGCCTCCTGGGATCATAGGATTCACAGTGCACATAAATAAGGCACACATACATGCTAGGCCCCATCAGCCAATGAATGGGCAGAGTTCTGTCAGGTGATCTCTGAGGGAGCACTCAGCTCATTACTAAATGGTGGATCAAGGAAAAGAAGTAAAAGGGCAATATTTACTGATATATATTTTCCAGTTTGGCGAGATTCTTTAATAGGCCACTTAACATAATATAAACTGTCTGTTGGTTAAGTATTCATTCTGAGCGTATAGTTTTCCTTTAAGAGCACAGGTCTCTAACCCCAGACACAGTATCACATCACCACTAATTTATTTGTTTTCAAATAAAAGATTAAGGCTTTAAGAAACATTCACCTTTTACAAACCTCTGCTGTAAGCATATGTACCTGCAGGCAACAATGAAAAGAATGTTCTGTATTTTATTATTCTTATTTCTATGTTTGATAGGTGTGCCAGTAAACATATTAAAATTGCTCAAAAAGGACAACTTATTTACAGTTTTCTTCTGTTTTATTGTTTAGTCTTGGTCTCCAACCATAATCTCAGAAGTGTTCAACAACTCCAATGGCTCCTCATTACCCCCCAAACAATGTGTCCGTGACACTCGAATCTCCCAAGTTGTGTTTCCAGTCCTCTACGCCCTTGTATTCTTACTTGGATTGTTGCTGAATGGATTCTCCATCTGGATTTTCTGCAAAGTTCCCAGCCACACTGTTTTCATAGTCTACCTGAAAAACACATTGGCTGCTGACTTCGTAATGATTTGTATGTTACCTTTCAAGATCCTTACAGATTCTGGAATTGGGTCACTGCAAATGAAGGCGTTCGTTTGCCGCTTTTCGTCAGTAGTATTTTACGTATCTATGTACATTAATATAATACTTCTTGGACTCATTGGTCTTAATCGTGTTCTAAAAATTGCACGGCCATTTGGAAAGAAGTGGGTGGATAATGTGTTCATTGCAAGAGCACTTTCCATAGCAGCATGGCTTCTTATGTTTGGAATATCCATACCAAATATGGTACTTTCTAATGAAAAGGCAACAGAGCTTACTGTTAAGAAATGTGCTTCTCTAAAAAGCAAACTGGGTATCAAGTGGCATGAAGCAGTAAATCATTTTTGCCAGTTTATATTCTGGACTACTTTTACCCTCATGGTAATATTCTACACAATTATTTCAAAAAAGGTTTATGAATCATACACAAATTCTAGAAGCAGAGACAGCAGCACAACAAAGAAGACGAAAGCAAAGGTTTTCATTATTGTTGCAGTATTTTTTCTTTGCTTTGCGCCTTTCCATTTTGCAAGGGTTCCCTATACAATTAGCCAAACGGGCGGCATAAAAGACTGCAATGTGCAAAACAAACTGTATATTGCTAAAGAGACTACGCTCTGGCTGGCTGCCACCAATGTCTGCATGGATCCTCTGATATACATACTGTTGTGCAAGCCATTTCGACAACTGCTAACAAAAGGATCTCGTTCTGCAACTACAAGTATGGAGGCTCAAACCTGCCAAGATTCAAGAATGTAGAATTGCTAATAACAAACCATGGCTGAGTTCATCATGCACTCTCAGTTCAACATAATGGACTGTTCTAAATTTTGACACATAAAGTAAGAGTTCAATGCTTTAACATGTTTCAAACTCATTACTGTTCACAAAGCAGGAAGGAAAGGGCTACTGAATAATACACAGTGATCTACAAGACTCATTTATAAGATGCGGATGTACCACTGTGCAGAATTTAAATGGGGTAGTGAGTTCAAGGGTGCCCTGTTCTCAACAACTCAGGGCAGACTTTTAGTACAATGTTTTCTTGCACATTGCGTCTGATGGCACTTGAGCCTAGCATGTTCTGATACTAAGCAGGGTAGGGGTGTTCCTGGGAATGTCTATGTCTGACCCAAGTGATACCACACATGCTGAGCTGATACTGAGGGAAGAGCAAAGAGTTGCACGTATGAGCACAGGACACAAATTTCAGGGTCAAAGTGAATACAATAAAGGGATTTAAAAAAATGCATGAAAAAAATAATAAAACCCTACCTCTGAATACTTAATAATAGAGCAGAATGGAAAATGTTGATGAATTTGTTAAAAATACATATTTATACTCAACTGTGATTATAATTTTCATATATTTTTGATTAAAAGAAATTGATTGAATACATGGCTGACAGGTATAGATTATCTGTTGTAGCAAATTGGCAGTGTAATGGCTAAAAGTTCTTTTCCTGAATGGCAGCAGCTGCGCAAGTTATTAACAAAATGGTTTCTCGTTTATCCAGAAAATCAAGCAGTCTAGTTAGACTGGAAGGGGAGTAGCTATTCATTACCTCTTTAAGGACAGGCTACATGGAGAAATGAAGAAAGTAATATAGTAATCACAATTGTCAAAAACCTTTAAACAAGGGTTTCCACTGTTAATACCATTTAATGTTGCTTAAACAAAATACTGCTTTCCACCGCCCTTGCTATTTGCCAGGTTAATGCTATTAATAGAGTAATATATAGGGGATCATTTTCTATGGTTCAGTATTTCTGCTGATACCTTTACATTTACAAAGCATTACACATTGTAACTCTTGCCCCTTTATAAAGCTGGGAATACTGGGAAAAGATTTGCTCATTTGGCAAGGTTGTGGGTATAGGTCAAATTGGGTTGTTGGTGTCAAATTGGATTGATCTGATTATTTGGTCATAGGGCTAAGGATTTTGGATTATAACAGGGGCCTAAGCCTAATAAAGATATAAGGCAAGCTGTCGGTTTGACCCCATATATGATGCCTGAGTCAGTGGCTGTTATCAGCCCATGTACAGCTAGTTTAGCAATGTAACTAAAGCTGGCCATACACGCACCGATAATATCGTACGAAACCTAATTTCGTACGATATTCAGTGCATGTATGGCAACTTGGCGAGGCGACCTGTCGACTTGCTGATCGGGCAGGTAAAAAGATTTTGAACGGGCGCCATTGAAGGCGCCCGATCAAAATCTATGTTCAGGGCTGAATCGGCAGAAGGAGGTAGAATTCCTATTGTTTCTACCTCCATATCCGACAATTCAGCTCTGAATGTCAGTGGAGGATCTTTCATGGTCGCACGAAAGATCGAAAATCGCCACGTGTGTGGCCACCTTTAGACTCTTTCTGAGCTGATTCAAATGACTGTTAGGTTGCTGATAGGCCCATGTGGATCAACATACGTATTTCTCTTAGTTCAGATGAAGACAACACAAGTCTTGTGAGAATATATCATATAATTTCTGAATGTCATGGATACCCTACTAGGTGGCAAACTGACACAGATCCTGTGTTTTGGATGCTTTATTATGTGCTGTGCAGTAAAACTAAATGTATAAACCTGCAGAAGGGCCCTGTGTCATGCAGTTTCCTTTATCAGTGCACTGATATAGTGACAGGAAACCAATCACTTGGGGAAAGCGTGCAAGAAAGAACTAAAGGTCACTGATGAAGAGGAGAACCAATGGGGGGGGGGGGGGGGTGATACAGCAAGGGGTTTGAAGAGAAAGAAGTAAATGGATGGCAAAAGAACCAGGGATTTAAAAAATAAAGAAGGGGTTTAAAGAAAGAAATGGGGCAATAATAATGAAATAGTAATTGGTAAGACAAATAACAAGGAAACAAATTATATTTTGCCCTCATTTATATCTTTACTCTAGGCATGATGCTGGGTCCATAAGCACGCAATCATCAGTCCAGGAAACTCTCACCCCCTTTACATTATCCTATACATTTTGCTGCACAACTTCATGAAGCTATTTGCCATTTATGTCTACTGCCCATTTAACTTCTTAGTTTATTTCGGCTCAACCCTGATCTGACATTTCTAGTGATCAGAGGCTGGTTTTTAATTACTAGGTTGCCAGATAAAGGACTGCCTGTACATACTTACAAAAAAAAAATCAATCACAGGAAGGATATTATTTAGGTCTATGGCCATTTCAGGTCAGGTAGGGTACTGCACTGATGCCGGTTTTTCATGTAATGAAGCTCATATTTTCCAAAATGTTTAAATCTATTATGGACCAAAACTGCAGCAAGCTGAGTTTTCAAAATGCCATCTATCATCAAATCTACCAACCATCAAAGCAAAAGTAAAATTGACTGAAATTAAATGTACAGTATTGTTAAAGAATGAAAGACAAGTTACAAGTTCTCTCCACTTTCTGTTCTGAGCGAACAACTAAAACTCATATCCACCCATCTTTTAGCTATAAAGCTGTTCAGCCTACCTATTAGTATTTAATTCAACAGGAGATGTTCAGACTTGATGTGAATTATAATCTGCAGGTCTCCTTTACAGTTCCCAGTGAGTCACAGTGATTAATAGGAGATCTAGATACTTTATGGATGAAATAGTTGAAACGCACCCAGCAGGTGCCCAGAGTGGTTTAATCCTGCATCTTCTCACACAGCAACAACAGCAGCTACATGTGGATAGGATTTTATTTTGAGGTGCCGGAGTCTAAAAGCAAATGCTATTTAAAGTGCTAAATATGGGAAACTAAAGATGTTAAGGAGCTGTTTGTTTTCAGAGTGAACTCTTTGGATGATGTAAGCAATGAACCATGGGAACTCCATTAAAGGTATGTTGAAATGTATTTACATGTACTATATTGACTGTGTAGTTACATATTGCTTTACTGTCAGTAAATTACGAGTATGGGACCGGTTATCCAGAAAGCTTTGAATTATGGCAAGCCCATCTGCCATAGGCTTCATTTTAATGATATAATTCAAATGTTTAAAAATGATTTCCTTTTTCTTTGTAATAATAAAACAATACCTTATACTTGATCCCAGCTAAGATATAATTAATCCCTATTGGTGGCAATTATCCTATTGGGTTTATTTAATATTTAAATGATTTTGTAGTAGACTTAAAGTGGCCATACGGAGGCAGATTTAAGATGCCAATTCTGGTCCTTTAGATCGATTTGGAAGCCTACCTGCCCCTGTATGGGACCCTCTGACAGGCCTCCCCAATCAATATCTGGCCAAAATTTGGCCAGATGTCGGTTGGCAGGCTTGATTTTCCTGTCAGATCGAGGACCATATTGATGCTTATTAATTTAGTCCTCACTCGGACTTCAAATTCTCTTCATTGAAATGCGATATTGCCCACCCAGGGTGGTCATATTGAGGGGAAGATTTGCTCATTGTGGGGTGACCTTGCCACACAAGCAAATCTTACCATGCATGGCCACCTAAGATATGGTGATCCAAATTACAGAAAGACTCCTTATCTGGAAAACCCCAGGTCCTGAGCATTCTGGATAATAGATTCCATACCTGTACTATAAGTTCCAAACAATCTACAACAGTTTTTGGAATCTATTGGTGCCTTGAGATTGAGCTGTTCCGTTGCAGCATGGACTGAACATTGTGAACTGTGCTCAAATCACTTATTCATGTCAGATCACAACTCACAGTGAGTTCCACAGCCTCTGGTGCTTTTCTTAAAGCGATATGCACCACTACTAGATCATAACACAAGCACAACCACCGGGCAACTGTTGGTAGCATTTCAAAAAATGCCCATATTCCCAGTTCTCTGCTGCACATTGCTGCCAAGCTGTAGAACTGTTTACAACACTTAATTTAATCTTCAGCAGAGACTAAATGTCTGCTTGTTTTAACCTTCACTGACATGCACTAACACAACTGTAATTATCCCATAGTGGTAGTTTAAAGCAGCTATTATTTTGCAGCATTTTCCGTTTGGATATGTAAAAACACATGAGACAAGTCTTGTAGGCGAGTACTTAATTTAAACATATCCTGCCGGCTTCATGTCGAAACCTGTTGCTTTAAACCTGCTGAAATCACAAATGGCACGTTACTGGCAAACAACAGAGGCCACACATGTGCTTCGCTCCGATACACCTCTATGCTATGCCATTTTAAAACTTACATATGCATAAGGTTATATTTACGATCGGAACCTCACCAGTGAGAGCCTGCAAGCTGACTCCATGCAGAGGGCGAAGGTAAGTCTTGCTTTTAAAATTCTACCAAGACTTTGTAAATGCCATACAGGTGTGCTAACTATACTCCACTGCTACCCCTGCCCTGTTCCAATGCACAGTGCTGACAAATTCCACAGAGTACTCTCATGGTTGCTTACACATTTTTCATCAAAAGATTTTCAGTGTAAAAGGAGATATAAGATCACCTGGCCTTTCTGGTTCCTTTCAGTCTGCAAGTTTTTAGTCACTGCAACCATGAAATGCCAAGGAACAAGCAAGTGTTTTCAAAAACTATCCTTACAAAGACTATAAAGCCATCTCTGGTTTTGAAAACAAAAATCTCCTGACTAAAATAATGAAGAAATGTAAATGCAGACCCTTTAATGAAAAATATAATTTTATTTTGGAGAGAAGATTTAGGTGCATATGATAAATGTTTTAATACAGGGACTATAACACAAGGGCCATTACGCTTGTTGCTACTAAGTGACAGTGCTAGGCATTACTACTAGTCACACCACCACTAGGGTGACACACTGAGCTTCACGTTGCAGGGTCCCTTGCAATCCTCATGTTTCTGTTTGGCCAAGTTACCTTAGCAACTGCATTTTTAACATATGCCATAATCAGGTGTATAGTTGATCAACATATTATATAACACCCTGACACTACCCAGTTACTTGGCTAATTGCTCTTGATTTGTCAAATGCAAATTCTATTTTGCAGTTGCTTGAGAACTGCTTCCTTCTAATTCATATTTTTTTACTGAATGACATTTAATTACCTTCTTTACATATGCTACACATGCACCAGTTCAATTTTTCAGATATTTTGATCAACTTCAGTCCATGTTAATGATATATTGTGCATTTCCAGCCCCCCACCTTTGTAAGTGGTATGTTCAGAAAACAGAATATGAAACTCCATCCGCTGACCCAGAAATGTACAGGCCTACAATTCCCTCTGTGGTTGGAACAATGTAACTTTAGCCAACCACATGTTAGTACAACTCAGGGCTGGTGGTAACCTTTGCCACTTTAAGAAAATCCCCACACATATATCACTGGTTTCAGAAAAGAGTTTCTAACCCATTTAATTTTCATTTCAGAAGAACACACTGCAGGGATACCCCCATTCTATAAAAATGTTTAGTTTTTGGGTTTTTTTGCATAATTCTTTAGTCAAATGCTGCATTATTTTATGTTCATGTAGTAGAGACATTAGGGCAAGTGCAGTGAATAAGGTGCAATTGCGAGTGCAATCACCATGTTTTTTCTTACAATGCTGCATTTTGTCCAGAATTCCAGTGTCATTGCAGTTTCAAAGAGGCTATAACCTTGACACAATTTTGCTGTACGTGCCATATTCTTTTGACACAACTGAACTATGGCGATAGATACAGGGCACTGAGGGGTTCCCCTGCATCAGTAGGCACAGCATGAAAGGCAGAAAGGATTGAACAGTACCCGGCGTAACTATGCAAAGTGCATGGAGTGCATTTTGATCTATTTTGAAGTACTTTAAAGGAAATGGTTGTACATACAACTGACTGAAGGGAAAGTATGGGGACCGCAAATGCACTTGCAGACATCCATAAGTCCTTGGGTCTACTGCTTTAGGAATCAAACTGATATTTTTGTATTTTTGTGGTAGAGATACTTACCTACCAAAGCAATCATGCAAAAGTAGGAAAAGTGCATAACCACCAAACTGCCACAAATGGTGTTTAACAGAAAAGACTAAAAAGTAAAGCACTTCTGTATATTATATAATGGTTGTATATATATATATATGTTTCCCAGGGCTGCAAGGTATAAGCAGATTTGAAGAAAGGCTTCTTAGCTCTGCATGCCCACATAGGAACTGCAAGAGACATGGAGTTGGTTCTGCAGGTGAAACCCCCAGGTAAGCTGCACAGTATGCTACAAATGTCTGTGTTCAGTAGAACTGGGTAGGGATTATAGGCTGGAATTGACAATAGTCTGTAAATAGATGTTTCCTTTTATTATTTTCATAATTATAATTATTATAATAAATGACTAAATGCTAACTGCTGCTTTTAAACTTTAGAACATGCTACTACATAACTTTTTTTCTGATAGATTACTCAGTGGGAATGTGATGAGGGAAGACTGAATTAGCTATCCCTATATATGATTTCTGTGTAGTTATATCATGCAGGTACTGCAACTAAATCCTTCCACTTTCTCATTTAATTTGCTAACCTGCAAATGTGCCACCTACACTCCCTATTAGTCTAACACAGAAACGCCCATATGGGTTGCAACATGACCAGAGCTATTTCATCTGAATGAAAGATTAAGACAGCCTGAATGACTTGAAATGTAGCTGTTCCTTCTGTGTACTGACTTCCGTACATCAAGCATTTAGCAAAGTGTTTGTTAATCCCCTTGCCATTAAAAGCCGCTCCTTTAAGAGACGAAATTAGGGTTTTTGAAACGGAAATTCGGCTCTGCTAGTGCAGAGAGTGCAATTGTGCTCTCTAGACTAGCAATGCGGCCCCCCTGGACTCCCTCTGTAAAGGTAAACTGGAGGGGGGCAGCATCACAGGAGCTGCCTCAGGTGGCTCAGGGGCCAGAAACACCCCTATCTACATGTTCTCTGTTCTCAACTTCCCTGCACTGACATATCATTGAGAATCAGACATTAGCCTGGCTTTCTCAGTAACATACACGGTACATGGAGAAAAGGGTTGTTTACCAACTGGAAGGTTGTTTACCAACTTCCTTTTATAGCCAACAACGCAACAGCTTATACAAAAAGGTTTCTAAATTAAAAAAATTGTAATTGTTCTCCCTACTGTTGCCACCTTACCCCTTTAAAACCGGCCACATATTGAATCCACATACTGCACGGCTAGTTCTAGTATATATGCATACAGAACCAGCCTATGGAACGGGATAGAAATACTCTAAATATAAAGAACTAAGTACAACAAATAACTATTTCTTAAAAGTAATCATCTGTAAATGTGAGACTGTGAGAAATACAGACAACAAGAGATCCTCTGCACTCACTCATTATCAATATTACTGTATATTAGGACATTACCAAGAAATGCCTTCATCTTTAATCAAAGCAGAAACTAAAGCACACTAAAACATAGAGATTAAATCCATGTACAGGCCTGCAGAGATTAATCTGCTCTGTAAATGTATCTCAAGCTCAAAAGGTTAGGCATGATTCAGGTTCACTGAGTAGCAGATAATAAATAAGTTGGTCCAGAGCCACTGTATAAAGAGAGGAGGAGGGAGACAAACCAGACACCAGTACATATATGGCAAAAACTAGTGTCAGACCTAGTTTAGTGCACTGAAAAACAGGACAAAAAAAGACTTTACACAGTGCCTTTCTGCCTGAATGAATTGTGTTCCCTTTGAGGCTGCCCCTGTGATTAAAGTGCTGCCTCTGTGGCACAAAGGCACCCCCTGTCGCGTGCAACCTATCTCCTTATAGCAATGGCCACAAGCCACAACAGGGCCCTGTTCTTACCGCCTGTTGCTTGAGTGATTGAGTCAAAACTGTGCATAGAAACATACTATTCCTTTAAAGGCAAGTTACAGGCATTTCAAATGTGATGAGTACAAGGGGTAGAGACAAGCAATAGGTTGTAAGTAGTGATGAGCTAATCTGTCCCATTTGGAAAAGATTTGTGAAACGTCATTTTTTTGTCACACACCAAATTTTTACATTGCAAATTTTGTCGTCCATATGCGAAATAATCCGCCAATGGCGAAACGCGGAAATTCACTGCAAGTCCATGTCTGCCGAATTTTTTTGCCCATCGCTAGTTGTAGCAAATCAAGCAATTCCTCATTGTTTGTTTGTTTTTTTATTTTCTTATAGAATTTATCTTGTTTCTAAGAAAAAAGAAAGATTTTTGCCATGGCTGTTGTTTGTATAAAGGAGATTTAGGGATGGATGGAAATAATACAAACAACTTGTACTGTCTTCAGTGGGAAATCTCGTTCCCCTTGAGCAACAAAGGGCCTACAATGACTCATGTAATTGTACAAAATGCAAACATAGGCATCATGTTGCTATTATGCAATTCAGGTGTGTGTGTGTGTGTGTGTGTGTGTGTGTGTGTGTGTGTGTGTGTGTGCAACATACTGCGTACCTTTTCCTCCTCCTTAACTGTGATGGTGCAGCACAAGCCTGGGTTAGCAGGGCACATGAGGGCCAGGGCCCACCTGGTTTTCTCCTTTATCCCACCAGCCCAGTCCAACCCTGTTAGTGATTAATAAAACATAATAATAATAATGTCTAAATACATGAATTTTTAAGGCAAAACCAAATTGTGTGTGCCATGTGAGTGCATAGGAGTGTATGAGCTACCACTGCATTAAGTTATAAGAAGGTGTGGAAACATAGAAGGCAGAAGGAGTCAGTATAATAATATAAAAAACAAATGCTAGTGCAGGATGAGTAAAACAAACATTCTAAAGGGAGGGCATGGAAAGCAAGGGTCACAAGCAAGGAATAAAAGAATTAACAAAGAGACAAGGGGAAAAAAGAAAAGACAGGCACAAAAAGTGCTAAATAAGCAAGGTAAGAGAGAGCACTCAGAAGTAAAGAACACTGCTCAGGCTATACAGAGAGTCATAAAGTTCAGAGACCCTAAATGGGGAAGCAAAAGCAGGTCAGATAGACAAGAACCAATTCACAAAAAAATTCTGCAAGACTATCACACAAGTCAGAGCCTCGGTATGAACTTCCCCAGAGCCATGCAGGCTGCTGACCCAGCTCATCCACTATTAACTGAAACCCTCTTTTCTACAGCAAGTTAACGTACAGGGTAGCTCTAGTATAAATACATTTGAAGCAACTGGACTTGTTTAGTAATCATTGAAGACGTGTCACTACTCATCCGAGCAGCTTCTTCAGTTCAACTGACTGGTATGGGAAGTCCTCAGCATATATACTCTTCCACTAATCCAATCACAATGGCACTATGTAACTCTATGTAACAGGGTAGCCTTTTAGGCTAGAAAGGTCAACCATAAAGTGCCTTCTCAGTGCAAGCAAAAACAGGAAGGAGTCAGAGAGAAAGAACAGAAAGTTGGAGAAAAGTAAAACAGAAAAGAGTAGTATTGATATTGAGAAAAGAGTAAAATGAGAAAGTGTCAGAGAGTAATCAGGAAGAAGCAAAAAAAGAGAGTAGAATGTAAGAATGGCAGGAAACAAGAGTGTGGTGGGGTAAGGGGAAGAATAAAAAAGCAATGTACACTATGTACATAAAAGAACAACAAAATAAGTGAGGGGAGAATGAAAGGAGTAAGACATTAAGGGTAAGGGCAATGACACACAAGGAGATTAGCCACTCGCTGGGAAACTTTGGGCAACTTCGGAAAGCCAAAGCAACATTAAAGCAAATTACTGGTGGGAAAGCTGCCTAAAGTTTGCTAGTGGGAAAGCATTTTTGGGAGATTTGTTGCCCGTGGTAGCCAAGATTTAACCATGGCCCATGGGCAACAAATCTCCCCATGTCCCATTATCCTAAAAGAACTGAAGATAGAATGCAAAACAAAAGAAGCAGAAAACATATTTATTTGTGGCCCACACTGTGCCTTTTTCTGCGGCTGATTGCGATATTCAACTAAGAGGTGGAATTCAAACAGCATAAACATCAAATATTGCAGAAATAGCATATTGAAGTATTGCAAAGAGAAACAGAAAAATAAGGCTACATACTTGTACATATATTTACTATTCTTTTTAGACATTCTTATTTGTATATTTCAGCAATAAATATATATATATATATTATAGCCAAGGAAAGCACTCAAGGCAAAAGGTCTGTAAAAAACAGTCTGCAAGCTTTTATTGATATATATATATACAGTATATATATATATATATATATATATATACATACTGTAGTCGAGCAGAGCCTTTTTGAAAGATAAAAAACATATATGGGTGCTGAGCTTGGTTATGCCAACAAATTTGAAATAATGTACAGGCAAAGCTACTTTTTGTCAAGGTTTAGCAAGGCCAAGTGTTTTTAAAAAAAAAAAAGTATTCAGGTATTTATTTCAAACGCAAGCAAATTTAAAGGAGGCCTGTCACCCAGACAAAAAAATCTGTATAATAAAAATCCTTTTCAAATTAAACATGAAACCCATGGTATTAATCCATCTACACCTGTATTTAAAAGGTATTTAAAAATCTCAGCTGTAAATCATATGCTGCCTGTCTCAGGCATAGTGTTGGGGCAGGCAATAACTTTCATTTTCCATTCAGCACTTCCTAGACGTCACTGCACTCCTCACATTCAACCTCTCTCCTCACAAGCTATAATTGTGTAGACAGTGCATGGGCATGGACATCAGGTACCTGATTTTGGCACATACACAAGATTTGGAGATTATGCAAAGCTAATAACAAAATGGCTCCTGCCTGCTGTGATTGTGAGTTCCAAGACTGAAGGAAACAAAATTTAAATCTATTGAAATAGTGTAGATTTATGTATTATTTTGCTCAGCTAACATGATAGGAAAGGATTTTGAATTATTACTTAGGGTGACAGGTCCCCTTTAAAGGCATTTGCTTGGCTTTTGCTGCAGAGAAACAGTGCAGCTGATTGACTATGAACCAAAACATGCCCTCTGGTTTTGTTAAACTTAAAACAAAAATTGGAGTTTCTCACCAATACAGGTTTCTGTCCTCGGAACACAAAATGCAGCTCAAATGTTACTCTAATAACAACCTTCACTTGTTTAGAAAACTGTGTTTCCCATTTCAACTGGATGTTGCTGGATATTATTGCATACTTTCCATTTTATTTAGATATGGTAGAGACTTGACCAATATTCTAATACCTTAGGGGAGGCCAGTATACCTATTATCAGTTTACTACCTATAAACTCTGCAGTTATACACATGGGCATGTATCCAAGATTTTCCTAGTGAGGAATCAGGGAAAAGATAACATCAGGCTGTGTTGTGTTAAGACAGAAATAGAAGATACTGAGTTTGATATTTCAAGCTCCACACACCTTTAATGTATATTACACAACCAAAAAATGTATGAAAAATATATGAATTTTATGCTGCTGTCCACTAGGTTTATGTATTCCATGAAGGCCTGTTTCTCATTGTTTTTTTTGTTTTTTTTTTTAAATAAATAAATAAATAAATAAAGCAATAATAAAGAATAAGTTTTACCCAACAATGTTTGTTAACAAAAAGTTTTGGCATTCTTAATAAGCAGCACTGTGTTACCAGCTAAGGGGGCTAGGATGGTAGCTTGACATTACTGATTGAGGCTCCTTCTCTGTCCAAGTATGAAATGCGCCCCAATGCCCAATTCGTGACTTTGTGCTTCTCAAGCTGTTGTACACACTCTATAACCATTTCCTTGTAACTTCCTCGTGGGATCCCTCCGCAGTAAGTCATATGTACTGACATTGCTATAGAGTAGTGATTTTGAAGTAATAGTTTGATGTGTAGTGCAAAATAGTGTGTCTCCTTTATCTGACAGAATTGTGATGCTTGGGTCCTTCATAAGCAGTGTAGGATCCCTTATCTCCTGTATTGTTGCATAGTTAGGTTGAAGAGAGTTGCTTCAGAACCCGCTGTTTAAGGAAAGTTTGTCAGTTTCTTTGTCTAGTATGTTATTATTATGGAAGAAAGATTGTGTGGTTTTCATGAAATGTCTCCTGGGGAAATATTGGGATGCCACAGCAAAGTTTAAGGATGACGGCACACTGGGCATATGATCGGCTTGTCTACACCTGCATTTTGTAGACATGCAGCGAGAAGCGCATCCGCTTCTATTCGCTGCTGTGTGTAGCTGCACTGCCAGTGTTCCCTCACCCTAATTCCTTGGCTGGGAGTTTACCCCCTTACTGTTCTGGGGTGTCTTGCAATCTTTTTTCCACTTTAATTTGTTATTTTGACCATGCAGGTTCATGACATTAAAGTGGTAAACTTGTTAATTTGCCTCTCTTAGCCCTTTTTGTTTTGAATTAGCTGTGCATCCTCTTTATTCAGTCACTCTACACTTGCAAAATAATGATGCCAAACTCTGTTTTCCACAGACCTCTCTCAATGTTGCAGTATTACTGGTGAAGCGTTTCTGCCTTAAATGTTCATTTACAAGATCTGCTTGGCCCTATGACTTTTTACTGTGGAACACAGATGTAAACTGTGAGCCCCCATTGTCAAATTGCTTCTGTAATCCACAAATTTACTGGCTATTCTTTCATGATCCCACAACAGTTGACAATATTTATACTGATTCTAGCTGTTTTATTGTTACGAGTCAATATAAATATTCACTATAAGTTGAATTATTAAATTGAATCATAGCGGTCTCTATCTCTCTATGTACTGTTGCTCAGGGTGTTAACCCTGTCCCTCAGTTGTGTTGCTGTACTTACTGGGGTGTGGGCTAACAAACCAGAGTGATTGCAGTGTGTAAATCCATGAACCCCCTCTATTGTTGATATAATTGCAAGATTTCTCAAGACTGGGGGAACATAATAGGGACCCTTCAAACAAATGGCCTGTATCCAGAGCTGGTATAGCAGCAGTGGTGCATACCAAGTCTATGTCAGGAATGTCATATAGGACAAATAATTTAGCAGAGCTTTTTCCCCTTTTGATGTAGCTTATAGACACCAGCATCTATAGCAAGTTCTTTCTTAATAGTCAAGCAGATATACAGTATTTATGATTGGGAGGCAGCTCAATTCCATAATGCTCCATTTACTATCATGTAACCAGTTCAAGCATGTAAACAAGCTTTATTGGTATCAAATTTATGAAGATAATATAGTACTGAGAAAGTAAACCAATCTTCACCTCTAGAAGACATATACGTAGGAGAATGTTGAACTAATAAACTAAAATGTATTTGGGTGTGTATAGCAAGAGATTAGTATCTGTTACAGATCAGTATCTATTGGGTGTGAAATGAAGGGACAATAAAGCAGGGTGGGACATTAAAATAATTTCAGTGCAGTTCAGTGTAAGAGCCAAAAGTTCCATATTAAATATTCTCAGCAGTAAAATGCAGCGATGTGATAAATTATTATTCATTTTTTTGCAGAGGAAAAGACAGATGAGCATCACATGAATGTAACAAGTCCAAGAGCAAACTCCACGGCTTTCAGTGAACTTGCGACCATCATCTTTCCTGTGCTATACCTTGTAATATTCCTGGGAAGCATCATGCTCAACGGCCTTGCAGTATGGATTTTTTTCCACATCAGGAATAAAACCAGTTTTATAGTCTATCTAAAGAATATTATGATTGCAGATCTGTTAATGACAGTATCCTTCCCATTTAAGATCATACAAACTTCTGGAATCGGACCCTGGAATTTCAATGTCTACCATTGCCGATACAGCAGTATCTTGTTCTACACGAGCATGTACATCAGCATTGTATTCCTTGGGCTTATCAGTACTGACAGGTACCTTAAAGTAGTAAAACCCTTTGGAAGTTCCAAAATGTACAACATCAAGTTTACAAAAGTTGTGTCTTTGATGGTTTGGTTGGCGATGTCCTTTATGGCCATGCCCAATGTCATATTCACAAATGTACAGCCAACCAGAGACAACATTTATGACTGCATATACCTAAAAAGTTCTTTTGGGGCCAAGTGGCATGAAGCAGTGGCTTATATTGATACGTGTATATTTTTCATTGTGATGGTGGTTTTAATTGTATGTTACATTTCAATATCCAGACACATCCAGAAATCTAGCAAGCCCTTTGTCAGCTGTTCAAGCCGGACTCGCAGGCACAACCAAAGCATCCGTGTAGTAGTGGCTGTGTTTTTCGTTTGCTTTCTGCCCTATCACCTGTGCGGCTTGCCCTTTATGTTCAGTCGCTTGGATAAAATTCTGGATAAACGGATATATACCATTTTACTTTACTGCAAGGAATCCACGCTCTTTCTCTCAGCCTGCAACGTGTGTCTGGATCCTATAATATATTTCTTTATGTGCCGATCCTTCTCGCAGAGGCTGTTTAACCGATCTGGTATGAGATCAAGAAGCGAAAGCATCCGATCTCTTCAGAGTGTCAGAAAATCTGAAGTGCGTATATACTGTGAATATACAGAAGTGTAAATAAGGCGGTAAATATGACATGTAAATATGTTTCAATAAAGCAATTCTATTTTCATTTTGTGAAACGTAATTTATAAGCAGGATATGCTTTCTCTATAATGCTGAGTCACTGATTCATCTAAATGTCTCATATACTATCTCTACTTATGTCTGTATTACAGGCAGTATCAGCAGGGTGCAAAAAACATATGTATATTAACCATACAACTCACTCAATGCTTCTGCGATTCTTATAACAGCAGCAAACTATCTGAGATAATACTTTCTTTATATAAACAATCTCCAGCAACCCAAATATGGCTGCCAAAAGCAATTTTAAGGCTTACAGTTTTCCCATGGGCTAGATGTACTTATTTGTATGACAACATATAAAAAAAAATTTCAAAATTCCAGTTTCTACGGGGAAATAATATGTAACACACTATAAATTTGTCCTTAACTCGTTTCATAATGGCCCTGGTTATACGTGAAATTAGATTTTGGCTTTAAGGTTTCCTTTGATGCCATATAATAAACACACATAATAAATACACCCCTAAGGAGTTGTGTAATAAAAGGCATTACATTTGCCTTGGTGCAGTAACCCATAGCAACCAATCAGCAGGTAGCATTTACTGGTCACTTGTTTAAAAGAAAAACATTGTATTGGTTGCTATGGGTTACTGCTCCTGGGCAAACTTAGTGCCTTTTATTACATATAGGGGCAAGGGTCTTTCAATAAAATGCCTGATACACCTGTACAAGTCCTGGGTCTGCATTAGCTGTCAAGTTGCATTCTAGTAACAGCTCTGATTATTATGAAAAGCACCAAAATCCCCACCACCAAATATATATATATATATATATATATATAGAGAGAGAGAGAGAGTGAGAGAGAGAGAGAGAGTGAGAGAGAGAAAGAGAGAGTGAGAGAGAGAGAGAAAGAGAGAGAAAGAGAGAGGAAAGCTAAACACCAGTCAGGACAAGAATTAACATAAAAATAAGCTTTACAGATTAACAAGCTGCAAAAAAATAAAAACATTCCCTGGTAATTCAAGTCCTGACGCGTGCTTGATTTTTTCCCATGTATTAAGCTTTTTTGAAAAGCATTTATGCATTATTTAGTAGAACTGCCCCATCTTGGTAATGATATGTGTATATATATATATACATTGTATAAAATATATAGATAAGCAGGCCATACACAAATAGACATTGTTTGCCAGCTCAGTCGCACCTGGCAGGAGTCGTAAGCCTGGGTGTTGAATGGGGCCAGAATAACCTCCCTGATTAATCTAATTGGGCTCAATCAGATATTGATTATAAAGGTTGTTCTGTGTCCATCTGCTGATAGGTCTATATGGTCCCCTATGTGATTTGATCATTGGCCAACAGACAATAATACCCACCACTTTGGTAGCAAAATAGTGTAAATAGTAACTTATCTGGTCACCTTGATAAATGAGTTAATGTAACTACAGGTATGGGATCCATTATCCGGAAACCCATTATCCAGTAAGATCCGCATTACGGAAAGCCTGTCTCCCATAGACACCATTTTAATCAAATAATTCAGATTTTTAAAATGGATTTACTTTTTCTCTGTAATAATAAAACAGAACATTGTATTTGATCCCAACTAAGATATAATTAATCCTTATTAGATGCAAAATAATCCTTTTGGGATTAATTAATGTTTTATTGATTTTTTAGCAGACTTAAGATATGGAGATCAAAATTACAGAAAGACTCCTTATCTGGAATACCCTTGGTCTCGAGCATTCTGGATAATGGGTCCTGTATTATATTTAGAATAAAAGATTACCTAATTCATGTAATACAATATTCACTCAGGATCTTTTATATTTGGGTGGAGTCCAATAGAACTGCTTTGCCATCAGGATGTATATATATTCTGAATCACTTACTAATACAGGGCAATAGTCACTTATGCAGGGGTTATATGTATGATGGGTAGTTCACCTTTAGGTTCAGCTTTAGTATACTCTAATGGACTATTCTTAGCTACTTTTGAATTTGTTTTTATTATGTATGCTTTCAGTGGCGTAACTACTCTGCGCCGGGCCTCCCTTCAGAAGGGCCCAGCACAGAGTAGCAAACTTACCGGGCCCCATCACCCTGACGCTTCGTCCCTCTGGTCTGATGCGCCCCCCGCTCCCCGCCCACTGGCCTGTAAATCCCAGCCCATACTCCTCCCTAGGAGCTGGCATGGAGCAAAGATTTACCTGGTAAATGGAGGAAGCTTTCTCTATTGTTAAGCCATTGTATGCTTAAAGGACATGTCAACCCCAAGAATAATTTTTGCCTAATAAAAGAAAACATAATTTTAAGCAACTTTCCAATATCAATTTCTTAAAACATTATTAGTGCTTTAAAAGTTATTAGTAAATGAAATTGCTATAGAAAGCAGCATTTGCTGAACTCCTAGTTGTTACTTTTTATACAATGCTGCAAGTGCCAGGCTCCTCCAGCAAGTCAGGTCTGTCAGTCTGCTGCTTGTGTTACAATGTTTAAAATGCCAGGGAATAGAAAGGACAGGCTAACAGCAGTTATATATACAAATAACTCAATAACCATTACAAATATGTAATGAATGTATATTGCAAAGTTGCTTAGAATTGAGCTTTCTTTTATTAGGCAAAACATTATTTTTTCGGGGTTGACATGTCCTTTAATAGAATTTTAATTATTTGTCTTTCTTGTCTCCCTCTTTTCAGTTTGCAGTTCAAAATGCTATCTGGTTGTTGGGTGTGTAACTGGCAGGCAAACAACTATTGCTATGTGAGAATTAGTCATGTGCGGGTCAACAAAAAGTCAACATGCACCCACCCCTATTCACTAGTGAAAATACACTTTTAATGTTATTGTTGCTTTGTATCACTTACCTTTCAGCACAAGCAGACATTGCCTCTTATATCCTAAGCTCCGAATTACAGGAAGGCCATCTCCTTTAGATTCCATATGAATCAAACAATCCTAATTTTTTAAAATAATTTCCCTTTTCTCTGTAATGATAAAACATTTTCTTGTACTTTATCCTAACATATAATGAAATCTTATTGGAGGCAAAATAACCCTATTGGGTTTATTTAATGTTTACATTTATTTTTTAGTAGATGTAAAATACAAAGATCCAAATTACAGAAAACCTCAGGTGTGTGTTCTGGATAACTGGTCCCACACCTGTAGCAACAATGCCACTGAAATGTATTGAGTGTGGAAATGCTAATGTGAATCTTTGTAGGGAAAAAAAAACTTGTATTTCTGCAATCAGCAAACAAACATGCAAAACAAAATGAGATAGTGTTTATGGCTAACTATATAGGAATGTAAGAAAAACAAGCTTTCTGGCCTCTGAATACGTATTTCAGCGGGACGCACACAGCATGCTTATCACGCTTTCTCTTCCGACTGAATTGCAAGCTTGAATGATAATATGGGTAGGAGATTACATACTTACTTCATCTTGAAGTAAAATCATTTACCAGATTCAAGACCATACGGAAATTACTGCAGAATATGAATGCGGAAGTTTGTTTCATAGTACCTGTATTGTCTAAATTCTTCAGTTCCTTTTCTCCACCATTCCCCAAAAATGCTTTGTTTCTTTCAACAATGGACTATAATGTTGTAAATGGTTTTTATAAAACTATTTCTAGTCATGTAGAAAGCATTACAAATGCACGCAGCACTTTGCACACATTCATCCTTTCTCACAGGTAATAAGTACTAGTGTTGAGTTGATGGTTGTATCAGAATCAAGTTCCTTCCTCTCAAAAAAACAACTGTATCACATCTTGTTTAGTTGTACGCATAATGCAGCCCCTGCCAAACTGCTTCCTTAAGGTGGACATACATGCTCAGATCCGCTTGCTAATTGGTGGGCAATATTGGGCAAGTTCAGTCATTTGGCCCTGGGGCCCAAATGATCGAATTAGAAAGGTGGGTATAGGTGCCCGTCAATTTGGGGACTGCAAAATCAAACCTGCCCAAACGAGATCTGGCCAATTTCAGGCCAGATGTCGGTCAGGCAGGTCTGTCACAGGACCCATACACAGGCCGATAAGCTGCTGATTCAGTCTAAGGGACCAATATCAGCAGCTAGATTTGGCCCATGTACAGTATGGCCACATTTAGATGTATGACTTGTTCAGTAAAAAGCTTACAGAGGTTATACACCAGAGTATAGAATGGCTTCATAAATGTTATTATAATTAGGGCCGTGTTTTGGTTTTACCATCTTTTGTGAGCTGTGCTATTCAGCTACAGATTAAATGCTTTAAAATCCATTGTTGCCAACGGTTTAAAAGGCTGCTATATGCAAACATTGTGCAAAATCCTGGAATTAATTCTCAGATCTGACATTAGAGAAACCTTGCATATCACCTGCAGGAAAGATTCAGACAATTCATTTCAAATATTTCCAGTTCAGAAAGTAAACTGTCACTTTGGTTTATATCTGAATGTTATAGATATCTATAACAATACATTTACAGGTATAGCATCCTGAAACTCATTTTTCAGAAAGCTACAAATTAAAGACATCTTCTACAGACTCTATTTCAATCAAATCATTCAAATTTGTAAAAATGATTCCCCTTGTCTCTGTAATAATAAAACAGTACCTTGTACTTGATAGGAACTAAGCTGCATGAATCCATATTGGCTGCAAAACAATCCTACTGATTTTATTTAATGATTAAATGATTGTTAGCAGACCAGGTCTAGTGATACAAATTACAGAAAGATTGCTTATCTGGAAAACCCCAGGTCCTGAGCATTATGGATAACAGATCCCATACCCAGATTGCATAAAACAGACATTTAATATAAGAAGTTTTTTGTTTTTTTGTTTTTTTTTTTACAAAAAATATATATTTTGTGCCACGAGATTGTTCAAAATGAAAAACAGACGTAGGGTACTAAAGTTCATCACTCTGTTTCATAGAGAATGCCATGTTCACATACAAACCACACAAACATGCTAGGTTACTTCAGCCAATGAATCGCCTGGCACATGAGGTTTTTTACCACCACAACTTTTTTTCACTGCTTCCTATGGTTTTAAAGTAAAAGATTTCAAACATAAAAACATTCATCTCTGTGTACAAGAGCCTATAAAATATACCCTTATAATGAGTGCTTAGTGATGTCATCAGTTATAATCAGTGCTTAGTGATGTCATTTGCATTCCATAAAACTTGTGTATTACAAAAAAATGAATATCAGTGATAAAATATGAGAACATTAGAAGTCACCTTGGCGTTCCATGTTCATTTTTTTATAAATTCTTCTATGTGGATATTCCTTGAACGCACATAAACCTGTACGTTAACATGGGAAATTCCATTGTCAAACACATGACTTAAAGGGGATGTTGATAAACGATATCATCAAATCTGGACAAGCACTCCAAAAAGATCCAACAATGATCGTTCAATGAAGTAAGAATGTATATTCATTAATAATTATATGTCCATGATTGGGATGTTACCCAATAATGTTTGTTTTTGGGGTTTTTTTTTGCATGAACAAAACTGTAATTCTAGGCCACTTTCCAATATATGTTGATTAAATATTTTCACTAATTTAAATGTCTGGGTATTGAACTGGGGTGTCCAGGACACACCAGGGGGCCACCACCTAAAGGGACCCCATGTTGTGAACCCACATCCCTGTGCAACCCTACCGCATTCCTCCGAACACCACAAACTGATCCCCCCATCCGGGGCAGCCAGCAGGCCTGAGGCCCACCGTGTTTTATCCAGCTGTTTCACTGATCCAGTCCAACCCTGGTACATAAACAGTGTATCAGAAATCAGTTTCTTCAGCCAAGGCTCCAGTTACCACAATGCCTTCCTCACTTTGTTAATCTACTTCTTCCCAAGTCTCTTAATCATAGAACATGCAAGGCATTGTGGGAATTGGAGTCCTAGCTGGTGGAGAGCTGGCTACCCATGCAATGTTCCAGTGTTCAGTCGGGAGGTGGGGGAGGACATTGCAGAAGAGAGACATAAATCATTCCAATAAGATTTGCAAATCACTTTCAAATTATTAAAAAGTTCTATTTTACACTTACATATATAATTTACATCTGATCCGAAAATGTATGGATTGGGTAATACGGATGAAGCAAATGCCATGTAATAGAGATGTTTATGGTCAGCTGATATCTAATATCCCCATATGGCAAAGAATAAAAAAGCAAATGTGGGTGAGTTTCAAGCTAACCAGCAAATCATAACTCTGTATTAGGGAATTTTCAGCCAGGACAATGGTGCTGTGTTAGATCCTTTGGATCTTATATACATTATATGACCAATCAAGCTGTATTATTATCAATGCAAAAAGGGGAGGAACCAGGATCAGTCTAGCAAAGGAACTAAGCAACACACTTCAGTTAGCTGAAATGACTGGCAAGTGCTTTGAAAACCTGCCATATTCAGGATCATAGACTGGAGTTTTGCTCTGGAGCAGGTAAGGGTTTAATTGTTTTCATACATAATTTTTTTATACTAAGCCATTCATTTATCTTAATGTAATAAAAACAACTCCTAATGTCATTAAAGCATTAAAAACTGCAAACCACCTCAAAGCAGAATCTGTTCTTAAAGAAATTCCATATTGCCACCTTGTGGTGATACTCTTCCAATTTCTCTGCTCTTTATTAATTGCATGGTTGATTAAAATCATCCTAGAGATAATTATAATGTGCTATGACACTAAATACTGTCTGTTCATCACTATTGTATAGCAATGATTGGCAATGAATTTGATAGCGTTATTGTAACTACTATTGCACTTGAGTAAAGAATGAGACTACAGAATACAGTGTGTGTGTGTGTGTTTACACCATACATACTTATGTACCTTTATTTTAGGTATTTTTAATTGCTTAGTATCACTGATAATTTGCTGTATCAAAAACTCAGAGGCAAGGATCCCTCTTGATGGCCACACAGAGGTCTACATGTTTTACTAATAACATGCAATGAATACTATGTAAGCTTTTGCTTAGGACCCTCAAGGGCATGAAAGGGTCCTCCGTGAAAGTGTGTGGTTTTTCTTGCACTTAGCTTCTAAAATGCACAGGGCTTTATTTGGCCAATATCATCATAGGGAGGATTCTAGAAGTGATAAGCTCTATTGCTACAAGTGCAGTGTGCACAGTAAAGTATTCAACTGACTTGAGTTTTGCTGTACAGGTATGGGACCTATTAGCCACAATGCTTGGGACCAGGGATTTTCTGCAATATGGATTTCCATACCTTAAGTCTTCTAAAAGATATAGGATAGGATAGGATTGTATTGCCTCCAAAAGGATTAATTATATCTTAGTTGGGATCAGGTATAAGGTACTGTTTTATTATTACAGAGAAAAAGAAAATTACTTTTTAAAATTCTAATTATTTGCTTATAATGGAATCTATGGGAGACGTCCTTTCCATAATTCAGAACTTTCTGGATAATAGGTTTTCCATACCTGTATATCATTGTATATAGCTCTGAGGTAATGTTTTAGTCACTATGTATTGTTAATAAGCCTAAATTGTCACGATAAGCCACAGAAACAGTTTCCAGCTCCACTCCATGCAGTTTCACAGTATCCTTGGATACTTAGATCATTTTTATTGGTACAAGCAAATCTTTATCAGTACACTGAACCATTTGACCTTATGTGAGAACATTCTGGAAATGTAACCCGTGAAAGGTTCTTGTATATCAGGATAGCTGGAATTTGTGGTTTAATTGCACATGAAATTGCCTGCTTTATTATAATACATTATTTATACAGGTACATTGTATGCAGCAATTAACAGAATGTTTAACCATTAACCTCAGTCTCTATACTAGTGCCTGTTTTATCAGAAGTTGGTTCCCCACTATTCAATATGTTTTTGAGTTGTTGGAGGAATGCAGAGCGCTAACAGGAAACCTTCCCAAACATGAAAGGGATAAAACAAACTACATACATCAGCTCCCTGGTTAGATTCAAACCCAACGCTCCAGTGCTGAAAGAGCAAACAAACATCTATAATGTGACACTACACTGACTATACAGAGAAGGTAAGAAGGTAATACAGGGAAATTATTTAAACTATGTACTTTGCAGGACAGATACATTGCAGACTAACCGTACTTATATTCACATTCATACAGTAAAAGCACTGATAATGACAGGAATACACTTGAATACACACATATTCCCTAATACCCACATTAATTATCACAGAATCAAAAAACCATTAACATAAACATATCTTCCTAAAATGGAAAGTTATATTTATAATAAGATCCATAACTGGTTCTAAAGCAATTTCTGGGTCACAGTCATAAGACCTCTTATAAAATGGGAACATAGGAATTACAGAAGGCATAAAGGCAAAAGTGCAGGGACAAAGCTAAAAAACTTAAAAAGGCGTTAAGGTGTATTGTAACCTTTATCTGGAACAAGAAATTCCAGACTTCCATTTTTGTTGCATTCCCTTATAATAACATTGGCATCAAGGTTCATCTTTACTGGCCAAGCTGATAAAATAATGTCCAGGGCAACCCTGAGAAGGGAAAGCAGAAAAGCATGGTGAATAGGAGAACAAACGCGGCTAGGGAGAAGCAGGAGAGGAGTGAGGGGAAGAAAATAAGAAAAATTAAAAAAAAGGGACGAGGAAAACAAAACTGGGCAAATGAAGAAGGGGATAGTGAAGTGGCAGGCCTCATAGATAGCGGGACAAAGGGGAGGCACAGAACGAGGAGGGCCAGATCAAGGGAGAAGAAAATATGACACTAAGAAAAACAGTAGGAGCAGGTTAGAGAAGTACCGGAGTTGAACGTATAGAGAGGAAATGGAAATCGAGGGGAATAACAGAGATAGAAGAGCACCAAACAAATTGGCTTAGGTTAGATTTTGATATCCCAACTATAAGTTCATCATTATAGTGGTCGCTGTAACTACCAATAAATATCCAGGTACCTCTATTGTTTACATATGTTTTCTTAAAAACGTTGCACCACTCATCCGAGTGGCTTCTTCAGTTCAACTGAGTGGTAGGGAATTCCCCTGCATTTAACATCTTGAGGGTAGTACAGTCACAGACCTCAAGGGTTTAAGTCGAACTAAAGAAGCCACTCGGATGAGTGGTAAAACATTTTCAAGGAAACTCAGAAAGTCCAGTTGCTTTAGACCTAATTCTTCTAGATACTGTATATGAACTGGATGACTCTTCATATATTTATAATATCCTTATTTTTTACAATAGGGGGTACATTATTTGCAATATATTTTACAGGTTGTTATTAGGTTGTAATTAGGTTGGCATTATTAGATATAGCATTTTGGGGTATACACTTTATGATGTTACTAAGTTCAGTTAGTTTACTTGGAAATTCACATGATGACTTGTCAGCATGCCTGCCGTGTGATTATTTGTGGTTGTATAGAGCTGGCTCAGACGTATTGTCCAACTACTTTTTACTTTCACATGCATGGCACAGAATATACACATGAAATCTTACAGATCACTGTCACACATGTCAGGTTAATGTTTTTTAGATTTAGAATTTAAAATCTTCCACTTAATTGTTTAGTGACACATCATTCATTCACTGCAAGCCATCTTAAAGGAAAACTATATCCCCAGAATGAATACTTAACTAACAGATAGTGATGGGCGAAATGTTTTGCCAGGCATGGATTAGCAGCAAATTTCCGCCGTTTAGCAAATCTTTTGAAAGATTCACAAATTTTTCAGCGAAGCGAAACGGGACAGAGTTTATATTACGTTAAGTAGCCTATTAAAGAATCTTGCCAAACTGGAATATATATATATACATATTGCCCTTTTACATCCTTTCCCTTGAGTCACCGTTTAGTGGTGGGCTGTGTGCTCCCTCAGAGATCACATGACAGGAAATAATGCAGCTCTAACTGTAACAGGAAGTAGTGTGGGCGCAAAAGGCAGAACTCCATTAATTGGCTGATGGGGCCTAGCATGTATGTGTGCCTTGGCTTGTTTGTGTGCACTGTGAAACCTATGATCCCAGGAGGCGGCCCTTAATTCTTAAAATGGCAATTTTCTATTTAGCATTACCCAATAGTGCAAAGTACTAAAAAAGTATATTTTTATAAAAATCGTTTATTTAGATGAAGCAGGGTTTTATATATGAGTTTGTTTATGCAATATATTTTTATAGAGGCCTACATTGTTTGGGGGTGTAGTTTCCTTTTAAAAGCTAATTCTGTAGTTAACTTCTAGAGTAAAAAAGACATTTTTGTGGTCTGTGTATGGTTTTGCAAAATAACAAAAAAGGAGTGGTTGTATGATTGTATCATGTGATAAACGCTCTTCATTTCTCACTTTAAGGCAAAGCCAGAGCTAAGATTTTCATTGCCTTGCTAGCCCTGTGGAACATCCTTAATGTACATTCTGTGTCTGTTAAAATGAACCTGGGGATTCACAGGGAACACACTGAGTAGAACTTTCTTTGCCTGAATGCGTGGAATCTAAGTGAAATGCTCTGAGCCCTGGGGAGACTTTTTTATGAGGATAAGTGCAGGCTGACTATCCACCCATATGCTTAAAAAATCTTCTAGTTGTGCCTGCCCCCGAAAGCACCAAATCCACCCAGGTGCAGGCACACGCAGCCGATATCTGCCAACAATTGGCAAGTTTTGCATCTGTATAAATAAATATATATATATATATATTCTGCACCTTGTTTTTTTATTTTTATTTTTTTAAATATGGAGCTTCATAAGAATTTATGAGATTGTGTACATGTAGCATTTAACATTATGACATTATGATAAGATTACAATGAATCTACCGGTAGTTTCTAACTTTCCTATCTTAATCTTAGTCTTCATATCGATGGATATCTCTATATAATGTGAATGCTTTCACTACACTGGGGTTCTATTGCTTCTGTATGAGTAAGAGTATGGGTCCGTATTTCAGTTATTCATCTATGAGTGACAAATTTATTTGTCACTACACTAGTCAAATGGAAGCCTTTTGATGTATGTATGTATATCTTTATTTATAAAGCGCTATTTATGTACGCAGCGCTGTACAGTAGAATACATTAATACAAACAGGGGGTAATTAAGATAATAATAGATAAATACAAAGTATAACAATAAATACAAGATACAGTTGCAATAAGTTAAGAGTCAAAGACACAAGAGGATGGAGGTCCCTGCCCCATAGAGCTTACAATCTATATGTAGATGTATTTAAATAGATGTATTTGATGTAAGCTCTGTGGCCAATATTACTATTTGATCACTTTCTCTGCCTGCTAGGGGACTGCACAATTTTATAGTGTTAACAATATTGTAACTAGCACTGTTTTTAATAGCTCCAAAATATTGTTTTAAAAATGCATAATTAAAGTGCCAGTTTTGTTATTGGAACTGATCTATTGGGCATATAGCATTGCATGTGATACACAGTATATGATCCTCCAGCTCTAGGCTACAGTTTATTTGCCTGAAGGGCTAACAGGGATGGAATGCAGTAGGCTGAACTATTTTATTAAACAAAAGGGAAACTATCAGAAAACAGTAGATTAATAAAGTGAAAGTACATTTTTTCCTTAATTTTACCAGTAAACCACCATACATGATATAGTGTAGATCAGCTACTGTATGTGACATGGTAAATGGCACGGAGAGTGTGAAACAGATGCTGAACAGGAACTGGTATTTGAGATGACCAGTGCTTATTAGTAAGTACATATATGAAGAGTACATCTCTGCAAATATTTTATGGATGGTTGTTTCAGCAGGAAGTGGTTTCTAGAGAAACATAACAAATACATTCATGCAAATCAGGAGAACTTAGTAAGTCTCCTAACAGTCCATAGGCATTAACAAGCTGAGCTATTCTTGCTTCCATCACAATACAGAGTCATTTCACTGCCATAATCTCTATGTTATAAGACTGCAGGGATCTATTTTTGAAAACAGTACTGCTATATATATATATCAAAATCCTGGCGATGCCTTTATTCTAAATGGTCTCTACAGTATCTCAGCTAGAAAACTTTAGTACAGTTATAGAACAGGTATGGTACATATCAGATGCTAGATATAGATGGTTGATAGATAGACAGATAGATAGATAGATAGATAGATCATTTGTACATACATCATTTGTGTATATATATATATATACACACACACACAAAGGATGGCATACCGCTACATACCATACCTCAGATGCACGGCAAGGGGTGCTCTTGTGAAAAAAGCGTGTATTTTTAAAACAGCATAAACAGCCGAGGTTACGTTTCGGTCCACATCGGGAGCCTTGATAAAACGTAACGTCGGCTGTTTATGCTGTTTTAAAAATACAAGAGATCTCGGTTTTGCTGGTCATTTTTACAGTATATATATATATTTATTTATTTTTTAATATATATGATTACCTATGCAATTGTGTTTTATCAAGCATATACACAAATGTAAAGCCACTCCTGTAAAGTATGGCAGACAGAAGGGGAAACACTTCTAAAGAGCTGATTTTAGATATTACCACATCTTCTATCTGGTTACATGATACAATCCGCAGAGTACCTCTAAAGTCAGATACTGGAAAATACCTAAATTTTATTCCACTTTTTAACCAGCTGGAGGTCTGTTACTTTTAGAACTTTTAGTCTGCCAAATACACCTAACCTTTTTGCCCTACATGCTTTGCATTTAGATTTTCAGTAGTCTTTGTTGCACAAATACAGTGCTCTGGATTGATCTGGCAGACTGAAACTTTTATTTGCACTTTAATTAGCAATGCGCACAATGCAGCATTTCTGTATTATCAAAATTCAATAAGAATTTGGATTAACTCACTAGAATCAGATTTGAAAATGGATATAGGATGAATACCAGTACCCTTCAACATACACCTAAAATCCATAAACGGAAAAAATCCATAACTGGAAAGAAATCACTTCCAGGTTTTCCTTTATAGCTGTCTGTTACCTCAGGGACAATATCTACTGGCCTGCCTAGCCTCTAACTAGTAGCGCCCAACAAGGAGCTCCCTCTAACTGGGCTTGGTACATAGGTTTGCGTGACAAGATCACTTAAAAATTCAGGGACACGTCTAAAAAATGCAGCTAGCAAGGTGAAATGATTGCATTTTATTTGAAATGCAATCAGTGCTGCCCTGCAACATGTATTTACTAGACGTGTCCCTGAATTTTGGTCACCTTATCAAATGTCTGTACTTTTACCACTAGAGGTGAGCAAAAATTTTTTCCAGGTATGGATTTTTGATTACACCATCAGCAAATATTTTCAAGAAACCGCCACATAATTTTGCTGCAAAAATTCACATAGAATAAAAAAAATGCCCATTAACTCCAATGTATTCTGTGCAAAAAAAGTCTGCACAAAAACAAAAGTCACCACAGAAAAGGTCACTGTGAAAAAAAACACGAAAAATCACTAAAAAAAAGTTGCTGCAAAAACACACCCACTTGACTTCAATGCATTTCACTCATATCCACTGTTGCACAAATGTTTCCATGGTTTTGCAAATTTTTTGGCAAAGCAAAAGGGGGCAGATTTGCTCATCAAGAGTCACCAGATTTTTCTGCAAGTCTTCCTGTTTCCCAGGTCCCTTATACAGGTTTCTAAACCTGGGAACTCCCTACTCTGGACAATGTAGATTAATGAAGGGCACTTCTACTAATATGTTTGAACCATTACTTGCCAGCCAATGTATACTCTACAGCACTGGACCATTGTGCCATTGCTGTAGGTCTGGTTGTGTGTGTTGATCTATCCTCTGTAAATTTACTGGCAACACACAGCACAGATGGATCGGATCAAAAGGTGTAGCAATCAGAGGGTTAACGTTAAAATGTGCAGAGCAGGAATGTTCTACCCACACAAAATTAAATTTATTTTATACAGATGGGGAATCTCTTATCTACTGTATATAGTCACTATGCATCTTGTTCCTAAATGCTATGACCCATAGCTTACTGGATAAAAAAACAGCTTTTTATTCTTCTTTAATATTCTTCTTTTATTCGTCTGCAATAAAACAGTGGCCCAGATTCACTAAACAGTGTGAAAAATGATGCTTGTTTTACACTTAAAACTATCAGTTACCTTATCAAGCATATATAACTTTAGATTCACAGATTTGTTTTTTAGTGTTATTATGTCTTTTGCAGGAAGCTCCCCCCTAAACCGATATTATCACTATGCTTAAAATTAGCTTTTTAAGAGATATTCACACCAGGTCGGCATTATTTGTGCCAAGCTGTAATTAGAGTTAAAAACAGCTTGTACAACAGCAAATCCTTACATGGCAAAGTGGCATATTAATAAAACTGTTAAAAAAACATGTTACTCTGCCCAGTCTTGATGAATTACATGGAAGCATTGATGCAAAGGAACTCTAGAAATAGCACCAGCTTGGACAGCAGGAGTTCCAGGGTCTCACTAGCAACTTGTGTCAATAGGTACTATAGTTATAAGAACCTGTTATCCAGAATGCTCAGGACCTGAGGTTTTCCGGATAGGGGATCTTTCCGTAATTTGGATCTCCATAGCTTAAGTCATAAGTCTAAAAATCATTTAAATATTGAATAAACCCCATAGGATTGTTTTGCCTCCAATAACGATTGATTATATCTTAGTTTGGATCAAGTACAAGGTACTATTTTATTATTATAGAGAAAAGGAAAATATATTTAAAAAATTAGAATGATATGCTTATAATGGAGTCTATGGGAGATGGCCTTTCCATAATTCAGAACTTTCTGGATAACAGATTTCCGGATAAGGGACCCCATACCTGTACTGCCTTGCAACAAGTGAATGCTGTTGTTACCACTGTGCCAAAAGTGACCCTATTCTGATACAAATCCTTTGGAAATTGCCCAAAGGCCACTAACTGCCATGTGCCCAAAATTATGCTTTGAGAATTTCCTACAACAAGGGCACTTTGCACTGGGCACCATGTCTGTAAATGAGGCTTCTGGAATTTTAAAACATTTGTTTGAAAAAAAAAAAAACATATAAAGGCTGGCGCTGAGAGCAACATCATTTCATGCCACTTTTTTACACCAGAAATGCCATAAATGCTTTGTAATGCTGAATTTTGTTAATCACTATTCATTTTATTCATTCATAACAACAAAGATTTAAATATCTTTTTTGACAGCAACTTTTACACCAGTTATTTAGAAAAACATTTAAATGATCTTTATATATAAGTCTGAAAGGGTTATTTGGTTAGAAGGTCAAGAATTACCAGAATACAGAGGCAGGGTGAGAAGTGGGGGGAAACGTAGGAAGAGAAAAAAAAGCAGCTCTTTAGAAGTCAGAAACATCCCAGTTCGTGCTACTTCCTCCCTGCAAGCGCAACATACTGAATATTCTGCTACTTCTGTCCATCTGTAAAGCCTGACATGTACTGTATGCAACTGTATTGGCAGAGCTTCCCAAAACACTAGTTCAATTACTCATTTCAGGGTTGGAACAGATCTGCCGAAAATAAACTACTGGCTGAGTCGAAACTTATGGATCTGTGACAAGAGAGTCCCTGCATTTACTGCAACCACAGCAAGCGCAACATAACCGGAGAACACCATCTGGTAAGTAGCAGATTCATATAACCATGGTACATAGGTAGGCAGACAGAACAGAGAAGATAGGCAGAGAGAGAGAGAAACCTGGCAGATATTTTACTTAACTTACTTTTAACATGTTACAAAATGGGGAAAAATTTATGACAGAATGATAAAAGATTTTTATAGGCTGGATTTATCATTCAGAACCTGTAAATTCCAAAACCTGGTAAAATATATTATTGTATCAGCATATGTGTCTGCATTATTCCCTTTGGTTATATTTTTATTTTCTATATAGCTGTAACTTGGCAGAAAAGTAAAGGATCCTATGCAAACCTTTATATGACTCGGCACTCATACTGTTTACTTTTGCTGAGGAATTGCAGATGCATTGTAGCCTAACTGAACCATTGAACAATTGTAAACCATTGCATTTATATAGCACTGATATATTCCACATCAGTCCCTGTCCCTGTGGAGCTTACAGTCTAGGGTCCCTATCACATGACAATACTGCAGGAAGGGAAGAAATATTATGTAACCATTAACAAGCCACTTCCCCTTTTAACTGCAACGTTAGGAAGTAAGATTGCCACCTGGCTGGTATTGTATTGCCTCAGCTGGTAAAAAAAAATCTCCATGCCAGTATTAATAGGAAAGAAGAATAGCAGAAATAGGAGGGCTGGAAACCCTAGTAGAACGCATCTCCTTTGAAATTCATATGGACAATTTGCCCCATTAGAATGTGCATCAACTCGGCCTTTAATTTCTGATAAATGCAGAAGGGAAATTGGCTAAAATATAAGAATAAGCCCCAACCTACACAGTAACCCACCCAAGTGAGTGTTGGAAGATGCACTTTCTCATTTACCCTTTACAATGGATCATCTAGCCAAAGAAAGATTCCTCCTTTTCAATGTGGCTTATAGGCAGACTGCCTACGATAAGGGCTGAAGTCCCACAGAATAGTGTAAGTACAGGACTGGGGAAGTCATGGTTAAGTGCTTCTTCTCAGCATTTCTGTGCCCAAGGGAATCCTCCCAGTGGTATACAAGCCTTATTTAAGTCTTGCTTTATGTGTTTTTGTTTTTACAAATGAATATTCCCTAAAAAGCTATTATTACTAGTAAACAAAAGCACTGTGTATTTATAGACAAGGATTTCTGAGGCAGTATTGCCTATTAGAGCAGTTTGCTGCTGATTTTTTTAAAGGATTCCTCACTTGATCATGGTAGGAAAGGCTTTTGCCATATAGACTCAAAGGCAGAACTCTAGGACACTCAAGAGCTTGCAGTGGGCTCTCTGAAACTGCTTATCATATCAGACAGCAACTAACCACTCTATGGGGGAGATTTACTAAGGCATGAACGCTTTGAATGCGTCCGAATGCGTTTTTTTCATAATGATCGGTATTTTTGCTACTATTTTGTCGCCGTCACGACTTTATTGTATATTTTCCGGGACTTTTTTTCGTTGCCGTCACGAAAAAATCGGATTGGTTTTTCCGCCGTTTACAATCGCTCAATATGAAAAACAGCGACGGCAACGAAATAGTCGCGCAAAATACAAAAAAGTTGTGACGCTGACAAAAAGACGGTGAAATTTTCGTTTCCAATCCGAATTTTTTCCATTCGGGATTCGAATTCGTGCTTTGGTAAATCTGCCCCTATGTGGCAATGTGTCTAGAAAGCCTCTACAAACACACATGTGGCTTGCGTCATTGCAAGTGATACATTACTGTAATATCCTTTAGTGCTTAAAAGTCCCAGGTAGGTTTACAGTAGCCTCCAAATACTATAATAATCTAAACAGAACACTTATATAAACTGTGTAGGTGCATTGGCAACAATAAAATGATATAAACCGCCAGCAACAAAATCCACAGGCTAATTTTTCCAAATTTATCTTGTTTTATGGAACATATCTGATGTGTCCACTCAGTCCCCTGTGACTTTTTATGGAACATTTTTAACCACATATTGAATCCATTAAATAAAGTGGGAAACTTGAGCAGTCTAAATATATTCATAACATTTAGTTTACTGAACAATCCATTAATTATTACAGTAAACTGTAGTATGTAAAATCACCCTTGTACAACCCATCAAGCATTTGGGTTCAGAACATCAACAGCGACAGTACAAACTTCCAGTGAATACATTTCTGTGCTGTGACGTAACATGAATTATTCAGCTGCTGCCCTCCTCTGTTAAACTACAACTGTTGACAAAGTTCAACAACTTTCTAAACTATATTGTTTTGTGCTTTGAAATAAAGCAGATATGTGATCTCAAGAACAGGGCGGTTTGAGGCTCTTACATAAAATCACACAAGTAAACCCCCCTGGTTCCCTTGAAAAACATACACAATGTGGGGTTACGATAGCTCCCATGCCTACTATTTACATACTTAGGGGTATGTTCCTGTCCATCACTTGGAGCATTTATCTCTAAGAATTAGGGTCTTGGAGTGCTGCTTTATTTCAAAGGGCAGCTAGTCTCTGCACTGAACACTTCACTAGTTGAACATGTTAAAATTGAAACATGATGGACACCCCTAATCTCTGTTCAACACTGAACACACTGTGTATATGGCTTCTGGCTGACTTGCCTAGGTTTGATTAAAGCTCTAAATTAGAGATCTCCAAACTTTTTTTTACCTATGAGCCACAATCAAACGTAAAAAGAGTTGAGAAGCACCACAAGCATGAAAAAAGTTCCCAGGTGTGCCAAATAAGGGTTGTGATTGGCTATTTGGTAGCCTCTATATGGACTAGCAGCCTACAGGAGGCTCTGTTTGTCAGTACACCTGGTTTTTATGCAACCAAAACTTGCCTCCAAGCTGGTAATTCAAAAATAAACACCTGCTTTGAGGCCACTGGGAGCACTGGTTGGGGATAACTGCTCTAAAGAATCTAGCAAGGCACTTCCCATGAAGTACGTCCTTCCCTTGCTTGTGTGGGTTTCCTCCGGGTGCTCTGATTCCCTCCCACACTCACAGACCAGTTAAATGGCTACAGAGACTATTTATGCTATACTATGTATATAGCTTGTCTATTTGCAAACAGTCATATTTGCATTGGGCTCTGACACTGTATTTTTTTCTTTCCATCTTGCCGAGTTATATTAAATCTTAACTGTGTCAAGTACAATTTGCTGCCACAGATTCTTCTTTTGCTTTTTGACAACCTCTCTCCTTGTTTGATGTTTTGTTTTAACTTTGTACACAAAAACTGCAGCTGGCCTTTGTGATGAATAAGAAGTACACAAGAGGCTCCTCTTTTTTCTTGAAATCAGCTTATAAGCGTACTCCTTCAACTGCCACAAAAATGGTTGATCATACATGTATAGAAAAATTAGTGACAGCCTAGGGGATGAATAGAAAACTCCATACTTATACTGTAGATATGGTGAAAAACACTAACCCTAAAATCATTGAAAAGCTTTAAAAAATGAGCATTAGTAGACCAACCAAAAAAAGCCTTTTCCCTACTTTATACATGCGTCAGCGTCAGTACACAGAAGGAGACTGTGCCGCAGCAGTGACACTGTGCAGCACTTACAAGAGGGAATGTACTACTGTATGTAGCTGCAACCAAAAACTAAGACATTTATGAAAACTGTAACATTTACCAAGGGCAGGAACCAAATCTGTAGCATGCATAGTCCATTGTAACACCCAAATAAATATGGGCTACATATTTGCCAGTCACCTAACAAACCTTTTACAGTGCCATGATTTTTTGTTTCTATCAGTGTTTGTGTGACATTTGATGTACTTCTATTTTACAGCACTGCAGAATATGTCGGTGGTGTATAAATAATAATTGTTAATAAAAAGAATCATTTTATTGCATTTTATGATATTGTGTTGAGAGACAGGTTACTCATTTAACATCCACTCAACATTGCATGGGGACCTATAATCTTTTGTTACACCCCTGGCTGTGTGGATAGATTTGAGATACTTGTATTTAACCCCATACTACCCTCTAGAGCAGGATTCCCCACTTTTTTTTACCTACGGACCACATTTAATTGTAAAAAGAGTTGGGGAGCAACACAAGCATGGGAAAACTTCATGGGGTACCTAATAAGGACTGTGATTGGCTATTTGATAGACCCTATGTGGACTGGCATCCTATATGAGGTTCTGTTTGTCAGTTCTTTGGGGTTTTTTTGGAACCAAAACTTGCCCCAAGCCAGGAATTCAAGAATAAGCACCTGCTTTGAGACCACTGGGAGCAACATCCAAGGGGTTGGTGAGCAACATGTTGCCCGCGAGCCACTGGTTGGGGATCACTGGTCTAGGGTTATGATAGAGAGTGTAAAGCAACATGATAAGCTCTTGGGTATTGGGTATTATAAAGTATTAAAAATCCCTTATTTAGGATATTTAGTAAATATCAGAGACTGCATTGGTCAGCAAAAGGCTGTGTGTATAAATATGTTCTGCTAGTAGAAATATTTTGTTTAATAGATGGCTAATGTAAATTGTTGAAAAGAGGGTCAACATTATAATTAAACCACAAGGTCGATTAACTAAAGAACACAATTTTTAAGAACAGTAAATAATCTTTAAAGAATCACAATCTTATAAAGTTAAACAAGAAAAAATGTGTTTAAAAGGGTTCCAGTAATAGTGATGGATAGTAAGAAGTGAGTATACAAGCCAGAGAAAGAGACATTCTTTCAAGTTTTGTTAGGGGTGCTAGCTGAACTAGCTGGTAGGAGCCTATGTAATGTATCCCCTAGCAAACATAAAGAAAGAACTGCGTTTCAACAAGATATTTTATTAAAAAAAACTGAAAAAACATGGACACAGCATAAAAGTATAATGTTTGGTAAGTCTTTATACAATGGGTCTAGCCAGAGCAGCAAGAAATAAAAATCTAAGTTCAGGAAAATAGTCAGGGCAGGCAGCAAGCAAACACAGACCATGAAACAGGTAGAAGGTCAGGACAGCAGCCAGCAGCATCCATAAAACAGGCAGATGGTCATGGCAGACCACAGACAAGCAGAAATCTAGGTCCAACAGTCTAATGGTCAAAACTGAGGGGTCAGAGGGAACAAGGACAGGGCAGACATGGACTTACATGATTCCAGAAGACAAAGACTTGAGGACACAGGAATTTGGGATGCAGGAATACAGAAACAGGAGCCAGAAACAAGGGCTTAATGGCTTAATGATCCAGGCCAGGGTATTGGAGGAGGCAAGCTTAAATATACACTTAATTGGGCTATAGCCTGCAGCTGGATCACAGAGTTACACAGTAAATACATGCAGGATAAGCAGTAGGGTCCCTGGTTCTAGACCAGGGAAATCCTTACTAATGTTTGCCTGTATGCCTCCAAAAGCAGCCAGCATGCTAGGGTGTGAAAAATGGAACACAGGTCTTCTGATGCTCCATGAATGAAGGAAGCTAGGGGCTCAGCTTTTAGCTATATCTGTAAAAGAGGAGGCTCAAATTTTGAGTCAGGGATGAGGCAATGGGTGACAGTATGCTAAGTATGCAGCATTTTAAAGCCTTCATATTTGGGCAGATGATAATGACAATTGTGTAAGTACATACTGTACTTACATTACCCACTTGCACTGTATCTAGGCAGAGTTTAACAATGTGAGGAGCAGGTAAGGGCCAACTATATGCTAGGGGATGTCTTAGGTAATGCACCAATGTAAAAGAAGAACATGGGATTCAGCCAGAGTGGCATCAGTTGCAATTTCACCTATTTATTAAGTGAATACCTACAACAAAATCATTATATCCCAATCTCAAAGATGGCCTCCTTTAACCAAAAACAGATCAGCAATACAGCAACTGATTTGGCTGATTTGGATGTGTCATGGGCTAGAATTTAACTGCAGGGTCTTTTGCTTTATATTCTTCTGGGTAAATCAGTCTAGTACTACAACTCTGTAAATCTTATCATTTTCTGTGTAATAATGCCATTATTCTCTTAGCATATACTGTAGCATAAAAATACTGGGGACTGGAGTATCTTTATTGCTACGGTTGTGCAATTCTGCAAGCATGGTCATTTAAAAAAACTAGTCTAACATTGGCTTTTTTTCCATCAGTCTATCCAAGGGGAAATTGAACAGTGAAAACTAAGGGGAGAACATCAAGAACCTTTGGCAACTTGGTAGAAAACATCTGAATATCAAGTTGGATCTGGTTACTTTTGAGAGTTTTGCTTATGGAACGTTCTGTGCAACCAACTTACAATGACACTTCACCTGTTGAGTAAAATGCAAGGATCAATAAGAACAACTGGAAAATGATTATTTTAGCAGTGTAAGCGTAAGAATAAAGTAGAAGATTGGACACGATGAACATTTTTTAAATCTAAACAGTGTGTAACTATGTAAAGATTATTTTCTGAACTGTGTTTCATTTACCAGCACGTTAAAAAAACATCTCCCAAAATACTAACACTTTTTAAACCCTTCCTAAAACAATGTATCATTTCAAAAATTCAACTGAAAACACATCCCATTGTGTTTTCAATTCAGTTATAACCAGCCGAGTCCTACCTGTTTTCTACAGTTTGGTTTTTATTGTAAGTATCATTTTAAATGGACTGAATTTTTGGATTTTCTTTTATGTTCCTAGTAACAGGAGTTTTATTGTTTACTTGAAAAACATTGTTTTTGCTGATCTTCTAATGACGCTGACACTTCCTCTGAAAATCGTCAGTGATGTAGAGCTGGGATCTGCCCTGTTAAACATAATAGTCTGCCGCTACACTGCTGTCATTTTCTACTTAAATATGTACATAGGAATTATATTTCTGGGCATTCTTGGTTTGGATAGGTATCAAAAGGTAGTGAGGCCAATGCATACTTCTTCGGTCCAAAATGTTGGATACAGTAAGGCTCTGTCGGCTGTTGTGTGGATGTTTATGGCTGTTGTGTCAGTCCCCAACATGATATTAACTAATCAACCTTTTCATGCAGCAAACTATACCAACTGTGCTCGTCTTAAAAGTCACCTTGGGATACAGTGGCACCAAGCCTCTAATTATATTTGTGTAAGTGTATTTGTGGTCGTGTTTTTCCTACTTGTCATATTTTATGTTTCCATTTCCAGGACAATATACAAATCCAATCAAAGGTTTAAAAATGGTTCAAACATGAAGGCCAAGTCCAGTCGAAATATATACAGCATTTTGTTTGTCTTCTTTGTATGTTTTGTCCCTTATCATGCTTTGCGCATTCCATATACATTAAGTCAGGTTGGGGCTGATTATAGTTGTTCTTCAAAAACTATCTTGTATTCGATGAAGGAAGTGACATTGCTGCTAGCAGCTTCCAATGTCTGCCTTGACCCCATCATATATTTTTTCATGTGTCAACCATTTAGAAACATGTTATTCAAGAAACTGCACTTGACGTGTGGAGAAATGGAGCAAGACAAGACATGTAGGGTGTCTTCTACTATGCCTGGGATATCAATGTGAGTTCTAATGCAATGTGAGTTCTACTACAATCATGATAGTCTTAAAAAAGGTGACGATATAGCAAATTTAAAAAAAAATGTTGCTCACAAGCTTGTTATTTTATGTATGCCCCAATTAGATTTGGATTTTTTAAACAAATCTGTTCCTTTACTCGTTGTTGTTGGAGGACAGTCTTGGTTGTGATTAAAGTTCCCATTGATCACTGGAGCCAATAACTGCCCATTTAGGGGCATGGTCAGACTATTAAACAGTAGACTATGTACTGCAACTAATGCTAAAATATGAAGACAGAGTGCCCTGTTGCTGAAAATGCTTACTTGCCTAATGGAAAAAGCTGATAAATTGAATGTGTTCTGCATTTAAATTTAATAACATTTATGCACATAGTATCACAGACACAGCACAGAAACCAATTCTGCCTCTGAAGCACCTTCTAGCATGTCAGCACATACCATATATATAGGGAGTTAGGGCCAATGATGGGGTCACCTACAGCTGTATAAGCTGTTCCCAGATATGTACACACATACATAACATACAGAGAGAAAAAAAAGACTAGCTATTCCAATACAACTTGGATATTTCTTATATAACTGGCATTTGAAGTGTAAGTTTAAAACCTTACATCTCAAGACTAAGCTGCATCCAGTTTTGTCTTTCTGGGACTAAACAGTTGCAGAGAAATCTAGCTAAAAAAGCAAAGGGAGCAAATTTATGAGCCACAGACAAGCACTTTCTGTCTGAACACTCAACAACAAAAATGTTTCTACAAACTTCTTTTGTCTCACTGTCAGATTTCAAAGGAGAAATATTTTTAAATCTCTGCAACACAAGACAAAACTCAGTAAACACAGCTGTGTACTAGCTGCAATGGGATTTGTTTAGATTAAAAAAGACACACACACAATAATTGTCATGGTTTGATGCCTTTGACTGAGCTACCAGTAATTGGGATACAGCAGGCCAGAGGCTACACTGCCAGCTATGTAAATATACATTATGAAAACTCCTCTTACCTTTAATACCGAGATTAAATACACAAAGGAAATGAAGGAAGCAAGGCTATATCTTCATTAGACAGTGAATAGAATATGTTATTTTCAAAGATACTGTACTTATTCAGGTTCACATGGGATCTACATTGTTGGTAATCTACCTACAGTATGTAATATTGTAAATTAAATGTAATTTTAATACAATTACTAAGTAATTAAAATGACAGGTCAAATCCGAATCATATATAATATGCAACCATTGTATTACTGAAACGAAATGTAAATGACTAAATGATTTTCATGCTATTACATAATGTTAAAGCGCAGTTCTGTAGACCTTTTTTACTATGTGGACAAGCATTGTCTCAGTGTGCCTTAATAGCTGCAATTAATGTTGTGAATCCTTTTAAATTTTCAACATCTCTACATAAATATGACCTAAAATGTGATCTCTTTTTCATGAATGTCCTGAAACTAGACAATGAGAACCCAATTAAACAAAAAAGTCAAAACTCTGTTTGTTCATTTATTTATTGAGAAAAATTATCCAAAGTGTCATATCTGTGAGTTTCACATATTTGTATGTAAACCTTTGTTTTTAGTAGCTGTAATGCCCCCTTGGATAGCAATAGCTGCAACTAAACATTTCCGGTAACTGCTGAGCAGCTCTGCATATCAGCATGGAATCATTTTATCCCATTCCTCCTTCATCTAAGGGTTGTTGGAGGGTTCCTCGCATAAACTCCCTGCTTCAGCTCCTTCCACAACATTTCTATAGGATTATGGTCAAGATCTTGACTTGGCCATTCCAAAACATGAACTTTCTTCTGCAATTTTTAGGGAAGCGACTTGTGTGTTTAGGATTGCTGTCTTGTTGCATGTTTTCTTCAGCTTTAGTTCATCATGGACAGATACGATTCATCCTGGTCCAAAGGCAACAACAACGGCCCAAAAAAAGGTTCTTATGTTTGAATGCAGTGTTTGCCCTTCAGCAAATATTTGAGCCAGAAGTTCTATCTTGGTCTCAAGTGTCCACAGAATAGTCTTCCAAAAGCCTTCTGATATACCCATGTAGAGTTTAGCAAAACTAGCATTATTACTAGCACTATGTTCTTTTTGGATAGTAGTGACTTTATCTTCGCAGCTCTACCAGTAAAACCCTTGTTGTTCAGGCCCATAGCCTGTACATTGAGATACCATGAAACTTTGGCAGCATAGGTATTCCCCTGTACTAAGCACAATTCAGCAGAACAGCCCCCTAAGTTTGCTCATAGCCTGTACATTGAGATACCATGAAACTATGGCAGCATTGGTATTCCCCTGTACTAAGCACAATTCAGCAGGAATAGCCCCATAAGTTTGCTCATAGACTGTACCGAGAGATACCATAAAACTATGGCAGCATAGGTATTCCCCTGTACTAAGCACAATTCAGCAGAAACAGCCCCCTAAGTTTGCTCATAGCCTGTACAGAGAGATACCATAAAACTATGGCAGCATAGGTATTCCCCAGTACTAAGCACTATTCAGCAGGAACAGCCCCCTAAGTTTGCTTATAGCATGTACAGAGAGATACCCATAAGCTAGGGCACATAGGTATTCTCCTGTACTAAGCACAAATTATAGCTATGCCTGTGTACTAAACAATATTTAGCTCATAGCCTATACAGAAACATATAATAAAATTATGCCTTAACATGTTTTCCCCTGTTCTAGGCACAAATCAGCTGGAACAGCCCCTTGGTTTTCCCATAGCCTGTTCAGGGCAGCACAGTTATTCCTCTGTGCTAAGCAGGGGTACAAGATCTGAAGTGCCAAGGGGTAGAAATGAGTGCTTCTTAGAGCCCATACTCTCAGCATTTGCACCTATTTTTAGAAGCCCTAGTATGGTGATCTAAGGATAGATCCCAAAAGACCTTAATCCCTAAATCTCCAGTCCCCAAACACTCCATCTCTCAACCCCATACTTCTGCTCACATGTGTTTGTTCCTCCCCAACCAATGAACATACAAGTATGGGGTCTATTTGGAATGTTTTTTTAAATGTATATTATGGTAAAAGTGGACTGTAAGGCTATCCCCCCAAGAGCCCTCAGCAGCTTAAATGCGTAGTTTACCAAGAATGTACTTGTATATTTTATCAAATTTGCAACTTCCCATTATATTATTATGTATTCCTTTAGCACACAAAAATCTCACATTTTAGTTAACTTTTAATAAGGTCTGTTTTGCCCCAGGTTGGCAGACCCAAGAAGACGGTAATATATAATTATATATATTATATTTTATTTTATCTTTGAGAAATTCTGTGTTTTTTGTGCAATTTCTACCCCTGATATTTTCTCCTCCTCTGTGAACAAGTCAGTTGTGCTGTTCGGCAGTTGGGACACTATAGAACCCATAAAGAATTTTAGTTGATTCTACATCAAGTATCACAATTACCATTCCATTTAAGATATAGCTAATGACAGTTTTGGACAGAAATCTGAGACAATTATATTGTATGTAACTGCATCATTTCTTTGTCATATCCCTGGGTTTCCTGCTGCCCAAAATTCATGGCCCAATTCCCTAATGGTTCCTAGAAACTCTGCTTGCTGTGTGCAACAAGGAAAATGATTTATTGATTCATAAACAATTCATTTTATTAAAGGAGAGCTAATAAAGAAAAACTATTTATGTGAGCTGCACCTCATGTATATAAATGCCCTACATATAATCATATTTATTTATCTGCTGTATCAGTTCTGATATAATGAAGTTACTCTTCACTATCCCTCTTTGTAGTTTGTGTTGGAGTCCCCCAATAAGGTTTTATTATATCTTTGTAGGGATTAAGTACAAAATACTGTATTTAAATGATTTGCTTTTAATGGAGTCTATGGGAGTCCTTAGTCGCAGAGCACGACGTGACGCACGTGCGTGCGCGCCGAATGCCGGTATGAGCCAGATGGCTGTAGCGAGGTATTACGGGCTGCCTTTGCACGGGGGGGGTCGCTTTCGTACAGGCTGCATGGAGGGGGGTTCGAGCTGCCTTTGCACGGGGGGGGTGTGCGAGCGGGATAACACAGGCTCGCTTTTGTACGGGCTGCACGGAGGGGTGCGAGCGGGATAACACGTTCTGTGGAGTAACTTTATTATTTAGATTAAAAACAAGGGGAAAAGAGAAATAACATGTAATGTCGTTATGTAGAGCTAACCAAACCCTTTAAAGGGAAAGTATGCCCTATACATCTTACATTCATGGATAGAATCATTGTAGCATTGTATTTATATACAGCAGCATAGGGCCTATGCGTGTAGCCATCACCTTGGGATGTGGATTATCAGCCTTTTCATTCACCAAGGCCTCAGTAGCTCTTCATAGCCAGCATGGAAGCCCCAACCAATGGAAACTTCTCTACCATTATAGTAGCTGGAATCCACTTGAGTCTGACCAGTTTAGCAAGAGAGCCTAAAGTTGCCCTTAACAAGTACTTATAGATCAATATTGGGATGCGTGGATGAGGGCCGCCATCAGAAATCACGGGGCCCCTCACAACAAGATTTTCTGGGCCCCCCCTCCTCCCACACTCCCAATGGCCCCTCCCCCAGTGACCCCTCCCATCAATATAAAGGACATACAGACATTGGTAGCCAGGGCCCCCCTAAAACATTGGTGGCCAGGGGTTACGTTTTGCATTGGTGCCAGGGCAGGTACCCCCTAAATCAATGCTGGCCAGCCCAGGGCCCCCTATAACATTGGTGCTCCCCCCAAATTACTCATACTATGGCCTGCCCTCTGCTGCTTCCTTCCGCATCCTTCCACTCCCCCCCAGCGTCCTCCTGTTTCTTCCAAGGCCACCCAAGCATCCTTCTGCTTCCCTCCAGGCCCCTCAAAGCATTATCCTGCTCCCCCCGAAGCATCCTCCGGCTTCCCCCAGGGCACCCCCAGCATCCTCCTGCTTCCCCCAGGGCACCCCCAGCATCCTCCTGCTTCCCCCAGGGCCCCCCCAGCATCCTCCGGCTTCCCCCAGCATCCTTCAGCTTACCCCCAGGGCCCAAAAGTATCCTTCAGCTTACCCCCAGGGCCCCCAAGTATCCTTCAGCTTACCCCCAGGGCCCCCCAAGTATCCTTCAGCTTACCCCCAGGGCCCCCCAAGTATCCTTCAGCTTACCCCCTGGGCCCCCCAAGTATCCTTCAGCTTACCCCCAGGGCCCCCAAGTATCCTTCAGCTTACTCCCAGGGCCCCCAAGCAACCTTCAGCTTACCCCCAGGGCCCCCAAGCACCTTACTTTTCCTGGCACCCAGCTCCGGCGATGTCCTCCTCTATGTGCCGCGGCTCTCTGCTACTTCCATGCTTTTATAAGGTTGCGCCCCGTGCGTTTGACGTCAGTACGCACGGGCGCAACCTTATAAAAGCAAAGATGCGGCAGAGAGCCGCGGCACAAAGAGGAGGATAAAACTAAAGACAGGACCCGGGCTTGAGGAAAGGGGTACGATCGTACCCCCTGTGCCCCCCTGATGGCGGCCCTGGTGTGGATGCAGAGGTGGCTTAAATGTAATCATAGGACACTAGGAGGCACATTTACTAATCCACGAATCCGAATCCGAATGGGAAAAATTCGGATTGGAAACGAACATTTTGCGACTTTTTCATATTTTTGCGATTTTTTCGTCGCCGTTACGACTTTTTCGTAAATTGTCGTGACTTTTTAGTAGCCGTTACGACTTGCGCGAATTGTCGCGACTTTTTCAAAGCCATTATAACTTTCGTGAATTGTCGCGACTTTTGCATAGCCATTATGACTTTCGTGAATTGTCGCGACTTTTTCATAGCCATTATGACTTTCGTGAATTGTCGCGACTTTTGCATAGCCATTATGACTTTCGTGAATTGTCGCGACTTTTTCATATTGAGCGCTCGAAAAATTTGCGACAATTCGCGAAAAAGTCGGAAAATACCGATCATTAAGAAAAAAACGCATTCGGACGCTTTTCGGACGTTCGTGGATTAGTAAATGTGCCCCTAGGGGTACAGTGAGTGGTATTTCAGGGTCTAGCGGTACTTACTCAATACTTACTCCTAAGGATCTCCAAACTTTATTTATTATCCCTCAAAGCCCAGGGAAATGAATAGTGTCAAGTTCAACAGAACAGTAAGGGCCCACACACATTTAGCTATCATGAGTGAAAAATCTGCTTGATAGAATAAAATGGTGCACAATATCGGCCTCTATATACCCAATAATTATACCTATTCCTTTTGCAGACAGTCGTTAAAAAGAAATACATGGAATTGAAATGGAGAGCATGAAAAACTGGCACTTGGACTGCTGACACCAGTTTTGGCTATTTCCTGGATCTCCAGAACAGTGACGTAACATCTGTTTGCATCAGCCTGCCAGCCAGTGTCGGACTGGCCCACAGGAATACCAGGAAAATTCCCAATGGGACCAGGTGTCAGTGGGCTTTCCTGCTAGCCATTTGGCGAAATTCATGTACATGAATTATTTTTCTATAGATATCAAACAACTGAATATATAGTAGAATAGATTAAATTTTACAAAGATAAAAAAAACTAGGAAAATATAGAGACTGAGTAACAAGTGGATAAAAAAAAGTACAAAGGCTCCTGGGAAGGTTAAGGGACAAAAAGTCCCACAATAAAAGCAAGATGCAGGACCTTTTTCAGACCTTGGTGGGTCCTGGGCCAAAATCCAAAGAATAGGGCCCTATTATCCTGCTGCATGCAGCATGGGAATATTTTTATTTTTAATGACACCAACTCTTTGCCCACACCCGTTTCACCAAAACATAAACCCAGACGTGCCAGAATAATTACTACAGAAGATGGATACTCATGAAATTTACTTAGACATGCCATGCTTAGACATGCTTTCATTGTGGGACTTGTTGCCCCTTAACCTGCCCAGGAATCTGTGTACCATAATATGCAGCCCAACCCCCAGACTCTCATTCAAACTACTGCCTGGTTGCTAGGATAAATAAGACCCTAGCAACTGGATTGCTGTAAAAAAACAAACTGTAGGAATGCAAAGCAGAAACCTAAATAAATGAAAAAATAAATGTACCATAATATGCAGCCCAACAGGGACACTCAGTGGTGTGTAGCAAATGTTGCCTCTGCAGTTGTGTAAGGTGTATTCAGGTTGTGTCATTAGGAGTCCCTGATGGTCAAAGATAGAGCAATGCACCTAAACTAGGCCTCATCAGCTGAATAGAATCTAAATCCTATGTAAAAATATCAATATAGTTAAACCTGCAGCAATTAGTGATGCTGCCCCCCCCACCCCCGCCCCCCCATTAGATAACAGTTCCCTCTCCCACAGCAGCAGTAGAGCTGTGTGCCCTACTGGCCAAGGATATACTGGCAGCTCATTTGCATACCAGTTATGGTGGAAGAGTCCATTACGAAGGGAAAAATATGTTTGTTTCTGCTTTGATTAAAGGGGATCTATCATGAAAATCAAATTGTCCAAATGGATAGTGCTGATGAAAATATTAAAACCTTCAAATATATTTCTTTATAAGAAATGCTTACTTTTTTAAAAAATTTAGATATTATTACAGAGAGTTAGGTTTCTTTCTCTGAGAGACAGTTAAGCAATTGCTGAATGGGAGTGGCTACACCCTTGCTGTGATGTCACTTAGCAACTAGCAAAGTCCCACCCTCCCTCCTCCATACTGAATAGCATCCTCACATCAACTGTTATTTTGAAAGCGCCTTCTGAGAAATGTAAGGCGGTTCTCTTCATATTCATGAACGTTCTGATTTTATTGGCAGAGTTATGTCTGCACACTCAGTAAAATTCAGAAAGTTGAGAGTTTGCTAAATAGTGTACTGATGTTTATGTAATGTTTAAAATTTTGTTTTCTTGTTGCATCACTGGTTCTGTATATGTATGTATGTTTATATTTTATTTATTTATTTATCTATATCTCTATTATCTTGCTGATCTTTGCTGCTGCTGACAGGAATGGCTTGCTATAGCTTTTACTGCCAAATGCCTCCTCTACAATCAAGGGGGACTTCCTACATTTCTGCAGCTTTTACCCCAGAAAAAACTGCCATGTGTTTATGTGTTTATGAATTAGGTAAAGGTTAGCAATGAAATTAGTGAGCACAAGGTATATTTTGGGGTCTCTAAGTGACATGTGCATCAAACTGTTCAGTTATAACAGTAGCCCTCCGGGGTTCATATTTAGGGTGTTTTATCTTGGTACCTAATGCTGTGTGGGAGATAAGATTCTGCAAAATGGAAGCTTTGAGGGGATTTTTGGAAATGTCATCCAAATTGCTAAATTTAGAAATGCTTTGTGGCTAGGTACTTTGGAGTAGAAAGACACAGGTACCCATTTTAGATTCAGGAAAATGTGTACTTTCCAAAAATATATGGCTTTCTGGGGTGAGCATACTTTTTTGTAGCGTTATCCCACACAAAATGATGTGCAATTATTTCACACTGTATTTCTCCTCAGTATCTCCTCAGCCAGGGCAGTATGCAGGTTTAACCCTCATTGTTACGTGGTAAGGATAACTGAGGAGTTTTGCCAGAAAGAATTAGTAGCAGAAACTTTGCTGGGTGCTGCTGGCGGTAGGACAGTTTGGCAGGAGCAGGGAGGCTGCGGAGCTGGCTACCGGCAGTGGTCGGGCCACCGGGTGGGACGGGCAGGAGGAGGTGTGGCTAGGTGGAGAATTCCCCTTATCATGACACGTTAGCAAAGTCAGACTGGAAAGGATTTCTTGGTGCCAGGGAGGCATCCTGGTGCCAGAGGCGGGGGTACATAGCCACATCTGACTAATGACAGCCACAAATAGGAACGCATCTTGTATCCCGAAGGGCTCAGAGCCAGAGAGTTGCCACTGACAGGCACTTATATTTCTATCAATATAATCAGAGCATGGAGGCGGTGCACTAAGCAGGAAGCCCCATGAACCTGAGCTAGTACATGAACCCGTACATGAACTCTTCCCAACAAGAGCCCAGGCACATTAGGGCAAGGTTAATGGCAAACTGTGTCGCAGTATAGATACACGTTTGATATAAGCAGGTATAACGCAGATACAGTCCGTTCTGTAACATATGCCAAGCAAAGCAATAACCATAAGAGGAGCCCTGTGTCAGTTTATAGGCAGAAGAGAATACAGCCTATGAGGCGATTTAGTTTGTCAGCATGGCAACGCAACAGAGAGAGCAGATGGAGTAGAACTGGATGGAACAGAGTGAAGAATGGAGGGTGGGTAAGTGGATCCTGGCACCTTCTACTAAGGGCAAATTAAAAGTATAAACCATATATATTGAATATGTCTTGCGGCTTCCAATATGCAGCTGTAGGGTATTACCTTGTAAAAAATAATCCCTAATACAAACAGACTGAGAAAGCCATCTTTTATACAGCTGTTTCCTCCATTCCTTGCCATAAAGTGCCAAAAAAAACTGTTGCCAAGTAGGAATAACAAGGGCATAAGTACTAATGGAGCAGGGCAGAAAATCCCAATGGATAATGACTGTATCACTCTTTACTTGGGTGATAGTTGTGCACAGGCCCCACATCATTTAATATAATCTTTGGCACAATTAGTGGGCAGACCCAGTACTTTATTCTGCATGAGGCTTCTGCTCCATGAGGGCCATGGAGAAGATGGCACACCAACAGCACAGTGGTGGGGGGGAGCAGCAACAGCAGCAGCTGTAGCAGAGCAGAGCCACCTCGGCATGATATCGGCTGGGAAACTGGAGGCAGGCAAGCAAGTCATAGAGAGGGGAGGTGCTAGTGATGTCCAGTCTCAGTAGCACCGTCTCAGTCTCAGCGCCGGCGCTTCTCGGGAGATGGGGGGGGAATGCTACCGATGTGCCGGCGATTCATCTCAGTATCACCGCCGGCGCTTGTCGCGGTAGGGTGCTACCGATGTGCCAACGATTCATCTTAGGGGGGTCCTACCTATCGGTGCTGCGGATGCCGACCATTGATCTCAGTAGCAGTCCCGTTAAAAGTAAAGCACCTGTGCAGATGCTAGAAACCAATCACATTTTGAGTTTCACCTGTCGGCCCAACTGTGCAGCCCAACCCTCAGACTCTCATTCAAACTACTGCCTGGCTTCTAGGGAAAATAAGACCCTAGCAACTGGATTGCTGTAAAAAAACAAACTGTAGGAATGCAAAGCAGAAACCTAAGTAAAGGAAAAAATAAATGTACCATAATATGCAGCCTAACTCCCAGATTCTCATTCAAACTACTGCCTGGTTGCTAGGGTAACTAAGACCCTAGCAACTGGATTGCTGTAAAATACCAAACTGTAGGAATGCAAAGCAGAAACCTAAATAAATGAAAAAATAAATGAAGACCAACTGCAGGTTGTCTCAGCTGAAGACCAATTGCAAGTATAGCCTGTACGACCTGCCAAACAGCTAAAGACAGTCTGTGCCAACAAAGCAATAAATGGAATAAAACCCCTGGTATTTAACACAAAGCAATAAATAGGATGGCAATTGGTTAAATGACAGGGACACTCAGTGTACCATCAGGAGCCTGTGTACCATAATATGAAGCCCAACCCCCCTATGTAAAAATATCAATATAGTTAAACCTGCAGCAATTAGTGATGCTGCCCCCCACCCCCCACATTAGATAACAGTTCCCTCTCCCACATCAGCAGTAGAGCTGTGTGCCCTACTGGCCAAGGATATACTGGCAGCTCATTTGCATACCAGTTATGGTGGAAGAGTCCATTACGAAGGGAAAAATAAGAGGAAGAGGCAGGGATAATATTGATGACACGCACTGTGCAGTGAAAATGGCAATGTTTTGTTGATTCTCCCCAAGGCGTAAAGGGTGGGCAATTGAAGGTGTCTACATTCAGACATGCGAGAGCATGGCTGCCTTCGGGCAGCCGACATGGTAGGGCCCCCTGCCCCCCCTGCCCCCCCTGCCCCCCTGCCCGTTTCAGATGAAGACCATCTGCAGATTGTCCCATTGGCCATTTCCACACTCGTTGCAATGGCACAGTATTGATTATACTGGCATGTCTAAGTAAATTTCATGAGTAACCATCTTCTGTAGTAAATATTCTGGCACGTCTGGGTTTATGTTTTGGTGAAACGGGTGTGGGCAAAGAGTTGGTGTCATTAAAAATAAAAATATTCCCATGCTGCATGCAGCAGGATAATAGGGCCCCATTCTTTGGATTTTGGCCCAGGGCCCACCAAGGCCTTCAAAAAGGCCCTGCAGCTTGCTTTTATTGTGGGACTTGTTGCCCCTTAACCTGCCCAGGAGCCTTTGTACCATAATATGCAGCCCAACCCCCAGACTCTCATTCAAACTACTGCCTGGTTGCTAGGATAAATAAGACCCTAGCAACTGGATTGCTGTAAAAAAACAAAATGTAGGAATGCAAAGCAGAAACCTAAATAAATGAAAAAATAAATGTACCATAATATGCAGCCCAACCCCCAGACTCTCATTCAAAATACTGCCTGGTTGCTAGGATAAATAAGACCCTAGCAACTGGATTGCTGTAAAAAGAAAACTGTAGGAATGCAAAGCAGAAACCTAAATAAATGAAAAAATAAATGTACCATAATATGCAGCCCAACCCCCAGACTCTCATTCAAACTACTGCCTGGTTGCTAGGGTAAATAAGACCCTAGCAACTGGATTGCTGTAAAAACAAACTGTAGGAATGCAAAGCAGAAACCTAAATAAATGAAAAAATAAATGTACCATAATATGCAGCCCAACCCCCAGACGCTCATTCAAACTACTGCCTGGTAGCTAGGGTAAATAAGACCCTAGCAACTGGATTGCTGTAAAAAAACAAACTGTAGGAATGCAAAGCAGAAACCAAAATATTTGAAAAAATAAATGTACCATAATATGCAGCCCAACCCCCAGACTCTCATTCAAACTACTGCCTGGTTGCTAGGATAAATAAGACCCTAGCAACTGGATTGCTGTAAAAAAACAAACTGTAGGAATGCAAAGCAGAAACCTAAATAAATGAAAAAATAAATGAAGACCAACTGCAGGTTGTCTCAGCTGAAGACCAATTGCAAGTATAGCCTGTACGACCTGCCAAACAGCTAAAGACAGTCTGTGCCAACAAAGCAATAAATGGAATAAAACCCCTGGTATTTAACACAAAGCAATAAATAAGATGACAATTGGTTAAATGACAGGGACACTCAGTGGTGTGTAGCAAATGTTGCCTCTGCAGTTGTGTAAGGTGTATTCAGGTTGTGTCATTAGGAGTCCCTGATGGTCAAAGATAGAGCAATGCACCTAAACTAGGCCTCATCAGCTGAAGAGAATCTAAATCCTATGTAAAAATATCAATATAGTTAAACCTGCAGCAATTAGTGATGCTGCCCCCCCCCACCCCCGCCCCCCCATTAGATAACAGTTCCCTCTCCCACAGCAGCAGTAGAGCTGTGTGCCCTACTGGCCAAGGATATACTGGCAGCTCATTTGCATACCAGTTATGGTGGAAGAGTCCATTACGAAGGGAAAAATATGTTTGTTTCTGCTTTGATTAAGGAACCAGAGGAAGAGGCAGGGATAATATTGATGACACGCACTGTGCAGTGAAAATGGCAATGTTTTGTTGATTATCCCCAAGGCGTAAAGGGTGGGCAATTGAAGGTGTCTACATTCACACATGCTAGAGCATGGCTGCCTTCGGGCAGCCGACATGGTAGGGCCCCCCTGCCCCCCTGCCCCCCTGCCCCCCTGCCCCCCTGCCCCCCTGCCCCCCTGCCCCCCTGCCCCTTTCAGATGAAGACCATCTGCAGATTGTCCCATTGGCCATTTCCACACTCGTTGCAATGGCACAGTATTGATTATACTGGCATGTCTAAGTAAATTTCATGAGTATCCATCTTCTGTAGTAATTATTCTGGCACGTCTGGGTTTATGTTTTGGTGAAACGGGTGTGGGCAAAGAGTTAGTGTCATTAAAAATAAAAATATTCCCATGCTGCATGCAGCAGGATAATAGGGCCCCATTCTTTGGATTTTGGCCCAGGGCCCACCAAGGCCTTCAAAAAGGCCCTGCAGCTTGCTTTTATTGTGGGACTTGTTGCCCCTTAACCTGCCCAGGAGCCTTTGTACCATAATATGCAGCCCAACTCCCAGATTCTCATTCAAACTACTGCCTGGTTGCTAGGGTAAATAAGACCCTAGCAACTGGATTGATGTAAAATACCAAACTGTAGGAATGCAAAGCAGAAATCTAAATAAATGAAAAAATAAATGAAGACCAACTGCAGGTTGTCTCAGCTGAAGACCAATTGCAAGTATAGCCTGTACGACCTGCCAAACAGCTAAAGACAGTCTGTGCCAACAAAGCAATAAATGGAATAAAACCCCTGGTATCTAACACAAAGCTATAAATAGGATGACAATTGGTTAAATGACAGGGACACTCAGTGTACCATCAGGAGCCTGTGTACCATAATATGCAGCCCAACCCCCAGACTCTCATTAAAACTACTGCCTGGTTGCTAGGATAAATAAGACCCTAGCAACTGGATTGCTGTAAAAAGAAAACTGTAGGAATGCAAAGCAGAAACCTAAATAAATGAAAAAATAAATGTACCATAATATGCAGCCCAACCCCCAGACTCTCATTCAAACTACTGCCTGGTTGCTAGGGTAAATAAGACCCTAGCAACTGGATTGCTGTAAAAAAAACTGTAGGAATGCAAAGCAGAAAAATAAATGTACCATAATATGCAGCCCAACCCCCAGACTCTCATTCAAACTACTGCCTGGTTGCTAGGATAAATAAGACCCTAGCAACTGGATTGCTGTAAAAAGAAAACTGTAGGAATGCAAAGCAGAAACCTAAATAAATGAAAAAATAAATGTACCATAATATGCAGCCCAACCCCCAGACGCTCATTCAAACTACTGCCTGGTAGCTAGGGTAAATAAGACCCTAGCAACTGGATTGCTGTAAAAAAACAAACTGTAGGAATGCAAAGCAGAAACCTAAATAAATGAAAAAATAAATGAAGACCAACTGCAGGTTGTCTCAGCTGAAGACCAATTGCAAGTATAGCCTGTACGACCTGCCAAACAGCTAAAGACAGTCTGTGCCAACAAAGCAATAAATGGAATAAAACCCCTGGTATTTAACACAAAGCAATAAATAAGATGACAATTGGTTAAATGACAGGGACACTCAGTGGTGTGTAGCAAATGTTGCCTCTGCAGTTGTGTAAGGTGTATTCAGGTTGTGTCATTAGGAGTCCCTGATGGTCAAAGATAGAGCAATGCACCTAAACTAGGCCTCATCAGCTGAATAGAATCTAAATCCTATGTAAAAATATCAATATAGTTAAACCTGCAGCAATTAGTGATGCTGCCCCCCCCCACCCCCGCCCCCCCATTAGATAACAGTTCCCTCTCCCACAGCAGCAGTAGAGCTGTGTGCCCTACTGGCCAAGGATATACTGGCAGCTCATTTGCATACCAGTTATGGTGGAAGAGTCCATTACGAAGGGAAAAATATGTTTGTTTCTGCTTTGATTAAGGAACCAGAGGAAGAGGCAGGGATAATATTGATGACACGCACTGTGCAGTGAAAATGGCAATGTTTTGTTGATTCTCCCCAAGGCGTAAAGGGTGGGCAATTGAAGGTGTCTACATTCAGACATGCTAGAGCATGGCTGCCTTCGGGCAGCCGACATGGTAGGGCCCCCCTGCCCCCCTGGCCCCCTGGCCCCCTGGCCCCCTGGCCCCCTGGCCCCCTGGCCCCCTGCCCCCTGCCCCCCTGCCCCCCTGCCCCCCTGCCCCCTGCCCCCCTGCCCCCCTGCCCCTTTCAGATGAAGACCATCTGCAGATTGTCCCATTGGCCATTTCCACACTCGTTGCAATGGCACAGTATTGATTATACTGGCATGTCTAAGTAAATTTCATGAGTATCCATCTTCTGTAGTAATTATTCTGGCACGTCTGGGTTTATGTTTTGGTGAAACGGGTGTGGGCAAAGAGTTGGTGTCATTAAAAATAAAAAAATTCCCATGCTGCATGCAGCAGGATAATAGGGCCCCATTCTTTGGATTTTGGCCCAGGGCCCAACAAGGCCTTCAAAAAGGCCCTGCAGCTTGCTTTTATTGTGGGACTTGTTGCCCCTTAACCTGCCCAGGAGCCTTTGTACCATAATATGCAGCCCAACTCCCAGATTCTCATTCAAACTACTGCCTGGTTGCTAGGGTAAATAAGACCCTAGCAACTGGATTGATGTAAAATACCAAACTGTAGGAATGCAAAGCAGAAATCTAAATAAATGAAAAAATAAATGAAGACCAACTGCAGGTTGTCTCAGCTGAAGACCAATTGCAAGTATAGCCTGTACGACCTGCCAAACAGCTAAAGACAGTCTGTGCTAACAAAGCAATAAATGGAATAAAACCCCTGGTATCTAACACAAAGCTATAAATAGGATGACAATTGGTTAAATGACAGGGACACTCAGTGTACCATCAGGAGCCTGTGTACCATAATATGCAGCCCAACCCCCAGACTCTCATTCAAACTACTGCCTGGTTGCTAGGGTAAATAAGACCCTAGCAACTGGATTGCTGTAAAAAAAAAAACTGTAGGAATGCAAAGCAGAAACCTAAATAAATGAAAAAATAAATGTACCATAATATGCAGCCCAACCCCCAGACTCTCATTCAAACTACTGCCTGGTTGCTAGGATAAATAAGACCCTAGCAACTGGATTGCTGTAAAAAGAAAACTGTAGGAATGCAAAGCAGAAACCTAAATAAATGAAAAAATAAATGTACCATAATATGCAGCCCAACCCCCAGACTCTCATTCAAACTACTGCCTGGTAGCTAGGGTAAATAAGACCCTAGCAACTGGATTGCTGTAAAAAAACAAACTGTAGGAATGGAAAGCAGAAACCAAAATATTTGAAAAAATAAATGTACCATAATATGCAGCCCAACCCCCAGACTCTCATTCAAACTACTGCCTGGTTGCTAGGATAAATAAGACCCTAGCAACTGGATTGCTTTAAAAAAACAAAATGTAGGAATGCAAAGCAGAAACCTAAATAAATGAAAAAATAAATGAAGACCAACTGCAGGTTGTCTCAGCTGAAGACCAATTGCAAGTATAGCCTGTACGACCTGCCAAACAGCTAAAGACAGTCTGTGCCAACAAAGCAATAAATGGAATAAAACCCCTGGTATCTAACACAAAGCTATAAATAGGATGACAATTGGTTAAATGACAGGGACACTCAGTGTACCATCAGGAGCCTGTGTACCATAATATGCAGCCCAACCCCCAGACTCTCATTCAAACTACTGCCTGGTTGCTAGGATAAATAAGACCCTAGCAACTGGATTGCTGTAAAAAGAAAATTGTAGGAATGCAAAGCAGAAACCTAAATAAATGAAAAAATAAATGTACCATAATATGCAGCCCAACCCCCAGACTCTCATTAAAACTACTGCCTGGTTGCTAGGGTAAATAAGACCCTAGCAACTGGATTGCTGTAAAAAAAACTGTAGGAATGCAAAGCAGAAACCTAAATAAATGAAAAAATAAATGTACCATAATATGCAGCCCAACCCCCAGACTCTCATTAAAACTACTGCCTGGTTGCTAGGGTAAATAAGACCCTAGCAACTGGATTGCTGTAAAAAAAAACTGTAGGAATGCAAAGCAGAAACCTAAATAAATGAAAAAATAAATGTACCATAATATGCAGCCCAACCCCCAGACTCTCATTCAAACTACTGCCTGGTTGCTAGGATAAATAAGACCCTAGCAACTGGATTGCTGTAAAAAGAAAACTGTAGGAATGCAAAGCAGAAACCTAAATAAATGAAACAATAAATGTACCATAATATGCAGCCCAACCCCCAGACGCTCATTCAAACTACTGCCTGGTAGCTAGGGTAAATAAGACCCTAGCAACTGGATTGCTGTAAAAAAACAAACTGTAGGAATGCAAAGCAGAAACCAAAATATTTGAAAAAATAAATGTACCATAATATGCAGCCCAACCCCCAGACTCTCATTCAAACTACTGCCTGGTTGCTAGGATAAATAAGACCCTAGCAACTGGATTGCTGTAAAAAAACAAACTGTAGGAATGCAAAGCAGAAACCTAAATAAATGAAAAAATAAATGAAGACCAACTGCAGGTTGTCTCAGCTGAAGACCAATTGCAAGTATAGCCTGTACGACCTGCCAAACAGCTAAAGACAGTCTGTGCCAACAAAGCAATAAATGGAATAAAACCCCTGGTATTTAACACAAAGCAATAAATAAGATGACAATTGGTTAAATGACAGGGACACTCAGTGGTGTGTAGCAAATGTTGCCTCTGCAGTTGTGTAAGGTGTATTCAGGTTGTGTCATTAGGAGTCCCTGATGGTCAAAGATAGAGCAATGCACCTAAACTAGGCCTCATCAGCTGAAGAGAATCTAAATCCTATGTAAAAATATCAATATAGTTAAACCTGCAGCAATTAGTGATGCTGCCCCCCCCCACCCCCGCCCCCCCATTAGATAACAGTTCCCTCTCCCACAGCAGCAGTAGAGCTGTGTGCCCTACTGGCCAAGGATATACTGGCAGCTCATTTGCATACCAGTTATGGTGGAAGAGTCCATTACGAAGGGAAAAATATGTTTGTTTCTGCTTTGATTAAGGAACCAGAGGAAGAGGCAGGGATAATATTGATGACACGCACAGTGCAGTGAAAATGGCAATGTTTTGTTGATTCTCCCCAAGGCGTAAAGGGTGGGCAATTGAAGGTGTTTACATTCAGACATGCTAGAGCATGGCTGCCTTCGGGCAGCCTACATGGTAGGGCCCCCCTGCTCGCCCCACCCCCTGCCCCCCCCCCCCCCCTGCCCCCCCTGCCCCCCCCTGCCCCCTGCCCCCCTGCCCCCCTGCCCCCTGCCCCCTGCCCCCTGAGTATCCATCTTCTGTAGTAATTTTTCTGGCACGTCTGGGTTTATGTTTTGGTGAAACGGGTGTGGGCAAAGAGTTGGTGTCATTAAAAATAAAAATATTCCCATGCTGCATGCAGCAGGATAATAGGGGCCCCATTCTTTGGATTTTGGCCCAGGGCCCACCAAGGCCTTCAAAAAGGCCCTGCAGCTTGCTTTTATTGTGGGACTTGTTGCCCCTTAACCTGCCCAGGAGCCTTTGTACCATAATATGCAGCCCAACTCCCAGATTCTCATTCAAACTACTGCCTGGTTGCTAGGGTAAATAAGACCCTAGCAACTGGATTGATGTAAAATACCAAACTGTAGGAATGCAAAGCAGAAATCTAAATAAATGAAGACCAACTGCAGGTTGTCTCAGCTGAAGACCAATTGCAAGTATAGCCTGTACGACCTGCCAAACAGCTAAAGACAGTCTGTGCCAACAAAGCAATAAATGGAATAAAACCCCTGGTATCTAACACAAAGCTATAAATAGGATGACAATTGGTTAAATGACAGGGACACTCAGTGTACCATCAGGAGCCTGTGTACCATAATATGCAGCCCAACCCCCAGACTCTCATTCAAACTACTGCCTGGTTGCTAGGGTAAATAAGACCCTAGCAACTGGATTGCTGTAAAAAAAACTGTAGGAATGCAAAGCAGAAACCTAAATAAATGAAAAAATAAATGTACCATAATATGCAGCCCAACCCCCAGACTCTCATTCAACCTACTGCCTGGTTGCTAGGATAAATAAGACCCTAGCAACTGGATTGCTGTAAAAAGAAAACTGTAGGAATGCAAAGCAGAAACCTAAATAAATGAAAAAATAAATGTACCATAATATGCAGCCCAACCCCCAGACTCTCATTCAAACTACTGCCTGGTTGCTAGGGTAAATAAGACCCTAGCAACTGGATTGCTGTAAAAAAAACTGTAGGAATGCAAAGCAGAAACCTAAATAAATGAAAACATAAATGTACCATAATATGCAGCCCAACCCCCAGACTCTCATTCAAACTACTGCCTGGTTGCTAGGATAAATAAGACCCTAGCAACTGGATTGCTGTAAAAAGAAAACTGTAGGAATGCAAAGCAGAAACCTAAATAAATGAAAAAATAAATGTACCATAATATGCAGCCCAACCCCCAGACGCTCATTCAAACTACTGCCTGGTAGCTAGGGTAAATAAGACCCTAGCAACTGGATTGCTGTAAAAAAACAAACTGTAGGAATGCAAAGCAGAAACCAAAATATTTGAAAAAATAAATGTACCATAATATGCAGCCCAACCCCCAGACTCTCATTCAAACTACTGCCTGGTTGCTAGGATAAATAAGACCCTAGCAACTGGATTGCTGTAAAAAAACAAACTGTAGGAATGCAAAGCAGAAACCTAAATAAATGAAAAAATAAATGAAGACCAACTGCAGGTTGTCTCAGCTGAAGACCAATTGCAAGTATAGCCTGTACGACCTGCCAAACAGCTAAAGACAGTCTGTGCCAACAAAGCAATAAATGGAATAAAACCCCTGGTATCTAACACAAAGCAATAAATAAGATGACAATTGGTTAAATGACAGGGACACTCAGTGGTGTGTAGCAAATGTTGCCTCTGCAGTTGTGTAAGGTGTATTCAGGTTGTGTCATTAGGAGTCCCTGATGGTCAAAGATAGAGCAATGCACCTAAACTAGGCCTCATCAGCTGAATAGAATCTAAATCCTATGTAAAAATATCAATATAGTTAAACCTGCAGCAATTAGTGATGCTGCCCCCCCCACCCCCGCCCCCCCATTAGATAACAGTTCCCTCTCCCACAGCAGCAGTAGAGCTGTGTGCCCTACTGGCCAAGGATATACTGGCAGCTCATTTGCATACCAGTTATGGTGGAAGAGTCCATTACGAAGGGAAAAATATGTTTGTTTCTGCTTTGATTAAGGAACCAGAGGAAGAGGCAGGGATAATATTGATGACACGCACTGTGCAGAGAAAATGGCAATGTTTTGTTGATTCTCCCCAAGGCGTAAAGGGTGGGAAATTGAAGGTGTCTACATTCAGACATGCTAGAGCATGGCTGCCTTCAGGCAGCCGACATGGTAGGGCCCCCCTGCCCCCCTGCCCCCCTGCCCCCCTGCCCCCCTGCCCCCTGCCCCCTGCCCCCCTGCCCCCCTGCCCCCTGCCCCCCTGCCCCCCCCCCTGCCCGTTTCAGATGAAGACCATCTGCAGATTGTCCCATTGGCCATTTCCACACTCGTTGCAATGGCACAGTATTGATTATACTGGCATGTCTAAGTAAATTTCATGAGTATCCATCTTCTGTAGTAATTATTCTGGCACGTCTGGGTTTATGTTTTGGTGAAACGGGTGTGGGCAAAGAGTTGGTGTCATTAAAAATAAAAATATTCCCATGCTGCATGCAGCAGGATAATAGGGCCCCATTCTTTGGATTTTGGCCCAGGGCCCACCAAGGCCTTCAAAAAGGCCCTGCAGCTCGCTTTTATTGTGGGACTTGTTGCCCCTTAACCTGCCCAGGAGCCTTTGTACCATAATATGCAGCCCAACTCCCAGATTCTCATTCAAACTACTGCCTGGTTGCTAGGGTAAATAAGACCCTAGCAACTGGATTGATGTAAAATACCAAACTGTAGGAATGCAAAGCAGAAATCTAAATAAATGAAGACCAACTGCAGGTTGTCTCAGCTGAAGACCAATTGCAAGTATAGCCTGTACGACCTGCCAAACAGCTAAAGACAGTCTGTGCCAACAAAGCAATAAATGGAATAAAACCCCTGGTATCTAACACAAAGCTATAAATAGGATGACAATTGGTTAAATGACAGGGACACTCAGTGTACCATCAGGAGCCTGTGTACCATAATATGCAGCCCAACCCCCAGACTCTCATTAAAACTACTGCCTGGTTGCTAGGGTAAATAAGACCCTAGCAACTGGATTGCTGTAAAAAAAACTGTAGGAATGCAAAGCAGAAACCTAAATAAATGAAAAAATAAATGTACCATAATATGCAGCCCAACCCCCAGACTCTCATTCAACCTACTGCCTGGTTGCTAGGATAAATAAGACCCTAGCAACTGGATTGCTGTAAAAAAACAAACTGTAGGAATGCAAAGCAGAAACCTAAAAAAATGAAAAAATAAATGTACCATAATATGCAGCCCAACCCCCAGACTCTCATTCAAACTACTGCCTGGTTGCTAGGGTAAATAAGACCCTAGCAACTGGATCGCTGTAAAAAGAAAACTGTAGGAATGCAAAGCAGAAACCTAAATAAATGAAAAATAAATGAAGACCAACTGCAGGTTGTCTCAGCTGAAGACCAATTGCAAGTATAGCCTGTACGACCTGCCAAACAGCTAAAGACAGTCTGTGCCAACAAAGCAATAAATGGAATAAAACCCCTGGTATCTAACACAAAGCTATAAATAGGATGACAATTGGTTAAATGACAGGGACACTCAGTGTACCATCAGGAGCCTGTGTACCATAATATGCAGCCCAACCCCCAGACTCTCATTCAAACTACTGCCTGGTTGCTAGGGTAAATAAGACCCTAGCAACTGGATTGCTGTAAAAAAAACTGTAGGAATGCAAAGCAGAAACCTAAATAAATGAAAAAATAAATGTACCATAATATGCAGCCCAACCCCCAGACTCTCATTCAACCTACTGCCTGGTTGCTAGGATAAATAAGACCCTAGCAACTGGATTGCTGTAAAAAGAAAACTGTAGGAATGCAAAGCAGAAACCTAAATAAATGAAAAAATAAATGTACCATAATATGCAGCCCAACCCCCAGACTCTCATTCAAACTACTGCCTGGTTGCTAGGGTAAATAAGACCCTAGCAACTGGATTGCTGTAAAAAAAAACTGTAGGAATGCAAAGCAGAAACCTAAATAAATGAAAAAATAAATGTACCATAATATGCAGCCCAACCCCCAGACTCTCATTCAAACTACTGCCTGGTTGCTAGGATAAATAAGACCCTAGCAACTGGATTGCTGTAAAAAGAAAACTGTAGGAATGCAAAGCAGAAACCTAAATAAATGAAAAAATAAATGTACCATAATATGCAGCCCAACCCCCAGACGCTCATTCAAACTACTGCCTGGTAGCTAGGGTAAATAAGACCCTAGCAACTGGATTGCTGTAAAAAAACAAACTGTAGGAATGCAAAGCAGAAACCAAAATATTTGAAAAAATAAATGTACCATAATATGCAGCCCAACCCCCAGACTCTCATTCAAACTACTGCCTGGTTGCTAGGATAAATAAGACCCTAGCAACTGGATTGCTGTAAAAAAACAAACTGTAGGAATGCAAAGCAGAAACCTAAATAAATGAAAAAATAAATGAAGACCAACTGCAGGTTGTCTCAGCTGAAGACCAATTGCAAGTATAGCCTGTACGACCTGCCAAACAGCTAAAGACAGTCTGTGCCAACAAAGCAATAAATGGAATAAAACCCCTGGTATTTAACACAAAGCAATAAATAAGATGACAATTGGTTAAATGACAGGGACACTCAGTGGTGTGTAGCAAATGTTGCCTCTGCAGTTGTGTAAGGTGTATTCAGGTTGTGTCATTAGGAGTCCCTGATGGTCAAAGATAGAGCAATGCACCTAAACTAGGCCTCATCAGCTGAATAGAATCTAAATCCTATGTAAAAATATCAATATAGTTAAACCTGCAGCAATTAGTGATGCTGCCCCCCCCCCCCGCCCCCCCATTAGATAACAGTTCCCTCTCCCACAGCAGCAGTAGAGCTGTGTGCCCTACTGGCCAAGGATATACTGGCAGCTCATTTGCATACCAGTTATGGTGGAAGAGTCCATTACGAAGGGAAAAATATGTTTGTTTCTGCTTTGATTAAGGAACCAGAGGAAGAGGCAGGGATAATATTGATGACACGCACTGTGCAGTGAAAATGGCAATGTTTTGTTGATTCTCCCCAAGGCGTAAAGGGTGGGCAATTGAAGGTGTCTACATTCAGACATGCTAGAGCATGGCTGCCTTCGGGCAGCCGACATGGTAGGCCCCCCTGCCCCCCTGCCCCCCTGCCCCCCTGCCCCCCTGCCCCCCTGCCCCCCCTGCCCCCGCCCCCTGCCCCCCTGCCCCCCTGCCCCCTGCCCGTTTCAGATGAAGACCATCTGCAGATTGTCCCATTGGCCATTTCCACACTCGTTGCAATGGCACAGTATTGATTATACTGGCATGTCTAAGTAAATTTCATGAGTATCCATCTTCTGTAGTAATTATTCTGGCACGTCTGGGTTTATGTTTTGGTGAAACGGGTGTGGGCAAAGAGTTGGTGTCATTAAAAATAAAAATATTCCCATGCTGCATGCAGCAGGATAATAGGGCCCCATTCTTTGGATTTTGGCCCAGGGCCCACCAAGGCCTTCAAAAAGGCCCTGCAGCTTGCTTTTATTGTGGGACTTGTTGCCCCTTAACCTGCCCAGGAGCCTTTGTACCATAATATGCAGCCCAACTCCCAGATTCTCATTCAAACTACTGCCTGGTTGCTAGGGTAAATAAGACCCTAGCAACTGGATTGATGTAAAATACCAAACTGTAGGAATGCAAAGCAGAAATCTAAATAAAAAATAAATGAAGACCAACTGCAGGTTGTCTCAGCTGAAGACCAATTGCAAGTATAGCCTGTACGACCTGCCAAACAGCTAAAGACAGTCTGTGCCAACAAAGCAATAAATGGAATAAAACCCCTGGTATCTAACACAAAGCTATAAATAGGATGACAATTGGTTAAATGACAGGGACACTCAGTGTACCATCAGGAGCCTGTGTACCATAATATGCAGCCCAACCCCCAGACTCTCATTCAAACTACTGCCTGGTTGCTAGGGTAAATAAGACCCTAGCAACTGGATTGCTGTAAAAAAAAACTGTAGGAATGCAAAGCAGAAACCTAAATAAATGAAAAAATAAATGTACCATAATATGCAGCCCAACCCCCAGACTCTCATTCAACCTACTGCCTGGTTGCTAGGATAAATAAGACCCTAGCAACTGGATTGCTGTAAAAAGAAAACTGTAGGAATGCAAAGCAGAAACCTAAATAAATGAAAAAATAAATGTACCATAATATGCAGCCCAACCCCCAGACTCTCATTCAAACTACTGCCTGGTTGCTAGGGTAAATAAGACCCTAGCAACTGGATTGCTGTAAAAAAAACTGTAGGAATGCAAAGCAGAAACCTAAATAAATGAAAAAATAAATGTACCATAATATGCAGCCCAACCCCCAGACTCTCATTCAAACTACTGCCTGGTTGCTAGGATAAATAAGACCCTAGCAACTGGATTGCTGTAAAAAGAAAACTGTAGGAATGCAAAGCAGAAACCTAAATAAATGAAAAAATAAATGTACCATAATATGCAGCCCAACCCCCAGACGCTCATTCAAACTACTGCCTGGTAGCTAGGGTAAATAAGACCCTAGCAACTGGATTGCTGTAAAAAAACAAACTGTAGGAATGGAAAGCAGAAACCAAAATATTTGAAAAAATAAATGTACCATAATATGCAGCCCAACCCCCAGACTATCATTCAAACTACTGCCTGGTTGCTAGGATAAATAAGACCCTAGCAACTGGATTGCTGTAAAAAAACAAAATGTAGGAATGCAAAGCAGAAACCTAAATAAATGAAAAAATAAATGAAGACCAACTGCAGGTTGTCTCAGCTGAAGACCAATTGCAAGTATAGCCTGTACGACCTGCCAAACAGCTAAAGACAGTCTGTGCCAACAAAGCAATAAATGGAATAAAACCCCTGGTATTTAACACAAAGCAATAAATAAGATGACAATTGGTTAAATGACAGGGACACTCAGTGGTGTGTAGCAAATGTTGCCTCTGCAGTTGTGTAAGGTGTATTCAGGTTGTGTCATTAGGAGTCCCTGATGGTCAAAGATAGAGCAATGCACCTAAACTAGGCCTCATCAGCTGAATAGAATCTAAATCCTATGTAAAAATATCAATATAGTTAAACCTGCAGCAATTAGTGATGCTGCCCCCCCCCCGCCCCCCCATTAGATAACAGTTCCCTCTCCCACAGCAGCAGTAGAGCTGTGTGCCCTACTGGCCAAGGATATACTGGCAGCTCATTTGCATACCAGTTATGGTGGAAGAGTCCATTACGAAGGGAAAAATATGTTTGTTTCTGCTTTGATTAAGGAACCAGAGGAAGAGGCAGGGATAATATTGATGACACGCACTGTGCAGTGAAAATGGCAATGTTTTGTTGATTCTCCCCAAGGCGTAAAGGGTGGGCAATTGAAGGTGTCTACATTCAGACATGCTAGAGCATGGCTGCCTTCGGGCAGCCGACATGGTAGGCCCCCCCTGCCCCCTGCCCCCCTGCCCCCCTGCCCCCCTGCCCCCTGCCCCCCTGCCCCCCTGCCCCCTGCCCCCTGCCCCCCTGCCCCCCTGCCCGTTTCAGATGAAGACCATCTGCAGATTGTCCCATTGGCCATTTCCACACTCGTTGCAATGGCACAGTATTGATTATACTGGCATGTCTAAGTAAATTTCATGAGTATCCATCTTCTGTAGTAATTATTCTGGCACGTCTGGGTTTATGTTTTGGTGAAACGGGTGTGGGCAAAGAGTTGGTGTCATTAAAAATAAAAATATTCCCATGCTGCATGCAGCAGGATAATAGGGCCCCATTCTTTGGATTTTGGCCCAGGGCCCACCAAGGCCTTCAAAAAGGCCCTGCAGCTTGCTTTTATTGTGGGACTTGTTGCCCCTTAACCTGCCCAGGAGCCTTTGTACCATAATATGCAGCCCAACTCCCAGATTCTCATTCAAACTACTGCCTGGTTGCTAGGGTAAATAAGACCCTAGCAACTGGATTGATGTAAAATACCAAACTGTAGGAATGCAAAGCAGAAATCTAAATAAATGAAAAAATAAATGAAGACCAACTGCAGGTTGTCTCAGCTGAAGACCAATTGCAAGTATAGCCTGTACGACCTGCCAAACAGCTAAAGACAGTCTGTGCCAACAAAGCAATAAATGGAATAAAACCCCTGGTATCTAACACAAAGCTATAAATAGGATGACAATTGGTTAAATGACAGGGACACTCAGTGTACCATCAGGAGCCTGTGTACCATAATATGCAGCCCAACCCCCAGACTCTCATTCAAACTACTGCCTGGTTGCTAGGGTAAATAAGACCCTAGCAACTGGATTGCTGTAAAAAAAAACTGTAGGAATGCAAAGCAGAAACCTAAATAAATGAAAAAATAAATGTACCATAATATGCAGCCCAACCCCCAGACTCTCATTCAAACTACTGCCTGTTTGCTAGGGTAAATAAGACCCTAGCAACTGGATTGCTGTAAAAAAAACTGTAGGAATGCAAAGCAGAAACCTAAATAAATGAAAAAATAAATGTACCATAATATGCAGCCCAACCCCCAGACTCTCATTCAACTACTGCCTGGTTGCTAGGATAAATAAGACCCTAGCAACTGGATTGCTGTAAAAAGAAAACTGTAGGAATGCAAAGCAGAAACCTAAATAAATGAAAAAATAAATGTACCATAATATGCAGCCCAACCCCCAGACGCTCATTCAAACTACTGCCTGGTAGCTAGGGTAAATAAGACCCTAGCAACTGGATTGCTGTAAAAAAACAAACTGTAGGAATGGAAAGCAGAAACCAAAATATTTGAAAAAATAAATGTACCATAATATGCAGCCCAACCCCCAGACTATCATTCAAACTACTGCCTGGTTGCTAGGGTAAATAAGACCCTAGCAACTGGATTGCTGTAAAAAAACAAAATGTAGGAATGCAAAGCAGAAACCTAAATAAATGAAAAAATAAATGAAGACCAACTGCAGGTTGTCTCAGCTGAAGACCAATTGCAAGTATAGCCTGTACGACCTGCCAAACAGCTAAAGACAGTCTGTGCCAACAAAGCAATAAATGGAATAAAACCCCTGGTATTTAACACAAAGCAATAAATAAGATGACAATTGGTTAAATGACAGGGACACTCAGTGGTGTGTAGCAAATGTTGCCTCTGCAGTTGTGTAAGGTGTATTCAGGTTGTGTCATTAGGAGTCCCTGATGGTCAAAGATAGAGCAATGCACCTAAACTAGGCCTCATCAGCTGAATAGAATCTAAATCCTATGTAAAAATATCAATATAGTTAAACCTGCAGCAATTAGTGATGCTGCCCCCCCCACCCCCGCCCCCCCATTAGATAACAGTTCCCTCTCCCACAGCAGCAGTAGAGCTGTGTGCCCTACTGGCCAAGGATATACTGGCAGCTCATTTGCATACCAGTTATGGTGGAAGAGTCCATTACGAAGGGAAAAATATGTTTGTTTCTGCTTTGATTAAGGAACCAGAGGAAGAGGCAGGGATAATATTGATGACACGCACTGTGCAGTGAAAATGGCAATGTTTTGTTGATTCTCCCCAAGGCGTAAAGGGTGGGCAATTGAAGGTGTCTACATTCAGACATGCTAGAGCATGGCTGCCTTCGGGCAGCCGACATGGTAGGCCCCCCCTGCCCCCCCTGCCCCCCCTGCCCCCCCTGCCCCCCCTGCCCCCCTGCCCCCCCTGCCCCCCTGCCCCCCCTGCCCCCCCTCATGCAGCCCAACCCCCAGACTCTCATTCAAACTACTGCCTGGTTGCTAGGATAAATAAGACCCTAGCAACTGGATTGCTGTAAAAAAACAAAATGTAGGAATGCAAAGCAGAAACCTAAATAAATGAAAAAATAAATGAAGACCAACTGCAGGTTGTCTCAGCTGAAGACCAATTGCAAGTATAGCCTGTACGACCTGCCAAACAGCTAAAGACAGTCTGTGCCAACAAAGCAATAAATGGAATAAAACCCCTGGTATTTAACACAAAGCAATAAATAAGATGACAATTGGTTAAATGACAGGGACACTCAGTGGTGTGTAGCAAATGTTGCCTCTGCAGTTGTGTAAGGTGTATTCAGGTTGTGTCATTAGGAGTCCCTGATGGTCAAAGATAGAGCAATGCACCTAAACTAGGCCTCATCAGCTGAATAGAATCTAAATCCTATGTAAAAATATCAATATAGTTAAACCTGCAGCAATTAGTGATGCTGCCCCCCCCCCCCGCCCCCCCATTAGATAACAGTTCCCTCTCCCACAGCAGCAGTAGAGCTGTGTGCCCTACTGGCCAAGGATATACTGGCAGCTCATTTGCATACCAGTTATGGTGGAAGAGTCCATTACGAAGGGAAAAATATGTTTGTTTCTGCTTTGATTAAGGAACCAGAGGAAGAGGCAGGGATAATATTGATGACACGCACTGTGCAGTGAAAATGGCAATGTTTTGTTGATTCTCCCCAAGGCGTAAAGGGTGGGCAATTGAAGGTGTCTACATTCAGACATGCTAGAGCATGGCTGCCTTCGGGCAGCCGACATGGTAGGCCCCCCTGCCCCCCTGCCCCCCTGCCCCCCTGCCCCCCTGCCCCCCTGCCCCCCTGCCCCCCTGCCCCCCTGCCCCCTGCCCCCCTGCCCCCTGCCCCCTGCCCGTTTCAGATGAAGACCATCTGCAGATTGTCCCATTGGCCATTTCCACACTCGTTGCAATGGCACAGTATTGATTATACTGGCATGTCTAAGTAAATTTCATGAGTATACATCTTCTGTAGTAATTATTCTGGCACGTCTGGGTTTATGTTTTGGTGAAACGGGTGTGGGTAAAGAGTTGGTGTCATTAAAAATAAAAATATTCCCATGCTGCATGCAGCAGGATAATAGGGCCCCATTCTTTGGATTTTGGCCCAGGGCCCACCAAGGCCTTCAAAAAGGCCCTGCAGCTTGCTTTTATTGTGGGACTTGTTGCCCCTTAACCTGCCCAGGAGCCTTTGTACCATAATATGCAGCCCAACTCCCAGATTCTCATTCAAACTACTGCCTGGTTGCTAGGGTAAATAAGACCCTAGCAACTGGATTGATGTAAAATACCAAACTGTAGGAATGCAAAGCAGAAATCTAAATAAATGAAGACCAACTGCAGGTTGTCTCAGCTGAAGACCAATTGCAAGTATAGCCTGTACGACCTGCCAAACAGCTAAAGACAGTCTGTGCCAACAAAGCAATAAATGGAATAAAACCCCTGGTATCTAACACAAAGCTATAAATAGGATGACAATTGGTTAAATGACAGGGACACTCAGTGTACCATCAGGAGCCTGTGTACCATAATATGCAGCCCAACCCCCAGACTCTCATTAAAACTACTGCCTGGTTGCTAGGGTAAATAAGACCCTAGCAACTGGATTGCTGTAAAAAAAAACTGTAGGAATGCAAAGCAGAAACCTAAATAAATGAAAAAATAAATGTACCATAATATGCAGCCCAACCCCAGACTCTCATTCAACCTACTGCCTGGTTGCTAGGATAAATAAGACCCTAGCAACTGGATTGCTGTAAAAAGAAAACTGTAGGAATGCAAAGCAGAAACCTAAATAAATGAAAAAATAAATGTACCATAATATGCAGCCCAACCCCCAGACTCTCATTCAAACTACTGCCTGGTTGCTAGGGTAAATAAGACCCTAGCAACTGGATTGCTGTAAAAAGAAAACTGTAAGAATGCAAAGCAAAAACCTAAATAAATGAAAAAATAAATGTACCATAATATGCAGCCCAACCCCCAGACGCTCATTCAAACTACTGCCTGGTAGCTAGGGTAAATAAGACCCTAGCAACTGGATTGCTGTAAAAAAACAAACTGTAGGAATGCAAAGCAGAAACCAAAATATTTGAAAAAAATAAATGTACCATAATATGCAGCCCAACCCCCAGACTCTCATTCAAACTACTGCCTGGTTGCTAGGATAAATAAGACCCTAGCAACTGGATTGCTGTAAAAAAACAAAATGTAGGAATGCAAAGCAGAAACCTAAATAAATGAAAAAATAAATGAAGACCAACTGCAGGTTGTCTCAGCTGAAGACCAATTGCAAGTATAGCCTGTACGACCTGCCAAACAGCTAAAGACAGTCTGTGCCAACAAAGCAATAAATGGAATAAAACCCCTGGTATTTAACACAAAGCAATAAATAATATGACAATTGGTTAAATGACAGGGACACTCAGTGGTGTGTAGCAAATGTTGCCTCTGCAGTTGTGTAAGGTGTATTCAGGTTGTGTCATTAGGAGTCCCTGATGGTCAAAGATAGAGCAATGCACCTAAACTAGGCCTCATCAGCTGAATAGAATCTAAATCCTATGTAAAAATATCAATATAGTTAAACCTGCAGCAATTAGTGATGCTGCCCCCCCCACCCCCGCCCCCCCATTAGATAACAGTTCCCTCTCCCCACAGCAGCAGTAGAGCTGTGTGCCCTACTGGCCAAGGATATACTGGCAGCTCATTTGCATACCAGTTATGGTGGAAGAGTCCATTACGAAGGGAAAAATATGTTTGTTTCTGCTTTGATTAAGGAACCAGAGGAAGAGGCAGGGATAATATTGATGACACGCACTGTGCAGTGAAAATGGCAATGTTTTGTTGATTCTCCCCAAGGCGTAAAGGGTGGGCAATTGAAGGTGTCTACATTCAGACATGCTAGAGCATGGCTGCCTTCGGGCAGCTGACATGGTAGGGCCCCCCTGCCCCACCCCCCTGCTGCCGCCTGCCCCCCTGCCCCCCTTGCCCCCTGCCCCCCTGCCCCCCTGCCCCCCTGCCCCCTGCCCCCCTGCCCCCCTGCCCGTTTCAGATGAAGACCATCTGCAGATTGTCCCATTGGCCATTTCCACACTCGTTGCAATGGTACAGTATTGATTATACTGGCATGTCTAAGTAAATTTCATGAGTATCCATCTTCTGTAGTAATTATTCTGGCACGTCTGGGTTTATGTTTTGGTGAAACGGGTGTGGGCAAAGAGTTGGTGTCATTAAAAATAAAAATATTCCCATGCTGCATGCAGCAGGATAATAGGGCCCCATTCTTTGGATTTTGGCCCAGGGCCCACCAAGGCCTTCAAAAAGGCCCTGCAGCTTGCTTTTATTGTGGGACTTGTTGCCCCTTAACCTGCCCAGGAGCCTTTGTACCATAATATGCAGCCCAACTCCCAGATTCTCATTCAAACTACTGCCTGGTTGCTAGGGTAAATAAGACCCTAGCAACTGGATTGATGTAAAATACCAAACTGTAGGAATGCAAAGCAGAAATCTAAATAAATGAAAAAATAAATGAAGACCAACTGCAGGTTGTCTCAGCTGAAGACCAATTGCAAGTATAGCCTGTACGACCTGCCAAACAGCTAAAGACAGTCTGTGCCAACAAAGCAATAAATGGAATAAAACCCCTGGTATCTAACACAAAGCTATAAATAGGATGACAATTGGTTAAATGACAGGGACACTCAGTGTACCATCAGGAGCCTGTGTACCATAATATGCAGCCCAACCCCCAGACTCTCATTCAAACTACTGCCTAGTTGCTAGGGTAAATAAGACCCTAGCAACTGGATTGCTGTAAAAAAAAAACTGTAGGAATGCAAAGCAGAAACCTAAATAAATGAAAAAATAAATGTACCATAATATGCAGCCCAACCCCCAGACTCTCATTCAAACTACTGCCTGGTTGCTAGGATAAATAAGACCCTAGCAACTGGATTGCTGTAAAAAGAAAACTGTAGGAATGCAAAGCAGAAACCTAAATAAATGAAAAAATAAATGTACCATAATATGCAGCCCAACCCCCAGACGCTCATTCAAACTACTGCCTGGTAGCTAGGGTAAATAAGACCCTAGCAACTGGATTGCTGTAAAAAAAACAAACTGTAGGAATGCAAAGCAGAAACCAAAATATTTGAAAAAATAAATGTACCATAATATGCAGCCCAACCCCCAGACTCTCATTCAAACTACTGCCTGGTTGCTAGGATAAATAAGACCCTAGCAACTGGATTGCTGTAAAAAAACAAACTGTAGGAATGCAAAGCAGAAACCTAAATAAATGAAAAAATAAATGAAGACCAACTGCAGGTTGTCTCAGCTGAAGACCAATTGCAAGTATAGCCTGTACGACCTGCCAAACAGCTAAAGACAGTCTGTGCCAACAAAGCAATAAATGGAATAAAACCCCTGGTATTTAACACAAAGCAATAAATAAGATGACAATTGGTTAAATGACAGGGACACTCAGTGGTGTGTAGCAAATGTTGCCTCTGCAGTTGTGTAAGGTGTATTCAGGTTGTGTCATTAGGAGTCCCTGATGGTCAAAGATAGAGCAATGCACCTAAACTAGGCCTCATCAGCTGAATAGAATCTAAATCCTATGTAAAAATATCAATATAGTTAAACCTGCAGCAATTAGTGATGCTGCCCCCCCACCCCCCGCCCCCCCCATTAGATAACAGTTCCCTCTCCACAGCAGCAGTAGAGCTGTGTGCCCTACTGGCCAAGGATATACTGGCAGCTCATTTGCATACCAGTTATGGTGGAAGAGTCCATTACGAAGGGAAAAATATGTTTGTTTCTGCTTTGATTAAGGAACCAGAGGAAGAGGCAGGGATAATATTGATGACACGCACTGTGCAGTGAAAATGGCAATGTTTTGTTGATTCTCCCCAAGGCGTAAAGGGTGGGCAATTGAAGGTGTCTACATTCAGACATGCTAGAGCATGGCTGCCTTCGGGCAGCCGACATGGTAGGCCCCCTGCCCCCCTGCCCCCCTGCCCCCCTGCCCCCCTGCCCCCCCCTGCCCCCTGCCCCCTGCCCCCCTGCCCCCCTGCCCCCCTGCCCCCCTGCCCCCCTGCCCCCCTTCAGATGAAGACCATCTGCAGATTGTCCCATTGGCCATTTCCAAACTCGTTGCAATGGCACAGTATTGATTATACTGGCATGTCTAAGTAAATTTCATGAGTATCCATCTTCTGTAGTAATTATTCTGGCACGTCTGGGTTTATGTTTTGGTGAAACGGGTGTGGGCAAAGAGTTGGTGTCATTAAAAATAAAAATATTCCCATGCTGCATGCAGCAGGATAATAGGGCCCCTATTCTTTGGATTTTGGCCCAGGGCCCACCAAGGCCTTCAAAAAGGCCCTGCAGCTTGCTTTTATTGTGGGACTTGTTGCCCCTTAACCTGCCCAGGAGCCTTTGTACCATAATATGCAGCCCAACTCCCAGATTCTCATTCAAACTACTGCCTGGTTGCTAGGGTAAATAAGACCCTAGCAACTGGATTGATGTAAAATACCAAACTGTAGGAATGCAAAGCAGAAATCTAAATAAATGAAAAAATAAATGAAGACCAACTGCAGGTTGTCTCAGCTGAAGACCAATTGCAAGTATAGCCTGTACGACCTGCCAAACAGCTAAGACAGTCTGTGCCAACAAAGCAATAAATGGAATAAAACCCCTGGTATCTTAAAACAAAGCTATAAATAGGATGACAATTGGTTAAATGACAGGGACACTCAGTGTACCATCAGGAGCCTGTGTACCATAATATGCAGCCAACCCCCAGACTCTCATTCAAACTACTGCCTAGTTGCTAGGTAAAATAAGACCCTAGCAACTGGATTGCTGTAAAAAAAAAACTGTAGGAATGCAAAGCAGAAACCTAAATAAATGAAAAAATAAATGTACCATAATATGCAGCCCAACCCCCAGACTCTCATTCAAACTACTGCCTGGTTGCTAGGATAAATAAGACCCTAGCAACTGGATTGCTGTAAAAAGAAAACTGTAGGAATGCAAAGCAGAAACCTAAATAAATGAAAAAATAAATGTACCATAATATGCAGCCCAACCCCCAGACGCTCATTCAAACTACTGCCTGGTAGCTAGGGTAAATAAGACCCTAGCAACTGGATTGCTGTAAAAAAACAAACTGTAGGAATGCAAAGCAGAAACCAAAATATTTGAAAAAATAAATGTACCATAATATGCAGCCCAACCCCCAGACTCTCATTCAAACTACTGCCTGGTTGCTAGATAAATAAGACCCTAGCAACTGGATTGCTGTAAAAAAACAAACTGTAGGAATGCAAAGCAGAAACCTAAATAAATGAAAAAATAAATGAAGACCAACTGCAGGTTGTCTCAGCTGAAGACCAATTGCAAGTATAGCCTGTATGACCTGCCAAACAGCTAAAGACAGTCTGTGCCAACAAAGCAATAAATGGAATAAAACCCCTGGTATCTAACACAAAGCAATAAATAAGATGACAATTGGTTAAATGACAGGGACACTCAGTGGTGTGTAGCAAATGTTGCCTCTGCAGTTGTGTAAGGTGTATTCAGGTTGTGTCATTAGGAGTCCCCTGATGGTCAAAGATAGAGCAATGCACCTAAACTAGGCCTCATCAGCTGAATAGAATCTAAATCCTATGTAAAAATATCAATATAGTTAAACCTGCAGCAATTAGTGATGCTGCCCCCCCCACCCCGCCCCCCATTAGATAACAGTTCCCTCTCCCACAGCAGCAGTAGAGCTGTGTGCCCTACTGGCCAAGGATATACTGGCAGCTCATTTGCATACCAGTTATTGGTGGAAGAGTCCATTAACGAAGGGAAAAATATGTTTGTTTTCTGCTTTGATTAAGGAACCAGAGGAGAGGCAGGGATAATATTGATGACACGCACTGTGCAGTGAAAATGGCAATGTTTTGTTGATTCTCCCCAAGGCGTAAAGGGTGGGCAATTGAAGGTGTCTACATTCAGACATGCTAGAGCATGGCTGCCTTCGGGCAGCCGACATGGTAGGGCCCCCTGCCCCCCCTGCCCCCCTGCCCCCCCTGCCCCCCCTGCCCCCCCTGCCCCCTGCCCCCTTCCTGCCCGTTTCAGATGAAGACCATCTGCAGATTGTCCCATTGGCCATTTCCACACTCGTTGCAATGGCACAGTATTTGATTATACTGGCATGTCTAAGTAAATTTCATGAGTATCCATCTTCTGTAGTAATTATTCTGGCACGTCTGGGTTTATGTTTTGGTGAAACGGGTGTGGGCAAAGAGTTGGTGTCATTAAAAATAAAAATATCCCATGCTGCATGCAGCAGGATAATAGGGCCCCATTCTTTGGATTTTGGCCCAGGGCCCACCAAGGCCTTTCAAAAAAGGCCCTGCAGCTTGCTTTTATTGTGGGACTTGTTGCCCTTAACCTGCCCAGGAGCCTTTGTACCATAATATGCAGCCCAACTCCCAGATTCTCATTCAAACTACTGCCTGGTTGCTAGGGTAAATAAGACCCTAGCAACTGGATTGATGTAAAATACCAAACTGTAGGAATGCAAAGCAGAAATCTAAATAAATGAAAAAATAAATGAAGACCAACTGCAGGTTTGTCTCAGCTGAAGGACCAATTGCAAGTATAGCCTGTACGACCTGCCAAACAGCTAAAGACAGTCTGTGCCAACAAAGCAATAAATGGAATAAAACCCCTGGTATCTAAAACAAAGCTATAAATAGGATGACAATTGGTTAAATGACAGGGACACTCAGTGTACCATCAGGAGCCTGTGTACCATAATATGCAGCCCAACCCCCAGACTCTCATTCAAACTACTGCCTAGTTGCTAGGGTAAATAAGACCCTAGCAAACTGGATTGCTGTAAAAAAAAAACTGTAGGAATGCAAAGCAGAAACCTAAATAAATGAAAAAATAAATGTACCATAATATGCAGCCCAACCCCCAGACTCTCATTCAAACTACTGCCTGGTTGCTAGGATAAATAAGACCCTAGCAACTGGATTGCTGTAAAAAGAAAACTGTAGGAATGCAAAGCAGAAACCTAAATAAATGAAAAAATAAATGTACCATAATATGCAGCCCAACCCCCAGACGCTCATTCAAACTACTGCCTGGTAGCTAGGGTAAATAAGACCCTAGCAACTGGATTGCTGTAAAAAAACAAACTGTAGGAATGCAAAGCAGAAACCAAAATATTTGAAAAAATAATGTACCATAATATGCAGCCCAACCCCCAGACTCTCATTCAAACTACTGCCTGGTTGCTAGGATAAATAAGACCCTAGCACTGGATTGCTGTAAAAAAACCAAACTGTAGGAATGCAAAGCAGAAACCTAAATAAATGAAAAAATAAATGAAGACCAACTGCAGGTTGTCTCAGCTGAAGACCAATTGCAAGTATAGCCTGTATGACCTGCCAAACAGCTAAAGACAGTCTGTGCAACAAAGCAATAAATGGAATAAAACCCTGGTATCTAAACACAAAGCAATAAATAAGATGACAATTGGTTAAATGACAGGGACACTCAGTGGTGTGTAGCAAATGTTGCCTCTGCAGTTGTGTAAGGTGTATTCAGGTTGTGTCATTAGGAGTCCCTGATGGTCAAAGATAGAGCAATGCAACCTAAACTAGGCCTCATCAGCTGAATAGAATCTAAATCCTAATGTAAAAATATCAATATAGTTAAACCTGCAGCAATTAGTTGATGCTGCCCCCCCCACCCCCGCCCCCCATTAGATAACAGTTTCCCTCTCCCACAGCAGCAGTAGAGCTGTGTGCCCTACTGGCCAAGGATATACTGGCAGCTCAATTTGCATACCAGTTATGGTGGAAGAGTCCATTACGAAGGGAAAATATGTTTGTTTCTGCTTTGATTAAGGAACCAGAGGAAGAGGCAGGATAATATTGATGACACGCACTGTGCAGTGAAAATGGCAAATGTTTTTGTTGATTCTCCCCAAGGCGTAAAGGGTGGGCAATTGAAGGTGTCTACATTCAAGACATGCTAGAGCATGGCTGCCTTCGGGCAGCCGACATGGTAGGGCCCCCCTTGCCCCCCCCTGCCCCCCTGCCCCCTGCCCCCCTGCCCCCCTGCCCCCCTGCCCCCCTGCCCCCCTGCCCCCCTGCCCCCCTTGCCCCCTGCCCGTTTCAGATGAAGACCATCTGCAGATTGTCCCATTGGCCATTTCCACACTCGTTGCAATGGCACAGTATTGATTATACTGGCATGTCTAAGTAAATTTCATGAGTATCCATCTTCTGTAGTAATTATTCTGGCACGTCTGGGTTTATGTTTTGGTGAAACGGGTGTGGGCAAAGAGTTGGTGTCATTAAAAATAAAAATATTCCCATGCTGCATGCAGCAGGATAATAGGGCCCCATTCTTTGGATTTTGGCCCAGGGCCCACCAAGGCCTTCAAAAAGGCCCTGCAGCTTGCTTTTATTGTGGGACTTGTTGCCCCTTAACCTGCCCAGGAGCCTTTGTACCATAATATGCAGCCCAACTCCCAGATTCTCATTCAAACTACTGCCTGGTTGCTAGGGTAAATAAGACCCTAGCAACTGGATTGATGTAAAATACCAAACTGTAGGAATGCAAAGCAGAAATCTAATAAAGAAAAATAAATGAAGACCAACTGCAGGTTGTCTCAGCTGAAGACCAATTGCAAGTATAGCCTGTACGACCTGCCAAACAGCTAAAGACAGTCTGTGCCAACAAAGCAATAAATGGAATAAAACCCCTGGTATCTAACACAAAGCTATAAATAGGATGACAATTGGTTAAATGACAGGGACACTCAGTGTACCATCAGGAGCCTGTGTACCATAATATGCAGGACCCCAAACCCCCAGACTCTCATTCAAACTACTGCCTGGTTGCTAGGGTAAATAAGACCCTAGCAACTGGATTGCTGTAAAAAAAAAACTGTAGGAATGCAAAGCAGAAACCTAAATAAATGAAAAAATAAATGTACCATAATATGCAGCCCAACCCCCAGACTCTCATTCAACCTACTGCCTGGTTGCTAGGATAAATAAGACCCTAGCAACTGGATTGCTGTAAAAAGAAAACTGTAGGAATGCAAAGCAGAAACCTAAATAAATGAAAAAATAAATGTACCATAATATGCAGCCCAACCCCCAGACTCTCATTCAAACTACTGCCTGGTTGCTAGGGTAAATAAGACCCTAGCAACTGGATTGCTGTAAAAAAACTGTAGGAATGCAAAGCAGAAACCTAAATAAATGAAAAAATAAATGTACCATAATATGCAGCCCAACCCCCAGACTCTCATTCAAACTACTGCCTGGTTGCTAGGATAAATAAGACCCTAGCAACTGGATTGCTGTAAAAAGAAAACTGTAGGAATGCAAAGCAGAAACCTAAATAAATGAAAAAATAAATGTACCATAATATGCAGCCCAACCCCCAGACGCTCATTCAAACTACTGCCTGGTAGCTAGGGTAAATAAGACCCTAGCAACTGGATTGCTGTAAAAAAACAAACTGTAGGAATG